>NC_056054.1:147694264-148944264 GCF_016772045.2 Ovis aries | reverse complement strand
TTTCAAAGAAATAATAAAATATAAATAATAAAATAAATAATAAATAAATAATACAATCATTAAGGATTTATGGTTAAAATTAAGTAGTTAATGATAATGTCTAATTTAGAGAGTTATTATTGAGTGGCTACTAATACAGATAAGGCAATTATGTTTATTATGGTAATATAATTTACTCTTTGGTAATTTACTAAGTGCAAATTAGTACAAATTAACCTTGATTAACCTCATTATTTCTTCTTAAGATATTTGAAGTATTAGTCATCACTAATCTACATCATAATTTATCTATCTTTTAAATAGCCTACATGGTTATCAGAAGTAGATTGATCAGTGCTGGCCAGAAGAAAGAAAAAACAGCTAGTGATTTCCAAATTGTTCATTTTCAGATAAAATTGGCTTTGAGTGACATAAGCAAAGATATTCCCATACATTCAAAAATGAGAATATAATTGAATGACATTCTTTCATATAAAAACAACTTATTGGTGATGAAATCACAAAGGTTTGATTTTGTTCAGAGTGCAAAACATTGTTTGAACTATTATAGTATCTTAATTTTGGAACTAGATATAATAAAATATCTATTAATGTGTTTCAACTCAAGAAATATTTCCTTCCAAGTTCAGTTCAGTCACTCAGTTGTGTTTGACTCTTTGTGACACCAAAGTCTGCAGCATGCCAGGCTTCCCTGTCCGTCATCAACTCCCAGAACCTACTCAAACTCATATCGCTTGAATCAGTGATGATGCGCTCCAACCATCTCATCCTCTGTCATCCCCTTCTCCTCCTGCCTTCAATCTTTCCCAACATCAAGGTCTTTTCAAGTGAGTCATTTCTTCTCATCAGGCAGCCAAAGTATTGGAGTTTCAGCTTCAGCATCAGGCTTTCCAATGAATATTCAGGACTGATTTCCTTTAGGATTGACTGGTTGGGTCTCCTTGCAGTCCAAGGGACTCTCAAAACAGTCTTCTCCAATGCCACAGCTCATAAGCATCAATTCTTTGGCGCTCAGCATTCTTTATGGTTCAACTCTCACATTCCTACATGACTACTGGAAAAACCATAGCTTTGACTAGATGGACTTTTGTTGGCAAAATAATGTCTCTGCATTTTAATATATTGTCTAGCTTTGTCTTAGCTTTTCTTCCAAGGAACAAGCATCTTTTAATTGTATGGCTGCAGTCACCACCTGCAGTGATTTTGGAGCCCCAAAATAAAGTTTGTCACTATTTCCATTGTTTCCTCATCTATTTGCCATGCAGTGATGGGACCAGATGCCATGATATTAGTTTTCTGAATGTTGAGTTTTAAGCCAACTTTTTCACTCTCCTTTTCACTTTCATCAAGAGGCTGTTTAGTTTTTCTTCACTTTCTACATGTGGTGTCATCTGCATATCTGAGGTTACTGATATTTCTCTTGGCAATCTTGATTCCATGTTGTGCTTCATTCAGCATGGGATTTCTCATGTTGTACTCTGCATATAAGTTAAATATGCAGAGTGACAAAATACAGCCTTGACATACTCCTTTCCCAATTTGGAACCAGTCTTTTGTTTCCTGTCCATTTCTAACTGTTGCTTCCT
Source organism: Ovis aries (assembly GCF_016772045.2). Taxonomy (NCBI): domain Eukaryota; kingdom Metazoa; phylum Chordata; class Mammalia; order Artiodactyla; family Bovidae; genus Ovis; species Ovis aries. The sequence goes on along the minus strand of NC_056054.1, from coordinate 148,942,678 downwards.
GACCTGCATACAGATTTCTCAAGAGGTAGGTCAGGTGGCCTGATATTTCCAACTCTTTAAGAATCCCTGCATTAGCAAGATCCCTTGTAGTAGGAAATGGCACCCCACTCCAGTATTCTTCCTGGGAGAAACCCACAGACAGAGGATCCTAGCAGGCTACAGTCAGACAGGACTGAGCATCTGAGCACTATATTCTTTCCAAAGAGCATTGTAAAAAATTAATAAGGGGATAATTTTGGTTTTACAATGACTTGTGGGTTTGATTGGGATTAAGTGTGCATACGTCCCTGTCTGCTGAAAGCATGCAGTCTTCAGGAAAATACCTCACAACTAAGAATCTACCTGCCTCAAATGTCAGTTGAAAAGCCACAAGTTAGAGACCAGGTACTCAATGATATAAACAAATTAGAGGTAGAAACAGAATTGAAATTGTCTGCAGACTTTAACTCTGAGTATGGTCTTTAGATGCTCAGTCCTGTCTGACTGTAGCCCGCTAGGATCCTCTGTCCATGGGGTTCTCCCAGGAAGAATACTGGAGTGGGGTGCCTTTTTTACTCCAAGGGATTTTCCTGACCCAGGGATTAAACCCACATGTGCTGATCTTCCAGACTCAGGGATCAAGCTTACATCTCCTGTGTCTCCTGCATTGGCAGGCAGGTTTTTCTGGGTTTTCTTTTTCTCTTTTACTAGTGCACCCGCTGGGAAGCCCTATTCTAGATATAGCAAGAACCATATGCCGGCGACGGAATGAAACACCAACACTGCAGAGTGGTTTAAATCTTTATATTTTAAAACTTGCTTCTTACAGCTGCTTTATTTTATATCCCTTGCACAACAACCTACAGGGCAAGCTGCCAAGCACTATGATTCAGAGACTATACAGTGCGCAGGCGCAGGGTGAGATAACCTTTACCTTGGCTTATTTACTGCAGCTAAGACTTTGTTTTGGGGAACTTTCTTATCAACTTAGAATCCATTTTGTCCCAAGGTCTGTTCCTTTTGAGGAATCAGAGAAACATCCTTGTGTGCAAGCAATGTTCTTTTCCCATGGGAACCAACAGGATTTTTAGCTGAACATCTCGTTTGCAAGAATGCTTAGCCCTGGTTGAGAGTCTTGTTTGCAAGCACTTCTCAACCTTCTTTAAACCTAGTTCCCTACAACCATATATAAGGATGGGCTTCCCAGATGATGCTACTGGGAAAGAATCCACTTGCCAATGCAGAACACAAAAGGGACAACACAGGCTCAATAATTGGGGTCAGAAAGATTCTTTGGAGGATGGCATGGCAACTTTTCTCCAGTATTCTTGCCTGGAGAATCCTATGAAAAGAAGAGGTCCATAGCGTTGCAAAGCGTCAGACACAACTGAAGTGACTTAGCACACACATATATGAGGATATCATAAATTTGAGGAGGATTTTATATTTCCATTTCATTCATTAGACAGATTTGAAATTTTATGTGTAGCTATAGATGCCAGAAGTTTCACATTCTTCAGATCTCCTTGTTTTTGTCTCTTCCTGGTGGTATTCTTGCCGTTTCTCCTCCTAGAGAGGAGAATCTTTGTCATGCAACTCTTTCTGTCATAATCCATTGTTATCCTCGAGCCCCATTGGTGTGGTGGTTAGGGGTGAGGGCTGTGCCTCGTGGTCTCTGACCCTCAGAAATGCCTCTCCAGTCTAGAGCTTTGTTTCCCTCACTGCAGTTCCTGGTTGCAGCACTTGCAGTCTATTTCCTTGAGCATGTGATCCCTGGTGGTAGTGTGTTTCTCTTTCCTTAGGCAAGACAGGAAGGCTGAAAGGAGCTAAACACAGAGGAATTCCCATTTCCAGAAGAGATAAGCTCTAACTGACTTTGGCCCTGGAAAATAGGGTTTTTCATAGAGAAGGTACTAAATGTAGTTCACAAGGCTTATGCTTTGCCTTTCCTTGCCAGAGCCAAGAAAGGATCTTTCTCAGGTTCTTACCATCAGAATCTGATGGGGCCCCTAGAAATATTTTGATACTATTCTGTATTCAGCATTTTAGCATAATCACCATTAATTTGTTCCCATCAATTTATAGCTTCAATGAATTCTGCTCTAGGTAATCTAATCTCAGTTCCTATTTCTCTTGATGTCTGTCTCTCCAGATTTTAGAGTAGCAATTTGCCCAGTAGCACTAGTTTTTTTGCTGAGTCAAGAAAATTCATTTCTTTTCAGTTTTCTTTTTGTAAAACTGGGAGTGATAACTTCTAAGCTCCTTACTTCTGGAGCTTTACTTGTCAAGAATGCAACCAGAAAGCTAGAGTCTTTTGCTTTAACTTTTCTAAATGTCTGTCATCTTTCCAGAAAGAACCAACAACTAATACTCTGACATATCTCAGTTACATATGAAAATGTTTGTCTCTTTCTAAGGAAGAGCACAGTGGGAAAGAGGGGGTATGAACAAAAACTAGTTCAGTGGTTTCAGGAAATTGTCATCAAAGAACTACTAAACAAGTAATTGGAGAAGGCAATGGCACCCCACTCCAGCACTCTTCTTGCCTGGAAGATCCCATGGACGGAGGAGCCTGGTGGGCTGCAGTCTATGGGGTCGCTAAGAGTTGGACATGACTGAGTGACTTCACTTTCACTTTCACTTTCATGCATTGGAGAAGGAAATGGCAACCCATTCCAGCGTTCTTGCCTGGAGAATCCCAGGGATGGCAGAGGCTGGTAGTCTCCCATCTATGGGGTTGCACAGAGTCAGATACGACTGAAGCTACTCAGCAGCAGCAATAGCAAACAAGTAATTGCTAAAAATTTTAAAGATGAAGAGGCCAGGAGAAAAAAAGTCAATATTTATTGCTCTGAGTCTATGGGCTCCCTTGGTGGCTCAGATGGTAAAGAGTCTGCCCATAATGTAAGAGACCTGGATTTGATCCTTGGATTGGGAAGATTCCGTAGAGAAGGAAATGACAACCTACTCCAGTATTCTTGCCTGGTAAATCCCATGGACTGGCAGCCTACAGTCCCTAGTGTCACAAAGATTCAAACACGACTGAGTGAGTAACACACACAATCTAACTATATATAGCTATGGGCTAAATTATGTCTCCTTAAAATTCATATGTTGAAGCCCTAAATACAGCATGAGTGTATGTGGATTTGCAAGAAGAGGAAGAAAAATATCTGCTCTCTCACAATCATGTGAGAACATCACAAAAAGACCTCTGTATATTGTGACAACTGAAGTTGTGACAGACCATTACCTTGGTTACAGTCTGGCCACTGTAACCAAATGTAGGACAAATGCAGGACAGAGTAGTGCAATGCTTCAGTCTTTAAAGACAAGATTGTTACAGCAGGCAGGTAGCATCCTATAAACAGGAGTCCATAATAAAGGAAAGCAGGAACCTCCAGACTGACAGGAAACCACTCCCTTTGAGTGATAATGTCTTGGAGGTAGAATGTCCTGAAAGCAGTCATGGGGAAAGGTGGACATCTCCTGTGTTCCAATATAACTTGTTGCTCATTGTGCCCTCTTTACAATAAAATTAGCCTTATAGGTAAAAAGCACTCATCTTGCACCTAAGCCATGACACTTCTGATCTAAGCTAATTAAGGACAAAAATCCCTCCTCTCCTCAGAAATGTAGACCCCAAACTCCTCCCTCCCCAGTGAGTATTCCACCCTTTCATTTGCATGTCCTTCATAACTGACTTGTCAAAGAAACCAAGAGCACCAGCTCCTCACCTGTTTGCCCACTCTCCCTATGAGAGTGTATTCTTCCTTAAATAAATTCTCACTTTCTTAACCTCCCTGCTTGTCTCTGAATTCTTTCATGATGAGGCAAGAAACTTAAATTCGCTGGGAAAAAGATGACTACTGAAGTCCTAACCTTTGGAAAGCTGGTAGAAACTTGAAGCTTACATGTAACCAGGCCAACTTTTCCGCAGGATTTAAACAAGATCAGAATCTCATAACACAAAAAAATGAAAAAAAAAAAAAAAAAAAGGATTTTCTTTTTTTTTTTGGTAGTTAACAAAAAATCAGACATTAGTTATAGGGGAACAATAAATAAATGTAGTTTTCTTATTAGAAAACATGGAGGCCAAAAGAAAATGAAAGACTGTTAATAAACTGCTGAAAGAAGGGCAAACCCATAATTCTATATGCAATGAAAACATCGTTCAGGAGAGAGGGTTAGGTTTTTCTCAGATGAAGGAAAAATAAGAGAAGTTATTGCCAGTATATCAGTTCTATAAAAATTATTAAAGCAGATTTCCATACAGAAGAGAGTTATATAAGAAGAAAACTTAGAATATAAAAAAGAATAACAGTAGAGATATCATATTGTGAAATGAGAGTACCCCCTGCCATATCAATAAACAAAAAATTTCACAGCCAAAATCAGTTTCTGACCTCTAAATATGAATGAGATCTCCAAAAACTGTTATCCAGAAATAATGCCACCCCCATCACCCCATCCCCCCTCATTCCACCCCCAGTTCTAGTTCAGTCACTCAGTCGTGTCCAACCCTTGTGACTCCATGAATCACAGCACAGGCCTCCCGGTCCATCACCAACTCCCAGAGTTCACTTAAACTCACGTCCATCGAGTCAGTGATGCCATCCTGCCGTTTCATCCTCTGTTGTCCCCTTCTCCTCCTGACCCCAATCCTTCCCAGCATCAGGGTCTTTTCCAATGAGTCAACTCTTCACATGAGGTGGCCAAAGTACTGGAGTTTGAGCTTCAGCATCAATCCTTCCAATGAACACCCAGGGCTGATATCCTTTAGGATGGACTTTTTGGATCTCCTTTCAGTCCAAGGGACTCTCAAGAGTCTTCTCTAACACCACAGTTCAAAAGCATCAATTCTTCGGCCTTCTACTTTCTTCATAGGCCAACTCTCACATCCATACGTGACCACTGGAAAAACCATAGCCTTGACTAGATGGACCTTTGTGGCAAAGTAATATCTCTGCTTTTCAATATGCTATCTAGGTTGGTCATAACTTTCCTTCCAAGGAGTGAGCATCTTTTAATTTGATGGCTGCAATCACCACCTGCAGTGATTTTGGATCTGCCCCAAAATAAAGTCTGACACTGTTTCCTCTGTTTCCCATCTATTTGCTATGAAGTGATGGGACCAGATGCCATAATCTTAGTTTTCTGAATGTTGAGCTTTAAGCCAACATTTTCACTCTCCTCATTCACTTTCCTCAAGAGGCTTTTTCATTCCTCTTCACTTTTTGCCATAAGGGTGGTGTCATCTGCATATCTGAGGTTACTGATATTTCTCCTGGCAATCTTGATTCCAGCTTGTGCTTCTTCCAAACCAGTGTTTCTCATGATTTACTCTGCATAGAAGTTAAATAAGCAGGGTGACATTTTACAGCCTTGACATACACTTTTTCTGATTTGGAACCAGTCTGTTCCATGTCCAGTTCTAACTGTTGCTTCCTGACCTGCATACAGATTTCTCAAGAGGCAGGTCAAGTGGTCTGGTATTCCCATTTCTTTCAGAATTTTCCACAGTTAATTGTGATCCACATAGTCAAAGGCTTTGGCATAGTCTCTAAAGCAGAAATAGAGGTTTTTCTGGAACTCTCTTGCTTTTTCCATGATCCAGCGGATGTTGGCAATTTGATCTCTGGTTCCTCTGCCTTTTCTAAAACCAGCTTGAATATCTGAAAGTTCAGGGTTCATGTACTGCTGAAGCCTGGCTTGGAGAATTTTGAGCACTACTTTACTAGCATGTGAGATGAGTGCAATTGTGCGGTAGTTTGAGTATTCTTTGGCATTGCCTTTCTTTGGGACTGGAATGAAAACTGACCTTTTCCAGTCCTGTGGCCACTGCTGAGTTTTCCAAATTTGCTGGCATGTTGAGTGCAACACTTTCACAGCATCATCTTCCAGGATTTGAAATATCTCAACTGGAATTCCATCACCTCCACTAGCTTTGTTCGTAGTGATGCTTTCTAAGGCCTACTTGACTTCACATTCCAGGATGTCTGGCTCTAGGTGAGTGATCACTCCATCGTGATTATCTGGGTCGTGAAGCTCTCTTTTGTACAGTTCTTCTATGTATTCTTGCCACCCCATCCCAGCTCCACAATAATTGCTGAAGAGTTTCCAGGAATGCAAAAAGTAAAGTGAACAGGGAAACAGAATTGGCCCCAGACAGAGGAGGTGCGCATGAAGGAATGAATTTAATGATCCCAGACGCTTGCCTCTTTGCATGAATAGAACTCTAAATTCCTTAACTTGATATCTGATCTTTGATGTTCAGATTACCTGCTTCCTTTGTTACAAATCTGTACATAGCCTGACCCCCTCACACCTCCTTGGAGCAACTTTCGCAGAGCTACTGAGATGCTGTCTCCAAGGCTTGGAATACTAAACATCCCCACGAAATAAAATAATACTCTAGTTTCAGGTGGTGATTATATTTTTTGTCAGCAGTTTCAAGATATGTATAATAAAAACATACCTTAGGTATGTATGACTTAAATCAAATCCCTTGCAATTATACAGTGGAAGTGACAAATAGATTCAAAATATTAGATCTGATAGACAGAGTGGCTGAATTTCATGGCATTGTACAGGAAGCAGTGATCAAGACCATCCCTAACAAAAATAAATGCAAAAAGGCAAATGGCTGTCTGAGGAGGCCTTACAAATAGCTTATAAAACAAGAGAAGCTAAAGGCAAAGGTGAAAAGGAAAGATATACCCACTTGAATTTAGAGTTCCAAAGAATAGTAAGGAGAGATTACTGAAAGCCTTCTTCAGTGATCAATGCAAAAAAAAGAGGAAAACAAGAAAATGGGAAAGACTAGAAATCTTTTCAAGAAAATTAGAGATACCAGGGGAACATTTGATGCAAAGATGGGCACAATAAAGGACAGAAAGAGTATGGGCCTAACAGAAGCAGAAGACATTAAGAAGAGGTGGCAAGAATACACAAAAGAACTATAAAAAAAGGAAAAAAAAAATCTCCATGACCCAGATAATCATGACAGTGTGATCACTCACCTAGAATCACACATCCTGGAATGTGAAGTCACGTGGGCCTTAAGCTAGTGGAGGTGATAGAATTCCAGTTGAGCTATTTCAAATCTTAAGAGATGATGCTGTGGAAGTGTTGCACTCAATATGCCAGCAAATTTGGTAAACTCAGTAGTCGCCACAAGACTAAAAACGGTCAGTTTTCATCCCAATTCCAAAGAAAGGCAATGCCAAAGAATGTTCAAACTACTGCACAATTGCACTCATCTCACACGTTAGCAAAGTAATGCTCAAAATTCTCCAAGCCAGGCTTCAACATTACATGAACCATGGAATTCCAGACGTACAAGTTGGATTCGGAAAAGACAGAGGAACCAGAGATCAAATTGGCAACATCTGTTAGATCATTGAAAAAGCAAGAAAGTTCCAGAAAAACATCTACTTCTTCTTTATTGATTACACCAAAGCATATGACTGTGTGGATCACAAAAAACTGTGGAAAATTCTTAAAGAGATGTGCATACCAAACCACCTGACCTGCCTCCTGGAAAATCTGTATACAGGTCAAGAAGCAACAGTTAGAACCAGACATAGAACAACAGACTGGTTCCCAATTGGGAAAGGAGTACATCAAGTTTCATATTGTCACCCTGATTATTTAACTTATATGCAGAGTACATTATGCAAAATTCCAGGCTGGATGAAGCACACATTGGAATCAAGACTACCTGGAGAAATATCAATAACCTCATATGCACAGATGACACCATCCTTTATGGCAGAAAGTAAAGAAGAAATAAAGAACCTCTTGATGAAGTGAAAAAAGAGAGTGAAAAAGTTGGCTTAAAAGTCAACATTCAGAAAACTAAGATCATGGCATCTGGTCCCATCACTTCATGGCAAATAGATGGGGAAACAATGGAAACAGTGAAAGACTCTATTTGGGGGGGGGGTTCAAAATCACTGCACAAGGTGACTGCAGCCATGAAATTCAAAGATGCTTGCTCCTTGGAAGAAAAGCTATGACCAAGCTAGACAGCATATTAAAAATCAGAGACATTATTTTGCCAACAAATGTCCATCTAGTCAGAGCTATGGTTTTTCCAGTAGTCATGTATGAATTTGAGAGTTGAACCATAAAGAATGCTGAGCACTGGAGAACTGCTGCTTATAAACTGTGGTGCTGGAGAAGACTCTTGAGAATCCCTTGGACTGCAAGGAGGTTCCATCCTAAAGATCAGTCATGGGTGTTCATTGGAAGGACTGATGCTGAAGCTGAAATTCCAATACTTCGGCCACCTGATGTAAAGAACTAACTCATTGGAAAACACCCTGATTCTGGGAAAGACTGAAGGTGGGAGGAGAAGGGGATGACAGAGGATGAGATGGTTGGAAAGTATCATTGACTCAATGGACATGAGTTTGAGCAAGCTCCAGGAGTTGGTGATGCATAGGGAAGCCTGATGTGCTGCAGTCCATGGGGTTGCACAGAGCCGGACATGACTGAGTGACTGAACTGAACTAATAAGAAAAACTTTTCTACTTTTGAGTCATTTAATTTTATATGACTATTAAAATCACAATCCAATTGAATTTTCAATAGCTTGCTAGCTAACTAGATAGATATGGATATAGATACATGTGAGACAAGTACAATACAAATGGGAAGGTGATGGAACCTTCCTAATGTAAAATTGCTACTTCGTGTGCTAATATATCAATTGTAGTAAAATGCAAAAGTTAATTATGTATATTATAATATCTGCAACAATATCAAAAATATAAAAACAGAAAGACTTAAAAGATAAATCAAAGATTTAAAATGGAATAATAAGATATGTTTAAATAGCTCAAAAGATATGTGAAAAGTAGAGAAATGTATATATATATATATATATATAAAGCAACCAGAAAATGATGAAATGAAAGATCAAATCAAAATATGTTAAAATTATATTGAATTTAATGACTTAAATCCATCAGTTAAGTAAAAGAGACTCTTTTATGTTGAAAAACAATTCCAATACATTCATTATACAGGCGATTCATTTCAAATATAGTGATATATGTTGGTTAACTGTAGAAGGATAAGAATGGTTCAACCACCTTAATGCTAATCAGAAGAAAGCAGTGATTATATGTATATCAATAAATAACAAAATAAACAAGAAAAAAGAATATTAATAAAGACAAAGACACACTAAAGGAATAAATTCATCAGGAAGATATAGCAATACTAAATGTATAGTTACCTAATGAAGGAGCTTCATATATAAGATGGAAAAACTCACAGAACTGAAAGGGCAAATAGAAAAATCCATAATTATAAATGGAGACTATAATGGTCCTTTTAAAGTAATATGTAGAAATATCAGAAAGACAATCAGCAAGAGTGTAGAATATAACACCATCAACCAAAGGGTATAAAACACTTCCTCCTACAACAGCAAAATACACTGTATTTTCAATTGTGTGTGGAATAGTCACCAAGATAAACTGTGTTTTGCATCATAATCCTAACCCAAAAATTTCTAAAAAATTTAAATCATAGAGTGATATTCTTTGACCTTAATGAAATTAACAGAAGATAATAGGAAAATCTACCACACATTTTGGAAAAACACTGCAAGTTTCTATGTAATTCATACGATTTCAGGTGGCCTCAGCCTGCAGTGGAGCAGGACCCGGGTTCTCAACCAGAGACTAAGTTGGGTCATGGCAGTGAGAGCACCAGATCCTAGCCACTAGACCCGTGGGTCAGCGACAAGGGCCCTGGTCCTTCAGCTTTGCAGAAAGAAAATAGTGAAGCAAGTAAAGTATTTATTAGGAGAAAAAGAGTACAGTACATGTGGATAGACACATGGGCAGCCTCAGAGGGAGAGTCACTGAGCTGCACCCTCTTGGCAGTTTGAATACTTTTATAAGGCATTTCTTCTGGATTTCCTTTGGCCAATCATTAAGATTTGCCTGGTTCACAATCCATATTTGGTATATCTCAGGATCCTCCAATGTGTGTTCACACATCTCTGAGCCAAGATGGACTCTACCAAAAAGGCCTCTGGTTAGAATATCCCTTGACATGACCCCCCATTGGCCTCCAAAGAGTCTTTTCTGTATTTGTGTGGTCAGGGAGCTCTCTTGATTTTAGAAATAAGAAATATGTGATCTGTGCAGGGTCGAGCCTCCTCCCTTTACTGCCCTGCTATTATTCTGTTTTGGAGTTTTAGTCAATAGAGAGTGAATACCGTATTGCCTTACCCTGGAGGGGCTCATCTGCCTCTTGAGTCATATAAATCATTGTGAATAATTAGAAAACATTTTGAGGTGAAGGGAAAGGCAACCCACTCCGGTATTCTTGCCTGGAGAATCCCATGAACAGAGTTGGCTGAAGGACTACTTTCCATGAGGTTGCTAAGAGTCAGACACGATTGAGTGACTCATGCTTGAGGTGAAGGAAATTAAACCTATAATATCAAAATCTGTGGTAATCAGCTAAAGCAATGCTTAAGGGAAAATTTTTAATAAGTGCCTATATTAGAAAAGAAGAAAGGTCTCAAACCAATAATCTTAGCTTCCCCCTTACAAAACTAGTATACAAAAATAAAATAAATCTGAGTATGCAGAATGAAGGAAATAATAAAGATGAGAACATAAATAAATTGAAAAGAAAGAAACAATAAAGAAAATCAAAGAAACTTAAAACTGGTTCTTGGAAAAGTAATTAATAAAACAGATGAACATCCAGCAAAATTGGAAAAATATGACCTAAATTAGCAAAATGAGAAGTGAAAGATGCACTATTTTTCAAACTCTGCAGACATCAAAATATACCAAGGGAAATGAACTAATTCTTTCAAAAACAAAAGAACACAACCACAACTCATTAAAAATGAGATGAAAAACCAGAATAGCCTTATGTGTAGAAATGAGTTGAATTTGTCACATAAAATCCCCTGTGAGAGCCTGCCAACCTACTTTCCAGGAGGTCTGTACTGCTTAGCCTCACTAGTTCTGGGCGCAGTGTATATTCACACTCCTCCCTAGGAGTAGCTGCTTTCATGTGTGTTTGCTTTCTTTTCTTTAAACTTTTTTTAAATTTGAATAAAAGGTACTTTAAATTCAATAGTGCTTGACAATTTTCAGAAGTGTTTTCTGTTTTTCTTTCCCCACTGTTCCCTTCACCTCTCTGTATGGAGTTTTCACAAGTGTCCTAAGGGCAGTAGCCCCATTTACCAATTCTGCGCACATTCAGGTTTCTGCTCTATAGTGTGAGTCTTCAGTCAATCAGTCGTGTCAACTCTTTGCAACCCCATGAACTATAGCCTGCCAGGTGTCTCTGTGCATGGGATTTTTCAGGCAAGAATAATGGAATAGGTTGCTCTGTAGTGTAGAATGGGAGAAAATTCCTGGTGGAGATTTTTGCCCTTCCTCAAGGACTGCTGGTCTCCCTTGCAAGTCTGCACTGTACCACAGTGAAGATTGCTGGACTCTTTCTAAGATTTTTAGTGTCTTTAGAGGGTTTGTAGAGAAAGTTGTCAAGAAGTTAATGGATTCTTCCACTTTTCTGCAACATTGGAGGCTACATATTCTCTACCTGCTCACACTCAGTCTTCACCTGTGTGTCAGATTTTATATGCTCAGCTCTTCTGGGCTCGATCTTTATTCTCTCTCTGCAGGCACCATCTCCCTTTTACATTTTGGGTCAGTTCATTATTCTGTAAGTTCAGATTCCCAAGGAGTTAAAAGCATTGAGAAAGTTAATCTACTTATAATTCTATATTCTGGAGCAAAAATATTAGATGAACCTCTTTCTTTAATTAGCAATTTTTTAGATCTTTCTGAACCTGTGAACTTGAATCTTTTTTTTTTAAATTTTGCTGTACTATAGAGTGTTTCTTAATGTATATATTTACAGCATCTAATGTAATCAGTTCCTAATTGATGCTCACAAATTTTAAATTTTTAGGTCAAGCATAGCATCTATAGAAGTCTCTGAAATATATCTATGTGATTATTTCAATAGGATAATCATATGCAACTTGAAGTGGTAATGCAAATAACTGAATTATCTTTCTACAGCACAAGTCTAATCATGTATTTCCCACATTGCAGCCTTTTAATTTTTTTTCTTCATAGTTAAGTCAAAATAACTTTATCATTTACCAAGCCTACCTTTCTAGCACTTCAATCCTATTCTACCTACAGTTTTACCCTTTCAGGAATATAAAATAATTCAATATTTGTTTGTTTGTTTGTTTTTTCTCTCATAGCAAGAGCTCTTCAAACGTATACTGTAATATAACTTTAATCTCACAGAGATTCCCTCATAGGAATTTTAATCTGCATTATATTTATTGTTTTTATTGTGGATAAACACAAGAAATGAGAAAATGAAAAATCAGACCAATATTTTGTTTTACTGCTATGAAAGGCATGTCCATTACATTGTTTGAAAAAAACATTTACATAATGAATTTCTTTTTACATTTAGAGCCAGTAAAAGTTTTCCCTTTCCTTATGAGTTCACTTACTTCCTTTTATTAGATAATGAGAACATGATAGCAATAGTTCTCCATTTCCGTTTTGTTTACTAGAAACCTTAATTAAATTTTATGTTCCTGGAAAAGAAGCAGTAAAATTTTCACTGTTTGCAGATGACATGATCCTCTACATAGAAAACCCTAAAGACTCCACCAGAAAATTACTAGAGCTAATCAATGAATATAGTAAAGTTGCAGGATATGAAATCAACACACAGAAATCCCTTGCATTCCTATACACTAATAATGAGAAAGTAGAAAAAGAAATTAAGGAAACAATTCCATTCACCATTACAACGAAAAGAATAAAATACTTAGGAATATATCTACCTAAAGAAACTAAAGACCTATATATAGAAAACTATAAAACACTGATGAAAGAAATCAAAGAGGACACTAATAGATGGAGAAATATACCATGGTCATGGATTGGAAAAATCAATATAGTGAAAATGAGTATACTACCCAAAGCAATTTACAAATTCAGTGCAATCCCTATCAAGCTACCAGCCATATTTTTCACAGAACTAGAACAAATAATTTCAAGATTTGTATGAAAATACAAAAAACCTCGAATAGCCAAAGCAATCTTGAGAAAGAAGAATGGAACTGGAGGAATCAACTTGCCTGACTTCAGGCTCTACTACAAAGCCACAGTCATCAAGACAGTATGGTACTGGCACAAAGACAGACATATAGATCAATGGAACAAAATAGAAAGCCCAGAGATAACTCCACACACATATGGACACCTTATCTTTGACAAAGGAGGCAAGAATATACAATGGAGTAAAGACAATCTCTTTAACAAGTGGTGCTGGGAAAACTGGTCAACCACTTGTAAAAGAATGAAACTAGATCACTTTCTAACACCACACGCAAAAATAAACTCAAAATGGATTTAAGATCTAAATGTAAAACCAGAAACTATAAAACTCCTAGAGGAGAATATAGGCAAAACACTCTCCGACATAAATCACAGCAGGATCCTCTATGATCCACCTCCCAGAATTCTGGAAATAAAAGCAAAAATAAACAAATGGGATCTAATTAAAATTAAAAGCTTCTGTACAACAAAGGAAAATATGAGCAAGGTGAAAAGAAAGCCTTTGGAATGGAAGAAAATAATAGCAAATGAAGCAACTGACAAACAACTAATCTCAAAAATATACAAGCAACTTATGCAGCTCAATTCCAGAAAAATAAATGACCCAATCAAAAAATGGGCCAAAGAACTAAATAGACATTTCTCCAAAGAAGACATACGGATGGCTAACAAACACATGAAAAGATGCTGAACATCACTCATTATTAGAGAAATGCAAATCAAAACCACAATGAGGTACCACTTCACACCAGTCAGAATGGCTGCGATCCAAAAATCTGCAAGTAATAAATGCTGGAGAGGGTGTGGAGAAAAGGGGACCCTCCTACACTGTTGGTTGGAATGCAAACTAGTACAGCCACTATGGAGAACAGTGTGGAGATTCCTTAAAAAATTGCAAATAGAATTGCCTTATGACCCAGCGATCCCACTGCTGGGCATACACACCAAGGAAACCAGAATTGAAAGAGACACATGTATCCCAATGTTCATCGCAGCACTGTTTATAATAGCCAGGACATGGAAGCAACCTAGATGTCCATCAGCAGATGAATGGATAAGAAAGCCTTGGTACATATACACAATGGAGTATTACTCAGCCGTTAAAAAGAATTCATTTGAATCAGTTCTGATGAGATGGATGAAACTGGAGCCGATTATACAGAGTGAAGTAAGCCAGAAAGAAAAACACCAATACAGTATACTAACACATATATATGGAATTTAGGAAGATGGCAATGACGACCCTGTATGCAAGACAGGAAAAAAGACACAGATGTGTATAACGGACTTTTGGACTCAGAGGGAGAGGGAGAGGGTGGGATGATTTGGGAGAATGGCATTGTAACATGTATACTATCATGTAAGAATCGAATCGCCAGTCTATGTCTGTCGCAGGATACAGCATTCTTGGGGCTGGTGCATGGAGATGACCCAGAGAAATGTTATAGGGAGGAAGGTGGGAGGGGGGTGCATGTTTGGGAAGGCATGTACACCCGTGGTGGATTCATGTCAATGTATGGCAAAACCAATACAGTATTGTAAAGTAAAATAAAGTAAAACAATAAGAAAAATAAAAAAAAAATAAATTTTATGTTCCAAGTTACAAAGGCAGCCTAATTTTATTGGTACCTTTTCCCATACAATTTTGACCAATTATAATAGTCAAAGTACTATGGAGCTTCCCTGATGGTTCAGAAGATAAAGAATATGCCTGCAACACAGGAGACACAGGAAACATGGGTTCAATCACTGAATCTGGAAGATCCCCTGGAGAAGAAATGGCAACCCACTCCAGTATTCCAGTCTGGGAAATCACCTGGATAGAGGATCCTGGCAAGCTACAGTCCATGGGGTTGCAAAGAGTCAGACAAGACTGAACACATGTTAATTATAATACATATAAGAGAAAAATAATTGCTCTTGTGCTACTAACTTACAGTAATTTGGGCGGGGAGGGGGGAAATTGGCTAAAATATCAAGCAGTGGAAAACAACATACTGCAAAGGGTTCAAGGAAATGAATTACTATGACCTGGAAGAGTTTCAGGAGCTTCCATGTTTCGTAGTGTATATATTAAGGAGAGGAACTGTGGTTTTCTTATTAGAAAACATGGAGGCCAAAAGAAAGTGTAAGACTGTTAATAAACTGCTGAGAGAAGTGCAAACCCATAATTCTATATGCAATGAAAATATCGTTCAGGAGAGAGGGTTAAGTTTTTCTCAGATGAAGGAAAAATAAGAGAAGTTATTGTCAGTATATCAATTCTATAAAAATTATTAAAGCAGATTTCCATACAGAAGAGAGTTATATAAGAAGAAAACTTAGAATATCAAAAAGAATAACAGCAGAGATATCATATTGTGAAATGAGAGTATCTCCTGCCGTATCAATAAACAAAAAATGTCACAGTGAAAATCAATTTCTAGCCTCTAAATATGAATGAGATCTCCAAAAACTGTCATGTAGAGATAATGCCACCCCCATCACCCCATCCCCCCTCACCCCACCCCCTCTTGCGACCCCATGAATCACAGCATGCCAGGCCTCCCTGTCCATCTCCAACTCCTGGAGTTCACTCAAACTCATGTCCATTGAGTCAGTGATGCCATCCAGCCATCTCATCCTCTGTCGTCCCCTTCTCTTCCTGCCCCCAATCCTTCCCAGTATCTGAGTCTTTTCCAATGAGTCAACTCTTCACATAAGGTGGCCAAAAAGGATTGGAGTTTCAGATTTAGCATCATTCCTTCCAAAGAACACCCAGGACTGATCTCCTTTAGGATGGACTGGTTGGATCTCCTTGCAGTCCAAGGGACTCTCAGAAGTCTTCTCCAACACCACAGTTCAAAAGCATCAGTTCTTTGGCACTCAGCTTTCTTCACAGTCCAGCTCTGGCATCCATACATGACTACTAGAAAAACCATAGCCTTGACTAGATGGACGTTTGTTGGGAAAGTAATGTCTCTGCTTTTGAATATGCTATCTAGGTTGTTCATAACTTTTCTTCCAAGGAGTAAGTGTCTTAATTTCATAGCTGCAATCACCATCTGTAGTGATTTTGGAGCCCGCAAAAATAAAGTCTGACACTGTTTCCACTGTCTCCCCATCTATTTGCCATGAAGTGATGGGACCAGATGCCATGATCTTTGTTTTCTGAATGTTGAGCTTTAAGCCAACTTTTTCACTCTCCTCTTTCACTTTCATCAAGAGTTAGATCCTCTTCACTTTTTGCCATAAGGGTGGTGTCATCTATATATCTGATATTATTGACATTTCCCCTGGCAATCTTGATTCCAGCTTGTGCTTTTTCCAACTCAGCATTTCTCATGATGTACTCTGCTTAAGGAGGAGTTAGGGTTAGGAATGGGGCTTCCCTGGTGGTTCAGAGAGTAAACGACCCGCCTGCAATTCCAGAGACTTGAGTTTGATCCCTGGGTTGGGAAGATCCCTTGGCAAAGAAAATGGCAATCCACTCCAGTATTCTTGCCTGGAGAATCCCAATGACAGAAAAACCTGGCAAGCTACCATCCATGGAATCTCAAAGAGTTGGACATGACTGTGCGAATAACACACTAGGTTTAGGAATAAGAAGCATGAAGTTATAAGCATCTGCAGGCATGTTAGAAGAACAGTGAGAAAACTTTTCATTCTCATAAATAGGACATTAAATAAAATAATGTGGCTTTGGATAAAATTGACAAATTATTTGTGTTAATAAAACTTTAAGATCAAGATTTTATAGAGTCAAATGCTGTGAATTGTCAGAGTGCTGGATTAAAAATGATTAGTAAGGCAATGCAAAAGTGGTTGTAGAATATTTCTCTACCAATAATTATGAAAGTCCAAAGGAAAAATGACAAAACAAGGATACAAGGTCTCATTTTAAATATATGCAATTCATTTAAATTGGAGATATCTTACTGAAGACAATAAGAAAAAGCAAGACGCTCTCTACTTCCACAAGGCCTTCTTAAAATTATTCAATACAAATTATTACTTGAAATAAATTTTAAAATTATTAAAGGTACACATGTAGTCTCTGAATCTAAACAATCTAGAAACATAAAATATATTTCCTCCTTTAGTCTCTAGAATGAATATGTTTCATATGTGAAAAATAATTTGTGAATCAAATAGTAAATGTGTTAAATCAGACCCTCACTTAATCAAGTATGTAGATCTTAGGTTAATTAAGAAACAGATTCCTTAAGGCCACTTGCAGATTGCATTTAAGAGAGTGCTCTGTAGCCTCAAAGACAAAGACAATGAGGGCACATAGAATTCAACTCTCCAGAACATATCACTTTGGCATGTAAATTATTTAAAGTTGAGGACAATCAGCTCCCAACAGAATCAGGAAAACTTCTACCTCTACCCTAGCTGACTAAAAGAATTTCAATGAGAGGCCTAGCCCAGAGAGAGAACTTTTGCCAGAGGTAACTTTATTATCTGAAAGAATTAACTGCATGGCTGGGAAAATGTCTGATTAACAAACATTTGATCCTCTTCCAGTCCTTGAATTGCCGTCTTTCCCTTCCAAACTCCAAGTCCCTCTCCCATTCTGTAGCTCAGGGTGGCATGCAATCCATAGTTGTCTGTTTGCCTTCAAGTCGTGTGTTTTTACAGGGCATTCCCTGGTGGCTCAGACAGTAAAGAATCTGCCTGCAATGTGGGAAACTTGGATTTACTTTGTGGGTCGGGAAGATCCCCTGGAGAAAGGAATGGCTACCCACTCCAGTATTCTTGCCTGGAAAATCCCATAGGTGGAGGAGCCTGGTGGGCTGTTATAGTCCATGGAGTTGAAAAGGTTGGACATGACTGAGTGACTAGCTCTTTAGCTTTCACATGAGTATGAATTTCATTTTTCTCCTGTTAATCTGATTTTGTCAATTTAATTATTCAGCCCACCAAAGAACCTTAAGGGCTTCCCTCATGGCTTAGACAGTAAAGAATCTGCCTATAGTGCAGTATACCTGGGTTGAATCTCTGGGTCAGGAAGATACCCTAGAGGGAAATGGTAACCTGCTCCAGTATTCTTGCCTGCAGAATTCCATGGACAGTGGAACCTGGTGGGCTACAGTGAATGAAATCACAAATAGTTGGACATGACTGAGTGACTGACATGGACAGAAAGAACCTCAAAGGCAAGAAAAAAATAATTTTTGCCTCTATAATAATACAGTGCTTTTATTGATTGGTTGATTGTTTGCTCCAAGAAAAATATGAGAAAATGTGCAACTGTGAATTAGGGGAATGGTGTTAGGCCTGCGATCCTCAGAATGAGACATCTTGAAGTTCTCTCTTAGGCAGTAGTAACTGAGAGGATGTTTAACAGAAGTTAGACATAGGCGATTGAAGATATTTACATCTTTTTTTAATTTTATTAATAGAATGGATAGGTAAAAGAGTCATTCTTAAGGTCATAGTTTAGAGAAAAGCTAGTAATGGCCTAAGTTTGGGAAGTTGCATAAGAAAAACAAATGAAGGCACATTTGCCATAAATATGTCATGAGTGAGAAGCAAATTAATCAATATAAGATCTAGTTTCTAATAGAAAATCAAAATATGCAAAAAATATTCTCTTTCTGTGCAACAGTTATCTGGAAGTGAATAATAGCTGCCTCCTTTAGAATGGCAAAAATGAATGTTATTCGGCTATCATGTTCACTACTGTCTTATTAGTACAGCAGAATTTTTTATTCATTTTTATTATTTTACTTCAATTGCACTAGTTTTCTTGTTCTTTTTGATGTATGACCTTGTTGGCCCTGGTTTAAAGTTATCACTGTGGATATTAAAAAAAAAAAAGTCACCCTCGCATCAAAATAACATAATCTGTTCCATATGTTCAACATGGAACTAATGAAGCACTTTAAAAGAAACAGTCTATGGGACACAAATGTGCACTTTGTAAATGGGACGCATATAGATTTTCTTAATTATATCAACTCTTCACTAACTAGAGTCTACATAATGGATTAAAATCAACATGTCTGCAGTGTAACTTTGGAACAGGTGCTGAGCTAAATCCCAGTCCACAGATGTATAAAACAAATACTCTGAGTGATGGTTTGTGAAAGAAAAGAGCTCATGCGAACAAAATGAAAGTACTGAGAGAGTAGCATTGTGGGCCCTCATTTGGGAAGGCAGCTCCTTATGCGTAAATGAGCATGTGATTTGGGGCAGGAATTTAGGCGAGGATGTTCAAAAGGCAAAGCTTCATACAGAAAGGGATACTTGTGCTGCTGGTGGTGGTTTAGTCACTAAGTCATGTCCTACTGTTATTACCCCATGTATCGTAGCCTGGCCTCTGTCCATGCGATTTCACAAGAAAACTGGAGCAGATTGCCATTTCCTTCTCCAGGGGATATTCCTGACTCAGGGATCGAATCCAGGTCTCCTGCATTGCAGGTGGTGTCCTTACCGACTAAGCCAACAGGGAAGCCTTAGGTGAGGATGTTCAAAAACCAAGGCTTCACAGAGAAAGAGATACTTGAGCTACATTCAAAAACTGTACTTTTCAAGAACATAAGAAAGAGTGATTTGGTCAAAGAGAACACTAGCGTTCACTCATGCATTGATATTAAACCCACAATGACAAGATGGCTGTGGTGATATTTATCCCTGACACAAATTAAGATCATTGAAAAGTATAATTATCAATTTGAAAACTTAACTTTATTTACTCTTTGTAATAGCAACAGCTCTGGTTTTAATGACTATTTCCCCAGAACATTATTTTTATGATTCTAATGAATTTACCTGATCATTTTATTTTATTTATTTTATTTTATTTTGATTTATTTTTTAAATTGTTATTTTTACTTTATTTTGCTTTACAATACTGTATTGGTTTTGCCATACATTGACATGAATCCGCCACTGGTGTACATGAGTTCCCAATCCTGAACCCCCCTCCCACCTCCCACCCAATATCATCTCTCTGGATCATCCCCATGCACCAGCCCCAAGCATCCTGTATCCTGTATCGAACATAGACTGGCGATTCATTTCTTACATGATAGTATACATGTTTCAATGCCATTCTCCCAAATCATCCCACCCTCTCCCTCTCCCTCAGAGTCTAAAAGTCCATCCTATACATCTGTGTCTCTTTTGCAGTCTCGCATAGATGGTTATCATTACAATCTTTCTAAATTCCATATATATGTGTTAATATACTGTATTGGTGTTTTTCTTTCTGGCTTACTTCACTCTGTATAATCAGCTCCAGTTTCATCCACCTCATTAGAACTGATTCAAATGTATTCTTTTTAATGGCTGAGTAATACTCCATTGTGTATATGTACCAAGGCTTTCTTATCCATTCATCTGCTGATGGACATCTAGGTTGTTTCCACGTCCTGGCTATTATAAACAGTGCTGCAATGAACATTGGGGTACATGTGTCTCTTTCAATTCTGGTTTCCTCGGTGTGTATGCCCAGCAGTGGGATTGCTGGGTCATAAGGCAGTTCTTTTTGCAATTTTTTAAGGAATCTCCACTGTTCTCCATAGTGGCTGTACTATTTTGCATTCCCAACAACACTGTAAGAGGGTCCCCTTTTCTCCACACCCTCTCCAGCATTTATTGCTTGTAGACTTTTGGATTGCTGCCATTCTGACTGGTGTGAAGTGGTACCTCATTGTGGTTTTGATTTGCATTTCTCTAATAATGTGTGATGTTGAGCATCTTTTCAAGTGTTTGTTAGCCATCCATATGTCTTCTTTGGAGAAATGTCTATTAAGTTTTTTGGCCCATTTTTTGATTGGGTCATGTATTCTTCTGGACTTGAGCTGCATAAGTTGCTTGTATATTTTTGAGATTAGTTGTTTGTCAATTGCTTCATTTGCTATTATTTTCTCCCATACCAAAGGCTGTCTTTTCACCTTGCTTATAGTTTCCTTTGTTGTGCAGAAACTTTTAATTTTAATTAAATCCCATTTGTTTATTTTTGCTTTTATTTCCAGTATTCTGGGAGGTGGATCATAGAGGATCCTCCTGTGATTTATATAGGAGAGTGTTTTGCCAATGTTCTCCTCTAGGAGTTTTATAGTTTCTGGTCTTACATTTAGATCTTTAATCCATTTTGAGTTTATTTTTGTGTGCGGTGTTAGAAAGTGATCTAGTTTCATTCTTTTACAAGTGGTTGACCAGTTTTCCCAGCACCACTTGTTAAAGAGATTGTCTTTACTCCATTGTATATTCTTGACTCCTTTGTTGAAGATAAAGTGAGCATAGGTGTGTGGATTTATCTCTGGGCTTTCTATTTTGTTCCATTGATCTATATTTCGGTCTTTGTGCCAGTACCATACTGTCTTGATGACTGTGGCTTTGTAGTAGAGCCTGAAGTCAGGCAAGTTGATTCCTCCAGTTCCATTCTTCTTTCTCAAGATTGCTTTGGCTATTCGAGGTTTTTAGCATTTCTATACATTGTGAAATTATTTGATCTAGTTCTGTGAAAAATACCGCTGGTAGCTTGATAGGGATTGCATTGAATCTGTAGATTGCTTTGGGTATTATACTCATTTTCACTATCTTGATTCTTCCGATCCATGAACACGGTATATTTCTCCATCTATTAGTGTCCTCTTTGATTTCTTTCATCAGTGTTTTATAATTTTCTACATATAAGTCTTTAGTTTCTTTAAGTAGGTATATTTCTAAATATTTTATTCTTTTCGTCGCAATGATGAATGGAATTGTTTCCTTCATTTCTTTTTCTACGTTCTCATTATTAGTGTATAGGAATGCAAGGGATTTCTGTGTGTTGATTTTATATCCTGCAACTTTACTATATTCATTGATTAGCTCTAGTAATTTTCTGGTGGAGTCTTTAGGGTTTTCTATGTAGAGGATCATGTCATCTGCAAACAGTGAGAGTTTTACTTCTTCTTTTCCAATTTGGATTCCTTTTATTTCTTTTTCTGCTCTGATTGCTGTGGCCAAAACTTCCAGAACTATGTTGAATAGTAGCAGTGAAAGTGGGCACCCTTGTCTTGTTCCTGACTTTAGGGGAAATGCTTTCAATTTTTCACCATTGAGGATAACGTTTGCTGTGGGTTTGTCATATATAGCTTTTATTATGTTGAGGTATGTTCCTTCTATTCCTGCTTTCTTGAGGGTTTTTATCATAAATGGATGTTGAATTTTGTCAAAAGCCTTCTCTGCATCTACTGAGATAATCATATAGCTTTTATTTTTCAATTTGTTAATGTGGTGAATTACATTGATTGATTTGCAGATATTGAAGAATTCTTGCATCCCTGGGATAAAGCCCACTTGGTCATGGTGTATGTTCTTTTTAATGTGTTGTTGGATTCTGATTGCTAGAATTTTGTTGAGGATTTTTGCATCTATGTTCATCAGTGATATTGGCCTGTAGTTTTCTTTTTTTGTGACATCTTTGTCAGGTTTTGGTATTAGGGTGATGGTGGCCTCATAGAATGAGTTTGGAAGTTTACCTTCCTCTGCAATTTTCTGGAAGAGTTTCAGTAGGATAGGTGTTAGCTCTTCTCGAAATTTTGGTAGAATTCAGCTGTGAAGCCGTCTGGACTTGGGCTTTTGTTTGCTGGAAGTTTTCTGATTACAGTTTCAATTTCCGTACTTGTGATGGGTCTGTTAAGATTTTCTATTTCTTCCTGGTTCAGGTTTGGAAAGTTGTACTTTTCTAAGAATTTGTCCATTTTTTCCACGTTGTCCATTTTATTGGCATATAATTGCTGATAGTAGTCTCTTATGTTCCTTTGTATTTCTGTGTTGTCTGTTGTGATCTCTCCATTTTCATTTCTAATTTTATTGATTTGATTTTTCTCCCTTTGTTTCTTGATGAGTCTGGCTAATGGTTTGTCAGTTTTACTTATCCTTTCAAAGAACCAGCTTTTGGCTTTGTTGATTTTTTTTGTGGTCTCTTTTGTTTCTTTTGCATTTATTTCTGCCCTAATTTTTAAGATTTCTTTCTTTCTACTAACTCTGGGGTTCTCCACTTCTTCCTTTTCTAGTTGCTTTAGGTGAAGAGTTAAGTTATTTATTTGACTTTTTTCTTGTTTTTTGATATATGACTGTATTGCTATGAACTTTCCTCTTAGCACTGCTTTTATAGTGTCCCACAAGTTTTGGGTTGTTGTGTTTTCATTTTCATTCGTTTCTATGCATATTTTGATTTCTTTTTTGATTTCTTCTGTGATTTTTGGTTATTCAGAAGTGTGTTGTTCAGCCTCCATATGTTGGAATTTTTAATAGTTTTTCTCCTGTAATTGAGATCTAATCTTAATGCATTATGGTCAGAAAAGATGCTTGGAATGATTCTTCAAACCTATTTGCTTAAGTAGCATTTTAAAAAGAATAAGTAGTAAATGTTGAATATAAGCCAGATATCTTACTCTCTTTTTCTAAGTCTCTTAGTAAAAAATCAATATTGTCTAGCCTCCCTTCAGAAATTGTGTTTAATTGCATTACATAAATAACAAAGTTATTTCAATTTTTAATGAGATTCTTAGTTAAAATAGAAGACATGGTAAGAGAGAAAGAAAGCATTTTATAACATTTTAAAATCTATTTTGCCTTCATTTGTATTTTGAGTGTTAATATAAGCTTTCATTTTGCAAAGCAATATATTTTAGAGACACTGTCTCCCCAGTTTTCTTCTTTTCAAGTGGGGTACAGAGGAGAAAACTCAAAATTAAAGCATCTTTTACTAATTTTTTGAACTGTTGCTTCTTCATTTCTGTTATATTGAAATTCGTTAAAGTGATTCTGTTAGAGGGTTTGGCAGAGCTAACATCAGGCTTTAATGTATCAGGGTAAGTTTTGTAAGGAATTTTTCTGTTCTTTGGCTAAGAGCTGACATTTTCTGTATGATTAAAAGTTAATGTGCTTTAGTTTGGAGTGAGAACTATTGAACATATTGTGTGAAAACAGATTTATGCCTTAAAATGTTTCAAATGAAAAAATTGGTTATGTCATTCTTCTTCTCTTAATGTTTTTATTCTATTTTTTTTCTTTAGTACTTTCTCCAGCTCTGTCTCTTGAGACATAAATACTTAAATTGGATAAATTCAATTACCCTTTAATGCCTTTTTTGTTTTTCAAAAACTAATTAGAACTTATTGAGTTAAAAACTGTTAGTGGTTTCAAAATATATTAGAACTGTGGAATATAAAACACTGTTAGATACATAAACGTTGTGACTTTGAATCTATACATGCATATGTTATTCATTGAAGCAAATATATTTATATTGAGTGGTAAATATATATGTAAGTAATGGAAAGATTAACTGAGGTGAATTTAAGAACGGAAGTAGGATAAAAAGATTAGGCAGAATTAGTATTGGAATAATAAGTTCTATTTATCAATTTATAACATTTGCTGAACTATTTGTATATGTGAGCTACAGCACAGAGTCTGGGAATATAATCAGGTATAATACTTGTACTCATAGAGCATAATATTCAATGGAAGAGACAGTACAAAAAGTATTTTAGGCAACTGGTTCCTCTCTGGTTTTATAACAGAAACATGAAAGCTCTGTTTTCTTCTTCAGGGAACAGATACATGGAAATGCCTGCAAAAGCAACAAGAACAAAGGCCAGCCTGGAAATGTTTTAAAAATTAGGCATCTGTGACACATAAAATAATATTAAATCTCTCCCTGTCCCATGAGCCCAGATGTGTAAAACACTAAGTCCTAGCTCTTGTGTTTTTTGTGTTTTTTGTTTTTTTTTTTAATATTTTTGAAGTTATCTTCTATGGAAACAAATCTATTATTAACTTTCTTATTAATGTATCATAATTATAATTTTTGATAGGTATAGAACATAAATGTATAGAGAATGGTTAAACTATATAAAAAGAGAGAAACCTAATCTAGGTTGAGGTGATAATGAAGGTTTCTGAAGAAGTGACATTTAAAGTAAATCTTACAGAATGTAGAGAAATTTGCTTTGTACTTAATTGGAAGGAAAATATGTTAAGAGGAAACTAGCCTAGGAGAAGATCATGAGTGAAATGCAATATTATGCCTTCAGAGGAGCTGATAGAAGACTGTGGGCCATATTGATAGAACGAGAAAGGACTGAAGAAATAAGCAGAAGAGAAATGGCAGGCCAGTGTGTGTGTGTGTGTGTGTGTGTGTGTGTGTAAACATTTACATATATTTAAAAATAGTAAAAGGAACCTGCTGAAAAACTTTAGGCACTGGTGTGAGATGATCACATTTACATTGTTTGAGGAATGGATTAGGAGGATTTGGAATAGATGTGAGTACACTAGAAAGGAAGCCAAAGCTGTGGATGATCATTTCTTAGATTGAAATGGATTTGAAAAACATATTTAGAAAATAAAAATGATATATTTTAATGGTTATTGCATATAAGAGGCAGAGGAAGGCCACTGTCAAGGATTTTGCTCCTAATAAAATAAAAGGCAGATTTTTAAAATTGTAATCTAAGGGGAAAAGTCCTATTGTAAACTTTGTCTAATATAGGTATATCTCACTTTGACCAAAAAAAAAAAAAAAAATCAAATAAGCCTCAAAATCAAAACTAGGAAATGTTCTTAGTTCCTATAATGTACCTTAGTTGTGATTAGAAAGTGATCTGGATATGTGGCGTAGTCATAAAAGTGAGTATAATATTTTTTTTAAAAAAGTAAGAAGTATAGAAAAAAATATAATGGGCACATACATATACATATATTTCTTTTAGATTCTCTGCTAGCAAATACATTTTTACCCAATTTATTGAGGTGGATTTTTAGCACAAACAAAACAAATCAAAGGCACAGTAACCAGTTATAAAGAATTTTCTATTGCATCTTTAACAAAATGACATAAAAGGATTTTATAATCCCTCTAGTTTAGTCAGCTTCCTTCAGGCATGTGTCGTATTATCATGTCCCTTCATTTTTTCATCCCCAGTGCCCTATATACTCCTGGCCATATACACTGGGACTGTCGACTGAGGTCTGTGTGAATCTGAAATAACTTGCCTAAGGTTACAATGCTGACGAGAAAAACAAAGAAAAAAGTAAAACAAGATTTTTGCCTCCTTTCTCTTGGATTGATAGTCTTTCTGCTGTGCTTACCTCTTGTTTAAAACCAACTTGCCCTTTTTTCTCCTCAGTCAAACAACAATTATTGTTATGAACAGGTCCCTGGGACCTCAGCTTATTCAGAAGCTACTTCTTGGAGTGATAGCTTGGTCCTGGTGTGCCTTATTGCAAACCAGTTCTTCAGTTCTTCAGATCTTTATTTTGCCTTATCAAACCAGTGCCTCATTTGTACACCTGGGAATCTGAAAACTGGTGGCTCAGAGGGTAAAGTGTCTGCCTCCAATGCAGGAGACCCGGGTTTAATCCCTGGGTCGGGAAGATCCTCTGGAGAAGGAAATGGCAACCCACTCCAGTATTCATGCCTGGAGAATCCCATGGACAGAGGAGCCTGGTAGGCTCCAGTCCACAGGGTCTCAAAGAGTCGGACACGACTGAGTGACTTCACTCACTTACAGTTACCAGGTCTTGAAAGTTTAGTATTTATTTATCCCTTCTTTCAGTAGCTACATGCCTCCTGCTCCTCAGATGAGTCCGCAGGCTGATTTAATCCAAAGTACAGTGGTTTCCTACTGGGTAGGGGTAGTGTGCTCAACTGGCTCCTTCCCTCTACCACACTTTGGCCCCTGACTCAAAAATGGAAAATCTATTACTGTACAGAATATTTTGAAGCAGAATTTTAGAATAATGATGACAATTGGATTAAGAACCATCTGAATAAGAGAATAAAATATATTTTATAGACCTGAGGAACATCAAGTTTGAATCTATAGCATATTCTCATCAAATTTATTAAGTGTACATTATGTAGTGATTCTCATTCTTCTGATCAACAAGGATATTCTTTTTTGTAGGCTGCCTCTTCTCTAAGAACCTTTCCACAAACCTAGAATTTGTTTTGAAATCACTTTTTGGTTTTGGCTGCTAATTAATACCTGCTGATATTTTAACTGGCAATTCAGATAGAAATTAATAATGCCTTAGAATATGACCAATCCAGGAAATGTTTGCATTTTATAAAGAAACATTACATTTCAATGGATGAAATCAAGCATCCTGTTTCTAGCCAAACAGGTTGTGATTTTTTAAATAAATTTAATAAATTTATTTTTTTCAAAGTTTTTAAATTCTTATGACACTGTGTTGGTTTTTCCATACAGCAGTGCAAATTGGCCATAATTATTGGGGGCAGGAGAAGAAGGGGATGACAGAGGATGAGATGGCTGGATGGCATCATCAAACTTGATGCACATAAGTTTGGGTGAACTCTGGGAGTTGTTGATGGACAGAGAGGCCTGGAGTGCTGCGGTTCATGGGGTCGCAAAGAGTCGGACACGACTGAGTGACTGAACTGAACTGAACTGAATACATATATCCCCGCTCTTGAACCTCTCTCCCCATGCCCCTATCTTGCCCCTCCAGATCATCACAGAGCACCAGATTGGGCTTCTTTTGCTACATAGCAACTTCTCACCAGCTCTCTACCTTACACATGGAGTATATGTATGTTGATGCTACTTGCTCTGTTTGTCCCACTCTCTCCCTGCCCCACTGCATCTGCAAGTCTGTTCCCTACATCTGTGTCTCCATTCCTTTCCTGAAAATAGATTAATCAATACCATTTTTCTAGATTCCATTAGGTACCATTTCTAGATATATATTAATATGCTGATATTATATTTGTTTTTCTCTTTCTGACTTACTTCACTCTGTATAGCAGGCTCTAGGTTCATCTACCTCCATAGAACTGACTCAAATTTGTTCTTTTTATGGCTGAGTAATATTCCTTTGTACATATGTACATAGTATATAGAGAAGATGTGTCTTCTTATCCATTCATCTGCTAACAGCCATCGAGGTTATGTCCATTTCCTGGCTACTGTGAATAGTGCTGTTATGAACATTGGGGTACATGCGTCTTTTAAAATTGTGGTTTTCTCAGAGTATATGCCCAGTAATGGAGTTGCTGAGTAATGTGGTAGATTTATTCCTGTTTTTTTTAAGGAATCTCCATACTGTTGTCTGTAATAGCTGTATCAGTTTACGTGCCCACCAACAGTGTGGCAGTGTTCCCTTTTCTCCACATCCTCTCCAGTATTTACTGTTTGTAGATTTTTTTGAAGATGGCCATTCTAACTAGGCCATTCTACTTCCCTGGTACCTCAGATGGTAAAGTGTCTGCCTACAGTGCGAAAGACCCGGGTTTGATCCCTGGCTCAGGAAGATCCCCTGGAGAAGGAAATGGCAACCCACTCCAGCATTCTTGCCTGGAAAATCCCATGGGCAGAGGAGCCTGGCTGGCTACTGCCCATGGGGTCACAAAGAGTCGGACACGACTGAGCAACTTCACTTAATTCTAACTAGTGTGAGGTGATACATCCTTGTAGTTTTGATTTGCACTTCTCTAATAATTAGTGATGTTGAGCATCTTTTTATGTTTTTATTGGCCATCTGTATATCTTTCTTGGAGAAATGTCTGTTTAGATCTTCCAGGCACTTTTTGATTGAGCTACTTATTTTCCTGATGTTGTGGTATATGAGCTGCTTATATATTCTGGAGGTTAATTTTTTGTAGGTTGTTTAGTTTGCAATTATTTTTGCCATTCTGAGGGGTGTCTTTTAATCTTGCTTATTGTCTCCTTTGCAGTGCAAAAGCTTTTAAGTTTAATTAAGTCCCATTTGCTTATTTTTCTTTTATTTCCATTACTCTAGGAAGTGGGCCAAAGAGGATCTTGCTGTGATTAGTCTGTGCTTTTCAAGCAGGGGGAAATTTTCTTATCTATCCATAGATTTTATATGTATATTTTTAGTCTTAAACTAGGCATAACTCTTGGAGATAAGGTAGGGCAATGTCATACTTTCTTTGGGCTATTTTATAGATTATGTAAAAAGTTTTCAGAAAGAAAACTGAAGTGGGTATATAGAAAAATAAAATTTATGGAAGATTGTTAATGGCTGTTGTATGATAGTACTTCATTTATGAGAGTTTCCCATAGAAAAAAAAATAAATCCATAAATAAGAATTTGGTGAGTAATAATAGTTCTGTATTATTATTTGGTAGCAATCTTTAATAAAAATATTCAGTTGATAAAAAATAAAATTACCTCAAGTCTTTTAAACTATTGTTTTGTATATGCCAAAATTTTTTTAGGTTATCATAAAATTATATGTTTTTCTCCCTCCTTGGAGAAGGCAATGGCAACCCACTCCAGTACTCTTGCCTGGAAAATCCCATGGATGAAGGAGCCTGGTGGGCTGCAGTCCATGGGGTCACTAAGAGTTGGATACGACTGAGCGTCTTCACATTCACTTTTCACTTTCATGCATTGGAGAAGGAAATGGCAACCCACTCCATTGTTCTTGCCTGGAGAATCCCAGGGACGGGAGAGCCTGGTGGGCTGCCATCTATGGGGTCACACAGAGTCGGACATGACTGAAGTGACTTAGCAGCAGCAGCAGCAGCAGCCACTCCTCACAGTCAAACGTTTTCAACCAATTCTGTTAATATATCACAGTCACTCTGAACTAGATTTTTAGCATCTAAATGTTAGAGTTATTCACTACATTTAATAATGTAAGGAGAATTGATCCAACATAATTTTTCCTTTTCAGAGGTAACCTTTGCTAGTCCATTCTCTACACAGTGTCTAGTTCATAAACCCCTCTAAAATTGGGTATTATTATGCCCAGCAAACATATTTTTTTAAATTATCTCCAGCACTTAGAAGAACATCCTGAAATCACAGTATACTCTTGTCTACTCTATGCCTTTGCATTTTTCTTCATGTTGCAATGTTCATCACTGCTCAGTCTTACCTTCTATATAAGATGCTAGGGTTCTGCGTTGGTAAACATCAACCCAGAAGAAACTGAAACAGGTGAAACCTGAATAGTACTTTATAAATAAGCCAGTGAAGACTCCCAGATCTGTTCATTTGTTGCTGACCTGTTCATTCCTGAAGATCTAAAATATAATTTTACATCTAATAAGTTCTTCCAAAATGAGTTTTTCATGTAAGTTATCATATTCTGTGATGTTTTATCTTTCTTTTTTGATAGAGGACATTGTTTTATAGTTCTTTTGAATATCCTACATAATCTACCATGATTTTGGATGTTTTTGGTAAATTGCTATTGATCAATGTTTAGAAGATGGATGTAACTTTAAAACATGCAGTGCAGTGAAATGATCCTCTTTGTGGCTATTTGTATGGTAAACTCCAAAACAAATTAAAGCATATAAAATATATTCCTTTACATATAAAATATGTTTAATTGGAAATTTCCAATACACAGAAGATAAAGAGACTAATATAAACTCATTTTATTTTTTTAGTACCTTCAATTTACTTAGCACTCAGAAATATTTAATTATTAAAGCTACTGTAATAAAAATTATTTTAATTTGAGTTTACATATTAATAAACTGAGTTGGCAAGCAACTTGATTAATTTCACAAAGGATTTCTGCTTTTAAGGGAGTTTTATTTTTCTCTGATAGTGCGACTATAACCCTGTTGTTCAGTCACTAAGTTACGTCTGACTCTTTGGAACCCCATGGACTGCAGTGCTCCAGAATTCCTTGTCCTCCACTGTCTCCCAGAGTTTGCTTAGACTCATATCTATTGAATCAGTGATGCCATTCAATCATTTAATCCT
The DNA here is from genome assembly GCF_016772045.2 of Ovis aries. Classification (NCBI taxonomy): domain Eukaryota; kingdom Metazoa; phylum Chordata; class Mammalia; order Artiodactyla; family Bovidae; genus Ovis; species Ovis aries. The sequence goes on along the minus strand of NC_056054.1, from coordinate 148,911,851 downwards.
CTATTTTCCCTTTTTTCTCCTGCCCTCCCTCTTTCCCAGCATCAGGGTCTTTTCCAATGAGTAGGCTGTTCACATCAGGTGGCCAAATTATTGGAGCTTCAGCTTCAGCATCATTTCTTCCAATGAATATTCAGGGTTGATTTCCTTTAGGGTTGACCGGTTTGTTCTTGCAGTCTAAAGGATTCTCCAAAACCACAGTTCAAAAGCACCAATTCTTTGGTACTCAGCCTTCTTTATGGTCCAACCCTCACGTCCATACATGACTTTTGGAAAAACCATAGCTTTGACTATATGAATCTTTGTTGGCAAAGTGATGTATCTGCTTTATAGTATGCTGTCTAGGTTTGTCATGGCTTTCCTTCAAGGAGCAAAAATCTTTTAATTTCATGGCTGCAGTCACTGTCTGCAGTGATTTTGGAGTCCAAGAAAATAAAGTCTGTCACTGTTTCCAATATTTGCCATGAAGTGATGGGACTGGATGCCATGATCTTTGTTTTTATTTTTATTTTTTTGATGATCTTTGTTTTTTGAATTGAGTTTTAAGTCAGTTTTTTTCACTCTCTTTTTTTACCCTCAATAACAGGCTCTTTAGTTCCTCTTCACTTTCTGCCATTAGAGTGGCATCATCGGCATATCTGAGGTTGTTGATATTTCTGCTTTGACCAGTGTGTTCTCTTAATAAAACTCTGTTAGCCTTTGCCCTGCTTCATTTTATACTCCAAGGCCAAATGTGCCTGTTACTCCAGGTATCTCCAGAATGCTACTTTTGCATTCCAATACGCTATGAGGAAAAAGATATATCTTTTAGGTGTTAATTCCAAAAGATCTTGTATGTCTTCATAGCACCATTCAATTTCAGCTTCTTCAGCATTAGTGGCTGGGGCATAGACCTGTATTGCTGTAATGCTGAATGGTTTACCTTGGAAATGGACTGAGATCAAAACTTTTGCTTTCATAGAAATAATCTAAGATTATGCTTTTTTTTTTCATTTTCTAGGATTAGAACTCTACAACCCTCATGATAGCTTGTTTGAATAATTAGTTACCATCATGATGAAACATTTTTTTCTTCCTTATGTCTAATTAGAAGTATTGCAGCAAATTATGATGGTTTTATCTTTGTCATGACCTTCATATATTAGGAAAACATGGTCAACACGATTCTTATAATCAAGTTTAGTATACTTGAAAACAGGTATCAGTTATCCTCCTAACCTTCTATTTCCTAATCTAAATATATCTATTACTACTGTTCAGTACTTTTCCATAGAATCACTTAAAAAAAAAAGTTTTAAAAACGTTTTTATTCTTGTTGAAATGGAAAAAGCATTACTGAGATAAATACAAAATGTATTAGAAACATTTGCTTTTCTAAAAAGTTAGAAAATTGAAAGAAAATGTTATATCACATTTCTTTCTAGAATATATAAAGTATAAGAAAATTTTCATAGAAAGCAAAGAAAAATCTGTTATCCACCAAGTGTCTATTATGCTCAAGACTCTATTCTAAATCATGAGAGTGGAAGGAAGTTTTAGATGTACTCTTGCTTTTAAAGTATTTGCATTTTGACTATTGTGACATGGCAGAAAGAGGTAAAAATAAATTAAAATTTAAAAATAAACAAAGATAGAATCAAATGAAAGGAAAGAGGGAAGGAAGTAGGAAAGGAAAGGAAGAAAAAAAGCTTTCAAGGTACCATAAACTTCTCACCAAATCAATGACCTTTGCAGAAGTGTTAAAACTGTTCAGAGTCAAGACTTTCCTACATGGAGATTATTAAAATTTTTTGCTTGTTTGTTTTGTTTTAGGTTATTTATTTATTTGTAAGGCTTTATTTTGGGGGAAGCAGTTTTAAGTTTACACCAAAATTGAGGAGAAAATGCAGAATTATCCCATAAACTCCCTGCATAGCCTATTATTAACATTCCTCACCAGAATGACATTTGTAACAACTGATGAGCTGACACTGACAAATCATAATCACCCAAAGTCCATAGTGTATATTAGCATCTACTTTGTACAATCAGTGGGTTTGGACAAATCTACAATAACATGTGCCATCATCATTGTATCATAGGGTGTATTTTCACTGTCATCAAAATCCTCTGTACTCCACCTATTCAACCCTCTGCACCTTAACCCTTGACAACATATATATATATATATGTGTGTGTGTGTGTGTGTGTGTGTGTGTGTGTGTGTATATATATATATGTAACTTTACCCAGAATGTCACAATTTTAGAATCATATGTGTGTAACCTTTTCAGTTTGGTCTCTGATTATTTTTATGGAGAAAAGTATTTTATTCAATTATGTATTGTTCTAGTTATTTAAAATTTATCAGTTTGGTGAGGATTCTGTAATTAATTTCTCACTGACATCTTGCCAATGCCACTTTCCTTCCTATCCGCACTGTGTTCTACCTACATGAGCCCTTCTTCTCGTTCAAGCACAAGAAATTAGTCCCTCTGTATATGGCCTCATACATGTCTAGAATCCACCTGTTTAGAGCCTCAAAATACTCCCTCATTCTTTTTTTTTTTCCTTTATTGTCACAAACTCCAGCCAATCCAGATGGAGGACATTCACTGAGCTGTTCTCCATGACTATAGTTTGATCTCTACAAGAATTTCATATAATAGAATCAAGCAGTATGTAATATTTTGAGGCTAGTTTCATTCCTCAGCCTTTGAGATTCATCCAGATTTTGACTAGTATTAACACATTTTTTTAATTCACAAGTAGTGTAGCATTGCTATGGTTTGGATGTCATTTACCTTCTCAAGGATACTTGAGTTCTTTCCAGATTTTGTCAAATGTGAATAGAATTACTGTAAACATTTGTGTACACATTTTTGTGTTAACAAAATTATTTACTTTTCTAGCATAAATATCCAAATGTGGGGTACCTGGATCATATAGAAGCCATATATTTAAATTTATAATACACTGCTAAACAATTTTTCAGAGTAGCTGTATCATTTTGCATTCCCACTAATAATGTATGAGATTTAATTTGCTCTGCACTGTTACTGATATTTGGTATTGTCAGATGCTTTTATTTTATCTACTCTGATATGTATCCAGCTTTATCTCATTGTCATTGTAATTTCTGTTTCTTTAAACATTGATAATGTTGAACATCTTGCATGTACTCACTTGACATCTTATATCTTCTTTGGTAAAGAGTCTAAGTGTTTTCTGTATATATATAATTTAGGCAGCTTATTTCCTAACGTTTTGAGATAAATTCTCATGTATTTCATGGGGCTTCCCTGGTGGCTCAGATGGTAAAGAATCTGCTCACAATGTGGAAGACTCGGGTTCGATCCCTGGGTCAGGAAGATCCCTTGGAGAAATGAATGACAACTACTCCTGTATTTTTGCCTAGGACATTTCCTGGACAGAGGAGCCTGGTGGACTACAGTCCATGGGGTCACAAAGAGTCTGACATGACTGACAGACTAACACTTTCATTTTTGATATATTCCATATAAGCCCTCTGATGAATGCATGATTTGAAAAATATTTCCTTCCAATGAAGAGTATTTTCCACTCTCTTAAAAGGTATTCTCATGTTATTCTGTCTTTTTTTTTTTTTGCATAATCCTTTCTGAAATTGTTTTATTGATAAGATTATTTAGTTACAGTTTATACCTCACAGGACTTCCCTGGTGGCTCAGATGGTAAAGCGTCTGCCTACAATGCAGGAGATCCAGGTTCAATCCCTGAGTCAGGAAGATCTCCTGGAGAAGGAAATGGCAACCCACTCCAGTATTCTTGCCTGGAAAATCCCATGGACGAAAGAGCCTGATAGCCTACAGTCCATGGGTTTGCAAAGAGTCAGACACGACTGAGCGACTTCACTTATACCTCACAAAAAATATAGGCTTTATGATTGTAGATAACTTTATCTCTACAGTGATAGAACAGTGCCAGAATTATTAGAATGAAGTTGTTAACAAGGGCTTCCCTTGTAGCTCAGCTGGTAAAGAAACTGCCTGCAAAGCAGGAGACCGAGGTTTGATTCCTGAGTCTGGAAAATCCCCGGAAGGGGGGCATGGCAACCCCTCCAGTATTCTTGCCTGGAGAATCCCCTTGGACAGAGGAGTCTGGCAGGCTACAGTCCATGAGGTGGAAAAGAGTCGTATACAACTGAGGGACTAAGCACAACAAAGCGCAGTTGTTCACAAATACATGAAAAGTGAGTTTAAAAATGCATCTTGTATTAGTTTTTCGTGGCTCTACACTTGATAGTTTCTACTTCCTTCTTCAGATATACTTGTAATCACATTTAGAGTCGTTTCATGTAATCCAGAAAAATCTATTTATTCCAAAATGCTTAATTTAAACACAGCCACAAAGCCTCTTTTGCCAAATAAGGAAAGATCCACAGACTCCAGAAATTAGGACCAGGATACCTCTGGGAGCCATTATTTAACATATTAAACATCCAAGATTTTAGTGGTCCTGCTATTATCTAAGTTTCTTAAATACCTGATGTGAATCTCAGAAAATCTCATGTAATTAGACACTTTGATAATTTATGATATAGATATCATATGATTTAATTAATATTTGTTTTCTCTGTGGGCTTCCCTCATAGCTCAGTTGGTAAAGAATCTGCCTGCAATGCAGGGGACCCTGATTCGATTCTTGGGTAAGGAAGATCCGCTGGAGAAGGGATATGCTACCCACTCCAGTGTTCTTGGGCTTCCCTTGTGACTCAGCTAGTAAAGTATCTGCCTGCAATGTGGGAGACCTGGGTTCAATTCCTGGTTTGGGAAGATCCCATGGAGAAGGGAAAGGCTACTCACTCCAGTATTCTGGCACTCCAGTATTCTGGCCTGGACAATTCCAGGGAATATATAGTCCATGGGGGCTTCCCGTGTAGCTCAGTCGGTAATCTGCCTGCATTGAAGGAGACCTGGGTTTGATTCCTGGGTTGGTAAGATTCCCTGAAGAAAGAAATGCAACTCACTCCAGTATTCTTGCCTGGAGAATCCCAATGGACCAAGGAGCCTGACAGGCTACAGTCCGTGGGGTCACAAGAGTCGGACACGACTGAGCGACTTTCACTTCATTTTCACTTTTCTTTGCAACCAGACTTAAGCCTGTTAGATCCAGGTTATTACTGTTGGGACCTGACCTGAGCCATGACAGACTCAACAGGCCACACTAGGCCTAAGCCTCAGGTTCCTGTAAGCATGAGTCATAATTCTAGGAAGCCCCACCAAGGTCCCTGATGACCCCAAGGTTGAGTCAATCACACGCCAACTACACTATTGCTGAGACAAAGGACCGCCTGTATATAAGCAGCTGTGATTCAGAGCTCAGGGCTCTCATCAAGACTCCACTGTGCTGGATGAGACTTGACCCCTAGCTCGAGCTAGCAATAAACCCTTGTATGCTCTTGCATTGCTGTGGATGTCTTATTCTCTCAGTTTTGGGAGCTCGGACACTGGGCATAACAATCACTTCTACTTTACTACTATTTAACAAGCAAATTCTTGTTGCATCCATGCATTTTAAACCGGATAACAGATTAGCAATCTATGATTACAAAACACTTGACTTTATAAAGCTGATCTTCATCTGGGACTGGAATTTTCCCCAGGCTCCAAACTGCTGAGTTAAATTAACTTTTTCAATAAATTATTTTTCATGCCAAGGCTAAGTTTACCTAGAATTTTCTTTCATTTTTGCTGTCTCTGTCTCTTTCTTTTTCTCTCTTCCTTTCTTCCCTCTCCTTTGTTTCTTCAATGCTTTTGACTTTCCTCCAAGATGTGAAGTCCAGATAAGACAAATTCTGGCTAACATAGTATATTTTTGCTGGTTTGAATTGATTTATTTTATTTCTCTGACACACACACATGAAAGCAAACAGTTTAAGGAGAATGTATGTGTGTTTTCTCTTTCCCAAGAAAATTGGATTTCAACTTTGTCAAGTATCTTATTGCTTCTATATAATAAAGTGTGAGAAAAACAAAAATTGTTTAGTTTAAGCCTTTCATCATTTTACTATTTTTTCAGGTTTCACAGAAAAGATATATTAAGAGTACAAGCTTTTATATATATATATATATTTATATATATTATGTGGGTTATTTATCTGTGTCATTTTCTTTGCTTTCCTGATATTGGTGGTAGATGTGAGATGGGAAAATAATCTAATGTTCCAAATACCTAGACCTTTCATATATCTTCAATGTAGCTGTAAGTTATACTTTCTGCTTCAATAACATGAACCTGTGTATTACTTTTTTGTAAGTTGTTAGCCTTGTGTAAACAAATAAAAGTGAATTAAATTTAAATCATAGCTTTGAATCATCCTTTAACTTAAGAAAGATGCATTTTTAAAAATTAGCTACTAAAGTTCATTATTGAAATCCATATTATTTGCTTATGTTATTGTCAGTGTCAGGTGACAGAGTTTTATTTATTTATTTTATTTTGTAAATCAGAACCTTATGTCTACAAATCTTTGAGTAAACTGAAAAGTACATTATTTTGCATTTGAAGAAATATCTTAGAATACTTCTATCCCAGATCAGGAATGTTTTATTCTGCATTCCAAAATAAAAAAGGCAAAAATCAAACAAACTACTAGAAAATGATTGAAGCAATAATCAAATAAAAACCTATTTGTATTTAATTTCTTTTTGCAGTCAATCTGCCTTCATATTACTTGATAGACACATTATCTGAAGTAATATTTTCTGAAACATTTGAACACATGGTTTTGTTTTAAGTGTCCTGATCATATAATCTCACATGTACAAATGTGAAATGTCAGAATCTTTTTTCTTCAAAAAATAGGAATCCATGATTAAACGTTAACTAACAGTGATAAATTCACATACTTGAAAGCATTGTTTGAATAATTTCTTTCCAGTTGTTATAAGAAGTTTGAGAAATTGTCCGATTAAAAAATTATAGAATTGAATCCTTAAGTAATGAAGACAACCATCTTAGCAGACGGAATAGCAAATAAAACTTGACTTTCTCAAAAGTTGCTTTAAATATTATATCTAACACTTTTATTATCCTTTAAAAAAGCAGGACTTGATAAATGGATATATGTATATACCTGATGGATATGCTTGTGCTGGGAAGCTGCAGATGAACATGAAAATCTCTAAAACATCAGGGAAAATTAAATATATGCTAAAGAATTTCCTTAGGAACAAAGCAGTCCTTGGTCATTAATTTCAATTAATATAAAAATGTTTGAATGTTCTTGTGGAGAGTACTATTAACAAAGAAGTAGACTTTTTTGTACTTGATGTATTAAGTATTACATAAACTTCTTTTAGAAAATATGTGTATTCATTTTTAAAAAATACCAATACTTTTTATATATTTTCAGATTTAAATATGCCCATTATTACTATAGCTAAATATGTGACAGAGTGTTTGCTAATAATTAGAGATAGCTTGAAGCTGGGGCAATGTAGTGATTTTATTCAAGTTTATATTACAGTATTTATTTAGAATGGAGGTTTGTGATATTGCATAGGAGAGAGGGATCAAGACCATCCCAAAGAAAAAGAAATGCAAAAAGGCACAATGGTTGTCTGAGGAGGCCTAATAAATAACTGTGAAAATAAGAGAAGCAAAAGGCAAAGGAGGAAAGGAAAGATATACCCATTTGAATGTAGAGTTCCAAAGAATAGCAAGGAGAGATAAGAAAGACTTCCTCAGTGATCAGTGCAAAGAAATAGAGGAAAACAATAAAATGGGAAAGACTAGAGATCTCTTCAAGAAAATTAGAGATACCAAGGGAACATTTCATGCAAAGATGGCCTCAATGAAGGACAGAAATGGTATGGACCTAACAGAAGCAGAAGATATTAAGAAGAGGTGGAAAGAATACACAAAAGAACTATACAAAAACATCTTCACCACCCAGATAATCACGATGGTGTGATCTCTCACCTAGAGCCAGACATCCTGGAATGTGAAGTCAAGTGGGCCTTAGGAAGAATCACTATGAACAAAGCTAGTGAAGGTGACAGAATTCTAGTTGACCTATTTCAAATCTGAAAAGATGATGATGTGAAAGTGCTGCATTCAATACGCCAGCAAATCTGGAAAACTTAGCAGTGGGCATGAGACTGGGAAAGGTCCGTTTTCATTCTAATCCCAAAGAAAGGCAATGCCAAAGAATGCTCAAACTACTGCACAATTGCACTCATCTCATACGCTAGCAAAGTAATGCTCAAAATTCTCCAAGCTAAGCTTCAACAGTACATGAACCATGAACTTCCAGATGTTTAAACTGTATTTAGAAAAGGCAAAGGAGTCAGAGATCAAAATGCCAACATCTGCTGGATCATGGAAAAAGCAAGAGAGTTTCAGAAAATCATGTATTTATGCTTTATTGACTATGCCAAAGCCTTTGACTGTGTGGATCACAACAAACTGGAAAATTCTGCAAGAGATGGGAATACCAAACCATCTGACCTGCCTGTTGAGAAGGCTGTATGTGTGTCAGGAAGCAAGAGTTAGAACTGGACATGGAACAACAGACTGGTTCCAAATAGGAAAAGGAGTACCTCAAGGCTGTATATTGTCACCCTGCTTATTTAACTTATATGCAGAGTACATCATGAGAAACGCTGGGCTGGAGGAAGTAAAAGCTGGAATCAAGATTGCTGGGAGAAATATCAATAACCTCAGATATGCAGATGACATCACCCTTATGGCAGAAAGTGGAGAAGAACTAAAGAGCCTCTTGATGAAAGTGAAAGAGGAGAGTGAAAAAGTTGGCTTAAAGCTCAACATTCAGAAAACTAAGATTATGGCATCTGGTCCCATCACTTCATGGCAAATAGATGGGGAACAGTGGAAATAGTGGCTGACTTTATTTTTCTGGGCTCCAAAACCGCTGCAGATGTTGACTGTAGACATGAAATTAAAAGACACTTAATCCTTGGAAGAAAAGTTATGACCAACCTAGATAGCATATTAAAAAGCAGAGACATTACTTTGTCAACAAAGGTCTGTCTAGTTAAAGCGATGGTTTTTCCAGTAGTCATGCATGGATGTGAGAATTGGACTATAAAGAATGCTGAGCTTAGAAGAATTGATGCTTTTGAACTATAGTGTTGGAGAAGACTCTTGAGAATCCCTTGGACAGTAAGGAGATCCAACCAGTCCATCCTAAAGGAAACCAGTCCTGAATATTCACTGGAGGAACTGATGCTGAAGCTGAAACTCCAATACTTTGGCCACCTGATATGAAAAACTCACTCATTTGAAAAGACACTGATGCTGGGAAAGATTGAAGGTGGAGGGAGAAGGGGATGACAGAGGATGAGATGGTCGGATGGCATCACAGACTCGATGAACATTAGTTCAGGTGAACTCTGGGAGTTGGTGATGGACAGGGAGGCCTGGCATGCTGTAGTCCATGGGGTTGCAAAAAGTTAGACACGACTGAGCGACTGAACTGCCTGATTGATACTGCATAGTAACACAGCTGTTGTAAAAAATATTAAATAAGTGGCACTCAGCAAAAACAAGACAAAGCAAGCCAGGATTTGAAATTTAGGGCAGCTAATATATCCTTAATTGAAGTTAGAGAGCCAGTTAATTGATCCTTCTTGGACAGACTTACAGGAATGTGTATTTATTTCCGATAACAATAGAAGACATAAATTTATTGAATGTGGAATGAGTATTACAATGCTAAACAGAGAGATAGTTTGTGTATACCCATAACAATTAATAGCAAAGAGATACAAGGGACTTGTAGTCTTATTTCTTCAGTACCTATGTTTGGGTGTGCTAAGTCAATTTAGTCATGTCCAACTCTTTGCAACGCTATGGACTGTAGCCTGCCACACTCCTCTGTCCATAGGGATTCTCCAGGCAAGAAGACTGGAGAGGGTTGGCATGCCCTCCTTCAGGGAATTTACCCAACCCAGGAATCAAACCCTTGTCTCTTATGTCTCCTTCACTGGCAGATGTCTTCTTTACTACTAGCACCATTTGGGAAGCCCCCCAGTGTGTATAATAGCAGAAAGAGAAGTTTAGGAAAAAGGAAAAGGGACATGCTGGAAGATTGGTAATTTAGTATGAAAGTGGAAGGGATAAGAACTCAGGGATCTGGTATAGGTTTCCAGTTACTGGAACTTGGTTAACCCAGTTAGTATTTAACATGTACTAAACCCCAGGAGAAGGAAATGGCAACCCACTCCAGTACTCTTTCCTGGAAAATTCCATGGACGGAGGAGCCTGGTAGGCTCCAGTCCATAGGGTAGCAAAAAGTCAGACATGAATGAGTGACTTCACTTCAAGACTGTGGGTGGTGTCTATGTGTTCAGTCAAGTTCAGCTCTTTGCGACCCCATGGGCTGTAGCTGCCAGGCTCCTCTGTCCATGGAATTTCACAGGCAAGAATACTAGAGAGAGTCACCATTTACTACTGCAGTGGTACCAAGACTAGTTTAATGTTGATATAATAAATTACAGTCCTAAAGATATTTTATTCCCAGTGAGTCAAGTTCAAATTGACCACTTAGACTAGGAATAAAGCTAATGTTATAGCTGATATTGACTTCAATGAATAAATAACATTACCAGAAAAACAGCCAAGAAAACATTAAATAAAGAACCATAAGGTGGTAGAATAAAATTGAGCTTTGGAATCCAGTAGTAATGTGTGTGTCGGTGCATACATATGAATGATCAACTATACGCTATTTACATTGTCTCTAAATCTCAGTGTCCATCCATAAAATTTGGGTTAAGAATAGATGTAGGCCAGACCTCTTTCAGGGAAAACTACTTTATCTTAACAAAAGAACAATAAAGCAGCAATTTATGAATGGTTTGGTGAGATAAAAATAACCCAGTAAACCATTTGGAGAAAGGTATATGATTCCTTGTTATCAAGAAAATAAAAAGTCCTTCTGCTGTCAACTGAAATACTCCTCATTATCGTCCTTTCTGTCTAATCATTAAAATTGTAGTATATACTTAAGATTTAGATATGTCAGTACAAAACTAATACAGAGAAAAAAGTTATCAAATTATGCAATTTTCCTGTATTTTCTCTCCTTTTTTGATAACAATGGAAAAGTCTAGTTATGCAATATGACTCTGGGCTGCGAATAATTTCTAAAACTGAATATTTCAAAATTCAAAGCATAACTAAAGAACAGAACATATCCAACAGATGTTGAAGAAATTGTACTTTCCTATAACACAAAGTACTTTTAAGTCACCTCTCCACTACACCAAGGTACAATAAGTTAAAAAAAAAATTTACTTTCATACATGAGCAAATCAAGGAAATTTGCCAGAATACTTTTTTAAAAATCTATTTCAAAATATGATTTGAGAAAAAAAAAGTGCTTCATTGTCAGGACAACTTTTTTAAAATGAATAACAGCCTCTTATCAGTAATAAAGTGTCTTGTGATGAAACTCCACATTGTGACATAAAATATTCAGTGATACTTCCCCAAAATCTATAAACCCCCTTTTGATTTTTTACTTTGTTAGAAGAAATACGTAGGAGTTTTTGGAGTGTTTGTGCCTGTGTGTGTGCGCAAGTGTGAGTGTGTGTAAGAGAGAAGGGAAGCAGGTAGGTAAAAAGAATAACAGAAGATAAGTAAGCCCAAGGAGAAAGACATAAAAGGAAGTAGGTTGGGAGACGGCAAAAGGAAATATAAAGAAACTCAGTAATCGATTAAGACTTAAGAAATCCAATGCTAGATATGAAGTCAATACTTTTAATTTTAAGATGGTTTAATCAAAATTAAAATCATGTGTAACCAACACTGTGGAAATAATCAATGTATAAATCCTCCCTGAAAAATTTTATAGAAAATCACATTTCAGAGATATAGAATACAGCTTTATTAATATTTTTAATTTCACATTAATTTACATTGGGAAATGATTCATATGCCTTCTGTGAAAAAAATAAAAATATTCTTTAGACAAAGTTAAACATTTGCAAAGAGAAAGAGGCTGTTAAATTAAAAACCACAATATTACATCAGATATCTCCTACTTCTCAGTAAAACATTCATGGAGATACAGAAAAAGATTTAGGTCCCTAAGTATAACACAATTTGACTATCTAAATTTTTCTTAATTCCATACAAGCACTAATTTTTATGTGCCACTGATTAAAATAATATGGTTTAAAATTGAAACAGTAAAAGAAAACTATCCAGATTTCAGCATATCAAGTGCCTGTGCTTCACCTCATAAGACTTATAAAATGTGAAAAAAAAGACAGACATTTTATTATTGTTTGATGATCTATTTAACTCTAAGACAAAAGAACTATATTATCAGCAGAACTCAGTGGCTATTTTTTGGAATATCTTCATTGGTGTTGCTCTGATTTCTGTGCTATTAAATATAAGACATAATTATTTTAATATCAATTATTTCATCTTTTAGCCTTATTCAATAATTAACTAATCCGACCTTCTTTTCTTGGGTTCCTACATACACATACACAAGACTAACCAATCTCCATCTCCTCCTGCTCCCTTTTCACAGAATGTAATCTCAAAACGCTAGGGTACCTCAGTACCCTAGAATCTTTCTAGTACTCTAGAATCTTGCCTCCTCTGTGTCCTGTCTGCCTTGAGGACCTAATTTTACACGTTGATTTTCATTACCATTTAGGAGCCAACTGCTATGGTATATGCCAGATAATTGCTGCAAAAATTCTGCAGAAAAGTCAACCCCCAAATTCACTAGGCATTTATTACTCTCAGTTCAGTTCAGTTCAGCCGCTCAGTCATGTCTGACTCTTTACGACCCCATGAGTCGCAGCATGCCAGGCCTCCCTGTCCATCATGAACTCCCAGAGTTCACCCAAACCCATGTTCATCAGTCAGTGATGCCATCCAACTATCTCATCCTCTCTTGTCCCCTTCTCCTCCTGCCCCCAATCCCTCAAAAGCATCAAGGTCTTTTCAAATGAGACAACTCTTCACATGAGGTGGCCAAAGTATTGGAGTTTCAGCCTCATCATCAGTCCTTCCAATGAACACCCAGGGTTGATCTCCTTTAGGGTGGACTGGTTGGATCTCCTTGCAGTCCAAGGGACTCCAGAGTCTTCTCCAACACTACAGTTCAAAAGCATCAATTCTTTGGTGCTCAGCTTTCTTTCTTTTTTTTTTTTATTTTTTTTATTTTTTTAAATTTATTTTTAATTTTAAAATCTTTAATTCTTACATGCATTCCCAAACATGAACCCCCTCCCACCTCCCTCCCCATAACATCTTTCTGGGTCATCACCGTGCACCAGCCCCAAGCATGCCAGACATAGACTGGCGATTCAATTCACATGATAGTATACATGTTAGAATGTCATTCTCCCAAATCATCCCACCCTCTCCCTCTCCCTCTGAGTCTAAAAGTCCATTATACACATCTGTGTCTCTTTCCCTGTCTTGCATACAGGGTCGTCATTGCCATCTTCCTAAATTCCATATATATGTGTTAGTATACTGTATTGGTGTTTTTCTTTCTGGCTTACTTCACTCTGTATAATCGGCTCCAGTTTCATCCATCTCATCAGAACTGATTCAAATGAATTCTTTTAACGGCTGAGTAATACTCCATTGTGTATATGTGCCACAGCTTTCTTATCCATTCATCTGCTGATGGACATCTAGGTTGTTTCCATGTCCTGGCTATTATAAACAGTGCTGCGATGAACATTGGGGTACATGTGTCTCTTTCAATTCTGGTTTCCTCGGTGTGTATGCCTAGAAGTGGGATTGCTGGGTCATAAGGTAGTTCTATTTGCAATTTTTAAGGAATCTCCACACTGTTCTCCATAGTGGCTGTACTAGTTTGCATTCCCACCAACAGTGTAGGAGGGTTCCCTTTTCTCCACACCCTCTCCAGCATTTATTGCTTGCAGATTTTTGGATCGCAGCCATTCTGACTGGTGTAAAGTGGTACCTCATTGTGGTTTTGATTTGCATTTCTAGATCACTTCCTAACACCGCACACAAAAATAAACTCAAAATGGATTAAAGATCTAAATGTAAGATCAGAAACTATAAAACTCCTAGAGGAGAACATAGGCAAAACACTCTCAGACATAAATCACAGCAGGATCCTCTATGATCCACCTCCCAGAATTCTGGAAATAAAAGCAAAAATAAACAAATGGGATCTAATTAAAATTAAAAGCTTCTGCACAACAAAGGAAAATATAAGCAAGGTGAAAAGACAGCCTTCGGAATGGGAGAAAATAATAGCAAATGAAGCAACTGACAAGCAACTAATCTCAAAAATCTACAAGCAACTTATGCAGCGAAATTCCAGAAAAATAAACGACCCAATCAAAAAATGGGCCAAAGAACTAAATAGACATTTCTCCAAAGAAGACATACGGATGGCTAACAAACACATGAAAAGATGCTCAACATCACTCATTATTAGAGAAATGCAAATCAAAACCACAATGAGGTACCACTTTACACCAGTCAGAATGGCTGCGATCCAAAAATGGTGCTCAGCTTTCTTCACAGTCCAACTCTCACATTCTACATGACCACTGGGAAAAACAGAGCCTTGATTAGATGGACATTTGCTGACAAAGTAATATCTCTGCTTTTTAATATGCTATCTAGGTTGGTCATAACTTTCTTTCCAAGGAGTAAGTGTCTTTTAATTCCATGGCTGCAATCACCAGCTGAAGTGATTTTGGAGCCAAAAAAAAGTCTGACACTGTTTCCACTCTTTCCCCATCTATTTGCCATGAAGTGATGGGACCAGATGCCATGATCTTCGTTTTTTTAATATTGAGCTTTAAGCCAACTTTTTCACTCTCCTCTGTCACTTTCATCCAGAGGTTTTTTAGTTCCTCTACACTTTCTGTTATAAGGGTGGTGTCATCTGCATATCTGAGGTGATTGATATTTCTTCCAGCAGTATTGATTCCAGCTTGTGCTTCTTCCAGCACAGTGTTTCTCATGATGTATTCTGCATATAAGTTAAATAAGCAGGGTGACAATATACAGCCTTGACGCACTCCTTTTCTTGTTTGGAACCAGTCTGTTGTTCCATGTGTAGTTCTGCCTGTTGCTTCCTGACCTGCATATAGGTTTCTCAAGAGGCAGGTTAGGTGGTCTGGTATTCCCATCTCTTTCAGAATTTTCCACGGTTAATTGTGATCCTCAGAGTCAAAGTCTTTGGCATAGTCTTTAAAGCAGAAATAGATGTTTTTTCTGGAACTCTCTTGCTTTTTCAATGATCCAGTGGATGTTGGCAATTAGATCTCTGGTTCTTCTGCCTTTTCTAAAACCAGCTTGAACATCTGGAAGTTCACGTTTCACGTATTGCTGAAGCCTGGCTTGGAGAATTTTGAGCATTACTTTACTAGTATGTGAGATGAGTACAATTGTGCGGTAGTTTGAGCACTCTTTGGCATTATCTTTCTTTGGGACTGGAATGAAAACTGACCTTTACCAGTCCTGTGGCCACTGCTGAGTTTTCCAAATTTGCTGACATTCAGAGTGCAGCACTTTCACAGCATCATCTTTCAGGATTTGAAATAGCGCAACTAGAATTCCATCACCTCCACTAGCTTTGTTCATAATGATGCTTTCTAAGGCCCACTTGACTTCACATTCCAGGATGTCTGGCTCTAGGTGAGTGATCACACCATCGTGATTATCTGGGTCATGAAGATCTTTTTTGTACAGTTTTTTTTGTGTATTCTTTCCACCTCTTCTTAATATCTTCTGCTTCTGTTAGGTCCATAGCATTTCTGTCCTTTTTGCATGCCCATTTTGCATGAAATGTTCCCTTGGTATTTCAATTTTCTTGAAGAGATACCTAATCTTTTCCATTCTATTGTTTTCCTCTATTTCTTTGCATTGATCGCTGAGGATTCCTTTCTTATCTCGCCTCACTATTCTTTGGAACTCTACATTCAAATGGGTATATCTTTGCTTTTCTCCTTTGCTTTTTGCTTCCTTTCTTTTCACAGCTATTTGTAAGGCCTCTTCAGACAGCCATTTTGCTTTTTTGTATTTCTTTTTCTTGGGGATTGTCTTGAACCCTGCCTCCTGTACAATGTCCCGAACCTCCATCCATAGTTCATCAGGCACTGTATCTATCAGATCTAGGCCCTTAAATCAATTTCTCACTTCCACTGTATAATCATAACCAACTTGATTTAGGTCATACCTGAATGGTATAGTGGTTTTCTGTACTTTCTTTAATTTCAGTCTGAATTTGGCAATAAGGAGTTCATGATCTGAGCCCTAGTCAGCTCCCGGTCTTGTTTTTGTTGACTGTATAGAGCTTCTCCATCTTTTGCTGCAGAGAATATAATAAATCTGATTTTGGTGTTGGCCATCTGGTGATGTCCATATGTAGAGTCTCTCTTGTGTTGTTGGAAGAGGGTGTTTGCTATGACCAGTGCATTCTCTTGGCAAAACTCTATTAGCCTTTGCCCTGCTTCATTCCATATTCCAAGGCCAAATTTATCTATTACTTCAGGTGTTTCTTGACTTGCTACTTTTGCATTCCTGTCCCCTATAATGAAAAGTAAATATTTTGGGGGGTGAGGAGTGTGCAATTAGCTGAAGTTCTCCTGGGGTCAATTAGATTCATCTTCTGATGCACTGCACAGTCTTGTTTCATGTATCTTTTCATTCTCCTTGAACAAGTTTTAGGGGCATTGTCCTTTATTTAAAGATAGCAGAAGTACAAGCTGACAAATTTAGCAAGGCAAGAATTCAACTATATCACTTTTCTGAATGTTCCATTGACTGTAAAATGATCAAGTCCAAAGTCATTGTATTTAGGGGTAATTTAAAATTACATCTACTATATTAATGGGTTGGTCAAAACATTTGTTTGGGTTTTTCCATAAGATGCTATAGAAAAACCTGAATGAACATTCTGGCCATCCCTACATTATATGGAAGAGGGAAATGAAGAGTGACAGCAATGTATTATATCAGGATTCCCAAATTTATATATTTTCTTGAGCTCAAAACTCAAATAGCCAAATGTGCTATGTAATAGGCATTTGAAATAAATGGCAGATCAAAGTCTTGATTCTACTTCCACCCAATTCTTAACTTATTATGTTAGTAAATTGTGCCATGATGAGCCCAAATATTCCAGTTTCTTTCTCCTTTTCCTCCTCAATTCCAGGAATAATTCCTATATTCTTTATCTCTAACATATTTCAGAAGTATCTTCTCATCTTTTCATCTATGCCATTATCACCGTAATCCTGATCAACATCATTTCTTTTCAAGATTACTCCTCTAAAACATCTCCAAGTAGATCCCCAGCATTTAATTTCTTGGCTATGAAATATTTTTCTCACAGTAGGCGGATTATAATTTTTAAGGCAACATTCAGTTGACAAATAAGTACTGATTATCTGCTATGTTTTAAGAGATGCTTTAGGTTTTGATTGTACAACAGCAAAGAACACAAGGGCCTTGATTTCAATAAGTTTATATTGTATTGGAGGGAGATATTACAAGAAATATATATGTTGGGTAGTGATAAGAGTCATGAAGAAAAATAAAGCCAAGAATGAAAATAAACAGTGATGATGAAAGCATGAAAGCTGGTGTTAGATAACTATAAGTCAGGGAAGGCTTCTCAGGTATAGTGAATTTTGCCCAGCTACATGAAGGAATGAGGAAATGAGCCATGTGGATACCTGAGAAAAGATTCTACCAAGTGGAGTGAACAGTGCAAAACTTTAAGGAAGGCACATGCTGTGACATACCTACTGGAAGGATATGGCTGGAACAAAGTGACAGAGAAGGGATCTAGAAGATGATGTAGTCAGAGGAGCATGCAGGGCAAGATTGTGTTGACAGTGGTAAGTCTTTTATATTTCATCTGGTGCTCCCCATGAAAATATTGAAAGATTTTTTGCAAAGCCATCACTGGATCTAATTTATATTTTTAAAGGATCACTGTGACTGCAAGGATGGGAACCAGAAGATTATGGAGACTTTTACAATAACCCTAATTAAGTTGATAGTGGCCTGCTTCGGAATAATGACAGAAAAGGAGGAAAAAGAGGTGAATCTTTTTCCTACATATATTAAAATGAGATGAGGAAGACCTCAAAAAATAGAATATTTTGAGGGGATATAGGCAAACATGGAGGTGACCAAGGATTTTGGACATTTAGTTTTGCAATATCTAATAGGCCTCAAACTGGAAAGTGTGGCTACACATTTGTATTTCCTCCTAAATTTAGGAAAACAACTGAACTAGAGATGAGAATTGGGTAGTTTACAGAATAGTTATGTATTTAAAGCCACAGCCTAAGTCTATGGCCTTCCTCTGCTAAAATATTTTAGTGTCTATAAGTGGCGCTGGGAATCAAGTCTACAGTCCTGCTATATCTTACCCCAGGGGTCTATCTAAAAAGTTCCTGTGAAATTCCATCAAAACAACTCTAATAGCAGCTCTCATCTTGTTCATTATGTCTGAACCACATGTTTTCACTCTGTATTCAAACATTTTAAATTCATTCCTGCTTTAGGGATTTTCCACATGTGATTTTTTGTGCCTGCAATAGCAAACACATGCTTGACTTTAATCTGGGTAATGTTGCAGGTCATACCACAGTATTTACTATGTCAGACAGATTGTCTTTGGCCCTTCACTAAGTTTTATTGTTTCTTTAGAGAAATTGAGTCTTGCAATTTGACTTTGGTATATTTATTTATATGTTTCAGTTCAGTTCAGTCGTTCAGTCATGTCCAACTCTTCACTACCCCATGAATTGCAGCACGCCAGGCCTCTCTGTCCATCACCAGCTCCTGGAGTTGATGCAAACTCATGTCCATCGAGTTGGTGATGGCATCCAGCCATCTCATCCTCTGTCGTCCCCTTCTCCTCCTGCCCCCAATCTCTCCCAGCATCAAAGTCTTTTCCAGTGAGTCAACTCTTCACACGAGGTGCCCAAATTATTGGACTTTGAGCTTTAGCATCATTCCTTCCAAAAAAACACCCAGGACTGATCTCCTTTAGAATGGACTAGTTGGATCTCCTTGCATCCCAAGGGACTCTCCAGAGTCTTCTCCAACACCACAGTTCAAAAACATTAATTCTACAGCACTCAGCTTTCTTCACTGTCCAGCTCTCACATCCATATATGACCACTGGAAAAACCATAGCCTTGACTAGACGGACCTTTGTTGGCAAAGTGATGTCTCTGTTTTTGAATATGCTATCTAGGTTGGTTATAACTTTCCTTCCAAGGAGTAAGCGTCTTTTAATTTCATGGCTGCAATTTAGTTTTATAAATGTCCCATTTCTACAACATCCTTCATAGATGTTATCTTAAGAGCAATGATATTTTTATCTTGTTCTATCCATACAAGTCTTTAAAGCAATGTACTTAACATACTTGATGGGGAAAAAAATGAGATGGGCAAAGTAGTGTACCATTCATTTTCTTCCCTGGTTTCAGTTTCCATCTTTCAGTATCTAGAAAAGCACATTTCAGGAGACAGCTGAACAAAGAGTTGGTACCTAGAAAATTGCTTCTGATGTCTCTTTATTGTTGTTGTTTAGTCACGAATGCCCTTGTTATGGGGTTTCCCAAGTGATGCAGTAGAAAAGAATCCACCTGCAATGCAGGAGATGCAGGTTTGATCCCTGGGTCAGGAAGATCATCTGGAGAAGGAAATGGCAACCCACTCCAGTATGCTTGCTTGGAGAATCCCACAGACAGAGGAACCTGAGGAGGTACAGTGCATGAGGTAGTTGCTAAGTAGTGTTAAGTCACATCCCACTCTTTTGAGACTTCGTGGACTTTAGCCCACCAGGCTCCTCTTCCCATGGGATTGTCCAGGAAAGCATACTGAAGTTTGTTGCCAAGTCCATCTCCAAGGGATCTTCCTCACCCACGGTTTGAACCCACATCTTCTGCATTGGTAGGAAACACATATGTTGTTAGAACCAGCAAATATTTGTCTTGTAAAAATATGTTTGTTTGTTTTTCATTTTGCTCTAGTTTTATTGAGATATAGTTGACATATGGCATTGAATAAGTTTGAAATGTACAGCATGATGATATATATGTATGTTGTGAAATGATCAACATGTTAGTGTATCATGAACTATAGCAATTTAAGTATTAAAATACCAAAAGTGTGCTTTAAAAATACCATTCTCTGAATAGAACAGAGAAAAAAAATAAGAACACCTACAAATAAGGATTTGGAATATGAGCTATGAGCTATGATGTCATTTTGTGAAATGAAATATCACTAAACCCAAATTCATGCAGATCAAATGAAAGACCTAGAATTATCCATTAATGATTTGCAAAAAGATCTTGTTATCTATTACAGTCTCATTTTAGTAAATGATCATCAAGGAAGTCTTGCATTGAAAAAATTTATTATCTCTGAAACTTATTTGTTCTGTCACTAGAGAACTCTGACTAATAGACTCCTTTAATCCCATCTCATGTGGTCAGTCTCAGAATCTGAATGGGTTTCCCCAGTCCCTTTAATCTTGCCTCAGATGGTTCCTTGGCTGTTCCTCCGCTGATGTGCAGCTATTCAAATCTGCTCTTTGAAACTCAGGTCATGGAGGCTGGAGTCTTGCCTAGAAGAAACAGGTGAACAAAAGGGCCTCCATGCTCAGGAGTCACTTAGGCCTCACTTAGCTTCATTGTGAGGCCTTTTTGTTTACTTTAGACCCTCAAGAGGATGCCTGCTCACATTGGAGACAGCAGCCTACTTCACTCAGTTCATAGATTTACACTCTAATTTCACTCACAAACACTCTTAAATTATATTTAACTAAATATCTGAATACCATGTGGCCTATCACAGAATAAACCATCACAGAAAAAATATCTTGAAATATTTTAGTTTTCCAGGTGGTGCTAGTGGTAAAGAACCTGCCTGCCGATCCAGGAGACATAGAGATGAGGATTTGATCCCTGTGTGGGGAAGATCCTCTGGAGAAGGGCATAGCAACACACTCCATTATACTTGCCTGGAGAATCCCATGGACAGAGGCACCTGGTGGGCTATGGTTCATCCATGGATCTACAAAGAGTCGGATGCAAGTGAAGTGACTTAGCATCAGCAAAAGTTATCTATTATGTGTCATTTGTTTCAAAATAATGTGTGATGGGTTAGGAAAGTCTTTGGGTTGATAATTGTTGGGTCTAGGTAATGACACAGATGTAGAGGATTGCAAGTAATTTGTTAGAAATGATATCTATCTAAGTTTTCTATGCTTTCCCAGTAAATAACCGCAATCTTAAAACAGCACCTAATACTTAGCTCACAGTTCAATGAATCAGAAGTCTGAGACGCCTTGTCTGGGTTCTGCTTAGGGTTACACAAGGTTGAAATCAAGGTGTTGGTTTGGTGTCATCCTATTAAAGTCTCTGAGGAAAACTGGCTTCCAGGGTCATTTGGGCTGTGTGAGAATCTAGGTTCCTGTGTTACTGAAGTGTCTGTTTTCTTGTTGATAGCCGGACAAGCATCCCTCTCAGTTCTTATTGGCTGACCTCTTGTCCTTTCCGTATTCAGAGCCAAGAACAGACTATCTCTCTTACATTAAGTTTCTTCAAATTTTTCCTCCACCACATAAGATAGAAAAATATTGCTGTAAGGTCTCATGTTTACATTAGACCCCTCTAGATCATCTCCATTTGTCCTAATGTGGCACAATCCCAGGCTAAAAGTCATAGGGCCATCTTAAACCTCTGCCTATAAAAATAATCTATAAAATTATGCATATATGTAAAATATATACACTAAGTGGTCTCAAGATTGTCCTTAATGTAATGTTATCTTTACTAATGATCCAAAATAAGCTTTTCAGACAAATTGCTTTGAATGGGAGGGAAGTAGAGTTTCAAGCCCTGTATAATTTATACTAACTCCAGTGCAAAACCAGACTCTAAATAAACATAAGTAAATAAATACAGACAAGCATAAATACATACATACATACACACACACGCATAAATACATACGTTTTATTAAAAGACAAAAGAAAAGTTTGGAAACCAAGGTTGCATTTCTTTTCAGAAATGAAATTCAGTGCCACATCACTTCAGTCATGTCCGACTCTTTGAGACCCTATGGACTGCAGCCTGCCAGGCTCCTCTGTCCATGGAATTCTCCATGCAGGATTACTGGAGTGGGTTGACATGTCCTCCTCCAGGGGATCTTCCTGGTCTTGGATCGAAACTGTGTCTCCTGTGGCTCCTGCACTGCAGGCAGATTCTTTACCACTGAACAAGTGAAAAATTCTTCAGCATTTATAATACAGAATACACATGAGACAAGAGTTTGATCCCTGGGTCAGAAAACCCCCTGGAAGATGACAATGGCAACCCAATACAGTATTCTTTCCTGAAAAATATCATGGACTGAGGACCTGGTGGGCTACAGTCCATGGTGTTGCAAAAAGTTTGACACGGGTCATAAGGTAGTTCTATTTGCAATTTTTTAAGGAATCTCCACACTGTTCTCCATAGTGGCTGTACTAGTTTGCATTCCCACCACCTTATGACCCAGCAATCCCACTTCTGGGCATACACACCGAGGAAACCAGAATTGAAAGAGACACATGTACCCCAATGTTCATCGCAGCACTGTTTATAATAGCCAGGGCATGGAAACAACCTAGATGTCCACCAGCAGATGAATGGATAAGAAAGCTGTGGTACATATACACAATGGAGTATTACTCAGCCATTAAAAAGAGTTCGTTTGAATCAGTTCTGATGAGATGGATGAAACTGGAGCCGATTATACAGAGTGAAGTAAGCCAGAAAGAAAAACACCAATACAGTATACTAACACATATATATGGAATTTAGGAAGATGGCAATGACGACCCTGTATGCAAGACAGGGAAAGAGACACAGATGTGTATAACGGACTTTTGGACTCAGAGGGAGAGGGAGAGGGTGGGATGATTTGGGAGAATGACATTCTAACATGTATACTATCATGTGAATTGAATCGCCAGTCTATGTCTGATGCAGGATGCAGCATGCTTGGGGCTGGTGCATGGGGATGACCCAGAAAGATGTTATGGGGAGGGAGGTGGGAGGGGGGTTCATGTTTGGGAATGCATGTAAGAATTAAAGATTTTAAAATTTAAAAAATAAAAAACTAAAATTAAAAAAATAAAAAAAAATTAAAAAAAAAAGTTTGACACGACTGAACACACACACACAAGTACTCACAGACTGTGGGGGCTAGGGAGCAAAGGTGTGGAGATGTTTCAGTTCAGTTCAGTTCAGTCTCTCAGTCATGTCTGACTATTTGAGACCCCATGAATTGCAGCACTCCAGGCCTCCCTGTCCATCACCAACTCCCGGAGTTCACACAGACTCACGTCCATCAAGTCAGTGATGCCATCCAGCCATCTCATCCTCTTTTGTCCCCTTCTTCTCCTGCCCCCAATCCCTCCCAGAATCAGAGTCTTTTCCAATGAGACAACTCTTCACACGAGGTGCCCAAAGTACTGGAGCTTCAGCTTCAGCATCATTCCTTCCAAAGAAATCCCAGGGTTGATTTCCTTCAGAATGGACTGGTTGGATCTCCTTGCAGTCCAAGGGACTCTCAAGAGTCTTCTCCAACACCACAGTTCAAAAGCATCAATTTTTAGTGCTCATCTTTCTTCACAGTCCAAATCTCACATCCATACATGACCACAGGATAAACCATAGCCTTGACTAGATGGACTTTAGCTGGCAAAGTAATGTCTCTGCTTTTGAATATGCTATCCAGGTTGGTTATAACTTTTCTTCCAAGGAGCAAGCTTCTTTTAATTTCATGGCTGCAATCACCATCTGCAGTGATTTTGGAGCCCAAAAATATAAAGTCTGACACTGTTTCCACTGTTTCCCCATCTATTTCCCGTGAAGTGATGGGACCAGATGCCATGATTTTCATTTTCTGAATGTTGAGCTTTAAGCCAACTTTTTCACTCTCCACTTTCATTTTCATCAAGAGGCTTTTTAGTTCTTCACTTTCTGCCATAAGGGTAGTGTCATCTCCATATCTGAGGTATTGATATTTCTCCTGGCAATCTCGATTCCAGCTTGTGTTTCTTCCAGTCCAGCGCTTCTCATGATGTATTCTGCATAAAAGTTAAATAAGCAGGGTGACAATATACAGTCTTGAAGTATTCCTTTTCCTATTTGGAACCAGTCTGTTGTTCCATGTCCAGTTCTAATTGTTGCTTCCTGACCTGCATATAGATTTCTCAAGAAGCAGGTCAGATGATCTGGTATTCCCATCTCTCTCAGAATTTTCCACAGTTTATTGTGATCCACACAGTCAAAGGCGAGGAGGTGTTTAGTTTATAATTTTATTCCTCTAAATTGGGGTCAATAAGCTACTATCAGAAAGTCAAATGTGGATTAGAGCCAGTTTTTGTTCAGACTGAGAGCCAACAATTATTTGTCTATTTTAAAACATTTGTTAAAATTAAAAACAACAAAAACAAAGAAGGCTATGCAAAAGAGACCAAATGTGGTCACAAAGCCAAAGATATTTATACCTGATCCTTTTCAGAAAGAGTTTGCTAATTCTGACTCTAAACAATAAATATTTATTCTTAAAATGCACATAAATGATAACCAAAGCAGTTTGAACAGCAGTATGACATCTGTGAGCTGAAAATAGATATTTTATTGAAAATAATTTAATGACAGCAAATGTAATGAAATATTTGACCAGCTCTTCTTTGTATATGAGATTCAGGATCTGTGACTGTGGCTTGCATCTCACTTTATCAATGACTTTACACTGTATGTAGTAAAATGTCTTGCTGTTAGAAATCTTTAAATCAGTGAGACATTCTCTGGACTTACATCAGGCAGAAGTACCTATTACAAAGTGAATCTAACATTACAAGATTTCTGAAAGAGTAGGATTAAAAGAAGTACATTCTTTGCCTATTCGAGATTTATCAAGCACCAGTCTCTTAACAGCAGTTGACAGTAAAGATGAGGATGGGACAATTTTTGAGGAAGAAAAGTGGAGTAAATTCTTTGTACCATATAGTATTTTGCTACTTTATATAGAGTATCTTGTTTATTCTAAGTGCAGGATGCTACTTATATTTTGAATTTGAAGACAAAAATATACAGCAAGACCTACCATACACTACTCCCCAATTTTATTTAAGATGATACTTATAATAATTAAAATGAAATTATAGGAAGTAGCTATTCCATACTTATTATTTTTGCTTGTTTTAAAAATAGAAAGAAAATTAAAAGCAAACTGAACAAAAACTATAATGCTAACTTATTTATAGAGACAGAATTTTAAACCGGTCCCTAAGATTCCTGCCTTTGTTGTATGTGTCTTATGTATCCATTCCCTTGAGTGAGGGCAGAACTTGCGAATTTGATGGGATCTCTAACTCATAACTATGTTATATCATATAAGACAAAGGACTTGTAGATGCACTTCATATCTCAAATAAGTTGACTTTGAGTAAATATAAAGAGAGATTATTCTGGGTTGGCATGACCTCATTGGGTATATCCTCATAACATTTTTTTTTTAATTTTAATTTTAATTTTTTTTAGTTTTTTATTTTTAAAATTTTAAAATCTTTAATTCTTACATGCATTCCCAAACATGAACCCCCCTCCCACCTCCCCTCCCCATAACATCTTTCTGGGTCATCCCCATGCACCAGCCCCAAGCATGCTGCATCCTGCGGCAGACATAGACTGGCGATTCAATTCACATGATAGTATACATGTTAGAATGTCATTCTCCCAAATCATCCCACCCTCTCCCTCTCCCTCTGAGTCTAAAAGTCCGTTATACACATCTGTGTCTCTTTCCCTGTCTTGCATACAGGGTCGTCATTGCCATCTTCCTAAATTCCATATATATGTGTTAGTATACTGTATTGATGTTTTTCTTTCTGGCTTACTTCACTCTGTATAATCGGCTCCAGTTTCATCCATCTCATCAGAACTGATTCAAATGAATTCTTTTTAACTGCTGAGTAATACTCCATTGTGTATATGTGCCACAGCTTTCTTATCCATTCATCTGCTGATGGACATCTAGGTTGTTTCCATGTCCTGGCTATTATAAACAGTGCTGCGATGAACATTGGGGTACAAGTGTCTCTTTCAATTCTGGTTTCCTCGGTGTGTATGCCCAGCAGTGGGATTGCTGGGTCATAAGGTAGTTCTATTTGCAATTTTTAAGGAATCTCCACACTGTTCTCCATAGTGGCTGTACTAGTTTGCATTCCCACCAACAGTGTAGGAGGGTTCCCTTTTCTCCACACCCTCTCCAGCATTTATTGCTTGCAGATTTTTGGATCGCAGCCATTCTGACTGGTGTGAAGTGGTACCTCATTGTGGTTTTGATTTGCATTTCTCTAATAATGAGTGATGTTGAGCATCTTTTCATGTGTTTGTTAGCCATCCGTATGTCTTCTTTGGAGAAATGTCTATTTAGTTCTTTGGCCCATTTTTTGATTGGGTCGTTTATTTTTCTGGAATTGAGCTGCATAAGTTGCTTGTATATTTTTGAGATTAGTTGTTTGTCAGTTGCTTCATTTGCTATTATTTTCTCCCATTCCGAAGGCTGTCTTTTCACCTTGCTTATATTTTCCTTTGTTGTGCAGAAGCTTTTAATTTTAATTAGATCCCATTTGTTTATTTTTGCTTTTATTTCCAGAATTCTGGGAGGTGGATCATAGAGGATCCTGCTGTGATTTATGTCTGAGAGTGTTTTGCCTATGTTCTCCTCTAGGAGTTTTGTAGTTTCTGATCTTACATTTAGATCTTTAATCCATTTTGAGTTTATTTTTGTGTGCGGTGTTAGAAAGTGATCTAGTTTCATTCTTTTACAAGTGGTTGACCAGTTTTCCCAGCACCACTTGTTAAAGAGATTGTCTTTACTCCATTGTATATTCTTGCCTCCTTTGTTGAAGATAAGGTGAGCATAGGTGTGTGGATTTATCTCTGGGCTTTCTATTTTGTTCCATTGATCTATATGTCTGTCTTTGTGCCAGTACCATACTGTCTTGATGACTGTGGCTTTGTAGTAGAGCCTGAAGTCAGGCTCCTCATAATATTTTGAGTGCTTTTTAAAGAGCCTTTGGAGGAGCAGTATGGCATAGGTCTTCTTGTGTCCTCTAGGAACTGAGAGTACCAGTAAGTAAAAGAATGAGGAACCCTCAATCCAAAAGGAGCCAAAACAACAACCTGTGATTTTTAAAGACAACCTCGATTTCCAGAAATCAGTGTAGCCCAGCTGACACTTTGATTGCAGCACTATAAGACCTTGTAACACACCAGACAACATGTGCTCTGAATTCTGATACACAGACTCTGTGAGATAATAAATGTGTGTGGTTTAAACTGTTAAATTTGTGGCATTCTGTTATACAGCAATAGAAAAATAATACACTATTAAATTTGAAATATGATTTTATCCATATTCTGAAAAATAAGGCTTATTTTGACTTCCAGCAATGCTTTGTGAATGTTTTTGCTGGTAATGCTTTTTTTTTTTAAGTGTGTAAGTGGTTGATGATCTTTTTTAATATCCTTCATGAGTACTAGTTAGTTTCGAGTGTCATGTAGGCAGACTTTATCTTAAAATAAAGCAAATGTTATTTGGTGATGTCATGCTCATAGTTCTCTCAGATCTATTATCTGAAAAGTACCATTTCATTTTTATTTTTATTTATGCATTTGTGCATTGATTATACAAAATCAAGAATTAAGACTTGCAATACTGGATTTCCACATTTGAACAATAAGTTTTACCAGCGACTGTTTTAATAACTGGCTTTTCTGAAGAACAGATGAAATTTCAATAATGAAAAGTTGAAACAAAATTATTTTTCAGAGAGGGTATATACTCCTAACACTGTTCAGTGACATTTTTCTGTAGAGAATACCAGATTCATCCCGCTACTTGATGCCAGCAGTTTCAAATGTTCATGATTTGGGGAGATATTAAGCTGAAAGTGCTCCAAAAATAATGGGAGACATGCTTGGAAGGCATTTGTTACTTGATAATTACATTATTGAAAGGAAAACGAAAAACAAGCTTAAAGCTAAAGGAGCAAATTTCATTTTGAGGTTTTTTATTACCTAAAATATTTAAGATTTCTTGTTTCACCTTCAATGTGTAAAGAGCTCTATGGTTATCACTTTCATCCTTTGAGCAAGAGAAAAATTGAACAAACTGCAAATCAATATACTTTTTTGAACTATCAAAGAACTGTAATCACTGGATATACCACCACCTCAGAACCATCTAGAAATATGCCCAGATAATTCTCATCAACAAAGTCTTACCCTGTAAGGGAAAAGACTATCAGAGCATTCAGTTTGGTTCAGTCACTCAGTCATGTCTGACTCTTTGTGACCCCATGGACTGCAGCCTACCAGGCTTCCCTGTCCATCACCTGGAGCTTGTTCAAACTCATGTCCATCAAGTCGGTGATGCCATTCAACCATTTCAACCTCTGTTATCCCCTTCCCCTCCCGCCTTCAACCTTTTCCTGCATCAGGATCTTCTCAAATGAGTCAGTTCTTTGCAACAGGTGGACAAAGTATCAGAGCTTCAGATTGAGCATCAGTCCTTCCAATGAATATTCAGGACTGATTTCCTTTAGGATTGACTGGTTTGATCTCCTTGCAGTCCAAGGGACTCTCAACAGTTTTCTCCAGTACAACAGTTCAAAAGCATCCATTCTTTGGCACTCAGCTTTCTTTATAGTCCAACTCTCACATCCATACATGACTACTGGAAAAACCATAATTTTGACTATATGGACCTTTGTTGGCAAAATAATATCTCTGCTTTTTAATATGCTGTCTATGTTGGTCATAGCTTTTCTTCCAAGGTGCAAGTGTCTTTTAATTTCATGGCTGCAATTACCAGCTGCAGAGCATAGGGAAGGGCATTACTCCCACTCCCTCTCCCTATAGCCTCCCTTTCCCAGCTAGGAAGGTGAAAAAAGAAACACTAGCAAAGGTCGCAGCCCAGGGACACATAGTCACTAAAAACTGAGACTTACCTATAAGCTTGTGAATAGGTTCCTTCTTCTAGCCCTTCCCATGATACCAACACACTTCACATAAAATGACGAAGGAATATAGTCAAAACTGTGGCATATCATATACTCTCTTTAGAAGAAGAGAAGCTCCCAATGCCAAAAAAAAAAAAAAAAGGATAGACTAAAAAAAAAAAAAAGCAAGAATAAAAGGAAAGAAAAACAACACTCCTAGAGTTAATGAGTCAGTATAGTAAAACAAAGGACAAAAGCTTAATGAGTTGAGTCTATGAGACAAAATCAAAATAAACCACACTTAAGCATTATACTCTAGCTGATAAAGTAGTATCCCATAAGAGTGTGAGTTAACAGTTTTGCTACTTTTATATATTATATGTATACCAGAATGGATGGTTGAAGTAGGGTTTCTTACTGAGAGAAACATGTGAAGAAGGGGTGGAAACTACAGTGATACACATGGTAAGAGATTTGAGTCATACATTAACTTATTTTTAGCTTAATGTAAATGCAGTTGGTTACTTACATAAATATCTAGATAGATTAGACAGACAAGCAGGTATACACACACACACACACACACACACACACACAGATAAGGGTTAGTATACATATATGTATTTCCTTACTCTGTAATCTAAGTGACTGGGATCTCAGTCACAATAAGCACACTGATGTTTATTTTGTGGTATCTAATACTATTTTCCAATAAAGGAACCAGAACTTTTTCAAAAAATTGCATATAATATAAAACATAAGACTGAGAAATGAAATAGACAATTCTGGAATATCAAGTAGTGCCAAAAAGTAAAGAAGAGTTAAAAAAAAAAACAAAACCAAATATGCACACAATGATAGGTGTATGTCTAAGGGACAAAAGAGCTGGATAAAGAGCTCCTATTGGTCAACCCAATTTGATCAACAAAATAAATAAAACAGCATTTGATTTTTATCCAAAGTATGAAATAAATATTGATGAGTCTACACTAATACAAATGAACAATTTGTATACATAAATGATGTTTACCAGAGAAGTCTCCAGTGAAAAAGTGTTTCAAATATTTTATGTGGATATTTTACCTCAAGGAAGTGAAGCATAGATCCCAGTCTTAATTGTGAACTGCACATAAGGGTTTCCTTCTAAAAATGAGTCTGAAGTATGTGTGTGGAGGAGACATGAGAAGAATAACTTTACAGTGGAACAGCCTG
The DNA here is from genome assembly GCF_016772045.2 of Ovis aries. Lineage (NCBI taxonomy): Eukaryota > Metazoa > Chordata > Mammalia > Artiodactyla > Bovidae > Ovis > Ovis aries. The sequence goes on along the minus strand of NC_056054.1, from coordinate 148,881,592 downwards.
ACAAACACTTGCCCAACTCAGCAGGAGATCAAGGTCAAATTCATGAGCAAATTACTATATTGAGAGTAAGTACCATTGGTATGATGTGAAGGGCACTTTATCTCTGTAATCTTCCTACCAAATATATGTAGTCTAATATTAAAAAAAAAAAAGTCGCAAATGTCTCAACTAAGGAACAAAAACTTTATCAGTACTTCACAAAATTGTCAAGATCATCAAAAACAAAGAAAAACTGAGAAACTGTTAGAGCAAAGAGAAGTCTGCTGTTGCTGCTGCTAAGTCGTATCAGTCGTGTCCGACTCTATGCGACCCCAGAGACGGCAACCCACCAGACTCCCCAGTCCCTGGGATTCTCCTGGCAAGAACACTGGAGTGGGTTGCCATTTCCTTCTCCAATGCGTGAAAGTGAAGTCTCTCAGTCCTGTCTGACTCTTAGCGACCCCATGGACTGCAGCCCACCATGCTCCTCCATCCATGGGATTTTCCAGGCAAGAGTACTGGAGTGGGGTGCCATTGCCTTCTCCGAAAGCCTAGGGAGATACAATTTCTCCATGTAATGTGGTATCCTGGATGAGATCCTGGAACAGAAAAGGGACTTGAGGTCAAACCTAGGGACATGTAGAAAAAAAAAAAATAAATAAAAGACATTATACATTCATGTGAAAGTGAAGTGAAAGTAAAAGTTGCTCAGTCATGTCCGACTCTTTGCGACCTCATCGACTTTACAGTCAGTGGAATTCTCCAGGCCAGAATACCGGAGTGGGTAGCCTTCCCTTCTCTAGGAGATCTTCCAAACCTAGAGATTGAACCCAGGTCTCTCCCATTGCAGGCATATTCTTTACCAGCTGAGCCACAAAGGAAGCCCATAATGTATTAATATTGATTAATTAATTATAAGAATGTGACACAATTAGATAAGTTTTCAATAATAGGGGGAATTATGTGTGAGCTATATGGGAATCTCTCTACTATCTTCCCAATTTTTCTGTTAAAAATTTTTAAACATACATTAAAAAAAATTACAGTAGGATTTTCAATGTCATACCAGTGTTATATTAGTTTTCAGTCCTGCAGTGTCCCATATCTGTTACCCTGTTGGTACTGCCTCCGCACCTGGATTCAGGGCCTTGAGGGATATAGTCCCTTTTTGAGTCATTCTTCTGTCCCTCACTAGCTAATCACAATCTTAGTAGAAACAAAAAGTTTTGAATGCCCCTTTTGTATTAATTCTTCTAATAAAATACACAAACACATACACATGTACATATTTTATCTGGGGTTACTTATATTTTAACAAAAAAAAAAAAAACTAAAAAGGAGTAGAAATAGGCCAATAACAACCTATTGCTTTCCCTGGGGAAACAATTCAAAAATATGACCATTGACTAGCATTTCCTTGATGTCTTGTCCTAATTTCAGCACCACCAGAGTTTGGGAATTTATTGAAAAAGTACTATTTAAAGTAAAATGATGCTCAATGGAAATAATGTATTTAGCTCTAAAAAGGTACCATAAAAGAACTAAATACTTCATTCTTTCTTTGCCTTCTTATAGTAAGAATATTTCAGCTCAATATTGTAACACTAGCTATATTTTATTAATGACCACTCTAATGGCCAGTTATATATATATTTGATCAATAAATTAACTTGTACATAAAAATGCAGTTTGATTGAAATACAGGATTCATCAGGGAAAATAATTAGAATTCTTGGTGGTGGTGGAACAGTTTGTAACAAACGCTAAGCTGAAATCAAGAATGCTGGGAGAAACATCAATAACCTCAGATACACAGATGACACCACACTTGTAGCAGGAAGTGAAGAAGAACTAATGAGACTCTTGATGAAGTTGAAAGAAGTGAGTGAAAAAATTGGCTTAAAGCTCAACATTCAAAAAACTAAGATCATGGCATCTAGTCTGATCACTTCATGGCAAATAGATGGGGAAACAATGCAAACAGTGAAAGATTTTATTTTGGGGGCCTCCAAAATCACTGCAGATGACAACTGCAGCCAAGAAATTAAAAGATGGTTACTTCTTGGAAGGAAAGTTATGACAAACCTAGACAGCATATTAAAAAGCAGAGACATAACTTTGCCACCAAAGGTCCATCTAGTTAAATTTATGGTTTTTCCAGTGGTCATGTATGGATGTGAATGTTGGACTATAAAGAAAGCTCAGTATCAAAATACTGCTGCTTTTGAACTGTGGTATTAGAGAAGACTCTTGAGAGTCCTTTGGACAGCAAGGAGATACAGCCAGTCCATTCTAAAGGAAATCAGCACTGAATATTCACTGGGAGGACTGAGGTTGAAGCTGAAACTCCAATGTTTGGCCATCTCATGCGAAGAGCTGACTCATTTGGAAAGACTCTGACCCTGGGAAAGACTGAGGGCAGGAGGAGAAGGGAATGACAGAGGATGAGATTTTTTGGATGGCATCACCAATTCAATGGACATGAGTCTGAGTAAGCTCCGGGAGTTGGTGATGGACAGGGAGGCCTGTTGTGCTGCTGTCCATGGGGTTGCAAAGAGTTGAACACACTGAGTGACTGAACTGAACAGAGCTTAAATTATGAAGATCATCAACAATCTGTTAAACCAGATTTTGGCTGGTTTTAGAAGCATTATTTTAGAGATAATTATTCTGAGCCTCTTAAATACCTAACAATATCAGTTCAGTTCAGTTGCTCAGTAGTGTCCGACTCTTTGCGACCCCATGAATTGCAGCACGCCAGGCCTCCCTGTCCACCACCAACTCTCAGAGTTCACCCATACTCATGTCCATCAAGTCAGTGATGCCATCCAGCCATCTCATCCTCTGTTGACTCCTTTTCCTCCTACCCCCAATCCCTCCCAGCATCAGAGTCTTTTCCAATGAGTCAACTCTTCGCGTGAGGTGGCCAAAGTACTGGAGTTTCAGCTTTAGCATCATTCCTTCCAAAGAATACCCAGGACTGATATCCTTTAGAATGGACTGGTTGGATCTCCTTGCAGTCCAAGGGACTCTCAAGAGTCTTCTCCAACACCACAGTTCCAAAGCATCAATTCTTCAGTGCTCAGCTTTCTTCACAGTCCAACTCTCACATCCATACATGACTACTGGAAAAACCATAGCCTTGACTAGATGGACCTTAGTTGGCAAAGTAATGTCTCTGCGTTTGAATATGCTATCTAGGTTGGTCATAACTTTCCTTCCAAGGAGCAAACATCTTTTAATTTCATGCTGCAATCACCACCTGCAGTGATTTTGGAGCGCCCCCCCAAAAAAAGTCTGACACTGTTTCCACTATTTCCCCATATATTTCCCATGAAGTGATGGGACAAGATGCCATGATCTACATTTTCTGAATGTTTAGCTTTAAGCCAACTTTTTCACTCTCCGCTTTCACTTTCATCAAGATGCTAGGGCCTTAAAGGGAATCAAAATCAGTGAGATTAAGTCCTTACCTTCACAGTATTGCTGGTTTAATCTCAAGGGCAGAAGATCACATGAAGAAATGAAATTTAAAAAAAATACTATAAGTTAATGATTGTGTCACAAAACAAGAGGCATCTAAGGAGGAGATCAAATGATATCAGTTTTTAAAAATACAAAGGCAAACATGGGATGGAAATCATGATATATAGAGTGAATAAATGAACAGAATTTTTGCTCTTAAGGTTGTAACTATCAAGGTAGAAAATGGGAATGGGGCAGAACATTGTGATAAAGTATGAGAAACTATGACAAAACTCACTGCAAAGTATAGCTAAATGGACTACTTGAGAAAACTGGAAACAAACTTGATTAATGAGACACTATTTTTGGTAGGTTTTTCAGTAAGTTTTCAAAGAATTGAATACCACAGGTCAAGGAACAAAAAGATCCACAATATCTTCCAAATGTGGAGAATTTCACATGGGTTATGTTAGGGACATGATGTAACCTGAAATGTTAAGCTGGGGTAAGAATTTGTTTTTTGTGTTTTTTTTTGTTTGTTTGTTTTTTAATTTTCATTTTTACTTTATTTTACTTTACAATACTGTATTGGTTTTGCCATACATTGACATAAATCCACCACGGGTGTACATGCCTTCCCAAACATGAACCCCCCCTCCCACCTCCCTCCCATAACATCTCTCTGGGTCATCCCCATGCACCAGCCCCAAGCATCCTGTATCCTGCATCAGACATAGACTGGCGATTCGTTTCTTAATGATAGTATACATGTTTCAATGCCATTCTCCCAAATCATCCCACCCTCTCCCTCTCCCTCTGAGTCCAAAAGTCCACTCTACATGTCTGTGTCTCTTTTGCTGTCTTGCATACAGGGTCATCATTGCCATCTTTCTAAATTCCATATATATGTGTTAGTATACTGTATTGGTGTTTTTCTTTCTGGATTACTTCACTCTGTATAATCAGCTCCAGTTTCATCCATCTCATTAGAACTGATTCAAATGTATTCTTTTTAATGGCTGAGTAATACTCCATTGTGTATATGTACCAAGGCTTTTTTATCCATTCGTCTGCTAATGGACATCTAGGTTGTTTCCATGTCCTGGCTATTATAAACAGTGCTGTGATGAACATTGGGGTACATGTGTCTCTTTCAATTCTGGTTTCCTCTGTGTGTATGTCCAGCAGTTGGATTGCTGCATCATAAGGCAGTTCTATTTGCAATTTTTTAAGGAATCTCCACACTGTTCTCCAAAGTGGCTGTACTAGTTTGCATTCCCACCAACAGTGTAGGAGGGTTCCCTTTTCTCCACACCCTCTCCAGCACTTATTGCTTGCAGATTTTTGGATCGCAGACATTGTGACTGGTGTGAAGTGGTACCTCATGGTTTTGATTTGCATTTCTCTAGTAATGTGTGATGTTGAGCATCTTTTCATGTGTTGGTTAGCCATCTATATGTCTTCTTTGGAGAAATGTCTATTTAGTTCTTTGGCCCATTTTTTGATTGGGTCATTTATTTTTCTGGAATTGAGCTGCATAAGTTGCCTGTATATTTTTGAGATTAGTTGTTTGTCAGTTGCTTCATTTGCTATTATTTTCTCCAATTCAGAAGTCTTTTCACCTTGCTTATATTTTCCTTTGTTGTGCAGAAGCTTTTAATTTTAATTAGATCCCATTTGTCTATTTTTGCTTTTATTTCCAGAATTCTGGGAGGTGGATCATAGAGGATCCTACTGGGGTAAGAATTTGAAGGGCTTTCCTGGTAGCTTAGCTGGTAAAGAATCTCCCTGCAATGAAGGAGAACCCTGTTCACTCCCTGGGTCAGGAAGATCCCCTGGAGACAGGATAGGCTAGCCACTCCAGTTTATTTGGGCTTCCCTGGTGGCTCAAACAGTAAAGAATCTGCCTGCATCCCAGGAGACCAAGGTTTGATCCCTGGATGGGGAAGATCTCCTGGAAAAGGGAATGGCTAGGTACTCCAGTATTCTTGCCTAGAGAATTCCACGGACAGAAGACTTTTATTTTTATTTATTTTTTTTTTTTTTACTTTATTTTACTTTACAATACTGTGTTGGTTTTGCCGTACATTGACATGAATCCACCACGGGTGTACATGCCTTCCCAAACATGAACCCCCTCCCACCTCCCTCCCCATAACATCTCTCTGGGTCATCCCCATGCGCCAGCCCCAAGCATGCTGTATCCTGCATCAAACCTAGACTGGTGATTCATTTCTTACATGATATTATACATGTTTCAGTGCCATTCTCCCAAATCAGGTCACCCTCTCCTGCTCTCACAGAGTCCAAACGTCTGGTCTATACATCTGTGTCTCTTTTGCTGTCTCGCATTACGATCTTCCTAAATTCCATATATATGTGTTAGTATACTGTATAGGTGTTTTTCTTTCTGGCTTAGACTTTTAAAAGTCTGTGACCATTATGAAAGGTGGTCCTGTTTCAAAGCAGATGGGAACTGAGAATGAAGACTCAGGATTAGATTTAGGGATTCCTAATTTATTCAATAACTAATGAATAAGCCATAGGACGTATGTTAGGCTGTTGCTGCAATCACCCAAATAAAAAATGATAAGGTCCAAAATCAGAGCAGTCAAGATGAGAATGGAGAGGTTAGATATAAAAATCATGTGTGAATGAGAAGGGAAATAATTTAATGATTTGGGTAAAAAGGAAGAAAATAACAATTGTACTATCTTGAGAAAATGGATTACTGACTAGCAAAAAGCACATTTATTGGAAAAGAAAAAAATCATTAAATTTAGGGTATGGAAAACACAAATCAAATACAATAACTGGAATCCTACTGCTTTGGTCAAAAACCCTGGCTCGGTCACTTTCCTGTGTGACTTTCGACAAGTTACTTAACATTTCTGTATCTCTGCTTATCTGAAATGAGAGAAAAATAATAGCACTAGTCAACCACAAGTTTTGTAAATATTAAATGAGATGACAGAATTGTAACATTTAAAACGGTGACAGAAGCTCAAGACAGGGAAAACATTTTGAAATTTGTGAATGAATGAATGTGGAAAAATGATGAGTGGGAATGGTAATTGAAATAGAAATGAATACTGTAACTAAGAGAACATGCAAAATTTTGATGTTTAAAAATTTCAGATAAAAAGTAGAAAGAAAAGAACCAGAACATAGAGGTACAAAAGAACACAATGGAGAGGATACAAACTTTGCAAAATGCAGATAAACATTATCGGTTTTTTGAGAGGAAAGATGCATAATATAATCTGTCCAAAATTTGGATTCATACTAAGATATTAAATATTAAATAATCTATGAGTAAAGAAAGCACTCACTGAACCTTCAGAACTTAATCTGCAGTAAAAACTTCTTTTGCCATTTTGGTAAGCCTAATAATAGGATATGATTATTGTATCATATTAAAAATTAGAAAATGCACAATTAATTATAGAAAGTAGGAAAACATAAACAAACTTGATTTGCTTTGAAATTCCTTCAAATACCAGAGATATTATAGCTTGAATTTCCCAGGTGGACAAAGATGCTCACAGGTCTTAAATAAATTATATAAAAGTCATAATCACTAGGAAATACAAGATTCTTGTAGGGATTTGGGGGATACATTATTTTGTATTTTTAATATTAATTTAAATTAACAGATTATGTTCCTAAATTTAGATCAGTGGTTCAAGACACAGGCATCAATGTTGTTTGATATTGCTTACATACTAAAACTGGTAATGCATAGCATAATTGTAGTGTTATTATACACCCAAAAATAATGAAAAGTTAATATTTGGCTCATTTTCCCAAAACACTTTTCTCAAATAATCTTAATCAGCAATACTTAATTCTATGTTTTTGTTTTTTACTTTTTCCTAGTTTTAAAGTAAATAATCCTATTAAGGGTTGCACTGAAAATCTTTTTAAAAATAATCACTTCATTAAGAATATTCAGGTATTCATGAAGTATTGAAATATGGATAATGACTTGAGCATGTCAGTAAAGTGATAATCTTTCCCCAATTAATACTGATATATTGCAGTTGGGAGCCCTTTTAATGATCACATTACTGGGAAATTATTGCTACTCATATAATTCATTCTTATAATCATGTATTTATCAAAGAAACAAAAGACATGTCTCCCAAGAGGCTTATTAAAATCCTTATTCTCTTGATTTTTAATTGCTAAAGAAGATAGCTTTTCCATTTTTTTTTTTTCTGAGAGACCAACTGGGTTTTCATCAACAGTAGTATCATGTAAAAGTCTGCAACTGTCAAATTCATAAATCTCCATTTTTAAAGGGCAGAAAATAATATGCCAAATTGAAGAATCACGTACCCTTTTTTTCTATGAAGTCATAAGCAAATCAAATTTAAAAAATGCGTATAAGACATCTATAGATACAAGGCAGTATATTAAACACTGAAGTTAAATAGCTTTAAAATGGTAAAGTAAGTGAACATAGTACTAGGAAACAAGTTATGTGTGGATTCTTTCATTCATCCCACCCTCTCCTTCTCCCACTGAGTCCAAAAGTCTCTTCTTTATGTCTGCGTCTCCTTTGCTGCCCTGCACGTGCGTTTATTTTATTCTTGATGTCATGATACTATTTTAAGATGGTTCCCATTATTTCAGAATTATTTAGAATTATTAGAATTATTTAAGAATTATTTTTACCAATTTTTATGTTTAAATAACTAAAATGTTGTGTCTCTAAATTCATAAATATGTCTAGCAAGACAGTACACTAAAATACAGTTACTAAAGTACATTTTAGGCACCCATTCTGAGTTCGAAAATCCTAGTTCATCCTGTGACTGCTTATGCTGACAAGTTTGACCATCAGATTCAGAATAGATTTCGGATACTATTATAGGTTGCTGGAGTAACTAATTCAAAATACCAAAGAATTTGTGACTTCTTGTTGTCCTCAATCACCAAGTTTCTTCTCTGTGGAGTCACTTACTCACTTTCCACATGATATCTTGAAAAGGGGAGTCATACTCTCCTAACCTGAGGATTGAAGGTCTTCATAAATTATTTTGAATAGTTCTGCATGAAACATTTGTCTCTTTTATCCCACTAATTAATATGCATACTGGTTTGTGGATATTTATTTTTTAGATTCATTAATTTTAATTGGATGATAATTACTTTACAATATCATGATGGTTTTTGCCATAGATTAGCATGAATTGGCCATAAGCAGGCTTGTGTCCTCTCCCTCCTAAACTGTTCCCACCTTCCTCCCCACCCTACCCCTGCAGCTTATCACAGAGCACCGACTTTTGGTCCCCTGCATTATATACCAAATTCCCACTGGCTGTCTGTTTTACATGTGGTAATGTATATTAGTCAATGCTATTCTCACAAATCATCCCACCCTCTCCTCCCACTGAGTCCAAATGTCTCTTCTTTATGTCTGCGTCTCCTTTGCTGCCCTGCACGTGCGTTTATTTTATTCGTGGTGTCATAATACTACTTTAAGATAGTTCCCATTATTTCAGCCTTGGTTGAACACCGAGGACTCATTCAGTTAGCAACTGAAATCCTTTTATATAACTCCCTATCACTGTGTGTATGAGTTGTGTGTATGTATATGTGTTTGGGGGCATTTTCTTACATTCTGGCCTTGAAAGATGCTATATGCTCAACTTGTATATTGTCTGCCCTAGTTTTAGAATCAGGTATTTCTACAGGAAGCCCAAGTAGCTTTTATTGGAAGAAGGTAGAGGTAAATAAGATCTGGGTAAGATGTGCTCCTTGCCAAGGAGATGTTTGTTTGTTTTTAACTTTCTCTGCTAACAGAGCAAAATTACATGTGTTTGTACAAACCTGCATATATACACATATCTATAAATATTTCTGTATGTAACCATCTGTATTTATATTCAGCTGAACTTGAGTTTATTATTATGTCTCTAATCCATCACCGCATGCATCATTCTAGCTTCTTTCCCTGCTGATCTGTAAACTCCCACTCCGACAGTGAGAATCTGGCTTCGATCAACTGTCATCTGTTTATTTAATTATCACATGAATAGCAACACTGAAGTCATAAATCATGTTGACAATATGTATAGTTGATATGATGTAATGACAATGCTATTTTACTTCCGTGGTCTTCCTAACATTAACTTATAGCACTAATCTCATCATGAAAAAAGAATTAGAGACAGTTGAGGAAACTTCTACAATACCCAAGTACTGTTCAAAATATCCAAAATTATTTTAAAAAAAGAAAAGAAAAGAAAGGAAGAAGGTTTAGTAGCTCAGATGAGCCTAAAAGGACATGACAACTAAACGGAATATGGTTTTGCAACTGAAATGGGACAGTAGATTAAAACTAATAAAATATAAGATAAACTGTAGGCCTTAATTTTAATGTATCAACGTTGGTTAATTTACTGTAACAAATGCACCATAATGACATAAGATACTAATAGGGAAACTGGGAACTCTCTGTACTATATTCTTTGATTTTTTTTACTAAATCTAAAACTATTATAAATTAAACTTTGATAAAGTGATTTTTAGAAAAGTAATTTTACTGTGTTTCAGAGTATGCTCACACAAACAGACATCAGTGAATAATTTGTTGTATATATAAGTATATGAAGAATTATTTAAATAATACATAAATATATTATTACAGAAAAGATGCACTTTTTAAAAAATATTCTTAGTAATAAATCATTTGACAGCTAAACATTGGCTGTGTGCTAGGGTTCATATTTAACAGTTATAAGAGAATTCAAACTTACAGTAGAGGTTTGTTGTTCAGTTGAGTCTGCAAACCCATCGACAGTAGCACTCCAGGCTTTCCTGTGCACATTCTCCTGGAGTTTGCTCAAACTCATGTCCATGAGAGGATGATGCCATCCAACCATCTCATCCTCTGTCATCTTCTTCTCTTCCTGCCTTCAATCTTTCCCAGTATCAGTCTCTTTTCCAATGAGTCGGTTTTTGTATCAGGTGGCCAAAGTATTGGAGTTTCAGCTTCAGCATCAGTTCTTCCAATGAATACTCAAGATTAATTTCCTTTAGGATTGACTAGATTGATCTCCTTGCTGTCTAAGGGAGTCTTCTCCAGAACCACAATTCAAAAGAATCAATTTCTTGGTGCTCAACCTTCTTTATACTCCAGCTCTCATATCCATACATGACTACTGGAAAAACCATAGCCTTGACTTAGAGGACCTTGGCAAGATGACTAGATGGCAAAATTATGTCTCTGCTTTTTAATACGCTGCTAGGTTTGTTACAGCTTTTGCTCAAAGGAGCAAGTGTCTTTAATTTTGTGGCTGCAGTCACCATCCTCAGTGATTTTGGAGGCCAAGAAAATAAAATCTGTCACTATTTCCATTTTTTTCCCCATCTATTTGCCATGAACTGATGGGTCTGGATGCCATGATCTTAGGTTTTTGAATGTTGAAATTTAAGCCAGTTTTTTCACACTCTTCTTTCACCCGCATCAAGAGGCTCTTCTGTTTCTCTTCACTTTCTTCCATTAAGGTGGTGTCATCTATGTATCTGAGGTTATTGATATTTCTCCTAGCAATCTTGATTCCAGCTTGAGCTTCATCCAGCCTGGCACTTCTTTTGGTATACTCTGCATATAAGTTAAAAAAGCAGAGTTATAACATACAGCTTTGATGTATTCCTTTCTCAATTTTGAACCAGTCTGTTACTCCAACTCTGGTTCTAATTGTTGCTTATTGACCTGCATACAGGTTTCTCATGAGTCATGGAAGGTGATCTGGTATTCCCAACTCTTTAGGCATTTTACACCATTTATTGTGATCCACACAGTCAAAGGCTTGAACATAATCAGTGAAGCAGAAGTAGATGCTTTTCTAGAATTCCCTTGCTTTTTCTATAATTCAAAAAATCCAAAATTTTAAATGTATGAAAATAATGCATTTGACACTATATAAAACATTTAAGTAAATTCCAGCTTAAGTTTCATTATGATCAAGGACAACATGACAGTATGAGTCAAATGTTTTAGCAGCCTGGTGTAGAGATCAAATTATACTCATAACATATATGTATAGTTATCTATGCTGTATACCAAATTATCACAGATCTTGCAGTCTGACTAACATATGCTTATTATCTCGTGGTTTCTATCGGTCAGGAGCCTGACCAGAGTTTAGCTGAGTCCTCCACTTAACATCTTCCAATGATGCAGTCAAGTTACTGACTGGGATTTGCTTCTTTCTAGAACATAGTGTTTTCTTCCAAGCTCCAAGGTTGTTGGAAGATTGCAGTTCTTTGCAGTTGTGGGACTGAGCTCTCTAACTTCTTGCTATCAGTCAGAGGTCCCTTTCAGTTCCTAGAGTCCCTGTGCATTTGTTATTATAATGACCATCTCATAGGTTCTTGTACAATGTAGCAGTTACTTCTTCAAAGCCAGCAAAAGGATATTTCTCTTCATTAAAGGCACAGTGTCTTTTTTAAAGGCTTTCAACACATGTTATGCTTTTCTCTCAGTGCATTTTAATCACATCAGTCATTAAGGCCTATTTGTCCCAGTACTGTAGATCTTAATATTAATCACTCAGTTAAGGTGATAACTTCAGCTTCATCCACTGTGAAATTATCATTTTCCACATTGTAATCAATAAGTATATTGTGGTACTATACTTTGAGACTATTACAATTTGCTAATAATCATAAAGCTTTCAAATGCTCATTAAGCACCTATTGATGAATCTTGCACATCAATTATTATTTTATGATTATCAAATAACAATTTTTATAATTGTACCACCCCTTCTACATATTTTAGTACATTTCCGTAGAGAAATATATATTTCTACAACATAGAAAAACTTTTCCTTCTTATTTGTTGCATTTATTAATTTATTTTTATTCAACTGGATTCATGTATTCTTATTGTGTTCACTGTATTATAATTACCTACTTATGTTATTTATTTGATACTTAAATTGTCAGAAATTGTCCATTATGGACTCCTTCATGCACTCCTTCTTTCCACTCCTTCATGGACCACATTATGCACTCCTTCTTTCCATTATTGATGCTTGAGTTCTTTTGAAATCTCTCCATCATTGTTTAAGCATTTCCTAACTCGTTAGCACATAAAAGTATTCTAGGCTCTTCTAGGTTTAACTAAAAATCATAAATCTTTGAAATGCTCATTAAAGGTCCATTGATGATTCTTACCTAAGTCAATTATTATACTTATGATTGTCAACTAACCATTTTTAGAATTCTAGAACCCTTTTTATATATTTCAGTTGTCTTTCTACCATAGTATTACTGTTAGTTGTTCAGTCTTGTCTGACTCTTCATGACCTTATGGACTGGAACCCACCAGACTCCTCTGTCCATGGGGTTTTCCAGGCAAGAATATTGCAGTGGGTTACCATAGACATACTAGATTTAGTCCTGGAATCAGCATTTCATGAAGGATCCCTAACTACTTTTAGTAGAAGCTTGCATATAAAAGCCAAAATCTGTACACTGTTCTGGGTGTTACATCAAAGGACAGGGTTATGAAATAAATGAATGTATATACATTCTTTCATGCACATATATAAACATCACTTCTATTTCAATATCTAGCTATCGATCATCTGCCAATTCCAAATATGCCACCAACAATCTGGATAAGTAAACTTTTATTACAGTCTCACATCTCCCTACTTCTGAAGGACCAGTTTCAGAGTCCCGTGGGAAGCTCCCAAGGAGCTGTCTAAGTAGCAGTAACAAATCCGGACCTCACAAGATATCAATGCATTTATTTCCCATAGAATAAACAGAAAATACTTTAAGAATGTCTACCACATAAAAAGAGGAAAATAAAATAAGGTACACAATTTGTGTTTAGCCTCGGAACATATAGTTCAATAATTGTTAGGCTTTTTCCTCCTTTATTTAAAATAATTATACCATTTTTTTGAAATCTCAGTTCAGTTCAGTTCAGTCACTCAGTTGTGTCCGACTCTTTGCAACCCCATGAATCGCAGCACGCCAGGCCTCCCTGTCCATCACCATCTCCCAGAGTTCACTCAGACTCACGTCCATCGAGTCAGTGATGCCATCCAGCCATCTCATCTTCGGTTGTCCCCTTTTGCTCCTGCCCCCAATCTCTCCCGGCATCAGAGCCTTTTCCAATGGGTCAACTCTTCACATGAGGTGGCCAAAGTACTGGAGTTTCAGCTTTAGCATCATTCCTTCCAAAGAAATCCCAGGGTTGATCTCCTTCAGAATGGACTGGTTGGATCTCCTTGCAGTCCAAGGGACTCTCAAGAGTCTTCTCTAACACCACAGTTCAGAAGCATCAATTCATTGGTGCTCGGCTTTCTTCACAGTCCAACTCTCACGTCCATACATAACCATAGGAAAAACCATAGCTTTGACTAGATGGACCTTAGTCGGAAAAGTAATGTCACTAATTTTGAATATACTATCTAGGTTGGTCATAACTTTTCTTCCAAGGAGTAAGCGTCTTTTAATTTCATGGTTGCAGTCACCATCTGCACTGATTTTGGAGCCCAGAAAATAAAGTCTGACACTGTTTCTACTGTTTCCCAATCTATTACCCATGAAATGATGGGAACAGATGCCATGATCTTCGTTTTCGGAATGTTGAGCTTTAGGTCAACATTTTCACTCTCCTTTTCACTTTCATCAAGAGGCTTTTAGCTCCTCTTCACTTTCTGCCATAAGGGTGGTGTCATCTGCATATCTGAGGTTATTGATATTTCTCCTGGCAATCTTGATTTCAGCTTGTGTTTCTTCCGGTCCAGCATTTCTCATGATGTACTCTGCATAGAAGTTAAATAAGCAGAGTGACAAGATACAGCCTTGACGTACTCCTTTTCCTATTAGGAACCAGTCTATTGTTCCATGTCCAGGTCTAACTGTTGCTTACTGACCTGCATACAGATTTCTCAAGGCGCAGGTCAGGTGGTCTGGTATTCCCATCTCTTTCAGAATTTTCCAGAGATTATTATGATCCACACAGTCAAAGGCTTTGTCATAGTCAATCAAGCAGAAATAGATGTTTTTCTGGACTCTCTTGCTTTTTCCATGATCCAGTGGATGTTGGCAATTTGATCTCTGGTTCCTCTGCCTTTTCTAAAATCAGCTTGAACATCAGGGAGTTCATGGTTCACGTTTTGCTGAAGCCTGGCTTGAAGAATTTTGAGCATTACTTTACTAGTATGTGAGATGAGTGCAATTGTGCGGTAGTTTGAGCGCTCTTTGGCATTCCCTTTCTTTGGGACTGGAATGAAAACTGAACTTTTCCAGTCCTGTGGCCACTGCTGAGTTTTCCAAATATGCTGTCATATTGAGTGCAGCACTTTCACAAGCATCATCTTTCAGGATTTGAAACAGCTCAACTGGAATTCCATCACGTCCATTAGCTTTGTTCGTAGTGATGCTTTCTAAGGCCCACTTGACTTCACTTTCCAAGATGTCTGGCTCTAGATTAGTGATCACAACATCATGATCATCTTGGTCATGAAGATCTTTTTTGTACAGTTCTTCCGTGTGTTCTTGCCACCTCTTCTTAATATCTTCTGCTTCTATTAGGTCCAGACCATTGCTGTCATTTATCGAGCCCATCATTGCATGAAATGTTCCCTTGGTATCTTTATTTTTCTTGAAGAGATCTCTAGTCTTTTCCATTCTATTGTTTTCCTCTATTTCTTTGCACTGATGGCTGAAAAAGGCTTTCTTATCTCTTCTTGCTATTCTCTGAAACTCTGCATTCAGATGCTTATATCTTTCCTTTCCTCCTTTGCTTTTTGCCTCTCTTCTTTTCACAGCTCTTTGTAAGGCCTCCCCAGATATCCATTTTGCTTTTTTGCATTTCTTTTCCATGGGGGTGGCCTTATTCCCGGTCTCCTGTACAATGTCATGAACCTCATTCCATAGTTCATCAGGCACTCTATCTATCAGATCCAGACCCTTAAATCTATCTCTCACTTCCACTGTATAATCATAAGGGATTTGATTTAGGTCATACCTGAATGGTCTAGCAGTTTTCTCTACTTTCTTTAATTTCAGTCTGAATTTGGCAATAAGGAGTTCATGATCTGAGCCACAGTCAGCTCCTGGTCTTGTTCTTGTTGACTGTATAGAGCTTTTCCATCTTTGGCTGCAAAGAATATAATCAGTCTGATTTCAGTGTTGACCATCAGGTGATGTCCATGTGTAGAGTATTCTCTTGAGTTGTTGGAAGAGGGTGTCTGATATGACCAGTGCGTTCTTTTGGCAAAACTAGTATTCTTTGCCCTGCTTCCTTCCACATTCCAAGGCCAAATTTACCTGTTACTCCAGGTGTTTCTTAACTTCCTACTTTAACATTCCAGTCCCCTATAATGAAAAGGACATCTTTTTTTGGGTGTTAGTTCTAAAAGATCTTGTAGGTCTTCATAAAACTGTTCAACTTCAGTTTCTTCAGCATTACTGGTTGGGGCATAGATTTGGATAACTGTGATATTGAATGGTTTGCCTTGGAGATGAACAGAGATCATTCTGTCATTTTTGAGATTGCATCCAAGTACTGCATTTTGGACTCTTTTGTTGACCATGATGGCTACTCCATTTCTTCTGAGGGATTCCTGGCCGCAGTAGTAGATATAATGGTCATCTGAGTTAAATTCACCCATTCCAGTACATTTTAGTTCGCTGATTCCTGGAATGTTGACATTCACCCTTGCCATCTCCTGTTTGACTAATTAAATTTGCCTTGATTCATGGACCTGACATTCCAGGTTCCTATGCAATATTGCTCTTTACAGCATCGGACCTTGCTTCTATCACCAGTCACATCCACAGCTGGGTATTGTTTTTGCTTTGGCTCCATCCCTTCATTCTTTCTGGAGTTATTTCTCCACTGATCTCCAGCAGCATATTGGGCACCTAATGACCTGGGGAGTTTCTCTTTGGTATCCTATCATTTTGACTTGTCATACTGTTCATGGGGTTCTCAAGGGAAGAATACTGAAGTGGCTTGCCATTCCCTTCTCCAGTGGACCACATTCTGTCAGATCTCTCCACCATGACCTGCCCATCTTGGGTTGCCCTGCGGGCATGGCTTGGTTTCATTGAGTTAGACAAGGCCGTGGTCCTAGTGTGATTAGATTGACTAGTTTTCTGTGAGTATGGTTTCAGTGTGTCCACCCTCTGATGCCCTCTTGTAACACCTACCATCTTACTTGGGTTTCTCTTACCTTGGGGGGTGGGGTATCTCTTCATGGCTGCTCCAGCAAATTTATATATTTCCATTTATTTTTATATTAGTGATTTTCTCTATTCCTTTTGGTTTTTCAGTCTATTATTTTTAAGATATGTGAAAGAATAACACAATTTTTAAAGTCATAATTGTGTGAAAAATATATTCAGAGAAGCGTCCTTCTCAGTCCCTGTAATGTGTATTCTTCTAATTTGTATGCCTCCATCTCAACAAGAGTAACTAGTATTATTGGTTTCTGGTTCATCCTTTCTGTGTTTATCTCTTTATGCAGAAGTAAGCAAACATATATATGTTTTATTCTCCCTTCCTTTTTCACAAAACATGTTATTTCTTTGTATATATAGATATCATTTTCTATTTTCTTAAAAATCATTCTACATCAGATCTTAAAGAATCTTTTCATTCCATATTACAACTGCATGACTATTTTGTGGATATGCCAGTTTATTAATCACCCTTCTTGTATGGAATATTTACACAGATTCTGGTATCTTATAAAGACAAGAAATGCTGGGATTTATATATATACATTTATTTATTTTTGTATTACTGGAGGTATATTTTCAGCGTACATCTTAGAAGGTGAATTTCGTGTTCATAAGATACACACATATGTTGTTTTGTTATGTTTTGTCAAATTCTTCTCCATAAGGGAGAAGATTGGAATTTGCAGCAGAAATGTATGAGTACCAGTTTCCCCACAGCTGTATTAATGAATTCATAGCATTTCAGAATTGGAAAAAAAAATTGAAGATGACTTATTATAGCATCTTTATTTTGCAGTAAAGAAAAAAAAATATTCTATGCTGGGAAACCCTTGATTAATTTTATTATGACAAATAGTATCCTAACATTTTGGATTGAAGAAAGATAAGTATGGCATACAATGAAAGTCACTGGGCTTATAGTTGTAAAACCTAATCTGTTTCTTCATTGATAAAATTAGTAAAAATTCTGTTTCTTGAACATTCATATACATATAATGATAAGTAATAAGTTTTGTTCAGCCTTGATTTCCATAATGTGGAGAGGGTTATCTACTCTAATTTAAAAATATATAAATTATGTGATATAATCTCAAAATAAGTAGGCTTTATTTAAAATAAGATTTTCCTAAATTTCCTAAAGATGTATTGTTTTTAAAAACATATTTTATATTATTTAAAATCATGTTTTTTAAAAAGATACACAACATATGAAAGAAAACATCACTTCCATTTTGGGTGGGAAAAAATAGATTTTATTTCACTAGGATTCCATGTAAGCTATATATTTTGAACCTCTATTAATTCCAATAATACCGTATCAAATTCTGTTTTTCAATTTTTCCACATAGATTTATAGGCTCAGAGATTATACACAATCTCTAAGCATAATCAATGTACTCTGCTCTGCAAATTAAGCCTGCATGCCCAACTTCCTTTCCTGGATGCTTCTGCAAACACATTGCAAACTGTCTTGTGCTATACATTACTATTAGCAAATGAAATATTGATGTAGTTTGGGTATGCTCGTTGCTGTAGCTGACACTCTAGATTTATTCCATGATATGCATATAATTCAGCTTTATAAACACACAATCCTGATTTATTTGGCTACTTGGAATCACAAAAGTCTTCATAAGGATTCCTTTTTTTTTCTCTAATGTAACATCTGAAGCATTACATTCTCATCCCTGCTATAAATGCAATCTATATGTCACCCTTAATTTCACATATCCTTTAGGCCATGATTTAACTTTTACATGGCAAGAAGCACAGACCTAGTCTTATTTACTTGATATTTGATGATTGAAAAATGAAAATTTCTGATCAAAAAGTTAACTAGAAATTATTATTACCATGTTTAGTCTGTTTTCTGGTTTAATAAATAAGGCTAATAGTATGTTATTTGAACTCCTAAACTGGACATTTCAAAGGCCCTATCACATAACTAAATCAGTATCTGTTAAATTAGGAGAATCTCCATATAATAATACAAATTCTAGTATCTAAGTTCTTTATTGTATCTTGTTTATTCTGTGAGCTAAGAATACCATTTTATGTTTTTTAAAACAACTGAATCCCCTAAGAACAATGAAATTTTCACATAATATGAAAAGTGACATGCTAGTTGCTCACTCTTCTCTGACTCTGTGACCCCGTGGACTGTTGTCTGCCAGACTCCTCTGTTCATGGAATTCTCCAGGCAAGAATTCCAGATTGGCTTGCCATTTCCTTCTCCAGGGGAATCTTCCAAACCCAGGGATCAAACCAGCATCTCTTGCATCTCCTGCACTGGCAGACAGACTCTTTACCATCTGAGCCACCAGGGAAGCCCTCACATGATGCAACACATTGTTTAAGAATTTTGATCTATTAATATTACAAGCGAATTCAAGCCTTGTTTGATATAATTATTTCTTTAATGTGCTATTTCTCTCTTTATTATTTTCCTTCTTTCTTCTTTTCTGAATTTGATCACTTTCTTACAAAGCTAGTGCAAGCACATGCACTGATGGAAATATTATTATTTTAGATTTTAAGAATTACATTTGTTTTTCAAAGTAAAGCTTTATGCACATTGTAGTCTCTAGGGCTTAATCCTTAAAGATTATTTAAGTTTAAAAGATCCATTACATAATGAAAAATTGTCATATAATAAATATATTTTGGTCTTAAACTATCATCAGGAAAAATAAAATATTTTTAATTTATCTAAAACATTCATGAATAGTTTACAAAAACACAGACACACACTATGTCCATATATATACATGTGCATACATGTATAACATTATGTTATATATATGTTACATACTATGATATTAAGAATAAAATAACCACTAAATTTTTCACAAGAAAACACAATAATTTAGGTGCAGATACATCTTTTCATGATAAAAAGATTTATTATATAACATTGCTTAAAGGAATGTGCTACATTAAGTTTTATCTGTTCAAAGTTAGATGGAGTTTATTTTAGTTTAATTAAAATCATTATAGTTGAGTCATAAGACTATTCTACTTATTTGCTTATATTCATGTATTTGTAATGCCATAACTAAAAGGAAATATATTTCTTTAAATGCATAAATATATATATACAAAAACATACATGCACAAAAAAATGTGTGTATGTGTTCAATTTTGCTGTGCTTGGTTTGTTTCTATCATACAGCCTCTGGAACTTAACTGTTAGGAGTTCATACTCAGTGCTTACCCTATATTGAATGACTTTATGACAAAACAAAGCATGCTGGATAATTTTGTTCAATGTACCTGCCCAAAGCACCAAATATTTTTCAATCTGAGATATGAGAGAAAATACCAATCATTTTATTTTTATCCAATTTAAAGTTATTGAATATTGCTTCATAAATTGATATACTAGTGTTTGCTTTAAAAGATTTAAGTGCAAAGATTATGATTCTATTAAGAAAAGTATCCTAAATTTAGAAGAAATCTTGTTACTATTTTTGAAGTATAAAGCTGATTTCAAACCATAGTACAATGCCATAATGACCAAAACAGTATGGTACTGGCATGAAAACAGACATTTAGACCAATGGAACAGAACTGAAAGCCCAGAAATAAACCCAAGTCAAATGATATTTGGCAAGAGACTCAAGAATATTTAATGGAGAAAAGACAGTCTCTTCAATAAATGGTTTTGGGAAAATTCAATATTCACATGCAAAAAAAAATAAATAAACTAGATCTCTATCTCATAGTACTCATGAAAATTAGACCAAATGTATTAAGGACTTAAATGTAAGATCTAAACCATAAAATTCTTAGATGAAAACCTAACTTTATCTTTCCTTTTTTTAAATTTTAGTCTTGGCAATGATTTTTAGATGTAACGCTGAAAGCACAAGCAACAAAACAAGTGAGCTTACAGCAAACTAAAAATCTTCTTTACAGTATGGCCAATGAAAAACAAAATGAAAAGGCAACCTATAGAATGTGAGAAAATATTTGCAAACTACACATCTGATAGGGTTATCTGATACCCAAAATATATAAGAAACTCATACAACTCAAGAACAGGGGAAAAAATCACAATAAAAAAACTAATTCACTTAAAAAATGGCCAAAATACCTAAAAGAGACACATTTTTCCAAAGAAGATATTTGATGGCCATGTATATGAAAAGGTTCTCAACATCACCAACCAGCAGGAAATTGTATATAAAAACTGAAATAAGATATCACCTCATATCTGTCAGCATGGCTATCATCAAAAAGGTGGGATAATAAATGCTGGTAAGGATATAGATAAAAGTGAACATTTGTGCACTTATTTGGAATATAAATTTGTATTGCCACTTTGGAGACAGGGTGTAGATTCTTCAGAAAATTAAAAAATAAGACTATTTGATGATACTGAAATTCCAATTCTTAATATATATATGAAGAAAACAAAATCACTATCCTGACGAGATACTGAATTAACATATACACTGTAGCATTATTTACAATAACCAGGCCATGGAAATACTAAGTATCCACCAATGGATATATATAAATACATTTAAAAGTGATATACACATGTATATGGGAAGTTCAGGTGGCTCAGTGATAGAGAATCCTCTTGCCAATGCAGGAGATACAGGAGATGCAGATTCAGTCCCTGGGTCCAGAAGATCCCCTTGAGTAGGAAGTGACAACCCACTCCAGTATTCCTGCCTGAAAAATTCCATTGCTAAAAAAGCCTCGTAGGCTACAGTCTGTGAGGTCACAAAGAGTTGGACATGACATAGTGACTGAGCACACATACGTGTATATATACACACATATGTACACATGTATACTATGTTTTTTTAGCTTTATGTATGTATGTGTGTGTAAATATATATATGACATTTTTTATTCATTTGCTCATTAATGAACACTTAGTATCATCTTATACACACAGACTACACACACACACACACACACATATGCAAGCAAATGCACCAGAATATTATTCACCCATCAAAAAGGGAATTCCTGCTATTTGTAACAACAAATGGATGGACCAAGAGGACATTATGATAAGTTAAATAAGTCAAAGAAATATAAATATAAAATGATCTCACTTATATGTGGAATCTAAGAAAAATACAAACATAAACTTAAAAACACTGTGACCAGATTTAGGATTACAGAGGGGGTGGGAGGAGGTGAGAGATGCAGGTAAAATTGGTCAAAAGATATATATTTTCAGATATAAGATAAATAAGTTCTGGGATGTAATATACAAGATGATTATACTCAACAATACCATATTGTATATTTGAAAGACGCTAAGAGATTAGATTGTAAAAGTTCTCATCAGAAAGAACAAAAAATTATAACTATATGAGATGATAATATTAATTAAACTTACTGTGATAATCATTTTGCAATATATACATATATCAACTCTTTATGAAGTGCCCTTTAAGTTTTTACAATATATTATATTTCAGTAAAACTGGAAAAGAATAAATTGAAAGCCGCAATTTTGCTTAAATTCTCTATTCCATGTATGTGTTTTAACATATTGATAATATTTCTAAAACAGCACAGGCTTGAATGTAATTTAAAATACACAATAAAATGCTTCTAATATATAATATATCATATATTATTTAATAATCAGATAAATTGGTTTTAAAATAGAAGATATGTTTTAAACAAAATGCAATGTTAAATACTCTTTGTTTCATAATACTTATTCCACATCCAAATTAATTAGACTTATATTTAGGTTTTAGGAAAATATATTATCTAGAAAACTTTAAAAGCTAAAAAAACAGTCTTTATAATTCCAAATTTATGTCAATTTACTTTTGAAATACAATAATGCTTGGGTTATTATTAAGCATTTTCTATGTTTTCATTTGCCCCTCTTTGAACAATATATTCAATATTGAGTCCATTTAGAACTTATTAGAGTAATGATTTTACAGCCTTCATACTCATTAGTATTGTTAAGTCAGAGGCCTGCTCAAGAAATTCTCCGTTGTGAAAAAAAAAAAAATTATCCATTGTGATTATGAATTAACAAATGTAGAAACACATTTTTCACTAAATTTCATCAAAACAAAGCCATTTCTTTTATTGCAGAAATAAATTCAGGCAGTCAACATTGCAACAAAGGTCATTTGAGTGACAGCTTTATTGTGACAGGACTGTCTGAGGCACTCAGTTCAGTTAAGTTCAATCGCTCAGTCATGTCCGACTCTGCAACACCATGAATTGCAGCACGCCAGGCCTCCCTGTCCATCACCAACTCCTGGAGTCCACCCAAACACATATCCATTGAGTCGGTGATGCCATCCAGCCATCATATCCTCTGTCGTCCCCTTCTCCTCCTGCCCTCAATCTTTCCCACCATCAGGGTCTTTTCCAATGAGTCAGCTCTTTGCATCAGGTGGCCAAAGTATTGGAGTTTCAGCTTCAACATCATTCCCTCCAATGAACATCCAGGACTGATCTTCAGGATGGACTGGTTGGATGTCCTTGCAGTCCAGGGGACTTTCAAGAGTCTTCTCCAACACCACAGGTCAGAAGCATAGATTCTTCGGCGCTCAGCTTTCTTTATAGCCCAACTCTCACATCTATGCATGACCACTGGAAAACCATAGCCTTGACTAGGCGGACCTTTGTGGACAAAATAATGTCTCTGCTTTTGAATATGCTATCTAGGTTGGTCATAACTTTCCTTCCACGGAGTAACCGTCTTTTAATTCCATGGCTGCAATCACCAGCTGCAGTGATTTTGGAGCCCAGAAAAATAAAATCAGACATGGTTTCCAGTGTTTCCCATCTATTTCCCAAGAAGTGATGGGACCAGATGCCATGATCTTAGTTTTCTGAATGTTGAGCTTTAAGCCAACTTCTTCACTCTCGTCTTCCACTTTCATCAAGAGACTCTTTTTTCTTCACTTTCTTCCATAAGGGTGGTGTCATCTGCATATCTGAGGTTATTGTATGTAGTACAATATAATGCACACAATATAACATACAATATACATACAATATAATATACATAGTATAATCCGTTACTAGGTCTGTAACTCAATGGGGGAACCAAATCTAAGTCCCAGTATTCATTTTTTTATGTTACAGTTCTGAGCATGCCTTTTATAACAATGTAGCATTTTCCTTTGATAAATTCAAGCAGATATTCATAAAGAGCCAATATTATATGAATCCATGTTACAGACGGCTAACATACACATGAAAAGATGCTCAACATCACTCATTATGGAGAAATGCAAATCAAAACCACAATGAGGTACCATTTCACACCAGTCAGAATGGCTGCGATCCAAAAATCTGCAAGCAATAAATGCTGGAGAAGGTGTGGAGAAAAGGGAACCCTCCTACACTGTTGGTGGGAATGCAAACTAGTACAGCTACTATGGAGAACAGTGTGGAGATTCCTTAAAAATTGCAAATAGAACTGCCTTATGACCCAGCAATCCCACTGCTGGGCATACACACCGAGGAAACCAGAACTGAAAGAGACACATGTACCCCAATGTTCATCACTTCACTGTTTATAATAGCCAGGACATGGAAGCAACCTAGATGTCCATCAGCAGATGAATGGATAAGAAAGCCTTGGTATATATACACAATGGAGTATTACTCAGCTGTTAAAAAGTATACATTTGAATCAGTTCTGATGAGATGGATGAAACTGGAGCCGATTATACAGAGTGAAGTAAGCCAGAAAGAAAAACACCAATACAGTATACTAACTCATATATATGGAATTTAGAAAGATGGCAATGATGACCCTGTATGCAAGACAGCAAAAAAGACACAGATGTGTATAGCAGACTTTTGGACTCAGAGGGAGAGGGAGAGGGTGGGAAGATTTGGGAGAATGGCATTGAAACATGTGTACTATCATATAAGAATCGAATCGCCAGTCTATGCCCGATGCAGGATACAGGATGCTTGAGGCTGGTGCATGGGGATGACCCAGAGAGATGTTATGGGGAGGGAGGTGGGAGGGGGTTCATGTTTGGGAAGGCATGTACACCCGTGGTGGATTCATGTCAATGTATGGCAAAACCAATACAGTATTGTAAAGTAAAATAAAGTAAAGAAAGAAAGAAAGAAAGAAAGAATTCAAAATACTAAAAAAAAAAGATAAAATGTGAACACATCAGTATCTGACATATGTATATTTTTACATAAATGACATTCTTAGATACATAATCCGTATATATCTCTTTAATATTTCAACTACTTTTTAATATATTCAGTTTTAGTTTTTTATATTCAGTTTTAATACAGGAAGTTTATTATGTGTTACTCTTACTTCAATAAAATCAGTCATTCAATAAAAACAGTCATTGTTTCAATATTTCCTTAGTGTACAATCTACACAAAGTTACTTTCTAGGAGTCTTTGGGAAAATTAAATGATTGAGTCCTTTGCGTTTCTAAGGTAAAGACTTGATGTGCTCTATTATAAAAGGTTGATGAGGAAAGAAATAAAACTATTTCTATAATTAAATGATTTTTATTTATCATTGGAGAAAACCAAGAAAACAGTAATTTTGAAGGAACCTGAGAGAGACCGACTCTAGCAATTTAATGTGTGATCATGTAAGTAATAAGAAGCAATGGCTAAGCTCTTACATAATTATGAAAAGGGATATTTTGGATTTTTGTGTGTGATAATTTCAGCAACTAGTTGAAAGCTTTAAATGAAGTTTTTTGTTATTGTTATTTGATCCAACTAGGTATTAACATTGTTTAATGTTATAGCCCTTAAATATATCTATATGCATTCATTTTCATATTTTCAGTGACCATGTCAGTATCTAAAGAGCAAGAAAGTATTTCTGAAATGGATAGATATAATAATGTGCAGAGAAGTTAGGGATGGGGAAGGAGAAGCAGTGAATGGAAAGTTAGTGATAATTCTGCTTATTTTTAAAAATTCAGGGGAAAAATTAAATTCATAAAATTATGCTGAGATTATGGCTTGAATTATTTCATTTGGATATGAAACAGAAGCTAATGCCAGAAACCTAGAAAATTTGTGGACTACTAGATACATGGGCATCATACCACATCAAGTGGGTAATAAGTAGAAAGACAATGATGACTCTAAAATAATAGATTTCTTAGACTTTTTCAGAATCTCCTGACTTCTTCTGCAATATTACAATCACAGGACATCTCCATAAGATTTATTGAATTCTTTAAATATATATTCACTGTTTCATTGTTACACTAGGTTACCAAGCTGTGATTACACTGACAACGGTTCTCCTTTCCTTCATTCCTATGTGAAAGTCGTGTCCGCCTCTTTATAACCCTATGGACTATATGGTCCATGGAATTCTCCAAGCCAGAACATTGGAGTGGGTAGCCATTCCTTCTCCAGGTTTATTCCTATATGTGAACCTTTTAGATGCAGAAGCATAGCTGTATATACCTAGAAAACTTTTAGATAAAATATCTGATGGTAAAAGAAGTACTTTTTATTGATAAATGGATAGAAGGAGAAAGACATGAATATTTTTGTTTGTTTCTTTCTTTCTTTCTTGGTTCACCTGCTGAAATAATGTGAATCTGGAAGTACTGGTGGTGAGTGTTCCTTGGTGTCTTGAAGTAAAATAAACCTTAATGTGAGTACAAACAGAGAATAGAAGAGGTAGGACATAGAGAGTGATAAAGAGCCGGGCAATAATATTCCTATTTTTCAGTCTAGCTTGTTTGATTTCTTACTTGCAGCAAAGATTTCTGCATTCACAGTTAAAATAAAAACCTTAGAAAAGTCACACTTTCTTCCCCACCCACAAATCTAAAATCCTTTATTGAATAAAGACATGGTCAAAATAAGAAAATATTTACCATGTGATATGTAATATTTACTTAATCATAGTGTATTGTTAATCATGGACTAAATTTATCATAATACTGACATCTATTTACAGCAAGATTTCCATAAAGCAACAGAAGGAATAGAAATTTAGATTAATCCATAAAGAAATAAATGACAAACATTAAACATTAAAATATATCTCAAGATATACACAAATATACATTTTGTGATAATTAAGACATTGAAATAATGTGACTAAAGCACAGAAATATACTATTTAGACAAATTAAAATTTTATACTAGAAACTTTTCCATTTTAGAATAAAAAATTGAAAAAAAAAAGAGCTAAAAACTCACTTACCTTTTATATTTATATCTAAATCAATTTTTCCCCCTGGTAGCTCAGCTGGTAAAGAATCTGCTTGCAATGCAGAAGACCCCAGTTCAATTCCTGGGTCAGGCAGATACGCTGGAGAAGAGACAGGCTACCAATCTCAGATTCTAGCCTGGAGAACTCCATGGACTATATAGTCAGTGGGGTCATAAAAAGTTAGACACTACTGAGGGACTTTCACTTTCAAATCATATTTAGTTTCACCAAATCCTTTTTGTAATATTTTATCTTTCAATAGATGTAGTCTCAAAACATAAAATAGCTGTTAATTTAGAAACATCATATTTTTTAAAAGTTTAAAAGAAAAATATCCCTGAAAATTCTAGTTTTCAAAATGTTACATTGTTTTAAAATCCTCAAGTGTCTAGGAATTCAGAAAAAAAAATTAGAAAAATAAAACTATATAAGCAATTATTTTTCTGCTCATATAGATAGGCAACAGAAGAAGCAATGGAAAATAGAATTATTTTTAAAGTATTCCAATTGTAACATAAAAAGCTAATGATACAGCATTTGATCTACACAAGGGAAAATGGTTGATTTACGGGTCCCTACAGATGCTTGCCATGGATCTGCAGACTATAGAGTCAGCATGAACTTTTAATAATCAATTATTTTTGAAATTAGAAACACATCTCATATATGAGCATCTAAGTCAATAATAACATTGTTGTTATATGAATTTGAGAGACATAAGAATGAGATTTCAATTTGTGCTTTCAGAAAACGGTTTTTTCCTTGGAGTAGATTTTTTTGAAACTAAAAACTTTTACTTAGTCTTAATTAGCTGGGTTTGTTCCAAGTGTTTCTTCTCCTTTCACCTAGTGTCTAACTAGGCTAGTTCACTATTACAAGATCACTCTATTGTGACTAAAAAAAAAAAAAAAAAAGATGAAAAAAAATGTTTTATGAAGGCCTATAACCAGCATCTTATAACACATGGCAGCACCAGCTGGTATCTTTGGAATCTGAAATGCACAAGGGAAAATGTCTTTGTTTAAAAAAGTTTTAATATATATTTCTTCAATCAATAGCTCAAATTCTAGAATGGTATTTTACTTAAGATAAAAACAAGGATAGCATAATTTGCTAAATTTATGCTATAATAAGGATTTAAATGAGCAATAAAACAGGTATCTAATGTAGATACTAGACATTTAATGTAAATCATGGTTCATTACTCATATTGTAGTGTTCATGAAAGTGGATGAAAAATACTTTCAGGTCAGTTGGATCTAGAATTAAGACAAGTTTTTGGTTCCACTTATTAGGAATACTGCATACTTTTAAAAGGCCTTTGGTCTCCTTTGGCTCCAAACAAGCCACAATTAATGTCTGGAGGTGGTGTATTGCTTCTCCTTGTCAAGCAGCACTTTTATGTCTTGTCTGAACATTATAAAGGCCAACAGAAAAGTGTTTTTCAAGTCAAATCACTTTTCTACATCCCTGAAACTTTACTATGTAGATCACTACTTATTAAGCTTAAACTAAAACAACCTCTAACTAGGTGTCTTAAGTATGAAATAGTATGGATATTAAAAAGTCTTTGTAATATATACTGCAAATATTAAAGATTGGCTTATAATTTTGTGAACTGAAGCACAAAATGTAAATGGAGACTTAGAAATATGTGACAGATGAAGAAAAAGATATCAAGCTGAGCACAGAAAACTAACCAATATATATACACTATCCTTGGCAAGGATAGTCAGAAATTCATAGGCAAACTCAAAGTCATAGTCAAGTCACTGATTTTGGCAATCATACTAGGTGGCCAAATTTTGGAAGACTATGTCAAATGATTAATTCAGAAGTTGAAGTTATGAGCAACGGAAGATTTATTCATGGTAAGAGGTGTATGTAAGAGAGAGAAGAGTATGGACAGCAGTATGTAGACCTGGAGAAGGAAGCCTGCTTAGAACTGGATATGATCATCTGTTGGCATTCCAAAAGAGCTTTAATCTCAGATTTTAGGAAAGCCTAGGCAGGTATATGAAAAGTCTACTGAATAACATTTTAATGCTAAAATGCAGACTTTTTGGTAGGACCAGAAGTGTTGGGATTTGTAGAGCTAAACAGGTATTTCAAAGTACTCTGGACCAGACATAATATCAAATATTGAGACACTGTACCAGGTAATTTAGAAGCATGCTGCCTTCTTCAATATTATGTCTTATTAAATAATTCAATAAATTTTAAGTATTGGTATTGGTCTGCAGGCAGTCTTCTAATTTCAAAAAAATTTTGGTAAGCATAAGAGACAAAGTATAATTTCTTTGAAAAGCTTCAGCGAACATGAGAAAGTTAAAAAAAAAGTAAAATGAATAAACAACATATATCAAAATAACTTGTGATAGATTTTAGTCAAATACAAACAAAACATTAAAATATTTTGGAGGACTAATTGTTATTTTATGACTGAATAAAAAAAAATACTACTCAGAATTGCTAACATTTCAGCTGGGAACTGAAAGTAAAAATAAATATAAAAGTAGTTTACTATACCAAGAGTAAAAACAACTGTGGTTCAAGCCAGGTAAAAGCAAGTGCAGAAATTCAGAAATGGGAACAAATTTGAATATTATAGAAGAAAAGTTCAGTCAGTGTATCCATAATAAAATGTTCATCATAGAAGGTAACAAAAGTCTTTCTGGATATTCATTGTGGTAAAATAAATTGGAGAACAATGTAACTAACTGGGGAATTGTTTTTGAGTGTTTCAGTTTACTATGATTTATGTGGAGGCGTTAGTGACAATGAGAAAGTAGAAATATAAATAAATGGGAAGCTAACCATATTTGTTGAATAATTGGATGTATATAATACTGAGAAAGAGGATATTAAGAATGATATTTAGATAGTTGGCTTTAGAAAATAGGTGGGTAAAAATAAAATAAGGTGAGAAAAACTGAAGAATATACTAGGTTCCATTAGAGTATTGAAAATTAAGAATGCAGTTTTGGTCATATTAAGGATAAGATACCTGTTAGACATGTAGTCTTTTATTTGTAGCTTATCATATGAGGTTTAAACACAGAGGAGATAATGAGCTGAAGAGGAGTGATAATAAGCCAATAGGTGTTGCATAAAGTCAGGAGACTTGGTGAATTCAACAGAGAATAAAGTAAAGAACTCTGAGGCATATTTAATTTTTCAGAAAAGAAGGATGAATGAGAAAAGAGATTATTAGGGAAAACCATAAAAGTGTAATATTGCTAAAATTATGCAGGAAATAGCAAGAAGTGGGGAAGAGAGTTGGATTCAATCAGAATGGAGATTAGCTCTATTGGATAATTGGCCTCATTGAAGGAGGTGCATAGCATATTAATAATCCAAAGTTTAAGTTAATGTGCTAGAGTAAGTTCAAGTTAAAATTTTACATGATCACTAGGAGTAACCAGTGACAGAAGGAAGAAATGTTATTGAAAACTTAAAAAGATAACAAGATTTTACAAGAGAAAGGTGTATGTTAAGGAGAAAGGAAGGTAAAGAAGTAGATAACAGAGATACAGAGAGAGAGTGTTATGTTATTATACTTTTAAGAATGAAGATAAGTAGAGATAATTGAAAAGATGAGCTTCCAATTAAGAAGTCTGCATATTAAGAAGCAGTATCCTCAGGTGAGTTAATACCAGGGAGGGTGGAAAAATTTTTCAGAGAAGAAATTGAGAAAAACTGGAAATTTAGTAAATGTAGCTTCATAGTTCCAGTGAAAAGACTTGAGTATGAGCAAAAGGAGAATTGAGTTAGGATGAGATGTGCAAATCAGTATAGAAATAAAACCTTACTTGACGTGTGAGGGGTTACTTGTGATGGCAGAGTTAAACATAGGCATGTTAGAAAGATATGATTACATTTGTTAGTCTAATGACCTTCTCTCTACTCAATGAGAGTGGTGATCCAGCATTCAGACTCTGCTTAACATTTCTCTTGCACTCATAGAGAGAAGCCGTATACAGTCAGCAAAAACAAGACAGGGAGCTGGCTGTGGCTCAGATCGTGAACTCCTTATTGCAAAACTCAGATTTAAATTGAAGAAAGCAGGGGAAACCACTGGGCCATTCAGGTATGACCTAAATCAAATCCCTTATGATTTGGATACAGTGGATGTGGCAAATAGATTCAAAGGATTAGATCTGATAGACAGAGTGCCTGAAGAACTATGGATGGAAGATGATAACATTGTATAGGAGGTGGTGATAAACAACATCCATAAGAAAAAAGAAATGCAGAAAGGCAAAATGGTTGTCTGAGGAGGCCTTACATATAGCTGAGAAAAGAAGAGAAGTGAAAGGCAAAGGAGAAAAGGAAATATATACTAATCCGAATGCAGAGTTCCAAAGAATGTCAAGGAGAGTAAGGAAGGCTTCCTAAAGTGAACAATGCAAAGAAACAGAGGAAAACAATAGAATTAGAAAGGCTAGAGATCTCTTCAACAAAATTAAAAATACCAAGGGAATATTTCATGAAAAGATAGGCACGATAAAGGAGAAGCAGAAGATATTAAAGGGAGAATATAGGCAAAACACTCTCCTAACTACATCACAGCAGGATCCTCTATGACCCACCTCCCAGAATATTGGAAATAAAAGCAAAAATAAACAAATGGGACTTAATTAAACTTAAAAGCTTCTGCACAACAAAGGAAACTATAAGCAAGGTGAAAAGACAGTCTTCAGAATGGTAAAAAATAATAGCAAATGAAGCAACTGACAAACAACTAATCTCAAAAATATACAAGCTACTCCTACAGCTCAATTCCAGAAAAATAAACAACCCAATCAAAAAATGGGCCAAAGAACTAAATAGACATTTCTCCAAAGAAGACATACAGATGGCTAACAAACAGATGAA
Organism: Ovis aries; assembly: GCF_016772045.2. Classification (NCBI taxonomy): domain Eukaryota; kingdom Metazoa; phylum Chordata; class Mammalia; order Artiodactyla; family Bovidae; genus Ovis; species Ovis aries. Next base: position 148,849,854 of record NC_056054.1, on the reverse strand, counting down.
AAGATGCTTAACATATCAAAACCACAATGAGGTACTATTTCACACCAGTCAGAATGGCTGTGATCCAAAAGTCTACAAGCAATAAATGCTGGAGAGGGTGTGGAGAAAAGGGAACCCTCTTACACTGTTGGTGGGAATGCAAACTAGTACAGCCACTATGGAGAACAGTGTGGAGATTCCTTTAAAAATTGCAAATAGAACTACCTTATGACCCAGCAATCCCACTGCTGGGCATACACACCGAGGAAACCAGAATTGAAAGAGATACATACACTCCAATGTTCATTGCAGCACTGCTTATAATAGCCAGGACCTGAAAGCAACCTAGATGTCCATCAGCAGATGAATGGATAAGAAAGCCTTGGTACATATACACAATGGAGTATTACTCAGCCATTAAAAGAATACATCTGAATCAGTTCTAATAAGGTGGATGAAACTGGAGCCTATTACACAGAGTGAAGTAAGCCAGAAAGAAAACACCAATACAGTATGTGTGTGTTAGTTGCTCAGTCATGCCCGACTCTTTGTGACCCCATGGACTGCAATCCACCAGGTTCCTCTGTCCATGAGATTTTCCAGGCAAGGATACTAGAGTGGGTTGCCATTTCCTTCTCCATGGGTTCTTCCCAACCCAGGGATCAAACCCAGGTCTCCTGCACTGCAGGCAGATTCTTTACCAACTGAGCTACAAAGGAAGCCACTCCAATACAGTATACTAACGCATATATATGGAGTTTAGAAAGATGGTAACAATAACCCTGTATGCAAGACAGCAAAAGAGACACAGATGTATAGAACAGTCTTTCGGACTCTGTGGGAGAGGGCAAGGGTGGGATGATTTGGGAGAATGGCATTGAAACATGTCCAATGTCATATGTGAAACAAATCACCAGTCCAGGTTCAATGCGTGATACTGGATGCTTGGGGTTGGTGAACTGAGAAGACGCAGAGGGATGGTAATGGGGAGGGAGGAGGGAGCGGGATTCAGGATGGAGAGCACAAGTATACCTGTGGTGGTATACATCATGTTGATGTATGGCAAAACCAATACAATATTTTAAAGTAATTAACCTCCATTTAAAATAAATAAATTTATATTTAAAAAAACAAAATAAAATAGAAACAAAACAACAACATAAAAAAGAGGTGGCAAGAATATACAGAACAACTATGCAAAAGATATATTAATGACCCAGATAACCACAATGGTGTAATCACTCACCTAGAAGAAGACATCTTGGAGTGGGAAGTCAAGTGGACCTTTGGAAGCATCACTAGAAACAAAGCTAGTGGAAGTGGTGGAATTCTAGTAAAGCTATTTCAAATCCTAAAATATAATGCTGTTAAAGTGCTGCACTCAATATGCACTCAGTTCAGTTCAGGCTCAGTCGTGTCCAACTCTCCACATCCCCATGGACTGCAGCACTCCAGGCTTCCCTGTCCATTGCCAGCTCCCGGAGTTTACTCAAACTCATGCCCACTGAGTTGATGTTGTCATCCAACCATCTCATCCTCTGTCGTCCCCTTCTCCCACCTTCAAGCTTTCCCAGCATCAGTGTCTTTTCAAATGAGTCAGCTCTTCGCACCAGGTAGCCAAATTATTGGAGTTTCAGCTTCAACATTAGTCCTTCCAATGAATATTCAGGACTGATTTCCTTTAGGATGAAGTGGTTGGATCTCTTTGCTGTCCAAGGGACTCTCAAGAGTCTTCTCTAACACCACAGTTCAAAAGTATCAATTCTTCAGCGCTCAGCTTTCTTTATAATCCAATCTCACAGCCATATATGACTACTGGAAAAACCACAGCTTTGACTAGATGGACCTTTGGTGGTTAAAAAAAAAAAATGCACTCAATATGCCACCACATTTGCAAAATTCAGCATGGCCACAGGACTGGAACAGGTAAGTTTCAGTTTTCATTCCAATACTAAAGAAGGACAGTACCAAAGAATGTTCAAACTACCGGACAATTGCACTCATTTTACATGATAGCAAAGTAATACTCAAAATTGTCCAAACTAGACTTCAACAGTGCATGAACCAAGAACTACCAGATATTCAAGTGGAATTTAGAAAATGCAGAGAAACCAGAGGTCAAATTGCCAGAATACACCGGATCAAAGAAAAGCAAGAGAATTCCAGAAAAACTCTACTTCTGCTTCACTGACTAAGCTAAAACCTTTGACTGTGTGGATCACAACAAGCCGTGGAAAATTCTTGAAGAGATGGGAATACTAGACCACCTTACCTGCATCCTGAGAAATCTGTATGAAAATCAAAAGCAATGGTTAGAACTGGATTGCAACAATGGACTGATTCCAAATTGGGAAATGTGTAGGTCAAGGCTGTATATTGTCACCCTGCTTATTTAACGTATATGCAGACTACATCATGTGAAATGCTGGGCTGGATGAAGCACAAGCTGGAATCAAGATTGCTGGGAGAAATATCAATAACCTCAGATATGCAGCTGACACCACCCTCATGACAGAAAGTGAAGAGGAACTAAATAGTCTCTTGATGAAAGTGAAAAAGTCAGCTTAAAACTCAACATTCAGAAAACTAAGATCATGGCATCCAGATTCATCACTTCATGGCAAATAGATGGGGAAACAATGGAAACAGTGACAGACTTTATTTTCTTGAGCTCTAAAATCACTGCCGATAGTAACTGCAGCCATGAAATTAAAAGATGCTTGCTCCTTGGAAGAAAAGTTATGACCAACCTGGACAGCATATTAAAAATGAGAGACATTACTTCGCATACAAATGTCCGTCTAGTCAAAGCTATGGTTTTTCCAGTGGTCATGTATGAATGAGTGTGAGAGTTCAGCCATAACAAAGGCTGAGCACCAAAGAGTAGATGCTTTGAACTGTGGTGTTGGAGAAGACTCTTGAGAGTCCGTTGGACCTCAAGATCAATGCAGTCAATTCTAAATGAAATTAAACCTGAATATTCATTGGAAGGACTGACTGATGCTGAAGCTGAAGCTCCAAAACTCTGGCCATCTGATTCAAAGAGCTGACTCACTGGAAAAGACCCTGATGGCGGGAAAGATTGAGGGCAGGAGAAGAAGGGGATAACAGAGGATGAGATGGTTGGAAGACATCACTGACTCAATGGACATGAGTTTGAGCAAGCGTCAGGAGATAGTGAAGTACAGGGAAGCCTGGTGTGCTGCAGTCCATGGCGTTCCAAAGAGTTGGATGTGACTGAGCAACTGAACAACTTGCACTCATGGATTTCATAATAATTGATAGTTTTATCCCTCTTTTTAAAGAGACTAATGTATTTATTTCATTTGTTACTGATTTTTTCATTGCTAATTCCAAGTTTAACCTCCTTGAATGAAGAATTAAAAAATGACTGGAAGTTTTTTCAGTGTAGATATATATACCTCAAATAATACCTTCTCAGTGTGTATAATACATATGCAAGATACATTTTTTTAAATGTTTCCTACATCTGTAAGTATTAGTACATATATAATAAATTTTATACAAGTATACTGTATTTTTTGAAAAGCATGAAAAATACACACTAGTCACATGATTGTTATCAGTTGTTGTCGTTGTTGAGTCACTCAGTCGTGTCTGACACATACTCAGGTGTGCCCATATACTGTAGGACACCAGGCTTCCTTGTCTTTTATTGTCTCCCAGAGTTTGCTCAAACTCACGTCCATTGAATCTGTGATGCTATCCAACCATCTCATCCTCTGTTATCCCCTTCTCCTCCTGCCCTCAATCTTTCCCACCATCAGGGTCTTTTCCAGTGAGTCAGCTTTTCCCATCAGGTGGCCAAAGTATTGGAGTTTCAGCTTTAGCATCAGTCCCTCCAATTAATATTCAGGGTTGATTTCCTTTAGGATTGACTGGTTTGATCTCCTTGCTGACCAAAGGACTCTCAAGAATCTTCTCTAGTACCACAGTTCAAAAGCATTGTCAAAGATAATTTGCAATATCATCTCTACCTATTAAGTTTTGTATGAAAAACAAAATCTTTTTTGGAATTCATCATACAGAAAAATATAAAGATGTAAGCCAAAAGGTTATATGTAAAGATATTCATATAAATATTATTAGGATAATGGAAACAGTCTAAATTCCCATTTATAGGGGACTAGTTACTTAATTAATGTTATATATATATGTGTGTGTATATATATATAAACTGAAAATTATTTATACAGATATTTACAAAAACTGATATGCTTATATAAGAAATACATGCATCTTGTTATAATAAGAGAAAGGATAAATAAGGAAATTACTCATATTTTTAAAATCATATGGTTTGGAATTTTCTACTCATTAATTTTGTTGCATTTATATATCTTATAGGCAGCAGGCATAATTTTTTAAATTCAATTGCTATAATGACAAAGAATTAAATCTATCTAAAGCACCTACTGAACTAAATTTTTCAGTTTTTAGCAATTTATTTACCTTAATACTCATTTCTATAACAAGAATACTCATTTCTATTAATAAAAGCACTAATAATTTGTATTTGACTATAATAAAAGCAGGAAGGAAGGTGGAAAAACTATAAAGATAAAACACCACTAAGTTTATATCAATTGTGGTTCAAATAGAATTATTATTTGTTCACATAATCTTTTTTTACTATTTTATTTTAATAAATTTAATACTATGATAGTAATAATTATTAAGCCAGTAATTCAATTAATCCAGAAACATGATTAAGTAAATTAATAAATATACAGAAAATTTATTTATTGAACACAAAATCATCAAATATTTCAGATAGAATGCTCTGAGAACAAGTGAAATATATAGAATCTGTACTATGTGGTCATGGTTGTTATTTATATTTATACCTATTCTAAAAAGAATAGAAACAAAGAAAAAAGAAACAGATTTACCATTAGTTATGAGTCTGGTTTCAAATAATCAATTTTTAAAATAATTTTTATCTTATTTAATTACACCTATCCTTGTTACCATGGTAACATGAATATTAACTTACAGCTTGCATAGTTTATAATCTAAGAAAGTGTTCATAGCTCTAAGCACACACTCTAAACAGAATACAATTGTGTTTATAGATACCTTTGTTTCCAAGACAACATGATAGGCACTCATGAGACTCTATGGAAACCAAAAAAAATTTGCAATTGGTGTTCAACACTTGTGATAGCCAAATTCTGTTGGGTTCTCAATATAAATGCTAATGAAAGGAGGGTGGGCAGCTCCCCATCTCCATGTTTCAAAATAATGCATCTAACCTCCAAATTGCTTTGTTTCCCCTAGATAAAAGATTTGTATAGACACAACATTACATTATTATTTATACCATAAACAAAATATGACTCTATTTTGGTGCCAAAACATCTAAATGTTTATCAAAGGAAAGCACTGTTTTTCTCTATCCTTAATTTACTAAGGTTTTCCTGTACAAAACCATGCTTTTGAAACAATTCTTTCAAAAAATCTATACCAAAGACTTTAACAGATATATTATTTATTCTGAATTGCCACACTGCATATTTTAAAATGACATTACCCATCATTTCTATGTCCAGTGACTCGATTTAGCAAAGTTCAACCCATACCATAAGTAGATATTGAAAATCTTCCAATAAAATGGGCAAAGTGGCAGGAAAGTTATCTAGTAAACCATCTCCTAATTCACCTTAAAATGTTCACAAAGGTATATACATACCTGTCAGAAATCTAAAAGTATAAAATAATAAACATAAGACATGTTTTAGAATTTGGACTTCCCATATGGCTCACCTGGTAAAGAATCCACCTGCAATGCAGGAGACCTGGGTTTGATCCCTGGCTGGGTTGGGAAGGTCCCCTGGAGAAGGGAACGACTACCCACCCCAGTATTCTGGCATGGATAATTTCATGGGCTGTATAGACAGTTTTCTCCTATCTGCATGGGAATTGATATGGAAAAGCATGGTCACTAAAAAAGAAGTATATGGAGGATTCAGACTTCATATAGCATTTTCCCAAATTAAGAGCCATAGGATTTGAGTAAAGCAAGCAAGCATTAGCTTTATTGAATGTGTTCAAATTTGAGAAGAGTCTAGATCCATTCCCTTATATTTCCTCAATCAGTGTTCAACAAACAAATTAAAGAAGAGTATGAATTTCAACACAGAAATAGCTATAGAACTTACCAAAAAAATTATGATAACAGTAAATAAATAGTTCCCACATCTATAAATGCAGAGGATGTTCACTCTACTCAAATTAATGATCAGATAATAGTGTCAATACCAACGACAATGGGATATTTTGCTGAAGGGACATTAGAGATAGTGATCAAAGGCATCTCAAATAGTCTAATTGGCAAAATAAGTTTGTCTTTCAAGACAGGAATAAATGATTGTCATTTGAGCATCTATTAGCAGGTTAATAACTAATCTGAAATTGTTTGAAATCGTTTCCTATAGTGAAGGAACAATCACTTACTATGTAGAAACAATATCCATTTCTAGTTGGTATGTAGATCATGTCCTTAACATGCTGAATGAATGAATAACTGATTCTAAAGAATAAAATCAAAGACTTACTTGACAAATTATCCATAATATCATTAAAGTGTCAATGATTTTTACCTCTATTTGTCTTTTTAGGTCTTTATAAATTTTTAAAGGATAAGGTAAAACTAGACTTAACAGCCTTGATTAAAGAGTCTTCCCATCTATTCATCACATTTGGTGAATTGCAATGTGAAATTCAAATATGGTTGATTTGACATAGCTAAAATATTGTGTCAAGAAACATCACTTCATAATTTCTATTTAATAGGAGAATAAAGGCTTACTAGAGTACTGAAATATGAAATGTTGTCTGAATTCTAGAGAAATTTCACTAGAAATTGTGAAAATGGAACTAAACAATAAAACAATCTTTAATCTATAAGTATAATCTATAGGACAAATATACCAAATATACCAATAGTACAAGAGAAGATAAAAAGTTTCCAAGGTCCCCAAGAAGACAGAAATAGTTCCCAAATAGCTAACTTCTCAATCAGAGAAGTCTGTATCAACCAGAAGGCTTCCCTGTTGGCTCAGTGGTAAAGAATATGCCTCCAATGAAGGAGACAAAGGAGAAACGGGTTCAATTCATGAGTCAGTGAGATCCCATGGAGGAGAGCATGGCAAGCCACTCCATTATGCTTGCCTGGAGAATCTCTCAGGACAGAGGAGCCTGATGGGCTACAGTCTATAGTGTCACAAAGAGTTGACATGACCGAAGAGACAGCATTTTTATCAACCAGAAAACCAAGCTGGCATTCTTGTATTTCATATATGACAATATCTCTCTGCTTCCTATTCTAATTTGATAAGTCTAAGTTTGCAGAATGAAGTGAAAAGCATAATTTTTTTGTATCTTTATGATATTTAATTCTGTGAATTTCTAACTATATACAAGGAAAAATAGATATTATACTATCTTGATAACCCTAGAAGAAGAACTTACAGAAATTGCTTTCAGGAAAATATAGCTAAAAGCCAATTTTGTGACTCAGAATCAACTTTTGTCACATAAAACATAATGTTTTCCAGGATATACATCTGAAATATATAACATTTACCTGTAGCTTTAGAGGGAAGGGATGACTAAGATTTTTTCTTAAGAAATCCACAGAAAATATTTCCTAATTATGTTGCTCATTTATAAGTTTTTTAATTTTATTTATTTATTTCAATTTTTATTTTTACTTCATTTTACTTTACAATACTGTATTGGTTTTGCCATACATTGATGTGAATCCACCACGGGTGTACATGAGTTCCCAATCCTGAACCCCCCGCCACCTCCCACCCCATATCATCTCTCCAGATCATCCCCGTGCACCAGCCCCAAGCATCCTGTATCCTGTACTGAATATAGACTGGTGATTCATTTCTTACATGATAGTATATATGTTTCAGTGCCATTCTCCCAAATCATCCCACCTTCTCCCTCTCCCTCTGAGTCCAAAAGTCAGCTCTACACATCTGTGTCTCTTTTGCTATCTCGCATATAGGGTCATCATTACCATCTTTCTAAATTCCATATATATGTTAGTACACTGTATTGGTGTCTTTCTTTCTGGCTTACTTCACTCTGTATAATCAGCTCCAGTTTCATCCATCTCATTAGAACTGATTCAAATGTATTCTTTTCAATGGCTGAGTAATACTCTGTTGTGTGTGCATGTACCCAATCAAAAAATGGGCCAAAGAACTAAATAGACATTTCTCTAAAGAAGACATACGGATGGCTAACAAACACATGAAAAGATGTTCAACATCACTCATTATCAGAGAAATGCAAATCAAGACCACAATGAGGTACCATTTCACACCAGTCAGAATGGCTGCGATCCAAAAGTCTGCAAGCAATAAATGCTGGAGAGAGTGTGGAGAAAAGGGAACCCTCTTACACTGTTGGTGGGAATGCAAACTATTACAGCCACTATGGAGAACAGTGTGGAGATTCCTTAAAAAATTGCAAATAAAAAGTTTTAATATGTTCTTATATATTTCTTTTTTTTGCAGCAATGAGTTTTTAAAATATGGAAAATTGAAAATATATCTATTTTAATTCAGTAGATTTAAAAGTATTTCTGAAAGAAAGTCCTTGTTTCATGTATGTAATGAACAAAAATAACCTTGAGAAATCCTCTAGTTTAACATTCATTCATTATCTATGAAAAAAAGCAAGATCCATTAAAGATTAGTGACTAGATCACATTCAAATACTTTGTTAGTCCAAAAGCTAGAATGATATAAAATTCAAAGATTTTCTTAATAATTTTCTTGTAGCAACATACTGAGAATGCCATGAAATAAGTTACTGTTTATTATAAAGAGAAATCTTAAAACACTTTCTGTTTCTGGAGAAGGAAATGGCAACCCTCATCGGTATTCTTGCCTGGGAAATTCCATGGACAGACAAGCCTGACACACTACAGTCCATGGGGTCACAAAAGAGTAGGACATCACTTAACAGCTAAACAGTATGTGATTTGCCATAGAAATGTCTAAGTACATATGCCAAGAACAAAGATAGATATAGTCATCTAAATAAAGATCTTCCTTTCATGACAATATCATGTTAAGAGTGCTTCTCAAGCACACATTACATTCAAAGGTTCCTGAAAAGAAAGAACCCTAACCTGATATTTTATATGGCACACAATATCCTTACCTGTGAAAATATGCCTTATAAGAATGAAAAGTACTTTAAGTGCCTGATATCAGTGTTATTTTTCTTTTACCTTTATGCAGCATTATAATTTCAAATGTGTTTGAAGAATCCATGAGGGAACTTCAGTTTACTTATTGAGGAAAAATACAGATTAATGCCACACAATTAAACATGCACTCTTTTTTCTGATACTGGTGTCTATTAAGAGGTTTACATAAAACTCTTTTCCTATTATTTTTGAACTTATAATTGTGAGATAAATTCAAATTTCTTTAAAAAAGAAATGACCAAGCTTTGAGATTTTTCTGGATCTTGATTGAAATTTGAAAATCCTCTCCTGTGTTTAATTGACAATCAGAAGTTTTTGGCTGTACAATAATCCAAGATTGTGAGATCTGACTGCACCCAAGATATTGCCATTGATTGGAATTTTTCTCAGCTGGGCATTTCATTCTCTGAGGCATCTGGGAACATACACTAGGCCAACTCATGTACCTGCTCTTATTGTAAGACAAGTCCTATTAAGAAATCACATATTTGCCTGTGTTTCAGCAGTCAAGACATAATGAAATGTATTAGACCTTTGAGTGAAAGTTCCCTAAAGTTATAAAAGCCAGAAATGAGCCAAGACCCATGACTCAAGAAATCACTGAAATGTAATTATCTCCTGGAAAAACTCTTCATTCTAGTTAAGTGGCACAGTTTCTGAAAATGAGCTTAGTTTCTGCTAATTTTAAGTTTTGGGTTTTTTTTTTTTTCCATCAAATAAATAGCCCTAATTAGCAAAATGACTTCTCTGAGTAGGGAGGAAAATATGTTTTGTTACAATATTTTACAATCTTTCATAGGCATTTTGTGAAACTTCTATGAGCATAGGTTGAACATGCTATTATTAATGTACAACTTGTTTCAAAGGTTAGAGGATCTTGTTTAAATTTGTTGAATACTAGCATAAGAAAAGCTAGAGAATTCTTTAAACTAGGCTCTTAATCAAGCAGGAAATGAATTACTTTACCCAGCTTAACATCACAAAATGAGAACTGGACAAGAAATGTACCCCTGGAACAAGGCCAGTGCAGTGGTTTTAGAATTCCACAAGATTATGTTTCTCCAAACATTCTTTGCTGAACTGTCATGATAAAATCTGCTTTGCTTAGTAGCATTAACATCCTAAATCTAGGTTAACTCTCAACCCCTGCAAGTTAAAAACAAAATGAGGTCATTGCAATAAAAGTTTCTGTTAAATAGAGATGTCTCCCCTTGTGGAAAACAGTTGGATAGATAGAGGAAATAGGTCTTTGATATAAGACCTATTTTTGCAAAGCAACCTATTGTTGTTTTGATGTAAGCAACAATCGCAGATTAATTTATTCCACAAATTGATTTACACCACATGTTTAAAGAAAAAAAAAAAAAAAGACCTTAAGAGATTGGAAAGCACATTTACTTCTTTGGAAGACAGGAGGAAAAATTTTAAGTGGGAATATGTTCTTTGTTACAAAAGAAAAATACTGATCACATGCACATTTTAGTTCTCGAGAGACGAAGATTAAAGGGAAGTATATGAAAGCTGGCAAAAATGTACAGTATGTCTTTTAATTCTCTTCAGAATAGCTCCAAAGTCAAAGAACTTGTAAATTACTAATATCCACATCTTATAGTACAGAATCTAAGTAAGATTTTTCAGTATTTTACTTAGGATTTAGTATCACAAAGCTATAGAAAATAAACAGATTTTCAGATAGGGTCTATTTTTCCAATATTTCCTAGCTGGCATATTAGAAAAATGAGTTTATTGATCATGGAGATAAACAAACCTATCTTTGAGTTTACCCGTTCTAAGAAATAAAGGGTGCTGTCTTGAGGTAAAGAGATTTATAGTAACATGTTATTAGCATTTTGTTTTTTACTTTTATTGTGTGCATTTTTTCCCTTAACTTTTGGATGCATTTAAGATTACAACCTTGCTTATAAATCAGTCAAGCAGTATTTATTGACTGCTCGCTCTTTGGTTGCAAGTTTAATCATTCAGCTCCACATTCAATCATATCTATAATTTATCATCACATCTAATATTCCATGTCTGTATGAGGAAATGCAGGACATATTTTGGGATAGATTTTCATTTTTAATCCCATGAGCAGTACCACAAAAATTATAATATACTTGCAAATATAGTAAAATGTGATTTTAAAATTCTGAGTGATTTATTTTTAATTTTCTTATTGAAAAGATTTATGAAATAGTCACATTTAGGATTCATTTTCTGATTAACATGAAGCCTAACTTTCACAATAAGGATGATTTCAGGAAATTGGTTAATTAAAAATGCCTATCTTGCACCTGTATTACATTGGACGCTCATTTAACTAGACTTGTTTTAATTAATTTTTTTAATATTAAGTATTTGCTGTTGGGCTTCCCAGGTGGCAAAGTGGTAAAGAGTCCATCTGCCAAAACAGGAGACACAAGAGACATGGGTTTGATCCCTGGACTGGCAAGATTCCCTGGCAGAGGAAATGACATTTTCTTACCTGGAAAATCCCATGGACAGAGGAGCCTGGTGGGCTACAGTCCATGAAGTCACAAAGAGCTGCACATGACTGAGCATACACACACACAAGCATTTGTTGTAATGTTTTGATTACTGATGAGCCTTTGTCAAATTCTACATACTAACAGACACATGCACCTACTATTTTATCTGTTTAAATATATCAAAAAGTGACTAAGAAGACTTTTTTAAAGTATATAATGGAGTAAAAAAGGCTATATTTGATATTCACTGTAAACAATGAGAAAGTTAAAAGAATGGATATAACAATAGCTTTCAAATATTGATCAATAGCAGAACACAACTGTGAGCCCAATGACCAGCCCAACATAATACATGGATAAAGTATTTGGGGGAGAGAGCAGGGAAGGAAAACATTAAAGAACTTAGAGACCTTGCTGAGTTGAAAGAACAAAGATTGTGGGTAGGGGAGAGAGGTGATTTGATGCAACTTAAAGTTATAGGACAGAGTTCAGTAAAGGAAGAAGATATTTATAGAAAGAGCTCCAAATGTTTGTTTGCTTTATTTAAATAAATTTATTTGCTGAATGCTCAACTACAGTGAGAATCTCAATAATGGCAAATAATTACAAGGAAATTGTAAGATGAACAAAACCTGGAGTTTGCCCAAAAGAAGGAGACATTCAAACTCCAATCAAACAGATTTAAGAACTTTTGGAAAGCAAACAGGACATATGTTAGAAACCACAAAGGGATAAGAGCTTAGTAGTGGAACTGAAATATTCTTGAAGGGAAGGCTAATCTAGACCTTCTACTGAAATACGTAAAACTAAGCTTCAAAGTGGTCAAATTGATAAACAAGTAACTGCATGTTAAAATAAAGCCTCATGCTCTTTAAAAGACATAACTAAACCGAAGGAGTTAACTTGTAAGATTTACAGTCGTCATCTTACCAAAATTGTTAGATGTATAAGGCACAGGAAAAGCTGACTTGTAATTAAATATTTAAGGATTACATATTTTCTTAGGCAAAATTCTTTTCTATGTTCTCATTAATTATTACACTGTAAGCAATTTTTGTTTAATGGTTCTTTGCGTGTTTTTTTTTTATTGCTGGCAGTAATGTTCATCTTCATTGAATTTCATATTTGAGAGACTATTGTCTTGATTGAAACAAATTTGCACAACCATTGCTTTCCTCTGGTTTGGAGATAGACTCTTAAATGGCCTTGCAGATCTCCTGGGAAGCACTGTGCATTGACCTCCACCCTTCGATTGTGGTAAAGGGGAGACTGAGCCCTTCCTTTCTCAGGCTTGGGTCAGGGGGCTCAACAGGGTCCTGTGGTTTTGCGTGACCCCATAGGGACTTCATTGTTTCTTTCTAACTTCAACAGTAGGGATCCATTTTGTTGCTCTTCAGAGGAACTGTTCTTTGGCTCATAACTTGTGCTTTTCTCCATGTATTAGTTTTCTTGCCTTAATTTCACAGGAATGTAAGCTCCAGGAGCTCTGTAAAGTCTGGGGCTTTTGTCTATCTTTTGCTGTATCTGTACCACGAGCATCTGGGTCAGTGTCTGGCGTACATAGTAGGTGCTCAATAAAAATGTGTTCAATTAATTTCTAAAAAAATCTCAAAACATTTAAAATGGTTGAGTTCACAGATTACAGATCTGCCTTGACTTGTGACAGGGTTGCATCTTGATAAATATAAATTGAAGATGCAATTGAGATAATTTACTTAATATCTTGGCTTTGCCTGAATCTACCTTAAACATGCTCAAAACATTTACATTAGCCTATAGTTGAGTAAAATTACCCAACGCAAAGCCTAATTAGTAATAAAGTATTGAATATGTAATGTAATTCATTGACTACTGTACTGAAAGTGAAAAACGGAATGGTCATATGGGTGCAGAGTAATCTCAAGAGTATCAGTTGCTTACCTTTGTGATTGTGTGGCTGTTTGGAATCTGAGGCTTGCCACCACTGCCCAACATCGCAAGAGACTATTATACTGCATATTGCTTGCTGGCTTGGGAAAAGCTAACTTCAAAAATCAAAGTTCTTTTTCTACTGAATATGTATCACTTTTGCATCATCATAAAGCTGCAAAATTGTAAGCTGAGCTACCTTAAGTCAAAGACTGTCTGTAAAATGATATTAAAAAAAACCTATGTAAAACCCAAGTATTTGAAAATTAAATAGCACTTTTCTAAATAACTCATAAGTAACAGAAGAAATCACAGGGGAAAGACAAAGTATTTTTAACTAAAGAAAAATAAAAACATAACATATTAAAATTTGTGGAACAGGTTAAAACAGGGCTACAGTTGAATATGTAGTTTTAATTGTATATAGAGAAAGGACAAGGATTTTTTTGTTGTTGTTGTTCTTGTTAAAAAGTTTTGAAGTATGATTGACTTTAAGTGTGTGTCCACACAGATCACTGTATACAGATTGCCATATCATCTTTACTCATATAAGTCAAGACTGGGAACTACCTAAATGTCCATTAATAGGTGAATGGATAACAAGTGACAGTATATGCACAGATTGACATGCCATTCACCAATGAAAAGTGAAATACTGATTCATGCAACAATATGGATGAATTTAACAGCAATATTCTTAGATAAAAAAGCTATGTGCAAAAGAATAGACAATATATCCTACTATTTGTATGAATTTCTAAAAAAAAAAAAAAGACTGAAAATAAATGAGCATAATATGTAGTAGTCATTCATTTCCCAAGGCAGGGGGTGATGTGAGGCTTTGAATGAAAAGTGGTCTACAAGGTACCATTTTAGAACGGGGGAAATATTCTATATATTCATTGGCATGACTAATTATACAGATATATAACTTTTTTGTATGCTAATATCATTGCATCTGATTGTATTGACAGAATATATCAAAATGATTGAAAATACATGAAGATATAGGATTATATATTGTACATTATTTTGATTAAAAAAACTGCTGAGGTGAAAATGAAAATATTGATGGAAGAGAAAAATATATATTTTAAATATTAGAAAAATTAAGCAGCAGTTATTTGAAAAGAAAGAGTAAACTGAAGCAGTAATCAGATAAGAATTACTTTAGAGGTTAATACTGGCCAACCAGGCCAGAGACTAAAGGTAGTAGATGTTTGTTCTGGAAATAGTAAGAAATAAAGAAAAGAGTGCCAACCTCAGAGAATTTGCTAGTTAGAAACTTAATCCTAGTCCAAATCTGATTCTCAAACATCACAGCTTTCCTTTCTTAAGGTCAAAAAATACTGAGACAACTATTTCTAGACAGTATATAGATAAAAATGGACTTCCCAGGTGGCTCAGTGGTAGGGAATCTGCCTGCCAAGCAGGAGACACAGGTTCAATCTTGGGTCAGGAAGATACCTGGAGAAGGAAATGGCAACCCACTCCAGTATTCTTGCCTGGGAAATCCCATGGACAGAGGAGCCTGGCAGGCTATAGTCCATGGAGTTGCAAAAGAGTTGGACATGACTTTGTGACTAAATGACAACAATACAAATAAAACCAGAGTCAAACTTAAAAAAAATTATTTTTTTCAAGTAATTAATTAGACCTGTGATGGAAAGAGAGTAAGTAGTGAAATAAATTTTCATAATTGTTTTTTTATGTCAACATTTTGCATACTAGCCAACATATTCTATATTCTTGATAGGAGGAAAGAGGTGGGTGGCTTCCTTCAAAAATGTTAAAATAACATGCCCAATATATTGTCTAAAAAGAAAAAAAAAAGCCTCCAGAAATATGATGAAATAAAATGGAATTTTTACTACTTGTTTCTTGGAATGACAGAAATATAAGCTCCTTCAAAAGATGTTCCAGACGTAAATGTTAAAATTGTAGAGTGTATATAAATCTTTTGAAAATCTCTCCAGTGTTTCTGGTACATTTAGTAGAAGAATAAGGACAGATCTTAGAGGAACCCCTTAGGCAGCTGCCTAGAGCGGCAAGGCTTGATGAAGCAGGACTTGATGTATTGGAACTCACTATTCTGAAGATCATTAAAGTTCAATTTTGAATTGTTTTTCTTCAGCATTATCCCAAGTGGCTTAACAAAATGGCTACACTGCAGTTCTGTATCATGTAATTACTTTGCTCTAGGCTCACAAGATTGTTTATCTTGGCCCTGGACTCCTTTAGGGATGCCTCGCAGAAGAAACACAGGGCTTTGAGTAAAATCTGTGATCCAGCCCTTGGCACTGCTCCTTCCATGGAGCAAAATGATGGCCAAGTCAAAAAGCCTATTTGAACACTACAATGAAGCATATTATATAGCGATAAAAGGATTATATAATTTTAAAAATACTTAGAAATTTTGGTTAATTTTTAAATTAAATAGTTAAAATTCTTTGATTCATTTAAAGTGATCTGATTCAAGGGCTAGTCCTACATATGCCATTTGTATATTTCAAGGTTTGGGGAAGATAACTATAGCTCCACTGATAAGTGTGGTTGTATTTTATGATCTGTGACTATGATAGCATATTAACCATAAAATATGGGTGCCTTGTTTAATGTAGATGACTCCTAAGAGAGCTTCTTTTAATGCTCTTGATGTATGCTCCTAAAGCAAAGATAAATGTCCTGCTTGAACATTTTATTACAGTCATACTCTTGTAAGTTCTTGTCTAAGGAAGCAATAAGAATTATGAAAAAAAAAATGTATGGGACAATAATTTCATGCTCTACCGATACAGAAGGTCAACATCTACTTTGGTGAATCAGATAGCATTTTGACTTTAGATTCAGTTGCAGTAATGTAACAGTTATCCTGAGATTAAATACTTCCCAGTTAGATATTTTTTTCCCTCTACTTCCTGACAAATGTTAATTGCATAGTTATAAATTAAATTTTAGCAATATATATGGGAAAATTTACAATGAATGCATTTTATTTTATCATTCATATATTGAATTTCTATCTGCCTTTATGAGTTTGTGGGTTTATGTTTTTCCTCTTTTCCTTTTATCATTTTCCCCTCCTTACTCTACTCTTCCTCTCTTCTAGCAACTAGGCTCTTGTTGTAAGAAGTCATACAAGGCAACTCACACCAGCCGTTATTAAATGTAACCTAACGTTGTATTGATTTTTCTCACATCTGTTCCTTATGTTGCCACTCTGATTGTGTGTGGATGCCTATTTGTGTTTTACCAGAGTAATTTAAACTGACTTTTTCCTCTCTTAATTACTTGTCAACATCTGTTTTCTCTTAAGGCATTTTCAATTCATATTTATAGTTTAAAGGATTACTATTTATTTTCATCCGTACATATTCTGATGTATTTTTATAATGGATTGATTTAAACATATATTAAGTATACTATTGTAGTTCTAAGTATATATGATTTATTCTAGAATAATATTGGTTCTACTTTTTGATGTCTATATGCTTTTACTTATGGTATTACATTTAGTATATATGCACATACATACGTACATTATTTAAATCAGTATGTAAATATAAATGATAAAATAATAGACGGAATACCCATTTCCTTCTCCAATATACTACACAGAGGAAGAAATAAAACATTACCAGAAACTTTAGAATATCTTATTTATGTCTCCTCATAAAGACTCATTCACTTTACCAAAAAAAAAAAAATTATCCTGAAGTTTGTGTTTATCATTCCTCTGCTTAATACCTGTAACTAACATATAATACAAACATTTAGTATTGTATGCTTTTAAAATTTCAATACATGAAATTACTAGATGTGACAATTTGCCACTTGCTCTTTCACCCAGCATCCTGTTCTTGAAACTCAGTCACATTGATTTACATAACTCCAGCTAACTTACTTGTTATTGCTATTTAATATTTCATTGTATGAGTATTCCATTATTTATTTTTCTAATCTTTGTTAATAGATATTTGAGTTATTCCAGCGTTTTTGTACTATAAATGCTACCATGGATTTTGAGCCATGTCCTCATGTATTTTTGAACAAAAATTTCTCTAAGAACATTGAATGAGATTGCTGCTTTAATTTCATGAATGCTCTAAGATCATTTTCAAGTTGATTTCATCTACCACAATGCCATCTTGAAAGTCTGAGGTCGTTTTTTTCACTCATACTTAGTATAACAAACTTTTAAATTTTCATCTGTATAGTAAGTCTAAATTAGTATTTATTGTGGTTTTAAGTTATATCTGCCTCTTTGGAATGAGGTTCAATAAAAATTGATTTTATTTTAAATTATTGTCATTTGTATAAAAATAAATTTTACTTTTAATGTTTCTAAAATATATTTTAATATCTACATATTAGTACAGCACTCCATCTGAGAAACAAATAGTTCTTGATTCAAAATTAAAGAATAAAAGAATACTATTTGTGGCCCATTTCAGTTAGAGAAAAAGTAAAATTTTCTACTTTTTTTGGAAAATATTAATTGAATACCTAATGATCTCTGAAACATAATTGAAAATTTAATTTATTTTTATTATGTTTTAAAATCTATAGTGCCAAAAATCTGCTAATTTTAGTTAGTATAAAAAATTATAAAAATTTTACAAGTAAAACTGAATGTAGAAAAAGCACTATTTTGGTGAATTTACTAGGAAAGTCCATTAATAATTCTTATATAATAACACAGGGAGTCAAGTTGCCACTTTCTTTTAGAAAGATTTTTGCAGGCCTTTTGGTATTACTTTTCAGTTTTCTTTATCTTTAAAAAATACTTTCCAGTTTTATTTCTCTAAAACAAAGGCATTAATAGAAATTCTATTAAATTCTGCTTACTGTTTAATAGATAAATTTTTATAATGTCAAAAGTAATGAGACTGCCAATCAATGAAATATATGTTGTATTAAAATGTGCAAATGAAATGGGAGTATCAATGAAAATGCCATGGCTTTGGAAACTTTGATTAAAACGATCTAATTTTCACAAATGAAAATGAAAAAAAAATTGAAAATGTTAATAAATCCAGAAATGGTACCTCATGTTTGTTAATTCACAAAAATCCTATTTTCAGATATAATATATTAGGGAAGCTGAGAGATATTGCATCTTAGAGTGCAGAATCTTGAATTTTATAAAAGTATTACTTCATAGTACATGAAAAATAAAGATTTAAAATATTTCTATTAGTTATCAGTGATGCATATTCAATACCTCAAAATGTAGTGAGTTCTCCTACAATTAAAATTTATTATTTCACAGATTCCATGAGTCAGGAATTCAGAAGTTGCTGTGAAGAGTAGTTTTGGCTCCAGGTCTTTCATAAAGTGAAGACAGATGTCAGCCATGTTGTCACCATCTTAAAGATTGACTGGAGGAGCTGGAAGATCTCCTTCCAACTTTTCTCATGTAGCTTAGCTACCAAGTTAGTGTTAGCTATTGTAAGAGGCTGTCAGGGTCTTTCAGCATAGACTTTTTCAGTGGGCTGTTGACACGTCTTCAAAAACAGGCAATTGGCTTTGTTTAGATAGAGCTTGTTATGCATGAGGAAGTATCCTGGAACCAACAACATCTTTTACTATGAGCTTCAGAAGCTGTGCACACCTTTGCTTATGCTCTATTACACTGGTCACACAGATCAACTCCAATACATTGTGGAAGAGAACTGTTTGAATAACAGCAGGTTAGGTTCAGTGGGAGCTGTCTTTGAGCTGGCTATAGCATTTCTTTTCAAAGCTGTATGCTCTTTTGTATTTGTCCCTGACCCTGTGATGTTAACAGAAGAAATAAACTAGACCAGTTATTAAGAGTTTATGTTACTTAATTATTAGGTATTATAAGGTGATTAGTGTAGCTTAAAAATTAATAAGCAGGAACTTCAATTAAATAGAGTTAAGAGACAAGAAGGACAGCACATACACCTGCAATAATACCAGAGTCCAACAGGAAGAAGAAAGACTCCTCTGCTTTGCTGATAAAGACTAGAGCAATGAAAAGCCATGGACAGTTTCTTTACTACAGCCCTCCCAAATAATTTTTACTCTTTATAAAAGAGTTCTCTTGCCAAGCTGAGGATTTACATGTGACTTACTATGGTTGCAGATCCTGTATTACAATTATCTGTTGATACCAAGTAAACCCATTTTTGCTGGAGAAATATATGGCAATTTATTTCAGGTCAGTAGCAGCTTCAGGGGTTCAGGAAACAATGTTAAAATTTTATGTTACTGTAGAATGGTATATTGTACGCTTATCAGTTCTTACACTAACATGAGCTAAGGATACAATCTAAATCTTTGATAATAAAAGAACGAACCATCAAAATGACAGGGATATTTCTTCATTAAAATATGTGATATCCCTTGGTGGTTCAGACAGTAAAGAATCTGCCTGCAATGCGGGAACCCAGGTTGGATCCTTGGGTCAGGAAGATTCCCCTGGTGAAGGTAATGTCAACCCACTCCATTATTCTTGCCTGGAGAATTCCACGGATAAAGGAGTCTGGCAGGCTACAATCCATGGCACTTCAAAGAGTAGGACTTGATTGAGTGATTAACACTCATATGATTATCTAGTATGGTTATGGGAATTAAAAAATAAAAGATAATAGAGCGTTTGAACTGTATTTTGTAAATTTGCTGAGGCCAACTTATGTAATTTACAGTATTAAATTTATATGAAGAAATTCAAGATATTAAGATACTGAATGTACCAAATGTTATTTTAATATGAAATCGTCATTAAAGCACAAGTATCTTTGTACTTGGATAAAGAGAATTCCTCAACTACACTAAATGTTTATAAATGTACCTTATAAACAATAATAAACCCAATAGAAATTACAATAGATATTTCTAAAATGATGTTAATATGCATTATTTGATTCTTTGAGTCAAGAAGTTAAGTCAGTTCAGTTAAGTCGCTCAGTCATGTCCAACTTTTTGTGACCCCATGAATAGTAGCACGCCAGGCCTCCCTGTCCATCACCAACTCCCAGAGTTCACTCAGACTCATGTCCATCAAATCCGTGATGCCATGCAGCCATCTCATCCTCTGCCGTCCCCTTCTCTTCCTGTCCCCAATCCCTCCCTGCATCAGAGTCTTTTCCAATGAGTCAACTCTTCACATGAGGTGGCCAAAGTACTGGAGTTTCAGCTTTATCATCATTCCTTTCAAAGAAATCCCAGGGCTGATCTCCTTCAGAATGGACTGGTTGGATCTCCTTGCAGTCCAAGGGACTCTCAAGAGTCTTCTCCAACACCACAGTTCAAAAGCATCAATTCTTCGGTGCTCAGCCTTCTTCACAGTCCAACTCTCACATCCCTACATGACTACTGGAAAAACCATAGCCTTGACTAGATGGACCTTAGTCGGCACAGTAATGTCTCTGCTTTTGAATATGTCATCTAGGTTGGTCATAACTTTTCTTCCAAGGAGTAAGCATCTTTTAATTTCGTGGCTGCAGTCACCATCTGCAGTGATTTTGGAGCCCAAAAAATAAAGTCTGATACTGTTTCCACTGTTTCCCCAACTATTTCCCATGAAGTGATGGGACCGGATGCCATGATCTTTTTTTTCTGAATGTTGAATTTAAGCCAACTAGTTACATCAATATAATTGGTAAAATTAACTTCAACTTGTTTTACACAATTGACTATTGGAATCAGCTTGCTAACAGTTCCCTTGAGATTTAAAATCTAAACTTGTTTAGAAGTTATTTCAAAGGATCTTTACTGTTACTTTTAAAGCAGAAATCGTTATTCTGACTTAACAACTAAGATGAAGGCTTTGTTTACTTGCCTTACTCAAAGTTCAAGTGCATAAAGCTGGATAGATTTGGATTTGAATTTTGTCTTTTGATTCCAAGTCAAAGCCTTATTTACTAAACCAAATTACTTCCTACATTATCATGTTTTATAAAGCAGTATGCCTAAATTTTATTATTTTTGAAATCCTAATTCTTAAAAAATTACTTAGAACTGTAAAAAAAACAAACAGAGATAAATATTGATTATTAGTAATGTCATTATTTTCCACACTTTATTGTGATCCACACAGTCAAAGACTTTGGCATAGTCAGTAAAGCAGAAATAGGTGTTTTTCTGGCTCTCTTGCTTTTTCGATGTTCCAGAAGATGTTGGCAGTTTGATCTCTGGTTCCTCGGCCTTTTTTAAAACCAGCTTGAACATCTGGAAATTCACGGTTCATGTATTGCTGATGGCTGGCTTGGAGAATTTTGAGCATTACCTAAGAAGAGATAAGAAAGTCTTTTTCAGCGATCAATGCAAAGAAATTGAGGAAAACAACAGAATGGGAAAGACTAGAGATCTCTTTAAGAAAATTAGAGATACCAAGGGAACATTTCATGTAGAGATGGGAATACTAGACCACCTGACCTGCCTCTTGAGAAATCTGTATGCAGGCAACAGTTAGAACTGGACATGGAATAGCAGACTGGTTTCAAATAGGAAAAGGAATACGTCAAAGCTGTATATTGTCACCCTGCTTATTGAACTTCTATGCAGAGTACATCATGAGAAACCCTGGACTGGAAGAAACACAAGCTGGAATCAGGATTGCTGGGAGAAATATCAATACCTCAGATATGCAGATAACACCACTCTTATGTCAGAAAGTGAAGAGGAACTAAAAAGCCTCTGGATGAAAGTAAAAGGGGAGAGTGAAAATGTTGGCTTAAAGCTCAACATTCAGAAAATGAAGATCATGGCATCCAGTCCCATCACTTCATGGGAAATAGATGGGGAAACAGTGGAAACAGTGTCAGACTTTATATTTTGGGGCTCCAAAATCACTGCAGATGGTGACTACAGCCATGAAATTAAAAGACGCTTACTCCTTGGAAGAAAAGTTATGACCAACCTAGATGACATATGCAAAAGCAGAGACATTGCTTTGCCGACTAAGGTTCATCTAGCCAAGGCTATGGTTTTTCCAGTAGTCATGTATGGATGTGAGAGTTGGACTGTGAAGAAGGCTGAGCACCAAAGAATTGATGCTTTTGAACTGTGGTGTTGGAGAAGACTCTTGAAGAGTCCCTTGGACTGCAAAGAGATCCAACCTTGGACTAAAGGAGATCAGTCCTGGGTGTTCTTTGGAAGGACTGATGCTAAAGCTGAAACTCCAGTACTTTGGCCACCTCATGTGAAGAGTTGACTCATTGGAAAAGACTCTGATGCAGGGAGGGATTGGGGGCAGGAGGAGAAGGGGACGACAGAGAATGACATGGCTGCACGGCATTAATTATTTGATGGACTTGAGTCTGAGTGATACTCCGGGAGTTGGTGATGGACAGGAAGGCCTGGCGTGCTGCTATTCATGGGGTCAAAAAGAGTTGGATACGACTGAGCGACTGAACTGAACTTACTAGTGTATGAGATGAGTGCAATTGTGTCGTAGTTTGAGCATTCTTTGGCATTGGCTTTCTTTGGGATTGGAATGAAAACTAATCTTTTCCACTCCTGTGGCCACTGCTAAGTTTTCCAAATTTGCTGGTATATTGAGTGCATCACTTTCACAGCATCATCTTCCAGTAGCTGAAATACCTCAACTGGAATTCCATCGTTCCACTAGTTTTGTTCATAGTGATGCTTTCTAAGGCCCACTTGACTTCACCTTCCAGGATGTCTGGCTCTAGGGATGTCTGTCCACATCGTGATTATCTTGGTCATGAAGATCTTTTTTGTACAGTTCCGTGTATTCTTGCCACCTCTTCTTAATATCTTCTGCTTCTGTTAGGTCCAGACCATTTCTGTCCTTTATCGAGCCCATCTTTGCATGAAGTATTCCCTTGGTATCTCTAATTTTCTTAAAGAGATCTCTAGTCCTTCCCATTCTGTTGTTTTCCTCTATTTCTTTGCATTGATCATTGAGGAAGGCTTTCTTATCTTTCCTTACTATTCTTTGGAACTCTGCATTCAGATGTTTATATCTTTTTCTTTCTCCTTTGCATTTCACTTCTCTTCTTTTCACAGCTATTTGTAAGGCCTCCCCAGATAGCCATTTTACTTTTTTGCATTTATTTTCCATGGCAATGGTCTTGATGCCTGTCTCCTGTACAATGTCAAAAACTTCAGTCCATAGTTCATCAGGCACTCTATCAGATCTAGGCCCTTAAATCTAATTCTCACTTCCACTGTATAATCATAAGGGATTTGATTTAGGTCATACCTGAATGGTCTAGTGGTTTTCCCTACTTTCTTCAATTTAAGTCTGAATTTGGTAATAAGGAGCTCATGATCTGAGGCACAGTCAGCTCCCGGTCTTGTTTTGGCTGACTGTATAGAGCTTCTCCATCTTTGGCTGCAGAGAATATAATCAATCTGATTTTGGTGTTGACCATCTGGTGATGTCCATGTGTAGAGTCTTCTCTTGTGTTGTTGGAAGAGGGTGTTTGCTATAACCAGTGCATTTTCTTGGCAAAACTCTATTAGTCTTTACTCAGCTTCATTCTGTATTCCAAGGCCAAATTTGCCTGTTACTCCAGGTGTTTCTTGACTTCCTACTTTTGCATTTCAGTCCCCTATAATGAAAAGGATATCTTTTGGGGGTGTTTGTTCTAAAAGGTCTTGTAGGTCTTCATAGAACTATTCAACTTCAGTTTCTTCAGCATTACTGGTTGGGGCATAGACTTGGATTACTGTGATGTTGAATAGTTTGCCTTGGAAATGAACGGAGATCATTCTGTCATTTTTGAGATTGCACCCAAGTACTGCATTTTGGACTCTTTTGTTGATCATGACAGCTACTCCATTTCTTCTAAGGGATTCCTGCCCACAGTAGTATATATAATGGTCATCTGAGTTAAATTCACCATTCCAGTCCATTTTAGTTCACTGATTCCTAGAATGTTGACGTTCACTCTTGCCATCTCCTGTTTGACTACTTTCAATTTGACTTGATTCATGGACCTAACATTCCAGGTCCTATGCAATATTACTTTTTACAGCATTGGACCTTGATTGTATCACCAGTCACATCCACAACTGTGCATTTCTTTTGCTTTGGCTCCATTCCTTCATTCTTTCTGGAGTTATTTCTCCACTGATCTCCAGTTATGCTTTATTGACTATGTCAAAGCCTTTGACTGTGTGGATCACAATAAACTGTGGAAAATTCTGAAAGAGATGGGAATACCAGACCAACTGACCTGCCTCTTAAGAAACCTATATGTAGGTCAGGAAGCAACAGTTAGAACTGGACGTGGAACAACAGACTGGTTCCAAATAGGAAAAGGAGTACCTCAAGGCTGTATATTGTCACCCTGCTTATTTAACTTATATGCAGAGTACATCATGAGAAACACTGGAAGAAGCACAAGCTGGAATCAAGATTGCTGGGAGAAATATCGATAACCTCAGATATGCAGATGACACCACCCTTATGGCAGAATGTGAAGAGGAACTAAAAGCCTCTTGATGAAAGTGAAAGTGGAGAGTGAAAAAGTTTGCTTAAAGCTCAACATTCAGAAAACGAAGATCATGGCCTCTGGTCCCATCACTTCATGGCAAATAGATGAGGAAACAGTGGAAAAAGTGTCAGACTTTATATATTCGGTCTCCAAAATCACTGCAGATGGTGATTGCAGCCATGAAATTAAAAGACGCTTACTCCTTGGAAGGAAAGTTATGACCAACTTAGATAGCATATTCAAAAGCAGAAACATTACTTTGCCAACAATGGTCCACTAGTCAAGGCTATGGTTTTTCCGATGGTCATGTATGGATGTGAAAGTTGGACTGTGAAGAAAGCTGAATGCCAAAGAATTGATGCTTTTGAACTGTGGTGTTGGAGAAGACTCTTGAGAGTCTCTTGGACTGCAAGGAGATCCAACCAGTCCATTCTAAAGGAGATCAGTCCTGGTGTTCTTGGAAGGACTGATGCTAAATGTGAAACTCCAATACTTTGGCCACCTCATGAGAAGAGTTGACTCATTGGAAAAGACTCTGATGCTGAGAGGGATTTGGGGCAGGTGCAGAAGGGGACGACAGAGGATGAGATGGCTGGATGACATCACCAACTCGATGGACATGAGTAAACTCCGGGAGCTGGTGATGGACACGGAGGCCTGGAGTGCTGCAATTCATGGGGTCGCAAAGAGTCAGACAGGACTGAGCGACTGAACTTGACTGAACTGAATGTCATTATTTTAGATAAAATAGTATTCCTTTTCTGTAGGGCATTATTTAGCAATCAAAAATAAGAGAATCCCATTGTGATATTTGCCTGTCAAATGATATCCTCATGATTCCTATAACCAAACTGGGATACATTTGGATAACAATAATCTATCATGTTCAAGTGTGTTTTTATATTATTTTAGTATTATTATCATTATTACTACTACTACCGCATGCATTATAATCTAGGATGCCTGATGCAAAAACATAAAAATGTCATATTTGAATACTAATTTCTCTTTTCTCAGAAAGTATATTCATTTTACTGTGACATAATTCAGAATAAGACATACTTTTATAAAGTGCTTGGCTTCATATTCATATCTATTTAAATGTGAAATTGATTGATGTTTTCATAGTAAATAAAAAAGTTGTGAAATTTCTTGATTTTTTTTAAGTACATACTGAAGAAGTGTTGTGCAATTCACACCCACTTTGTTCTCAATTATTCAGAGTAATAGAGGAAAAGTATGGATTGGCATTTCTCACATCAGCACTAGCTGACAGAATATACAATGGCTTGATTCATAGCATTTATTAAAATTTCCATTTAATTGCTAATTAGTCTGTATAGATTTGTAAATGTAGAAACTAGCACTTGTATTTTTTTTTTTTTTTCCTTAATGCTCAGCACAGCAGAGAGCATTGAAATTTCTGTAGAGTAAAATCACAGTGATTCTTCATTATGCCCTGTGGTAGTCAGGAAAATGATTATGGATTCACTAGTCCATTTATTTTCTTAACTGTCTTTGTGTCAATCTCTTTCTTGCTTTCCACACTACCTCCAACATATTATGTGTGAACAATATCATAGAATATTAGAACTGAAAATATAAGTCAAATATTAGAACTGAAAATGTAAGTCAGTCTCCTTGGTTTAATTCGTAAGGCCTCAATATCCCGAGAAACTATTACATAATCTGCACTTTCACACATTTAATTAATCAGCAAAATTCTAACTGAAATGAATCCCAATTCTGTTTTAATGGCTATTGTTAACAAACCAAGTCTGATCTTTGATCCTAGTTTATTGAATAAGAACAAGTTCAAAATATGTACATGTAGTTCATACAGACATTGACACATTTAGACATTTTCTTTTTCCTCCTTCCTTCCTCTCTTCCTACTTCCCTTCCCTCTTTCTTTGCTTCTTTCTGAAATCTCAAAATTGTTTGAGGGTTGAAATCTCCTACCTGGTCCTTCCAATTTAAGTTATCTGATTTGGTTAAAAAATAATAAATGACAAATTTACCAACATATCTAAATATTATGGCCAAAGCCCAAATTGACAAACTTTGGTTTTAATATTACTTGGAATATCTTTCAGATGACTTAGGCATTCTTGTTACTAAACCATGAAATGTGATTGAGACCATAGGCTTTGCAAGCTGAATGGGCAGGGTTTTGATCTCAGCTCTACTCTCACTATTTATGGGCTCGAGTAAATTATTTAATATCTGTATATCTAAGTTTTTTCACTTACAAATAAGGGAAACCAACAGTATTTTTGTCACAGAACTGTTATAATATTTAAGTCAAAGAAACATCATTTAAAACCTTAGCATACCATATGGAACTTTGTACAATAATAATTTTATAAATCTTAGCCATGAGATTGTAATTGTAATAATTCCTTCTCAGCAGCTACTTGACTCTTTTAATTGATATATGTGCATTTGAGTGTATTCATCTATCTATCATCAATTTGTGATACCATCTATGTATATACCAATGACTTTATATACATAATAAATACATGTCTTTGTATAATCTTTATGTATTTTGTGCTTTATTTATGATGAAATCTAATTATGTTCTAAAAGATTCATAGCTCTCCTGGAAGGAGTATTTTAAAACTAAGACATGGATTCTCATGTTATGCGGAAGCATTCTATTAAATAATGGTCATCAAGATGGCCACTGAGCTCCAACTCAAAAAGGATTCATACATGATTTACTCTATTGTGCTTCTTTAGAATAACTGTAGGAATTTATGCCAGCATCAGTTTTTTTTTTTTTTTCCTTCCCTCTTTGTTCATCCAAGCATTCTAGCCACTGCCAGTTTTACCTGAATAAATTTCTATGATAAAGTACAGTAAGAATATTTTTGAGGACTATCATTGCTGAAAGAGAAGATTAACATTCATATCTTTATTAATTGATATGGTATTTCTTAGTAATAATCACTTTGATAGTAATAAACATTTTGGCAAACATCTCCTTTTTGTTTTGTTGGACAAGTTCTTTACATACTGGTAAAAAAATTAGTTCTCAAAAAAATATGAAATATATACTAAGATTCCCACTTTCAGCGGTGGAAGCTGAGACAGAGAAATATTCATTGCCAAAGGTCAGATGTTTGGACTTATTCAGATAGAAACTTACATATAAATTCATAATATTTTAATGTAGGTTGCAGCTGATTTGCCTAAGTAACAAGATTTTGAAAACTATTTAAAATTATTTTTAATATTTTTCATTTTTCACATATAGTTAGATGTGACAGATTATCTCACCATCAACATATATTCATAGTCCTGAAAAACATATTTGAAATTTTCATAAATTCATTGAGTTTTCTCTTCTATGAATATCATGTTCTAATGTTTTACCAATAGCTATATTTACTTTGTTTTTTTTTGTAATTTTTTTAGTTATTTTTCACTGCACTGGGTCATCATTGCTTTGTGAGGACTTTCTCAAGTTGTGACAAGTGGCCCTACTCTTCCTTGATGTGTGGGCATTTTTTGTGGTGGCTTCTGTTGTTGTAAAGTACAGGCTCTATGCCCAGGATCTTTAGTGGTTGTGGATTGGAAGTTCTAGAGTGCAGGCTTCGTAGCCGTGTGCCCCAGTTTAGTTGCTCAGCAGCATGTGGAATCTACCCAGACCAGGGATTGAACCTGTGTTCCCTGCATTGGCAGGTGGATTCCTATCTATTGCACCACCAGAGAAGTCCAACAGTTATATTTATTTTTTTTTAATTTTTGATGTATAGGGTATACCAAAGTTGAACAATATGGAAAATCACAAGATCTGATACTGTATACTGCTATTGTGTATTTAAATTGGAAAAAAAAAATAAGACAATTTTGACCTTAGCAGTTACAAATGCACATATTTATGAAAAAAAAGTTTATTTCTAAGAATATTTCTCTCAGATGGAAAGATTTGCATATGTGAATGAGATGTGTATCAAGGCTGTATTAGAAGTGCATTTGCAAAAAATTGAAAGTACCCTAAATATCCATCAAAAAGACTTAATCAGTGTCCATGATGAGGTCACTTCAAAATATCGATGTCTACTCACTCAATGTTGACTCTCTTTTCCTGGCTCCACTGAAAGTAAGAGTTTTAGCCTATTCTGTGAGCAGTAGCTTCACATAAAAGTAAGAGTCCAAGTCATTTGGCTTATATTATATATGTTATGAGTCACATGATACTATCAAATAGTTCAAATAAATTACTAATATGCATTTCAACATGGATGAAAAATAAAGCTGAAAATGGATAAAAATATCATGATAATATGTGTAAAAATTTCATAAAACATGAAAATCAAAAGAATATATTTTGTAGGGATGAACATATAAATAAATTATAGTATTCCAAAGTTGCTCTACAAAGTATAAGAAGAGAAAGTGACAAGACTTCTCATACCATCACTCCACGTAAGAGCTGACATGTTATTTGCTTTTTTGTAAGTGCCCCTATGCATAAAGTGAGAGAGGTTTACTTGGTAATCTCTAAGATTTTTTCTAGCTTGATATCCAATATCTACATCTTCCTGACGGAATCATAGGTTTAAATCTGAAAAGAGGATTAACATAGTGTCCTCTCAGCAAACACAAAATATTTCACATTGAATAAGATTTTTTTGTAGCCTAACTGCTTAAATTGTATAGAGTGGAGCAGAGAGAGAAGGAAAGATTTCAGAATTATTAACTGGTTATTTCACCTTGGTTGTACTAAAGCAGAGACAGAGTGAATACCTAAGAGTGGGCTGGATCATAAAGTGAATGATTAGCTTTTAAGAGACTTCCAAACTACTTTTTAAAGTCGTGTCATTTTAAACCCCACCATCTTTGGCTCCTCCACATCCTCTCTATTAGATGATATGTTCATCTCTTGAAATTATTCATTCCAGTATATCTGCAGTAGCTTTTAATTGTGGTTTTAATTCTATATACATTTTTAATGACAGAGAAATTGAGAAAATTTGCAGATACTTAGTTGCCTTTCTTACGTATTCCTAGGTGAAGTGCTTATTCAAGTAATTTGCCTATATTTTATAAATATACTTCTGAATTTAGAATAGTTTTAGATTTACATGAAAATTGAAAATATGATATAGAAAATGACCACACACCTCATATACACTTTCACTTTGGCTAACAGCATACATTAATAATATAAAGTTATCACAATTACAGAACAAATATTGACACATTATTCATTATTATTAACTAAAGTCCACAGTTTATACATATGTCCTCATTTTATCTTTTTTTAAAAATTAACTTTATTTTTTTCATATTTACTTATTTGACTGTTTCAGGTAATGGTTATACCACGTGGGGTCTTTCGTTGCATTGCACGGACTCCCTATTTGTGGTGCATGGGCATAGTTGCTCTAAGACATGCAGTATATTAGTTTCCTGACCAGGGACTGAACCCTTGTCCCCTCATCCGCTTAACTACTGGACCACCAGGAAAGTCCGTCCCCATTTTATCTAATGTGCTTTTTCTGTTCCAGAATCTTATTCATCATATCAAACTACATTGAGTTGTCCTGTTTCTACGGCTCCTCTTGCCTGTAACGGTTTCTCACATTTTTCTTATTTTTAAGGACCTTGGCAGTTTTGAAACATACTGATCAGATACTTAATAGATTTTCCCTCAATTTGAGCTTGTGTTGTACTTTTCTCCTGATTACATTAGAATAATATCTGACTCTAGAAACTTCGAAAATGAGTGGAGACTAAAAGTAAGAAGAACTGTTCAAAAGCACAGTAGTCTAGTTGATAGAATTGTTTCCACAGTGGTTATGGCCTGTCAATTCTGAAATCACTATAAATATATACTCGAACTGAATATATAATTAAGTGGATAAAATATGTTGGAAGTCAGGCTCCTCACTATTGAAGCAGGAGAATACAAACAAAGGGAGACTAGAATGATCCATATGGTAGTTTATTTTGTAATTTTTATTTTGTTTTTGGATTTTAGCTATATTAAAAATTATGCAATGAAATCTCATTTTTCAAATGTGCATCCTCTTAGTGATAAATGAGGGCTTCTCTGATGGCTCAGATGGTAAAGAATCCACCTGCAATGCAGGAGATCCAGGTCCAATCCCTGGGTCAGGAACATCCCCTGGAGAAGGGAATGGCAACGCACTCCAATATTCTTGCCTGAAAAGTCCCATGGACACAGGAGCCTGGTGGGCTAAAACCTATGGGGGTCACAAAGAGTCAGGGACTAGATGACTGAGGGATAAAGTACACACACAAGCACACACACACACACACACAAATGATTCTGTGCATCTTTTCGTATACATTTCATCTGTATATCTTTGCTGAGGCAACCACTCAGGTCTTTTGCCCAGTTTGTAAGTGTACTGATTAATTTCTTAGCATTTACTTGCAAGCGGTTCTTTGAATACAATACTTGTAAGAGTTCTTTGAGTACAAATCCTTTAGAATATATGTGATTTTAAAATATTTTCATCTTTTCATTTTTGCCAGTATCCTTCACAGAGTAAAATATTTTAATATTCAAAGGCCAATTTCTTATTTTTTTTCTTCAAGGATCATGATTTTGGTGTTCTATCTAGAATCACTATGAGAACAAATGTCATAAATTTTCTCATGTATTTTCTTCTGAAAGCTTTATATTTGCGCACTTTTACATGCAGGTTTATGACTCATTTTTAGTTAATTTTTGTGTAAGAAATAGAAAAGAAGTAAAAAAAAAAGAAAACTCTAATGCTGGGAAAGATTGATGGCAGGAGGAGAAGGGTAGCAGAGGATGAGATGGTTGGATGGCATCACCCACTAAACGGACATGAGTTTGAGCAGACTGGGGGAGATACTGATGCTTAGGGAAGCCTAGCATGCTAGAGTCCATGGGGTTGCAAAGAATCAGACACGATTTAGTGACTAAACAGTAACAACCTACTTTACATATTTCTGAATTCAATATTCTACTATTTTATCAATGATATTATGTGTGTGTAAGTTTATGGAAAATATTGATTGGTAACCCCCCTTTTCTTTCCTTTCACTTTCTTTACCAGCTTTGATATTACTGTAAGTTAGTCTCAGTTGGAAAATATTCCATTTATATTTTCTGAAAGATACTGTAAATATATCAAATTAGTACTATTTCATCATAACTGTTGGGTGAATTCACAAGTGCAATCATTTGGGTCTGTTGTTTCCTGTGTTTGAAAGTTATTGATTATTGACTCAATTTCTATGATAGATGTATGGCTACATTCTCTAATTTTCTCTTTGTGAGTAGCAGTAGTTTTTAAGGAATTGGGGCATTTCATCTAAGTAATCAAATCTGTGAGCATGGAATTCTTTATGTAATCCCTTTTTATATTTTTTATGCCCATTAGATTAACAGCAGTTTTCCCTCATTTCGGCTTCCCTGGTAACTCGGTTGGTAAAGAATCTGAATACAATGTAATAAACCTGGGTTCAATCTCTGGGTCGAGAAATTCCCCTGGAGAAGGAAATGGCAACCCACTCCAGTACTTTTGCTTGGAGAATTCCATGGACAGAGGAGCCGGGCAGGCTATAGGATATGGGAGCGCAAAGAGTCAGACATAACTCTGTGACTAAATAAATACCTCATTTATTTCTGATATTGACTACTTGTATCTTTTCTCTCATTTTTTACATTATTCTGAATGCAGTTTTGTCATTTTTATTGATGTTTTCAAAGAAACAAATTTTGGTTTTCTCATTTTTCTCTATTGATTTCCTGTTTTGAATTTTATTCACTCTAGATTTAATATGATCACCTTTTCATGATTTCTTATGATGCAGAATTAGGTTATTTAAAATATTCTTCCTTCCTATGTATGCTTCAATAGCATGAGTTTCTCTCTAACAATGGTTTCACTGAATCCTACAAATATTGAAAAAAAAATTTTTTTTTACTTAATATTCTTCGTTTTCAGTGTTCATAAATTGATTCTTGGAAATAAAATGCTAGGGACAGCCTGAGCATGAAGACATAGTAGGAAATGTCCATGATGGCCATTAGGCATTTCAATACAACCATAGAAAATATTTAGAAGATGGTGACTGCAGCCATGAAATTAAAAGATGCTTGCTCCTTGGAAGAAATCTTATGACCAACCTAGACAGCTTATCTGAAAGAAGAAACATTGCTTTGTCAACAAAGGACCGTCTAGTCAAAACTATATATTTTTTCCAGTAGTCACGTATGGATGTGAGAGTTGGACTGTAAAGTAAGCTGAGTGCTGAAACTTTACACTTCTGAAGTGGTGTTGAAGAAGACTCTGGAGAGTCCTTTGGACAGCAAGGAGACCCAACTAGTTCATTCTAAAGGAAATAAATCCTGAATATTTATTATTATTATTTAATTATTTAATATTATTTAATATTTATTATTATTTATTATTTATTATTGGAAAGACTGATGTTGAAGCTGAAACTCCAATACTTTGGCCACCTGGTGCGAAGAGCTGACTCATTTGAAAAGACCCTGATGCTGGGAAAGATTGAAGATGGGAAGAGAAGGTGACAACAGAGGATGAGATGGTTGAATGGCATCACTGACTCAATGTACATGAGTTTGAGTAAACAGGGAGTTGGTGATGGACAAGGAGGCCTGGCATGCTGCAGTCTATGGGGTTGCAAAGAATCAGACACAACTGAGCAACTGACTTGAACTGAATTGAGACTTTTGAAGATATATTTGACTACTTGTCATCTAATGACATACAGATTGTTTCTTTGTG
Source organism: Ovis aries (assembly GCF_016772045.2). NCBI lineage: Eukaryota > Metazoa > Chordata > Mammalia > Artiodactyla > Bovidae > Ovis > Ovis aries. The sequence continues at coordinate 148,816,013 of NC_056054.1, read as the reverse complement.
GGATTAGTTTAAAGGCATTTTAATAATGCTTTTCTCAAACTTGTCTCATAGTTTTCATGATACCTTCAATTCTTATTCAAAATAGTAAACTGTAAATAAACACAACTCAGAACTGGCCTGAATTTCATTAGAATCTAATTATTTCTATGTAGAGAGAATGTGAAAAGAAGAAGCAAATGATTATTATTTCAGCTGCATGAAATATTTTCAGCTCTCTCTGTTCTGTGCTATTCTGAGCCTCTGTATGTATGCTATGTGAATAGAGTTAATACAGATGAGGACTGTATACCTTGTCTATGGATCATTTAAAACTATCTATAGTGACATTTTTGATGGGATGTATACTTAAGAAGTAAATCAAAGCCAAGGAGAGAGCAAATAAATATGAGATTCTAAAATGCATGACTGTTTCTGAGAGATATGTATTTTTTTTAACTAAAGGTCATTTTAGATGTAATTTGAGTGTTTAAGAGTGTTGCAGACCACATTTTATGAAAAAGGACAAGATTATATGGTTCTATATTAGTAAAAGTAGGGGTTAAAGAATAATTACCAAATAGATTCCTAAAAAGGCTACTCTCACCACAGCTCAGTAAACATGATGACTGCTGTCTGAGATGAAAGATTCATTTTGTTTTTCTCTGGATTTCTTTGCCAGTGGGGAAAGCTAAGTAATGCTGCTGTCTTTTCAGTCATCCTTATCATAAACGATCACTCTGTGTGGCATGTGTTAATTATTCCAGCCGTCTCTTTTTCCCCCTATTAGATTAATAGTTGCTAATTATGATTCCTGTCTCCTGCACTGCTATTGTGTACACATTTCTAATTCTCTTCATTACACCAGTGAGTACGGATAATTATGATTATAAGTTATCCATCTATCTTTTCAAGGACAGTGAGCAATGTAATTCTGTGAAGGCCTCGAGTGTGCTTGTGTGTGCGTGTGTCTGTGCGTGTGTGAGAGAGAGGGGGAGATGAAAGAGACAGAGAAAACATGATCATTTTGCAGAAATATATGGATATATGAATATATTCATATATGTAATGGATATATGAATATATTCACATATGAATATGAATATATGAATTCAAACTTAAATTTATCTTACTCAATAGAGTTGGGAGATGGGATGATAAATTTACATATTTACTCTCTGCCTTTTCCAGAGACAATCAGTTGTGGAAGAGGGAGATGATCCAGTTAGGCCCTCCTAATGAAAATCACTACCATAAACAAAAACCATTAGTTAAATTGAAGATTACTTGATAGCTACTTGATAATAAATCAGTTATTTTCATAAATTTAAGAGAGTGCATATATATGCAGCAGCAATATATCTTCGCAGAGGATAAGAAAACAGTAACAAAAGCACAATTGTAAATATTTGAAATAAAGTTAACATTAGTTGATCATGAATGGATTAATAATGATGATAAAATAACAAAAATGATTATGAAGTGTAGATGTTTTCTGATTGGCTGGTGGAATTGAAAACAGAAAGCAGATTGGGAGATCTGAATTGTGATGCATTTATTTTTAATTGAGTTAGAGAAAACCACTTTCTCTTTAAGGAACTAGGAATCCATTTTTCATCTCCTTTCTCCCAGTGATTAGTTATTAGTTTAGAAAAAAAGAAAATAAATGGATGATCAAAAGTAAAGCAAACAAATTAATTAATTAATTAAAATGTTAAAATAAAGAAAAGCACTTAAGTTCTGTGCTTCATGTTTTCGTATTGGTAAAATGATAGGTCACTATAAAAACAGGTAATACATATGAAAGAACTCTGAATACAGCAATTTAAATGAATATAGATAGCCAATAATTCATATGTTAATCCAACTTCTTTGTCCTTTATCTATGAAATGCCAATAATTTAGGCAATAAACATATATTTTGAAAAATTCCACCTTAATATAAATATTTAAAGTAATCTAGATTTCAACTGTATACAGGACATTGACAATGAGTAAGCAATTTTACATTGTAGGCTATTTTAAAAAGAAAATGTGGGTCATTTTGCTGAGGGCATCACAAGCCATTCTTAAAATAGGACTTTTCCTCATTTAACTTAATGGGAGAGATTATGACTTTTTACTTTCCAGGTGTAATTTGATGCCTTCAGATATCTCTCTGTTCGAATTCCAGTTAAATTAAATTAAATTGTTCCTATGGATGCAATTAACTCATTTGGTTTATAGCAAGGAACTCATTATTAGGTAGATAGGCTAAGAATCCAGGTTCTTTTCCCTTCTATTTTTTTTTTTTCCTACTTTTCAAATGTTAATTCCAGTGAGCATAAAAAGTCATTCATTTCCCTGGGAAAAGTTTGCTCTGCAAGGTTATCAGTTACATCTTTCTGAGCTTGAAGCAGAGCATGAAGAATGAAATGGTCAAAGCATTAGAAACAGCTCTTCTCCAAACGCCAAAGGAAGGATGACGAATACTAAGTGAGGAGGTATAAAAAGAATAGAGGCACAAAATTGAGGAAATCTCCTTATCAAGATAGGAATCTATGGGAACACTTAAATGAAGGATTGAAATGCTGTGCCCAGGATCATATAACAAATCAGTAACATGTGACCCTAGGCCCTCTTAACCCTTATCTGTGCTCTCTGAGTGAGACGGTATTCTTCCCTCAGTGCTACATATGGCCATCATGCACACTATTGTACAAAACAAAATAAAAAATTAAAAAAAAGAAAGAAAAGAAAGAATTTTTTTTTGGTTAATATATAGTGAGATAACTTCTCTTCTTGTTTCTCCCCCTACACACCCCACCCCTGTATCCCCCATGCAGTGCCATTAATGTGCATATCATTTTGTTATTCATGGCAATTCCATGAACCACACACACCAAACAGTTACAGGAAAGCTTTTATGCAATACATTTTCTACTTAGAATGCTGAAACTTTATCTGGCTAAATGACAAATAATTTTCTCCAAGTCTTCTTAATTGAGTTTAGAAGAAAGAATTCCACTTACTCTTTAATGTTTACACCCCCCACCCACCCCGATTTTTCAACTGTATGTGACAGTAAGTATGCTGGGTTAAGATGAACAAAATAAGGAATCAAGATATCTGGTTTTGAATCTCAGGCATATGAGAAACATAATTTTTTATATTGGATATGTGAACCAATGTTTCTGTTTCAGTCCCCTCTAATGTCAAATTACTGCATACTTTGTACTTAAATTGGGGTTCCCAGGTGGCTCAGTAGTAAAGAATCCACCTACGAGTGCAGGAGATATAAGAGACACCAATTCGACTCTTGGGTGGGGAAGATACTCTGGAGGAAGAAATGGCAACCCACTCCAGTATTCTTGCCTTGAAAATCCCATCGACAGAGGAGCCTAGTGGGTTACAGTTCATGAGATTGCAAAGAGTTGGACACAACTTACTGACTGAACACACACACACACACACACACACACACACACACATGCATGTGCTAAAATTGCAAGAATTTTGCTAGCCTTCCATTTGTTGTAATAACATTTTTCAGAATTGAGAGTTCCTAATGTCCACCCCCTCCAAAAAACAGTGCTATGATTTCTGATTGAGATGGTTTGCTTTAGAGTTTTATGCTTTAAATTATTCTTCTGCTCCAGAAATATAAAACAGTGAGTAGTATATACAGATAGTAATTTTTTTAGAGTCGGTTTAAAAAACAAAATAAACAACTCCAGGGAACACAAGCATAGCAAAAGAGCAACATTTAAAGTGCATGAGCAGGGGTGAAACTCTTGACTTGCTTGATGTTAGTCTGAAAACCTGCAGAAGTGGCTGGCCCCATATCTTCTGTGTATACGCAAGAGTGTGACTGCAGAATGATATGGTAGCTATGTCTTTAGCTTCATAATAACTTACATTTTAACTTAACTTTATCACATTATAATTTAACTTATAGTTTATATACTGTACATATTTTAAAAATTTTTATTGTTAGGAGTACTTTATAACTAAAGTCTGTGCACACTAATGCAAACAAGATATGTTTGAGGCTGTCAGGTCAAATATGAGGAGACAATTTTAAAACATGTATTTGGATGGGATTACTAGAATTGCTAGTATGCAACTTGAAAACATATTTTCCATAAAAAGTGGTTAATCACTTGGAAGAGTTAATTTTATCTACTCTTCTCTACATTGATATATACCCCCATTGAGTTCAGCTTGACTTTGATGACTATCCATCAAGTAACATACTTCCTCTCTTGAGATTTTGCTGCCATTGAGAAATCACTTGATTAAGCAAACTTATCCTCAACTTCCTTGGTTACAAGTTTACAAGATTTGTTATAGAAGTTGTTTCCTCATAATTCTTTCATTTTCTTCTATTTGTACAACCAGTTTACCTTTCTTATTCTCAATGTTGTGTATTCTTTTCTCCTTTTTTTTTTTTTTTGTCAACAACCAGGTTTATTTTTATTTGTCTTGTCAAAAATTCATCTTTTGGTGATTTTAAATCTTCTCAAAAACTCTTACTATTTTTTTTTTTTTGGTCTCAAGTTCTTTTCTGTCTTCCTCAGCAGCTTAATTTCATTAGAACTTATTACAACTATTTCTATTTGTACCTTTCTTTTCTAATGATCCCTGTTAGCACACTTTATTCTTTTGTCTATTAGGTGGGTAACAGGTTCATCACCTACAGCAGTCTGTTTAGTGGATATTCAGTGTATCAGAGTGAAAGATGTCAGTTCCTTAGGGACATCTAGTGGAACTGGAGTACTAGGAGGAAGCAATATTAGGGACAATGATAAATCTATCTATCCATTCTTTTCCACTGCCTCCTTGGAATGAGGAAGACTCAGTAAGTTCAATGTAACACTGTCTTCTTTTCAAAGAAAAAGAATCCCTCATATTCTATGTTCCAGTTTTCTATGTTCCAGTCTGTGCTGTAAATCTTTCTAGTACTGGTCACAGGACTTTTGTGCAGTCCAAAGGGTGAAAAAATCTCCACATTTTGTCAAGACTAGTTTTTCTTACAGGTGTTAAGTTGTTATGCATACGCTTTCCTCAAAAGCCTGAAGCCTCAGTAGCTGCTTGCTCGTAAAGGAGTTCAGTTCAGTTCAGTTGAGTTCAGTTCAGTTGCTCAGTCGTGTCCAGCTCTTTGCGATCCCATGAATAGCAGCACGCCAGGCCTCCCTGTCCATCACCATCTCCAGGAGTTCACTCAGACTCATGTTCATTAAGTCCGTGATGCCATCCAGCCATCTCATCCTTGGTCGTCCCCTTCTCCTCATGCCCCCAATCCCTCCCAGCATCAGAGTCTTTTCCAATGAGTCAACTCTTCCCATGAGGTGGCCAAAGTACTGGAGTTTCAGCTTTAGCATCATTCCTCCCAAAGAAACCCCAGGGCTGATCTCCTTCAGAATGGACTGGCTGGATCTCCTTGCAGTCCAAGGGACTCTCAAGAGTCTTCTCCAACACCACAGTTCAAAAGCATCAATTCTTCGGCTCTCTGCCTTCTTCACAGTCCAACTCTCACATCCATACATGACCACAGGAAAAACCATAGCCTTGATTAGACGGACCTTAGTTGGCACAGTAATGTCTCTGCTTTGGATTATGCTATGTAGGTTGGTCATAACTTTTCTTCCAAGAAGTAAGCGTCTTTTAATTTCATGGCTGCAATCACCATCTTCATTCATTTTGGAGCCCCCAAAAATAAAGTCTGACGCTGTTTCCACTGTTTCCCCATATATTTCCCATGAAGTGATGGGGCCAGATGCCATGATCTTCGTTTTCTGAATGTTGAGCTTTAAGCCAACTTTTTCACTCTCCTCTTTCACTTTCATCAAGAAGCTTTTTAGCTCCTTTTCACTTTCTGCCATAAGGGTGGTGTCATCTGCATATCTGAGGTTATTGATATTTCTCCCAGCAATCTTGTTTCCAGCTTTTATTTCTTCCAGTCCAGCGTTTCTCATGATGTACTCTGCATATAATTAAATAAGCAGGGTGACAATATACCGCCTTGACGTACTCCTTTTCCTATTTGGAACCAGTCTGTTGTTCCATGTCCAGTTCTAACTGTTGCTTCCTGGCCTACATACAGATTTCTCAAGAGGCAGGTCAGGTGGTCTGGTATTCCCATCTCTTTCAGAATTTTCCAGAGATTATTATGATCCACACAGTCAAAGGCTTTGTCATAGTCAATAAAGCAGAAATAGATGTTTTTCTGGAACTCTCTTGCTTTTTCCATAATCCAGCGATTGTTGGCAATTTGATCTCTGGTTCCTCTGCCTTTTCTAAAGTCAGCTTGAACATCAGAGAGTTCACGGTTCACATATTGCTGAAGTCTGGCTTGGAGAATTTTGAGCATTACTTTACGAGCATGTGAGATGAGTGCAATTGTGCGGTAGTTTGAGCATTCTTTGGCATTGCCTTTCTTTGGAATTAGAATGAAAACTGACCTATTCCAGTCATGTCGCCACTGCTGAGTTTTCCAAATGTGCTGGCATATTGAGTGCAGCACTTTGACAGCATCATCTTTCACGATTTGAAACAGCTCAACTGGAATTCCATCATTCCACTAGTTTTGTTCATAGTGATGCTTTCTAAGGCCCTCTTGACTTTACTTTCCAAGATGTCTGGCTCTAGATTAGTGATCAAATCATCATGATTATCTGGGTCATGAAGATCTTTTTTGTACAGTTCTTCTGTGCATTCTTGCCACCTCTTCTTAATATCTTCTGCTTCTATTAGGTCCAGACCATTTCTGTCCTTTATCGAGCCCATCTTTGCATGAAATGTTCCCTTGGTATCTCTAATTTTCTTGAAGAGATCTCTAGTCTTTCCCATTCTGTTGTTTTCCTCTATTTCTTTGCATTGATCGCTGAAGAAGGCTTTCTTATCTCTTCTTGGCTATTCTCTGGAACTCTGCATTCAGATACTTATATCTTTCCTTTTCTCCTTTGCTTTCCACCTCTCTTCTTTTCAAAGCTCTTTGTAAGGCCTCCCCAGACAACCATTTTGCTTTTTTGCATTTCTTTTCCATGGGAATGGTCTTGATCCCTGTCTCCTGTACAATGTCAAGAACCTCTGTCCATAATTCATCAGGCACTCTGTCTATCAGATCTAGGCCCTTAAATCTATTTCTCAGTCCCATTGTATAATCATAAGGGATTTGATTTAAGTCATACCTGAATGGTCTAGCGGCATTCCCTACTTTCTTCAATTTAAGTCTGAATTTGGTAATAAGGAGTTCATGATCTGAGCCACAGTCAGCTCCTGGTCTTGTTTTTGTTGACTGTATAGACCTTTTCCATCTTTGGCTGCATAGAATATAATCAATCTGATTTCAGTGTTGACCATCTGGTGATGTCCATGTGTAGAGTCTTCTTTTATGTTGTTGGGAGAGGGTGTTTGCTATGACCAGTGCATTTTCTTGGCAAAACTCTTATTAGTCTTTACCCTGCTTCATTCCGCATTCCAAGGCCAAATGTGCCTGTTACTCCAGGTGTTTCTTGACTTCCTAGTTTAGCATTCCAGTCCCCTATAATGAAAAGGACAATTTTTGGGGGTGTTTGTTCTAAAAGGTCTTGTAGGTCTTCATGGAACCATTCAACTTCAGCTTCTTTAGCATTACTGGTTGGGGCATAGATTTGGATAACTGTGATATTGAATGGTTTGCCTTGGAGATAAACAGAGATCATTCTGTCGTTTTTGAGACTGCATCCCAGTACTGCATTTCAGACTCTTTTGTTGACCATGATGGCTACTCCATTTCTTCTGAGTGATTTCTGCCCACAGTAGTAGATATAATGAACATTTGAGTTAAATTCACCCATTCCAGTCCATTTTAGTTCACTGATTCCTAGAATGGTGACGTTCACCCTTGCCATCTCTTCTTTGACCACTTCCAATTTGCCTTGATTCATGGACCTGACATTCCAGGTTCCTATGCAATATTGCTTTTTACAGCATCAGATCTTGCTTCTAATCACCAGTCACATCCACAACTGCGAGAGCCTGTGCACTAAGCACAGCCGAGAGGAGCTACCCTGCGTCCAACGTCAGGGGTAGCAGCTGAGAGGAACTACCCTGCTTCCGAGGTCAGTGGCAGCTGGGAGGAGCTACCCCACACGGAGGTCAGTGGTGGCAAAGAGGAGACACCTCGCACGTGAGGCCCAGGGTGGTGACCCTGAGGAGCCACCAGGAGCCCGAGGCCAAGAGCTGCAGCTGGGTGGAGCCACCCACGCCCGAGGCCAGTATCTGCGGCCGGGAGGAGCATCCTGAGGAGTGGTGGCTGTGCAGGCAAAGGAGGGCCTAGAGGAGCTATCCCATGTTGAAGGTCAGGAACAGCGGTAGTAAGGAGATACCCCTCGTCCAAGGTAAGGAGCAGCGGCTGTGCTTTGCTGGAGCAGCCATGAAGAGATACCCCACCCCCAAGGTAAGAGAAACCCAAGTAAGATGGTAGGTGTTGCAAGAGGGCATCAGAGGGCAGACACACTGAAACCATACTCACAGAAAACTAGTCAATCTAATCACACTAGGACCACAGCCTTGTCTAACTCAATGAAACCAAGCCATGCCTATGGGGCAACCCAAGATGGGTGGGTCACGGTGGAGAGGTCTGACAGAGCACGGTCCACTGGAGAAGGAAATAGCAAGCCACTTCAGTATTCCTGCCTTGAGAACCCCATGAACAGTATGAAAAGGCAAAATGATACGATACTGAAAGAGGAACTCTCCAGGTCATTAGGTGCTCAATATGCTACTGGAGATCAGTGGAGAAATAACTCCAGAAAGAATGAAGGGATGGAGCCAAAGCAAAAACAATACCCAGATGTGAATGTGACTGGTGATAGAAGCAAGGTCCGATGCTGTAAAGAGCAATATTGTATAGGAACCTGAAATGTCAGGTCCATGAATCAAGGGGTTAGGTAGGGACTCAGAATTTATAGCAAAAGGGAGAAGAATTCAAGATTTCATGTCTCAGCATCTTCTCTGGATCTTTGGAGAGAAAAGCTTTTCCTGGGCTAAGGAGACTATTCAATGTGGCAAAAAACTTTACAAGAAAAAAAAAATTAATAATCACCCAATCATATTCCCTTTTGTTTTAATCATATGCCATTTCCTTTAAATCAGAGGTTAAAGTCAAAGGTTGAATTGGAAACACTTCAGAGTCATTCTAAATACATTTCTTTTTACTGACTCCCACTTTCACAGTCTTACATTCAACTAGTGATTGAATCCAAGTAAAGATACGTTCAGTTAATTTTTGGAAATTTTGACTACTCTCACTGCCAGAGATATGATTTTTCACCTTTGTGCTAAATCATTGCAATAGTTATTAAACTGATATGTTTTGCCTCTAGCACCTTCTTGTTTAGTGTCACCTTATAAGGTAGCACTAGAAACAAGCTGTTAAAACACATTACTTTACCAGTCACTAAGAAAACTATCAGCTCCTTTCACTTGCTCAGTCATGTCTGATTCTTTGTGATCCTATGGACTAGAGCACACCAGGCCTCTGTCTCCATCACCAGCTCCCACAGCTTAATCAAATTCATGTCCATCAAGTTGGTGATGCCATCCAACCATCTCATCCTCTGTTGAGCCCTTTTCCTGCTGTCAATCTTTCCCAGCATCAGGGTATTTTCTAATGAATCAACTTTTCACATCCAGTGGCCAAAGTATTGGGGCTTTAGCTTCAGCATCAGTCCTTCCAATGAATATTCAGGGTTGATTTCCTTTAGGATTGACTGGTTTGGTCTCCTTGCAGTCCAAGGGACTCTCAACAGTCTTCTCCAACACCACAGTTCAAAAGCATCAATTCTTCAGTGCTCAGTTTTCTTTATGGCCCAACTCTCACATTCATACATGACTACTGTAAAAATCATAGATTTGACTATATGCACCTTTGTAGCAAAGTAATGTCTCTGCTTTTCAATATGCTGTCTAGGTTGGTTATAGCTTTTCTTCCAAAGAGCAAGCATCTTTTAATTTCATGGTGGCAGTCACCATCTGCAGTGATTTTCGAGCCCAGGAATAGGAAGTCTTTCACAGATTCCATTGTTTCCCCATCTATTTGCCATGAAGTGATGCAACCAGATGACATGATATTTGTTTTCTGACTGTTGACTTTCAAGCCAGGTTTTTCACTCTTCCCTTTCACTTTCATTAAAAGGCTCTTTAGTTTCTGTTTTCCACCATATGTAGAAAAACATGTGGTAGAATGTTTTGCTCTTAAAGGAGTTAGGCAGGGACTCAGAATTTATAGAAAAAGGGAGAAGAAGAGTTCAAGATTTCATGTGTTGAGAGATATATCATCTCAATGCAGAGTTCCAAAGAATAGCAAGGAGATATAAAAAAGCCTTCCTAAGTTATCAATGGAAAGAATTGATGTGGTGTCCTCTGCATATCAGAGGTTATTGACATTTCTCCCACCAATCTTGATTCCAGTCTCTATTTCACTCAGTATGGCATTTTTCATGATGTACTCTCCATAGAAGTTAAATAAGCAGGGAGACAATATACAGTCTTGATGTACTCCTTTCCCAATTTTGAACCAGTCTGTTGTTCCATGTCTAGTTCTAACTGTTGCTTCTTGACCTGCAAACAGGTTTTTCAGGAAGCAGGTCAGATGGTCTGTTATCCCCATCTCTTGAAGAATTTTCCCTTTCCTTTTGATCCACACAGTCAAAGCCTTTAGCATAGTCAATAAAGCAGAAATAGATGCTTTTTTTTCTGGAATCCCCTTGCTTTTTCCATGATCCAAATGTTATTGGCAATTTGCTCTTTACTTCCTCTGCCTTTTCTAAATCCATCTTGAACATCTGAAAGTTCTCAGTTCACATACAGTTGAAGCCTGGCTTGGAGAATTTTGAGCATTTTTTGATAATGTGTGCGATGGTGCAATTGTGTGGTAGTTTGAACGTTTTTGGCATTGCCTTTCTTCGTGATTGGAATGAAAAACTGACCTTTTCCAGTCCTATGGCCAATCTGCAGTTTTCAAAATCTGCTGCCATATTGAGTGCAGTACTATCAAACCATCATTTTTTTTTTAGGATTTTAAATAGCTCTGCTGAAATTCCATCACTTCTGTAGCTTTGTTCATACTGATGCTTCCTAAGGTCGACTTGACTTTGGACTCCAGGATATCTGGCTCTAGGTGAGTGATCACACCGTCGTGGTTATCTGGGTCATTAAGATAGTTTTTGTGTAGTTCTTCTGTGTATTCTTGCAACCTCGTCTTAATCTCTTCTGTTGCTGTTAAGTCCATACCATTTTTGTCCTTTATTATGCCCATCTTTGCATGAAATGTTCCCTTGAAGAGATCTCTAGTCTTTCCCAGTCTACTATTTTCCTCTATTTCTTTGCATTGATGACTTAGGAAGGATTTTTATATCTCCTTGCTATTCTTTGGAACTCTGCATTGAGATGATATATCTTTCCTTTTCTCCTTTGCCTTTAACTTCTTTTCTCAGCTATTTATAAGGCCTCTTCAGGCAACCATTTTGCTTTATTTACTTCTTTTTCTTAGGGATGATTTTGATCACCGCCTCCTGTACAATGTTATGAACCTTTGTCCATAGTTCTTCAGTCACTCTGTCCATCAGATCTAATCCCTTTAATCTATTTGCCATTTCCACTATGTAATCCTTAGGGATTTGCTTTAGGTCATACCTCAATGGTCTAATGGTTCTCCTGACTTTCTTCAATTTAAGTCTGAATGTTCAATGAGTTCATTTTCAGAGTCACAGTCAGCTCCTGGTCTTGTTTTTGCTGACAGTATAGAGCTTCTCCATCTTTGGCTGTAGAGAATATAATCAATCTGATTTCAGTATTGACCATCTGGTGATGTCCATGTGTAAAGTCATCTCCTATGTTGTTGGAAGAGAGTGTTTGCTATGACCAGTGAATTCTTTTGGCAAAGCTCTGTTAGCCTTTGCCCTGCTTTAAGGAAACTTTACTGCCCACAGTTGTCTACAGAGTAGAAAATTCTTATAACAGCTTTTAAAATTTTGTCAAGATCTGAATTCACTTTTTGATCTTTTGCAATTCCACCTGTAGGCAATCTTCCTGCTCAGATTAGTCCACCTCATTAAGTGCCTTTCTCTACTGTGGTCGGTTTTCTTTTCCCAGTTCCCCTGAAGTAACAACACAACATTTGAAGGAATGCACCAAATTTCAAATACTAACTCCCTCATTATAAGAGTGAGGCTCTAGGAATTTGATTTAGTTACAGGAGCTACCAAAAAATAACAAAATTAGTAAAATAAGTCTCTAGCACCTTGAGTAGTTCAAAGAAAAGTTTGTGTAAATAAACTGCATTCTCATTCTTTTGAAGTATATAGTCTACAGGAGATAAATTAGAAATTGAAGTATATTTTATAGAATTATGATGTCATCAATAAAAAGAATAAAAACTAAGAGGTTAGATATAAAGTAAATAGAATTATGATTTCATACCTCTGCTTTCTCTATACCTTATTTATATATGCGATTGAAAGTGAAGTTGCTCATTTTTGTCTGACTCTTTGAGACTGCGAGGACTGTGGACCCCCAGGCTCCTTTGTCTATGGAATACCCCAGGCAAGAATACTGGAGTGTATAGCCATTCCCTTCTTTAGGGGATCTTCCAGATCCAGGAATCAAATCTGGGTCTCTTGCATTGCTGGAGGATTCTTTACTATCTGAGCCACACCATATATACGTATTACTTTGATAAAATCATAAATATAAATGTCTATAATTACTTTTTTCCCTGAACAGAATCTTTTCCCTCTACTGATAGCTGTGAAAGATGAGCACAAACTTCTGAGCATGACTGCTTTTTCCCTCCACAAAGTTGAGCACAAATCTTTCCAGAGGGAAAAATGACTGTAAGTCAACTAACAGCAATTATTCTATTTATACTTTGTATATTGCTATATCAGTAAAAAGTTGAAAGTATTTCAAGCATTTAATATGAAGGCAGTATTGGTATCAAATATACATGAAGATGCTTTGTTTTGCTTCTTATGACTTGATTTTCTTTAAGCACATCTTGAATAAAAATTTTGATCCACTTGATACTAGACTCTCCCTTAAGCATCATTGTTCTAATTATTTTATAATTATTTTATGATATTTTGTGATCACACTGATGTACTTAATGCTCTTTGTTCCTGCAGTGCACAACACAAGAAGATCTTGTCTATTTTTTTAATTCTAATTAAAGGAAAACTGTGCAGGGACATCACAACCTACACCATGGAGGCTCTCAGGAGTTGGCAATCTTTCTACACTTGGTATGATCTGGAACATGTAGGGGCTTGGTTGTATTCTCTAGCTCTTGGGTTCATTGAGTTGCCAAGGTCTATAGAGTTTTTGTAAGTATACATAAATGAGCCACCATCTAGTATTATAAATTGTTGTCGTTGTTTAGTTGCTAAGTCTTGCCCAACTCTTTTGTGACCCTGCGAACTGTAGGCCACTAGGCTCCTCTGTCCATGGGATTCTCCAGGCAAGAATACTGGAGTGGGTTGCCATTTCTCCATCGCAAATTACATGTCCTTACTTGTATACCAAATTGGGGATAAATCGAGGAAATTGCAGTTAACAATTAATGAATTATTTAGAATTAATATGCCTTTGTTTACCATGAAAGCTACCTGGTACAAGTCATGGTGACAATTCATGTTTATTAATAAATGTTTCACCCTTATTAAGGCTACAAGAATTAATGAAAAATCATAAGGTAAGGCTGCCAGGTAAATGACCTTGCAAGAATTTGATCAGAGATCACTTTTTCCCAATGAAGATATTTTTGTAACATTAACTATTAACTGTGTCTGTTACTATAATGTAGGTGAAAGATATAAATATGGTTATCTGCAATGTGCAAAGGCTCAGCTCCGTTTTTCAGAACTGATATTATCTATTAACATAGAGATTCATATTTATGCTCAGTAATGTGTAAATATACTCATTTGAATGGCACAAAATAACCCCACACCAAATTATGTGTTTATTGGAATATCCTTTTTTGTAATGCATGTTTTGATCATAGAGAATGTTAACAGAGCCTGAAGTGCTATCACAGTGGGAAGAATGTGTAATAAACATCATGTATACAAGTACTTCAGCAAACACTGACTTTTAAGTCTTGAGATGAATCTGATTCTATAGATCCTAGGCATATGTACAAAAACATCTTGTACCTGTAGCAGTTGCTGAATATATATTTGTGAGATGTTTGGCTGAGTTTATGCATGAAAGAAAATAAGGCATTAGCATGTCAAACCCTACAGATTTATCTACTACTAATATAATTAACTGCAAACCTGCTGTCATCATTTTCTGAAGTTATGATAGGAACCTCAGAAAGGGTATCCCCTACTTTGGGTTTATACTTCACAGCCCTGTCTATCAAGAAAGTAAGAAGTCTCCATACCCCAGATTCATTTTTTCAGGGAAAAGCACTGAGAAAGAGGTCAACTGATTCCAGCTTGTTCACATGAACACCTTTAAACCAATCACTGTGGCCAGGAAAGTAGATCATAGGTGAAGGTGAAGTCACTCAGTCGTGTTCGACTCTTTGCAACCCTGTGGACTGTAGTCTACCAGGCTCTTCCATCCATGGGATTTTCCAGGCAAGGATACTGGAGTGGGTTGCCATTTCCTTCTCCAGGAGATCTTCCCAACCCAGGGATTGAACTCGGGTCTCCCACATTGTAGGCAGATGCTTTGCCATCTGAGCCACCAGGGAAGTCAAGTCGATCATAGTACCTCTCATTTATTTTCCCTGATATAGACTGCAGTTGAAGAGAGAGGAAGAGATGCCCAAGAGTAACAGGCTCAGACATATCTTCAGAGGAAATTGGTGTGAGCCAGATAGCAGCCCATTTTTTTTGTTGTTGTTTTATTTTGTTTTCTATCGTTTTGATTTAAAGTTTTTGCACTTTAATGCCATTAGTTATTTACTGCCTCTTATATATCATTCATATGAAGAAAACCAGAATAATATAGATGGTTCAAAGGATCACACAGGAAAGAAGCAAAGACACAAAATGGAATATCCTTGGCTAGTTTAGGTCAGTAGAGATGTAGTCTACTTTCTCAGTAGACAGGGCTGTGAAGTATAAACCCAAAGTAGGGGACTACACTTAGGTGATAGAAAACATCCTCTAAGAAAAAGCATTTGCATATGTTCTATCATTCAAATATTTACTCACAGCTTTTAAGCTTCTTTACAATTTGGCTTCAATAGATCTGCAAACATGTCTGCTGTGTGAAATTTTCACTGCAGCTCTACTAACCTAAACTAGCCAAAGATATTCCATTTTGTGTCTTTGCTTCCACCTTATCCTCTCTACAATGCCTTTCCCGATTCATTGACTTTCTAAATGCTATTCATTCAGAAAACATTTTTCAGAAATCTGATTTATTTTGGTTAGTCTAGACCACAGGCATCTCTTTCTTAGTGACATCACATAGCATCATCCTGGGAATCATTAAAGAAAGCTGAGTGCTGAAGAATTGATACTTTTGAAATGTGGTGTTAGAGAAGACTCTTGAGAGTCCCTTGGACTGCAAGGAGATGTAACCCGTCCATCTAAAGGAAATCAGTCCTGAATGCACATTAGAAGGACTGATGCTGAAGCTGAGGCTCCAATATATTGGTCACATGATGCGAAGAGCTGACTCATTTGAAAAGACCCTGATACTGAGAAAGATTGAAGGCGGGAGGAGAAGGGGATGGCAGAGGATGAGATGGTTGGATGGCATCACCAACTCAATGGACATGAGTTTGAGTAAACTCCAGGAGCTGGTGATGGGCTGAGAGGACTGGCATGCTGAGGTCCATGGGGTCACAAAGAGTCGGACATGACTGGGCGACTGAACTGAACTAAACTGAGGATTCATTTGATATTTAACCAACTATTCTCTTAGGAATATTCTTGAATAACAGTCAAATAATGTCATTTTACTTTTTGTATGCTAGTTTATTTTCTCTTCAAATATACCTAAACTACCTGACAACAAAGACAATGTAACACTTATAGACAGAGTAGGTACTTTATTTAGTGTTACCTAGATAATGCATGTAGATAATGCACTTTGAACAATAGAAAGGTACACATGTAACTAGTATCATAAACCTTTACAAAGCCTTTGTTCAAAAAGCTTTTTTTTACCTTCATAAGTTCAAGGGTGTATATTCTCTTTATTTATATAATGAATATCTTTATCATAATTACATTGTGTAGAAGTGACCTATTTATGATCAGGACATCCAAATCTATGTATCTGAAAGCACTCATTTATTAAAAAAACACATTTCAGTTTTTAAAGAACCTTATGCTGACATTTTCTTACTTAATTTCCATCGTTGTGACCTGGGCATGGAAATGTAGCCTTACTACCATTATTCTGCCTCATTAGAACTAATCATACCAATTAAGAAGAAAACTGATCATTTCAAAATATATGATAAACTGTCACTAGCGTGAGAAAGGACAGGAAGAGAGAAAATCTATACACATAGCACTACATTTAATTTTACATAGAAGTAAAAATTTACTGTGATTTTTGAGAAATAAAGCCATTACCTCTGCAAAAATTCATCCAAGAGTTATTCTGTATTAAAATTTCTATTAAATTGGAACCTTCTGCCTGCATTAAAAATTTCAAAAAAAAACTTGAGTCTAAGAATTATTTATTTGAACTGCTCATAGCGGTACAATGTTTTATTGGCACACAAGGAGTCCAATTTCCAGGTTCATTACCCAAAATAACACAGAAATTTGAAACGAGAAAATATCTTGGTGCTTGAACTATAGATCAAACTATAATTCATATAGCACATTCCTTTATGGATTCTTAGGATAAGAAGAAAAAAGGCAATTTCTCTGCCCACTTGATCGATGTTCTATTTGACCTCTGTAATGCCCTCTTGCCATAACCTTTTAAATACCATCTGCTCTTTTTTTTTGAAGAGTGTGATGGGAAGGAGTCACTTCCAGACAGCAATTGATTATAAGAGCATTAATCAAGGGCATGGATTATCTGTAGCATGACACTCTGTGCTGTAGTTAAGCAATCTGGCTTTCAATGTGATTGGAAAGGTTAGTCCTTATGTAGAAGCTGAAAATGGGCTTAGCAACACATGTTTAAGGAAAGCAGAGCAAATAATGCATGAACATTTATTGGAATCTATGATAAATTTCAGCAATTTTAGGGCTAATTTGTTTACCCAGTATAATGGGATTAGATTGACTATAATATGCTCTCATAAAATGCTGTACACAGCTCAGATGTTTATTCTAATCACAAAACATTTTTTAAAAAGCTATGCAGCTTTGCCTAGGACTTAACAAAATATGATATATTCTTGTATAATTTGAATAGCATACCTATCTGATTTTTCCATTCATTTTCCCACAGTAATTAACATATTCTAGAATGAGCATTAGTCCATAAGAAAAACATTTCTATAAAAATCATATAAGTAGAAAAAACTGTTTTTAAATTTTAATAATAAACATGATTATTAGAGGGCTTCCCATGTGGCGCAGAGGTAAGGGATCTGCCTGCCAATGCAGGAGACACAAGAGCCATGGGTTGGATCCCTGGTCTGAGAATATCTCCTGGAGGAGGAGCTGGCAACCCACTCCAGTATTCTTGCCTGGAGAATGCCATGTGCAGAGGAGCCTGGAGGGCTACAGTTCATGGGATCTCAAACAGTCACACATATAGTCACACAAATGATTATTAGAAAACCAGGGTTTTAAACTTGCACATACTTTCCTAGATGCATGAAATGTATTGCATAACAGTCTAAATTAGTGTTAGTGTTCAATATTATACAAAAGTCTTCATTAGGTAGCAATGAGAATGAATTACAGTGAAATGTGTGTGTGTGTGTGTGTGTGTGTGTGTGTAGTGATAGGGAGAGGACAGAAGGAAGGAAAGGATAGAGAAAAAAAAAGTGGGTGCCAGAGAAGGAAACTGAGAGACAGATTTAAATCTAAACACTTTAACAATTTCCTTCCTGGCCTTCCATACCTGCCCAGAGCAGAGGAGTTTGTTGTTCATACAAGGAATTTCTAGGAAAAAAAGCGTGTGACTACTGACAAAGTGGAGGTAAGTTTTCTCAGAAGATCAAACAGGAAAAAATGATGGGACAGAGTGGTTTTTTAAAGAATAATGATTTACATCCTAAAAGAACAATAAGAAAACAGTAAAGATGCTCTATAATACAATGAAAAATTATTTTTATTTACTTAGTTTAATAAATGCATACTAACTGTTAATTATTATAATATCTTAGACCTCAGATACCAGCCCCCAAATGCATAGATTCTTCAGAAATTATTATCACCTAATCTATGCTTTTCTTAGCAAAACAAACAGTAGACAAGTTATTTTCCACTTGGAAAAATTAAACCCAAACTTATCAGATTTTTTTTATAAATAAAGCCCTTCTCCAGGGTAATTCTTCTTCTTCTTCTTCTTCTTCTTTTTTTCATTTAAAATTATTGCACACATAGCTAAAAGTCAAATAGTACTAAAAGGGTAGTAAATTGTATGATTCATTGATCACAGTTACAAGGAAGAAAAACCAAATCTAGCTAACATAAGCAGAACAGAAATTTATGTGAAGGGTCCAAGGAAGCTCACTGCATCACTGTGCCGGCTGCTGAGCCAGATTAGAGAAAGGCAGAAATGAGAGAAGACAAAAAAATGAAATCACATACAGCAGGAACATGAAGTAAGGGATTATTTAGACTAAACAGCATTGCTCTCAATCACTAACAACACGGCAACTGGTGGGCAGAGCTCTTGCTGCCTATGGATGCTACTTCCACAATGAACACTAAGCCATATGGATCTTAATTCCAGTGCATGCACTCTGGAAGCCAACAGATAGGAAAGGCAGTGAATATTTGACACTTCAACCACAGCCCCCCAGCCCATTTTGCCCCTCCATTTCCTCTTTTTCTGAAATTGTTATTAGGTAATCATAGGACAAAAAAGGATTCCTTTTCATTATAGGGGACTGGAATGCAAAACTAGGAAGTCAAGAGATACCTGCAGTAACAGGAAAATTTGGCTTTGGAGTACAGAATGAAGCAGGGCAAAGGCTATTAGAGTTTTGCCAAGAGAAGTCACTGGTCATAGCAAATACCCACTTCCAACATCACAAGAGAAGACTACAATCAGACTGATTATATTCTTTGCAGCCAACGATGGAGAAGCTCTATATAATCAGCAAAAACAAGACCAGGAGCTGACTGTGGAGATCATGAACTCCTTATTACCAAATTCAGACTTAAATTGAAGAAAGCAGGGAAAACCACTAGACCATTCAGATATGACCTAAATCAAATAGCTTATGATTATACAGTGGAAGTGAGAAATAGATTTAAGGGACTAGATCTGATAGAGTGTCTGATGAACTATGGATGGAGGTTCAGGACATTGTACAGGAGGCAGGGATCAAGATCATCCCCAAGAAAAAGAAATGGGGCAAAATGACTGTCTGAGGAGGCCTTACAAATAGCTGTGAAAAGAAGGGAAGCCAAAAGCAGAGGAAAAAAAAGAAAGATATAGCCATTTGAATGCAGAGTTCTAAAGAATAGCAACGAAATATAAGAAAGCATTCCTCAGCGATCAATGCAAATAGAAGAAAACAATAGAATAGGAAAGACTAGAGATATCTTCAAGATAATTAGAGATACCAAGGGAACATTTCATGCAAAGATGGGCTCAATAAAAGACAGAAATGGTATGGACCTAACAAAACCAGAAGATATTAAGAAGAGGTGACAAGAATACACAGGAGAGCTACACAAAAAAGATCTTCACAACTCAGATAATCATGATTGTGTGATCACCCACCAAGAGCTTTGACTGTGTCAGTTCAGTTCAGTTCTATCACACAGTTGTGTCCGACTCTTTGGAACCCCATGAATCCCAGCACGCCAGGCCTCCCTGTCCATCACCAACTCCAGGAATTCACTCAGACTCATGTCGATCAAGTTCGTGATGCCATCCAGCCATCTCATCCTCGGTCATCCCCTTCTCCTCCTGCCCCCAATCCCTCCCAGCATCAAAGTCTTTTCCAGTGAGTCAATTCCTTGCATAAGGTGGCCAAAGTACTGGAGTTTCAGCTTTAGCATCATTTCTTCCAAAGAAATCCCAGGGCTGATCTCCTTCAGAATGGACTGGTTGGATCTCCTTGCAGTCCAAGGGATTCTCAAGAGTCTTCTCCAACACCACAGTTCAAAAGCGTCAATTCTTTGGTCTCAGCATTCTTCAGAGTCTAACTCTCACATCCATACACGACTACTGGAAAAACCATAGCCTTGACTAGACTGACCGTAGTTGGCACAGTAATGTCTCTGCTTTTGAATATGCTATCTAGGTTGGTCATAACTTTCTTCCAAGGAATAAGCATCTTTTAATTTCATGGCTGCAGTCACCATCTTCAGTCATTTTGGAGCCCAAAAAAATAAAGGCTGACACTGTTTCCGCTGTTTCCCATCTATTTCCCATGAAGTGATGGGACCGGATGCCATGATCTTCGTTTTCTGAATGTTGAGCTTTCAGCCAACTTTTTCACTCTCCTCTTTCACTTTCATCAAGAGGCTTTTTAGCTCCTCTTCACTTTCTGCCATAAGGGCGGTGTCATCTGCATATCTGAGGTTATTGGTGTTTCTCCTGGCAATCTTGATTCCAGCTTGTGTTTCTTCCAGTCCAGCATTTCTCATGATGTACTCTGCATATAAGTTAAATAAGCAGGATGACAATATACAGCCTTGACATACTCCTTTTCCTATTTGGAACCAGTCTGTTGTTCCATGTCCAGTTCTAACTGTTGCTTCCTGACCTGCATACAGATTTCTCAAGAGGCAGGTCAGGTGGTCTGGTATTCCCATCTCTTTCAGAATCTTCCACAGTTTATTGTGATCCACACAGTCAAAGGCTTTGTCATAGTCAAGAAAGCAGAAATAGATGTTTTTCTGGAACTCTCTTGCTTTTTCCATGATCCAGCAGATGTTGGCAATTTGATCTCTGGTTCCTCTGTCTTTCATAAAATCAGCTTGAACATCAGGAAGTTCATGGTTCACGTATTGCTGAAGCCTGGCTTGGAGAATTTTTGAGCATTACTTTACTAGCATGTGAGATGAGTGTAATTGTGCGGTAGTTTGAGCATTCTTTGGCATTGCATTTCTTTGGGATTGAAATGAAAACTGACCTTTTCTAGTCCTGTGGCCACTGCTGAGTTTTCCAAATGTGCTGGCATATTGAGTGCAGCACTTTGACAGCATCATCTTTCAGGATTTGAAACAGCTCAACTGGAATTCCATCACCTGCACTAGCTTTCTTCATAGTTATGCTTTCTAAGGCCCATTTGACTTCATATTCCAGGATGTCTGGCTCTAGGTGAGTCATCACAACATCGTGATTATCCAGGTCAGGATGATCTTTTCTGTATAGTTCTTCTGTGCATTCTTGCCACCTCTTCTTAATATCTTCTGCTTCTGTTAGATACATACCATTTCTGTCCTTTATCGGGCCCATCTTTGCATGAAATATTCCCTTGGTATCTCTAATTTTCTTGAAGAGATCTCTAGTCTTTCCCATTCTGTTCTTTTTCTCTATTTCTTTGCATTGATCGCTGAAGAAGGCTTTCTTATCTCTTATTGCTATTGTTTGGAACTCTGCATTGAGATGCTTATATCTTTCCTTTTCTCCTTTGCTTTTCACCTCTTTTCTTTTCACAGCTATTTGTAAGGCCTCCCCAGACAGCTGTTTTGCTTTTTTGCATTTCTTTTCCATGGGGATAGTCTTGATCCCTGTCTCCTGTACAATGTCATGAACCTCATTCCATAGTTCATCAGGTACTCTATCTATCAGATCTAGGCCCTTAAATCTATCTCTCACTTCCACTGAATAATCATAAGGGATTTGATTTAAGTCATACCTGAATGGTCTAGCGGTTTTCCCTACTTTCTTCTATTTAAGTCTGAATTTGGCAATAAGGAGTTCATGATCTGAGCCACAGTCAGCTCCTGGTCTTGTTTTTGTTGACTGTATAGAGCTTCTCCATCTTTGGCTGCAAAGAATATAATCAATCTGATTTCAGTGTTGACCATCTGGTGATGTCCATGTGTAGAGTCTTCTCTTGTGTTGTTGGAAGAGGGTGTTTGCTATGACCAGTGCATTTTCTTGGCAAAACTCTATTGGCCTTTGCCCTACTTCATTCCGCTTCCAAGGCCAAATTTGCCTGTTACTCCAGGTGTTTCTTGACTTCCTAGGTATGCATTCCAGTCCCCTATAATGAAAAGGACATCTTTTTTGGGTGTTAGTTCTAAAAGTCTTGTAGTTCTTCATAGAACCGATCAACTTCAGCTTCTTCAGCGTTACTGGTTGGGGCATAGACTTGGATTACTGTGATATTGAGTGGTTTGCCTTGGAGATGAACAGAGATCATTCTGTCGTTTTTGAGATTGCATCCAAGTACTGCATTTTGGACTCTTTTGTTGACCATGATGGCTACTCCATTTCTTCTGAGGGATTCCTGCCCGCAGTAGTAGATATAATGGTCATCTGAGTTAAATTCACCCATTCCAGTCCATTTTAGTTCACTGATTCCTAGAATGCCGACGTTCACCCTTGCCATCTCTTGTTTGACCACTTCCAATTTGCCTTGATTCATGGACCTGACATTCCAGGTTCCTATGCAATATTGCTCTTTACAGCATTGGACCTTGCTTCTGTTATCAGTCACATCCACAGCTGGGTATTGTTTTTGCTTTGGCTCCATCCCTTCATTCTTTCTAGAGTTATTTCTCCTCTGATCTCCCGTAGCATATTGGGCACCTACTGACCTAGGGAGTTCCTCTTTCAGTATCCTATCATTTTGCCTTTTCATACTGTTCATGGGGTTCTCAAGGGAAGAATACTGAAGTGGTTTGCCATTCCCTTCTCCAGTGGACCACAATCTGTCAGACCTCTCCACCATGACCCACTCATCTTGGGTTGCCCCGCAGGCATGGTTTAGTTTCATTGAATTAGACAATGCTGTGGTCCTAGTGTGATTAGATGGACTGGTTTTCTGTGAGTATGGTTTCACTGTGTCTGCCCTCTGATGCCCTCTTGCAACACCTACTATCTTACTTGGGTTTCTCTTACCTTAGGCCTGGGGTAAGGCCTAAGGGGGTAGGCCTTCACAGCTGCTCCAGCAAAGTGCAGCCACTGCTCCTTACCTTGGAACTGTAGAAAATTCTGAAAGAGATAGGAATATCAGACCATCTGACCTGGCTCTTGAGAAACCTATATGCAGGTCAGGAAGCGACAGTTAGAACTAGACATGGAACAACAGAGTGGTTCCAAATAGGAAAAGGAGTACATCAAGGCTGTATATTGTCACCCTGCTGATTTAAGTTATATGAATCTTGATTTTAGCCCAGTCAGACTTATGATCTGCAAGACTGAAAAATAGCACATTTGTGTCATATGAAGTCACTAAATTTGTGGTAATTTACCACAGTAACAAAAGAAAACTAACATAGAGACTGAGTGGGAAAAATAAAAGATAAATTGCTAGAAATGAAGAAAGTTTCTGTGTCTAGTGGAGAACCTTTCAACAGGAGCTGTGGGTTCAGTGAACTTGTTAATTTCTGATGAAGTGGCATGAATGGGGTTAGAGAAATAATACCCAACCTCACCCTTTTCCCTTCTAGTTTTTTAAGTCCTTTCTAGTGATAGGAAAAAAAAAAAGTGCAAAGCAACAGACAAAGAATGTTCTTCATAAAAAAAAATATGGAAAAAAGCAGGTTGAAAATATGATCAGGTAAATGAAAAATACTTGTGTACCTACTTGCACTTGTTTTCTTTGCTATTATTTTTAATAGTAAAATTAAAATTAAAGCAGAGAAGATAAAGACTTATTGTAAGTATTACATTCAATATCACAAACTATTCTTGTATTTTGGACACTGCCAAACAATTACATTAAAATATGTATTTTATTATAAAATAATATATAACACTTGTTGAACACAATGCTGATTGGACACATTTGCAAGAACTCTGTATTTAACAATTCACTTAGACTGGCGATTCATTTCTTAAATGATAGTATACATGTTTCAATGCCAATGTCTGATGCAGGATACAGGATGCTTGGGGGCTGGTGCAGGGGGATGACCCAGAGAGATGTTATGGGGAGGGAGGTGGGAGGGGGAGTTCATGTTTGGGAATGCATGTACACCTGTGGTGGATTTATGTCAATGTATTGCAAAACCAACACAATATTGTAAAGTAAAATAAAGTGAAAATAAAAAATTTAAAAAAAAAAGACAATTCACTTAATGTTTAACACAGTAACTCCATGCTCCATGGAGTTACTATTTTTTATTCCCTCTCCCTTCCTTTTTTTCTTTTTTTTTGTTTGGTTTTAGAAAAGGAAACTTGGGCAAATAATATAATTTTTTAATAAGCAGTAAACTCAGGATTGGAGAAGGTAATGGCACCCCACTTCAGTACTCTTGCCTGGAAAATCCCATGGATGGAGGAGCCTGGTGGGCTGCAGTCAATGGGGTTGCAAAGAGTCAGACACGATGAAGCGACTTCATTCACTTTTCACTTTCATGCATTGGAGAAGAAAATGACAGCCCACTCCAATGTTCTTGCCTGGAGAATCCCAGGGATGGCAGAGCCTGGTGGGCTGCCATCTCTGGGGTTGCACAGGGTCGGACACGACTGAAGCGACTTAGCAGTAGCAGAAACTCAGGATTACTAACCCAGGCAGTCTAGATACAGAACGCTTTCATATTATAAAGTGTGCTTCATGCTAAAATTTGTGTTAATAGTCTATATCAAACAAATAATGATATTTAATGATTATTATAAAGCATTCCATATTTCATAATATAAAAAAGAAAATTAAAATCTTTTACAAAGACATACAGCAAATATTAAAGAATAGTTTTCCTTAGCCTTTTTTGTTTCCCTTGATAGTTTTGTTTCCCCCTTGTCTTTAATTCTTTGCTTTGTGTGGGTGTGTTTGTAATTACTGAAGGTAATTATTTTACCTAGAGCTCTTAAGCAGAGTCAGTCAGGAATGCTTATTGACTTCCCCTGAGAATATAACACAGTGTACCAGGAACTGTGACAGTAATGAAAGAGAAAGTCCTAACAGATAAGTAAACAATTGCAAAGCAGGATGATAAGCATAATGAGCTTGAGAAGTTATAGAAAGAAAGAAGAATGTTGCTTTACTGACATAAAAACATAGGGTAGTCAGAGTAGACTTACAGAAGATGGTGACGATAGGGTAAGCGTCTTAACTATACCTTGAGAAGTTGCCAAAGGCAACGGATTAGGAAAAGGTGCTCTACAAAGGGATAAAAACCATGTGAAATGAGAAGGGGAAGATGAATACACTGTGGTACATCCAGACTATGGAATATTATTCAGCACTAAAAAGAAATGAACTATTAAACCATGAAAAGACATGGAGAAAATTTAAAAGCATTTTACTAAGTGAAAGAAGCCAGTCTGAAAAGGCTACATAATATATGATTCCAGCTCTGTGACATTCTGGAAAAGGCAATACTGTGAAGAAAGTCAAAAGATCAGTGGTTTCCAGAGATTGAGGGATGGGGAGGGATGATTAGGGGGGGGGCATAGAGGATTTTTAAGACAGTTAAAATACCCTGGACAATACCATAATGATGGAAACATGTCATTACATATTTATCCAGACCTATAGAATGTACAACATCAAGAGTGAGCGGTAATGTAAACTACGGGCTTTGAATGATTATGAATTGTCAATATAGGTTCATCAGTTGTGACAAAGGTACCACCTTGGTAGGGAATGCTGCTAATGTGGAAAGCTGGGAATGTGTGGAGACAAGGAATATATGGGATATGTGTACATTTCCTTCCACTTTACATTCTAAGAAATAATGTCTTAACAAATGAGAGAAGGGGACCAAGGGCTACTATGTAAACAGGGACTTGTAATGTTTCAATTTGCCATGAGTGTAGAATGGGAAACCACTAAACCATACAGGTATGACCTAAATCAAACCCCTTATGATTAAACGGTGGAAGTGACAAATAGGTCAAGGGATTAGATCCGATAGACAGAGTGCCTGAAGAACTATGGATGGAGGTTCATAACGTTGTGTAGGAGGTGGTGACTAAAACCATCCCAAAGAAAATTAAACTCAAGAAGGCAAAATGGTTGTGTGAAGAGATTTTACAAATAGCTAGAAAAAAAAAAAAAAAGAGAAGTGAAAAGCAAAAGAAAATGGAATGCAGAGCTTGAATTGGAGAGTTCCAAAGAAAAACAAGGAGAGATAATAAAGGCTTCCTAAGGGAAAAATGCAAAGAAATACAGGAAAACAATAAAATGGGAAAGACTAGAAATTTCTTCAAGAAAATTAGAGATATCAAAGGGACATTTCATGCAAGGACAGGCACCATAAAGGACAGAAATGGTAAGAACCTAATAAAAACAGAATAGATTAAAAGTGGCAAGAATATACAGAAGAACTGTTCAAAAAGATCTTAATGACCAGGATAACCATGATGGTGTGGACACTCACCTAGAGTAAGACTTCCTGGAGTGTGAAGTCAAGTGGTCCTTAGAAAGAATTACTATGAACAAAGCTAGTGGAGGTGATGGAATTGCAGCTGAGCTATTTCAAATTCTAAAAGATGATGCTGTAAAAGTGTTGAACTCAATATGTTAACAAATTTGGAAAACTCACCAGTAGCCCCAGGCCTGGAAAAGTTCAGTTTTCATTCCAATCCTAAAGAAGGACAATGCCAAAAAATGTTCAAACTACCACACAATCGCACTAATTTCACACACTAGCGAAGTAATGCTCAAAATCCTTCAAGTTAGGCTTCAGCGGTACATGAACTAAAAGAACTTCCAGATAAACAAACTGGGTTTGGAAAGGCAGAGGAACCGGAAATCAAATTGACAACATCTGTTGAATCAGAGCAAAAACAAGAGAATTCCAGAAAATATCTGCTTCATTGACTATGCTAAACCCTTTGACTATGTGGTAGCAAAAACCTGGAAAATTCTACAAGAGATGAGAATACCAGACCAGCTTACCTGCCTCCTGCAAAACCTGTATGCAGGTAAAAAGCAACAGTTAGAACCAAACATGGAACAACAGACTGGTTCAAAATTGGAAAAGGAGTAAGTCAAGGGTGTATATTGTCACCCTGATTATTTAACTTATGTGCAGAGTATATCAGTGAAATGCTGGGCTGGATGACTCGCAGCTAGATCAAGTATGCCAGGAGAGATATTAATAACCTCAGATACGCAGATGACACAACCCCAATTGTAAAATGTGGAAAGGAACGAAAGAGCCTCTTGATGAAGGTGAAAGTGGAGAGTTAAAAAGCTGGCTTAAATCTCAACATTCAAAAAGCTAAATTTATGGCATTTGATCCCATCAATTCATGGCAAATAGATGGGAAAATAATGGAAATAGTGACAGATTTTTATTTTCTTGGGCTCCAAAATTATAGCAGATGGTGACTGCACCTACGAAATTAAAAGATAGTTGCTCCTTGGAAGACAAGCTGTGACAAACCTAGATATTGTATTAAAAAGCAGAAATATCAGTTTGCCAGCAAAGACCCATATAGCCAAAACTATGGTTTTTCCAGTAATCATGTGTGGCTGTGAGAGATGGACCATAATGAAAGCTGAGCACTGAAGAATTGATGCTTTTGAAATGTGGTTCTGGAGAAGATTCTTTAGAGTCTCTTTGTGACAGAAAGGAGATCAAGCCAGCCAATCCTAAAGGAAATTAACCATGAATAGTCATTGAAAGGACCGATGCTGAAGCTGAAGCTCCAATATTTGGGCCACCTGGTGTGAAGAGGTGACTCATTGGAAATGACACTCTTGATGGGAAAGATTGAAGGCAGGAGGAGAAGGGGACAATAGAAGAAGAGATAGTTGGATGGCATCATTGATTCAATGGACATTAGTTTGAGCAAACTAAAGGAGATAGTATAGGACAGAGAAACCTGGAGGGATGCAGTCCATGGAGTCACAAATAGTTGGACACGACTGAGGGACTAAACAATAGCAGCAGCAGCCAAACAGAATGGGATAGTAAAGTGGTGAGAGTTGAAATAGCTGTCACGAAGTGATGCACATAGTCATTCAAACAAACAACCTGATATTTTCAGTGATTTTGAGCTTCCATCTGTATAAGCATTATGCTAAGCTCAATCTGCACTGTTTATATACATTAATATTTCCATTTCATTTTCCTCAATTCAGTCTTTGTAATTTGGTTATTTCTTTCCTTTTTCTTTTAACTAACTTGGTCTTGAACATCTTTAATATAAAAATAGAATAACAGTGATAGCTGCTCTTTTTTTTGAGGACTAATTGTTCTAGAAATGAGCTAAATCATATTTTACATATATTAGTTAAGTTCAGTTCAGTCACTCAGTCGTGTCCGACTCTTTGCCACCCCATGAATCACAGCATGACAGACCTCCCTGTCCATCACCAACTCCTGGAGTTTACTCAGACTCATGTCCATCGAGTCTGTGATGCCACTGAGCCATTCATCTCTAAATCTATCCTCTTCGGCTAAAGTTCTGTGACTGTTACTTTTTTTGTTTCTGTAGTATAATGTTTTGTTTTATTATGATGTTTGATATTTCTGTAATATGTCTGTATCATTTGATACAATATTTGACACATAAAGTTATATTTTGTTAGTTCTTATCAATTTACTTAGATTGAATTTCCAATTATTTACACATTCGCACTTGTGAGCAGAAAGTTCAAGAGTTGACTCTTTCTTTGAAGTCCTTGCTTGAATTACATTAGCATTCTATGAGTTTCTTCAGTGCTAAGGTTTATTCAGTCTTGAATTATACGAATGGTCCGTGGTTATTATTTCTGCTTCAAAGTGTCACTCATTTAAGTCTAACCATATAGAGCTTTTGCCTAGAGCTGCAGGGATTTTTTTGCTAGTCTACTTTCTTCCAACAGTCAGATTTCAATTCTCTCTTCAATGTTATTGAAAGGCATATCCATTAATTCCCAAAGCAATAACTGCTATGTTAAGCTAGGTCCCGCATCTTTCCTACCTACAAATTTCTCAAATTCTAGAACTGAGTATGAATTACCACCGCAATTACTGCTGCTGCTGCTAAGTTGCTTTAGTTGTGTCCGACTCTCTGCAACCCCACGGACAGCAACCCACCAGGTTCCTCTGTCCACGGGATTCTCTAAGCAAGAATACTGGAGTGGGTTGCCATTTCCTTCTCCATACCCCTGCAAACAGATGGTTAAAAAGAAAGAGCAGTCTACATTCAAGCTGACTTAATTCTTTCCAGCAGACAGGTATAGGAGATCACCTGAGGTCACGTGTTTGTCAGCCATTCTGATCTCTCTCTAGACTAGGGTTTCTCAACCACATAATATATTATTAACATTTTGTCTGGATAATTCCTTGTTTTGGAGTTGTTTTGTGCACTGTAAAATGCTTATCAGCATTTCTTGTCCCCACCCACTACTAGATGCCTGTTAAAGATAAATTATTCTAATACTTTTACGAAACATTGCATAGGACACATTAAACCACACACACATGCGCACACACGAAGAGGACTTCATTCAAGAGTATTACCATAGAAGTCAAGACTGTTGCCACGAGAGAAAGACTGAACTCAGTTCTCAGACAGCTGAGGATTTATAGCCAAGGAGCTGAATGGGGTGATCGCCCTTGTGCTGTTTTTCAGTCGTGTCCAACTGTGTTGGACATTATGGACTGTAGCCCGCCAGGCTCTTCTGTCCATGGGATTATACAGGCAAGAAAACTGGGGTGGATCTCAATGCCCTTCTCCAGGGGATCTTCCTGATGCAGGGATAGAACCCCCATCTCTTATGTCTTCTGGGTTGGCAGGCAGGTTCTTCACTACTAGCACTACCTGGGAAGGAGGTCAGCGGATCAAAAATTACTACAGGAAATCTGATTAGGTACCAAAACATAAGGGAATTCTTGCTAAACTGGCTTAATAAGTTTCTTGCTAATAGTAGACCAAGGATTTAAATATCAAGAGTAAAATATGAGGAATCTGATCAAATATCAAGGGCTGGGAGGCTGAAGCTCTCAATAAACTGGCTTAGTGGATTTCTCTGGCAGCTCAGATGGTAAAGAATCTGCCTGCAATGCAGGAGACCTGGGTTTGATTCCTGGGTTGGGAAGATCCCCTGGAGAAGGGCATGACAACTCCCTCCAGTATTCTTGCTTGGAGAATCTCCATGGACAGAGGGGCCTGGCTGGCTACAGTCCATGGAGTCACAAAGAGTCAGACACAACTGAGTGACTAAGCACAGCACAGTGGAATTCCTTGATAATTGAACTTGTCAGGCCAAGGGCACTGGGGCCATCCTTTGAAGGTAGAGACCTAGCTGAGAAGAAGGCTCAGAGAAGCCTAATTAAAATTTGTTCAATGAAGGAGTTATTCTTTGTTAATTTGTCCCATCCCATGCCATGACAATAAAAAAGTGTTTCCAGATATCACCAAAAGTCCTCTGGAGGACACAAAATTGCTTGTCATTGAAAACTTTTAGATGATCATGATAGACAATGTTGTGCCTTATATTTCATTGCCCTAGAGCCAGAATCTTTTCTAAAATAATTTTTAATTTTCATTTTTTTTCAATAATGAGTGTAGACCATCTAAGTTATAAAGTGAGAAGCCAGAGTAGTGACCACCTGCTTGACATGACCCTGAGAATTTTGATGTTATAGGATATTTTGTTGTTATAGGTGATTGTCTATAAAAGGCAGTGATACTAGATATTTTGTCATTCATTCTTAATAGTTTTACTTGTATTCTTTTCCAAAAGCAGCAAAAACAAAGATTTTTTAAAATGTGCACAATAAAAGTCATTCATAAATTTCATTGATTAAGAATTGCTTCCTTTCCAAAGAGGCATTTTACTTATGCCTTTCATATTTCTCTGGTAAGCATGTGGAAGCAAGTCTTGGGTAGTACAAGTATATGCAAAAATTATTTGCTTATGACTATTAAAATTTTCACATTACAATTGCACATGAAAGTTATGTATTTGAATGATCCATATATGTATGTCTATATTCTAATATATTGTGCTTTTCTTCCTCTTTTTGGAGAATATTAGGATTCATCAATTCTAATAGAATAGGCATTGTTTAATACAGCTTCTACAATTACTATTTCAAGAAAATAAAAGTGTTTAACATATTTTGTAAAATATACTTCTATTAACAAGCAAGCAGTTCAATTAGTTATCAAATACACTGAAAACATATATATCACACAAACATTTACAAACAGAATTATTATTAATTTAAAAGCAGAACTATTGAGCAGTCACATAAAGAATTGCAAACTTTCAAATACTGCAAAAATTCATATATTCTTTCGGTCTTCATTTAACAGCTCATACTCAGTAATACGCTTTGCCGATTCCTTTGGTCTAAATGGCTGCTTTAGTTTTTATATTATTGTCAATGTAAACTGAAGATACATGAATTTCAAGAAGATAATTTACTTTGATTTGTACCATGCTTCACAATTTGAGGTTTCATATGACAGCAACTTATTATACATTGCACATAATTTCAGCCCAGTTAATTATCATGTATTTGAATAAAGAATATAGACTCGCTTTAGATGGTAATTAAAAGACTTGAAATAAAAAGCAAAAAAAAGCAAAACTCATGATTTGACTTTATAAAAGTCTTTCAAAAGGATATTTTAAAATACTAGGCAATTGCACAGCAGATGCACAGCATTAGTGATTCCAAAATATTATATTTTTTAAAAAATAAATACAAATGGATTTTGAAGATCCTATTTATTTGAAAATATTATATTATTGAATAAAAGGTTTTTATTAAGCAGGTAAGAATATCCTCATTTAAGATATTTAATCACCATGCTTTTAGTTTAGAAATACTAATTTGATTTTTTGTTAGATTTTCCCTACATTTTAATTTCCTATTTGGAAATAATAACCAGGATCCATCATGAGTGTGTTATTGTATTACCCAAAAGTTAAACACTGTACTTTGTCTATAAAGGCTGCATGTCAGCAGAATTCACCAGAAATTTTACATTTAAGGGTGTCCAGAAATATTTTAGTTACATTTCCTGGTTAATAAAACAAAAGAAAACGTTTTATTTTTCTATCTACAGAAATTACTGGGAATGTCATTTAGTATTTCTTTACCCTCTTCTGTAATACACAAATAGACTCACAGAATATTATCATTTTGCTACTTTAAATATATATTATTTTAAGAATGAGAGCCACTATGTAAATCTGGAAAGTGACAGTTCAATATTTTTTCCTTTGTCATATTTTGAATGTGTTCAGCAGTGAGTTTTGTATGTGTCTAACTTAACAGAACTCTTTTCCTCAATAAGGTGCTTAGTGTGATTTTTGCAATATGTCTAACCACCCTTCTCTAAAATATAGATTCAATAGCTTTTAGATGACATCAGTTCAGTTCAGTCGCTCAGTCGTGTCTGACTCTTTGTGACCCCGTGAGTCTCAGCATGCCAGGCCTCCCTGTCCATCACCAACTCCCGGAGTTCACTCAGACCCATGTCCATCGAGTCCGTGATGCCATCCAGCCATCTCATCCTCAGTCATCCCCTTCTCCTCCTGCCTCCAATTCCTCCCAGCATCAGAGTCTTTTCCAATGAGTCAACTCTTCACATGAGGTGGCCAAAATGTACTGGAGTTCGGCTTCAGGATCATTCCCTCCAAAGATATGCCAGGGCTGATCTCTTTCAGAATGGAGTGGTTGGATCTCCTTGCAGTCCAAGGGACTCTCAAGATTATCTAAAAAAGTCACCAGTATTAAAATGATGACATATAGAACAGTGGTGCTACATAACAACAATGATTTCAACAGGTCCTTAAAAACTTTCAGTCTTAAATGATGGCTAACGCTAGTGGCAAGATTTGGTTTTGGTGTTATTTTTATTGTTTTGTTTTCATTATTCAATAGGATTAAATTGGGCATGTTCCAATTTAAGTTGAAGCAGTTATAGTGACATTGTTTTGTCACATGTTGAGAGCTACCCAGCTGGGTAGGATTACAGAACATAGTTTGATTTTTTTATTTATTTTTTTTTTGCAGAATATGGCCAGTATTTTTGAAGACTATAAAATGAATGTGGTATTTTTCTAAGTTGACTTTACCAAAGCTTCTTAATAAGATATTTATGAGCTTAAGAATATGTGTTAAGGTGGTTCACCTGTTATATTTATTATATCTTTTTCATTAAATTTATTCACTTTCTTTTTGAGTATGTAATAAACTCTAATGAATTAAAACACTTAAATTTCTAAAAAAGTATATAGTGAAAATCTTAATGTCTTGCCCACTATCTATTTTTCCAATCCACAGCTTGCCCTCAAAATAACTGTTATTAGTGGCTTCTCATGTTTTTTCTAGACTTTATTAATACATGTACAAGCAGACGCAAATACCTATTTCATCATTTTATTTTTACCTGTATCATTTATTACCCACACAGTTCTGTAATTTTTTATTTAGCAATACATTTTGGAGATCTATCTATATATCCACATGTGAAATATTTCCTGATATACTTTTATCACTATGTGAATATAAATAATTTACAAATTTAGGTTGTTTTTAATCAAAGTAATAAATACTGGAAACTGAATAAAAATGTATCATTTCACATATGTATATGCATTTCACGTATATGTATGTCATTAGAATAATTCCTAGAAGTTAGCTTGCTCTGTCATATGTACACATGTTTAAATTTGATCAGTGTTAGCAATCAACTATTCATAAGTTCTATACCAGTTAGTAATTTCACCATCGTGTGAGTGCCTGTCTCCCTAAAGCCTCATTAACAGAATGTGCTGCTATATTTAACGATTTTTTTCTTTGTTTTCTTTGTTTGGATCTTTCTGGTAAAAATTTGGCTGAGTATTAAGTCCCAGGTGACATTCTCTTTCTTTGTGTGTATCTCTTCTACATCTTGCTCCACATTCTTCTGACACTGAATAAGGTTGTGGAAAAAACCTGAGTCTCAACTGAATCAATTTCCTCCCTTCAAAGAAATAGTTTTTCAAAGCTAAATAATGTTTCCTTTCATTATATGTAGATTTTAATTATTTCTAATTGTACAGATTATTATATTTTTAAATTAAATCCTGTTCCATCATTTCAGTTGGTCTTCAGTGACTCTATTATATATATATATATATATATATATATATCTTTTTGTCTGTCTTCTATATCTATTTCTTCTCCTCCTATTTCATTTAAAGTTGCTTTATTTCCACTTCCTTGTGTTTGTTTTCTGTTTTACCCTCCATGTCTCTTACTGTGATATCAACAGGGTCTTTTCATTTGTACTTCTTCCAAGTTTATCTTCATTTCTATGGCAAATTGTTCCTGCTTCCTTCCTGAATGCTGTATTTCCATTTTCCATTTGATTCCTCCATATTTCTGATCCTCTGATTCTTTTTTTTTTTCTTTCTTATATTGTGGTATTTGTTCATCAATGTGATTTTTGTTTACTGTTTGTTTTTTAATTCAGGGGACAGCATATGGCCAAAATGTATGTTTCCTCTATGGTAGAATTTTCTCTTTTCTGGTCACTTTGTCTTTTGATAGAGAAAAAAAAAGTATTCTTTTTATTCTTGCTTTACTTATATTATTTCTGTAATAATAGCATGTCATTTTTTTATTATCGTTTGACTCACCATTGTGTATGTTCAATATACGTTGCCCAATCACTTTTGTTAGTTTTCTATATATAGGAAGTGGTCTAGATAACTCCACAAGCAGGGGAAGTTCCTACACACCAAAGATGCACTCACCTCTGATGAGGGAGACAATCTTCTTGCTGCAGCTCCAAATCCAGAACTAGATCACTAGCAGAAGAGCTTTTTTCACCTTTCTCACTTACTGCCATTCTCCCATTTCTTGTTGACATCTAGAGATAAATATTTAGAAATGTATATTTCCTGGAATCTCCTGACATAAACTCCCCTGGTTCTTACTGTCATTACCCACATTTCTTTATTTTCTCACCTAGCTTTTGCCCAGTTTTAGATATTATGGTAACACTGACACATAATTTAAAATCTACGGATTATATCTGCTTCCTAGTTTCACATGAAAATGACTTTGTAAGATTTCACTTTATCCCTTTATGGCAATTGTTGTTGTGTTTTTCTTTTGTTCATTTATTTTAAGTAATTTCATGAAGAAAAGAAGGCAATATAGACATACATAGCCATGCCTGGATTGAAATCCCATCTAAATTTCTATTTAATTTTTTTTTCTTCTCAAACCTGTAACTTCCTCTTCCTCACATTACAGGGACTCACTCAAGGCTTCAAGGAAGCCGCAAGACTAGATACTCACAGATACTCATTATTATATCTTAACAGAAAAATACCCAGATCTAAGTTTTCACAAGAGGCAATAATCCCCCCTGTGCCCTAGACCCAAACATCCCTTTATCCTTGAACCCACACAACCTTCTTGCATCAAGAAAATTACCAGTTATTCCTCCTGTGTTGTGCGTATTCACTCTTTTCCTTTCTATTTCAGCCTTTCAGTTAGCACTTAGTTCCACTTCCCCTCCAGATGTTGTCTTACTATTCAGTTTTGTTTTGTTTTTTGTCTTTTATCAGTTCCGAAAACAAGTATCTATGTTTCATGATTTCATATCACTAGAGAAACAGAAACAGATAGAAATAAATGTAGAAATTTCAAAAGATCGGTTTGTATGATTGTGTGTGTGTGGTGGTGGGGGGGGGGGTGGTAAGTCAAAAATATGTAGACAACCAGGTAGGTCCACAATCCTGAAACCAGGGTTGATGCTGCACATTGGCATTGAAGTTCAACCTGCTACATCTCTTACAAATACTACTGCTGCAAACTGGTAACAGAATTTCAATGCTTTCCTTGACTCTCTAGCCAGAAGTGTTGCTTATATATGTTGTCTGGCCTCACCATCGTCCAGCAAAAACACTAACCTTGTAGGATAAAGACTAACATAGTCCAAAGTTGCCTGCATTATCTGAATCCTACTCACCCCTCTAGAATCAACTAGCAGCAACATGTCTGTTTCCCCTTTGTTCTCTAAGGCACTAACTGTAGGCCCTTACCTAATACATTTTGTATTCATCTTTTTAGAGCTTTCACACATAACCTCTAACTTGTAAGCTATCATACCAGCTATTTTAAATGGTTACTTTGCATTCATTATCTTTTCTTCACAACATTTATTACAGCTTGCCATTTTATATTGATTATATTTTTTGTCATGTTCATTACTTCCACTAATGTAAACATTCAGGAAAACAAAATGACATCATTTTTTCACCACTACTTCCCTAATATATTGTATAGAATCTGGAATGTGATGGTGTTTAAATCACCTGGAATGAAGGAATAAGGCAGTATTATAAGTGAATAAATGAACAATTTGTGCCTTCAAATTGAAGAAAGTCTGAAACCAACTTCCAAATCATTTTTAATAATCAAAAATATACATACAAGAGGAGAATCAGTATATGTTATTTTAGATTCAGTCAATTTATCAATTTACATGAAAGGCATATGGTATTAAAGTAGCTAATTAAATGGCCACATTTAAACTAGTAATGAATAATCACAAAACTGTATAGACTACAGGTATTTAAATTTAGGTATAATTTGTAGAAACTATAGGGACAATGAACTTTTGGTTAAATGATAACCACACCCTACATGTGGAATAAATAATATCAATACTTTGATGTCTTACTATGGGTTCAGACCACCAAAAGAATTTAGTAGCTGAAACTTGACAACTATGGATGTTTCTTTGTAACATTATATCAGGAAGCATTGATTCTATAATCAAAAGACCTATTTTCACATCTCAGTTCAATATTGTTTGGCACTCAGCTGGTTACTTAGTCTCTTTAAAACTCCTTTTATTGCTTATTACTACAGGCAGGCCAGGCTTTCTTCAGGTACATGAGATATCAGTAAATGGGATAGTAATTGTACTTAATGTTTTCATGAGAAATCAATGTTTAGAATAACATGGGATACATGACTAGCACTCAAAATTCAAAAAAAAAATATTTTTGTCAAAGTCATATGGGTTAAGATACTTTGGTTTGGGGTTTCTTTTTCCTCAAATTTTTAATGATTAAGTAGAATATTATATCTAAGGTTTCAAGAACTCTGTAATTTTGATGACATGATGATCATAGGCAGAATATAAGATCACTTAACAGAAAGCTATTAAATTCTCTATTATTTTTACAATGCTAATAAAATACTGTCCAGTAGATAATGCAATATCCTAGTGAGTCATTTTTTTTAATATTATTGAAACTTATTCGGCTTCCTTCCTCTACTGACTCCCAGAAAGCTAAGGATTTTGAATGCATGCTCTTCTGACATAGCTGTGTTCTTTCCCCTCCTCTTCACCTATCCATATATGGGGTTTCAGCTCTTGGATATTCTTTGTTTTGTATATTTTTGATTTCATAGTTTTGTTGGATTTGTGTGATTTATTAAAAGTTGCCTTAAGTCTATTTTGGAAGTAGGTTCAATATCAGAGTTAATATGGAAAACATTAAATAAAAATGTCAGCTGTCAAACTCTTGATATGCATCCTACCATGATAAAATTCACAAACAGCTTATCATGCATGTCCTCCAAATCAGATTTAATCTCTACAGTGTTGCTGTTGTGTGTGTGTGTGTGTGTGTGTTTCACAAATATGGCATCCATTCCTAATGTACGTTATTGACTACTAGAGAAAAAGTGTTCCATGACATTGGACTTGCCCGTTTTTCACATACTAGACATGAAGACATCTTCAAGTTTTGAATGTCAAAAACATAAGGAGCTAAAGGTCTTTTGCTATTAAAATAAACACATGAAACTCAAATTTGTTTTGGTTTTCCTGTACTGCTGGATTTGACCTTACCATAAACAGAAAGTATGTCCTTATGATCTGAGAGTGTGAAAATATGTTGCCAAGCCATATCATCTCAGAAGCTTTAGAGCTTTTGTTTTAGTATATAAGCATTCTAATATAATTTATGAGGGAAAGGAAAAGCAGAGTAATAAATGATTGTTAAAATATCTTATGTCAGAACACATAATTTTATGGGCAAAAATGTTAATAGTAGTTAGCACCTAATTTGCAAAGTTGCTAATTTTCTGTTTTCATTATTTCATTTAACTTGAATGAAAGGTTTTATTCTTCAGAGTGAATTTTTTATATATGTACATTGCATTAAACTTACATAGGCAACATTTAAGATAATACTAATTTGATGTAGAAAAACAATAATTATTTTTATGTTTACACAGGTTTATGTAGGAAGAAATATGTGAATGCTTGCGTATATGTAAAAAATAATGATTCTATAATGATTTACTACTCAACTGAGGAAGATACTTTTGTCCTTCAAAGTTTTAGGATCAGAAATTTCTGAGTGCAATAATCACAGCCAGATACATGGAATCAGTCTTCCCTGGATATTTCCATGGTTAAACTTAGGTTAAATTTGAATTCGCTTATCCAACTTGTTAGAGATCATTTAAAAAATCACTATTTCTTTGCACTAATAGCAAAGTATGAGCAAATTAACTCCTCTTTCACTTTCATCAAAAGGCTCTTTAGTTCTTCTTCACTTTCTGCCATAAGGGTGGTGTCATCTGCATATCTGAGGTTATTGATATTTCTTCTGGAAATCTTGATTCCAGCTTGTGCTTCTTCCAGCCCAGTGTTTCTCATGATGTACTCTGAACATAAGTTAAATAAGCAGGGTGACAATGCACAGCCTTGACGTACTCCTTTCCTGATTTGGAACCAGTCTGTTGTTCCATGTCCAGTTCTAACTGTTGCTTCCTGGCCTGCATACAGATTTCTCAAGAGGCAGATCAGGTGGTCTGGTATTTCCATCTCTTGAAGAATTTTCCACAGTTTGTTGTCGTCCACATAGTCAAAAGCTTTGACATAGTGAATAAACCAGAAATAGATGTTTTTTCTGGAACTCTCGCTTTCTCAATAATCCAACGGATGTTGGTAATTTGATCTCTGGTACATTTGCCTTTTCTAAATCCAGCTTGAACATCTGGAAGTTCACGGTTTATGTACTTTGAAGCCTGGCTTGGAGAATCTTAAGCATTACTTTACTAACATGTGATATGAGTGCAATTGTGAGGTAGTTTGAGCATCCTTTGGTATTGACTTCTTTGGGATTGGAATGAAAACTGACCTTTTCCAGTCCTGTGGCTACTGCTGAGTTTTCCAAATTTGCTGGCATATTGAGTGCAGCACTTTCACAGCATCATCTTTTAGGATTTGAAATAGCTAAACTGGAATTCCATCACCTCCACTAACTTTGTTCATAGTGATGCTTGTTAAGACCAACTTGACTTTGCATCCAGGATGTCTCAGTGAGTGGTCAGACCGTCATGATTACCTGGCTCATGAAGATCTTTTTTGTACAGTTCTTCTGTGTATTCTTTGTCATCGCTACTTAATATCTTCTGCTTCTGTTAGGTCCATACCATTCTGTCCTTTATTGAGCCCATCTTTGCATAAAATATTCCCTTGGTACATTTTCTTGAAGAGATCTCTAGGCTTTCCTATTCTATCATTTTCCTTTATTTCTTTGCATTATCACTGAGCAAAGCTTTCTTATCTCTTCTTGCTATTCTTTGTAACTCTGCATTCAAATGGGTATATCTTTCCTTTTCCCCTTTGCCTTTCACTTCTCTTCTTTTCACAGCTATTTGTAAGGCCTCCCCAGACAGCCATTTTGCTTTTTTGCATTTCTTTACCATGGGGATGGTCTTGATCCCTGTCTCCTATACAATGTCACGAACCTCTGTCCATAATTCTTTAGGCACTCTATCAGATCTAATCACTTGAATCTATTTGTCACTTCCACTGTATAATCGCAAGGGATTTGATTTAGGTCATTCTTGAATGGTGTACTGGTTTTTCCTACTTTCTTCAATTAAGTCGAATTTTTCATTAAAGAGCTCATGATCTGAGCTGCAGTCAGCTCCTGGTCTTGTTTTTGCAGAATGTATAGAGCTTCTCCATCTTTGACTTCAAGTAATATAATCAACTTGATTTTGATATTGACCATCTGGTGATGTCCATGTGTAGAGTCTTCTCTTGTGTTGTTGGAAGAGGGTGTTTGCTATGACTAGTGCATTCTCTTGGCAAAACTCTATCAGCCTTTGCCTTATTTCATTCTGTACTCTAAGGCCAAATTTTCCTGTTACGGCAGATATCCCTTGACTTCCTACTTTTGCATTCCAGTCCCCTATAATGTAGAGGACATTTTTTGGGGGTGTTAGTTCTAGAAGGCTTTGTATGTCTTTATAGAACCATTCAACTTCAGCTTCTTCAGCATTACTGGTGGTGGCATAGACTTGGATCACTATGATATTGAATGGTTTGCCTTGGAAATGAATGGAGATCATTCTTTCGTTTTTGAGATTGCATCCAAGTACTGCATTTTGGACTCTTTTGTTGACTATGATGGCTACTCCATTTCTCCTAAGGGATTCTTGTCCACAGTATTAGATATAATGGCCATCTGAGTATATTCACCCATTCCAGTCCACTTTAGTTCACTGATTCCTAAAATGTAGATGTTCACGCTTGCCATCTCCTGTTGGACCACTTTCAATTTGCCTTGATTCACGGACCTAAAATTACAGGTTTCTATGCAATATTACTCTTTACAGCATCGAACTTCCATCACCAGTCCTATCCACAACTGAGTGTTATTTTTGCTTTGGCTCTATTTCTTCATTCTTTCTGGAATTATCTGTCCACTGATCTCCAGTCGCATATTGGGCACCTACTGACCCAGGGAATTCATCTCTGTGTCCTGTCTTTTTGCTTTTTCATACTATTCATGAGGTTCTCAAGGCAAGAATACTGAAGTGGTTTGCCATTCCCTTTTCTTGTGGACTACATTTTGTCAGAACTCTCCACCATGACTCATCCATCTTGGTTGGCCCTACACAGCATGGCTCATAGTTTCACTGAGTTAGACAAGACTGTGGTCCACGTGATCAGATTGGTTAGTTTTCTGTGATTGTGGTTTTCATTTTGTCTGCCCTCTAATGGAGAAAGATGAGAGGCTTATATAAGCTTCTTAATATGAGACTGAGGGGGAAACTAGGTCTTGTTCTGATGGGCAGGGCCATGCTCAGTAAATCTTTAATACAATTTTCTATTGATGGATGGGGCTTGTTCCCACCCGGTTATTTGACCTGAGGCCAAACTATGGTGGAGGTACTGAGTAATTGTGGCCTCCTTCAAAGGTACCATGCAGGCACTACTGCACTCAAGGCTGCCAACCCTGCAACAGGCCACCGCCAACCCACACCTCTGGCAGACACTCCTGGACATTCACAGGGAAGTCTGGGTCAGTCTTTGTGGAGTCACTACTCATTTCTCCTGGGCCCTGGTGCATATAAGGTTTTGTTTGTGCCTTCCAAGAGTCTGTCCCCACTCCTGTGTAAATTCTGGCAGCTTATGGTGAGGTTAATGATGACTTCCTCCAAGAGGGCTTATGCCATACCCTGGTCTACTGCAGCCAGAGCCACTGCCCCTGTGGCAGTCCACTGCTGACCCATACCTTCACAGGAGACACTCAAACAGAGCTCTGGCTCAGTCTCTGTGGGATCTCTTAGTCCTGGTGCACACAAGGTTTGTTTGACCCCTCCAAACGTCACTGGCGGGTATGGGGTTTTCTTCTAAATGCGATTTTGCCCCTGCTACCATCTTGCTGGGGTTTCTCCCTTGCCCTTGGAAGTGGAACATCTCCTCACAGTAGATATTAGTTGATGAATTATACAGAACCATTGATACATAACTTGTGCTTATATTGAAATGTATATGTACATAGTGCAAGAAAATCGGCAGTAGAAGTGAAGGAGAAACACTTTAACCTTTCAACCTAAGTGTTTTTTCCATGCTGCTGCTGCTGCTGCTGCTAAGTCGCTTCAGTCGTGTCCGACACTGTGCAACCCCATAGACGGCAGCCCACCAGGCTCCGCTGTCCCTGGGATTCTCCAGGCAAGAACACTGGAGTGGGTTGCCATGTCCTTCTCCAAAGCATGAAAGTGAAAAGTGACAGTGAAGTCGCTCAGTCGTGTCTGACTCTTCGTGACCCCATGGACTGCAGCCTACCAGGCTCCTCCATCCATGGGATTTTCCAGGCAAGAGTACTGGAGTGGGTTGTCATTGCCTTCTCTGGTATTTCCATAATTAAAACTTAAACTAGAGAATGTGTGATCTATGTCTTATTTAGAAAAGTTGAAAAACATTAGAATGTTGAAACTATTTAAATATAGATTTTGCATTATTTCTTAATCATCAAAGTACCTTTTCCCAGAATTAGTAATTGGTAAGCATTTTTATTTTTTACATGTTACAAGATTTGGTTCATATTTTAAAATTTCAATCTGATGAAAGTCTGACTCTCTTCAGAGCTTGGACCTACAGGCTAACATCAATTTTTTGCACATTTTCTCTAGATATAGAATCTTCAATTCCCACATTATTTTCTAGGCAATTATTCTATATCCTTCAGAATTTAACATAATGCACTTTTCTAAATAAAACATTTCTGAGTGTCAAAAACCCAGAATATTTGTGTTATTTCTTTCTGCGATAATCTCTCATTTCAGTCAACTTTTTCTTCAATACTTATTATAATTTGTAATTTGTGCTCAATAATTACCACATGAATCAATGGGAAAAAAGAAAATAAATAAAGGGGTTTAAATAGTGTTCAACAGCAGACTGAATTTGTGCATTTGACAATGGACACTTTTTTTTTTAATTGCAGTAGAATTAATTAACAACACTTTGTTAGTTTTGAGTATGCAGCAAAGTGATTCAGTTATACAAATAGGTATATTTTCTCAGACTTTTCTATTTTAGGTTATTACAAGGTGTTGAATATAGTTCCCTAGGCTATATAGGAGGTCTTTGTTGTTTATTTTATATGTAATAGTGTGTATATGTTAATCTCAAACTTCTAATTAAACCCCCTCCCCCCGCCAACCAACAATCCCCTTTGGTAACCATAAGTTTGTATTCTATGTCTGTGAGTCTGTTTCTGCTTTGTAAATAAGCTTATTTACATCATCTTTTTTTCAGATTTAACATATGTGATATCATATGGTATTTGTCTTTCTCTGTTTGGCTTACTTCACTTAATATGATAATCTCTAGGTCCATTCATGTTGTAATTGGCATTATTTCATCTTTATATTATACACATCGCCTTCATTCATTTCTCTGTTGGTAAACACTTGGGCTGATTCCTTGTCTTGGCTACTGTAAATAGTGCTGCTATGAATATAGGAGTGCATGTATCTTTTTGAATTAGAGTTTTCTCTGAATATGCCCAGGAGTGGGATTGCAGGATCATATGATAGCTCCATTTTTAGTTTTTCAAGGAACTTCCATACTATTCTCCATAGTGGCTGCTCCAATTTACATTTCCACCAACAGTGGAGTAATATTTGTTTCTCCAAACCCTCTTCAGCATTTATTATTTGTAGACATTTTAACGATGACCATTCTGATTGGTATGAGGTGATACCTCATTGTAGTTTTGATTTGCATTTCTCTAATGATTAGCAATGTTGAGCATTTTTTCATGTACGTCTTGACTATGCAGGTTTCCTTAGAGGAATGTCTATGTAGGTCTTCTGCTTAATTTTTGGTGGGTTGTATATTTGATATTAAACTCTATGATCTGTTCATATGTTATGGAAATTAATCCCTTATCAGTAACAAATATTTTCTCCTAACTCATAGGCTGTTTTTTTTTGTTTTGTTTATAATTTCCTTTGCTTGTCAAAAACTTTTAAGTTTAATTAGGCCCTATTTGTTTATTTTTGTTTTTATTTTCATTACTCTAGGAGTGAAAGAAAGTGAAGTCGCTCAGTCATGTCTGACTCTTTGTGACCCCATGGACTCTAGTCTACCAGGATCTTCTGTCCATGGGATTTTCCAGGCAAGAATACTGGAGTGGGTTGCCATTTCCTTCTCCAGGGGACAGATCTAGAAAAGTATTACTGGATTTATGTCAAAGAGTGTTCTGCCTATGTTTTCCTCCAGGAGTTTTATAGTATCTGGTGATAGTAGACATTTTCTTTACAGATTTTATTATGTACTATTAAAAGCAATGGATATTTTCCTGGGAGGAGGTTGGCTTTATTATATAGATACTAAGCATTCAGTAACACATATAATTTTTAAGTAGTATTTATAACAATTTTATAAATCACAAGTAATATTTTCCATGGGGTCACAAAGAGTTGAACATAACTGAGTGATTGAACTAAATATTTTTAAATTATCATGACTAATGAATCATCTTGAGATATACTGTCCCATTTTTGTTGCTTCATACTACAATTTATTTGCCAAATTAATTACTTTATATTGATGTATTTTATGATTAGTAAGTTTGGTAATATTTTAACTGACCACTCATTACACACATCTTGTTATTTCAAAAATATGTAAAAAGGTACAAGTATAGAGCTCATTAATGTTAGCCTCAAATTTCTTCATAATTAAAATTTTAAAAGTTTAGTTGAATTTGAATGTGTCTCTTCACAATGCCTTTTCTGTTTTGAAATGATACTAAATTTTATTCAAACAATTATGCCCTATTAAAAAAGAATAAATTAGCAAGAAAATCGCTGCATTAGTAAAATTTTGTTCTTAGTTCCACATAATAAGTGATTATAACCTTTTTACTATGGCATTGAAATTTAACACAGAGAAGTCTCATTTATAGTTAAAATGGATTTTA
The DNA here is from genome assembly GCF_016772045.2 of Ovis aries. Classification (NCBI taxonomy): domain Eukaryota; kingdom Metazoa; phylum Chordata; class Mammalia; order Artiodactyla; family Bovidae; genus Ovis; species Ovis aries. Next base: position 148,771,114 of record NC_056054.1, on the reverse strand, counting down.
GTTATGCTCTCATTGTGCCTGATAATGCTTTAATTTTAGCTATGGTTCTGGGAAAAATAATAAAGACTACTTAGAAAAATATTAATATTAAGATAAAGGTTGCAGAATAAGTTTTAAAATTGTTCTCATAAATAATTCATGCATGTAAATAACTTTTGCACAAAAATGGAAAATAAAATATATATATATATATTTATGTATATGTGTTTTTAAAAGTTTTGGAGCCTCATACAACTTGATTGTTATTACTCAAAGATAGTCTCATCTAATCCAACTGATTAGCCCTTGGCTTTTTATATCTGTTTGTCCTAAGCTGAACAATACATTTAGCTTATGGTGTCTTCTCTTTTACATACAAAGCTCAAAGGCAGGAGCATAGTTGTCTTTACCCTGAAGATGGATAACAATAAGAGGAGTTATAATAAGCACTGATGGTAAATCCAAGACCAAATTCTCTTGTGCCAGGATCAAATACATATGATCTGTCCCTTTTAGTCAACAACTTCCCTGGTGGCTCAGATGGTAAAGTATCTGTCTGCAATGCAGGAGACCCGGGTTCAATCCCTGGGTTGGGAAGATCCCCTGGAGAAGAAAATGGCAGCCCATTCCAGTATTCTTGCCTGGAAAATCCCATGGACGGCGGAGCCTAGTAGGCTACTGCCCATGGGGTCGCAAAGAGTCGGACACGACTGAACGACTTCACTTCACTTCACTTATCAGTGACTTGGAAGAAAACATGGAGGACATATAAATCTCATTTTGGTGTAGCAAGACTTTGAAACTCCTGCTCATCATGGATCTACAATCCACGTGCCTCACAGTCTTGTCCATTGCAGTCACTGTCAGACTGTCCATCTAGCAGAATATCTTATCCATCCATCAAAAGATTTTGATGTCTGTACTTTATGTACATCTCTTACTATAATTTCATTTTCTGTCATTTTCTCTTTTCCTCCTTCTCTCCCAATTTTTTCCCTATTCCTTTAGAAACTCCTGATCTTATAAAAAAATAAAAATTACTCCACGTTTGCAAATATTTCTTAAAAATATTGCTCCTATTTGATGCCTCAAATGACACTTACTATCTCTTGAAGCCACGTTCTTTTATAGACATTTTGGGACACAATTCAGTATTCAGATGATAGAGACACATTTGCTGTTTTTTCATTATTATTTCAATGCTGAATTTTTTACTTGCTCTCTCAAAAATTCAGATTCTTTGATATAAATGCAGTTCAGCTTTCTCACTCACTAATCATTCTGTGTTTTGTTCACTTGTTTTCTTTCTTTCTTCCCAGCTCTGTCTCTCTCTTTCCCACTAGCAAAATCCAGTCCTAGTTATAACTGAGTATTTGTGTGTTCCTTGGCTGCAACTGAGAAGCTGAATGCTGCTGGAGAAAATTATGCAAATGTATTAAATGAACTTTCTGCCACCTCAAAAAGTACCTAAAACTACCAGGCGATTTCTTTATATTTCTTTAATAATATATATATTTTTTCTAAAATGATCTTAAAACTTCTCTTCTCTCCCTAGCATTTCATCATCATTCTTATATGATGCCTTGTCATCATCAACATTATCATCTCTATCATTATAATTTAAACTCTAACTTCTGCAGAAAATCATTTACAGAATTATTTAAAGCACTGTGTTAGAATGAGCATTATACATGTGAATAATATGTTTCCTACCAGCACAAAATTTAAACTGTGGTGGGTGACACAGTTAAGTAGAGGACTTTATAGCACAGTATGAAATGTTTACTTTAAAAACCCATTCTTATACTATTCATGGGATGCTTAAATGTGTATCAGGCACTGGTCTAGAAACTGAGGCTATAATGGTCAATAAATAGACAGTTCCTGTCATTTCACTGAGAAATGATAAACAATAAGATGTGATTATTATAGATAATCTTTGTATATTTTCTTACTACATCAGTCTTTTGTAAACTGTGAAAATGTGAGTCACCTCACTGAAATTGTTATCTTTGGATAAATTAATAATACCAGTTTGGGAATTACAAAGTTGAAGATCACGTCCTGCTATACAATGACCAAATAAAGCTACTGGAATAGCCTCAACTTCTCCTTTGTTGTTTTTCATATTCTGCCTAACTGCTGCAAACATTTTTGTGGAGTCATAATGTATAATGACCAAGAAGAATATATTTTATAACAGGCTATTTGTTTTACTATTAACACTTTACAAAATTTTGGCCTGAATAGAGAGCTAGGTAGTCAAGAGATACCAGGAGTAAGAGCAAGTTTGGTCTTACAGTACAAAATGAAGCAGGGCAAAAGCTAACAGAGTTTTGCCAAAAGAACATACTAGTCATAGCAAACACCCCCTTCCAACAACACAAGAGATGACTCTACTCATGGACATCACCAAATGGTCAATACCAAAATCAGACTGATTATATTCTTTGCAGTCAAAGTTGGAGAAAGTATGCAGTTAGCAACAATAAGACCTGGAGTTAACTGTGGTTCATGAACTCCTTATTGAAAAATTCAGGATTAAGTTGTATAAAATAGGAAAATCACTAAGCCTTTCAAGGATGTCCTAAATCAAATCCCTTATGGTTAAATAGTGGAGATAATGAATACATTCAACGGACTAGGTCTGATAGACAGAGTGCCTGAAGAAGTATGGTTGGAGGTTTATAACATTGTACAGAAGGCAGGAACTGAAACCATCTCAAAGAAAAAGAACTGCAAGAGGACAAAGTGGTTGTCTGAGGAGGCTTTACAAATAGCTGAGAAAAGAAGAGAAGTGAAAGGCAAAGAGGAAAGGGAAAAATATGCCCAACTGAAGTCAGAGTTCCAAAGAATAGAAAGGAGAGATAAGAAAATGTTCTTAAGTGGACAATGCAAGAAATAAAGGAAAACAATAGAATGGGAAAGCCTACAGATATTGTCAATAAGACTGGAGATACCAAGGGAACATTTCATGCAAAGATGGACACAATAAAGGGCAGAAATGGCAAGGAGCTAATAGAAGTAGAAGAGATTAAGAGATGAAAAGGATACACAGAAGAACTGTACAAAAAAAGGTCCTAATGACCCAGGTAACCATGATGGTGTGGTCACTCACCTAGAGCCAGACATCCTGGAGTGCAAAGTCAAATGGGCCTTAGGAAGCATCACTATGAACAAAGGTAGTGGAAGCTATGGAATTCCAGCTGAGCTATTTCAAATCTTAAAAGATGACCGTCTTAAAGACCTATGTCAGAAAATTTGGAAAACTCAGCAGTGGTCACAGGACCAGAAATGTTCAGTTTTCATTCCAATCTCAAAGAAAGGCAATGCCAAAGAATGCTCAAACTACCATACAATTGTACTCATTTCACGTTCTAGCAAGGTAATGCTCAAATTCTTTCAAGCTGAACTTCAGCAGTATGTGAACCAAAACTTACAGAAATACATGATAGATTTAGAAAACGCAGAGGAACTAGAGATCAAATTACCAATATCCTTGGATCATAGAAAAATGAGATAATTCTAGAAAGACATCTGCTTCATGGACTACACTATAGCCTTTGACTGTGTCGGTCACAACAAACTATGGAAAATTCCCAGAGATGAACATACTAGACTACCTTACCTGCTTCCTAAGAAACCTGTATGCAGAACAAGAGGCAAAAGTTAGATCTGGACGTGGAAAAACAGATTGGTTCCAAATTGGGAAAGGAGTAAGTCAAGGCTGTATATTATCACCCTGCTTATTTAACTTATGTGCAGAGAGTATCGTGCAAAATGCCAGGCTGGATGACTCAAAGCTGGAATCAAGATTGCTGGGAGAAATATCAACAACCTCAGATATACAGATGATACCACTCTAATGGTAGAAAACAAAAGGAACCTAAAGAGTCTCTTGATTAAAGCAAAATTCCAGTTCAGTTCAAATTCAGTCACTCGGTCGTGTCCGACTTTTTGCGACCCCATGAATTGCAGCACGCCAGGCTTCCCTGTCCATCACCGACTCCTGGAGTTCACTCAGACTCATGTCCATCGAGTCAGTGATGCCATCGAGCCATCTCACCCTCTGTCGTCCCCTTCTCCTCCAGCCTCCAATCCCTCCCAGCATCAGAGTCTTTTCCAATGAGTCAACTCTTCACGTGAGGTAGCCAAAGTACTGGACTTTCAGCTTTAGCATCATTCCCTCCAAAGAAATTCCAGGGCTAATCTCCTTCAGAATGGACTGGTTGGATCTCCTTGAAGTCCAAGGGACTCTCAAGAGTCTTTTCCAACACCACAGTTCAAACGCATCAATTCTTTGCCTCTCAGCTTTCTTCACAGTCCAACTCTCACATCCATACATGACCACTGGAAAAACCATAGCCTTGACTAGATGGACCTTTGTTGGCAAAGTAATGTCTCTGCTTTTGAATATGCTATCTAGGTGGTTCATAACTTTTCTTCCAAGGAGTATGTGTCTTTAATTTCATGGCTGCAATCACCATCTGCAGTGATTTTGGAGCCCAAAAAATGAAGTCTGACACTATTTCCACTGTTTCCCCATCTATTTCCCATGAAGAGATAGGACCAGATGCCAAGGAGAGTGAAAAAGCTGGCTTAAAACTCAACATCTGAAAAATAAGACCTTGACATCCTGTCCCATCAGTTCATGGCAAGTAGATGGGGAAAAAGTGGAAACAGTGGCAGAGTTTGTTTTCATGGGCTCCAAAGTCACTGCAGACAGTGATTGTGACCATGTAATTAAAAGACACCTGTTTCTTGGAAGAAAAGGTATGACAAATCTACACAGTGCATTAAAAAGCAGAGACATCATTTTGCCGACAGAAGTCTACATAGTCAAATGCATGGTTTTTCCAGTGGTCATGTACCGGTGTGAGTTGGACCATAAAGAAGGCTGAGCACCAAAGAATTGATGAGTTTGAACTGTGGTGCTTGAGAAGACTCTTGAGAGTCCCTTGCAGAGACAGGAGATCAAACCTGTCAATCCTGAAGAAAATCAACCCCGAATGTTCATTGGAAGGACTGATGCTAAAGATGAAGCTCCAATACTTTGGTCACCTAATGCGAAGAGCCAACAAATTGGAAAGGACCCTGTGGCTTGGAATGATTAAGGACAGAAGGAGAAGGGGATGACAGAGGATGAGATGGTTGGAAGGCATCACCAACTCAGTAGACATGAGTTTGAGCAAACTTTTGGAAATAGTGAAGGACAGGGAAACCTGGTGTTCTGCAGTTCATGGAGTCGCAGAGAGTGGGACATGACTTAGGGACTGAAAAAGAACAAATAGCTCACAAACCACCAAGGCAGTCATACAGTATATTTAGAAGCAGACAATGTGAGAATATAGCCTGATTTCTAAAGATACAGCACATATGATGCATAGCCCAAGAATGGTCTGAATAGTGTAAGCTCAAGAGGAATCAGTCAGACATGACTGAGTGACTGAACTGAACTGAACTGAACAAGAATCAGAAAGGGCTTCCCTGATGGATCTGAATGTAAAGAATCTGTCTTTAAAGCAGGAGATCCGGGTTCCATCCCTGGATAAGGAAGATCCTTTGGAGAAGGGAATGGCAGCCCACTCCACTATTCTTGCTTAGAGACTTCCATGGACAGAACAGACTGGCAGGATACAGTCCTTGTGGTCTCAAAGAGTCAGACACAACTGACAGACTAACACCGGCTTTCAACAAGAATCAGGACACAGATGTGATGGAACAAAGTTGAGAGGAAACCTCAGAAAACTGGGAAAATGGTTCCCGAAGGTGAAAGCCATCTGTTTCATACACTTTCCTTACTGCATATCTTTTTTTAAGGATTATATCTACAATAAAGGAAGGATGCGGGAAAGGAAAAAAAAGAAGAAAGGACATAATGAAGGATGGACAAGTAAGTGGGAATATGATAATAATCTTCAGAAAAATCACTGAAGTCAATTTAGAAATTGATGTTTTTCTGTGCTGTTTCTTAGCAACATTTAGAGGCTATACACTTAGTATTTAAATGCTTGTTTCAATTTTAATGGAGATTATTTTGATAAAAATATCAAATAGAGTATGTATTCTCACACTGAGTTAAAATTAAAATTCAATATGTGTAAATTACAATGATACATCTAAGTATCTAGCAGTAATACCAATGGTGACAATTGTTTCTGTTGTTTGTTTCTAGAAGCGGCTCAGAAGTTTCTTATACCAAAAGCTTTTTCTGAATTTCTGACCAATTTTCTGATTGTGAAGTGCTATGCTTAAAAAGTGACAAATTTCTAATCAACTCACAAATAGAACCCAAAGGAAAGTAGATTATGCCTTTCTATTTCATTTATCAGATAACAAAACAGTGGTAATGAGACTTAGGTAAGAGTTTCTACCTCTTCCAAACATACGCTTTTCACTAATTGGAGCATCAAACAAAACAATTGATAATAATATTGCTTCAAAATCAGTGTTTCTTTTTTTAAAATAAAATCTCCCTTCCACTCAGTAGAACACTAAACAAGAAAGGAGAAAACAAAAGACATTTCCATACAGTCCAGAGAAGTAAGAAGAGAGGTATATTACAAACACAATATGTGATGGGGGATTGAATAATTGAAGTAGTTTCAATTAGAACCTCAGAAATAGTTGTTTTTACACTGGATGGACATTAGAGTCACTTGGGGAAGCTTTTAAAAATACTGAAGCATGGATCTTGCCCCAAAATAATTAAATCAGATTATTCATGAACATGTAGATATTACACATCCACATTTTAAGCCCTCCCCCTCATGGCTATAAGGTTTGCTCAGTTATGAGAATCACTGAAATATAGTGAGAAAGTAATTTGCCCTCTCAATTAAGCAAATAGAAATGTCCCATTCCAGTGGCTTTTATTTTTTGCTCTTCTTTTTTTTTTTAAGCATAGTTAAAAGTTGCCTAGTTTGGTCTAAACTTACATTTAAATACTCTCCAAACATATTTTGAAACAGTGTTTTACTCTTTTTAGAAAGCGTAAAGCAATTTAGTTTCCAATATCTAGAAAATACCAGTTTGAGATGGTGCTTAAGAGCCCCACTTCCTTCTACTGAAAAGTGAAAAACAAAGAAATCAAGAAAAATGCATTATGTCTCTAATTAGTATTTATTTTGTAACAGTTATTAGGGGTCAAATCTGGAACTGAAAATGAAGAGAGAAAGCCTTCCCATCCATTGAGCATATGTGCATCCTCGAAAGTGAAAAAGAGCCAAACGAGTGTCTATATTAACATATGTGCACCCAGGATTACTGACAGCGCTATAAGAATAGATATGAATCAAAGCAATTACAGTTGAGACTTAGAGGTTTCAAATATTAAAAGCAGGGTTCTATTTTTATTCTAATATGCTGCAAAGGTTGCAAAACAAAAGGGTTCTGAACAACGCCAGCCTCTGTGCTCATGATTAGCATTGTTCTCCTTTGGGAGTAGAAAATATAATGCAGCCGCACTTCAGGACCCAGACGCTTTGCTGATACCAGACCTCCCAGACCACCTGTTTTCACATCCTCACATGCACTGTAGTCTGTCATTCACGGGTGCCCCATGCACATATTTGGCAGTTTGCTTGCCCACTGCTTTGGCAGTTTTCCAAAGTCGAATAAGTACACTGCACTTTACAAATTCTATGTGCAATGCTTTCCAATCAGTTAAGTTACTCACCGTCTCTGCTAGTATTTGAAGAGGCATTACAACCATGGAAAATTGCATAGGCCAAAATAATTCTACCTAAAACCTTTTCATCCAAAGGTTTTTAAATGGGATTATGAAGGATTTTAGCAAATATTTCATGTCAGCTGCATATTCACAAAACATAAAAAAATTAAGTGACTTTCTGTTACACTGTTTGTTAATTCTGAAAATCACTAAGACTGAAAATACAGTGAGGATAAATTTTGTTTAGGCTTTTTAATTCTATTCTTTTGTTAGACCATCTCCCAAAGTATTCAGGAACACACTAAAAAAAAAAAAAAATAGAAAAGAAAAATAGCAACTTTAAAATAAATAACGTATTTTTTTCACTTTAAGTGTTGTGACTAAATATGTCCAGGGATTTTTATTGAAGAAGACTTTTCTTTTCAAGAATACATGTATTTGAGCATATGCTACTTTTACACAAAGAAAAATAAAACTCCTGTGCAATAAATAAAATTCATTTTAAATTTGAGGGCCTATTGTGACCAGTTTGTTTCTGAAGAAAACCTTTGGTTTTCTATTATAATGGCATCTTAATTAAGGATTAGCAAAACATTACAAATAAAACAAGACTCATTGCAGTTAAAGCAAGTAATTGGATAGAAGAGGCATAGTTAAATCAGTACAAATCCTACAATCATCTAGAAAACCACGAAGCACACAGAATTGTCTTTTCCCAGGTGATTTAGGGAACAGGCTATTAAGGGAATGCTTCAGGTGCTGATAATTTTAAAATCACAACATACAAAGCACTGACTAGACAGGGTGTACAAGAACAATAAAAGTGAGATGTTCTCCCCAAAATGAAGGGCTCACATTCTAGTGGTGACAGACATGGGCATCCTTTCAATGTAGGAGGAATGGGTTTGATTCCTGTTGGGGAAATAAGATCCCACATGCCACATGGCCTAGGAAAAAGCAAACAAACTATCCTAATTCAGAGGAGGAGCTACACAATTTGCATTAGAGGTAGCTCTTTCCATTTGGAAAACACTTTAATAGCACACACCTCCAAATTGTACTGCATGAGGAATAAATTAAACATTTCCCTTTTCCAATGACTGGTATAAGATATACGACTTTATAGGTGGTCTGGGGAAAGGAGAGTTGGGAGAAAGGATCTGGGGAGAAAGATTTCAATTGTCAGATGCTTGACAACATATTGGGTTCAAGGAGATACAGAGCAAGTGAGCAGTCTGGTGGCAGAGAAAACCAAGGAAGCTTTAAGAATGACAGTATGTTCAGAATTGGGAACTCATGTTACACTCATGGCGGATTCATGTTGATGTATGGCAAAACCAATACAGTATTGTAAAGTAAAATAAAGTAAAAATAAATAAATAAATAAAAAGAAAAAAAAAGAATGATAGTATCTCATGTGTAGCTCTCAATTATGGTCTCTGCTTTTTAGAATACTTCATTTCTCCCAATTTTGCAAAGCCTCAGGAATGCATGACTATTGTGTTTAAGATATTTTTTCCTGAGATTTATTTCTCCCAAACATTAAAAAAAACCTTAAACACAACAATCATGCATTGTTGATGCTTTGAAAAATTCTGAAAAAAGCATCTGGTATAATACAGAAGCACTGAAGAGAGAGGGAGCAGAGGCTGCCGGATAGGAGGACAATGGGCAAGACACAGGCTAGATTCTATAGATGACTCAGGTTCTATGTAAGACCCAGGAGCAGGTATGAGATATTCCCTAAACACACCCATATGTGCTGATGTGCTCAGTCATGGCCAACTTTTTGTGACCCAGTGGACAGTAGCCCACCAGGCTCCTTTGTCCATGGAATTGTCCAGGCAAGAATAATGGAGTGGGTTGCCATTTCCTTTTCCAGGGGATCTTCCTGACCCAGGGATAGAACCTGAGTCTCCTGTGCCTCTTGCATTAGGAGGAAAAAAAAAAAAATACCCATAGGATTTCACATTTAAACAAGGACTGCTAGGGGGCTGGCACCAAAGTGAGCTACTATGTGAGAAGTTAGCAAAGCACAGTTCCAAAGTTTCCTGAGCACTGGGCTTCTCACAATATGTGGAATCATGGCTCAAATTATTTTAGTTTAAGGGATTATTGACATCTAGGCCTTTGTATTACATTAGCTCTGATAGGCTAATCCCAGGGACAGGGGAGCCTGGTGGGCTGCCGTCTATGGGGTCGCACAGAGTCAGACACGACTGAAGCGACTTAGCAGCAGCAGCAGCAGCAGCAGCTCTGATAGGGGCTGTAATACAGGGGGAAAGTCCACTAGGCAGCAGAAAAATCAGAGGTTTTACAGACAACTGTATCAGCAGTTACATCCAATCTCCTACATTTATCAGCTATGCGGTAACAGAGAAGTGAATGACACTCTCTGGGGCATTCTCACCTATTAAAAAAAGATTAATAATGCCAACTTCATTGGCTAGGTATGTGCAGCAAATGTGTTTACAGCACCTGGCATATTGTAGACACAGAATAAATCTTAGTCCTTTTTCCTAATTTGTCTTATTCATCCTACTCCCTGAGGACTCTAGTAGACAGAGGCATTGATTCCAATTAGAGGTCAAAAAGTTTTTGTGAAAAAGAATAGCTTTGAGTAAAAATAAGTATGTTAAAGTACTTCCAGAGATGGATTTAGTGGGGGAACATAATATAATTACAAGAAAATGTAATAGTACATGTATGCATGTGAGCTAAATGCTTTAGCTGTGTCCAAACCTTTGGGACTCTATGGACTGTAGTGCGCCAGGCTCCTTCTCTCCGTGGGATTCTCCAGGCAAGACTACTAGAGTGGGTTGCCATGCTCTCCTACAGGGGATCATCTGTACCCAGGGACTGAGCCCTCGTTTCTTATGTCTCTTGCATTTACAGGTGGATTCTTTACCACTGAGGCACCTTGGAAGCCCAGTACATGTAGGTATGTCCGTAAATGAAAGAAGTGTTCATAGAAGATAAAGTCAGAATGTGTAACTAGAGATTTTTGATGTGCAGTAGGCAGGTTTTTGACCCCCATGATCTTTATCCACTGACGTTATACCTGAAAATATCTTCCTTTGTATAGTAAGGAAGGGAAAAGTAGAAGAGTTTCTCAGCAAAGAGCATGAAAGGAAGACTCCAACCACATGTACAGTAAATCCCCAGCATCAGAACCTTCAAGCTGCAAACTTGTAGATATGCAAATATGCCTCTGGTTCGAGCAAGGAAACAGCCTGTGCCATCACTGTCTGGCATGAGTGAAATTGCAACTTGCCTTCCAGCTCCTATTTCCAATCATCCTTCAGGTCTACTATCTCCTGTCTCCTCTCCCTCCTCCAGTCAGTAACTCTTCTTGCCTGTTCACCAGATGCCAGCCCCTGTATGAAGCTGTTGTGCTATACTACTATGAGTTTCAAGGTACTGAACTATAAGATTTAAAATGTTTTCTTTCTTTATTGTGCTTTTTATGTATATTTGAGTGCAAAGTATTATAAACCTATTATAGTCCAGTATTATATAGCTGATTATATTTGTTGAGTACCAGGCTAACTATGTTGGACTTACAAACAGATTGGACTTAGGAATATACTCTTGGAATAGAACTTGTTCATATGTAGGGGACTCACTGTATTGTGGCTTGCCACAATCCAATGAATGCCTGTAGTTTCTAGAACCTGGAAATATCCCTCAGTTCCGAATCAGCAAAAAAAGGAGGCCTCAATCCTAAAATCACAAGTTTCCCTAGAGATTCCAGAAATGCATGCAGTTTGCTGACAACTGATTTTAGAAAATGTTTAGAACAGCACGCAACTGTTCATATAGAACTATAACAGACTCTAGTTGTAAGCCAATATGTTTGTAGTGGTTTGTTATGGCAGCAGTAGAAAGTCAATGAATGATGCAGGTTGGGAGATAATAGCATTGAATGAAACAGAAACGTTGAATGTAAACTGTATCCATTGCTACTGGAGGTGAGAGAATTATCACCTTGCATTGCAGTGCCCATTGTCTCCTTGCCCCCTGCCCTCCACATACAAATATTTACTTAGATACACTCAGGTTATATTTTATTGGAAAATATAGTAAGGAATAAAGCAAATTCCAGTGACAGCTTCTGGTTGAATAGTTTGAATGGGGTCACAAAGTGATATTCATTAGATGGTGTAAGAGTAATTACAACAAAATATCCCAGATATAACGTAACATACTACAAAAAAAGGTCAAGAAGCTGATACTGCACAGAAATGCTAGAAATGTAGCAGAATTCATTAAGAAAAGATTCCTACAAAATGACATATTTGCATTTACTTTTATTCCTTAATAGAAACTGGCTTTTCTGTATTGTTAATGAAGAAGGAAATTGGTTCCATATTAATAATTCCACAGAACTTACACTCCTAGTGACATATTTGTTTTTGAAATGCATGTTGTCTGGTGCTGTGATGTAAACAGATATTTTCATCACAATAAAGATACATATTTAAACCTCAAAATAAAATATATATAATTGTTATGTAAGACCATGGGATCTTTGAAAAAATTCCTACTTCTTTCTTAAGTGCTCAGTGGTTTTCTTAGAGTACAATTCTAGACAGCACTGTGCCTTTTTTGATATGTTTCCAACCTTCTGTAATCATTTGAGAATGAGTTACAAAATTTGATCTTGAAAGTCATGAAAGTAGTCTAATAAATGAAAACCATGGCAATTTCTAAGTAGCAGAGGGGCTGGAATTCACTATTTCCCTTTTAATATCAATCAGTTTTTTGACACAAAAATATTCAAATATAGTTTGCTTTGGACTGGTGAATCTAAGATACACAAAAGGTCAAATACACAGGTTTACTCCAGCTTATGTATTATTTCAGATTAATTAGAACATTTTTCTATGTTCTTCTTTACAACAGTGGTTGAAGCAGCTAAACTGTCCTGTACCTCCCTGAATCATAGTTCAAGTCTAATATGGAAATGTTCATAGGAATGGAAACAGGTCAAGTTGCAACAGGAGGCCAGTTGAGTTTCCATGTTGTTATTCAGTCACTAAGTCATATTGACTTTTGTGACCCCATGGACTGCAACATGCCAGGGGAATTAGCTTAATAACATTTCATCCTTTCACTAATTTCTTTGATGTCAAAGAGATTGATTTCCCCTCTGAGTTCTCCAACATCTTTTTGTCTTATTTTAATATTTCTTTATCTAAATGTTTTTGTTGAAACCTCTCCTAAAGAAGGGCCACTTATAAATGTGCTCTGCTGCTTGCTGCTCTTTCCTTCCACTCCAGTTCAAGTCTGCCTTTTCCATTCTCTTACCATTTTATTAATCCATCCGTCTCCCCTGTATTGCAAAAGGCGTGTCTCCTTGTCTCTTTACACTTTGTTTTGATGACATGATCCCATATTACATTCTGTTGCTATAGTGATCTCTCTAAAATCCAAATGTATGATCTTCTTGAATAAAACCCAAACATTTTAAATTAAATTCCAACTCCTTGCACCACATACAAGGATACTGGTAAATGTGTTTTTTTGGTTGTTTGTTTGTTTTGAGAGGTGGTTTGTTTTTTATTTTGTTTTTGGTATATCTCTTTGGTCTCAAAACCCATTAAGTCCTAAATTCATCCTAAATTCATGCCCACTGAGATCTAGTCATATCAACTACTTGAAATTCTCTGAAGGGAACAAGGTTTTGAAGAAATTTTTTTTTTTCTGCCCTGCCACCCCCACCTGCCTCACAAATAATCTTTCCTTTCTCTTAACTTACATAAATCTTATTCTCATTATTTAAAAAAAATAGTTATAGCCTAAGTGTTATCGTTTCTGGAAAGCCGTTCCTGGGTTCCTCTCTATACTCAAGATCCTCTTTGCTTTCATTGCTTTTAGCACATATCAGATTTCATTGTAATAGAAAAATGCTCCCCATCACACTTTTCTGATGAAAGTTATCTTTTCTCAATTTTGAATAGAGGTTCTAAGAGATTGGTAGTTTAAAAAATGAGTTAGTCAATGGATTGAAAAAATTAATTAAAATTATGACTTTGTCCTTTACCAAATGCTGATGAGACATGACCTTCTATGGAACAAGTCTAAAACCTTTGTAAAGTGTTATATATATATTACTCTGTATATTTTCTCCCTATTAGGAGCCATTTCAGATTAGTTTTGTCATGCTCCCTTTTACAAGAAAAGCGTAAAAGAAGGTAAAGAGTAAAAATTCCATAATATTCTTTAATCTGGCTATTAGGAAATTTAGAGCTGATTTGCTGTTATTCTTCTAACATTTCAGGCAGTTTTTGCTAGATGTTTATGGTGTAAAGATAAATAAAATATGTGCTGTTTCTTAGGAAACTCATTCTCACAGCCAACTCCAAAATTAAAAGTCTAAAACCCTCTGAAAATGTCATAATAGCACATAACTTAAGGATGCTGACAAGTTAAATAAAATGTTTATTTTAAAAAGTATAGGGTGTGCCTCAAAGGATATCTTTTATGTTGGCTATATATGTATTATTCTTCTTATTAATTTTTAAAATTTTCTTTTTGGATTAAGGATATTGGCTTCATTACATCTATGAATTTTAATGTAAACCACACAAAGTATTGTTTTTTAAAATAAGTGAATTATAAATAAATTTATCAAAAATTGTTAATAAATTAGCATAATGTTATTAGGACATTTAAGACTACTAAATCTAGTTAAAGGCTAATTATCTGAAATAATACATTTTTGCTGTATTATTGTAAAAATGTTTTTCAAATAAAAGAATAATAAAAATAAGAAAACATTTCCATTTCTATTATCACCATTTATTTCTTCATGTTATTTTTTCTTGGCTTACTAAAGCACTTAACAGTTGGACCCCAGTTCATCCCTTCTGGTCTGTCTTCCATTTTGTTGTACCTTCCCTAGTGGTTCAGATGGTAAAGTGTCTGCCTATAATGCAGGAGATCTGGGTTCGATATCTGGGTCAGGAAGATCCTCTAGAGAAGGAAATGGCAACCCACTCCTGTACCCTTGCCTGGAAAATCCCATGAACGGAGGAGTGTGGTAGACTACAGTCCCTGGGGTCTCAAAGAGTCAGACACAGCTGAGCGACTTCACTTTCATTTTCAGTCTTTCCAAAGTATGGATATGATTTTGTCAAACCTTTCTTTAAAATCACATATGATTTTCTATTACAGATGAAACGCTACCCCAGCTCCTAAGCATAGCTTTAGCACACCTTAGTCATCTGTCTTCTGTCTTCTACCAGCTAGACTCACCTCTGCCAGTCCCCTCCATCCCCTAATTTAGTAGGCTAGTTTGGCTTTGATTTCCATACATGATATAGAGAATACGAACGCAGATATAATGGTCACCAGTGGGGAGAGAGGAGGAAGGGGCAGAATAAGGATAGATGATAAGAGGTACAAACTAGTATTTATAAAATAAAGTTAAAAACCTACAAGGATATATTGTACAGCACAGGGAATGCAATCAATATTTTATAATAACTTTAAATGGATTATAATCTAAAAATATCGAATCACTATGTTGTACAACTTAAAGCAATATATTGCAAATCAATTATACTTTAACTTAAAAAGCCTGTATAGCAATTTCCAAATAAATATATACAAGTATGTACACATGAACACACACATTATTATACATAAATGTTACATAATAATGCTATAGCTGGATCATGTTCCTTCCAAATGCCTATGTTGAGCCCCGAACACCTCATATTATAACTGTATTAGGAGATAAGGTTTTTAAAGAGGTTATTAACTTAAAATTTGGACATTAGATTAGACTCCAGTCTTCTGACTTGTGTCTTTTTGCTGCTGCCACTGCTGCTTCAGTCGTGTCTGACTCTGTGCGACCTCAGAGACGGCAGCCCACCAGGCTCTGCCGTCCCTGGGATTCTCCAGACAAGAACACTGGAGTGGGTTGCCATTTCCTTCTCCAATGCATGAAAGTGAAAAGTGAAAGTGAAGTCGCTCAGTTGTGTCTGATTCCTAGCGACCCCATGGACTGCAGCCTACCAGGCTCCTCCTTCCATGAGATTTCCCAGGCAAGAGTACTGGAGTGTGTTGCCATTGCCTTTTCCTGTGTCTTTTTAAGAAGAAATCTGAACATATAAAGAAGCACCAGGGATCCAGATGCACAGAGGAAAGATCGTTGAGCTCACAGAGAGAAGGTGACCATCTAACAGCCAAGGAAAAAGGCCTCAGGAGAAGCCAAAGCTACGGGTACTTTAATCATAGACTCCTAAGGATTCAAAATTTTGGAAAAAAAAAAAAAAAAGGAATGTTTTGCTTGAACCATCTAGTTCATAGTATTTTCTTATGGCAATTCTAGCAGATTAATATACATATTGATTAGGCAAAAAGGCACAGGGGATTCAAGGAGAATCGCTTCGTGTTCATTGTGCAAGGTGATAACTGATATTCCATAGTGCATATCAAAAAGGTAAACAGATCTGAGAAGCTAAACTGAATTTCTTCCCTATATAACAACAACAACAACAACAAAATTACAGATAATGTTATTGAATAGCAAAAGGGAAAAAATGCAATACTTAGTCTCAAGAATCTCGTATATACCATTATTATTTATTATTAAAGGAAAGGTAAATATTCAAATCATAAGAGTGAAAATTTAAGAATGAAAAATAAAAATATGTACTTATAAAATTTAATATTAATTAGCTTCATTGAAGATAATGTAGATTAATAGTCATTACTTGGGAGGCAAGGTTTCCATATATGGGCAATATATAATTTAAGCTTATAAGCAGCATCTCTTTAGTGATTAACTTGTAATAGAATACAAAGTTCCTCCTCTATTACACTGCCATCTAAAAACTCAACTGTAATGTAAGAGAAATTATCAGAGTGAGATAAATATTGACTTTTTTGAAAATTATCTTTTTAGAAATAATATAAGCATGTCAGAAATTCATACAGGCAGTGTGAAAGAGTTGATATATTTCACTTTCTGATTTACCTGTAAAGTAAAGCAGGACAGTACACAGAACATTAAATGTTGGTTTATTTCAACAATGTGGCATCAAATTTTGTTAGTAAATTTTATTTGTAAATGTTTTTCATAAGTTTTATATATGTAAAACATTTTGAAATGATTTTAGTGTTAGACTTATTTAACATTTTTAAAATGCAAACTTGAAGCTAAATTTTAAGGATGACCAGAATAAGAGTGAGATTCAAAGAGAATGAACATTTCCAGGGTTCTCAAAGTGAATAATAGAGTGAATCAAAATGGGGAGTATCAAAGGGAATGACAGATTGAAGGGGGACGATTTCAAAGTGAATGGAGAAACAAAAGCAAGTCTGCTGAAATTTTAGTTCTGTGGTTGACAAAGGATCAAGCTGGACAGCTTGCCCTGTGTAATTTCCCAATATCCACAACTAGATTTCTTCATAAGTTACCTAATTCACTTTTGGTATCTCAGGGATAAAAATAAATGCCCTATATCTTTTTTGTTGTTATATTCAGATTATAAAATGTCCTTCTTTATTAAAATTTTGTATTTACTTTTTATTTTAACTCAGTTACCTGAAACTTTTGCTTCTGGTCATGCAGGAGAGACAAGAGTGTGAATTATCTCAAAAAACAATCATCTATGATACTAGAGCAATTATAAAAATTAACTTTTTCAGATGTTGAGAGCAATCAGTGAGATTGCTGAGGATTTCTGTGAAACACACGCTCTCTCTCTTTCTCAAGTTCGTTGCCTTTATCAGTTCAGTCACCCAGTCATGTCCAACTCTTTGTGACCCCATGTATTGCAGCACACCAGGCCTCCCTGTCTATCAGCATCTCCCAGAGTTCACTCAAACTCATGCCCATCGAGTCGGTGATGCCATCCAGCCATCTCATCCTCTGTCATCCCCTTTTCCTCCTGGCCTCAATCCTTCCCAGCATCTGAGTCTTTTCCAATGAGTCAACTCTTCATTTGAGGTGACCAAAGTATTACAGTTTCAGCTTTAGCATCAGTCCTTCCAAAGAATACCCAAGACTGATCTCCTTTAGAATGGACTGGTTGGATCTCCTTGCAGTCCAAGGGACTCTCAAGAGTCTTCTCCAACATCACAGTTCAAAAGCATCAATTCTTCAGTGCTCAGCTTTCTTCACAGTCCAACTCTCACATTCACACATGACCACTGGAAAAACCATAGCCTTGAGTAGATGGACCTTTGTTGGCAAAGTAATGTCTCTGCTTTTCAGTATGCTATCTAGGTTGGTCATAACTTTTCTTCCAAGGAGTAAGCGTCTTTTAATTTCATGGCTGCAATCACCATCTGCAGTGATTTTGGAGCCCCCAAAAATAAAGTCTGACACTGTTTCCCGTCTATTTCCCATGAAGTGATGTGGCCAGATGCCATGACCTTAGTTTTCGGAATGTTGAGCTTTAAGCCAATTTTTTCACTCCCCTCTTTCACTTTCATCAAGAGGCTTTTTAGTTCCTCTTCACTTTCTGCCATAAGGGTGGTGTCATCTGCATATCTGAGGTTATTGATATTTCTCCCAGCAATCTTGATTCCAGCTTGTTCTTCTTCCAGCCCAGCATTTCTCATAATGTACTCTGCATATAAGTTAAAGAAGCAGGGTGAACAATATACAGCCTTGACGTACTCCTTTTCCTACTTGGAACCAGTCTGTTGTTCCATGTCCAGTTCTAACTGTTGCTTCCTGACCTGCATTAGGTTTCTCAAGAGGCAGGTCAGGTGGTCTATTATTCCCATTTCTTTCAGAATTTTCCACAGTTTATTGTGATCCACACAGTCAAAAGCTTTTGCATAATCAATAGCCTTTATAGGTTATTACAAATATTGAGTACAGTTCCCTTGTGCTATGCAGTAGGTCCTTGTTTGTTATATTTTATATACAGCAGTGTGTATATGTTGGGCTTCCCAATTGGTGCTAGTCGTAAAGAAGTGAAGTGAAGTGAAGTGAGGTCGCTCAGTCATGTCCGACTCTTTGTGACCCCGTGGACTGTAGCTCTCCAGGATCCTCCGTCTATGGGATTCTCCAGGCAAGAATACTGGATTGGGTTGCCATTTCTTCCTCCAGGGGATCTTCCTGACCCAGGGCTCGAACACAGGTCTCCTGCATCGCGGGCAGACCCTTTAACCTCTGAGCCACCAGGGACTTCCCTGTCGTAAAGAACCTGCCTGCTAATGCAGGAGATGTAAGAGATGTGGGTTTGATCCCTGGGTTGGGAAGATCCCCTGGAGGAGGGCACAGCAACTCACTCCAGTATTCTTGCCTGGAGAATCCCATGGACAGGGGAGCCTGGCAGGCTACAGCCCATAGGTTCGCAAACAGACAAAACTGAAGCGATTTAGCACCAACACATGTAGTGTATACTTGTTAATCCCATCTTCTTATTTATCCTGCCCTTCTCTTTTGGTAACCATAAGTTTGTTTTCTATGTTTGTGAGCCTGTTTCTGTTTTGAAATAAGTTTATTTGTATCTTTCTTTCAGACTCTACATATAAACATATATATATATATAACATATATATACATATATAAGACATATATATTTGTTTTTTTCTGTCTGACTTACTTCACTCAGTATGATAATCTCTAGGTTCATCCATGTTGTCACAAATGGCATCGTTTCATTCTTTCTTCTGGCTGCATAATGATCCACTTTATAAATATTCCACATCTTCTTTTTCTGTTCCTCTCCCTATGGATGTTTAGGTTGCTTCCAGGTCTTGGCGATTGTAAACAGTGCTGCACAAGATCATTGGGGTGTATGCATCTTTTTGAAGTATGGTTTTCTCCAGATATATGCCCAGGAATGGGATTGCAGAATCATATGGTAGCTCCATTTTTAGTTTCTTAAGGAACTTTCATACTGATTTCCACAGTGGCTTCACAAATTTATACCAATTCCACCAACAGTGTAATAAAGATTCCCTTTTCTCCACACCCTCTCCAGCATTTATTGTTTGCAGATTTTTTGATGATGGCCATTCTGACCAGACTAAGATGATATCTCGGTGTATTTCTGATTTGCATTTTTCTAGTAATTGGCTATGTTGAGCTTTTTTTTTTTAATGTGCTTGTTGTTAATCCACAGTTCTTTGGAGAAATGCCTAACTTTATATAGTTACAAATTCTTAAGATAGACGTAGGTTCAATTGAAGTTCCACTTACAAGATGTGCTGCTTTAAACAAGTAACTTCAAACTCTACATCTTTTCTCCCATACATATGTTGAGGTTCATGCCAGTAACATCTTCAGTTCAGTTCAGTTCAGTTCAGTCTCTCAGTCGTGTCTGACTCTTTGCCACCCCATGGACTGCAGCATGCCAGGATTCCCTGTCCATCACCAACTCCCGGAGTTTACTCAAACTCATGTCCATTGAGTTGGTAATACGTTCCAACCATCTCATCCTCTATTGTCCCCTTCTCCTCCTGCCTTCAATCTTTCCCAGCATCTGGGGCTTTTCAAATAAGTCAGTTTTTCACATCAGGTGGCCAAAGTATTAAGTAACATCTTAATTTACGTTAATCATCCTGCCATATAGTAAGCTCTAGAAAATGTTAAATTTGATTTTTCTTAGTGAGTCTTGCCTGAAGCTCAACTCCCATTCTAGTTTAACTCCTCTTTGTTCTCCTATAATAAGTTGTGCATACTCTCGAGAGAGATTTCTTTTCTCAAATCTTTTAAAAAATTCACTAATGACTTTTACTTTTACTATCTTTTCAAGGATGTTCACATATAATGATTTCTGTGAAGCAGAGGATAAATTTGATTGCTGTTCAAGCTAATACAGATGATGTCTTCCTTTTGGGAAAGAGCTGGACAAGTTTGCTGTGTATGTGTGTGTGCTTAGCCTCTCAGTCGAGTCTGATTCTTGAGACCCCATAGACTGTAGTCTGTCAGTCTCCTCTGCTCATGGGCTTCTCCAGGCAAGAATACTGGAGTGGGTTGCCATCCCCTTCTCTAGGGTTAATAAACAAGGGAACTTACTTATGAGGCTTATCTTGCACAGCTGTCAACTGGCCTCCATGCCCTCTGCATTACCTCGACCTATCCTGGCCTCAATAACAACTCTGTGAAAGTAACAAAATATCCTGAAAGTGGTAAGTGGAGGAAACTGCCTTTGCTGTCACAGATGGTACAAAGATGTAAAGGTATTCTTGAATACATTGATATTCCACGTGCTGATCTGTCATAAACTAAGAAGGTCATTAACAGGAAGCTGATCTCTCAATATAAACATTGTTACGAAAGTGATTTGATGTCACCTACTCTAAAAACTAAACAATAAATTAATATTTAAATTTGACTGTTATCTTCCAACATTCTAATATGAGTTCTATGTTTTAACTCTATGGTGTAATTAATTTGCTCAATGATTCATCTTTTTTTTTTTAAATAAATCAGTTGAATTTGGATCTCAACTCAGCCTAATTGCAACTATTCTAAATGTCATGTTAGAATATCTGCTATATATACTTTTCCCAACGTTTTCTTCTATTCTGATTTACATTTTCCCAATTCTGAGTTTCTGTTTCTCATTGGTATTCTACATTTTCTTGGATACATTTTTGTAAGCCCCTTCTACTGTTTCTGAAAAGCCAAACCTCATGAAATTTGGCTAATAAATAGTAACATAGAAGCAGGAATTTGCTCCCATATTTTCTGTGACGAAGGTATTTCTTATGCTAATATAGACGTGAAGAAATAACAGAGGGGAGCCTATGGAACTTCTAAGAATGAGACACTGAGTGACAGAGATGCCAGAGGGCAATTAGCTTCATTAAAGTTCACAACTTACAAAATGTTGCTAGAAGTTGCCAACTTCATATTTTAGATTTTTTAAAATGATACATGGTCTGTCTCTCTTATCTCATCTAGTACCAAAAACTCCACAAAAGCATAGGACATAATAGAGAGAAAATTGCTCTTTTGTACTGAGGCCCTGAGATTTTAATGAATGCAGCTAAGACAAGGAGGGGGAAGGAGAGGGACACTTATTAATCATGCTAGGAGCTGTGCAAGGTGCTTTACCTAACCACCAAATTTATCCCCTGGGCCAATCCTGTGCAATCTGTATGAAGAGACTTCTGTCCAGTAGAGGAAACTAAGACTCAGAAAGTTGATCATTTTATACAGTCACAATCTAATAATTTGTGGAGTCAAGAATTAATCCAGGCTTCCTCTTTATCTTCATCTCCATGGATGGAAAGACATTACAAAGGGGAGAATCTGGGAGGCTTATAGAAAACATTTCAAACTGAAAATAAAATAAACATTTACTCTGGTACAGGAGTATTTTAAAAAACTCAAGGCAGGTTATAGCCAGGCTGGGAGAAGAAACAAGAGCTTGGGAATGGAACGCTGAGAAAGGACCAGACAATATTTTCTGCTTTATTTCTTGTTTGCTTGTTTTATTGTTGTTGTTTCTCACTTCTATGACATCTGCTCCCATTTTTTTCACTGTAAAAAATCTTACTCTGCTCTGTCCACAAGGTAGAAGATTCGCATCTCACCACAGTGCAGATCATAGATGCTTTGCTTCCAGGAGACTGCTCTCATTCCACAGAAGACAATTTAATAAGCACAATTTGGATCAACACTTATTGCTAAGTGTTGGAAACTCTGCATTCTGAGTGTAAATACATACATACTGCCAGGGCCCCTTCAGGTGTAGTTAAGAGGAAACCCATAGACAGGGCATGAAAGGAATTTGTTTTTCTTGGTTTATTTGTTGTTATACAGATGTTTTGTTTGTTTACAAAAGGAAGTAAAGAAAGGAAAAGATAGAACAAAATGAGACAAGAGTGAGATTTGTGTGTGTGTGTGTGAAGTTGTAAACATTACACCAAATAGGACAGCTGGATTGAATAGAATGTGTTCAAATCTAATGTTTGGTAAATTCTTTCTAAATTGAGTAGTTAACATACACTATTATATTAGTTTTAGGTGTATAATATAGCGATTTAACATTTATATACACAATGAACTGATCACCACAAGTTTACTAACCAGCTGTCATCATATGAAGTTATTATAATATTACTAGTGATATTCCCTACATTCTACATTACTTCCTCACGACTTATTTATTTTACAAGTGGAAGTCTGTTCTCCCTGATCCCCTATACCGATTTCACCCAATCCCTCCCTCCCCTCCCCTCTGGCTACCACCAGTTTTTTCTCCGTGTCTATGAATCTCTCTGGTTTTGTTTGTTCATCTGTTTTGTTTAAATTCCACAGGTAAGTGAAATCATACAGCATTTGTCTTTCTCTGTCTGACTTATTTCACTTAGAATTGTATACTCTAGGGCAAGCTGTGGTGTAACTTATGACACAATTCCATTTGTTTCTATGGCTGAGAAGTATTCCATTGTATTTATGTACCTCATCTTTACCCACTCATCCATCAATGGGCAGAGTGTGCTTCCCTATCTTGGCTATTGTAAATTTATGAGGTCCAGCCATGATTACTATGGGTGCACTGGCCAGTGGGTCTGACCTCTGGCATGCTGCCTGTGTAATTTGATTGTGACTGCCTCCAACACCCTCATGGAGGGGTGGTCTTTGCGCTTGTTGTCTGAGGCCTGCTTGGAACTGTTGCAGTGCACCTGTGGCTGGAGTTGGCCTGGCTAACTCAAAGTTACAGCCACAACTACTCTGCATGTGCTGATGTGTGGAGCTGGTCCCTAGTTTAACTGGCTACAAGGCCCAATTGAGACTGTTGCAGACATGGTGGTGTGTGGACCTGGCCCTCTAAAGAAGGAATCTCTTCAGATGGGTCCCTGTTTCTGCCAGAGTCACCCCTGAGTATAGCAGGACAGGAACTGCTTCCGTAAGTTTTCCAGAGAAGTTTTTCTCAGTAGGTGACAAAAATTGGGAGAAATTTAACACTATTTGCATTAACACTCAAATCCAATCAGTTTTATAGTTTTTCAGAATTGCTGGGCCATTTTCAACCAAGAAGCAATGCATAGTTATGAAAATTTGGAGATTAGCATCTTCTTTGCTTCTCAAAAAAAAATTCTTATAAAAAAATGAATGTTGCACACAGTGGGAATAATTTAAATTTAAAAATGAGAAAAAAATAATAATCTATTTTGGATACTCTACACAACTAAATTTCCTGGACAAATAACACTGTTAAAGGGACCAACACCATGTTTTCCATTTTTTAATTCTTAAAACTCAGTAAGCATTCGTGGAAGTAACATACGAATTCCAAAAGACAAAATCATGATGATGCCATATTTTATTGCTAAAGCCACATGTTTGAGTCAGAATATTGCAGGAAAGTTATTTTTCTGGACATTTCAGATTTAAAAATTGAAGAGATTTTCTGCTGTCAAAACTGAAAAGCCCCACAGAAGGTTATTTCTTTATTTCTGATCAGAAATATCTTTAGCAGCTGATCCCAGCTGGGTTCCAGAGTTGTGAATTGGTGTTATGATTTCTTTTCTAACCACTTCACATCCTGCCATGGGGGAGGGGCAATATAGAGAAAAGTCAAAGCTTATATAGAGAGAGATTCACTGAATGTAAAGGTTTATTTTAAATTAGGATGGTTGGATCTTGAACTTCCATCTCAAAACAGCAAATGCCCACTCTTGTTAATAATGGCATCATTTTGTAGACATTCTGAGTTTGTTTATGAATTATTGTTTCTATTTATTTCATATTAGTTAGAGACACATATTTTAAAATTAATTATTATTTTAAATTATGAAACAAATATGTGTGTATGTAAATTGAGGTGAATTATGTTTTATAAAATTATATATTTGGCAAAAGAAAATCTTTGTATACTTATAAGAAAATATTTTCAAGAAGATTTTATAATATTAATTTTATATAAATCAAAAATTAATCTTAATGTCCTTTTGCTCCAAGTGATTCTTTAGTATTTAGAAAATAATTAAGCTATATTTATTTGCTATATTTAAATACACATTTTCAGAGAATATCTCTGCCTCAGAAAATTTTGAATTGTATCTGTTCATAGTTCATCTTAGATTGTCCCTAATAATTTTATATCTAGAAGTTGAAGGGGTAAAAGAAATCCAAGAAAATACTCTGTGTCAACAGAATACCATGCTTTATTCTTAAAAAGTCAAATCCGTAAGTCACAGTATCTAAATAATGAATATGAAGGGGCTTTCCTTCTCCCTCAGAAGCATTTATTACTAGTGGAACTTTCAAAATTAAGATAATTTTCTGTATTCCTACTTCCTGTTGTTATTGATTAGAACTCCCAAGGTGGATTTGAAGTATCCATGTTTTTTATTACTAATAAACTTGATTTGGAAATTGGATTACCGGTTTGCTAGGCAGTTACAATTATACCTCATATAGTAAAACCTCCAGAGATTTCCAGCAGAATATAATTTTTCCATTATCACTCCTGTTTCATCTTGAGGTTTACTGGCAATAATCCTTAAACCACTCAAGTTCTCATAGGCAGCACTTCCCCCGTATCAACAAAGCACACAGTCAACAAATGAAATATTGTCACAATATATGTTATGATATATTTTGTCATTGATGTATAATACAGGAAATGGTTCTTTCATGCTTTCTTTTCCCTAAGTTAGCAACAAGATTATACTCTGCAATGACGATCTTTTCTAAGAAACCTAGGAAATCGGTTCATGCACACTTTTTTTCATGGGTACCAACAGTAACTTAGACAAAATTATAAAAATTAAGAATCCAACAGAGTTCCCACATTTTAATTGATTGAACTTTAAGATATATTCTTTTAATTGAACCAAAAATTATATTTTTACATATGGATATATTTCACACTGGTCAAAATACATTTTCCAAATAGGATTCACCTTATAATAAGCCAATTTTCACCTCTTTAATTATTACCTAAACTGATTTTATCAGTTGGTCCTTATGTGGTCTCAATCACCAGGGTTTCTCCTTCATCATAAAAGACTAATTTGAAATCTGAGAACTTACTGTAGAGAGGCATCTTTGACCACAGTTGGCAATTAATAAGATATTTATGTTTTATTTACAGAAATATAACTTATTTATTAACTTGTTCATTTAACAAATATATGTGCATATGGCTCTATTCTTAGTACTTGCAGAGATTTCATTTCAAAATTGAAAAGAAACTTAAAAAAAAGCTTTAGCGGTAACATTAGGTAAAAGTATTTTAAAATATATTATATTATCTCTATAGTATTATTCAAGTGAAAACTATACAAAAATGTGGTTCAGTCCAATTATATTTGATTGTGAAATCAGTCACCGTCTGTCCCTGAGGATCCATTCATGAAATATATATAGAGGAAGATTTCTCATTGTTCTTCAGAAAGTCTTTATGTGCCATGTACAAATATTCATTATCATTTAAAAAATGAGATAGAGTCTAATTTCTCTATGGACAAGAACCTGGGAAAGAAAATTTATGAAATGCAAGAGAAGTTTTTGTTTTGTTTTGTTTTTGATAATCAGGAAAGATATAAGGATAGGGCTGTTTGCCAATTTTTATAGTAAATAATAGATTTCAGGATAAGAAAAATACATGAAATAATTTTGGAAGACAGTTTGTATAAAATTCACCAGTCACAAAATTTTTCTGCAGAGTCTTAAAATTGTGAGAAATTGTCACAGTAGTATTATGGAATTTTAGTGTTAACAGATGTCAATGCTGGTAAACTAAAATCAATAATTGTAGCAATGAAATTTAAAATATGAAATTTAACTATGTATATTTTTATAATTCCTTATTATTATTAATTATTCTTCTCAAAACATTGACACGTTTGTGTTTGTGAGGCTAATAGATTTTATTATTAATAACACTAGGGAGAACATTGGTTGAGAGAAAACATATTGCTTTTTAGCATTATGAGCATAAATGATTCAGCTATTGTATTATCATTTTATAACATTTCTTGTGAATGTGGTCTTTTGAGTTGACTTTGGAAAAAGCTAGAAAGAAGAATCAAGTTTTCATTAATTCACTAGCATATAAAGTATTTCCTTACTTTTCTTAATTATTCCTTGTAATAGATCTATATTTTTGACACAGAGAAGTGGTGTGGATTAAATTAGAAATAGGTCAAGATGACATCCTAATAGAAAATACTTCTGTTACATTTCATGAAACCAAATACCATTGCATTACAGAATTTATTCATTTCCATGTACTGAGTTTTCATTCTAATATTACTGAAATCAAACATTTATGTTTCTTCTCCAAGAAGAATTTTCTGTGTCAAGAATTTAGGTGCAAGTGATATGTTTAAGAAGTGCTCCTGAAGAAGGTGAGCAGAGAGTTGGGAGGCAGAAAAGGAAAGGGAAAGAAACCAAGAAAATCCCATACATGATCTGACACCAGCTGCTCCAGGAAGCTCTAAGAGGTAAATGATCCCTCATATTTTGTACTGCCTCCGTTGAGGTGAAATTCAGTTCAGTCTCAGTCGTGTCTGACTTTTTGAACCTCACAGACTGTACCATGCCAGGCTTCCTTGTCCATCAAAAACTCCCAGAATTTACTCAAACTCATGTCCATCGTGCCGGTGGTGCTTCATACAGCCCAGCATTCCTCATGATACTCTGCATATAATCTAAATAAACAAGGTGACAATATACAGCCTTGACGTACTCCTTTCCCAGTTTGGAACCAGTCTATTGTTTCATGTCCAGTTCTAACTGTTGCTTCCTGACCTGTATATAAATTTCTCAAGAGGCAGGTCAAGTGGTCTGGTATTCCCATCTCTTTCAGAATTTTCCACACTGTATTGTGATCCACACAGTCAAAGGCTTTGGCATATTCAATGAAGCAGCAGTAGATGTATTTCTGGAGCTCCCTTGATTTTTTAATGATCCAACGGATGGTGGCAATTTGATCTGCGGTTCCTCTCTTCCTTTTCTAAATCCAGCTTGAACATCTGGACATTCACGGTTCATGTACTATTGAAATCTGGCTCAGAATATTTTGAGCATTACTTTACTAGCATGTGAGATGAGTGCAACTGTGCAGTAGTTTGAGCATCCTTTGGCACTGCTTTTATTTGGGATTGGAATGAAAACTGACCTTTTCCAGTCTTGTGGCCACTGCTGAGATTTCCAGATTTGCTGGCATATTGAGTGCAGCACTTTCACAGCATCATCTTTCAGGATTTGAAATAGCTCAGCTGGAATTCCATCACCTCCACTATCTTTGTTCATAGTGATGCTTCCTAAGGCACATTTGACTTTGCATTCCAGATGTCTGGCTCTAGGTGAGTGATCACACCATAATGATTATCTGGGTCATGAAAATCTTTTTTGTATAGTCCATCTGTGTATTCTTGCCACCTCTTCTTAATATATCTTGCTTCTGTTAGATCTATACCATTTCTGTCCTTTATTGAGCTCATCTTTGCATGAAATATTCCCTTGGTATCTCCAGTTTTGTTGAAGAGATCTCTAGGCTTTCCCAGTCTATTGTTCTCCTCTATTTCTTTGCACTGATCACTGAGGAATGCTTTCTTAGCTCTCCTTGCTAATCTTTAGAAATCTGAATTCAAATGTATATGTCTTTCTTTTTCTCTTTTGCCTTTAGCTTCTCTTCTTTTCTCAGCTATTTGTAAGGCCTTCTCAGACAGCCATTTGCCTTTTTGCATTTCTTTTTCTTGGGGATAGTCTTGGTCACTGATTCCTGTACAAGGTCACGAGTCTCCTTCTATAGTTCTTCAGGCACTCTATCAGATTTAATCCCTTCCACTGGATAATTGTAAGGGATTTGATTTAGGTCATACCTGAATGATCTAGTGGTTTTCCCTATTTTCTTTGATTTAAGCCTGAATTTGACTATAAGGAGTTCATGATCTGAGTCACAATCAGCTTCTGGTCTTGCTTTTGCTGACTTTATAGAGCTTCTCCATCTTTGGCTTCAAAGAATATAATCAGACTGATTTTGGTATTGACCGTCTGTTGATGTCCATGTGTAGAGTCTTCTTTTGTATTGTTGGAAGAGGATGTTTGATATGACCAGTGCGTTCTCTTGGCAAAACTCTGTTAGTCTTTGAACTGCTTCATTCTGTACTCCAAGGCCAAATTTGACTGTTATTCCAGGTATTTTTTTGACTTCCTGCTTTTGCATTCAAGTCCCCTATAATGAAAAGGACATCTTTTTTAGGTGTTAGTTCTAGAAGGTCTTGTATGTCTTCATAGAAATGTTCGACTTCAGCTTTACTGATCAGGGCATAGACTTGGATTACTGTTATAGTGAATGGTTTGCCTTGGAAACGAACAGAAGATCATTCTGTTGTTTTTGAGATTGCATCCAAGTACTTCATTTTGGACTCTTTTGTTGAGTATGATGGCTACTCCATTTCTTCTAAAGGATTATTGTCCACAGTAGTAGATATAATGGCCATCTGAGTTAAATTCACCCATTCCAGTCCAAGTTCACTGATTATTAAAATGTCAATGTTCACTCTTGCTATCTCCTTTTTGACCACTTCCAATTTGCCTTGATTCATGGACCTAACATTCCAAGATCCTATGCAGTATTACTCCTTACAGCATCGAACTTTACTTCCATTACCAGTCATATCCACAACTGGGTGTCGCTTTTGCTTTGGCTCCGTCTCTTCATTCTTTCTGGAGTTATTTCTCCACTGATCTCCAGTAGCATATTAGGCACCTACTGACCTGGGGAGTTCATCTTTCAGTGCCCTATCTTTTTATCTTTTCATACTGTTCATGGGGTTCCCAAGGCAAGAATGCTGAAGTGGTTTACCATTCCATTCTCCAGTGGATCACTTTTTGTCAGACCTCTCCAACATGACCCATCCGTCTCAGGTGGCACTACACGGCATGGCCCATAGTTTGCTGAGTTAGACAATGCTGCCGTCCATGTGGTCAGATTGGCTAGTTTTCTTTGATGGTGGCAGACAGACTGAAAATCACAATCAACCTTTCTAGGAATTGACTCTCTCAAATCCCTGTCTCTTTTGCTTGTGCTTGTGCTAATTCACCTCAGTTGTGTCTGACTTTTCAACCCTATGACTGTAGCCTGCCATGGTCCTCTGTCTATGGGATTCTCCAGGAAACAAAACTGAAGTGGGTTGCCATTTCCATCTCTAGTGGATCTTCCCCACCCAAGGATCGAAACTGCATTTTTTATATCTCCTGCATTGATAGGTGGGTTCTCTACAAATAGCACCATCCATCAGTATATTCCAATTAGGCATAAAATCCTAGGAGTCCACGGAGACTTTTATCAAGATTAAAGACACCAATATCTGCTTTAATCCAATGGTTATTTCTTACTTTCAAATTGTTCAAATTCCTGCAGAGTTTAACACAGATTCTTAGTTCCTCCTTTTTAAAGCATTTTTTTCATTTTGCTTCCAGGACAACATACTCACTGGTGTTTTTCCAGTTTGTTTTTTTTTTTTTTTTTTTTCCTGCCTGTCTTTTACCCACAGATTTCTTGAGATTTAATTAACATTTAACACTATGTTTAAGATGTATAGCTCAGTTGGTAAAGAATCCATCTGCAATGCGGGAGGCCTGGGTTTGATCCCTGGGTTGGGAAGATCCCCTGGAAAAAGGAAAGGGTACCTATTTCATTATTCTGGCCTGGGGAATTTCATGGACTATATTAGTCCATGGGGTCACAAAGAGTCAGACGTGACTGAATGACTTTCAATTTCACTTAGGGTGTGTAATGTGATGATTTGATTCACATATATATAGTGGAATGATTACCATAGTGAGGTTAGCTAATATATCCATACACTCACTTTCTTTATACTTTTATGGTGATAACATTGAAGGTCCACTTTCTTAGCAACTTGCAAGTATTTAATACAGTGCTATTAACTGTAACCACCATGCTGTACATTAGATCTTTAAAACTCATTGAACTTATAAGTGGAAGTTTACACACTTTGATCAACATCTCTCATTTCCCCTATCACCCAGCTACTACCTGTTTGTATAGTTCCTTTTTTTTTTTTCAATTTTAGATTCCACAGATAAATGAAATCATACAGTAACTTTTGTTTTTTTTTTCTGTCTGATTTACTTTATATAGCATACTGCTCTCAAGGTCCATGTTACAATACATGGCAGAATTATGTTTTCCTGTAGCTGATTAATAGTCAGGGGCTTCCCTATTGGCTCAGATGGCAAATAATCTGCCTGCACCATAGGAGGCCTGGATTAGATCCCTGGGTTAGAACTATCCCCTGGAGAAGGGAATGGCTGCCTACTCCAGTACTCTTGCCTGGAGAATTCCATGGACAGAGGAGTCTGGTGCTCTATAGACTGTGGGGTCACAAAAGAGTTGGACAGGACTGAATGACTAACACTAGGTTGTTTTAAAGGCTTAGCTATTGCAAGTAGGTTTGCAATGAGCATTGAGGTGCAGATATTTAAGTGACTTCAAGCTGCATTCCCTGTTTGGGGGCTCTTCTTCCACAGAGACCTTTGCTGGCTCTTCTTTTTAAACCTTTACATAATGGAATACCAAAGGTTCAAATGTCTCGCCACCTACTTTCTGGATCTTCACTTGTTTTCTAGATGATCTCTTACTATCTCATGCTTTACAATCCCATCTATAAATCCTGTATGAATAGAACAATTACTATTAACTAGCTGATCAATTTCACATTATTCTCTCCAACACTGACATTCTCTTAATATCAAACTTCATTTTTTTCCAGCTTTCCACTCAGCATTCCTTATTTGATGCCAATAGTCATATCAAATTTATAACCAAAGCAGAATTAGCGACTGCCTTCCCCATCATTAAACTACTTTCTTTGAGCAAAATAAAGGACGCACTCTTGACTCCTATTGTCTCCTCATTCCCCACATCCAATTCATTACAATATCCACTCTGATTACTAAATACACACTGAATTCAATGACTTATTACCATTTCTAATACCCTAACTCATACAGATCAAGCCATTTCTCTCCTGAGGACTTTAGAAATCTAACAGGGCTCTGTGGCTTTCATTCTTCCCTTTTAAAGTCTGCATTCCACATAATAACTAGATAACAGACTGTGTGTGATATCATCTTCACATTTAATGTTTCTTGATTATATGTGCAATATTTCCTGTCTTCCTGAAAAATATGTGAACTCTGGAGGACAAGTCCAGGCTTTTTATTCCCTGTTGATTTTCCTGTGCCTACAACAGTACCAGGCTTTTAGTTGTGTTCTGTTGCTAAGTCATGTCCAACTCTGAGACCCTGTCAGGCTTCCCTGCCTTCATTATCTTCTGGAGTTTTCTCAGACTCATGTCCATTGAATTGATGATGCCATTCAAGCATCTCATCCTCTATCATACCCTTCTCTTCTTGCCCTCAATCCTCCCTAGCATCGGGGTCTTTTCCAATGAGCCAGCTCTTCACATCTGGTGGCCAAAATATTGGAGCTTCAGCTTCAGCATCAATCCTTCTAATAAATATTCAGGTTTTTTTCCCTTCAGGATTGACAGGTTTGATCTCTTTTCTGGTCAAGGGACTCTCCAGAGTCTTCTCCAGCACCACATTTTGAAAGCATCAATTCTTTGGTGCTCAGCCTTCTTTATGGTCCAACTCTCCCATCTGTACATGACTACTGGAAAAGCCATAGCTTTGACTATACAGATCTTTGTAGGCAAAATGATGTCTCTCCTTTTTTATATGCCGTCTAGGTTTTTCATAGCTTTTCCTGTAAGGAGCAAGTGTCTTTTACTTTCATGGCTGCAGTCACCATCTGCAGTGATTTTGGAACCCAAAAGAATATAGTCTGTCACTGTTTCCATTGTTTCCCCATCTATTTGCCTTGACATGACGGGACTAAATGCCATGATCTTAATTTTCTGAATGTTGAGTCTTAAGCCAGCTTTTTCACTCTCCTCTTTCAACTTCAAGAGACTCTTAAGTTTCTCTTAGCTTTCTGCTGTTAGGGTGCTGTCATCTGCCTATCTAAGGTTATTTCTCCTGGCAATCTTGATTCCAGCTTGTGGCTCATCCAGACCAGCATTTCACATGGTGTACTCTGCATATAAGTTAAATAAGCAGGGTGACAATATACAGCATTGTCATACTCCTTTCTCAATTTTGAACCAGTTCATTTTTCCATGTCTGATTCTAACTGTTGCTTCTGGACCTGCATACAGGTTTCTCAGGAGACAGGTAAGATGGTATGGTTTTCTGATCTTTAAGAATTTTCCTATCTCTTTAAGGCTGTTAGTAGGTCTTGATAAAAAATATATTGATAAACACATAAATTAATAGCTGAACTAGTCAAAAAACAGGATGATCATGAACTCGTTGGTAGTTAAGATCTTCTGTAATGCATACTTAACAAATGAATTTAACTTTTGTGATAGGCATAAAACAAGCAACACACCAAACACCACACATACAGACACAAACCATACTGAATAAACAGAGACTTCAGACAAGAGAGATAGAGCAAGTTAAACTGTTGCTGGTTTCCATCAAACCTAGCCTTTAGAAAGTTGATGCCCAGAAGTGACCTGAAAAGGCATAGGTGAATCTGTTGTTATCCCTTCCAGCCTAGGCTTCCATGTATCATATAGGAAACATATCATTTTGTTAAAAGTGTAATTCTAATGAATTTTATGTACTTTCTCCTGTATAAACTAGCTAACCACTTCCTCTGGAACTCAAAGACAGGGTGATCCATTCCAACCCTGGAGGAAACCCTAGCTGTTCAGAACTAATTTGGAGAGTTAAAGATTGAAGGTGGGAGGAGAAGGGGATGACAGAGGATGAGATGGCTGGATGGCATCACTGACTCAATGGACATGAGTCTGAGTAAACTCCAGGGGTTGGTGATTGACAGTGAGGTCTGGCGTGCTGCAATCCATAGAGTCACACAGAGCCGCACAAGACTGAGTGACTAAACTGAATTGAAAGGAAGATGATAGATACTTAATGATGTATGTGATATGTCAGGTCATGATAAGTCATTTGAAGAAAATGAAGCAGGTTAGGAAGGATAGAATACTCATGTGGACTTTCTTTCTAAGAGCTGATAAACATAGATAAAATCAGACCACTTTAAATGATTTCATATGTGATCTAACATTATGCATGTGGAAAAATACTTCCATTTTGCGTAAGTAGATACTAGAAGCGATGTCTCTATATAATTCATATTAATAATTATTAAGAATATATATTTTATAATGATAAAATATCAATGATAATAACAATTATTATTAGTAGTAATTGTACTAGTTTTAGAGGTCCAAAATAAAGCTTTTTCAACTGAATCTTTGAGATATGATTTACATTTAATAACCTATATCAATTTAAAGTGTACTAAACAGTGAATTTTGACATGTATATACCCCTGTGAAATTATCACCACAATCATGATACAAATATCCCATCACACCAGAAATTTCCTTAGGACCACACTCTATGCTCAATTGTAGTAATGTGACTTACCACAGGTTTTCTGATAAATTTTCATCTTCATTTTGTATTGACCTGCTGTGTTTCTATGTGTGTATATGTGTGTTTGTGTGTGTAATAAGTAATCTACTTAAATGTTTAAACTAAATGGAATAGAGTGGAAATCTCACTCCTTCTTTTGTCATTCATATTCTAAAATTCTATTCAACTGTCATTAAATGACCACTTCTGTGTGTGAGTTTATAGTTATTTTATGCAAATGTAGCCAAACATATATTGCTTTTTTTTACCTTTATATAGAAAATGAACATATTAAATATGCTTTTTTATGTCTTACCTTTTACATTTTATGAGGTCAAATTATAATTTTTTACTCTAAGTGAATAGAATCCTTCCTCATTCTTATTTAGGGCTGCCCAATATTATTTTGCATTGACATACTAAAAGAATTTAAACCAATTCTTTGCTTTTAAGACAATGCCCCAATAACTGACCTTGAGTATTTGTCTTCTGCATGTGTGCCAAGATTGTCTGAAGGATAAATTCCCAGAAGTGGAATTGCTTATCAAGAGGTATATGAATTGATTATATTGGTAGATTTGCCAAATACTTCTCCTCAAGGTATGAGCCAACTTATAGTGCCACAAAAAATTTAGGAAGATACCACCCCTCCCCCCATCCTTGCACCTCAACCTTACCAACGGAATATATTGTTAAATTTGGAGATTTTGGCTACATTGATAGGTTTAGCATAATATCCTAATGTAGTTGTTATTTTCATTTTTCTTTTATGAATGAAGGTGAGGGCTGGTTTAAAAGAATCCAGGAAAATAACATTTCTTTAATGGAGATGAGTTTGGAACAAAAGTCAATTTACACCATGTTGTTCACATCTGACCAAGACAGTGCATGACCAATGCAATATGCTAAGCTATTAAAACTTAATTAGTATTTTATTAAAAATAGAATTATTAAAAAATTAAAGAGCATTTACTTATTTTCTAACTGCAAAAAGCCATTAAAAGCCAACTTTAAAATTACGAAACTGCATCCAGAGCTGCACCATCTAATAAAATGGAGAATAACAAGCAGCAAAGAGAGAAAACTTTGAAGGAAATGAAGTTGTAAAAGGGAGATAGTTATAGAAATAAAAACATAAAGCAATATGTAATAAACTTTTCAAAATAGCTAGCAGTAATCTAAATGCATTTTTTTTTCATTTTCTGCCTGATAAAATGCAGAAATATTAGAGGAGGAGAAAAAAAGTAAAATTGAGCAAAGATATTCCATGAGTCTCTAGCAATAATGAAGATGTAGCCTTGATGTGGTTACAATTCTCCTCAGATCATACAAATGAAAATTTAGACTGCACCAGTTGGACAACTAACAGCTAAAGTGCAGCCCAAAGTTTCTCCATGCATTTTTACATTTGTGACTTTAAGCAGTAGTGGCAGTATTGTTAGTTGGTCAGTCGTGACTGACTCTTTGCAATCCCACAGGCTGTAGATTGCCAAGCTCCTCTGTCCATGGGATTTCCCAGGCAAGAATGCAGGAATGGGTTGCCATTCTCTTCTCCAGAGGATCTTCCTGACCGGGATTGAATCCCAGTCTCTTGTATTGAAGGCAGATTCTTTACCATCTGAGCTACACCAGTCAGTGGAATTTAAGAAGTTTTTTCCCTCTAAATCCAGAGTACCTCCTTAACTGAAAACAATGTCATCTATAGTTTCCTGCCATAGATAAGTATGTATATGACTATTATTAGAATACAAGCTTTCTAAACTTGTCTGTGTAGATAATTAGTTAAGCTAAAAGTCTTCTGTAGAACAACTAAAATTTCATATCTTGGGAAAAAAGAGAAGCCTAGAGTACAGACAAAATCATAGTAGGGAGATGCTACTGAGGCATGTACAACACGTAGAACAGATGGGAAAACATCAGTCCTCTCCATCACAGGGCACCAGCTGGCAGCTCTGACTTGTCTAGGAGCAGAGTAAACATAGCCATCAAAGGCAACTGTCTCTTAAGTTTGTCTTCAAGGAAATCTTTCAATTGCATTGTGAATCCTACAGAACCTAGTGTTCTGCTGTGTTGTCTCTGTGTGATATTATCCTTACCTAGAAAACACTAGAAGCAAGTTAAAACAAGTTTGATCCTATTCTAGCGTTTTGTTTTTTTTTCTTAATTCTTCACCTTTATAAATTTCTAAAATATCTCATTACCTGAAGTTTTTTTAAATACAAATTACAACAAATACACATGATGGCTCTTAGGATAAAACTAATATATGTATAAAATATTCTGCTCTCACAAAGTTACTCTCTAGCTCTGTAGAGCACACCTGTTCTATGCAGAAAAAAATTTTCATCAGAAGAGGCTCAGCTAAGCATATTTCATAGGATGCATCATGCATCTTGACTACTGGGCAGTTGTGAGTGCTGTGTGTCAAGTCATCACACTGGGCTGACCCAACCTATTGTGACTTGTTTGGTTTTCAAGAGAGAGGAACTGAAAGAGAAAATTCTCCAGTCTGGTTAATTAAGGAGATGTAACACTAGGCAAAATCCCCTTCATTCTGCTTGGCAGAGACCACTAGCCCTGGTCGCTAGAGGAAAAAAAAGGAAAAATGAGATCCAGATTGGTAGAGACCAAAAGGTGAAACTTCAAAGGAAACTCAAGAGTCAGAGAGGTGAAAGCAGTTATAATAAATGGTTCCAGGTGGCCGAATAAAGAGAAACCCCAGAAGGTCACAACAGAAAATTCTAAGTGGCTCTCAAGTAAAATAAGCCCATCATTTACAGCATCACCAGAAAAATAGGGGCGGGAGGGTAGTTATGGGGCTTGAATGGCAATTGACACTCAAAAGGGCTCAAGGCCAAAGCTTATCTTTTTAACCCATAACAATCTTACCCATCTTTTTTTATCATTCTGTTGTGCCTTGAGTTCTAGGAGAATAACTATACTAGGGTGAAATAAATGTTCAAATTTGATTTAAGTCCACATTTGACCAGATACAATAATTTGAATTGTTTTGAAGAGTTTAGAATTTAAGAGAGGCTTTCTGGATAACACTAGTTTCTGAATGTTGAGCTTTAAGCCAACTTTTTCACTCTCCTCTTTCACTTTCATCAAGAGGCTTTTTAGATCCTCTTCCCTTTCTGCCATAAGGGTGGTGTCATCTGCATATCTGAGGTTATTGATATTTCTCCCAGCATCTTGATTCCAGCTTGTGCTTCTTCCAACACAGCCTTTCTCATGATGTACTCTACATATTAGTTAAATAAGCAGGGTGACAATATAGAGCCTTGATGTACTCCTTTTCCTATTTGGAACCAGTCTGTTGTTCCATGTGCAGTTCTAACTGTTGCTTTACATATAGGTTTCTCAAGAGGCAGAAAGAGGAGAGTGAAAAAGTTGGCTTAAAGTTCAACATTCAGAAAACTAAGATCATGGTATCTGGTCCCATCTCTTCACGGCAAATAGATGGGGAAACAGTGGAAACAGTGTCACACTTTATTTTGGGGGCTCCAAAATGACTGCAGATGTTGATTACAGCCATGAAATTAAAAGACGCTTACTCCTTGGAAGAAAAGTTATGACCAACCTAGATAGCATATTCAAAAGCAGAGACATTACGTTGCCAGCAAAGGTCCGTCTACTCAAGGCTATGGTTTTTCCTGTGGTCATGTATGGATGTGAGAGTTGGACTGTGAAGAAAGCTGAGCACTGAAGAATTGATGCTTTTGAACTGTGGGATTGGAGAAGACTCTTGAGAGTCCCCTGGACTGTAAGGAGATCCAACCAGTCCATTCTGAAGATCAGCCCTGGGTGTTCTTTGGAAGGAATAGTGCTGAAGCTGAAATTCCAGTACTCTGGCCACCTCATGTGAAGAGTTGACTCATTGGAAAAGATTCTGATGCTAGGAGGGATTGGGGGCAGGAGGAGAAGGGGACGAAAAAGGATGAAATGGCTGGATGGCGTCACTGACTCGATGGACGTGAGTTTGAGTGAACTCCGAGAGTTGGTGATGGACAGGGAGGCCTGGCATGCTGCAATTCATGGGGTCGCAAAGAGTTGGACATGACTGAGCGATTGACCTGAACTGAACTGAGTTTTATTTTTCTCCTCTAAAATGGATGATGCCAAATAGAGCAATGAGGTTCTGGTTAACAGATGATTGATAATAATTCTAGAGAAGCCCAAAGCAATCATTTATTCCTTTGCAGTCCTGAAATCAAATCTGAACCTTAGTTTTCCTGCTTCCTTAAAATTTTTGGTTGTATGTCCCACAGTGGTTTTGCACTGCTAAAAACAGAGTCCATAAACATACATTTCAGGCAATTGAAGGAAATGTATGAATTGGCCTGCTGTGAGTAATATGGAGTGATAGAGACTATGGCAAACTACAAGTAGATATTTAAAGCATTAAAGCGCAAGTTCCTTTCTCAGACCTTATCCAGTTTTTCTTTTACTGCTACTACTCATAGGGACTACAACTAATTTTCTCTACTTTTGGCAGCTACTCACTTCTAATTTACCACTGGAAAGCTTTTTCACTCCCAAGGCTGGCTAGAAAGTAGAAAGATTATTTTATAATATATTTCTTCCTTAGAGCTGTTGAAGACAAACATACAGGGCATTTCATTTAAGGCTGCTGTTGTATATAATTATGGGAAACATGACAAGATATTAGAAAAAGAAACTGCAGAAATGGGAAAGCCACACAATTTACAAATACTTAAGAATCACGTAAAAGAATGAAACTAGATCACTTTCTAACACCGCACAAAAAAATTAACTCAAAATGGATTAAAGATCTAAATGTAAGACCAGAAAATATAAAACTCCTAGAGGAGAATATAGGCAAAATACTCTCAGACATAAATCACAGCAGGATCCTCTATGATCCACCTCCCAGAATTCTGGAAATAAAAGCAAAAATAAACAAATGGGATCTAATTAAAATTAAAAGCTTCTGCACAACAAAGGAAACTATAAGCAAGGTAAAAAGACAGCCTTCTGAATGGGAGAAAATAATAGCAAATGAAGCAACTGACAAACAACTAATCTCAAAAATATACAAGCAACTTCTGCAGCTCAATTCCAGAAAAATAAATGACCCAATCAAAAAATGGGCCAAGGAACTAAATAGACATTTCTCCAAAGAAAACATACGGATGGCTAACAAACACATGAAAAGATGCTGAACATCACTCATTATTTGAGAAATGCAAATCAAAACCACAATGAGGCACCATTTCACACCAGTCAGAATGGCTGTGATCCAAAAATCTGCAAGCAATAAATGCTGGAGAGGGTGTGGAGAAAAGGGAACCCTCTTACACTGTTGGTGGGAATACAAACTAGTACAGCCACTATGGAGAACAGTGTGGAGATTCCTTAAAAAATTGCAAATAGAATTGCCTTATGACCCAGCAATCCCACTGCTGGGCATACACACTGAGGAAACCAGAATTGAAAGAGACACATGTACCCCAATGTTCAGCGTAGCACTGTTTATAATAGCCAGGACATGGAAACAACCTAGATGTCCATCAGCAGATGAATGGATAAGAAAGCCTTGGTACATATATACAATGGAGTATTACTCAGCCGTTAAAAAGAATACATTTGAATCAGTTCTGATGAGATGGATGAAACTGGAGCCAATTATACAGAGTGAAGTAAGCCATAAAGAAAACACCAATACAGTATACTAACATATATATATGGAATTTAGAAAGATGGCAATGATGACCCTGTATGCAAGACAGCAGAAAAGACACAGATGTGTAGAGTGGACTCAGAGGGAGAGGGAGAGGGTGAGATGATTTGGGAGAATGGCATTGAAACATGTATAATATCATGTAAGAATTGAATCGCCAGTCCATGTCTGATGCAGGATACAGCATGCTTGGGGCTGGTACACAGGGATGACACAGAGAGATGTTATGGGGAGGGAGGTGGGAGGGGGGTTCATGTTTGGGAACGCATGTACACCCTTGGTGGATTCATGTCAATGTATGAATGTATGGCAAAACCAATACAGAATTTCAAAGTAAAATAAAGTAAAAAAAAAAAAAATCATGACTGTTGTCCAGCACTTTCTGAATTTCTTATTGGGTGATAACTCATTGCAGACACCACTCCTGAGTGCACAGTTAACAACTCCTTCTGACCCCATCGTTTCTGGTCCTATGGCCATGCTTATAACTCAGTGATTTTTTTTCCCTTAGATAAAAATGGCAATTTTCAGCTCTAAAGGTTTTAGATTGTGTCACAAGTTGGCTAAAAACTCTTCACCAAGTTGTAGGATACATATGCATGTGCCCACCCACACACGAGTATCCACCATCCTTTCCCCAACTCTCCCTCACCCGACACAGAGGGAAAACTCTCTCTTATTATTTCTGAACAGTAATCAGAAGCAGTTCTTTTTATTGTAAATTTCTGTCTTATTGATGATATGAAATTCCACAGCCAACTAGCATGAGTATGTATAAGGACAAATTATTATATGGCTTTCCAAAAACACCGTTTATGTCAGCAGTATCCAAAGACATAGTTTTGAAAACGCATAGCTAACATCTGGCCTTCCTAACATGAAATATTTTTGATATCAATAGTTATTCTTTTGCTAATATTATCAACCAATTAATGAGGCTGCATTTCCCAAGTATTCTATTTTTTCCTCATTATGACATATTTCAAATTTGCACCATTAATAAACAGATCACATTGAAAATATGTGCTTCTGCTATTGACCTCTGTGATTATTTCCTCTTCTCAATTTGGCTAGAATTGACTGACAGATCATAAGATTACTACATAGTCATTTTTCTAAACAATCTTAAAATAGCATTCTGAATGTTCCAGATTTGCTTGCCTTAACATAATAAATGAACAAAATGTGATTCAATGTAAAGGTATTACCAAATATGTCTATTCATTAAATGAAAGTGAAAGTGTTAGTCGCTCAGTCGTGTCTGACTCTTTGTGACCCCATGGACTGTAGCTAGCTAAGCTCCTCTGTCCATGGAATTCTCCCAGCAAGAATATTGAAGTCTACCGCCATTTCCTTCTCCAGGGGATCTTCCACACGGACCCTGGTCTCCGGCATTGCGGGCAGATTCTTTACTGTCTGAGCCACCAGGGAAGCCCATCAGTTCAGTTCAGTCGCTCAGTCGTGTCTGACTCTGCGACCCCATGAACGGCAGCACGCCAGGCCGCCTGTCCATGACCATCTCCCGGAGTTCACTCAGACTCATGTCCATCGAATCCGTGATGCCATCCAGCCATCTCATCCTCTGTCGTCCCCTTCTCCTCCTGCTCCCAATTCCTCCCAGCATCAGAGTCTTTTCCAATGAGTCAACTCTTCGCATCAGGTGGCCAAAATACTGGAGCTTCAGCTTCAGCATCATTCCTTCCAAAAGAAATCCCAGGGCTGATCTCCTTCAGAATGGACTGGTTGGATCTCCTTGCAATCCAAGGGGCTCTCAAGAGTCTTCTCCAGCACCACAGTTCAAAAGCATCAATTCTTCGGTGCTCAGCCTTCTTCACAGTCCAACTCTCACATCCATACATGATCACTGGAAAAACCATAGCCTTGAATAGACAGACCTTAGTCAGAAAAGTAATGTCTCTGCTTTTGAATATGCTATCTAGGTTGGTCATAATTTTTCTTCCAAGGAGTAAGCGTCTATCTAGGTTGGTCATAATTTTTCTTCCAAGGAGTAAGCGTCTTTTAATTTGATGGCTGCAGTCACCATCTGCAGTGAATTTGGAGCCTAAAAAAAACTAAAGTCTGACACTGTTTCCACTGTTTCCCTATCTATTTGCCTTGAAGTGATGGGACCAGATGCCATGATCTTAGTTTTCTGAATGTTGAGCTTTAAGCCAACTTTTTCACTCTCCTCTTGCACTTTCATCAAGAGGCTTTTTCATTCCTCTTCACTTTCTGCCATAAGGGTGATGTCATCTGCATATCTGAGGTTATTGTTATTTCTCCAGGCAACCATGATTCCAGCTTGTGTTTCTTCCAGCCCAGCATTTGTCATGATGTACTCTGCATATAGGTTAAATAGGCAGAGTGACAATATGCAGCCTTGACGTACTCCTTTTCCTATTTGGAACCAGTCTGTTCCATGTCCAGTTCTAACTGGAAAAGAATTGGAAAATAATGCAAAAAAAGCAAAATGGCTTTCTGGGGAGGCCTTACAAATAGCTGTGAAAAGAAGAGAAGTGAAAAGCAAAGGAGAAAAGGAATAATCTAAGCATCTGAATGCAGAGTTCCAAAGAATATCAAAGAAGAGATAAAAAAGCCTTCCTCAGTAATCAATACAAAGAAATAGAGGAAAACAACAGAATGGGAAAGACTACAGATTGCTTCAAGAAAATTAGAGATACCAAGGGAACATTTCATGCAAAGATGGGCTCGATAAAGGACAGAAATGGTATGGACCTAACAGAAGCAGAAGATGTTAAGAAGAGGTGGCAAGAATACACAGAAGAACTATACAAAAAAGATCTTCATGACCAAGATAATCATGATGGTGTGATCATTCACCTAGAACCAGACATCCTGGAATGTGAAGTCAAGTGGGCCTTAGAAAGCATCACTACGAACAAAGCTAGTGGAGGTGATGCAATTCCAGTTGAGCTATTTCAAATCCTGAAAGATGATGCTGTGAAAGTGCTGCACTCAATATGCCAGCACATTTGGAAAACTCAACAGTGGCCACAGACCTGGAAAAGGTCAGTTTTCATTCGAATCCCAAAGAAAGGCAATGCCAAAGAATGCTCAAACTACCACACAGGGAAAGCCCATAAGCACTGTTAAAAGGAGGCTGAGACACACTGACAGAAAGAAAAGAATCTTTGCTGTCCAGGAGCTTGCCATGAATGAGACAGATTTAAAAAAAAAAAAAAGCCAAAACAAAAAGCAGTAAGTTGTATAGCATATTTTAACATGATAAATGCTATAGAAATAAAACCAAGTTAGTGCTGCTGCTGAGGCTCCAGCGCCCAGTGTCAGGATTCACTATGCTGGCCTCAGTAGTTATCATTGGAAAGGTGAGGACTGAACATAGAAATAAAAAAGGTAAAGTAGGTAGGCAAATTCTCTTTTCACCCTTTAAAAACTGTGCTTTAAACATTATTAACAGGAATCAAGAGATAATAGAAAATTCTATTTATTATTTATTTTAAATCCATATTTAAAATGAAATGTAATATGTAGATGGAATTAGGCATGTATGTTTAACTATAAAATAAAATGCTTTTGAGAAATCATACTAAATCAGTGTAAAGAGAAAATATAACACTCTATTATCTGTTATTCCTCCTGTTCCAACCCTAAAAGAATCATAATGTGATGGGAAATGAAATGAAATTATTCCCTTTAATTTCATGGTTGCCTAATTATTCTAAGCAGAAACCAAGTAACAGTTTACAGTGCATGAATATATTTAAATTAGTTCCTACTTATGAAGTAGCAAAATGCCTGTGCC
Source organism: Ovis aries (assembly GCF_016772045.2). Taxonomy (NCBI): domain Eukaryota; kingdom Metazoa; phylum Chordata; class Mammalia; order Artiodactyla; family Bovidae; genus Ovis; species Ovis aries. The sequence goes on along the minus strand of NC_056054.1, from coordinate 148,727,547 downwards.
TTCTATTATTAATTGTGATATTTACATTTCTAATTATAATTTGTTAGGAAATAAATTTAGTGTATTGCTTTACGAATTTATTGTATTATTAAGTAATACACATATTATGACTATGCAAATCACATTCTATTTTATAAAATACATTTACTTTCCACTTGACTTGTTGAAATGGAACATACATCTTTTTTTTTGCAATTAAATTTGCTGTTAATTTTAAAGCCTTCCTTGCTAAAGAACACATAGAAAATTAGAGTATATATATTTATTGATGTACAGAATAAATTTCATTTATATCCATGTTAACTTTCCCTTTTATCATTCTAAGAGGTATGAGAATCTTACTTCATAAAATGTAGGATAATTTAATAATTTACCTTCTTTAGTCACAATTTTTGCTTCATTAAAGTGAAACAAGTAAAATAAAAATTATCAAGATCTGTGTATCACTTGATATGTGTTACCCCATATAACTTCAAAACAGCTGAGAGAAGAAGGATTTTGTTTTATAGATAAAGGAATGGTGATAAATGCTATTAGATATAGTGTTCAGTGAGGATGAAGAACTTTCATTAGAAGTAGGAAGGAACATGGAGGTCATTTATATTTTTAACAATTTGTGACACCATAGTGTTTCCTAGTGGCTTAGACAGTAAAGAATCTGCCTGCAATTTGGGAGACCCAATTTAATCCCTGAGTAAGGAAGATCCCCTGGAGGAGGAAATGGCAACCCACTCCAATATTCTTGCATGAAGAATTCCACGGACAGAGGAGCCTGGGCAGATTACAATCCATGGGTCGCAAAGAGTCGGACATGACTGAGTGACTTTCACTTTCTCTGTGTGGGTTTTTTTTTTTTTTTTGCAAATTTAATAGTCATAAATGTTAAAAGGCTTACTTTTATTTTCTAAGCTGCTAAATATGCTTACAAGTTGTAGACAAACTAAATTATAATTGATTTCTTACTTTCTCATAAAAAAGAGGTTTTAACGACTGACTTGAACATTTTAAAATTTTGATTTTATTTTTCTCTAATGATTTTTTTTTTAAATTTTAACTGTGAAAGACAAGAATATAAAAATCATCATCATAATAAAGCATTGTTGTTTTCTAGGAAGTTACTGCTTTGCTATTTCCCACAATGACCACTGTGTGGATGAATTTTGTTCTCTCATGAATCATTCACATATAGTAGTAGCAGTTAAGTCAATAAGTTGTGTCCGACTCTTGCGACCCCATGGACTGTAGCCTGCCAGACTCCTCCGTCCATGGGATTCTCCAGGCAAGAATACTGGAGTGGGTTGCCATTTCCTTCTCCAGGGGATCTTCCCAACCCAGGAATCGAACCCAGGTCTCCTTCATTGCAGGCAGATTCTTTACCAACTGAGCTATGAGGGAAGTGAATTCACATAATCATTCACAGCTGTCCATACACAAAATGCAAGGCAGAGATATGATAAGGTTATCTCATGTAATAGAAAATCTTTCTATAAATATGTGGAAATTAAGGAAGAGCAGTAAACAGTCTTGGCCTCACAGGTAGAGCTTCCATTGACATGCTCCTCTAGCCATCTTTTATTGTCCTTTATTTGATGCACCAACCAAGAGTCCATTTCTCCTTTCTGAGTTCTCTTCCATATTGTTGACTCAGTTCCTCTGAGTTATTGTTTCTGCCTTTAATTTTCACAATAGATGCACAGAATCAAGCTATAGATGCCTATGTCAAACTGCCATCAGGAAATTACGAATGCTATGTGGAATGGTTCATTTTTACATGATTAATTTATTTAGTTAATAATTGATCTTCCTGAGAATATACACCGTACTTTTTTTCTTGGCCTAAAAGAGTGACAAGGGATTTTCTAGGAAGCAAAATGGAGAAAGGGATTCCCACCAGATTGGGATAGCCTGTGTACCTTTGGAGAAAGACCGAGAAGTTAATAAGAGCAATATACGTGACAAGGAGTGTATGAGATTTCCTGGTGAGCATCTACATAGACTGACAGGCAAAGATTGTTTCCATTCTCTGGAACTTCATTTTCTTTTGTGTAAAATGAGATACTTGAATGAGTTGTTTCCCAAAATACTCTCTCTGTATGTCGGTCTCACTCAGTTATTTCAAGTCATCTTTGGGTGGAAGCCTCTTTCACTGTCAAGATGTGGTGACTAATCACCCCAAACAGAACAGGACATCATAAGTTAATTTTATTTTAAGCTCAAATTTGGAAACTCACCCTAACAGAAACAATCATCTTCTGAGGCTCCTTCCACTCCTGCAGGCAGTAATTTATAAACAACATTTTGCCAAAAAAGGTTTTGCCAAAAACTTTTCCTTAAGTATCCCTCAGTCCTTGTGACCCATTGAAGATCTAACCCATACACATTCAGGTCAAGAAAATTCTGACCTCTTTCTTTATAATCATATACTCTTGTTAACACTTTCTATATCATTTCAAAAATATAAGATTATATCACCTTTGCATTGATCAAGCATTTGGTCCTAAGATATATAATGAAGGTTCCATTGCTGCCGCTAAGTCGCTTCAGTCGTGTCCGACTCTGTGCGACCCCATAGATGGCAGCCCACCATGCTCCCCCATCCCTGAGATTCTCCAGGCAAGAACACTGGAGTGGGTTGTCATTACCGTCTCCAATGCAGGAAAGTGAAAAGTGACAGTGAAGTCGCTCAGTCGTGTCTGACCCTTAGCGACCCCATGGACTGCAGCCTACCAGGCTCCTCCATCCATGGGATTTTCCAGGTAAGAGTACTGGAGTGGGGTGCCATTGCCTTCTGTGAAGGCCCCACTACTCCTCTCAAAATGTCTGTGACCCAAGGGAAGTAATCAAACAGCTTTGGATGCCAACTGTGAAACAGAAGTAGTCAGAATGTGTGCATTGCTGTGTATGGACTAGCATGCTTGCATGCACGCTAAGTCGCTTCAGTAGTGTCCAACTCCATGTGATCCATGGACTGTAGCCCTCCAGGCTTTTGTGTCCGTGGGGTTCTCCAGGCAAGAATATTGGAGTGGGTTGTTATGCCATTCTCCAAGGGATCTTCCTGACCCAGGGATCAAACCTGTAAGGATTAGAGATGATGCATATAAAGGGTCTAACAAAAACTATAGCTATTCCTTCTATTATCTTTACCTGATCTCAGAAGTTCTTCACACAATTTTAGCCTTTCACTTTATTTCTCTTGGCAAATTCCATATTGCCCAATATTGCCTCAATTTTAGGATGATTCAGTTCAGTTCATTTCAGTCACTCAGTCGTGTCCGACTCTTTGCGACCCCATGAATCACAGCATGCCAGGCTTCCTTGTCCATCACCAACTCCCAGAGTTCACTCAGACTCACGTCCATCGAGTCAGTGATGCCATCCAGCCATCTCATTCCCTGTCGTCCCCTTCTTCTCCTGCCCCAATCCCTCCCAGCATCAAAGTCTTTTCCAATGTGTCAACTCTTCACATGAGGTGGCCAAAGTACTGGAGTTTCAGCTTTAGCATCATTACTTCCAAAGAAACCCCAGGGCTGATCTCCTTCAGAATGGACTGGTTGGATCTCCTTGCAGTCCAAGGGACTCTCAAGAGTCTTCTCCAACACCACAGTTCAAAAGCATAAGTTCTTCGGTGCTCAGCCTTCTTCACAGTTCAACTCTCACATCCATACATGACCACTGGAAAAACCATAGCCTTGACTAGAAGGACCTTAGTCGGCAATGTGATGTCTCTGCTTTTGAATATGCTATCTAGGTTGCTCATAACTTTTCTTCCAAGGAGTAAGTGTCTTTTAATTTCATGGCTGCAATCACCATCTGCAGTGATTCTGGAGCCTAAAAAAATAAAGTCTGACACTATTTCCACTGTTTCCCCATCTATTTCCCATGAAGTGATGGGACCAGATGCCATGATCTTCATTTTCTGAATGTTGAGGTTTAAGCCAACTTTTTCACTCTTTTCTTTCACTTTCATCAAGAGGCTTTTTAGTTCCTCTTCACTTTCTGCCATAAGGGTGGTGTCATCTGCATATCTGAGGCTATTGATATTTCTCCTGGCAATCTTGATTCCAGCTTGTGTTTCTTCCAGCCCAGCGTTTCTCATGATGTACTCTGCATAGAAGTTAAATAAGCAGGGTGACAATATACAGCCTTGACGTACTCCTTTTCCTATTTGGAACCAGTCTGTGGTTCCATGTCCAGTTCTAACTGTTGCTTCCTGGCCTACATACAGATTTCTCAAGAGGCAGATCAGATGGTCTGGTATTCCCATCTATTTCAGAATTTCCCACAGCTTACTGTGATCCACACAGTCAAAGGCTTTGGCTTAGTCAATAAAGCAGAAATAGATGTTTTTCTGGAATTCTCTTGCTTTCACAGCCCCCCAAACATCTGTTTGGATATAATGTTTGCCTCATTTTAAAAATTGCTACTGAACTAATATATGTGATATATATATAGGAAGTTCAGCAGTAAAGAATCAGCCTGCCAAAGCAAGAGATGTGAGTTCGATTCCTGGGTTTGAATATCCCCTGGAGGAGGAAATGGCAACCCACTCCAGTATCCTTGTCTAGAAAATTCCATGGACAGAGGAGCCTGACAGTGCATGGAGTTTGAAAGCGTTTGATATGATTTAGCAACTAAACAACAATAGAGTGTTGGAGTTTAAATATATATTGTTGGTGTTTAAATATATCTATTTAAACTTCAGTTGACTCTCGAGGGTACATCCAGGTATTGAGTTTAGATAATACTAGAAACAAAGTTCTTTGTTGAAATTCTCATTGTTAGGTACCACAATCTAGCAATCTCTGTGTGTATATGCAGATATACAATATTGACATCATACATGAAACTTTGGGAAAGGTGAAATAGAGGTATGATAGAGGCTTGCCTTGGTCAGTAGCTTGGAGTTGCTTCCTTTCTGCAGTCCAGCTCTTCTTTTAGGGTTAACTCATGCTCTTTTGTTCGTTCAGACAAAGAATTATCACAGTGTGGAATACCGAAGAAATTTCTGAGGTCACAGCCTCGAAGTTGAAGACTTACATGAGACTAATTCACTAAGGATAAAGGGAAAGGCACTGACGTTAAGGAGAGCTGAGAGGTGAGACGGCCTGTGGTTAAAAATCCAGGTAGGAATATAAACAAAGAAGGTAATGACTTGCTGACAATATCACTGGCCTGTTTCCTAATGGTAAAATCATTGTAAGCATATACTTAGAATATTTCACTTTCTTGATTTTACAATAAATGAAAAAAGCAAGAAAAGGAAAAAAAAAAAAACAGAATTTATTTCCTAAATTTAGGAATCATGGATGCTGGAATATTTCTAATGGGCTGAACTGATTAGATCACCTTGTTTTATTTTCGTTTTCTAATCTCAGTTTTTACTATTTTCTTTCAAGCTAAAAATATTGCAGCCAAGTATTACAGTGAGGTTTATGAATTAATTAATAATGAGTAGTTCAGCCTCAGCTATCTGTGTGATTTTTAATTTCCAGCAATTTTTAAAAAAATTTTATTACTAGAAATTAATCAAGTTTCAAATCTTTTTTATTCCTAGATTTCAAAGTAGCATTTTTAGGATGTGGCTATGATTACTTCTGCTTAAAATTGACTGTTCCCCATACAACTCACTGAAAATCTAAAGAAATACAAAAAGCATGTGTTTTCCTGCAGACTTTATAATTTGAAAAATCACTCACAATATTGAAAATTGAAAATGTCTTAACTGTGTTTGTTTGCCCAATGGTGTTGCTAGGATGCAAATAGTCATTTAGTGTTAGTTTGCTTGCTTTGTATTTTATACTACAGAAAGATTTCTTGCTAGTATTTGTTAGTAAGTCAATCTTTCTTCCAGACATCAAGAGATGACCTTTTATGACCCATAGATTTATCAAGTCAGCAATCTATTCCCTGGGGCCAGCATCTTCAGCCTCTTCCTCTGCCAGTCACGTCTTGAAGGACTTTGCCAAATCCCATGAGAAAATGCACTAATCTACTTGTTCAAAGAACAAGAATGACATCTTTACTGGCTGTACTTTGTCTATGAAGGAAAGAAGCTAATAAAGGATGAAATACTTTATCCAGTTGTGAAAGATTCAATACAATGTTGTTATAATAAAGGACACTGAGTGTAGCAGTTAGTAAGCAGCTACCCTGAGAAGACAAGGCCTCATTACTGGGAATAAAGAATAGACACTTATTATGATGAATTCAAGGAGACAAACATATTTTGAAAGCACATTCCCTTTTGTCAATTCTTTTTCTTGATACATAATGTGGCTGTGACATTCTGCAATAATTGAGCTGCAACTGGTTTCTGGCCTCTTGTTTTGATATGGTAAAGGTTTGAGTGCACCTTCAATTAGGTCCAATTATTTGTGAGTTGTGAGGTAGTCCCTGTAGATGATGGGTGGTGAAAACATTACGGAGGTGGCATGTCAAAGACTCCTGGAAAAACTAAGCAGTTTAAAGGCTAGGCAATTATCATCAATGCTAGTTTTTGGATGGGAAAAGACAGCTATAGCCACAGCAGTAGCATTCCAAATGACTTCCCAAGTAAGTAGGAGTAAAATAATCCTGAGGGTTAACCAGATTTACAAAGGATGCTGCTAGGTTACCTAATGAGGGGCATCTTGGATATGGCACTTTTGTCATGGAGCTTCAGTAAGCCTCTTAAGTTTTTTTTTATTCTTCAGGTCAGTAAAATAAATAGAATTTCTGGACTATTTCATGTTTATGCATTAACCAATTTTCATTGTCCTTTTCCTCATGGTTGAATAATAATGCTCAGTTGCACTGTTAGTCCTGCAGTGTCTGGGGAATCTGTACTTTATGGCATAATTCAGAGCTGAAAGAATATACTCACTGTTTTTAATTATTATTATTTCTTCTTTAAATTTTCTCTGGTTCTTTATGAGGTCACCATGTGCAAAATCCAAATAAAGGAGAGAGTTAAGCCTTCTAAAATACAGCCAGTAACCATCAAATATGATCCATTACTAGGTGAATTAATAAACTGGTGCTTGTCAGAGGTGGGGACTGAGTGAGGTTGGGGGAAGCAACATTAGTGAAGGTGGTCAAAATGTACTGACTTCCAGTCATAAAATAAAGAATTCTCAGAAATTATTTATTTGAAAAAAGTAATTGTATATTGTATATTTGTATATCTTTGTATATATATTGTATATTTGAAAGTTGCTAAGAGAGTAGATCTTACAAGTTCTCATTATAAGGAAAAAGCTTTGTAACTCTGTTTGATCATAGATGGGCTTCCCTGGTGGCTCAGATGGTAAAGAATCTACTTGCACTGCAGGAGACCTGGGTTCAGTCCCTGGATCCGGAAAACCCCCTGGAGAAGGGAATGACTAACCACTTCAGTATTCCTGCCTGGAGAATCCCATGCATGGAGGAGCCTGATAGACTATAGTTCCTGGGGTCACAAAGAGTTGGACATGACTGAGCAACAGATATCAAATAGATATTGTGGTGATCATTTCTCAGTGTATACATACATCTTTCAAATCATTGTGCTTTATGCCTGAAACAAATACAGTGTTGTATGTCAGTTATATCTCAATACAAAGAGTAAAAAATTAAATGACAAAAATTAAAAATGTTAATTTTAAAGTGATTCACTCTATACTATATTAAATAAACTGCAAGTTAGTTATAAAATGTAAACTTCTTTATTAACTCCTGCAAGGGATTTTTTTTTTAATATAATAAAACAAGTAGTGATAAATAGTAAGGTTACAACGTGATTTAGCATCTAACACTGATGTCTTCAGAAATGATACAACTATCTTTGGATAAGGGGACTAAATTTAACAGTAAAAACTTTTCTGAATGCAGAGTAATTAAAAAACTATGAAGGATATAAATCTTGTTTATTTTCTACTTCAAATGCCAATTATAATACATATTTTAGTTTGACTATCTGACTGAAAAAGCTGTTACCTGTTTTGTTCTGGATTATGAGAGCTCCCTCTCTAGTGTGACCGATCCCCACTATATGTTTTATGATGTACCAGTGGCATAACAGCACACAGCAGATGTCCCTTGGCATTGTGCTTCAGGCCTTTTCATTGACCAAAGCTGCAAATCTTCCTGTAATTCAATTAACATAAGGACTTTTCAATAATTTGGTTTTAACACCTCTAAGCCACACATAGTAAAACTTATGGTTACAAATCCATAAGGAACAGCATTCTTTGAAACATTTGTTTTAAGAGAAAAAAACTCATATTTCTAATCAGCTACCAGAGTATTTCTACTTGGGCTTGAAGAAGGTCAAAAAGACAAAATAATATTAGGTGAAAAAGGCAATAACATGGTTTATCTTAATTCTGTTTTGTAAAAAGACAACAAAATCATTCAACCTAAGAAAGAAAAAATAACATCACCAATTCAGTTAGCATTAACCAAGTGCTACATGGTTTATATACCCGACTAAGGAAGTAAGGATCGTAGAGACAAGGTAAGGTGTGTCAAGTCACCCAGCCAGTGAACACAGTTTATATCTCCCTACTGCTAAATCCTGTGTTCTTTTCCTTCTTTCTTATTACTAGATGCATACTGTTGTCCCTAGAGAAGTTCCTCACTCTAATAAAGAGAAAGGCATGGCCACTACCAACTATCATCACTTCTGTTCCTCTATGCATGAGTATTGTGTGTATGCATTTTATCCTTCTCACCCTCCTTGAATTCCAACTGGTCTTGGTACATTGCTTGATTAATAGAATGCAGTGGAAGTGGCTTCAGAGACTGAATTTAAAAAAAAATCTCAGTGTTCATCTGTCTCTCTGGGACTTGGAGAGAAGATGGTTGTCATGGGAAAAGTCTCTCTTGAATGACACTCTGTGATGAATCCCACATTAGCCATGTGGAGAGGTCTGAATAGGAAGAGAGATGCTGAAGAGCCGACAGCTGTCCCACACATTCCAACCTGGTCCCCATAACTTGAGTGAAGAACCCATCTCGAATATGTCTGCCTTAGCAGACAGCATGTGGAGGAAAATCAAACGTCCTGGAGGATAGGTAGAGCTGAAGCCCTAGACCAGAGGATACACACAGTCAAGCCCAACCACAACCATATAATCCATTTAAGCTAAGAACAAACGGAGAGTGTTTTGGAGGCAAAAAATAATCCTTAACCCTCCTTGCATTTCTAACCCATAAAATTGTGTATATTATAAAGATTTTAAGGTTTTGATGACTAAACTTTGGTTGTTTTCTGTATATATCAGTCAAAAAAAAAATCATGGTGTTTGAGAAAGAAAGTTTACTATTCAAGGTGTCGTATTATCATCCACAAATTCCCCAAATCTGTCTTATGTTTAGCAATGAGAGCCTTTTCTAATACTATTCATAGTTGTTTGTTAGTTTTTATTTGAAAAGACTGCTTTTGTATGCTCAAGAAGAAGTATGTATCTGAAGGGAAGCAGGGTGGAAAAAAGATTAAAACTGTATTGTAGGAGAGGAAGTCACCCCCAAATAAATGATTTTTTTTAATTTTAATACAAAAATAATATAAAATAAATTTGTTCTCCTGCCATCTCTATCTCTCATCTTATCTTTTGTAAGCAGTTAGAAAACATTCATGCTTAGACATAGACATGATCCATAGAAGCCACACTTGATTTACTGGAAATTAAAATAAGCTATATCCTTATTTCACTATTGTCAGTATCTGAAAAAAAAGCAGTGGCCAAAATTATCCAGAAACTCCGTTTTTCATTCCTGTTTGTTCACTAGACTGTCAAAAATGCTCAGGAATCCTGATCCACACATTTTGATTAGGTTCTAAACCATATGACTTCAGGCAGAAAGATATTTAAACCCAATTGAAGGCCCTTAGGGAGAGTAAGGGCTGCTCAGCCTGATTTATTCCACGTGCATAGCCACAGGAGCATAATATTCTCAATGAATAAATGCATCTATTTAATGATTCTTACATTAGTTTTATAGTCACAAAAAGTGTTATATTTACAAGAATAGAAACCAGTTCTTCCCCTACACCGCCCCGCCTGCCCCTTTTCTCAGAGTTAAGTACATGTTAAGTGTAAGAAACAAAAATTTGAAGGAACTAGGGCTATTAGTTAAAGATTTTTCTACCCAAGTGGGAATCCAGGTCTTTGGGAATTGAAGGTGGAGATCATCTGTGAATGATTTTAGAAGTAGACACAATTTCCCATGGGAGTTAAAATGCGGTTCAATTTTTGCTCTATGTGTCCTTGTTATAGTAATAGTTATGACTTAAAGACTGTTTTAGAATAAGGAAAAAATACTTGAATTTAGTGCTTAATTTGATCAATTGAAAGCTTTTGTTTATTTTAAATCCAGTCCTTTGACCTCGGTCTATCTAATGATTTTCAATGACTATTAGGAAAGCAGAGGCTCAGTAATCGCAGGATGCAATGGGCTGTTTAGTTCCTTTCTCTCTACACATAAAGATATGCTCCACTTGAAATCACTCACCATAAAACCAGGTTGTCACCATATTGTCTAGACCAAAGGTTCACAAATGTTTTCTTTAAATGATCAGATTGGCTTTGAGGGTCATAAATTCTCTGTCACGATTTTCTGTCTTTGAGGTGAGAGCAGCCATAAACAAGACAGATATAAACTAAAGGGTGTGGCTCTGTTCCAGCAAGAATTTCAATTTCAGCACTGTCCGGAGGTTTCTGGAAGCTATCAGATTTCACTGTGGAACTCATCCTATATCCAGGAGACCAACTCAAGAAGATCTGATTACAAAGTCTAATGATTAAGAATTAGTAGATAAGAAAGATGAGAAAAACTAAAATTTCGGGGTGTGGGGGTACACCAAGACATTAAAACAAGACAGAAGGCAGTGTGTTTATTATGATAGTGGCTAAAGGAAGATTCTCATAAAGATACTATTTCTCTTGTTGCAAAGAGGCACTCAGGCAGAAACAGAAACCTCCTCAGAAAGGTATATCATACCTGTTCCTGTTTTCAACAACCAGGGACCCGAGGCCAAAGAACAGAAATAAATTTCATAAGGTCACAGAGCTAGTCACACAGAGAGCCTGTTTTTGAAGCCAGATATACTCTTCTCCCAAGGCCACACTCCTTATATGGTTTGTTGCCCTCTAACATTTCTCAAACCTTTAAATACAAGTGAGTTCCAAAGCTGTGTTACAGGCAACAGCACCATACAGGGACAGGCTCCTCTGTGTCATTAACCATATGCTTATTTACCTTTACATTAGAGCCCACTAATTTGGAATAGGGCACAATAAACTCCATCAGATTATACACATAGGTCTACTATGATCTTGCTAATAATCTAAACAACCCCACTGCTTCTCACTGTGTTGTCCTACATCCCAATAAATAATATTCAAGATAAGCCTTCGAACATTTTTCCTTGAAGCTAAGTTTATGAAGCTAAATAAATAATTATCTTAAGTCATTTTCAAAATATATTTCCATTCCACATCTTGTCAATTTTAATTCTAGAATTTATTGCAAAGTAGCAACATTCATTAAGTCAATTGGAAAAAATTAACTTCAAATCATGTAATAGTTTTCAAAACAGTATCACTATGCTTACAATGGCACTGATATATAATATTATGTAATACAATCTAATGTATAATTAATATAATTTACATGTATATACATGCATGAAATACATTTATTACATACATATATCTTTATAATTATTATCACTGTCTTTGGTTTCATCATATATTTTATATATTATGTTTGTAAAACAGTATTATATATTCATATGCATTTTATTGGAGAAGGAAATGGCAACATACTCCAGTATTCTTGCCTGGAAAATCCCATGGACAGAGGAACCTGGGGGCTACAGTCCTTGGGGTTGCAAAGTCAGACAAAACTTAGCGACTGAGCAAAGCTTAAAATCATACTAATTCTAGCACTTACTAGAAATTATAATACATAGAGCTGCACAAGTGCACTAACAAAAGACTATTATTTGAGATCACAAAGGGAAGAATTTAGATAAGAGACACAGAAAAAAAACAAGACTGGCAGGCTTAAAAAATCATGCCTATATTTATCTGCCTAGGGAAAGAGTGCTAAAATAATGGAGTTAAGTAAAAGGTAGAGTTCCAAAATCAGATTTTTCTTTTATTTGAAAAAGATAAATCTTTACGTAGTTGAACTGATAGCTATAATAAAATAATTTTCACATAAATATCATGGAAGATGCATGTGCTTTCTCTCTGTCCAAATAACTGTTAGTGCCAAGAGTAACATGTACCAAAATAAGCAAGCCTCAATGGGTTTGCTTATGCAAACTGACATTATAAGACTGCCAAGATGACTACACTCTCATGTTATCAGAATTCATGAAATGCAGCCTTGTCTCAAGCTCCAGAGAACTCCTTCTACATTTCCAAATTAGATTCTACTATTCTACTAGGTAGAGGCTTTGTTGAGCAAAATCTAAATTTACATTGTATCCACTTTATAACCTTTCTTCTTCTTAAGAAAAATAAATATTTTGCTAACATATTCTTAAATCTTATTGAAAATATTGTATTACCTTTTTAAAAATTAATTTAGCATCAACCTGATAGAATAATCTAAGAATGATACAGAATTTAATTGGGCTTGGGCTGCTATAATCTAATTCTGCTCAGCAATATAATATGCATCAAATCATGGATTTCTGATAGAAGCAGTGAATCTAAATTCTCCGCTTATCCTCATTTGCATTACTCTGCACACAAAATGTTTAGGCTCCGTTTTTGTTTTTTTTTTTTTTTCTTTTTAGACATCCACAACATCAATAAAGATGTCGAACACATATAGAACACTTCAGAAACAGAATACAGCTGGCATTTCAGCCAGAAAGACAATTTTCCTTAGGGGCTCTTTCATTGCTTTAACACTAATCTGTGACAAAAAGGTCTTGTCAGATTCTTATTGCATTTAAGAAGCTTTTGGTGAGATTTGTATTGATCTGGAATAAAGCAACTGACAACATTGCAATAAATTTTTACTACTTAGTACTGATCAATATGTGTTTTCCTCTCAAACTTTTTCAGAAGATTGCCTTGAATTTTTTCCAGATATGGCTAGGATACTTCTAAGGTAATAATATGAAAAAGGTGGTACACCTTTTGAACCAAGAGAATCCATTACAGTAAGATCTTCATTTCTCTGGGATGAATTATATCTAATATAATGCAAATAAAATACACACACACACAGGAACATACACACAGACTCTATTAGGTACAGATAACACAGGAACCTACATATCCTCTTTTTCAAACTGATCACATTCAGTTGAGTTCAGTTCAGTCACTCAGTCGTGTCCGACTCTTTGCGACCCCATGAATCACAGCACGCAGGCCTCCCTGTCCATCACCAACTCCCTGAGTTCACTCAGACTCACGTCCATCGAGTCAGTGATGCCATCCAGCCATCTTACCCTCTGTCGTCCCTTTCTCCTCCTGCCCCCAATCCCTCCCAGCATCAGAGTCTTTTCCAATGCGTCAACTCTTCGCATGAGGTAGCCAAAGTACTGGAGTTTCAGCTTTAGCATCATTCCTTCCAAAGAATATCCAGGGCTGATCTCCTTCAGAATGGAGTGGTTGGCTCTCCTTGCAGTCCAAGGGACTCGCAAGAGTCTTCTCCAACACCACAGTTCAAAAGCATCAATTCTTCATTGCTCAGCCTTCTTCACAGTCCAACTCTCACATCCATACATGACCACAGGAAAAACCATAGCCTTGACTAGACGGACCTTAGTTGGCAAAGTAATGTCTCTGCTTTTCTATATGCTATCTAGGTTGGTCATAACTTTTCTTCCAATGTGTAAGCGTCTTTTAATTTCATGGCTACAGTCACCATCTGCAGTAATTTTGGAGCCCCCCAAAAGTAAAGTCTGACACTGTTTCCACTGTTTCCCTGTCTATTTCCATGAAGTGACGGGACCGGATGCCATGATCTTTGTTTTCTGAATGTTGAGCTTTAAGCCAACTTGTTCACTCTCCTCTTTCACTTTCATCAAGAGGCTTTTTATTTCCTCTTCACTTTCTGCCATAAGGGTGGTGTCTTCTGCATATCTGAGGCTATTGATATTTCTCCCGGCAATCTTGATTCCATATAAACTGTCTGCAGGCCATATCAAAATCATAGAGATTATTGATACATGACATTGAATTATTGTGCCTAAGTATGTGGTGTAGAATTGAAAAGAATGAATATACACACATCATAATTTTACTTAAACATAAATTTGAAAATGATTTCCCTTCACTTATGTACCTTAAATACTAGATGTTTTAAACAAAGATCATATGTTTTAATTATTGATTTTTATTATCTTCAGAAGCTTTTTTCTTTGCATTTCCCTTTTTTTTGTTAGCTTGATGTTCATAGAACTTTTCAGACTCAATTCTCTATCAAATCAGATGCCAAACAGTAGGGATTCTTAAGTTAAACTCGAAGCAGGAGAAAAATGAAAATAATTTTCTTCAACAATGTAGTGAGATAACTGACAGGGAGAAAATAACCACAATATGAAATTTAACCTTTCAATAATATATTTTTTAAGGATTTCTATTGCATATACAGACATCCTCCTGCATGTAATGCCTAAGTAAGAGCTGTCTTGTTTTAGATGAATTACCTAGGTATAAACTTTTAAAACAATAGTCCTTATAATTGTGGACATTGAAATCTGTGGTAAAAAAGCTATCAATCCAATTAATTTGTTGAGAATGTATAAATGTAATGTATGTTTGAGCTCTAGAGAGCAATTAAATATATTCTTATTTCTTGCATATCTAAGAATGCTTTATCTAGTAAATCTCATATAAACCTAAATATTAAACTGAGCATTTTAATCACATTTTAAAGAAAGTTATTGTGTATTGCATGTATATTTCATCTGTACATTATTTCAAGGAGTTTATAGGAAAATCTTCAACTTATGAAATTGTCTGTTTTTGTTTGTTTGTTTAAGTTTAACTCTGGCTCTTAGATATCTTTTCCTTTGTCCACTGTTTTGGTAGGAACAGTAGTCTTAGTTTCAGGCTGATGTCTTACATATGAGACAGGATAGCCTTCAGTTAGCACTGCATTTAACTTAGCTCTTAGTCATGTATGAATGTGCCTTGAAAATCCCATGGACAGAAGAGTATGGTAGGCTACAGTCCATGGGGTCACGGAGAGTCAGACATGACTGAGTGACTTCACTTTCACTTTTCACTTTCATGCACTGGAGAAGGAAATGGCAACCCACTCCAGTATTCTTGCCTGGAGAATCCCAGGGACAGAGGATCATGGTGAGCTGCCGTCTATGGGGTCACACAGAGTCAGACACGACTGAAGAGACTTAGCACCAGCAGCAGCAGCAGCAGCATGTATGAATGTGAACGTTGGACCATAAAGAAGACTGAACACAGAAGATTAAATGCTTTTGAAATGTGGTGTTAGAGAAGACTATTGAGAGACCTTTGGACTGCAAGAAGATCAAACCAGTCAATCCTAAAGGAAATTAATCCTGAATATTCATTAGAAGGACTGATGCTGAAGCTGAAGCTTCAATACTCTGGACACCTGATGCAAAGAACTGACTCATTAGAAAAGACCCTCAGAGTCCAAAAGTCTGTTCTATACATCTGTGTCTTTTTTGCTGTCTTGCATACAGGATTATTGTTACCATGTTTCTAAATTCCATATATATGTGTTAGTATACTGTATTGGTATTTTTCTTTCTGGCTTACTTCACTCTGTATAATCAGCTCCAGTTTCATCCACCTCATTAGAACTGATTCAAATGTATTCTTTTTAATGGCTGAGTAATACTCCATTGTGTATATGAACCACAGCTTTCATTGAAACATGTATAATATCATGTAGGAAACGAATTGCCAGTCTAAATTCAATGCAGAATACAGGATCCTTGGGGCTGGTGCACTGGGATGACCCAGAGAGATGGTATGGGGAGGGAGGTGAGAGGGGAGTTCAGGATTGGGAACCCATGTACACCCATGGCAGATTCATGTTGATGTATGGCAAAACCAATATAGTATTGTAAAGTAAAATAAAGTAAAATAAAATAAAAAAAGAGACTGGAATAAAAATAGACATTTCTTCTAAAAAAAAAAAAAAAGAAGAAAAGAGAAAATAAGGAAAGACCCTGATGCTAAGAAAGATTGAAGGGAAGAGAAGGGGACAACAGAGGACGAGATAGTTGGATGGCATCATTGACTCAATGGACATGAGTCTGAGCAAGCCCCGGGAGGTGGTGAAGGACAGGGAAGCCTGGTGTGTTGGCAGTCCATAGGGTCACAAAGAGTCAGACATGACTGAGCGACAGAACAGCAAGGAATGACATGGAGCCAGAAACAATGTGGCATAGAGCAACATTATAGTAGTAATTTCATGACTGCCAGATACAAATTCTGATGTCAAAATTCCTCTACTTGGGGTGTGCCCTCTCAAAAATGTGGGACTGATCTGGTACAGGCCATTAAGTTCAGGAATGCTACTGGCTCTTGGAGCTTTTTAGACATAGCTAATCCTGTACCTCTTACCTTGGGAAAAGGATTTGTTCCCATTCTCAAATGCAGCTGACTCTCATCAATGCCAGTTACATGTTATTGAATGTGCAAACTTGATAATGAGAAAAAGTGATTGGTCCAGCGATACTCCTTATCTGAATTCTATGTAATTTCAGTCTGGTTGCAAGTATCTTCTTAGCAATTGCTTGAGTTAATGCCGCAGGAAAGATTTAAACAAGGCTCAAAGCATCTGACCTATTTGAGGCTATAGAAACATTCTCAAGATTAGCTTACAACCCTAAACTTTCTTTCAGGAAATCAATTTAAGTATCTTAATATAGAAAATATTGTTGACCCTCTGAAATATGGAAATTATGGTAATTATGCTCTAATAATAAAACATTGTGCCTTTATGTTATTTTAATTAGGCATGCTAGATTTTTGGTTTCTTTTAGAACTAAAACATGAAGCCATAAATATAATTTGTAGGCTTTTCTAAAAGGTCATTTGATTATATTCCTATGTAGAAATAAACTATAACATTTTCTTGAATTTTTATAATGTATTTTTTCAAAAAGTTTATATTCTACAAAGGAACATCCCTTTAATTAAATCTTTAATGATTATTTACACATTACTATTCACATGGAGTTGTATTTAACTAAGGTGAGATGGAAATGTTTGTAATTGTTTCTCAGATTCTGACCAAAATCTATGTATTTAGCACATCAAAAAATTTTGGTTACAGTATGCTTTAAACCATATTAAAGATCACATCCTGACCAGAAAAAATAAGAAAGAAAGAAAGAAAATTCAATAGAAAGAGAAAAGAAAAAAGAAAGAAAGAAAGAAAAAAGAACCCTAAATTCTACAGAATGAAGGAAAAATGATGTGGGAATTTGCCCTTGGTTAACTTCCAGTCTTGCTGGCATCTTGCCTGGATTTTAATGGGTCACATTTCAGAAATGTGAGACAGTTTTGGGTGATCTTGAAGGGTGAAAAAGAGGATCTGAAAGTCCTAAAGAAAGCCAGAACTCCTGGACTGTGACATATTAAGCCTGAACTGGAGAGGATGGAAAAATCACCCAGTAGAGAAAGACACTGAGGAAACGTACTCTGTTTGAGCTTTGGTATAGATGGATGTGAGCTTCCCTGGTGGCTCAGATGGTAAAGTGTCTGCCTGCAATGCGGGAGAGCCGGGTTCGATTCCTGGGTCAGGAAGATCCCCTGGAGAAGGAAATGGCAATTCACTCCAGCAGTCTTGCCTGGAAAATCCCATGGACGGAGGAGCCTGATAGGCTACAGTCTATGGGGTCTCAAAGAGTCGGACAAGACTGAGCGACTCCACTTCACTTCACTTCACAGACGGGTGTGAGGAAAAAGTAATTTTTTAAAAAAGTATCTCACGGTAATTCTTCAGTTCAGTTCAGTCAATTGTTTGTGTCCGACTCTGCAACCACATAGACTGCAGCATGCCAGGCTTCCCCGTCCATCATCAACTCTGAGAGTTTATTCAAACTCAAGTCCACTGAGTCGGTGATGACATCCAACCATCTCATCCTCTGTCATCCCCTTCTCTTCCTGCCTTCAATCTTTCCCAGCATCAAGGTCTTTTCAAATGAGTCAGCTCTTCAAATCAGGTGGCCAAAGTATTGGAGTTTCAGCTTCAGCATCCATCCTTCCAGTGAATATTCAGGACTGATTTCCTTTAGGATGGACTGGTTGGATCTCCTTGCAGTCCATGGCACTCTCAAGAGTCTTCTCCAACACCACAATTGAAAGGCATCAATTCTTTGGTGCTCAGCTTTCTTTATAGTCCAGATTTCACATGCATACATGACTGCTGGAAAAACCATAGCTTTGACTAAGTGGACCTTTGTTGGCAAAGCAATGTCTCTGCTTTTCAGTATCCTGTCTATGTTGGTCATAATTTTTATTTCAAGGAACAAGCGTCCTTTAATTTCATGGCTGCTGTCACCATCTGCAGTGATCTTGGAGCCTCCCCCCAAAATTAAGTCTGTCAGTTTCCATTGTTTCCGCATCTATTTGAAATGAAGTGATGGGACCAGATTCCATGACTTAGTTTTCTGAATGTTGAGTTTTAAGCCAATTTTTTCACTCTCCTGTTTCACTTTAATTCTTCTTTGCTTTCTACCATATGGGTGGTGTCATCCTCATATCTGAGGTTATTGATATTCTTTTCAGCTATCTTGATTCCAGCTTTTGGTTCATTTAGTCCAGGATTTCTCATGATATACTCTGTATATAAGTTGAATAAGCAGGGTGACAATATACAGCCTTGATGTACTCCTTTCCTGATGTGGAACCATTCTGTCGTTCCGTGTCCTGCATACAGCTTTCTCAGGAGGCAGGTCAGCTCACCTGGTATTCCCATGTCTTTAAGAATTTTCCATAGTTTCTTGTGAGCCACACAGTCAAAGGCTTTGGCATAGTCTATGAAGCAGAAGTATATGTTTTTCTGGAACTCTGCCACTTTTTTGATGATCCAACAGATGTTGGCAATTTGATCTCTGGTTCTTCTCTTTGCCTTTCCTAAATCCAGCTTGAACATCTGGAAGTTCATGAGTTATGTGCTGCTGAAACCTGGCTTGGAGAATTTTGAGCATTAGTTTGCTAGTGTGTGAGATGAGTACAATTGTGTGGTAGTTTGCCTGGAGAATTCCTTGGACAGAGGACGGGCTGCAGACAATGGAATCATAAATAGTCGGACACAACTGTGGGGTTAACTTTCACTTTCAGTTTTGAGCATTCTTTGGCATTACCTTTCTTTGGGATTGGAATGAAAACTGACATTTTCCAGTCCTGGGGCCACTGCTGAGTTTCCCAAATTTGCTGGCATATTAAGTGTAGCACTTTCAGAGCATCATCTTTAAGGATTTGAAATAGCTCAACTGAAATTCCATCACCTCCACTAGCTTTTTTCATAGTGATGCTTCCTAGGGCCCACTTGACTTTGCATTTCAGGATGTCTGGCTCTAGGTGAGTGATCACACTATCATGATTATCTGGGTCATGAAGATCTTTTTTGTGTAGTTATTCTGGAGAAGGTAATGGCAACTCACTCCAGTATTCTTGCCTGGAAAATCCCATGGATGGAGGAGCCTGGTAAGCTATAGTCTATGGGGTCGCAAAGAGTCAGACTCAACTAAGTGACTTAACTTCTTCTTCTGTGTATTCTTGTCACCTTTCTTAATATCTTCTGCTTCCATTAGGTCCATACCTTTTCTGTCCTTTATTGTGTCCATATTTGCATGAAAGTTTCCTTTGATATCTCTAATTTTCTTGAAGAGATCTCTAGTCTTTCCCATTCTATTGTTTCCCTCTATTTCTTTACATATTGTTTTCCTCTATCCCTTTCCTTTATTTCTTTTCATGTGGCAACTCTTACCCTCAGGGAAAAATTAGTTATGAGAGAGCCCAGAATTCACAATGATTTGATGATCTTTAAATACCCAACCAAAAAGTATAAAGTAGTCCATCATCAGTGTTTCCAGGTTCATGTCAAAAGTAAACAAAATCCCTCTCTGAAGAATTTTATTTCAAACCACCGAGAATATCTACAGAGAAAAGTTCAAGGAAAATATGCTTATAATAATAAAACATTCCAAACATTTGAGAAAGTAAGCTAAGAGTTGAAGCAGAAGTAAGCCTACATAATCAAACCCATAAATAATGCAGAATTATGACATGCAGAATCTTAAAAAACTTATATATTTAAAGTAATTAAGAATAAGTTTTTTGAAATGATATGAAACCAAACTAGGGTTTGCTCATCTGCATATACTAAATCCAATCAGCAGACATTGGGTGGTGCTGAGTTTACTGTAGAGTGCTGAGCAAGGAGTCCTGAATAGCTAGTGCTCAAACAGCCCAAACTCTATTAGGGATTTTAGCAAAGCATTTTTAAAGGAAAAATGAGGGAGGGGTATCCCTGTATATAATCAGCTTATACACATTCTCAGATCAGTTGATGGTGAGGCAACAAAGCTGTCTCACTGGGGATAACATGATCAATCCTTATGTGTTACTAGGTCTGGGGGCTACTACTCATGATCATCAAGCAGTTAATGTCTTCTAGTTGGTGGGCCTTAGCATCTGTAAAACAATTCATAAAATGTGTATCAGATACTATTTTCTAGGTACTTAAAAGAGGAGCTACAGCAGAGGGTATGAGGGAGGGGTCTGTCCCATGTAGGCCTTATAGGGTCCTGCTTGGTTATAAAAATATAAAAGAAAAACAGCTTACAAAATGCATAAAGTGAATTTGAGAAAGTGAATTAAAAATTGTAACTGAAGTGAAAATAGAAGGAAAACACACACACACACACACACACACACACACACACACACACAGACAACGAAGATGGGTTTGTTCTGTTAGGTAGTGAGAATAGAAAAAAGAAGTCCAAAATGGCAGTGGCTAAAAGAAAAAGAAGGGAAAAGCCCAGAGAATTAGAACAAAAGAAGATCCCAGGACCAGACTGAGGACCTCAGGTAAAACAAATAGCCCTTCTGGCTAGCCCAGTTTACATAGGGCAGTCTCAGGGACAGGAGAAAAAAAAAACAAACATGCAAATAGAGGAGCCAAAATTGATCCAGGGGCTTCTCTTCTCTTCATATCTTTTGGGTTGGCCCACCCTCATGCCTTGAGGATGTATTTTCCTTTGTTTGCCAATAAAACTGAGCTATAACTCTGGTCTGTCTGTTGCTTGAAATTTTTGTTGCAGTGAGTCAGAATGGAGGAAATTACAAACTCCCCGACAGTTCTTTCTATTGAAATTAAGGACTAATTTGTCTTGGACAAATTAGTTTTCCTCTTGCTGAGAACAAATACAAAAATTGAACAGGAACAACTGATGAATAACTGGCTCTAGGTACTAGACAGCTACCCAAGTAACAAATATTTGTGAGGCCAAGACCTTGGGGCGACAGAAGTCCAAGAGAAGTTAGCTTCTCTGACTCCATAAAAACTGTTACAACAAAATGCTGCAGACTAGGTGGCTCTTATAAATAACAAAAATTTATTTCTCACCTTTCTAGAAGGTAGAGTCTGATATTAGGGTATCAACCTGGTTAGAGTCTGGTGAAGGATTTTTTCCGTGTTGCAGACTGCCAACTGTTTCCTATGTTCTTACATAGTGGGATCTCCCTAGAGTCTCTTTTATAAAGGTGATAGTCCAGTTCACGTGGGTGGATCCCTCATGACCTTATCACCTCCCTAAAGACCTATCTCCATGAAATGAAGTATTTTCTGCTCTAACTGGAAACAAGCTTTTTCCAAATGAAATATCAACACTTTGGCCACCTGATGTGAAGAACCAACTTATTGGAAAAGACCCTGATGCTGGGAAAGATTGAAGGTGGGAGGAAAAAGGGACGACAGAGGATGAGATGGTTGGATGGCATCACCAACGCAATGGACATGAGTTTGAGTAAGCTCCAGGAGTTGATGATGGACAAGGAAGCCTGGCATGCTGCTGTCCATGAGGTTGCAAGAAGTTGGACACGACTGAGCGGCTGAACTGACTGAGGTGAAACAAAGCCAGCTATTTGGGAGCCATCAGTTACTTCCTCCCTGGTAACCTCTGAGGAGCTTAAGGGATGTGATAAATAACTACCAGCCACATTCACCATCTCTTACAGTAAACAAGGAATTAGTATTCTAACAATAAAGAAGGCAGGATTGGTCCCAGATAGCTAAGATAAATATGAAAGGAATGGTTTCAGCAAGGCTAGATGCTTGCGTCTTCCTATACATAGAAGATTTCTAAATCTCTTCATGTGAGAGATTTGGCTTGTCTAAGTCGCTTCAGTCGTGTCTGACTCTGTGCGACCCCATAGATGGCAGCCCACCAGGAACCTCTGTCCCTGGGATTCTCCAGGCAAGAACACAGGAGTGAGTTGCCATTTCCTTCTCCAATGTATGAAAGTGAAAAGTGAAAGTGAAGTTGCTCAGTTGTGTCCTATTCCTAGCACCCTACAAGGCTCCTCCAGCCATGGAATTTTCCAGGCAAGAGTACTGGAGTGTGTTGCCATTGCCGTCTATGTTCTTAATTATGAGTAATCTTTTAATATTCAGATTACCTGCCCCCTTGCTACAAACTTATATATGACTTGGCTCCTCCCCTCCCTCCTTGGAGTAGCTCTCTTAGGGTCACCAGAGATACTGTTTCCCAGGCTTGAGTCTGAAATTCCCACCAAATAAAACCTAACTTTCAACTTTTAGGTTACACATATATATATATATATTTTTTAGTCAACATCACCATCTTTGGAGGTTAGAATTCTGCATATGAATTTGTAGAAGACACAAACATTCAGATCATAGCAGAACTAGCATGTGATATACTTTCCCCTCAAGTCTTTTTTATTTTCTAAATAGTGTCAGGCTTTCAAAAGACTCACACAGCCAACACTGGAATTCAGTTTCCAAGAAGAAGACAGGACCCTAGAAGAACAAAGTCTTTCTGCTTTACCACTGTTTGGTATTAGCAGCAGGATTGAAAAATATAACAAGAAACGGAATAGGAAACTCAGAAAGAAACCCACAAATCTTGACACCTCCTACAGTTGGTATTGCTAATAAGTGGAGAGAGGATAGGAAATTCATTAAGGGCATGTGATGAGAAAAACTGTTTATCCATATGGAGATATAGAAAACAGGATTCCATCCTCCCTTCTTCTTAGGCTTTGTAGCATCAGGCTAATAGCTTTAAAGTCACTTTGTTAATGATGTCCCTTTGGCCCTTATTCTAATAAATTCTACTTTCTTTAGATCGCTCCTTAGATCTTTTAAGGATTATTAGTACACATATCCAATGGGGGGAAATCAATTACATATTAATTAAACAAATTACTGTGTAAGAGTTGAGTAGGAAATGGCAACCCACTCCAGTATTCCTGCCTGGAAAATTCCATGGACAGTGGAGCCTGGTGGGCTACAGTACATGAGACTGAAAAAAAAAAAAATCACATAACTGAGCATCCATGCACACACACATGATTATGTAAGGCAAAATTTAAATATTTTGGAAGAAAATACTGTAGTTTATCTTCAGATCTTGGGTGGTACATATCTCTTACAATGAGGTAGAAAAATTCAAAGTTAAATGTGATAAATTTTTGAAATTGTGACATTCTTAATTTTAAAAAACAACATAAAGGGAGTGGACAGAAAACCCACATACATTGTCATTGTAAGATTAAAAGCATACAAACAGTTCATAAAATTTATAATTTAAAAAACAAGAAAAAAAGTGGCCACAAGACAAGGATAAGTATTTCACAGGGTCAATTTCATTAAAAACCAGGAAATGTAAAATACTTGCTGTATCTTAATTCTTTTAAATTTACAAAACTTAAAAAAAAATGTCTAAAAATTCCCAGTATTGCCAAAATTCTGGAACAGTTGCTAGGAATAAGCTGTTGCTAGGAATGTAAGTTAGTGCACTACTTTAAATAAAACACTTAGGCAGTAACTATTAAAATTGAAACCACATATATCCTATGACACAGCAATTCTGTTCCTAGTGGAAATATGACTTAGATTCTAAAGAGTCAGCAGCCACAAAGTCTATAGAAAGACTCCCATATGCTATGAGGCTCTTCCAGTAGAAGCTCACTTGCAGTAGTGCCTGCCTACCAGGAGGCAAGATACCAGATTGGGTATAAGGAGTGGCACCACTACTTCAGAGTCTGCAAATCCCTCTGCCACTATACCTGTTTAGGAAAGCCAAGTTCCCTGTGCTTGGCTGACATGGCATTGCTCTAATTTCAGTGTCCCATCACTTAATGGCAAATAAATGGGGAAACAATGGAAATGGTGAGAGACTTTATTTTCTTGGGCTCCAAAGTCACTGTAGATGGTGACTGCACCCATGAAATTAAAAAGCGCTTGGTCATTGAAAGAAAAGCTATGACCAACCTAGACAGTGTATTGAAAAGCTGAGACATTACTTTTCCAACAAAGGTCTGTCTAGTCAAAGCTATGGTTTTCCAGGAGTCATGTATGCATGTGAAATCTGGACTATAAAGAAAGCTGAGCACTGAAGAATTGATACTTTTGAACTGTGGTGTTGGAGAAGACTCTTGAGTGTCCCTTGGACAGCAAGGAGATCCAATCAGTCCATCCTAAAGGAAATCAGTCCTGTATGTTCATTGGAAGGACTGATGTTGAAGCTGAAACTCCAATACTTTGGCCACCTGATACGGAGAGCCGACTCACTGGAAAAGATTCTGATGCTGGGAAAGATTGAAGGTGGGAGGAGAAGGGGATGACAGAGGATGAGATGTTTGGATGGCATCACTGACTTGATGGAGATGAGTTTGATAAGCTCTGGGAGTTGGTGATGGACAGGGAAGCCTGAAGTGCCGCAGTCCATGGGGTCACAAAGAGTCAGACACGACTGAGAGACTGAACTGAACTGAATCAAAGCTATCATTTCCTGTAGCCATGTATGGATGTGAGGGTTGGACTATAAAAAGAGCTGTGCACCAAAGAATTGCTGTTTCTGAACTGTGGTGTTGGAGAAGGCTCTTGAGAGTCCCTTGGACTGCAAGGAGATCAAATCAGTCAATCCTAAAGGAAATCAGTCCTGAATATTCATTGGGTGGGCAAATGTTGAAGCTGAAACTCCAATACTTTGGTCATCGGATGGGAAGAACTGACTCCCTGATGCCGGGAAAGATTGAGGGCAGGAGGAGAAGGGAATGACAGAGGATGAGATGGTTGGGTGGCATCACTGACTCGATGGACATGCATTTGAGCAAGCTATGGGAGTGGCGATAGACAGGGAAGCCTGGTGTGTTACAGTCCATTGGGTTGCAAAGAGTCGGAAGTGACTGAGCGACTGAACTGAAATGAATTTCAGTGTCCAGCTTTTGAGCAGTTGAGGTCCCTTGGTGCTCTTACTAAATAAATTTCAATATGTATATAACAATTTCTATTCCAGTGTGTATGCCATAGAAATATTTGCACTGGTGCACCTGAGCAAGCTTGTTCAATAACGGCAACAACTTGAAAACAAGTACAAGAATCCATGTGCAGTAGCATGGATAAAGTACTTGTTCCATATCCATTCTATAAAATACTGTGAGGAGGTAACAATGAAGAAAGTTCAGATAATGAATTTACCTGGATGAAAATTATAAACATAAACTGCAAAATAAATAATGAAGTCACAGATAAATATATGGCAAAAAAGAAACAAAACTGTTTATTTTTAAATGAAAATACACCAACTTAGCTTTATAATTTTATATGGGGTCATCAAGGAGGGTTAGAAAGATGAAAGGTGTACTGTGTGCATTAAAAATAAAATAGACGTTATGCTCTCATAGAAGTTAGAAAGATGAAAGATGTACTGTGTGCATTAAAAATAAAAGTCTTTCAAATGTACATATAACATTATAGGAAAATTTTAAGCTATGCTAATTTGAAATTAAATGATACGTAGTAAAGCAGCTATTCTCAAGGCACATTCCTTTCATTAGAAGTATAATGTACCCATCTTTTGCCTAGATGATATTCTAGAATTATCCAATGATGTGACAGGAGTATGATGCTTTTGAAAACATAAATCTGACTATATTTTTCTCATTGTTTACCTAAAGAGAAATGAAAATGCATACAAGTATTACTTTGGTGTTTTTTTTCTTTAATTATGCTTTCCAACACTCACATGCCTCACCATAAAATCAGAGGTTGTAACTCAATTTGAAGACACACACAAAGGAGTACAACTATCTTGACTGACAGAGACGTTTTATTTCCTTAAAAGGCATTCTCATGCTATTTATTAAGGAAAATAGTTTTTTTTTTTTTGTTTTTTTTTTTTTGGTCATCATCTTGGAGACAAGCACAGTTTATCTTCTGAAATGGGGACTGATATTAATGATGAAACTTAAATTTAATATCTGTTATTTCAACCTTCACATTCAATATTAAGTATTTTTTTTCTACCAGGAAAAAAGGAAGCAGATAAAAAATAACTACCTATTTCACTGTCTGAATAATATAAATTGGTAGAAATCATTCACAGAATAAGTGAACACTGACTATAATGACAAAATCTGAATTAGTGTTTTTAATTCAGATTTAAATTGAAGAAAGTAGGGAAAACCATTAGACCATTCAGGTATGACCTAAATCAAATCCCTTATGATTATACATGGAAGAGACAAATAAATTCAAGGAATTAGATGTGACAGACAGAGTGCGTGAAGAACTATGGATGGCTGTTCGTGACATTGCACAGGAGGTAGTAATCAACCAGCCCCAAGAAAAAGAAGTACAAAAAGGCAAAATGTTTGCCTGAGGAGGCCTTACAAATAGCTGAGAAAAGAAGAGAAGTGAAAGGCAAAGGAGAAAAGGAAAGATATACCTATTTGAATTCAGAGTTCCAAAGAATAGAAATGGGAGATCAGAAAGCCTTCCTCAGTGATCAGTGCAAACAAATAGAGGAAAAATAATAGAATGGGAAAGACTACAGATGTCTTCAAGAAAATTAGAGATACCAAGGGAATATTTTATGCAAAGATGGCTAAAATAAAGGATGGAAGCAGTATGGACATAACAGAAGCAGATTATATTAAGAAGAGGTGGCAAGAAGACACAGAAGAGCTATACAAAAAAGATCTTCATGACCCAGATAATCATGATGGTGTGATAAGCCACCTAGAGCCAGACATCCTGGAATTCAAAGTCAAGTGGGCCTTAACAAACATCACTACAAACAAAGCTAGTGGGGTGATGGAATTCCAGTTGAGCTATTTCAAATCCTAAAAGATGATGCTGTGAAAGTGCTGCACTCAGTATGCCAGAAAATTTGGAAAACTCCACAGTGGCCACAGGACTGGAAAAGTTCAGTTTTCATTCCAATCCCAAAGAAAGGCAATGCCAAAGAATGCTCAAACTACCCCACAATTGCACTACGTCACACGCTTGTAAAATAATGCTCAATATTCTCCAAGCCAGGTTTCAACAGTACTTCCAGATGTTCAAGCTGAATTTCAAAAAGACAGAGGAACCAGAGATCAAAATGCCAACATCCACTGGATCATCAAAAAAGTGAGAGAGTTCCAGAACAACATATACTTCTGCTTCATATTCGATGCCAAAGCCTTTGACTTTGTGGATCACAACAAACTGTGGAAAATTCTTAAAGAGATGGGAATACCAGATCAGCTGACCTGCTTCCTGAGAAATCTGTATGCAGGTCAAGAAACAGCAGTTAGAACTGGACATGGAAAAACAGTTAATTTCAGTCACTCAGTCATATCTGAATCTTTGCGACCCCATGAACTACAGCACGCCAGGCCTCACTGTCCGTCACCAACTCCTGGAGTTCACCCAAACTCACGTCCGTTGAATCAGTGATACCATCCAACCATCTCATCCTCTGTCGTTCCCTTCTTTTCCTGCCCTCAATCTTTCCTAGCATCAGAGTCTTTCAAATGAGTCAGTTCTTTGCATCAGGTGGCCAAATTATTGGAGTTTAAGCTTCAACATCAGTCTTTCCAATGAACACCCAGGACTTATCTCCTTTAGGATGGACTGGTTGGATCTCCTTGCCATCTAAGGGACTCTCAAGAGTCTTCTCCAACATACAGTTCAAAAGCATCAATTCTTTGGTGCTCAGTTTTCTTCATAGTCCAACTCTCACATCCATACATGACTACTGGAAAAACCATAGCCTTGACTAGATGGACCTTTGTTGACAAAGTAATGTCTCTGCTTTTTAATATGCTGTCTAGGTTGGTCATAACTTTCCTTCCAAGTAGTAAATGTCTTTTAATTTAATAGCTGCAATCTTCATCTGCAGTGATTTTGGAGCCCCCCAAAATAATGTCAGCCACTGTTTCCACTGTTTCCCCATCTGTTTGCCATGAAGTGATGGGACCAGTTGCTATGATCTTAGTTTTCTGAATGTTGAGCATTAAGCCATCTTTTTCACTTTCTTCTTTCACTTTCGTCAAGAGGCTCTTTAGTTCTTCCTCGCTTTCTGCCCTAAGGGTGGTGTTATCTGCATATCTGAGGTTGTTAATAACAGACTGGTACCAAACTAGAAAAGGAGTATGTCAAGTCTGTATATTGTCACCCTGCTTATTTAATTTATATGCAGAGTACATCATGAGAAATAGCGAGTTGGATGAAGCACAAGCTGGAATTAAGATTGCTGGAAGAAATATCAGATATGAAATATCAGATTAAAAAATATCAGATATATCAGGTAATCTCAGATATGTAGATGGTGCCACACTTATGGCAGAAAGCCAAGAACTATAGGGCCTCCTGATGAAAGTGAAAGAGGAGAGTGAAAAAGTTGGCTTAAATCTCAACATTCAGAAAACTAAGATCATGGAATCTACTCCCATTACTTCATTTCAAATAGATGGGAAAACAATGGAAACACTAAGAGACTTTATTTTCTTGGGCTCCAAAATCACTGCATATGATGACTGCATCCATGAAATTAAAAGGCAATGGATACTTGGAAGAAAAGTTCTGACCTGCATAGATAGCATATTAAAGAGCTGAGACGTTACTTTGTCCAAAAAAAGGTCCTGCTATTCAAAGCTATAGATTTTTCAGTAGTCATGTATGGATGTGAGAATTGGACTATAAAGAAAGCTGAGTTCCGAACAACTGATGCTTTTGAACTGTGGTGTTGGAGAAGACTCTTGAGAGTCCCTTGGACAATGAGGAGAAACAACCAGTCCATCCTAAAGGAAATCAGTCCTGAATATTCACTGACAAGGCTGATGCTGAAGCTCCCATACTTTGGCCACCTGATGTGAAGAACTGACTCATTTGAAAACCCTGATATTAGGAAAAATTGAAGGCAGGAGGAGAAGGGAACAACAGAGGATGAAATGGTTGGATGGCATCACAAATTCAGTGGGCATGAGTTTGAGTAAGCTCCGGGATTGGTGATGAGCAAGTAACCCTGGCACAAAGAAGCAGACACGACTGAGCTGAACTGAACAGAATATCTTTCAAAGGAAAAATCTTATAGGCAATCAATTAAGGAATAAATTATTTGCAAAATAAACATAAAAGACCAAATATTGCCTTGTAAAATACCTCAAGATAAACTCTGAGATCTTTAAGGATAGGGACCTATATTTTAAATCCTACATAATATTAGAAACCCCATGGACAGAGGAACCTGAAGGGCTACAGTCTATGAGGTCACAAGTGTTGGACATAAATTAGTGACTAAACTACCACCACCAATGTTAAAGCAATTTCCTCAACAGTAGTTACTCTATAACTGTTATTGATTTATGAGCTATTCAACAATTACTAAAATTATATTACTAAATGCTTACTTTTTAAATTATCAATCACATCTAAGAGTATGTTCAAATTAGTGGTAGTGGTACAAATAAAATAACTTACCATAATTAATTCCTTAATGGCATACAGAAAAACAAGAGTGGTTTTCCAAAAATGTAGGCATTAGTTTTACTAATTCTTAAATTTCTTTTATCTTTGTCCAAATAGCATAATACATGAGTTTTCATTTAACATTTAGACAGATTCATAGATTTTTGAAGTAAGCTGCAAATAAATAAATGAATAAAAGATTGCAGTTAAGGTGAGGATATGAAATTAAAGGTCAAAGATGCTTTATTGTCACTGAAATAGTAGTAAGAAAGAAATACAGATTAGGGATAGCCAAAGGATAGGAAAGAAAAATTCAGGCTGTAAATTTAGTATGAGATCAATTTCTCTATTTTTTGCCATGCTAAAATAAAATGTTCTAGTGAGTACATATTTTGTAATCCAGGTTCACAAAACAGATTTAGAATAAAATATTTCAAAATTATTTATTGGCAAATTATATATATGATATTATCAATTATTATTGATGATTACTTCTATCTCAACAACCAGTGATGGAGTGACATCGTCAGACAATGGTATAGGGAACTGAAAATGGCCCTTCTTACCACCATTACTTTTGGTCTCCCTCGAGTCCATTTTATAAATGACTTTCAATAGTTTGGTTTATAGACTGTTAGATGTTATTGATCCCATGCTATTAATCAGCAACTGGAGACCAAGATATGTCTCAAAGTAAAGCAAGCTATTAGTTTGAACAGGATCAGTGCATATCTAAATTAAAACAGCTATTATAATGCTTATCTAGAGCCAGACACGACTGAGGGATTGTGACTTTCACAGTCCACATTTGCACAACTTACATTTTTTAACAATATTAGAAGGTAGTATAAAAGAAAGGGAATGGGTATGTCTTTTGCAGCTGTTTTTTAATGTTTATTTTTATTTGAACATAATTTCTTCACAGTGTTTTATTAGTTTCTGTTCTACAATGAAATGAATCAGCTATATGTATACATATACCCGCTCCCTTGTGAGCCTCCTCCATCCCACCCTTCTCGGCCATCACAGAGCACCAAGCTGAGCTCCATGTGCTTTATAACAGGTTCCCACTAGTCATCTATTTTTACATATGGTGGTGTATACATTATCTCCCAATTTCTAATCTCCCGATCTGTCCCACAATCCACTCTCCCCTCTCCCCACATTGTCCCTGTACCCATTCTCTATGTCTGTATCTCTATTCCTGCCCTGGTAATAAGTACATGTGTGCAATAAAATAATAGCCACTAAAATAAACGAAATAGGGTCATTTGTAGAGACGTGGATGAATCCGGAGTCTGTCATACAGGGTGATGTAAGTCAAAAAGAGAAAAATAAATATCAAATATTAGCGCATGTATGAGAAATCTAGAAAAATAGTACAGAGGTAAGGGTAAGTTTTGATATATCTCTTTGGAGTTTCAACAGAAACCTTTCTTTCTCTCATTTGTAACATCTTGTGAAAAATATTATCCACACCTTGAATTTGTATATTTTGAACACGTTGTCACTTGGTGTCAGAGTGATACATTCATTTTACAATATTTCTCACTGTACATTAAAGATGAAAATATTCCATCAGTTCAGTTCAGCTGCTCAGTCGTGTCCAACTCTTTGTGACCCTATGAACTGCAGCACGCCCAGCCTCCCTGTCCATCACCAACTCCTGGATTTCAACCAAACTCATGTCCATTGAGTCGGTGATGCCATCCAACCATACCATCCTCTGTCGTCCCCTTCTCCTCTCGCCTTCAATCTTTCCCAGCATCAGAGTCTTTTCAATTGAGTCAGCTTTTCGCATGAGTGGCCAAAGTATTGAAATTTCAGCTTCAACATCAATCTTTCTGATGAACACTCAGGACTGATCTCCTTTAGGATGGGTTGGTTGGATCTCCTTGCCATCTAAGGAACTTTCAAGAGTCTTCCCCAACACCACAGTTTAAGAGTATCACTTTTTCTGTGCTCAGCTTTCTTTATAGTCCAACTCTCAGATCCGTACATGACTACTGGTAAAACCATAAACTTGACTAGATGGACCTTTGCTGACAAAGTAATGTCTCTGCTTTTTAATATGCTGTCTAGGTTGGTTATAACTTTCCTTCCAAGGTAGAAGTACCTTAACTTCATGGCTGCAATCACCATCTGCAGTGATTTTGGAGCCCCCCAAAATAAAGTCAGCCACTGTTTCCACCCTTTCCCCATCTATTTGCCATGAAGTGGTGGGACCAGATGCCATGATCTTAGTTTTTTGAATGTTGAGCGTTAAGCCAACTTTTTAACTCTCACTTTCATCAAGAGGCTCTTTAGTTCTTCACTTTCTTCCATAAAGGTGGTGTCATCTGCATATTTGAGGTTATTGATATTTCTCCCGGCAATCTTGATTCCAGCTTGTGCTTCTTCCCGTCCAGCGTTTCTCATGATGTACTCTGAATAGAAGCTAAAGAAGCAGGGTGACAATATACAGCCTTGACGCACTCCTTTTCCTATGTGGAACCAGTCTGTTGTTCCATGTCCAGTTCTAACTGTTGCTTCCTGATCTGCATATAGGTTTCTCAAGAGGCAGGTTAGGTGGTCTGGTATGCCCATCTCTTTCCAAATTTTCCACAGTTTACTGTGATCCACAGAGTCAAAAGCTTTGGCATAGTCAATAAAGCAGAAATTGATGTTTTTCTGGAACTCTCTTGCTTTTTCTATGATCCAGCGGATGTTGGCAATTTGATCTCTGGTTCCTTTGCCTTTTCTAAAACCAGCTTGAACATCTGGAAGTTTACGGTACACGTATTGCTGAATCTTGGCTTGGAGAATTTTGAGCATTACCTTACTAGCGTCTGCTTTACCCATTATTAATTCTGATGTTGCTGAAGCAATTGCTAATCATAGTCACCCAGTATTCAGGACTTCTTAGTTGCTTATAAATATGGATATCAACCCTGCAATAGCTGACTCATCACATCAAAATACAAAATAAGTGCCCTTCCGGGATTCATCTTGCTTTCTTGAGCCAATCGATTTGTGAACTATCTAAAAAAATTAAAGATAAAATACTTGAAAATTATTATGTGCAATAATTGCCAAATTTCTAGTTCTCAAGAGTAAAGGGACAAAGATAAAATTCAAATACATGTTTTATCACTATTCATCATTATCATCTCTATACATCTCTTGTTATTTTACTGACTGGAGATTTTCTGAATGATATCCTGAGGTGTTTAAATAATATATGGTGGCATCTGTATGGGGGATTCCCTGGCAGCTCAGCTGGTAAAGAATTCTCCTACAGTGCAGGAGATCCCAGTTCAATTCCTGGGTGGGGAAGATCCCTTAGAGAAGGGATAGGCTATTTACTCCAGTATTCTTGAATTTTGGCTTGTGGCTTAAAAGGTAAAGAATCCGCCTACAATTTGGGAGACCTGAGTTTGATCTGGATTGGGAAGATCCCCTGGAGGAGGGCATGGCAACCCATTCTGTTACTTGGAGAATCCCCACGTACAAAGGAGCTTGGCTGCCTACAGTCCATGGGCTGCAAAGAGTCGGACATGTCTGAGTGACTAAGCACAGCATGGCACAGAGCATTCATAAGGATGCACTGTTTAAGTATTTGAGAACCAGCAATTACTATTATTATTTTTTGTTCCAAATTAGCTAAATTGTACAGATCTTTTGTGATGTACAGTATTCTTATAAATGTTAATTGGTGCCTTATTCTTTTAATAAAGAATTGTTATAGTGAAATCTACTTTCCATTCTTAGAGATCCATAAAGATTACTAGCATCTATTAAAAAAAAATCTCAGAAGTCTTGCTGTTAAATTTAATTGTAGTAACATTTGTTTAGGGCACAAACACAACAATAACAGCAAAATTATTTTTTCCTTTCCTACAGAGTGCCAATTAATATCCCAAGAAACAAAAAGATTCTGAGGAACACTGATAGAAGCATGTAAGGAGAGATTTTTTTGTTCTCTGATGTTCCAACAAAATATTATACAGTGAACTGAAATCATATTGGAGGGGGGAGAATAGAAACTGTTTTTGTTTTTTCTTCATTTATTCTGGTTTTCAATATCCTTGCTTGTTTGTGATTAACTCCACTTTGTGTGGAAAAATGACAAAAAACAGTCAGTATTACTATTAGAACTGACTGGCATTTTTTACTTCATATGTTTGAAATAAATGCAGCCATCTTTAACAAAAGAAACAGAAGTGTTACTACTGACAGCAGAATATGTATGTATACATAATACCCACTGTATGAAATATACTGTAGAGAGCCAATTTTATTAAATTGATCATTTTCCTTTGAAAATAATAAAAATAAAATGTGATAATAATTTTTATTTTATTAGTAGCAAATTATCATAACTCTTCTAATTATCTCAAGACTTCATTAAAGTGCTCTTTCATGACCATATATTCTGCTTTATGATAATTTCATGTAACTTTTAGAAGAAATTAAATTAATGTTTTTAGTAACACCTTTAACCTTCCATGAGTTAATTCTGTATGGTAAACAATATAATAACTATATTTGAAAGCATCCTTTAATTGACCATCACACTAATTCTTGTGTAGAGTAATAAATTGGGCAAGCCATTTCTATTATTTGTCCTGTGTACAAGGCAATTACATTTGCAGCACATTTGATAAAGGAATCTTAATGCTTAAATTAACATTGTTCTACTAAATTAATTGTAAAATACTTAAAAACAAATGCCTACCTCTGACACTCTGGCATTGCACTTTTAATTCAACTGTGTGCTCCCACTTGAATGCACTATGTGGAACTTGTAAAGTGGGTGTGCTCTTTAGTTGGATAATAGACAATGATAATGAAATGCATGAGATGTAAAACTAAAAAAAAAAATCCATAATGCATGAATGCTACATAATGATATGTTTACTTGGAAATTTGACAACCTCTTATGCTGAAATGATTTTAACAGAGTTGGGGATAGAGACAGGCATTTAAATTCCTTATATTTTAGTAGATTACTGAGAGCTGTTCAATATATTTTTAACTGACTGTATAGGGATTAAAGTTAATTAACAAAATAAGCATAATGTTTTTTACAATCAATCTGAGAGCTTGACACAGACAAATGATGCAACTTCCAATTACAGAAACTGAAAGGCCATCACTCTACTTCCTCATGGAATTTAAAAGCCTAGAGTAGTGTGGTTTGGGTGGCCAACAGAAATGGAAACAATCAAATCTCCAATTAAAAGTAAGAAAAAGAAAATTCACATATGCCCATAGAAATCTAAGGCACATTAAAATATTCTTTTGTGAAAAAGCACACTATTGGGAACACAGAACAATAGAAGATTAAATGTGAAATTATACTGAGATATATTTGGTTCAGGCTTAAAAATAATAGAAAGCAAAAATGGGCTTTGAGGAAAAATATGCTCTATTGTTTTCAAAAACAGGGAGATAAATCACTCATTTTTAACTACAATAAATTCATAGAAAATATGTTTAATGATACTAAATCAATTTTATAGAGAGATTATTTCATAATCTGAATTGTAAAATACCACTAGTATAAAGGGGTATGTTGTGTTTCTTTAATAATAATATGATTTTTTTTAATTTTAGTATATCTGAATTAAGAATATATTTTATAACATTAGGATAAGAAGTAGAATTTGAAATGCAATTTGCTACAAATAATAAGATAAATTGCTATATATTTACAGTCAAGTTAAGCAATAGAATATTATCCTTATTGCAGATGTCCTGTGCATTCAGCTGTAGCATCTTCCTCTCACTACAGTGACGGTTGGCAAATATTGATTTTATAATTTTCCTTCTTTCATTATAGTTTAATAAATGTATTATAGTATGCATTACATTAAAATATTCTCCAAATAGTTTAGTAATGTATGGCTTTTAATTTTTTTTTAATTTTTTAAAATAATTTTTGCAACATTTACACTTAATGCTCTGGTTCTGCATTTCACTTATTTAGATGTCTGTAACAGTAGTTGCTATGGGTTGAAGTGTTTCCTCAAAGCTCACATGTATAGCACTAACACCCAATGTGACTGTATTCGGAGATAAGGCCTTTAAGGGGATAATTAAGATTAAATGAGGTCATAAGGGTAAGGACATAATCCAATAGGACTGCTGCCCTTATAGGAACAGGAAGAGACACCAGAGTTCTCTCTCATTTTCCTGACAATAAGTCTAACAGGAGAAACCAATAGAATATATAGCTTTGGAAAAGTCTGAAAATCTCTGCCTTGAACACTGATCCCTATTTTTAAGCAGTTTTATTTAGAAAAGCTGCAGTAACTGTATGTTCATTTGAATATCTCGATTGTATAAAAATTAATTTGAAAATCCCTTTCTTGATGTCCTCTAAGACTTGGATTCCATGTATATGCACATTATTCTTTCTCAGACCTCTAACTTCAGACTGGAGTTGAGCAGAAATATGGCTTACACTTTCTCTCAAATCATCCTTGGAGTCCAGACAGGTGCTGGACCTTTGAGCTAACAAGCAGATTACTGGTAATCAGTTCAGTTCAGTCATTCAGTCATGTCCGACTCTTTGGGATCCCATGAATCGCAGCACGCCAGGCCTCCCTGTCCATCACCAACTCCCAGAGTTTACTCACACTCATGTCCATCCAGTTGGTGATGCCATCCAGCCATCTCATCCTCTGTCGTCCCCTTTTCCTCTGCCCTCAATGCCTCCCAGCATCAGAGTCTTTTCCAATGAATTAACTCTTCACATGAGGTGGCCAAAGTATTGGAGTTTCAGCTTTAGCATCAGTCCCTTCAATGAACACCCAGGACTAATCTCCTTTAGAATGGGGTGGTTGGATCTCCTTGCAGTCCAAGGGACTCTCAAGAGTCTTCTCCAACGCCACAGTTCAAAAGCATCAATTCTTCGGTGCTCAGCTTCCTTCACAGTCCAACTCTCACATCCATACATGACCACTGGAAAAACCATAGCCTTGACTAGACGGACCTTTGTTGGCAAAGTAATGTCTCTGCTTTTTAATATGGTATCTAGGTTATAACTTTCCTTCCAAGTATAGTACCTGTTAAATCTGGAGACCTTACAGTGCTATACAGGATAGAGGTGCTCTACTTTTCAACTGTTTCCAGAAATTTGACCGCAGGTAAATCATAGGTGGGCATCGTAGGAGAGATCCATCTATCATCAGCAGCACTAACCTTTATTTACTCCAGAAGAAGTTCAGTTCCTCAGGACTGGTGATGAGATGCTGGAGCATCAACATAATGCTGAATTGTGGAAGGATAGGTCTTGCTCCGTTCTCTGACCAGTAAGCTCTTTTGAGCAGAACTGCATTACAAGAGAACTCTTCAATTCTTCAGTGTTCAAATGGGCACTTCAGCCTTTAGACAAGAGGACATTAGGTTATTTTGCAAATGCTTTATTTTCTGAAGTGACAACCTGATCACTCTTGAAGGAACTAAATCTTTTAGTAAATATGTCATACTCACATGAATCAAATGAATATTTAGAGAAGACCTAATTCAGGCAGTATTCTGTGTCTCAGTAATTTTTTTGAATGAGTGTGTTCAGTTCAGTTCAGTTAAGTCGCTTATTCATACCCAACACTTTGTGACTCTGTGGACTGCAGCATGCCAGGCCTCCCTGTCCATCACCAGCTCCCAGAGTTTACTCAAAAACATGTCCATTGAGTCAGTGATGCCATCCAACCATCTCATCCTCTGTCATCCCCTTCTCCTCATGCCTTCAATCTTTCCCAGCATCAGGATCTTTTCGAATGAGTCAGCTCTTCACATCAGGTGGCCAAAGTATTGGAGTTTCAGCTTCAACATCAGTCTTTCCGATGAACACTCAGGACTGATCTCCTTTAGGATGGACTGGTTGGATCTCCTTGCAGTCCAAGGGATTCTCAAGAGTCTTCTCCAATACCACAGTTCAAAAGCATCAATTCTTTGGAACTCACCTTTCTTTATAGTCCAACTCTCACATCCATATTTGACTACTGGAAAAACCAAAGCTTTGACTAGATGGACTTTTGCTGGCAAAGTAATGTCTCAGCTTTTTAATATGCTGGGTAGGTTGGTCATAACTTTTCTTCCAAGGAGTAAGCATCTTTTAATTTCATGGCAGCAGTCACCATCTACAGTTATTTTGAAGCACAAAAAAATACAGTCTCTTAGTGTTTCCATTGTTTCCACATCTATTTGAAATGAAGTAATGGGACCAGATTCCATGATCTTAGTTTTCTGAATGTTGAGTTTTAAGCCAGGGTTTTCACTCTCCTTTTTCACTTTCATCAAGAAGCTCTTTAGTTCTTCTTCACTTTCTGCCATAAGGGTGGTGTCATCTGCATATCTGAGGTTATTGATATTTCTCCCGGCAATCTTGATTCCAGCTTGTGCTTCATCCAGTCCAGCATTTCTCATGATGTACTCTGCATAGAAGTCCTTTAGTGTAGATATAGTTAATTTTTATTCTGGAAGTAGTTTAGCCCTGCTCTCATGCAGGGCATTCTAAAGTCTTTGTTAAATGTCCTAGGGGTTCAGTGGGGTCACTTTACTCTTTTATGGAACTCAGGTGTCTCAAAACTCTAAGTACTCCCCTCTAGCTGTTCTTTCCATGTTATTTTTTCCCCAGAGTCTCTTCTTTGCTTGGCCTCATGAAGTCTCAACCTATGACTGCACAGCTTAGTGGATAACAATAGTTGATGGTCTCAGATATCACAGTGGAAAGAAAAACAAAGTAGCTGAAGCCTACAATTTCCTGAGCTGCTTATTTGTCTGGAGACACATTTCCACTTCCACTCAGAGACAGAACAGAATACAAAAGAAGATGAATAACTCATTAACAGATATTAGATAAGATGTATCAGAATTCGGGAACATGAAGGAAGACAAAATTTACAGAACAGAGAAAGAGACCCAGAGGAAAATTCCAGAAATTTGCCTAACGATCTCTTGAAGTTTGGTCACATACTAGGTGTAGAGGAGGAAAAATAATTTCCCTTCTGCCCCTTTAGGTTCTTTACAGAGACCTCCTTATAATATGAGACAGATTAACAGGACAGAAACAAATTAATTATGTGTGCATGTACTTATGGCTGCCCCACAATGATATGAGGCTCACAATTTACTGAATCCAAGTTTCTATGACCCAGGCACAGTAAGGCCAAATGATACTGAAACATCAGGGCTTGGGACAGAGAAAGGTTTATTGCAAGGCCATGTGAGGAGAAAAAGTGATTCATGACCAAAAAACCCCAAAGTCCCAGAAAAAATTCAGGAAGCATTTTTAAGGGCAAGTTTAGGGAAAGGTATCCCAGAGTATGTGTTCATCTCCTGCACGATTCTTTCATTGATTGATGGGGATTAAGGTGACAGAAAGTATGGGGCCTATGGTATTCATGATCATCAAATAGTGAATTTCTTCCATTGGAGACAATTTTTAGCACATGAAACACCCAGGAACTATGCATGAGATTATTATTATGTATATACTTCAGAGAGGAACTATGGCAGAGTATGTGGGGGAAGGGTCTATCCAGGAACACACCATAATATCCTGCTAGGTTATGAAATGGCAACCCACTCCAGTGTTCTTGCCTGGAGAATCCCAGGGATGGGGGAGTCTAGTGGGCTGCCATCTGTGGGGTTGCATAGAGTCAGACATGACTGAAGCAACTTAGCAGGTTATAAAAAGCTACTAGATGATTGAGGCTTCACTCAGTTTAGGAAAGGGACAGGGACCTGGGGCTTCAAAAGGAGGAAGGAAATTCATGGGGAAATATGAAGAGGAAAAGTTTGGTAATTAATGTTGCCTGTCTTGCAGATAAGTCTCTGAGGTTAAAGAAAGAAATGATCTCTAGTAATAACACTCTTCCTGATAAAACTCACCGTTCTCATGCAAATTTCCTTTACAAAAAGATAAATTCTGAAGACCATCTTGAAAAAAGGAGACTGAAAAACTGGCTTAAAACTCAACTTTCAGAAAATTAAGATCATGACATCTGGTGTCATCACTTCATGGCAAATAGATGGGGGAAAAGAGGAAACAGTGACAGAATTTTCTTTCTCGGGCTCTAAAATTCACTGTGGATGGTGACTGCTGCCATGAAATTAAAAGATGCTTTTCTTTGGAGGAAAAGCTATGAAAAACCTAGACAACATATTTAAAAGCAGATACATTACTTTGCCAACAAAAGCCCAACTAGTCAAAGCTATGTTTTTCCAGTAGCCACATATGGATGTGAAAGTTGGATCATAAAGAAAACTGAGCCCCAGCGATTGTTGCTTCCAAATTGTGATGCTGGAAAAGACTCTTGAGAGTTCCTTTGACAGCAAGGAGTTCAAACCATTCATTCCTAAATGAAATCAGTCCCGAATATCCATTGGAAAGACTGATGCTGTAGCAGAAGCTCTAATATTTTGGCCACCTGATGTGAAGAGCTGACTCATTGGAAAATATCTTGATGCTTGAAATGATTGAAGACAGGAGGAGAAGAGGGTGAGAGAGGATGAGATGGTTGGAGGGCATCACAAACCCAATGGGCATGAGTTTGAGCAAACTCTAGAAAATGGTGAAAGACAGGGAAGCCTGGTGTGCTGCAGTTCATGGGGTCTCAAAGAGTCAAACATGACTTAGTGATTGAACAACAACTTTGTTTTTAGAGTCCCTCCTGTGTCTGCAGTTGCTCAAAATAATCAGCTCAAAGTAATTCACTTGTCAAAGAGGTATATTTAGGGGACATTGTTCCTTCTACCCAAGATAAAGTATACAGCAAGAGTGAGGTGACCTCATTAAAGATCTGAAACATTCCAGAAGGCTCTATCTTGAAGCTAAACTACTTCTAAAAAAAAGTTTACTGCTTTAAAACTCATGCTAATAAAGCTTAGAAACACGTCTATGGAACACATTGAACTATAATTAAATTAACTACCTGTCAGAACAACACTCATTAAAGAATGTTTTCATAAAAGGAAGAAAACTTTAGGCACTCAAAAATTTAATATCTAATATGTCTCTTAGATTTAACCAAATATTGTGCACCATAGATACTAAATTTTTGAGTATTAATTACAATTTGGAACAATTAGAATTCTCATACCCTGTTATAAGATTGCATATCAGTCCATCTCATCAACTTAACCATACGCTTACTCTGGCATTGGTGTTTTAGTTGCTAAATTGTGTCCAACTCTTGCAACCCCATGGACTGTAGCCCACCAG
The DNA here is from genome assembly GCF_016772045.2 of Ovis aries. Lineage (NCBI taxonomy): Eukaryota > Metazoa > Chordata > Mammalia > Artiodactyla > Bovidae > Ovis > Ovis aries. The sequence goes on along the minus strand of NC_056054.1, from coordinate 148,686,404 downwards.
GTTCCTTTGTCCATGGAATTTTCCAGGCAAGAATACTGGAGTGGGTTGCCATTTTCTTCTCCAGTTCTTACCATACAACTTAGCAAACCCACACCTAGATGTTTATCCAAAGGAAATATAGATAGATGTCTACATAACAACTTGTACAGGAATTCTTGTCAGTTTTATCGGTAATGTTCCTAAAATGGAAACATTCCAATTGCCCAAGAATATGTGAATGGTTAAACAAATGGTGGGATATTCAAACACTGTACCCAGCAACGAAAATGAGCAAACTACTGGCAGGTGAAACATGGATTGACTAAAAAAAAAAAAAAAAAAGTGCTGAACAAAGAAAGCCAGACATCTAAAAAATGCCTGCTGAATAATTCTATATTTGGTAAGCCCTAGAAAATGCAAATATATAGCAATAGGATGTGGATAAGTGGATACTTGAAGCCATGAATTGAGAAAGAGATGGATATGTGCTGCAAAAAAGCAAAAAGTAAATTCTGGGGGGAGATAGAAGCACTCCATGCCTTGATTCAAGTAGCTATTTAGAGAAAAATAATTCATCAGAGAGAGAATGATACAAAATGAGAAATTTCTATGACATTGCTTATACACTGAGGATTAAAGACAAGCAGGTCAAATTCAATTCCTTCCTAATATTGTTGTTTTTGTTCTTTGGGGACTGTTACTGAAATCATCATTTTATTTTCTGAAAACTTAAAATGTTGACACAGGAAATTCTCAAACCTGAGACACTTTTATGAAACTTAAAAGCATGTTTAAGGAAAAATAGCATAGCTTTAGATCCAGTTGGCTTCTTTCAGCATATTTATTCCTCTTCATTAGAGAAATCCTAAAACAGACCTAGTCTTGGGGTTTGTTTCCAGATTGTGGAGTTTGTTCTATTTCAAAGCAGGAGCTTTTAAAGCTGGACAGCTGTTTCATGAATGCCTCTCTCTAGTCACAGGAGGATGCTGTGACCATATGGACAGATGAGCTAAATCTCTTCACTATTGAGAAAACAAGTAGTTGTGCATGGCCTATAGATGGAAATGTCTTGTTTGTTCAGAGCATTACAAGAATATTTATGAATAGCGAGAGGCCTGAATCTGTGTTTGTATGCAGACTAAATAGAAGGAAGGGGAGAGAAAGGCTTCTTTTCTATGAAAAATATGTTAATCACAATACCTATTAGGTCTGCCCAGTTCTAAACTCTTGAAGTTGGTGCTATCTTCCCCACACATGGGAATGCTGGGGAGAAGTATCCTTGGAGTTTCAGAAACAAGCAGGGTATTCACACCAGGAAGCTAGGGGTTATATAGCTGAGGAGGTTATCCAAGTTCATTGCTGAAAGGCACCAAGATCACATCAAGAGGAACAGGAAAGATGCTCAGTTTCAAGGATAAGTTATAGACCACAATTAAGTCATATGTCTAGGGAGATTAGAAAGAAGGAGTTAGGAAGTACATGAAAGTCTTGAGAAAGTGATTTAGAACTATGATAATAAGTAGGGAATGTGAAGGAGAAGGCAATGGCACCCCACTCCAGTACTCTTGCCTGGAAAATCCCATGGACGGAGAGCCTGGTGGGCTGCAGCCCATGGGGTCGCACAGATTTGGACACGACTGAGCGACTTCACTATCGCTTTTCACTTTCATGCACTGGAGAAGGAAATGGCAACCCACTCCACTGTTCTTGCCTGGAGAATCTCAGGGATGTGGGAGACTGGTGGACTGCCGTCTCTGGGGTCGCTCAGAGTCGGACACGACTGAAGCAATTTAGCAGCAGCAGCAGCATGGAATGTGAAATAGGTTTCCTCTTTTATAGAAAGCATTGCAATTTGTTCAGGAGGATGTGGTTACTCAAAAAAGTTGTGTTTTTGAACAATGTTAACATAATCCTATGAATCTAATAGGAAGAAATTGTGTGGCAGGCTTTATTGTTGTTTTATAGTTGCTAAGTTTTTTTCTGAACCCATGGCTTCATAGCTGTATAGTAAGGAGGAAAGGAACAAAAGTTCTCCTCTACTCTTATGGGCTAGTGATTAAAATGGAAAAGCAGTGTGTCCTGAGGGGCAAGAGGCAGTGTGAAGCATCTACAATTTCATAAATAAATAAGAATTTTGTATAATTGAATTTATGTAAGTTGACTGCTCTGTTTGGTAACATCAGTAGGTTATCAGCAGGTATAATTTGGGAGTGGCATTGTGTTTGTTGCTAGCTGGTCCTGCCAAGGATTTCACAGTATAGCCTATGGGGAAGGCTGCTCTCAAAGGGCCAATTAAATGAAAGGGTTGATCAAATGAACCAGATATTTGACTAGGGATATTATGATAAAAAAGGAACACAAATATTCATGTGCAGTCCAATAAAAAAAGGTTAACTTTGGTGAATGAACTATCTTGGTCTCACTTCAAAACAGTGCATCATTATGAAAAAGGAAAAAAAAAAAACTGAACAGACACAACTACAAGGGGTGTGAACTTGAGGGCGATGTCATGACGCCTTGTCAGGAACAGATTGCCATCAAATAATCTTCACATTTAACATATAATTTCAGTTGTACAAAATCTCTCTCTCTCTAATTTATAAAATTGTAGATGCAGTAAAATTATTTTGAATATGAACTCTTTATATGTTATGAACTACAGTACATATTTTCCATCTATATACATATTTTACTGGGCTTCCCAGATGGCACTAAGGTAAAGAACCCACCTGCCAATGCAGGAGATGTAATTACAGCAAGTTTAATCCCTGAGTTGGGAAGATCCCCTGGAGTAGGAAATGATAACCCATTCCTGTATTCATGCTTGGAGAATCCCCTGGACAGAGGAACCCAGCAGGCTTTAGTCCATAGGGTCGCAAAGAATTGGCACAACTGAAGCAACTTAACGCACATGCAGGCACATATTTTACTATCCAGAGTTTTCTACTCTACAATCAGAATTGAATGATTATATGCTTTTAACGGTGGTTAAATAGGAAAAGGAGCACATCAGGCTGTATATTGTCACCCTGCTTATTTCACTTATATGCAGAGTACATCTTGAGAAACAGTGGACTGGAAGAAGCACAAGAAGGAATCAAGATTGCTGGGAGAAATATCAATAACCTCAGATATACAGATGACACCACCCTTATGGCAGAAAGTGAAGAGGAACTAAAAAGCCTCTTGTTGAAAGTGAAAGAGGAGAGTGAAAAGGTTGGCTTAAACTCAACATTCAGAAAATGAAGATCATGGCATCTGGTCCTATCACTTCATGGGAAATAGATGGAGAAACAGTGGAAACAGTGGCTGACTATTTTCTGGGTCTCCAAAATGACTGCAGATGGTGACTGCAGCCATGAAATTAAAAGACGCTTACTCCTTGGAAGAAAAGTTATGACCAACCTAGATAGCATACTCAAAAGCAGAGACATTACTTTGCCAACAACAGTCCATCTAGTCAAGGCTATGGTTTTTCCAGTGATCATGTATGGATATGAGAGTTGGACCGTGAAGAAAACTGAGCACTGAAGAATTGACACTTTTGAACTGTGGTGTTGGAGAAGACTCTTGAGAGTCCCTTGGATTGCAAAGAGATCCAACCAATCCATTCTGAAGATCAGTCCTGGGTGTTCACTGGAGGGACTGATGCTAAAGCTGAAACTTCAATACTTTGGCAACCTCATGCGAAGAGTTGACTCATTGGAAAAGACTCAGATGCTGGGAAGGATTGAGGGCAGGAGGAGAAGTGGACAACAGAGGATGAGATGGCTGGATGGCATCACTGACTCAATGGACATGAGTTTGAGTGAACTCTGGGAGTTGGTGATGGACAGGGAGGCCTGGTGTGCTGCGATCCATGAGGTAGCAAAGAGTCGGACAGGACTGAGTGACTGAACTGAACTGAAGTGAAAGAATATTTAGGGGAAAAAAAGAAAAAAAAAAACCTTTGAAAATATATTCCTCTAATCTCTAACTTTAGGGACAAAATCAGGAGGGGGGGGAAACAAACATTTCAGTCTAATAAGAGAGAAACCAGTGATTAATTAAGGAAGACACAGAGCGTAGCACTAGAGCTGCACAGTGGCAATGAGTGTGAGAGTTTTTAAGTTAACCTTAGGCTGCTGAGTGACGTATTTATCACTGATCTCCTCAGACTTCTATCTTTCACTCATTTAATATAAATCCTTAAGTACATACCATGTGTCAAGCTATTCTACTGTCTTGAGATACAATATTCCCCTGTCTTCTTGAATGGAGATATATATTAAATAAAAATACTCATCAAACAAACTATGATCAGAAATAAAGAAGATACAGTATGGCAGCATGTTTGGCCAGGGAAGACTTTCTCAGGCGATTGTATCTGAGCTGAGATCTGAATGAACTGAAGAAATGAGGCACATAACTATCTCCAGGGAAGGGTACTACAAGAAAAAGAAACCACAAGTGCAAAGTCTCTGGTGTAGAAACATTTTTGGTATGTTTACAGAGCAATGGTGAGGCCCATATGGCCTCTGTAGAATGAATGAGGAGCAGATGGGCAGAAACTGGGTTTAGGGGGCATCAGAGTAAATGCCAAGACACTCCAGTATTCTTGACTAGGAAATCCCATGAACAGAGGAACCTGGTGAGCTATAGTCCAAAGGGTCACAAAAAATTGGATATGACTGAGCTGCTAACCACAACACAGAAGCCATAAGCAAACAACTATGTAGTCATGATAACTGCTATGGGTTGAATTGTGCCCCCTTCACCCAAACCCTTAATATCAAAGAATGTGCCTTCTTTGGAAATAATGTCATTGCCAGTGTAATTGATTAAGGTGAAGTTACATAGGAGTAAGGTGGGTCATTAACCCATTATGATCAGTAGCTTTATAAGGAGACATTTGTGTGAAGACACAGAGACATGTACATAAACGTCAGTAATGATGAAGTCAGAGATTGGAGCTCTGCAGCTATAAACTGAGAAACACCAAAGACTGCCAGAAACCAATCCAAAGACAAAAAGAAACAAGAAAGGATTCACCTATAGGTTTCAAAACAAGATTGCATAGCCCAACCAACACATTGATTTCTGACTTCTGGTCTCAAAGAAAGACAATGCCAAAGAATGCTCAAATTACCACACAATTGCACTCAATTCACATGCTAGTAATTTCAGTTCAGGTCACTTGCTCAGTCTTGTCTGACTCTTTGCCACCCCATGAATAGCAGCATGCCAGGCCTCCCTGTCCATCACCAACTCCTGGAGTTCACTCAGACTCATGCCCATAAAGTCAGTGATGCCATCCAGCCATCTCATTCTCTGTTGTCCCCTTCTTCTGCTGCCCCAATCCCTCCCAGCATCAAAGTTTTCTCCAATGAGTCAACTCTTCGCATGAGGTGGCCAAAGTACTGGAGCTTCAGCTTTAGCATCATTCTTTCCAAAGAAATCCCAGGGCTTATCTCCTTCAGAATGCACTGGTTGGATCTCCTTGCAGTCCAAGGGACTCTCAACAGTCTTCTCCAACACCACAGTTCAAAAGCATCAATTCTTCGGTGTTCAGCTTTCTTCATGGTCCAACACTCACATTCATACATGATCACTGGAAAAACCATAGCCTTGACTAAATGGACCATTGTTGGCAAAGTAATGTCTCTGCTTTTGAGTATGCTATCTAGGTTGGTCATAACTTTTCTTCAAAGGAGTAAGCATCTTTTAATTTCATGGCTGCAATCACCATCTGCAGTCATTTTGGAACCCCCAAAAATAGTCAGCCACTGTTTCCACTGGTTTTCCATCTATTTCCCACGAGGAGATAGGACCAGATGCCATGATCTTCGTTGTCTGAATGTTGAGTTTAAGCCAACTTTTCACTCTCCTCTTTCACTTTCAACAAGAGGCTTTTTAGTTCCTCTTCACTTTCTGCCATAAGGGTGGTGTCATCTGCATGTCTGAGGTTATTGATATTTCTCCCAGCAATCTTGATTCCTTCTTGTGCTTCTTCCAGTCCACTGTTTCTCATGATGTACTCTACATATAAGTTAAAGAAGCAGCATGACAACATACAGCCTTGACGTACTCTTTTTCCTATTTGGAACCAGTCTGTTGTTTCATGCCAGTTCTAACTGTTGCTTCCTGACCTGCATATAGGTTTCTCAAAAGCCAGGTCAGGTGGTCTGGTATTCCCATCTCTTTCCTAATTTTCCACAGTTTATTGTGATCCACACAGTCAAAGGCTTTGGCATAATCAATAAAGCAGAAATGTATTTTTTTTCCGGAACTCTCTTGCTTTTTTGATGATCCAGTGGATGTTGGCAATTTGATCTCTGGTTCCTCTGCATTTTCTAAAACCAGCTTGAACATCATGAAGTTCACAGTTCATGTATTGCTGAAGCCTGGCTTGGAGAATTTTGAGCATTACTTTACTAGCATGTGAGATGAGTGCAATTGTGTGGTATTTTTAGAAATATTTGGCATTGCCTTTCTCTGGGACTGGAATGAAAACTGAACTTTTCCAGTCCTGTGACCACTGCTGAGTTTTCCAAATTTGCTGGCATATTGAGTGCAGCACTTTCACAGCATCATCTTTCAGGATTTGAAACAGCTCAACTGGAATTCCATCACCTCCACCAGCTTTGTTCATAGTGATGCTTTCTAAGGCCCACTTGACTTCACATTCCAGTATATCTGGCTCTAGCTGAGTGATCACACCATCGTGATTATCTTGGTGGTGAAGAGCTGCTTTTTTGTACAGTTCTTCTGTGCATTCTTGCCACCTCTTCTTAATATCTTCTGCTTATTTTAGATCCAGCCATGAAATTAAAAGACGCTTGCTCATTGGAAGAAAATTTATGACCAACATAGACAGCACATTAAAAAGCAGAGACACTACTTTGACAACAAGGATCCATCTAGTCAAGGCTATGATTTTTCCAATAGTCATATATGGATGTGAAAGTTGAACTATTAAGAAACTGAGTTCCAAAGAATTGATGCTTTTGAGCTGTGGTGTTTGAGAAGACTCTTGAGAGTCCCTTGGACTGTAAGGAGATCCACCCAGTCCATGCTAAAGGAAATCAATCCTGAATATTCATTGGAAGTTCTGACGCTGAAGCTGAAACTCCAATACTTCAGCCACCTGATGGGAAGAACTGATTCATTGGAGAAGACCCTGATGGGAAAGATTGAAGGCAGGAGGAGAAGGGGACAATGAGGATGAAATGGTTGGATGGCATCACTGACTCAGTGGACGTATGTTTCAGTAAACTCCAGGAGTTGATGATGGACAGGAGGGCCTGGCGTATTGTAGTCCATGGGAGTCTCAAAGAGTCAGACACGACTGAGTGGCTGAACTGAACTAGAATCAACTGTTCTCCAGACCCCTGTGAAAATAAATTTCTGTTTTATGCTACCAAGTTTGTGGTATTTTGTTACAGCAGCCCTAGGAAACTAATACAGTGCCTTTTATATACGTGTGTACAAAGAGACCTCCAGGTCGCACCACTGGTAAAGAATCTGCCTGCCAATGCAGGAGACACAAGAGATGCGGGTTCGATCCATGGATCCAATCCCTGGGTGGGAAAGATCCTCTGGAGGAGGAAACTGGAAAATTCCATGAACAGAGTAGCCTGGTGGGCTACACAGTCCATGGGGTTGTAAGCTTGCTTTGACCTCCAGTGAAGAGAAAGGCACTAGAGACTGAGTTAATAGTCATGCCTAAACAATGGAACCTCCATAAATACTCTAAACAACATGGGTTCAACCAGCTTCCAGAAGTGTGGCATCCTCTGCTGGGACAGAAACTCCTGTCTGAATACCCATCAGGACCTCTCCCTCCACATCTCTTTCCCTGGCTGTTCATTTGTATCCTTTGTATATAAAGAGAGAGAAAGAAAGAAACTTTACGTTTTAGAAAAGTTTTAGATTCAAACAAAATGAGGGGGGAAATAAAGAGCATCCCTATGTTCTCTGTTCCACACACCCACAGCCTTCCACACTTCTGCTATCCTTCACCAGAGAGGCATGTATTTGTCAATTAATGAACCTATAGTGACACATCATTATTATCTGCAATCCATGGTTTACCTAAGTTTCACCCTTGACATTGTACATTCTATGGATTTCAACAAGTGTATAGCGACATGTATCCACCAATGCAATATCATACAGCATAGTCTGACTGGCTTATAAGTTTTCTGTGGCCTGCTTCTTCATCTTTCCCATAATCCCTTGAAACCACTCGTCTTCTTACTGTTCCCATAGTTTTGCCTTTTTCAGAATGTCATACAGTTCATTTGGGATGTTCATTTGTAATACATTTCCATAAAAGGGTTTACTAACAATGGCACTTTAGATGGTCCAGGCTGGATACTTATGATTGTGGGGGACTGCCCTGTGTTTGTTGGATATTTAGCAGCAGCTTCTCTGACCTTTGCTTTCTACATGCCAGAGCAACACTTCACCCTGGTTGTCGACAATCAAGCTTATCTCCAGACATTATCAAATGCCCTCAGAGTAAAGGTAAGTTCATCCTGTTTGAGAAGAAAGCTGAGTGCCAAGAATTGATGCTTTTGAACTGTGGTGTTGGAGAAGACTCTTGAGAGTCCCTTGGACTGCAAGGAGATCCAACCAGTCCATTCTGAAGGAGATCAACCCTGGGATTTCTTTGGAAGGAATGATGCTGAAGCTGAAACTCCAGTACTTTGGCCACCTCATGTGAAGAGTTGACTCATTGGAAAAGACTCTGATGCTAGGAGGGATTGGGGGCAGGAGGAGAAGGGGACAACAGAGGATGAGATGGCTGGATGGCATTACTGACTTGACCGACGTGAGTTTGAGTGAACTCTGGGAGTTGGTGATGGACGGGGAGGCCTGGCAAGCTGCAATTCATGGGGTTGCAAAGAGTCAGACACGACTGAGCGACCAAACTGGACTGAACTGAACTGGTCTATATTAAGGATTGAATGATTTATAGGTTATTATAAAACTATGGTTTTTGATTTGTGTTAAAGGGGATTCTAAAATGCTGAGGAACTGCTTTGGAAAGAAAGGAATTACTATCTGAGTGAGCAGAAATTTAATGTAAAACAACAAAGTATTAATTTATTTTACAGCCTATTTATTTTGTGTTATTCTTCCAGTTAAGGTTTAATTGAAGAAAACGTTTCACAGCTAAAGCATTAAAAAAAAAAAAAAAAAAAAAAACCTCTGAGAAATTATATAAGGCCAAAAATCATCCATAAGTCATTTAGTTTATTTTGTGTCCATGGCGGGGGAGGGGGAGAACCGAAATTTAAGGAGGAAAGCACAAACACAAACTAAATTTCTGGTATTTATCTAATCTAGTGAAAGCAATAATTAAATCTTTTTAGTTTCCCTGTATGGCAACCCACTCCAGTACTCTTACATGGAAAATCCAATGGACAGAGGAGCCTGGTAGGCTGCAGTCCATGGGGTCGTGAAGAGTCAGACAGGACTGAGCGACTTCACTTTCACTTTTCACTTCTATGCACTAGAGAAGGAAATGGCAACCCACTCCAGTGTTCTTGCCTGGAGAATCGCAGGGATGGGGAGCCTGGTGGGCTGCTGTCTATGGGGTCGCACAGTCAGACATGACTGAAGTGACTTAGCAGCAGCAGTACTTTATCTGTATTTCAGATGTTATGTCAGTTTGGGAGGAAAGCCAGAATGAAAGAACAAATGATAACTTTTCTGCTTTAAGGATACATTTTAAAAGATAATGCCAATTATATAAATAATATCATTAAAACAGAAATTACATTTGACCAAAAAAAAGAGATCTAACATGAAAATAGAAAATGGTCTTAGATGAGATTTTTAAAAGAAGCTCAAGATTTTGTTATAATTAAACTTAAAATGCTGTTTCAAGATTTGATTAAGCTTAATAAAAATTCAAAGGATAAGAAACTTTTAAAACACTGTATTTGGCTTTGGATGGGAGTAATAAAGAATATATTTTCAAGGTTTCTTTAAAAGAGTAGATTTTATTTATATATATATATATATATATATATATATATAAGAATTTTGATATTCATGTATAGCCAAAAGAAAAAAAGGAACAAAAGAAAAAAGATGACTTACTATGTATACACCTTTTGCTTGCAGAACTATATGCTACATTATCTCAGATTATAGAGTTTAATTTGAAAGATTCTTTGGAAATGAGGGAAACTAGAAACCTCAAGTGAAAAGAACATTGTTTGTTGCCTTTTAGTAAGCAATACTATGCCTATGACTCAGATTTCCCATCTATGTCTCTCTGTCTATAGATTCTTAAAAATATCAATACACTATTAACCATGGCAATGGCACCCCACCCCAGCATTCTTGCCTGGAAAATCCCATGGACGGAGGAGCCTGGTGGGCCGCAGTCCATGGGGTCTCTAAGAGTTGGACACGACTAAAGCGACAGCAGCAGCAGCATTAACGATGGCACGCTCTTCTGCACATCACAGCCTTTGAATTTTTGCACTTCTGATTGTCCATATATTGTGCTTATTTTAGTCTGTGTTCCATCTTCCACCAAAACTATTAGGTTGGATTGCTCAGAAAAATATATGATGGGTTTTATCAAGTGACTCAAGAACAACAGCACTCTCCAGCCACACCACAAACTTTAGAGACTTGAGAGAAGACAACAACCAAAGGTTGATTAAGGTCTATTTAGTGTGTAGTTTCACATAGGCAAAGTACGGTTTATGCATATAGAATTCACTAGAATCATGTAGTAAGACTCACACTTCTCAGAGGAAGGCAATGAACGTAGAAGCCTTTAATCCCATCCATTACTCCACTGAAAAAAGATGATCTCTTATTATCATCCTTACCAAAAAAAATCCTACTCAAAAATAAATGGAAGCTTCTCCTAAGGTTTTAAGAATTTTCACCTTGCACAAGAATATTAGGTAATCAGTCACTACAAGGAGATCAAACCAGTCAGTCTATCATTGGAAGGACTGTTGCTGAAGCTGTTAACGCCAATACTTTGGCCACTTGATGAGAAGAGCCAACTCATTGAAAAAGACCCTTATGCTGGGAAATATTGAGGGCAGGAGGGAAAGGGGGTGACATGTTAGATGGCATCACTGACTCAGTGGATATGCATTTGAGCAAACTTTGGGAGATAGTGGAGTACAGAGGAGCTTGGTATGCTGTAGTCCATGGGGTCACAAAGAATAGAACACAACTTAGCAGCTGAATGACAACAGTCACTATGTCATTCATTGGATTTGTAAACAGCTTTATTGAGATGCAATTCACATATCATAAAATCCATCTTCTACAGTGTACAATTCAGCTTTTTTTTTTTTTGTATATTTCCCAGCATTGTGCAGTACTTTTTTTCTCCTTCACTTTCATGTTACAGGTTACCCATTAGCAACCACTTTCCACTCTTCCCTTTCCCTTCCTCCCCTAGAACTACTAATTTAATTTTCATCTTTTTGAATTTGCCTATTCTGGAAATATAAGTGGAAACATATGGTGTGGAATTTTGTGACTGAGAAATTTCTTATCATTAAATATGTGTTTATCAGTATGGCAACAAGAAATAGAATGGTTACTGATTTTCTTCATTTAATATAATATTTTCAAGGTTTATCCATGTTGCAGCATATGTTGTTGTTCAGTCACCCAATTCCAATTATGTCTGACTCTTTGCGACCCCATGGACTCCAGCATGCCAGGGGTTTTAGCATATATTATCATGCTATTTTTAATGCTAATTATATTTAATTTTATCTCCTGTGCTCAATTGTGTCTGACTCTTTGTGACCCCATGGACTACAGCTCACTAGGCTCCTCTGCCCACAGGATTTTCTAGGCAAGAATGCAAGAGTGGGTTGCCATTTCCTTCTCCAGGGGATCTTTCATACCCGCATCTCTCATGTCTCCTGCACTGGGAGGTGGATTCCTTACTGCTAACACCTCCTAGGAAGCTCATATTTAATCATATGGATATATCTTATTTTTTCCATTCATCAGTTAATAAGTATTCAAATTGTTTTCATTTTTATTAACATTAATAGTGCTGCTATAAATATTTGTGTTCAATTTTTTTTAAGAATGTTTTCATCAAATTGAGGTATATGTCTAGAAATGGAATTGCTTGGTCTTACAGTTTAACATTTTGACGAATGGCTAAAATGTTTTACAAAGCAGCTGTATTATTTTACATTTCCATCAGCAAAGAATAAGGGTTCCATTTTCTCTAATTTTTTTGCCAGAACATTTGTTGCTGCTGCTAAGCCACTTCAGTCGTGTCCGACTCTGTGCGACCCCCTAGACGGCAGCCGACCAGGCTCCCCCGTCCCTGGGATTCTTCAGGCAAGGACACTGGAGTGGGTTGATGCAGGATACAGGATGCTTGGGGCTGGTGCACGGGGATGATCCAGAGAGATGATATGGGGTGGGAGGTGGGAGGGGGGCACCCGTGGTGGATTCATGTCAATGTATGGCAAAACCAATATAATATTGTAAAGTAAAATAAAGTAAAAATAATGAAAAAAAAAGAACACTGGAGTGGGTTGCCATTTCCTTCTCCAAAAACATTTGTTATACTTTTCTTTTTGTTCATTTTAGTGCATGTGTGGTATCATCGTTGTTTTGATTTTCATTTCCCTAATGACTAATAATTTTAAGTATCATTTCATGTGCTCACTGGCCATCCATATATCTTCCTTTAGTAAATATCTAATATTCTTTTCTAATTTTTAAATTGTGCTCTTTTTTTCTTCTTGAGTTTCATGTGTCTATGTGTGTGCCTTTAATGTACACTGGGCAAAAGTTTGTTATAAGATTTGAAAATATTTTCTCCCATTCTGTGAGTTATCTTTTCATATTTGATTTTTTTTTAAGTTTCGAAGTAGTCCAATTAACATTTTGTCACTTGTGCTTTTAATTAACCAACACAAGCCACTAAGACCTGCTCTATGCTTTCTTTCAAGATTTCTTACAGTTTTAACCCTTACACTTACCTGTGTGATCCAATTTGTATTAAAATTATTTCTTTGATTTTAAAACCTATTTATCCTAATGCCAATTTGAAAGCATAGATTAGATTTTTAGAAACCTTTAAAATGTTAAATATGACTGATAACATTATGACATAAAACATATTTTTTACAGTTTTTTTTTCAGAAAGTATGAATTAAATCTGTGTCAATATGCTCTCAAATATATCAATAGGAAAGACACAGTAAATTAGAAAAAGGAAGTGGCTGCTGCTGCTGCTAACTCATGTCAGTTGTGTCCGACTCTGTGTGATCCCATAGACGGCAGCCCACCAGGCTCCTGTCCCTAGGATTCTCCAGGCAAGAACACTGGAGTGGGTTGCCATTTCCTTCTCCAATGCAGGAAAGTGAAAAGTGAAAATGAAGTCGCTCAGTCCTGCCTGCCTCTTAGCGACCCCATGGACTGCAGCCTACCAGGCTCCTCCACCCATGGGATTTTCCAGGTAAGAGTACTGGAGTGGGTTGTTAGTGCCTTCTCCAAGGAAGTGGCAGGAATTTAAATAAAGCAATCACATGACTAAGACGTACAGTCTTTGGAAGTATTTATATCTTTAGTGTTAAATTTCTTAGAAATACATTTTTACAAAGATGGAAACATTAACTAAAACGGTGGTCTCATATAATCTTACAATAAAAAATGTATGTAATCAACATTCTGATTAAGTTCAGGTAAAAGCACGTATTATATTTTGGAGCACATAAGAGCAAAAACATTTGATTTTTCTATTCACTTACTGATATATGTTCCACCTAATATGTTAGATACCACAAAATGTCCGTGGATACAGCATTGAACAAAATAGACAAAAATCCTTGTGTGAGAGATAGTCAGTAAATCAAATAACTAAGGGACAGAACAATCCATGAGAATGTCTAGGGTAGAAAGAAATGCAAATGCCACAGTACTAAGATGATGACAGTCCCACTTGAAGAATAATGAAACAGGCCAGTCTGGCTAGAGTGGAGTGGATGAGAAACTCATTAGTAGCTAAGATCTGAGAGCTGAAAAAGTGTTCAGTTATACTAAAGCTTATGGGTAAGGTTTTTTTATTCCTTATGAGAGGCAAAGTCCTTGAAGGGTTTTGAGAGGACTCATAATTCTGTAATATTTATCTTTTAAAGGATTACTCTGCATTTCATTTGAAAATAAACACTTGGAAATCAGGTTTAAACTAAAAACGGAAAATGATGTCATAGCTTTAATTATAGATGGAATAGCTATAGTATAAAAATACAATAAAGTCACTTATGAAACATTAATGCTGCAGCCACAGAACGAAAAGAATAATTATAAATAGTATTATTTTTCTCAGATAAAATGGAAAAATCAATTGCATTATATTCCTTCGTAAGTTATTATTTAAAATAATCTAGGCATAATCAGACATCCTGAATTAGTATATCTACAGTAGACTCTGGAACTAACCACATGTTTTTAGAAACTGCTTCATGATTGTTTCTGATATATGACACTAATTCACAAATATATCCACAAATTTATACCAAGAATTACTTATTCAGCAAAAAATTTCATGTCATAGCATTTTCATCCCGGCAACATTTTAGATAATCACACAAAGCATTTTGATATCAATCTTTGCCAAATTCTTTGCTGAATTCAAGATGTTATGAAATTTGTGTCCCCCTAGTCCATGGGCCTGATGCATGCCATGATGAAAATGGAAAGGCAGTTACTTTCATATGATTTTCACCATGTGAATTCGTGTTGGAGCCTAGTGATCAACAATATAGTTGTGAAATGTTCATAAACTGTTGGTTCTTAGAAGCCGTTTTAGAATTTTGCCAAAAATACATGTCTAGCATTTCGGCTAAGTGATATGTAGTTTCAGAATCCCCTTACTTCCCACTGTGGAAGGTTGCAATCATGTTTGTCCTCATTCTTTTGGCACGTCTTCCCTTTGCTCTCACTGACTATTGTTCGGAAAGTACACATACAAGAGTCTTCTGTACTTCTGAATTGCAGACACAGACTCTCTTGTAAACATTACATTATTTTTACGTATTTTCCCCCATCTCTGCATCCATATTTGTAATGAGCTTTTAAATGTACTTTTGCATTGTTAACAATTTAATTACATTCTTTTTTTCTGGAGATGGTGAAATAAATTAGAGAAGCAGGAGCATGCCCTTGCTCATCAACTTGTGCTTCATTATTTATTTGTTCAATAATGTCTATTTGCTTACTCTAAAATGTATTCCATTTTTATTTATTTTTGCCTTATCAACTCCAGTCATTGCTTCCATGACCTGTTAAGAAATGTCCAATTAATATTTTAATATCTCTAATTTTTCTCAAGCTATTTAAATTATGATCTTATAGAATTTGAATTCTGATTGTGGATTTTCAGACAGCAACCCTCACAGGAGTATAATAAACAAAAATAGCATTTATTAGAATTTGAAGTTCCTAGACTCCAGGTATATATATCATTTTAAGTGTTTTATCTCTTGTAATATTTAGGATACTTTAACTACTTCAATATATTAAGGAAATTTCCCAAAGATATGCAATAATAAGATGCAGAGGTAAGATTTCTCATTTATTTTCTTAAATTTGTTTTTGTTGTTTTTCTTTTTTTAAAAAATTAATACTTATTTTAGTGCAGTTTTTTGCTTTTTGCATTTTTTCTTTGTTCTTTTTAATTGGAGGATAATTCCTTTACAATATTGTGCTGGTTTCTGCCATACAACAAGGTAAATCAGCCAGTGCAGTTTTAGGTTCAGAGGGAAATGGAAAGTATATAAAATTCCCATAAGCTCCTCTTTCCTTTCTTCAGTCTCCCCTATTAACATCTTGCACTTGTATTGTACATTTCTTAGAATTGATGAACCAGTATTGAATCAATATTATTAAATAAGTGCATAGTTTGTACTAGGGTTTACTTTTTGTGGTGAAAATGTTATTTTTTTTAAATGCATAGTGATATATATCTACCGTTACAGTATCATACAGAATAAATAGTTTTACTGCATGAATACAAACCCCTGTATTCCACCTATCTATCCATCTATCCTCTCCCCTTGAATCCCTGCTGCTGCTAAGTCACTTCAGTCGTGTCCAACTCTGTGTGACCCCAGAGATGGCAGCCCACCAGGCTCTGCCATCCCTGGGATTCTCCAGGCGAGAACACTGGAGTGGGTTGCCATTTCCTTCTCCAATGCATGAAAGTGAAAAGTGAAAGTGAAGTCGCTCAGTCATGTCCAACTCTTCGTAACCCCATGGACTGCAGCCTACCAGGCTCCTCGGTCCATGGGATTTTCCAGGCAAGAGTACTGGAGTGGGTTGCCATTGCCTTCTCCACCTTGAACCCCTAGCAACCATTTATCTTTTTACGATCTCCATAGATTTTCCTTTTCTCAGAATGTCATGCAATGGGAATCATACAGTATTTAGCATTTTCAAATTGTTTTGTTTCAGTAAGCAATAGGCATTTAAGCTTCCACCAAGTCCTTGTGCACCTTAATGGCTCATTTCTTTCTAGTGCTGAATAATATTCTGATATATAAATGTACCACAGTTTGTTTATCCATTCATTCATTGAAGGCCATTTTGGTTGCTTCCAAGTTTTGACAGTTACGAGTAAAGCTGCTATAAACTGTGTAGGTTTGGTGTGGATGCGAGTTTTCTATTCTTTGGGGTAAATAACAAGAAACATGACTACTGGAAATTATGGTAAAAGCATGTTAACTTTGAAAGAAAATTCCAGAATGTCTTCCAAAAACATCTGTAGTATTTTTCATTCCAATAAGCAATGAATGAGAGTTCCTGTCGCTCCATATCCTTGCCATGATTTGATGTTTTCAGTATTTGAGATTTTGGCCTTTCTAATAGATGTCTGCTAGTATCTCACTGTGTTTTGATTTTGAATCCTCTAATAATATATGATGGCTTTCCAGGTGGCACAATGGTTAAGAATCCTCCTGCCAATGCAGAAGACACAAGAGACATGGGTTCATTCTCTTGGGGTGAGAAGATGCCCTGGAGTAGGAAAAGGCAACCCACTCCAGTATTCTTGCCTAGAAAATTCCATGGACAGAGAAGTCTGGTATTGGCTATACTATTCCAAACACTTTATGTATGCAATATCAGTTACGTGAAATTTTAATATATTTTATTAACACTTACCAATTTGAATTTAGAATTGCATGATAAGCAGAGTATCTCTTCTCAGTAAATCTTTCAGTCAATTATCAAAGATAATTTTATCATCTTTCATGTGTACTTTCTTTTACAATTAAAAATATAATTTTTTTATATTAAAATGACTGGTAAGGCACATCAAATGACAATTTTGAATTAAGATATGCTTTCATAGATATATACTTGTGTACACACATTCAAATTAGTATAACAAGTTATTACCAAGTGGCAATCTTTGTCAAATAAACAAGTATTTTGAACAACTTACAAACCACTTTCTTTAAAAGTGGTTTCATGTTGGAAATTCCAGGAAACATATTTTTCTCTTAGATTAAATTACGTCATTTTATTTTATTATTTTCCTACTTCTTAACTTCAAAGATACATTTCAGCCTAAAGCCAACCAGAAATTTAATAAATTCTGTACTCATGGAGCATAAAATAATTTTTCTCAAATATAATGCTTTCTATAGAAGAAAATAACCAAGGAAAAAAGGCAATTGCTAACTCTAAACCTAAAGGAAAAATGAATTTTTTAAGATATATGTGTTTATTTATTTTGAATCTTGGTTTCATTTCTTGACTAATTGTTAAAAAACATGATCTAAGACTTATATAATAAAACCAATAGAAATGATACTGAATAATTACCTAAACTTAGTTGTAAATTGAACTTCTCATAAAAGTTTTGTTTTTTCCTGAAGCAACTTTCTTACATATAGCAAATAAAATTTGCTAAAATCAATAAGAAACATTTTATTTAATTAAATTGATTCATATAAATAGTTTAGCTATGATCAAGTGGGTTAAGTGGCAAAATATGAAAATGTACAAACATATTTGCCTAAATAAATATGTTTTTCTGTCTATGGGGTCGCACAGAGTCAGACACGACTGAAGCGACTTAGCAGCAGCAGCCTCCAGTTCTAACTAAAGGCAACATCAGATTTAACATAAAGAAACAGAAGTATATTTGTCAAAAATAGAGAGATAATATTAGCTTTTTTAATACACCATCAGTATTCATTGATAGACATAGTTTTGATTTCCATTCTCCTTTTTTGCTTTGTCAGTTCCATGCTGTTGGCTTACATTTCCTGACTTGAGATATCTACTTTAAACTCCAGAATTTTACTCTCCACAGCTATGAAATTTCTCGTTAGATGTCTCACTGGTATTTTAAACTGAAATTGCTTCTGCTTCCACTTTCCTACAATCTCTTCCTACCCAGTTTCATTTCTGCTTTCTGCTTTCCATAACACACTATGTAATCAATCCATCAGATTCTTTTTCCTATGCTCAAAACTTATCTTCAATATTCCCAATTATCAACTTCCAGTTATGCTCCCTAAGAATTCATCACCAGTATGTTCCCCATGTATTTTAAAATATTGAATATTATGTCATCATGCCACTTAAAACCTTCTAATAGGCACACACGGCAACTGGAATTTATGACAGTTTATCAATTCTTACAGAATCTGGCAGTGTAAGCTTAATTCTCTATCACTCAGTTCAGTTCAGTCACTCGGTTGTGTCCGACTCTTTGCAACCCCGTGAACCGCAGCACGCCAGGCCTCCCTGTCCATCACTAAAGCCCAGAGTCCACCCAAACCCATGTCCATTGAGTTGGTGATGCCATACAACCATCTCATTTTCTGTCATCCCCTTCTTCTCCTGCCCTCAATCTTTCCCAGCATCAGGGTCTTTTCAAATGAGTCAGCTCTTCACAGCAAGTGGCCAAAATATTGGAGTTTCAGTTTCAACATCAGTCCTTCCAATGAACACCCAGGACAGATCTCCTTTAGGATGGACTGGTTGGATCTCTTGGCAGTCCAAGGGACTCTCAAGAGTCTCTACCATTAGTCTTAATCAATGAATTACATCCTAGTACTTTTAAAAGTGCCATTCATTCCAAGCTCACTCTAGCCTCAATTTTTTTTTTTTTTAACATTTCTCAATCTTGAAAAGCAGTTGTATCCACCCATATGCTTGGATATAAATTCTGGGTACCTTGTGGATTTGAGAAGATAGGATTTGCGAATGAGAACAAACTGTAAAAGCAAGTGTTTTAAAATTATGCAAATATTATAATATTCACCTATTTTTATCACTGGACTATTTTTGTTCCTTTATTTAATATTCTTAGAAATCCAAAAAGTTGCTTTATGTTTATTAAACATATGAAACTCCACATCTTGCCAAACATTTGTAATATTTGCCTATTTTAATTATAAATTTTAGGTTATTTGAAATAAAGTTTAGCTTATCTGTTTTTAACTTTTACATTCTGAAAATTCTGTGAACCTTTTTAGCTTCTGAAAATACTATGCACCTTCATTTGAAAAGCATGATTATTAGCAGTAGTAGTAATAATATTCGTCTGTTATTAGTTTAAGAGACATAATTTACTTATTATAGTATTTCCATACTGATAGCTATACTTTTGATTGGCATTTCTCACCATGCATTATGTAGAATCAATGCCACTTAGTGAATTAGTCTTCTTTTTGAATGTATATTTGTCTAACAACAAGTAAGAGGAGAAAATGATGATTAAATGCTTATCTGAGACATCTGAAATCATCATTATCTCTACCATCATCTCCAAACAGGTAACACATTCAGGTCATGAACATTATGTTATCATGATCCTTAATGTATTCTGAATATTGACTATAGGACAAAACTCTTCACGGCTGCCTGCTTTAAGACACTTTCCCATCATGCTTAGATGTAATCCCTTGGAGTGATTATGCGTGAATAATTCAGAAAATTGCACTATGCTGGGTATTTCAAAGCCACATACTGAAATCCAATATGAGCTGCACAGAGTTGGAGCCAGTGTGCTATATCTACTTTGGGATACCCCTGAAAAATACAGCTTTAGTGAGTTCATATTTCTTGCTTATACTTTCAGTGCCGGGCAAATAGAAAACCATCGTAGAAACTTAAATATCATATGTGAATGATATCCCCAGATATTCAGCAGAAACAGAATTAAACTCAGAATAACATACAAGAATATAGAAGTATAAATATATCTCTGGCACCAAATTAACCAGCAAATCACTATATATACCTAGAAAATTATCAGTACATATGTTCTTATATATGTATAAAACTGTGTATGTACAATATGCATATACATGTATGTATAATACGCATGTTTTCATATGCATGGGCTTTCCAAGTGGCTCAGTGGTAAAGAATCCACCTGCCAATTCAGGAAGGAGATGTGTGTTCGATCCCAGGGTGAGGAAGATCCCCTGGAGTAGGAAATGACAACCCTCTCCAATGTTCTTGTCTGGAAAATCCAGGGCAAAGGAATCTGGCAGGCTATATAGTCCATGAGGTCACAAAGAGTCAGACATGACTGAGCATGAGCACACAAGCCTGAACGTATATATACACATATGTGTATAATATTTAATACTGCATATTAAATTTTTATTGATTGATGTTTCATGGCTATAAAGTTCTATACTATAATGAAATATTAATATCTAAGAAAATGATTGTTTGAAGATATTTATTTATTTTCTGATGTGACATATTTGTATCCTTTCCCCTTTCAAGTAGCATTCCTTTAAAAAAAAATTCCCCACATTTGAAAAAACTCTATTGTAAAAGGAGCTCAGCATTGTGCTCCTTAATATTGTAACTGTGAAGAATGATTCATTTCATCATACAATTGGGAGGAATATGAATAAATGTTGATCAAGGGTCCAGTTCACAAAAGTTTCAACTAGAAAATTGTTTCAGTCCAAATTTGCTGAGCTTCAAATTGCTACACTGTATTGGGACAGGCAATCCAACATGGACCTTTATTTGTAAATGAAGTTCAGTTGAACATAGTCAAACTGCGCACTCTTGTGTTTAGGTTATTGTCTCTGGCAACTTTTGCACTGAAATAGCAGAGTTAAGTGCAGGCACACCTAGGAGATATCATAGGTCTGGTTCCAGACCACCTGAACAAAGCGAATATCATAATAGAGCAAGTCACAAAAAATGTTTTCAGTTTCTCAGTGTGTATAAGAGTTACCTTTACAGTACACTATAGCCTATTAATGGAGAAGGCGATGGCACTCCACACCAGTACTCTTGCCTGGAAAATCCCATGGACGGAGGAGTCTAGTAGGCTGCAGTCCATGGGGTCGTGAAGAGTCGGACAGGACTGAGCGACTTCACTTTCACTTTTCACTTCCATGCATTGGAGAAGGAAATGGCAACCCATTCCAGTGTTCTTGCCTGGAGAATCCCAGGGACTGGGGAGCCTGATGGGCTGCTGTCTATGGGGTCACACAGAGTTGGACATGGCTGAAGCGACTTAACAGCGGCAGCAGCATAGTCTATTAAATGTGCTATATCATTATGTCTAAAAAAATTTAACAATGTACACACTCTAATTTTAAAATACTTTATTGCTAAAAAATGCTGATGATCATCTTACCTTTCAATGAGTCATAATCTTTTTGGAGGAAGATCTTGGCTCCAGGCTGATGGCTGTTGACTGATTTAGGATGGTGATTCCTAAAAGTTAGGGTGGCTGTGGTAATTTCTTAAAATAAGGCAACTATGCAATTTGCTATATTGATTGACTCTATCACTCATGAAAAAATTTCTCTGCAGTAAGAGCGTTTTATCCACCGTATAAACCTCTTTCAAAATTGGAATCAGTCCTCTCAAACTCTGCCTCAGCTTTACAAACTTGATGTAATCTTCTAAATCTTGTGTTGTTATTTCAACATCTTCACAGCATCCTCATCAGGAGTAGATTCTATTTCAAGAATCCTTTATTTGCTCATTCATAAGAACCAAATCCTCATCCATTCAAGTTTTATCATTGGATTGCAGCTATTCAATCACATCTTCAGCTTCCACTTCTAAATCTAGTTCTCTTGCTATTTTCAGCATATCTGAAGTTGCTTCTGGAAATTTTCAACCCCTCAAAATCATCCACAAGGGTTGGAATCAACTAACTCATGTTAATATTAATAATTTACATTTTTCCCATTAATTGCAAATGTTCTTAATAACATCTAAAATAATGAATTATTTCTAGGCAGTTTTCAATTGTTTCTTTCCCCCAAATCCATCAGAAGAATCACCATCTATGGTGGTTATAGCATTATGAAATGTAATTTTTCTTTAAATAAGACTTTATTTCATTCTACAACCAGATTAAGCTCAATATGAAATTTGTCATAATATACATCAACCAGTAGTTTAGGTAACATCAGAAAACCTAGAAGATGTATTATATTAAAGTAAAAAAATATGATATCCATAAATGCAAATTCTGGTTATAATGTCTTCTTACATAAGTAATAAGAATTATTGTTGGGGCTTAGAAAATCTATTTTTAAAAAACTTAATTTGAGCATAAAGTTTAAAAAGGTGCATAGTGCTTATGAGACTATATCTGTAAGCAACAATAATGATTTGACAGCAAATATCTGTATGATTATTAGCCTTAGATTTGAGAGTCTTGATAATGATTCTGAAAAACAAAATGATTAAAAAGTAGTTCAGTTCAGTTCAGTTACTCAGTCGTGTCCAACTCTTTGCGACCCCATGAACCACAGCACGCCAGGCCTCCCTGTCCATCACCAACTCCCAGAGTCAACCCAAACCCAAGTCCATCGTATTGATGATGCCATCCAACCATCTTATCCTCTGTCATCCCTTTCTCCTCCTGCCCTCAATCTTTCCCAGCTTCAGGGTCTTTTCAAATGAGTCAGCTCTTCACATCAGGTGGCCAAAGTATTGGAGTTTCAGCTTCAACATCAGTCCTTCCAATGAACAATTTTAATTTAGTAACCGGTCTCAATGGAATAATCATTCAGAGAAGCAAGATTAGAATCTGGATCAATTGTAAAATATCTTATGGAATGACTCAAAACCCTTCCAATAAGTATTACTACTTAGTGACATCCTGAATTGTAGCAAGAATCAAGAGACTTCATAAGCATTGAGAAGTTGGATATATGTTACCTTATGGGGACCTTGTATTTCAGAGATTAAAGGAATATTGCTATAGCTATTGCTATAGCTGCTACTCCATAAATGGCTATTTTCTTCCTCTAATTTTTGAGGAAATTTTTGAAGAAAGTATGATTCTGTCAATGTAGAAGACCTATTCTGTTTGCTTTGATATCATGGATAAATAAATACTGTAAAGAGTCATGACACTGAAATAAAGAGATTTGATACTGACTAGCCATTTCTTCTGTTGCTTAAAAAAAAATATTTCCATGAAAAAAATGTTTAAAGAAAAATTCCATTCAAAGTTTTAATGTAACTCCAGCTGTCAGAAAATAGATACACACTAATTCCCAATTAATGCATGAATTAGCTGCTAAGGTATGTAAGCATATTTTCAGTTTTATAAAAGTCATGATTATGCTCATTAGAAAAATAAAAAGTGTTAGCTTACCACTACAATTATAGGTACTCATGGAAAAAAAAACATTAAACATCTTTTAAAATGTGTTTAAATTGGTTATTATTATATTATTCTAAAAATTATTTTATCATTATAAAATAATGTCACTGTTAGGTCATCATATTGCATGACAGCTATAGAATTAGGAAATCAACACTACTTTGGAAGCTAGTGTATGATGAAAACTAATGTTTACAGTGTGATTATCTTATATCCACACATCTTATAAATTCTTAAAAACCCTGGGATTATGAATGCAATACTTCACTTGAAAAACTTGACCCTCACATGGAAGTTCAGTTACTTGCCACTTGAACACAAGTGTTTGTGATTGAGCAAAACCACATATGCCTGATTCTCAGGGTCTTTCCTGATTTTTCTCTAGAAAGTTTCCCCTTGGTTAGTTGGTCTGGTCATCCTATGCAGAGTATGTACTTTAACAGATTTTTCCAGACCACCTGCTTAGGAAACATTTAAATAATTTGTTACCAGTGCTGAATTTAGGTGGCAATGTTATGAATATCACCTAAACTATGCTAACATTTCCTTCACTCTTACACAGTCAGAAATATGTGAGTGATTCAAGATGATAACAGCATAACACAAAAGATGGTCAGAAATAAGTTACATTCATGGAGTTATCAAAGGACTGGATTACAACAACACAAATCCAGAAAGAGTGAAATATCTTCATATTCTCTCAAGAATAACAGAATGCATTGCCTGATTTGGATCTCAAGACCATATAGAATTACTACCTCATCCAAGATTCTACTGTTAAATACATGTCAGGCCAAAAAAAATGAGAGAGAAGTTGTTGAAACAAAGAATAGCAACTTTATTTAGAAAACCAGAAGACTGAGAAGATGGTGAATTAGTGTTTCAAAGAACTGTCTTTGGGGTTTGTATGCTATTGCAATTTGTAGAGTACAGAGAGAGGGGAGGAGGAAAAGTAAAGAAGGTATTAAATTGTTCCAAATATCCCACTGGACTCTGGAGGGGATGTGCTAATTTTTCCTTTTCCACAGTCAGTCACGTTTGAGCCTGGTCAGATATTTCTGTAAGCATAACAAAGGTATTTTAGTTTAGCACTCAGGCATAGGAGGCAGGTTTCCCATAGCCAGGCCATTATGTCTTAAGTTATAAGCAATGTATCTTTAGTGATTAATTGATATAAAAACATTTGAATACGAAGAAACCTTAAAGTAAAAGAGACAAATTCAATATGGTGTCAGATTTGTTCTTCCTTCTTACAGAGTCTTAGTCTCTTTAGAGTGGTTGTCTGTAGAAGTGATTTCAGAGATCTTGAAACAATTTTTCTTTATTTTTTCTTTCCATTTCAGTTCAGTTCAGTCACTTAGTCATGTCCAACTCTTTGAGACCCTATGAATCACAACACACCAGGCCTCCCTGTCCATCAACAACTCCCGGAGTTCACTCAGACTCACGTCCATCGAGTCAGTGATGCCATCCAGCCATCTCATCCTCTGTCGTCCCCTTCTCCTCCTGCCCCCAATCCCTCCCGGCATCAGACTCTTTTCCAGTGAGTCAACTCTTTACCATCAGGTGGCCAAAGTACTGGAGTTTCAGCTTTAGCATCATTCCTTCCAAGGAACATCCAGGGCTGATTTCCTTCAGAATGGACTGGTTGGGTCTCCTTGCAGTCCAAGGGACTCGCAAGAGTCTTCTCCAACACCACAGTTCAAATGCATCAATTTTTCAGCACTCAGCTTTCTTCACAGTCCAACTCTCACATCTATACATGACCACTGGAAAAATCACAGCCTTGACTAGACGGACCTTTGTTGGCAAAGTAATGTCTCTGCTTTCGAATATGCTATCTAGGTTAGTCATAACTTTTCTTCCAAGGAGTAAGCGTCTTTTAACTTCATGGCTGCAGTCACCATCTGCAGTGATTTTGGAGTCCCCCAAAATAAAGACTGACTGTTTCCCCTGTTTCCCTATCTATTTTCCACGAAGTGATGGGACCAGATGCCATGATCTTCATTTTCTGAATGTTGAGCTTTTAAGCCAACTTTTTCTCTCTCCACTTTCACTTTCATCAAGAGGCTTTTTAGTTCCTCTTCACTTTCTGCCATAAGGATGGTGTCATCTGCGTAGCTGAAGTTATTGATATTTCTCCTGGCAATCTTGATTCCAGCTTGTGCTTCTTCCAGACCAATGTTTCTCATGATGTACTCTGCATATAAGTTAAAGAAGCAGGGTGACAATATACAGCCTTGACGTACTCCTTTTCCTATTTGAAATCAGTCTGTTGTTCCATGTCCAGTTCTAACTGTTGCTTCCTGACCTGCACATAGGTTTCTCAAGAGGCAGGTCAGGTGGTCTGGTATTCCCATCTCTTTCAGATTTTTCCACAGTTTACTGTGATCCACACAGTGAAAGGCTTTGGCATAGTCAAGAAAGCAGAAATAGATGTTTTTCTGGAACTTTCTTGTTTTTTTGATGATCCAGTGCATGTTGGCAATTTGATCTCTCATTTCTCTGCCTTTTCTAAAACCAGCTTGAACATCTGGACGTTCACGGTTCACTTATTGCTGAAGCTTGGCTTGGAGAATATTGAGCATTACTTTACTAGCGTGTGAGATGAGTGCAACTGTGTGGTAGTTTGAGCATTCTTTGGCATTGCCTTTCTTTGGGATTGGAATGAAAACTGACCTCTTTCCATTTAAAATACTAGAACACACACACACACACACACACACAATATGCAAATATTTGTAGTGCATATCTCACGTCTTCCTAGTGGTCTGAGTAAAATCAATTAGCACTAAATCATGCTTAAAGAATTGGAAGAACTCCAAAATACAAACATTCACAAAAATCAGAATGATAAAGTCACATATGTCGGTAAAAGAATTTGTTAATTAGTTAATTTTCAGCTAAATTAACTGTTAGCAGTGTCACTTAGATGAAATGGAAAATTTTTCAAAAATAATTTGCCTAAATTTGAAAAAAATAATTTCTAGGGATAATCACTCAGATAGCAGCTTCTAAATTTATTGCAAACTTCAGTGATTCATATATCCTTCCTTTTCCTAAATCTTGTCTTTCCTATAAAGTTGGAAACCCCTAAGAATAATTTATGTCAACAATTCTAATCAAGATTATCTCAATTTATCTTAAGTGATATGGATCTATGTGTAGGAGCTCACTTTCTGATATTTCAAACAGTAAGCATAATATAAATTCATCTTGCACCACAGTCAAAGTAAATCATGACTACTAAGCATAACTGTCAAAAACTTGGTAGAAACAGATATAAACAAAAATTAGAACAAAGTCAGCAACCATTAGTCTTGATACTGTGATTTTGTTTATCCAATGGCATGAAGTATATAAAACTTAAAAGAATGCTTAAATATATTCATTTGGAGAAGGATTAAAAGCATCCTTTTTCTTTCTTTCCAGGCTGCTCTCAGAACAGATTTCCTTAATATATTATAGTAAGCACAACTAGCTATAATAACATTTACTTCTTTCCAGTGTGCTAAGATAAACCAACCTTGCTCCAGGGGCTCCCTAGTGGCTCTGGAGTGAAAAAAATCCTCCTGCAAGTCAGGAGCCACAGGAGACACAGATTTGATACCTGGTTGGCGAGATTCCTGGAGGAGGGCATGGCAACCCACTCCAGTATTTTAGCTTGGATTATTCCATGGACACAGGAACCTCATGGGCTACAGTCCATAGAATTGCAAAGAGTTGGACACAATTGAAGTGACTTAGCATGCACACCATATTGAGAACCTGAATGGTGTATAGCAGTGGTCCCCAACCTCCACAGGACTGATGGCAGGAGATGAGTGCCTGGCAAGAGAGTGAAGCTTCATATGTACTACAGCCACTCTCCATTGCTTGCATTACCATCTGAGCTCTGCCTCCTGTCCCATCAGTGGTGGCATTAGATTCTCATAGGAAAATGAATCTTATTGCATTCCAGTCACCCCAAAATCATCCCCACGCTTGCATCTCAGTTCATGGGAAAATTGTCTTCCATGAAATGTATTGTTGTTGTTCAGTTACTCAGTAATGTCCAACTCTTTGTGACCCCATGGATTGCAGCATGCCAGGCTTTCCTGTCCTTCACCATCTCCCAGACACTTCTCAAACTCATGCCCATTTAGTCTGTGATACCATCTAAACATCTCATCCTCTGTCTTCCCCTTGTCATCCTGCCTTCAATCATTCCCTGCATCAGGCTATTTTCCAGTGAGTTAGCTCTTGGCATCAGGTGGTCAAAGTATTGCAGCTTCAGCTTCAGCATCAGTTCTTCCAATGAATATTCAGGACTGATATCCTTTAAGATTGACTTGTTGGATCGCCTTGCAGTCCAAGGGACTCTCAAGAGTCTTCTCCAACACCACAGTTAGGAAACATCATGAAACCCAATTCTGGTGCCAAAAAGTTTGGGAACTGCTGGTCTATAGCACTCAAGGATATGGGGTCTAAAAAGGGAGAACACAATATTTAAATGAAACTACTTGTCTCCAAGTTCTGTATATATCAGGAGATATTTTATATATACAGCCTCACCAGACACCAGCATAAACAGAGAAAAGAGTGACAAAGTTAATTTCAAAAAAGTTAAATTAATCAAAATTCAACAATGAGAAAAACAACAAGATGGGGAAATTAAACTGAATAAAGTATAACTGAGAATTTAGAAAATCTTTTACCATAAAAAGAGACAGAAATTAAGGCTGGATTTTAATCCAAATATGATATAATGTCCATACTTATCATATCTATCCATTGACATGTGCCATTTTCTATAGGTTATTTTTGTGCCTTCAGTTCAGTTCAGTTCAGTTCATTTCAGTCACTCAGTCATGTCCGACTCTTTGCAACCCCATGAATCACAGCACGCCAGGCCTCCCTGTCCATCACCAACTCCCGGAGTTCACTCAGACTCACCTCCATCGAGTCAGTGATGCCAGCTATGCATATAAATTCCTCCTTGGTAGACAGAATTTGTGAATGCCAATGGCTCCATCTTATCCATTCTTTTATTCACTACCACCCTACTCATAGATTCTTAATCAGTACACAATTATTTGGGTAAACCCCTTGCATATAAACACTCCAGAAAGTAGTAAAAAGCCTTATTAACTTGGTTGACTAGTGAGTTTACAGTTTTGTGTGCAATTTTTACGGAAGAGAAAGGAAATAACCAATGAAGTGAGGACACCCAAAAAATAGAGATCGAAGTAGAAATGACAAAAATATTAAGCTCACATTTTGTCTTATCCTGAAGCACTGAAAGGTATCCAATCCACTGCATGGATTATTGGTATTATTAGCAGGTTGTAGTTGCATGAGGAGTAAGTTACAGAAGGCCTTAGCTGTCGGGAGCCGCATTAGGCATTACTGACAAAATAGAAGCATGGCCCCAAACCCCTCTCCTCATCTCACATGCATGGCCCCAGGATGAAGGAGTTAGGCCTTGTGATTCTGACTTGTTCTTTCCTTTCTTTGGTTGAGTTGGCTGGAAAGAATGTTAAGGTGCTTGAGAGAAGCATGAGAAAGCACAAAGCCTTCTACAGTTGTGCCCAGAAAATAATCTATAAAATAACCATTAACATTTATTCAGGATCTTTGCACAGAATGTCCCAGGATGAGCATGTAGGCTGCAGCTTGAGGCCATAGGAAGGATTATTATCTGAGACCTGTTCGTGAGGGGGATGTTTATGGCAAAACAAGTTTGCTGAGTTTAGGATTAATGAAGAATAGCTAGGAGCCTTTCTATTCTTCTGAATTCTATTCTTCATGAAGGGAACATGCAAAGATGAGCTTGATAAAGGATAGAAATCGTATGGACCTAACAGAGGCAGAAGATATTAAGAGGAGGTGGCAGTATCCACAGAAGAACTGTATAAAAATGGTTGTCATGACCAAGATAATCACGATGGTGTTATCACTCACCTAGAACCAGACATCCTGGAATGTGAAGTCACATAGGCCTTAGAAAGCATCACTACAAACAAAGCTAGTGGAGGTGATGGAATTCCAGTTGAGCTATTTCAAATCCTGGAAGATCATGCTGTGAAAGTGCTGCACTCAATATGCCAGCACATTTGGAAAACTCAGCAGTGGCCACAAGACTGGAAAAGATCAGTTTTCATTCCAATCCCAAAGAAAGGCAATGCCAAAGAATGCTCAAACTACCACACAGTTGCACTCATCTCACACTCTAGTAATGCTCAAAATTCTCCAAGCCAGGTTTCAGCGATACGTGAACCGTGAACTTCTTGATGCTCAAGCTGGTTTTAGAAAAGGCAGAGGAATCAGAGATCAAATTGCCAACATCCGCTGGATCATTGAAAGAACAAGAGAATTCCAGAAAAATATCTCTTTCTGCTTTCTTGACTATGCCAAAGCCTTTGACTGTGTGGATCACAATAAACTGTGGAAAAATCTGAAAGAGATGGGAATACCAGACCACCTGACCTGCCTCTTGAGAAACCTGTATGCAGATCAGGAAGCAACAGTTAGAACTGGACATGGAACAACAGACTGGTTCCAAATAGGAAAAAGAGTATGTCAAGGCTCTATATTGTCACCCTGCTTCTTTAACTTATATGCAGAGTACATCATGAGAAAAGCTGGGCTGGAAGAAGCACAAGCTGGAATCAAGATTGCCAGGAGAAATATCAATAACCTCAGATATGCAGATGACACCACTCTTTTGGCAGAAAGTGAAGAGGAACTAAAAGCCTCTTGATGAAAGTGAAAGTGGAGAGTGAAAAAGTTGGCTTAAAGCTCAACATTCAGAAAACAAAGATCATGGCATCTGGTCCCATCACTTCATGGGAAATAGATGGGGAAATGGGAAACAGTGTCAGGCTTTATTTTTTTGGGATCCAAAATCACTGCAGATGGTGACTGCAGCCATGAAATTAAAAGACTCTTATACTCCTTGGAAGAAAAGTTATGACTAACCTAGATAGCATATTGAAGAGCAGAGACATTACTTTGCCAACAAATATCCGTCTAGTCAAGGCTATGGTTTTTCCTGTGGTCATGTGTGGATATGAGAGTAGGACTGTGAAGAAAGCTGAGCGCTGAAGAATTGATGCTTTTGAACTGTGGTGTTGGAGATTCTTGAGAGTCCCTTGGACTGCAAGGAGATCCAACTAGTCCATTCTGAAGGAGATCAGCCCTGGGTGTTCCTTGGAAGGAATGATGCTAAAGCTGAAACTCCAGTACTCTGGCCATCTGAAGTGAATGTTGACTCATTGGAAAAGACTCTGATGCTGGGAGGGATTGGGGCAGGAGCAGAAGGGAATGATAGAGGATGAGATGGCTGGATGTCATCACTGACTCGATGGACGTGAGTTTGAGTGAACTCCGGGAGATGGTTATGGACAGGGAGGCCTGGGGTGCTGAGATTCATGGGGTCGCAAAGAGTTGGACACGACTGAGCAACTGAACTGAATTAACTGAGAAGCCTTTTTAGGAGACAGTGATCTTAAGATGCCAGGGGCAAACAGGATTTAGAAAGACAAGAAATAAACTGAGCAATGTAGCATGAGTTACAATGTAATCACAAGTTAAGTACAGTAAATCTGATGGGGGAAACTAAAAATGTGAAACCTGTGACCTAATGCTTTTGTCAAATTATAAAAACAGAACCTGAAGCTTGAAATAAACATGTAGTCCTGTACTAAGAGTCAGAGGCCATATCATTGTCCACCGATGTAATCCTGTACTATGAGTTATAGGCTACATCATCATCTGGTGACAAACTTGAAATAAAGAAGCAGTCCAAGAAAACTGAGAGGCTGTCATCATTGCCAATACCATCCATCTCTTCTGGTTGAATCCCTGGCTGCTGAAGCTGAACTCGGGCACTTATCAGAGCTCATTTCCAAGGAACTATTTTCTATAGATTACAAATATATAAGGAAAACAGGAGTAAAAATAGAACAACATGCATTGAAAAATGCTGAGTAATTAAAAGTCAAAGCAAAATACACTGAAGCAGTTGAAAAATTGAGAAGTAATATTTTGATAGAAAATATTAATCAAAATAATGGATGCCAGCATGGGGCAGGGAAAATAAAAATAAAATTTAGCCAAAGCAGAGGATTCAGAGATGATCTTGATTAGAATCATTGCTTCAGCATTTGTCAGCCACTGATTTCATCAATATTTTAGTTATTTGGAGATATTGCTTATGGTGAAATCCAACAGTAAGAGATCATCTCATCTTTGTCCTTTAATATTCCAGAGCATTTAAAAATTGTGCTATTTTTGCATGCAGTGTTTTCCTTTTTTAGTATACAGTTCTGTGTGATAAGCCATCATATCATATAAATGTGAACAAAGTAAATTTACATCATCCATCAAATTTTTCCTGTACTCATTTGTATTGAGAAGTATAATAGAGATTTCACAAGATCCAAAAAAATCACCATAATTGTTGCCCTCTAGTTTGCTTCAGTTAAAATTTTGCTATGCTAAAACTAATGGGTGGATATTAAATTGTCTTCATACTATTGCCTCTGACATACTTTATTTTCTCATATTCTTTATTTTTATTTTTACTTTATTTTACTTTACAATACTGTATTGGTTTTGGCATACATTGACATGAATCCAGCACGGGTGTACATGAGCTCCCAAACATGAACGCCCCTCCCAATTCTTATGCTATTTTTTTGCAAATTATTTATAAGAATAAAAAGGGCCATGTATATTATATTTTTTAAAAGATTAGTTGGAGGAATAACTTTAAAACACTCAGAATAATATGTTATATTGATAAATGAGAGTTTTGCATTTTACTATTATTAAAGATATGCATGTAAGAATTAAAGATTTTAAAATTTAAAAAATAAAAAACTAAAAAAAAATAAAATAAAAAAAAAATAAAAATGTATTTAACAAAACAGAAACAGATTCAAAAGATGTAGAGAACTAACTAGTGGTTACCTGTGGGGAGAGGGCAGTGGGGAGGGACAAGATAGGGGTATGGGATTAAGAGATGCAAACAATTATGTATAAAATAGGTAAGCAACAAGAAAATATTATACAGCACAGGGAAAAATATAGCCATTATTTTGTAATCATCTTAAATGGCGTATAATCTATAAAATATTCAATCACTATGTTGTATACCTGAAGCTAATATAATACTGTAAATAAATTATACTTCAATAAAAAAAATAAAGATATATATATATATACACACACATAGAGATAATGTATACACATATATTTAAAATACAAATGAAGTGCACTTTTCCTTTAAGTAATTTTAAAAAATCAAGGTAGTATTCACTGAAATCCTAGGGATTAATTCTGTAAGTATTGACCTTAACTGCCTATTTGCTGCAAAATTAAAAATTACATATTTCTCCCAATTCCATCTAAATAACTAATTTAGAAAAATAAACACCACCTAAGGAATGATGTCACTTATATTAACAAAGCAAATATGAATGTTCACTGGTTCTAAGTGTTGCAATTCTATTTACTGGATTGAATTTATCATAAATAGAAGCTATGCCTGGTTTATGGAAATTTGTATTATCACATAAATATACTACTACTGATATAAATAACAGTTTATTTA
Organism: Ovis aries; assembly: GCF_016772045.2. Taxonomy (NCBI): domain Eukaryota; kingdom Metazoa; phylum Chordata; class Mammalia; order Artiodactyla; family Bovidae; genus Ovis; species Ovis aries. The sequence goes on along the minus strand of NC_056054.1, from coordinate 148,653,195 downwards.
ATCCTTACCTTAAGTGTTTTGCCTGTATTATATCAATCATCACTATAAATTTACTTAATATGAACTACTATTAGTTCAAATTTGCAAGAGAAATATGAGGCAGAATGTCTAAATAACTGTCCATGTCATATGGTTAATAAAAAACATAGCTCAGTTTCAGTTCAGTTCAGTTCAGTCGCTCAGTCGTGTCCGACTCTTTGCGACCCCATGAATTGCAGCACACCAGGCCTCCCTGTCCATCACCAACTGCCAGAGTTCACTCAGACTCACGTCCTTCGAGTCAGTGATGCCATCCAGCCATCTCACCCTCTGTCATCCCCTTCTCCTCCTATCCGTAATCCTTCCCAGCATCAGAGTCTTTTCCAATGAGTCAACTTTAATTCAGTCTAATTTTAGAGGCTGCACATTTCACTGCTATGCTTGAGACACTGTTAGGAACATTTGAAAATGCTTTAAAAAAATTACTGTAATAATTGAGCTTAAAATTTTCTACAATTTTTTCATGCAATAGTTATGATTACCAATAATGCCATCTCTGTTTTCACATCAGAGGATGAGTTGACTGTCATTTCATATATAGTACCTCTAGCTTTTACTGACTTAAATATAGACTTAAATATAACTATATAAAATAAATTTGTATAAAATGGAGCTTAAAGGAAAAATCATTAGCCAGGCTGACTTATCTATGAACCACTATTAGTTGTTTGTTGTTTGTTTAGTCACTAAGTGTCTGACTCTTTTGAGACACTTTTGTGGTTTGTAGTCTGCAAGGATCCTCCACCCATAGGATTTCCCAGGCAAAAATACTGGAGTAGGTTGCCATTTCCTTCTTCATAGGATCTTCCTGGCCTAGGAATCAAACCCAAGTCTCCCACATCGCAGGCAGTTTTATTGCTGAGCCACCGTGGATTAGGAGATTTATCCCACGTGCTGAATTTAACTGATAAAATAGTGTACTCTGACACCAGTTCTTGGGATAACTAGAATTAGTGACAGGAATATTCAATACTATTACCCAAGCCAGGCATTTGATATGCTAGCCAGGTGTCCTGTGGCCCCATCAGGCATATAATCTAAGGGAGATGACAAATTACATTATAAAATAAACCTTTATGAAATATGTATGGAAAAAAGAGGCCAAGTAGTCCTGGCTTAGAGTTGTAGGAAATAACAATAGTATGATCTCTTTAATTATAATAGTTTTGTCATTTGTTTCATTGGTTGATTCTAAACTACTTATTAATTTTATTCTCTGGAATCATTTTTTAAAAAATTTTTGGTATAGATTTTAGAAGCAATGAGCACAATATACCAATATATTTTACCCTGATATTGGTGATGTTTAGTCACTAAGTCACGTCTGACTCTTTTGCAAACCCATGGATTGTAGCTTACAAGACTCCACTGTCCCTAGGATTTCCCAGGCAAGAATACTGAAGAGGTTTGCTATGCCCTCCCCCAGTTGATCTTCCCAACCCAGGTATCAAATCCACATCACTGGCATTAGCATCAGATTCTTTACCACTGAGCCACCAGGGAAGCCCAATAAATTTTATACTTAACAAAAAATTAAGAACTATGTCCCTTTCCCCCCACATATTAAAAATAAATAAATTTGCACAAAATATTTACTGACATTGACCATCTACTATCAAGTCTCTGTTGGTATCTAAAGTTATGTGCAACAATATGAAACACATATGCCAAAGAAACTTCAGCAGTTATTCAAATTCAAGTGACTATTTAGGAAAAAAATTGCCTGTAGACCTGTCTGACATACATCTGTAGAATGGCATTTACGTATTACTCTATGAAAGGGGTCTTTTAATTTTGAACATATTTTCCTAAACTAATATGGCTCATTTTCAGGTTTTTTTCTAAGTTAATTTGGCACATACAAACAGTCAAATGAAGTCTGAATATTTCAGCTCCATAAGAATTTAATGATGATTATATTCTGCCAATTTTATATTATGCCCATCAAATATAAAATCTGCTAGATGGATTCCATTAAGAGATCTTTACTTTGATTCAATTTATGAAATCAGTGTTTAGAGTTTTGAAGTTTATTTTCTGCAGGTGAAATATCAGATATGAATGTTTTTACAAACTATGTTGAAAATTCAATATTGAAGAAAAATTATTTCTATGGTGATAATGTGACTAAAATTTTGATGGAGCACAGCATTGTTGTTCCTGTAAAAGCACAATGTCCTTACTAATTTTGGAAAACTATGGAGCAGAAACATATTTATACTTGATTATAGTACATACATAATTAATAATTGCATCTGAACAGCCTGGGACGTTCTGCTAACTCAAAATGATCAACTGACAGAGTTTGTTAAAAGCAAGACATATATGTTCATATGTATGCATGTGTCTGTATATGCGTATGTACAAATATATACATAAAAAGGAAACTACAAATTATTTATAGAAATGCTTATTTTGAGTTTAAACAGAAACATTTCAATAAACACTTTCTTGGATGCCCTCCGTTAATCAGATTCTAAGAATGCTTGGGAGTTATAAAAGTAATGTAATTCAAACTGTGTCTAAACTGCTTTTGATATATTTTTCAACTTTTGTCTCTACAGTTTCTTGTATTTTATCCAAAATTATTGGATAGCCTTCAAGATATTCAATGTTAAAGAAAAAATGTACAAATGCTCTATAAATCCTGAAATTTAAAGAGGAAGTAATACTTAAAACCCATACTAGCAGATCAGCACTAATCTGATACCATAATCTTGCTCCTTGGAACAAAAGTTGTGACCAACTTAGAAAACATTAAAAAGTAGAGATGTTACTTTGCCTATTAAGGTCTGTCTAGTTAAAGCTATGGTTTTTCTAGTAGTCATGTATGGATGTGAGAGTTGGACCATAAAGAAACCTGGGTGCTGAAGAACTGATGCTTTTTAACTGTGGTGTTTTGAGAAGACTCTTGAGAGTCCTTTGGACTGCAAGGAGATCAAGCCAGTCAATCATAAAGGAAATCAGTCCTAAATATTTATTGGAAATACTGATGCTGAAGCTGAAGCTCCAACACTTTGGCCACCTGAGGGAAAGAACTGACTCATTAGAAAAGAACATGATGCTTGGAACGATTGAAGGCAGGAGGAGAAGGGGACGACAGAGGATTTGATGGTTGGATAGCATCGCTGAATCAATGGACATGAGTTTGAGCAAGCTCCAGAAATTGGTGATGGACAGGGAAGCCAGGCATGCTGCAGTCCATTGGGTCATAAGGAGTGGGACACAACTGAGATACTGAAATGAACTGAACAATCAAATGATGTTAGTAGAAAAGAAACCAATATTTATCATAATATAGGTGTAAATTACTCTATATTATCAAATAAAATATATCTATATATAATACAGTAATTATATATTTTATGATATATAAAGATGCAAAAATATTAATGCCTGACAACCAAGTAGCATTATTCTGAAAATGCAAGAATGATTCAATATTTCAAATGTAATCTCAGTATTGACATGGCAAAGAAAGAAAACGTTAATACAGAAGTAAATGCCTTTAGCAAAATTCAGTGTACATTCGTTATAAACATTATCATATTAGAAATAAAAGAGAATGCTCCTAAATTGGTAAAGGGTAACTACAAAAATCCTCCCATGATATTACACTTAGTAAAAGACTGAATCCTTCTGTATAAATCTGGGGAAAACCAAATAATTAAGAATTTACAGACTTTTTTAAACAGCAGGTTTAGAGTAGTAGGAATTCTAGAGAGACAGAAATAATTTTTTTATACAGGTACAAGAAGAAAACAGTAAGATTATATTGTAAGAATACTATTTGATCCTTGATAAAGTTCAGAATATCAAAATATCTTATCCTATATCTTACAACCATTGTTTTTATATAACTACATGTAAATGTAGTCTATCTTGAGACTTTTTGAAGTTCAGAAAATTAATATTTTATTCTGGAATGTCATTTTTAAACTCTGAAAGCCTTATATTCTTATTATGATTTGTAGTTTTACACAAATTACATAATAAACTGAAAACAAAATGCATATATGTACTTTATTTATCTGTGTTACAGAGAAAACTAAACAAAATAATCTCATTTTTATCTTCTTGAACAAAAGATAAAGCAATATATCAATGACTCTAGTAAATTTATTATCTTGAAAATTACATTTCTGAAAGATTGAGTTCACACCACACTTTAGAAAATACATTCTATGTAGAGGATCATGTCATCTGCAAACAGTGAGAGTTTTACTTCTTCTTTTCCAATTTGGATTCCTTTTATTTCTTTTTCTGCTCTGATTGCTGTGGCCAAAACTTCAACTATGTTGAATAGTAGCGGTGAAAGTGGGCACCGTTGTCTTGTTCCTGACTTAGGGGAAATGCTTTCAATTTTTCACCATTGAGGATAATGTTTGCTATGGGTTTGTCATATATAGCTTTTATTATGTTGAGGTATGTTCCTTCTATTCCTGCTTTCTGGAGAGTTTTTATCATAAATGGATGTTGAATTTTGTCAAAGACTTTCTCTGCATCTATTGAGATAATCATATGGCTTTTATTTTTCAATTTGTTACTGTGATGAATTACATTGATTGATTTGTGGATATTGAAGAATCCTTGCATCCCTGGGATAAAGCCCACTTGGTCATGGTATATGATCTTTTTAATGTGTTGTTGGATTCTGATTGCTAGAATTTTGTTGAGGATTTTTGCATCTATGTTCATCAGTGATATTGGCCTATAGTTTTCTTTTTTTGTGGCATCTTTGTCAGGTTTTGGTATTAGGGTGATGGTGGCCTCATAGAATGAGTTTGGAAGTTTACCTTCCTCTGCAATTTTCTGGAAGCCTTTGAGTAGGATAGGTGTTAGCTCTTCTCTAAATTTTTGGTAGAATTCAGCTGTGAAGCCATCTGGACCTGGGCTTTGTTTGCTGGAAGATTTCTGATTACAGTTTCAATTTCCGTGCTTGTGATGGGTCTGTTAAGATTTCCCATTTCTTCCTGGTTCAGTTTTGGAAAGTTGTACTTTTCTAAGAATTTGTCCATTTTATTGGCATATAATTGCTGATAGTAGTCTCTTATGTTCCTTTGTATTTCTGTGTTGTCTGTTGTGATCTCCCCATTTTCATTTCTAATTTTATTGATATGATTTTTCTCCCTTTATTTCTTGATGAGTCTGGCTAATGGTATGTCAAGTTTTATTTATCCTTTCAAAGAACCAGCTTTTGGCTTTGTTGATTTTTGCTATGGTCTCTTTTGTTTCTTTTCCATTTACTTCAGCCTTAATTTTTAGGAATTCTTTCCTTCTACCAACTCTGGGGTTCTCCAATTCTTCCTTTTCTAGTTGTAGAGTTGGGTTATTTATTTGACTTTTTTCTTGTTTCTTGAGCTATGCCTGAACTTTCCCCTTAGCACTGCTTTTATAGTGTCCCACAGGTTTTGGGTTGTTGTGTTTTCATTTTCATTTGTTTCTATGTATATTTTGATTTCTTTTTTTATTTCTTCTGTGATTTGTTGGTTATTCAGAAGCATGTTGTTCAGCCTCCATATGTTGGAAAAGACTCCACTAGAAAATTACTAGAGCTAATCAATGAATATAGTAAAGTTGCAGGATATAAACTCAACACACAGAAGTCCCTTGCATTCCTATACACTAATAATGAGAAAGTAGAAAAAGAAATGAAGGAAACAATTCCATTCACCACTGCAACGAAAAGAATAAAATACTTAGGAATATATCTACCTAAAGAAACTAAAGACCTATATATAGAAAACCATAAAACACTGGTGAAAGAAATCAAAGAGGACATTAATAGATGGAGAAATATACCCTGTTCATGTATTGGAAGAATCAATAGAGTGAAAATGAGTATACTCCCCAAAGCAATCTACAGATTCAATACAATCCCTATCAAGCTACCAGTGGTATTTTTCACAGAGCTAGAACAAATAATTTCAAGATTTGTATGGAAATACAAAAAACCTCGAATAGCCAAAGCAATCTTGAGAAAGAAGAATGGAACTGGAGGAATCAACCTGCCTGACTTCAGGCTCTACTACAAAGCCACAGTCATCAAGACAGTATGGTACTGGCACAAAGACAGAAATATAGATCAATGGAACAAAATAGAAAGCCCAGAGATAAATCCACACACTTATGGACGCCTTATCTTCAACAAGGGAGGCAAGAATATACAATGGATTAAAGACAATCTCTTTAACAAGTGGTGCTGGGAAAACTGGTCAACCACTTGTAAAAGAATGAAACTAGAACACTTTCTAACACCGCACACAAAACTAAACTCAAAATGGATTAAATCTAAATGTAAGACCAGAAACTATAAAACTCCTAGAGGAGAATATAGGCAAAACACTCTCCGACATAAATCACAGCAGGATCCTCTATGATCCACCTCCCAGAATTCTGGAAATAAAAGCAAAAATAAACAAATGGGATCTAATTCAAATTAAAAGCTTCTGCACAACAAAGGAAACTATAAGCAAGGTGAAAAGACAGCCGTCTGAATGGGAGAAAATAATAGCAAATGAAGCAACTGACAAACAACTAATCTCAAAAATATACAAGCAAATTATGCAGCTCAACTCCAGAAAAATAAACAACCCAATCAAACAATGGGCCAAAGAACTAAATAGACATTTCTCCAAAGAAGACATACAGATGGCTAACAAACATGAAAAGATGCTCAACATCACTCATTATCAGAGAAATGCAAATCAAGACCGCAATGAGGTACCATTTCACACCAGTCAGAATGGCTGTTATCCAACAGTCTACAAGCAATAAATGATGGAGAGGGTGTAGAGAAAAGGGAACCCTCTTACACTGTTGGTGGAAATGCAAACTAGTACAGCCACTATGGAGAACAGTGTGGAGATTCCTTAAAAAACTGGAAATTGAACTGCCTTATGACCCAGCAATCCCACTGCTGGGCATACACACCAAGGAAACCAGAATTGAAAGAGACACATGTACCCCAATGCTCATCGCAGCACTGTTTATAATAGCCAGGACATAGAAGCAACTTAGTTGTCCATCAGCAGATGAATGGATAAGAAAGCTGTGGTACATATACACAAAGGAGTATTAGTCAGCCATTAAAAAGAATACATTTGAATCAGTTCTAATGAGGTGGATGAAACTGGAGCTGATTATACAGAGTGAAGTAAGCCAGAAAGAAAAACACCAATACAGTATACTAACACATATATATGGAAGTTAGAAAGATGGTAATGATAACTCTGTATGCGAGACAGCAAAAGAGACACAGATGTATAGAACAGACTTTTGGACTCAGAGGGAGAGGGAGAGGGTGGGATGATTTGGGAGAATGGCGTTGAAACATGTATACTATCATGTAAGAAACAAATCGCCAGTCTAAGTTCAATACAGGGTAAAGGGTGCTTGGGGCTGGTGCACTGGGACGACCCAGAGAGATGATATGGGGAGGAAGGTGGGAGGGGTGTTCAGGATTGGGAACTCATGTACACCCGTGGCGGATTCATGTCAATGTATGGCAAAACCAATACAGTATTGTAAAGTAAAATAAAAATAAACAAATAAATAAAAAATAAAAACAAAAGAAAATACATACTATCACTTCTGATTGCCCTTCTGCTTTTGGTTTGTTTGTGTTGAAATTGCAGACGTACACTGTGATATATTGGTGGCAAAGGTATATGTTTGAAACAGCACCTTGCCTATCCTAATTTATTAAACACTGTTTAATTGGCCGGCTGGGCAGTAGAACTGAAGGACGTTTCTACCATCTTTCAGCATTTCAAATTTGTTTCCTTTCTATTTTCATTAGCAAAGGAACAGGCAGTTATTTTTCATTACAGTTTTATGGTCTCTATTCTTACGCTGCTGCTGCTGCTGCTGAGTCACTTGAGTCGTGTGTGACTCTGTGCAACCTCATAGATGACAATACACAAGGCTTCCCTGTCCCTGGAATTCTCCAGACAAGAACACTGCAGTGGGTTGCCATTGCCTTCTCTGCTTTATTCTTATACTAAATTTCTACTTTATATCTTATACTGTCTATTTGATGTCTACAGAAATGTACTGTAAATAGTAGAATAAATGTTTTATCAATAAAAATGCCTACCTTTCATGGAATGAAACTATCGTTGCAATTTCTTACTTTAATTTGTATATTTAAAAACCACTTTATACAAAAGTGTTTGAGGCTGACATCAGCAACTCCTAATTTCCTTAAAAAGAGGATGACTTCATTAAAATTTGTAAGTAATTAAGCTGATATATTTTAAAACATTAACAAATAAAAGTATATTTCCATAATTCTGAATAAGAAGATATTGAAATGTTACTTTTCAAATCTGAAATAGTTTTTTTCTACTAAAGGCTAATTGGATTATATCTTTGGCTGAATATTTTATACTACAACACTCCAAAAAAAAAAAAAATCACTGATAGCTTTACAGTTATATAAAATACAAAGAACATGCTAATTTAAATTCACTATGTTAGCTTTCAGTAATAAAGATCAGGAGAAGCATTAAAGATTTCAAAGGCAAAACATAGCTTGTAATATGTTATGTATTCATTACACAGTCATAAATATTATGAAATTTTAAATGTAAAGAAAAGGATTAGTATTTATATTGTATTTTCCCAATCTTTCTCTCTCCCTGATACACACACACACACACACACACACACACACACACACACACGTGTGTGTGCTTAGTCACTCAGTTGAGTTCTACTTTGTGACCCTATGGACTGTAGCTCACCGGGCTCCACGTGCCTGGGATTATCTCAGCAAGAATACTGGATGAGGTTGCTGATTCCTCCTCCAGGGGAACTTTCCAACCCAGGGATTGAACCCTCATCTCCTACATTGGTAGAAGGATTCTTTACCACTAAGTCACCTGGAAAGCCCAGACTGCCTCATTTGGTGTGCTGATTGGTTAATTAACTTGGAGAACTGCCACAAATATTATGTATCCATGTTTGCAACTTTGAAATGTTATTTACAAGCCATATTTAAAAAAACGATTCACTAGGAAAAACTGAAAAAAATCAGAATGCTAGATTTATGCTCATGAAGTAAGAAATGTAAATCCATGTTAGTCCTTCCCATTGGTGTTCACTTAGTCTTCCGGACACTTTCAAACGTACACTATTCCTTCATTATGTAGCAGCAAACATATTTGCCTTTATAACTACCTTATTAAACACAAGAAATTCACTTTTTACCACTTCAAACAGTGGCATCATGCATCCCAAAGTGGAGGATGATATTTAAACTCTTATTTCAATGAAGTCACTGAGTTCCTTGGCAAATGCTTTCAATACATTTTCACCTTAGATACCATGACATCTATGAATAAGCAAACTGTTTCTTTAACAGGCCAGATAGCAAATATTGTATGATTGGTAAACCATATGGTATCTTTTACAACTAGCGTTTCTACTGTTACTGCCCCAAGTCAACCACAGACAGCCAGAAACAAATAGGTTTGGTTATATGCCCGTAAAATTTACAAAAATAGGTTGGTGGACCAGGTTTGGCTCACAGGTTATAGACTGCAGATTCCCTTCTCTAAACCACTCAAACCTGAATTCACAGAAACATAAATAAATGTGAAATGAGATATTAAACTTTTTAGTGAAAAATGTGACTTTTAGTTCCATGTTCTCAGTTCCTAAGTCTGTATATCTGGACTATAAGTGAGACATGACAATACATCATTTTCTGGTTCAAAGACTATAACACATGCAGTAAGATAGGAATCCAACTTGGCAAGATAGTGTCTGGGACTATAACTAAGCAAAGATTTTAATTATTCTCATGGATAAGTTCGACAGTAATACCAAAGATTTCATTATGTTCGGTAGCTGTAGTTAATTGCCTTAATCCTTTTGCTGCACACGATCAGAAGCAATGTTTTATTAGTGTAACAGTGGGTAAAGTATTTGGTAATTCCACAGTTTGTTTTACTGGCAGAGACGGCTTCTCAAGAAAGTCAAATAAAACCTAGGATATAATTTAAATGGCATAAAATTTCTGCCCCTCAATGGTTTAAGGCTGTTACATTTTCAACCTGTCACCAGGTGGCTGACTTGTCTCCCATGAATACAGTAAGGCATTGGGACTGAATGTATCACTTTCTGGAAGGTTAGACTGGCATGAGCTAAGTCCACTCTTGGTTTTCTGTGGCTGGTAGCACCTTCATGCTTGGTGAAGATTACACTTTTATTTTTTCACATATCTGAGTGTGTTTTGGGATGACTGGGGGGTAAGGAGCTAAACTGATCAATATGATTATTGAAATATATAGTTATTACTCTTTCCACGATACGGACTCTGTAATAAAATAGTTACAAATAACTTTGGAAAAAATATGAAGAAAACATTACCACACAATAAAGTTTCCCATCCCAATCTTTTTTTAAAGTGTTTCATTTATTTATTTTTTTGTACAAACGGGGACAAAGTTTATTATTAGAGACTGGCCTTATGGTTACTGGTATAAGGTGAGGGACAGTTTAAGCATTTGGGATCGGCATGTACACACTGCTCTATTTAAAATGGATAATCAATAAGGACCTATTGTATAGCATAAGGAACTCTGCTCAATATTGTATAACAATCAAACTGTGAAAATAATTTGAAGAAGAATAGATACATGTATATGTATAACTGAGTCACTTTGCTGCACACCTAAAACTATCACAATATTGTTAATCAAATACACTTCAATATAAAATAAAAAGTTTTAAAAATGAATAAATGGATGCTCACATCCATATCTCCCATTCTAATCTTTTGTTAAGGGGCCTTGACTCTGCAATGTGATGGCATAGGTTTAAAATCACATGAGAATTCTTCATGCATATTTTGAGACTGAGTCTTTTTTTCTGCAGATATAACTTTGGTTGTTGTTAATAATACACATCCAGTAAGACTTCAATGGGATCTGATATATTTTAAACTTCAGGACTGATTCTGGTATACATTTTTGCTACTATAAAAATTCAGGCCAGTCAGATTGCACTCTGTTCCTGCTGAATGTTACAATAAATATTGCCCTTGTCTCTGGCAGATAAGTGAAGTTACTTGGTTTCTGTCAGCTCAATATCCATCCACCCAGTTGTATTAGTTTTCTATGCCTGGCAAAAAAAAAAAAAAAAAAAAGTCACCACAGACTGAATGGCTGAAGCAACTGAAATTGATTTTCTCATAATTGTGCAGCTAAAAGTCCAAGATTAAATATAAGCAGGTTTGATTTCTTCTGAGGCATCATTCCTTTTCTTGCAGGTAGAAATCTCACTGTGTTCTTGAAGGGTCATTTCTTGGTCTGTGAGTGCCTGTATTCACCTCTCCTCTTCTTATAAGTACACTAGTCACACTGAATAGAGACCATTCATACAAGGCTCATTTTACCTTAGTTATCTTTCTGATGTCCCCATTTCCAAGTGCCACATTTTGAGGTACTGGGGAGTTAGGATTTCAGTATCTGGATTCAGGAGAACAAAATACAGTCCATAAAACCATGCCAATTCAAATTTTGTAATCTCTTCCAAGGGCATCTTTGCCAGCATCTTAGATCAAGAGAAGAACAGTAGCATCTTTTTGATGTTGCTGATGTTAGAGGAAGCACACTGAGTGATATCACCCACACCAGCCAGGCTATCTAGTAATCATTTGCATGAGTTGTTTTATGATAGGAGGTCCTGGTAAGGAACATGGAACAAAGACGCCACCAACCAGAAGAGTTCGGGAAAGGTCAAAAGGAGACACCACGTGTCCATCCACCTCCCAGAATTCCTCTCACTAGCATCCATCTTGGCTGGCTGATGTGTATACCACCAGGAAGGACTCTTGGCCAGAATGATTGGCCAAACACAACCTGGAAACTAACCCCATCAACATAAAACCCGCGACTGTGAACTACATAGCAGAGCATTTCTCCTGGGTTCCCTTATCCTGCTGCTCTCCACCTGGGTGCCCTCTTCCAATAGTTTCTTGCTTTGTCAGCACATGTCTCCTTGGACAATTCTTTTTGCAAGTGTTAGGGAAGAACCCACTCTTGTGGCCCTGGAAGGGGCCCCACTTCCGACAACAACTGTTAACCATGAAAGGATCCCATTTTTACTGCAGCTGACATCTGCAGCTCTCATGAATGCTGACAACCACTCGGGGTACTCCAGAACCAGCTCACCAGCAGACATGACCCAGCAGCTGCCACTGGGACCTTTTTGTCCCTGGTCTCCCTCTGATGTGGACAACTGGCCAGAATGCACTGATCAGGTAAGGAACAAGAGATTTTGTTCACTACTTTTATCTCACTCCTCTTTTCAACCCCTCCTATCCTATCCTATTTTTTTTCCTGCCCCCCGGTCCTGGACACAGGAATCTGGTCAAAGATCCTCAGCCTGAGCTGAGGATTTGAGACTGATCACCTCCTCTTGACAGAAAACTTGAATTTTGGTTCTGGTTGGGCCAAATTCCAGTCCTCCTCTGGAGGCCAGGGAAAAGTCCCGTACACCTGGGTATCTGCAAGTGGCAGGAGACATCTGTAAGGCCACCCCTTTTTTTCTCTTTCTCTTCCACACTCTTAGACCTCTTCTCTCCCCTTTCCTTCTCTTTCAACCTGGCCTCTTTTCCTCTCTTTGAAGACCCAAGGTATTTGTTTACTCTGTCTGTCAATACTTGGGTCTGAAGTTCTGGGTCTCTGTAGGAGATTTTCTGAGAGGCTATGCCCTCTCCTCCTCATCATTTGTGCTTTCTGTTTTTGGAGAGATAATCATGTGTTAGAAGCCCTCCATTGGTTGCCCTGTTTCTGTAAATTCAGCCATTTAATCCAGCACTTGTCTGAATGCTTCCAAGTGGAAGTGATTGATGGGGTTCAGTATATTCACACCTGGTTTTTGGTGAAAATTAACACCCTTTTGGGACCAGTCCTATAGCTCCATTGATTGTGCTTCAGTTCAGTTCAGTTCAGTCGCTCAGTCCTGTTTGACTCTATGCGACCCCATGAATGGCAGCACGTCAGGCCTCCCTGTCCATCACCAACTCCTGGAGTTCACTCAAACTCATGTCCATCGAGTTGGTGATGCCATCCAGCCATCTCATTCTCTGTCGTCCACTTTTCCTCCTGCTCCCAATCCCTCCCAGCATCAGAGTCTTTTCCAATGAGTCAACTCTCCGCACGAGGTGGCCAAAGTACTAGAGCTTCAGCCTCAGCATCATTCCTTCCAAGGAACACCCAGGGCTGATCTCCTTTAGAATGGACTGGTTGGATCTCCTTGCAGTCCAAGGGACTCTCATGAGTCTTCTCCAACACCACAGTTCAAAAGCATCAATTCTTCGGCACTCAGCTTTCTTCACAGTCCAACTCTCACATCCATACATGACCACTGGAAAACCCATAGCCTTGACTAGACAGACCTTTGCTTACTACCAAACATTTCCTGTGGCACATATACAATCAAGCAATTTGGGACCAAGAGAGAGTTTGCAATCTCTCTAGAGTCAGATATAGGGGCATCCACTTTAGTACTGGTCCCCTGGGAATGAGATATAAAGTATACCACTGTTAAAATGAGAAATAAGCCTAGTTTCCCTTAGACACCCTGCTGAATTGTCTTTTGGCCCACTGGGAGGGATACCAACTTGAAGGGCTAAAAAAGAAAAAAAATAAAAAAAACTTATTAAATGCCTCAATACTAGCCTACTTACTCCCTGGAAGGAGGGGAAACATGGCCCCTGTTGGGGTCAATTGGACTCAACACCGTCTTACAGCTCAGTCAATACTGAAAACACAAGGGTAAATACAAGGAGGTTCCCTATGTCCAGGCCTTTATAGCCCTTTACCAGGATTCCAAAAAAGAGAGAAAATATAAGCTTGAAGAATTTGATAAATTCTCTTTCAAAGTTCTTTTGGCAAGGTCTGAAGCAGATCCCCTTGACCTTCTCTTGACCTCCTTAGCTCAGGTAGAAGGTCACAGGGAAAGGAAGTTCAGATAAGCCCAGAAGTCAGGAGGCTAGGCCCCGAAGTCATAGGACCTGAAGGGAAGTCACTTACAGTCACCTGGGCTCTGCCTCCATATGTCCCTTCCCCTATGAGATTACAATTAGGTAGTAAGCTTTGCTCTCTATAGAAGGAAAGGTCATCCTCAGACAAAATCTGCCCCCTAAGAGAGGTACCAGATAGGGAGGGGGGAACTATGCACATTCATGTTCCTCCTTCTATGCAAGACATTACCCAATGTAGGGAGCAATTGGGTTTGTATTCTGGGAACCCCAAGAAATTTAGGGATGAATTTGAGAGTCTTAGCTTTAACATCTCCCTCACCTGGAGGGATATAATGGTCATCCTCTCCGTGTTGTAATGATGAGGAAAAAGCTGGAATCCTAGATCAGGCTAGATAAGTGGCTGATGAAAGACAGCGGGTGGATGTCAATCTGTCCCCTGTGGAAGAGGCAATCCCCTCTACAGAGCCAGATTGGGATCCCAATACAAGGGCAGGAAAGGAATCCTTAAGACACCTCACTACTTGCCTACTACAAGGAATGACCCAGGGTGTCCAAAAGGTCATTAATTATAATAAGATAAAAGAGTTTACAAAGGGAGAGAATGAAAATCCAGCTCTTTTTGGGGGGAAGACTCACAGAAGCCTTTAAAAGCTACCCAGGCAGATCTAAAATGTATGGGAGGAAGAGTCCTGTTAGCCAATTCCTTCATAACCCAGGCAGCCCCAGACATAAGGAGAAAATTGTAAAAACTAGGAAAAGGACCAGAGACTCCAATCTCCAATTTGGGGGAGGAGGCAAATAGGGTGTTTTTGAATAGGGACCAGGAGGAGGACGCCAAAAGGGAGCAAAAGGAAGCCCCAAAAGATAGGAGACCTTTCTGTCTCAGACCCAAGCCTCGGTCCAACAACAGGCAAAAATCCTGGCCTTGATTCATCCTGCCACTATGCAAGAGTCCCAGGGAAAGTAAGGAGGAAAAAAGGCTCTTAGAAATCCACCACAGCTGAGATGCGCCCAGTGTGCCTACTGCAGAGAGGGTGGGTATTGGAAAGGGAAGTGCCCCTATCGCCCTAAGGGAAGGCATATAGAGACCCCTACACCAGATCCCTCTGTGTTAATCCTGGGCAACTGGGACTGATGATACCCAGCAGCTCAAGAAACCGTCTCAAATGGTAAGATCCAGATCACTCCTCTCGACCCTTGGGTGACTCTACAAATAGAAGGTAAGGATGTGAACTTTCTTTTGGACACAGCGGCTGCCTTCTCTGTTCCTCCTCTCTGATTAGGACCTTTAGACTCCCTGACTAAAATGGTGATGGGGATAGATGGAAAACCTCAAAGGTGAAATTTTACTAAGTCCCTCCATTGTAAGGTAGGCAATTGGCAAGGAACTCACCCCTTCTTGTACATCCCTTGTTGCCCTGCTCCCCTACTAGAGAGAGACCTTCTTTGCTGCCTCCAGACCAGAGTGACTTGGGGAAAGCTAGAAGCCAATAATTTGCTTTGCCTAGTGTCTGAATATTTGCAGCCAGATGTAGAAAAGCAGGAGTCCGCCCCTTTCTTAGATGAGATCAATCCCTAGGTGTGGGATGTCTCCAGCTTTGGCCTAACCATAAATTTGCCAGCAGTGAAGATTCTTCTTAGGCCAAATGCTCCCTACCCATGGAAAAGACAATATCTCTTAAAACCAGAAGCTCTTGCGGGTTTTAGACCATTAGTTAACAAATACTGAGATATTGGAATTCTAATCACCTGTGAGTCACCCTGCGCTACTTCAGTCTTGCCTGTTAAAAATCAGATGGATCTAACTAATTTGCCCAGGATCTAAGAGCTACTAATGAAGCTGTGGTTCCCATCCACCTCATAGTCCCAAACCCGTACATCCTCCTATCTCAACTCCCAGGAAATGCTAAGTACTTCTCAGTCTTGGACCTTAAAGATGCTTTCATTTGCATTCCTCTGCATTCTGATTCCCAAAACCTCTTTGCCTTTGAGTGGTGGGACCTGGGAGCAAGGAAGGCCATACAACTTTGCTGGACTCAACTACCACAAGGGTTTAGTGACAGCTGTCATATTTTTGGGACTTCCTTGGGGAGAGAACTAAGGGAATTAACTTTAACAAAGAGTAATCTAATACAGTATATGGATGACTTGCTCATAGCTAGTCCAGATTTAACCAGCTCTCAGATGGATACTATTAAAACTTTAAATTTCCTGTATGAAAAGTGTTATTGAATATCCCCCCCAAAAAAATCTGAGATTAGCTTAACCCAAGTAAAATACCTTGGATTTATAATTATGGAGGAAAAAGAATGCTCAACCCCCAGAGGAAATCCTTCTTCTTAGATACCCTGTACCCCAAAATGAAAAAAACAGCTTAAGGGATTTTTAGGAATGACTGGGTTTTGTAGGATCTGGATTCCTGGTTATGGAAATCTGGCCTGACCCCTATATGAGAAGTTAAGAGGGAAAGAGGAAGAGCCACTTGACTGGGATGAGACCTGCAAGGTTGCCTTTAATGCCCTAAAAGAGTCTACCACTAAAACCCCAGCTTTAGGCCTCCTTAACCTGGAAAAGCCTTTCAGACTGCATGTTTCTGAAAGAATAGGAACTGCTCTTGGGATGTTAGGGAAAATGATGCAGCCTGTTTTACAACTCGTGTCTTACCTCTCAGAAAAACTAGATGAGGAGGCCAGAGGTTGGCTCACTTGCCTCTGGGCAGTAGCAGTCACCACTCTTATGGTTAAAGAGGCATCTAAGATGACCACACTGTATACACCTCACCAGGTGGAAGCAGTGTTGGAAACTAAAGGGGATAGATGAATGACAAGGGGAAGGATCCTCCAATACCAAGCCTTCCTCCTTGACACTCCAGAAATAAAGTTGAGTGTCTGTCAGACTTTAAATCCAGCCACATTAATGCCAGATCCCACTTCTTCCCGTTTGGATCACCAATGCATGGAAATCATAGGTGAATTACACTCTTCTTACCCAGGCCTATCAGAGACACCTTTATCTGACTAAGAGAAAGCATGGTTACACAGATGGCAGTAGTTTTGTAGAAAAAGGAGAGAGGAATGCAGGATATGCTCTAGTGAGCCTAGAAGAAACTAGTGGTTCTCTTCCCCCAGACATCTAAGCCCAGAAAGCTGAACTTTTTGCCCTGACAAGAGAAAGAAAGAGGATTAATGTGTATTTGGACTCTTTAGTATGCTTTCCTCATCCTGCATGCCCGTGCAGCAATTTGGAAGGAAAGAGGGATGGTGAATGCTCAAAGCTCTCCTATTAAACACAAAGAACTCATTCTCAGGCTCCTGGAGGCTGTCAAATTTCCTGCTAAATTAGCTGTCATCCACTGCAAGGGTCACTAAAAGGGACAAGAAAAGGAGGCCCAGGGAAATAGGAAAGCTGATCAGGAGGCAAAATGAATCACTAGGAAAGCTACCCCATCACTGCTATCTGCCCCCCTTTTCCCCAAGGAAAAGCTGACTCCAAATTATATCCCAGAGGAACATTCCCGATATGCTGAGTGGGGCTGGGAGATTGGGTAACATGGGTGGTTTCAGACTGATCAGGCCCAAATAATACTCCCTGACTCTCAGGTATGGAAAATTATTAACTCCTTACATAATAGTACCTATTTTGGAAGAGATAATCTGAAAACCCTGCGCAAGCCTATTCTCTACCATCCCCAGTTGGCTAAGGTTGTTTGACAGGGCACACAGACTTGTGATACCTTTGGAAGAAATAAACTAAAACCAGACCTGTGCCACCTCCTCTAACTAAACCTGTTCAACATTAGGGATCATACCCAGGAGAGGACTGGTAGGTGGATTTTACAGCCATGCCAAAGACCCAAGTGTTCTCTTATTTGCTAGTCTTTATTGACACATTCACAGAATGGATTGAAGCATTCCCTACTAGAACAGAGAAAGCTGCAGAAGTCTGTAGACCTCCACTGAAGGAGAAAGTGCCTAGGTTTGTGCTGCCTCTATCACTTCAGAGTGACAATGGGCTCTCATTTACAGCCACGATATCCCAGAACCTGGCCACATGCTTAAGAATCAAATACCGCCTCCACTTATCCTGGGGGCCTCAAGCTTCGGGAAAGGTGGAGAGAGCCAACCAGACTCTTAAAAGGGTTCTGACCAAACTATGTCAAGAAAAACATTACATATCCATATGCTACCCATAACCCTCATGAGGGTATAGGCAGCCCCCAAGCGGCCACTATTATTAAGACCTTATGAAATGATGTATGGACACCCATTCTTAACTTCTGATTTGTTTTTTGATGAGGACACCAATACACTCCTAAAACATATAATTGACCTGGGAAGGTTTCAGCAAGAACTCTGACGATATGATGACCAGATCCTCCCTAGACCACAGAAGACTTGAAAAATCCCCAAGTAGAGCTGGGGACCAAATGTTCGTAAACACCGGGCAAGAAAAAGGGAGTCCAAGCCAGCTGTCTGAGAAATGGACAGGTTCTAGCAACCTCAACTGTTGTAAAAGTGAAGGGTCTATATGCCTGGGTCCACAATACTAGAATGAAAACCTATAGGAGGGGGAGACAAACACTGAAACTCCAAAACCAGAGGACAACTATTCCTGTGAACCTGTTGAAGACCTCGGACTCTTGTTCAGGTGGAACCCCATCAAATCTCCCTCAGATAAGTAAAATACATCCTATGATGTTCCTCCTCTTCCTGATCATGTCTTCCTGTATGGCTATTAATCTCTCCCTAAATGATGCCTATGTGCTTGCAAACCTCACTGCTTCTCGACTCAACCTAACCAGCCCTTGCTGGATCTGCATTAACAGTAAAATTTGGGGGTATGTCCAACCCAACCCAAGGTATCAATGGCCCAACTTTCCAGCCCAGCTACATTCTGTCACCCAGCGCACCCCATCTGGTCATGGCATGGCCTTTTGGGATAAGAGAGAAAAACTTCATGCCTTGGTATCAGCAACAGCTGTCTATGTTTACTCCCATGAAAACATCTGCAATCCCACCCAAGCCCCTATTTTCTCTCTTGACTAACATTCCCCAAGTGTCCTTCCCTATCTGTCTAAAAAGTGACTCCCTAACCAGGGGTGTCCATGGGAAATCTGAACAACTCATGATGTGGGGTAATGTTCACTGTAGGAACTGATGGAGAAAACTGGGATCTAGAAATTTCTCTAGAATATTACGATTTAGCCCAAAGTCTGGGAACTAGAGGTTCTGGCAGAACTGACATGCTATACGTATCCCTGAGCATAAGGCTCTCCTCAGATGCTATTAACCAGTCTCAAAAACTCATATTTTGTTCTGGATGACCAAAACACCACACCCATTCATCCTGGTTTCTAAATTGGGCAAGCAACTCTAACTCCTGTTATTCCCTTGTAGGGGTACCCACCCCTGAAAACCTAACCCTATGATGGGAGCCGAAACGAAATACTCTCTACCTTGAGGACAAAACCCAGGATGCCTACAACACTTGAATTCCTTCCTAAATGCCCTCACAGCTGCTGGTTTTGCAGCAAGTGGAGTGATGGTCTCCTCCCAGCTACTAAAGGACTGCCCTTGTTCCATTATGCCATGCCCCAGTTGTAAGACATATGGAAATCCTGTTGCCCTTTGACAAACCCATTTTGCTGCCCAGCTGGAAACCAGTCATGGTGCCTACTTCGTATGTGGGGAAAAAGCTTATTTATCCCTGCCACCTGTCTCATCAGGAACTTGGCTCCATAGGTAGTGGCACATCCCACATAGACCCGGTCTAGAGTAATACATCCCTTGCCTTTACCAGTATATACCCACCAGAAGATACATCATACAGTAGTACTTACTCCTCTTTTCCTGGCATTAGGACTGACTGTTGGTTGACAGGAGCTGCTCTCAAGTGATGGGAATACCAGACCACTTGACCTGCCTCCTGAGAAATCTGTATGCAGGTCAAGAAGCAACAGTTAGAACTTGACATGGAACAACAGACTGGTTCCAAATAGGGAAAAGAGTACGTCAAGGCTGTATATTGTCGCCCTCTTATTTAACTTATATGCATTGTACATCATGTGAAACGCCAGGCTGGATGAAGCACAACCTGGAATCAAGATTGCTGGGAGAAATATCAATAGCCTCCGATATGAGGATGGCAGCACCCATAGGGCAGAAAGCAAAGAACTAAAGAGCCTCTTGATGAAAGTGAAAGAGGAGAGTGTAAAATTTGGCTTAAAATTCAATATTCAAAAAACTAAGATTATGGCATCCAGTCCTGTCACTTCATGGCAAATAAATAGGAAAACAATGGAAAAAGCGAGAGACTTTATTTTCTTGGGCTCCAAAATCACTGCAGATGGTGACTGCAGCCATGAAATTAAAGGATACTTGCTCCTTGGAAGAAAAGTTATGACTAGTCTAGACAGCATATTAAAAAGCAGAGATATTACGTTGCCAACAAAGGTCCATGTAGTCAAATCTATAGTTTTTCCAGTAGTCATGTACAGATGTGAGAGTTATCTATAAAGAAAGCTGAGTGCCAAAGAATTGATGCTTTTGAACTGTGGTGTTGGAGAAGACTCTTGAGAGTCTCTTGGACTGCAAGGAGATCCAACCAGTCAATCCTAAAGGAAATCAGTCCTGAATATTCATTGGAAGGACTGATTAATATTGAAGCTGAAGGTCCAAAACTTTGGTCACCTGATGAGAATAACTAATTCATTGGAATAGACCCTGATGTTGAGAGAGACTGAAGGTGGGAGAAGTGGACATCAGAGGATAAGATGGTTTAATGGACATGAGTTTGAGTCAGCTCTGGTAGTTGGTGGTGGACAAGGAAGCCTGGTGTACTGCAGTCCATGGGGTAACAAAGAGTTAGACATGACTGAGTAACTGAAATGAACTTAACAGAGGGGTATGGAGTTCTTCTTTCCCTTCTTGGCACCTGCCATTTCTGGGTCCAGTGATAATTATCTTATTAGGTCTCCTATTTGGCCTCTGCATATTCCAACTCCTTACAAAATTTATCTCCAGCAGACTCCAGCAGTTTCAAGCCAAATTGATGTTACTACAAGGGTAGCAGCTAGTTTCGGATATGGAACACTTCAACTTACTTAGATCAGGTAGAGAGAGACTTCTGCTCTGCTAGACAGGACTAAGTCCATGTACATTAGGAAGAAGTTACAGAAGAAAGAGACCATCACCCCGATTCCCAATAAGTATTTTGAGTATGAAATATCTCTGGGCGGGGCAGGGGGGAGGGTGTTAGGGGAAGCACTGCCTAAAACCGCCTCTCTGGCCAGGCTCTCTAGTAGCCATTTGCATGAGCTGTTTTATGACAGAAGGTCCTGGTAAGGAACATGGAACTAATAAGCCACCACCAACCAGAAGAGTCCAGGAAAGGTCAAAAGGAGACACCACGTGTTCTTCCACCTCCCAGAGTATCTCTTGCTAGCATCCATCTTGGTTGAGCAATGCATGCACTGCCAGAAAGGACCCTGATTCAGACTGACGGTCTAAAGACAATCTGTAAATTAGTCCTATCAACACAAAACCTGAGACTGCGAGCCATGTGGCAGAGCAGTTCCCCTGGGTTTCCTTACCCTGCTGCTCTCTGTCCCAGGGCCTTCTTCCAATAAAGGGTCTTGCTTTGTCAGCACATGTCTCCTCGGACAATTCTTTTCCTAGTGTTACACAGGAGTCCACTCTTGTGGCCCTGAACAGGCCACCCCTTCCTACAACACTGGCATTCCTCTTCAGCAATGTGTGATCTAAATCATGATGAAGGGAGTGATTTCTGTGCCTCCTACTAGAGCATCATTGAGAGGGAGATGAGTAGATGATTTACGGTGATTCTACTTCAATGTTCCTATCACTCTAAATCCTTAGGTTACTGTCTCCATATTAGATCAAGGAAACTTTGGTATCTCAATTTCATTTATTGTAATCTGCCATACAATTCAGGTTCTAGTCAACCTACCAGGAAATAATTAGAAACTACTCACAATTCTGAAATTTTGCCTATCACATTCAGAACTTTTGATATTTTCATTTGGAATAATAAATTCAATCTTATATAAAATATAATCCTCTCTGTTTCAATGCCATCCATATCTATGCCTATTTTCAGAATTTTGATTCATACAAAAGTAGCAGTTATTTGGCACTTGGGCCTCCTTCTCTCAGAATTGAAACCCTGTATTTCACAAGGAGGAAATGCAGGAATCTTACTCTATTTTAGGAACAGTGGCTGGCATTGCATGTAGAGCATGAGGAGGATTGGTTTCTCCTTTGCAAGACTGTCTTAAGGTTTTCTAGTACAGCGGGAATAAAACCTGTAGGACTGGGGAGAAAAGGCTACTTATGATAGAAGGAAAGCTCAACATGGGGATTTAGATGTTTAAGATACTTACAAATTCCATCTTTTATATTCTGACATGGGTTTCTTTCTTAATTCTAAAAGTCTCTTTCTCTCCATAACAGTGTCCTGTTACATCAGAGATACAGTGGGATTAGGGATTAAACTTATTTTCAGTTTGATTTATTTGTGACTTGTAGCTATTTTAGCCCTAAAACTAGAAGAAATGTTTAGGGTTTTTTTGTTTGCTTGTTTTGTTTTTGCATAATCATAGAAAGTACCTATTTCTCTTAATATTATTTGAGTTGAAATTACAGTATTCTTTAGGTTCATACTGTAAACTTTCAGTATACTTAGAAGAGCCAGTTAGCCAGTTCTTTTTTGTCTTCAACTTTATGGTTGTTGTTGTTGTTGTTTGTTTTTTTTTTTTTTCAAAAGCCAATGGAATCTCCCAAGGACATGCTCTCAATTTACACCTTATTATAGATGCTTAAATGGAGCTGTCTTCAGTCACGCTGTCAGTCTATGTTATAGGTTGTCAGAGTCCCATACACCAGTATTAGAGGGATAGCTGATGGCTCTTTAAATTAACAGAATCCAGCTCATATATCCTGGTTCTCATTTCCTTACTGTCTGAAAGCTGAAATCACAGGGAATGTCAATTTCTATAATAAGTGGTATTTTTATGAGTAAACACTGAAACCTATTCTTGCAAGCTTAACCATAAATTTTATTTACTAAATAGTATTTTCTGGTTTAAAGACTCACAAAGTGAACTAGAATCTGGCTTGGAGAAGCAGGATCTCAGAACAAAGCCCAAACTGCAATGGGGAAACTGACATAGCAGCTTGAACAGTTCTGTGCATTCAGGTCCTAGAAAGACATCGATTTCTGCCACCAAAGCAAAAGCTTCCACTGTCCCCTCAGCAAAGAATAAAATAAAATGAAATCTTCAGGATGTTTTCTCCACATATTTCTCTCTTTTAAATGATAAGTCATGAGTATACCTGATTGGCATCACCTATATTGTATTTGTACTTAGCAGCAGCAATGGCAATGAAATTTCTCTTTTTAACACTGAGATGATATTTAAGAAAAATCAGAAATCCTCTGGATGCAGGAATATTATGCAGAATGATATTCCTGGTGGCTCAGTCAGTGGTAAAGGATCTGCCTGCCAATGCAGGAGACATGGGTTTGATCCCTGAGTGTGGAAGATCCTCTGGAGAAGGAAATGGCAACCCAATTCAGTATTCTTGCCTGAAGACGTCCAATGACAGAGGAACCTGGCAGGCTACAGTCTATGGGGTCACAAAAGAGTCATATGTCACTGAGCAACTAAACAGCAAATAATAGACATGTCCAACTGCAGGATCCAAAGACACATTTTGTTCAGCTCATTGTATGGTATTCATCTAATTTAACAGATTTCGCAGTGCTCAATCTCCCCCAGTGTCCACTTACCCCAGATCTTTTCTTTGAGTTTGGTCAAGATTTTACCGTTTATTGTGGTGTGTGTTTATTATCCATCTTGAGATTCATTGGATTTTCTGAATCTGAAATTCATAAGGGTTTTACTTAACAATTCTGAAAAGGTTTTTAACATCTCTTCTGTGAACATTCTTTAGTTTGTCATTGTCAAGGTCCTTCAGGAACTCTAATCAGATGAATGTTGTGATTATCATGTACATTGCTTTACCTCTTTCATATTTTAAGTGATTTTATTACCTTAATGACAATTTGAATAATTCAGTTTAAATTCTGGTAACTGATCGTCCTCTTCAGTAGCATCTAATATGCTATTTATCCAATTCTCTAAATCTTTAACTTTGTTGCTATATATTTTTCACACACACACATATGGTCTATTGAGCTCTTTTCCAAGTTACATATTTTAACAATTGTTCTCATAGATTTTCCAGGTGATTCATTACATTTTCAAAATTCTCTTTTATTTAAAATCCTTTCTTTTGGACTCTGGGAGAGGAAGAGGGTGGGATGATTTGGGAGAATGGCATTGAAACATGTATAATATCATATATGAAACAAATCACCAGTCCAGGTTCGACACATGATACTGGATGCTTGGGGCTGGTGCACTGGGATGACCCAGAGGGATGGTATGGGGAGGGAGGCGGGAGGGGGGTCCAGGATGGGGAACACGTGTATACCTGTGGCAGATTCATGCTGATGTATGGCAAATCCAATACAATGTTGTAGAGTAATTAACCTCCAATTAAAATAAATAAATTTATATTAAAAAATAAAAATAAAATAAAATCATTTAACTCTAACAAAAGTGAAAGTAACATCCGACTCTTTACAACCCAAGGACTATACAATCCATGGAATTCCCCAAGCCAGAATACTGGAGTGGGTAGCCTTTCTCTTCTCCAGGGGATCTTCTCAACCCAAGGACCAAACCCAGGTCTCTCACATAACAGGGCAGATTCTTTAGCAACTGAGCCACTGGGGAAGCTGAAGAAAACTGGAGTGGGTAACTTATCCCTTCCTCAGCAGATCTTTCTGACCCAGGGTTCAAATCAGGGTCTCTCATTACAGACCAATTTTTAAACAACTGAGCTACCAGGAAACAAAATACGTCTCATATTGTCAATATCTGAATTCTTCACATTTTATTTTTATTTTATTTTTTTTTATTTTTTTATTTTTTCTGTGTCCAGTTCTTTTTTTTTTTTTTTTTTAGTTTTTTATTTTTTTAATTTTAAAATCTTTAATTCTTACATGCATTCCCAAACATGAACCCCCCTCCCACCTCCCTCCCCATAACATCTCTCTGGGTCATCCCCATGCACCAGCCCCAAGCATGCTGCATCCTGCTTCAGACATAGACTGGCGATTCAATTCACATGATAGTATACATGTTAGAATGTCATTCTCCCAAATCATCCCACCCTCTCCCTCTCCCTCTGTGTCCAAAAGTCCGTTATACACATCTGTGTCTCTTTCCCTGTCTTGCATACAGGGTCGTCATTGCCATCTTCCTAAATTCCATATATATGTGTTAGTATACTGTATTGGTGTTTTTCTTTCTGGCTTACTTCGCTCTGTATAATCGGCTCCAGTTTCATCCATCTCATCAGAACTGATTCAAATGAATTCTTTTTAACAGCTGAGTAATACTCCATTGTGTATATGTACCACAGCTTTCTTATCACATTTTAATTTCTAATGCCTGTTCTCTCTTCAAACTCACTTTCTTTGTTTTTTCCTTGTTGCTTGATTTTAATTGAGTGCAGTATGAATTTTGGCTTATAAAGTCCCTTGGAACATTATTGAAATAATTGTTTAAGGTCAATGTGAAGTTGTTTTCCTCCTAAAATATATTCCACAATCTTTTTACTAATTGTATAACATCAATGTAAATTGGAGACTAAATTAAATTATCCATGTGTTTTCAATGTAAATATTGTCAATTTAAATACTGTCCTGAATCCAGAGCAGATTTATAGATCTTCATTTTCAACCAAGATTTCTTTTTTACTTTTCTTCATTTACCCAGTGTTTGACTCAAAACAGGAAAGTTTAATTACAGCTTATTTCTGCTTTGTAGGCTGATTCAGTCTTGCACTGAGGTATAATATCTGATGATCTTACCTTTATGGATGTGATGGTACTATACTTTCTATACTGAGTGAGCACTCGACTTTATTTCCTTCATCTATAATCCTGTGCAATCATTAAAATTAAGGTCAAATTCATTAAGTTTTGAAATCTATCTTCAAGGTGAGAACTAAATAAGATTGTTCTCGGGAGTCTTTGATTTTTTTGAAACTCAAGGACATACTTTTTAGTACCAAAAAAATTACTCATTCTTTAAAGATGTATTTATCAGAAGCATAATTCATGGAATTTAGCCCACAGTGCTACATTATTCCACTGTTTAGGTATTTTACAAAAATGCTAGGCAAATCACTTTCTTACTGCTATTTTTACATCTTTGCATCTAATTAACAGGTTTTCACTGAATATTTTGTAATGAATTTTTATTTTGAATCTGATGTGTTACTCTTTACCTATTAAGCAGTTAATTGCAAGAGGCATAAATTTTAGGCCTTAGGGAATATGAAACAAGATGACTTAGCCCTTACAAGACTTGAGAGGTTTATAAACCTCCCACTTCACATTAAATCACTACAGGTAATAGGCCAATATGAATTATTAATTATATCTCATTTTTTTTCAAAGTCCCTTCTAATGTTAATAACATACATTCATTCACTGCTACACATCAGGATAGTGGATTTCCAGCGACACACTATTCTTCAAATACTCAGGACATTTTCATAGAAAATGATGTTTTAAGCAAAGAGGACATTGACAGTGATGGTATCCTCACTAAAAATGTTACTATATGTTTAGTACAAAAATATTAGTCATGATTTTTAAAAGATTGAAGTCAATATTATTAATATAATCTGAATGTATTTGGGAAGTTTTAAGTTTGAATTCATTTGGAAAGAATTAAAATAACAAAATTTAAGTTTAATCACATTCCATTAACCAATTTCTCTTTCACCAAAATAAGAGAAAGCAATGATAATTAAGTTGAAATGACAAAAAATGGCTCTTTAAGGCATTAGCTATGATAAGGATTTATTTTTTGGTACTCAGTAGAGTGAAGTATGTTGTATTGATGGGAAAATAATTTTGGTTTATTCAATTATTTGGTTTGAGGTTTTATATAGGGAGTTTTACATATTGAAAAATGACTTGATAAACTTATCCGAAATATTAATCATTGGCTGCAGGAGAAACAGAAAATTTAATTGTATTTAAATAAGTCATAAATATGTATGATGAAATGGTTCAGTGTATTTTTGAACTATATTTCTCCAGAGGAAATATTAATTAATATCCATTTCAGTAGTTATTAAAACTGAAAATTCCCAACTCTATAACAGTGAAAAAATGTTTTTAAACAAGAATACAAAGCATTCTACATTTTCAAACATTTCCATTCTGATAATGATTTAACATTTTTAAATACTATATTTTTTAGTAAAACTTTATTATGAAATCTATATGACCTTTTAGCTTAAGAAACACAATACTTACATAGGCATTTATACAGGCACATCTTTGAGATATTATAGGTTTGGTTCCAGACCACCGCAATAAAGCAAAATTGCAATAAATTGAGTCACATGAACTTTTTGGTTTCCAAGTGCATATAAAAGTTACATTTGCACTATACTGTAACCTATTAAGCAGGCAGTAGCATTTTGTCTAGAAAATGAATACATCTTAATTTAAAATTTCTTTATTGTTTAAAATGCTAGGTATTCTCTGAAACTTCCGTGAATTATAATATACTTGCAATAGTAACACCAAAGATCACTGATTGAAGATCACCATAACAAATACAATAGTATTGAAAACATTTGAAATATGGCAAGAATTATCAAAATATGACACACAGACACAAAGTAAGCAAAACCTGTTGGGAAAATAGTGTTGATAAACTTGCTTGATGCAATTTGTAAAAACTACATTATCTGCAAAGTTCAATAAAACAAGATACACTGGTAAATTTCTCATGTTATCATATCAGTTATGCATTAATTAGGACTATGAGTAATGATGACATTTAAACAGTCAGTAACTTACTCTGGCTTGCAACATAATTCTTTGGTGAACAGTCCAGGATTGGTTTGGAGGTTTATGGAATTTTTAAAACTCAGGCTTATTTTCCTTTTCTGCTCAGCTGTGAATAAATTCCATTCTTGAGATGATTCCCTTTTTGAGAGATCCATGGTTTTATTAATCTGCACTTTTTGTGCAGAGCCATTGCTTGCAGTTATAATTCCAAGTATCAAAGGGTGCATGACTGTCTTAATTCAAATTTCTATTACAAAAATATGATGACTAGGTTACTTAAATAGCAAACATTTATTTCTCACAGTTCTTAAAGCCAAGAAGTCCAAGATCAAAGTGCTGGCAGAATTGATCTGGTAAGAGTTCTCTTGCTGACTTACAGTCACCTTTTTGATGTTTCCTCACATGGCAGAAAGCAGAGTGAGAAATCAGTTCTGTTGTATCTTTTTATATTTATTATTTATAAATAAATAATCTATTTTATTAAATATATAGCATGTATTCAATAAAATAATTAAAATATTATCTATATTATTTATATATATACACAAATATGTGTGTGTATATATATATATATAATTTATTTATTTGACTGACCTTGGTTTTAATTATAGCACACAGGATCATCGGTCTCCTTTGCAACATGCAGGATTTTTAGTTGCAGCATGTGAATGAACTCTTCGTTGTTAAACACAAACTCTTAACTGAGACACGTGAAATCTAGTTTCCTGAGCAGGGATCAAACCCAAGGCCCCCTGCATTAGGAGGACAGAGTCTTAACCACTGAGCCACTAAGGAAGTACCTGTATCTCTTCTCACATGCCGGCATGCTCAGTAGTGTCTGACTCTTTGAGACCCCTGTAAGGACTATAGACCACCAGGTTCCTCTGTCATGGGATTCTCCGAACAAAAATACTGGAGTGGATTGCCATTTCCTCCTCCAAGGGATCTTCCTAACTCAGGTATCACACCTGCATCTCCTGTGTCTAAGGGCACTAATCTCATCATAAAGCTTGCATCATAATGACCTCCTGAAAGCCCTACCTACAAATAACATTATATAGTAAGGATTAGTGTTTCAACATATGAGTATGACTGAGGACACAAGCAGTCCACATCAACAAGATAAGCTGAAATCACCAGTTTCCCTCTCTAGTTATTGGTGTAGGCATGAGTATGCTTGGCAGTTAAGGCAATGAGATATCAGGGAATTTTTGATAAGAATTCTTCTGGGAAATAGATTCTTCAATTTTAAAAAAGGTAGAAAAATTTTGTTCTAAACCCTCTCACTTGGATTTGTGCTCTGAAACTACTATAGTTTTCTTGCAATCATCAGGGGAACCAGCCTGAGGAAGAGACAGACATGCTGTGGATGGCAGAAGAGAATAATAGATTCCAGTCTTGTTAAAATGGTGGGTCATGAATACAACCATGATGTCTCCTATAGGTTTCTGTTCCACTTAGCATCAATCCCACAACTATTCTGCTTGTTACAATGAGCATGCAAATTCACTTCAAATAGTTTGCTTGTATATTTGTAGCAAGGTGGTGCTAGTAATAAAAATCTTGACTGCCAGTGCAGGAGGTATAAGAGACACAGATTTAATCCTTGGATCAGGAAGATCCCCTGAAGGAGGGCATGGCAGCCCAGCGCAGGATCTTGCCTGGAGAATCCTATGGACAGAGAAGCTTGGAGGGCTGGTCCATGGGGTCACACAGAGTTGGACAGAACTGAAGCAACTTAACTTGCTTGCTCATCATGATTTTATGAGAGCATCAGGAGAAAGTAGTAGGGCATATTTTTGTCTTAGCTAATATGTGATAAATCTTTTACTCCAAGTAAAGTTTTAAACATGTATAAGAGAAATTCAAGAAAGTTAAATTTTAAATTATCCCAATCAAATGAAAATGATAGGAATGATATAATAATTAGGGATTGAAATAAATAATATATATGTATATTACCTTTCACTGATTTAAAAAATATCAAGCAAACTCTTGATAATATAGCAAAAATATTTATGGGTACACTGTCATCCGTGTTAGGCATTGAAATACTAAAAACAGTTATGTCCTGCTATGATGGTTAGAGGACTTCTCAGGTGACTTAGTGGTAAATAATCTACCTGCAGTCCAGGGGATATGGGTTTGATCCCTGAGTTGGAAGGATTCCCTGCAGGAGGAAATGGCAACCCACTCCATTATTCTGCTTGGAAAATCCGATCGACAGAGGAGCCTGATGGGCTACAGTCCCGGGGGGTCATAAAAGAGTCAGACACAACTTAGCAACTAAACAGCAACAACAAATGATGGCTACATTGTAAATTCAGAGGAGTCTAATAAGGATTTTATGAATTTAGGAAAACAAGGATTTACAGGGACAGCACAAAATGATTATTTTCTCCTAAGTTACTGGAGAAAGTCCACTGGACAATGTCATACCCCCTCAACAACCTAGCTATAAATGCCATCAAAAGCCTGGCAAAGCTTTGGGGGAAATATTATAGTGTAAAATGAAAGTGAAGTTGCTCAGTCGTGTTCAACTCTTTGCGATCCCATGGACTGTATTCTACCAGGCATCTCTGTCCATGGGATTTTCCAGGCAAGAGTACTGGAGTGGGTTGCCATTTCCTTCTCCAAGGGATCTTCCTGACCCAGGGATCGAACCCAGGTCTCCTGCATTGCAGGCAGACTCTTTACCCTCTGAGCCACCAGGGAAGCCCTGGTGTAAAATCATCAGTCTTTATTCTCTCACAGGGGCTTCCCTAATAGCACAGCTGGTAAAGAATTTCACAAACATGAGAAATTGAGACAAAATTTTTGAACAACTTTTGTTCTCAATCACTGTTGGTATATGCTGAAGGAAGAAACAGACAGAACAAACTCCAGCTTGAAAGCAAGACTTCATCTTGGGCCAGACTGTGGACTTTGAGCTATATGCCCAGTATCTATGAAAATGGCATACCAACTAGAAAACCAGACCCCCAACCCCGGATGGAAGAGCCCCAGGACTTGTACCTAGACTTTCCATCGCCTAAAATAATACTCTACTTATCTGTGTAACTGAATAGAATCATAAATTCTATTATGCTTATTTGGGTATGAGCACAGGCCTATAGATAATTGTCCATTGATAAATACCTAGGCTTAAGTCATACGAATCATGGGTTTAAGGCAAATGAATCACAGGTTAACTTTGATTGTATCTTTCTTTTCCTTTGTTCAGACTGGTTTCAGAGAATTTGGGGAGGTGGATTTGAGCACGTACACTTAGGGTATATAAGGTTTTCACAAAAAGTGATCGGGGTCCTTGGCTAAGAGGAGACTCTGCCTTGGGCCCGCCAGTATAATAAACTGCACTCCACTCTCTTCATTGTCCTTCTGAGTGAGTTTGTTTCCTGGAATGCGTGGCTACAACAATATAGGTATCCCATGTTCTTGTCTGGTATTAGTATTCTTTGCTTTGTAACTTTTGCATACTTTCCATTTTCTGTAATAAAACATTTCTATATTAACTCATGCCTTTCATCATAACCCTTAAATAAAAGTTAGTGATAGAACTGAAAAGTTAGTGATGGAATGAAAATGTCAAAAGGAATATGAATCTCCTTCTGCATTATGTTCAGTGTTCTATTTCAGAATGTATGTATTTTGAGTGCCAAGAATCTCTTCTAATTAGTAACATCTATTTGTGTGTGTGCTAAGTCACTTCAGTGGTGTCTGACTCTTTGCGACCCCATGGACTGTAGCCCACTAGACTCCTCCGTCCATGGGATTCTCCAGGCAAGAATACTAGGGTGGGTTGCCATGCTCTCTTCCAGGGGATCTCCCTGGCCCAGGGATCAAGCCTGCATCTCCCATGGCTCCTGCAATGCAGGCAGATTCTTTACTGCTGAGCCACAGGGGAAGCCCAACATCTATTTGCGGATGAGACTTATTGTGGCTCAGACGGTAAAGCATCTGCCTACAATGCGGGAGAACTGGGTTCAATCCCTGGGTCGGGAAGTTCCCCTGGAGAAGGAAATGGCAACCCACTCCAGTATTCTTGCCTGGAAAATCCCATAGAGGGAGGAGCCCGGTTGGCTACAGTCCATGGGGTTGCAAAGAGTCAGACACGGTTGAGCCACTTCACTTCACTTATTTTACATAAACTTGCTTTCTAAGGAAAAACTTAAAAAGCACCAGACACCAAAACACTATTCAAAATAAGTAATGACTGTTCATTAACAAGTAATAGATTTTCTCTTCTGTGCAAAACTGAAATTCACTTTCTCGAAAAGTAGCATGTGGCTGTGGCTATTTTATAAAATTAAAAAAAAATTGCCATGATTTCATTGAATCCTTATCACAGAAGCCTAGACAAATTATGATTTATGGGTTAAAGATAAACTGACAGAGGACACTGAACATGTGTGTTTATCTCTTATTACTGAGTGATTAATTCAGTCCATTCAGTTCAGTCGCTCAGTTGTGTCTGACTCTTTGCAACCCCATGGACTGCAGGCACACCAGGTTCCCTGTCTGTCACCAACTCCCAGAACTTTCTCAGACTCATGTCCATTTAGGTGGTGATGCCATCCAACCATCTCATCCTCTGCCATCCCTTTCTCCTCGTCTGCTTCTAATGATAAATGACAAAAGGCAAAAACTAACTCCCTCTGCACAGAAAAGAAAGTCACAGTACCTCTGCAGGTGGGCTTGAACTAAAATATGCAAAATAGAAATTAGTATAATCCAGAAATAAAAAAAATTTGCCTTACTTGAAAAAAACTTTTATGTATAAGGTATAGTTCTGGAAATAGTGTTTAATGACGAAGTGAAATGATGATTAAGCACAAAAAACCTACCTTCCAACAGTGTAGATTTCATATCTTGTACAGGTTATAATTCTACCACTTCCATTTGTTAATGCATGGCTTTGAATCAATTCATCTCTCATTTCCTCTGTTTCTTCTGTACAATGCAGATGATAAGAATAGAATCTAGAATGTTCTTGTCATTTTCAGATGAGTTAATATACAAAGTGCTTATAGCTGCTTGGATTGCTGTTGGATACATTATTTGTTGATTTTTTAAAGATTATTAGATACTTATGATTTCTGAATAACATGATTAGGAAGTTTGAATAAGATAAAGTCAAGATTCTTTGATTAGAACAAACAGATGCATTGGTAATATCCACTGTTCTAAGTTCAATGTTTTTCACTGTTTGGGTCATGTTTGAAGATGGAATAAGTGGTTAAAAGATTTGTGATATAATATGAATTACGCTAGCTGATTACCTGTTCTTAATTTAATAACTACAAAGTTAGCAAAAGTACTTTCCATGATCATAAACTCTAGCATGATTACTATTGATTACCATTTCACAAAACTGACATATGATGAACCGCTTTGGGTAAACAAGTGCTGTGAACCAACAGTATGTCAGAAGAATGCTGACAACATTAACTCCGCAAATTTGCCAAGTTCCAATAGCCACAGGATATTATTGCTGTTTTTGCAGATCTGAAGGCTCTTTCTGAATCCTACACCCTATGCAACATATTTTGCTTGAGGAGGACATGGTTAATATATTTCAAGGGTGAGATCTGCACTTTTAAATACTGGAAGACAAAATGTAGAGCAAAATACAACATTTTAGAGCACACCGAATATTTTAAAAAATGAGAATAACTAACTTTATGTTTGCATGTAACACTGAATTGTTAATTAAGACTACACTCATATTCGTGGCAACTTTTTGCAGATCACTTATAAATCTCATATTAAATAAAAGATCACCAATATGAGATGGAACGAGAAACACAGGAGCAATTCAGTATGGTGTTAAGCTGAAAATGTGAAAAGTTCCACATTTCTAAGGAACTCAACAAGAAACCTACTAACTATGAAGAAAGACATTAGAAAGATTGAAAGTCCTATAATTGTGGATTGAGACTTAACATGTGTGTATTTATTACGTGTTATGGCCTTCTGCCTATGTAACAAGTTCTTATGAAACAATGATCCTATTTTTTTTTTAATATTTACATTCTGCTCAGACCCGTTATGCAATGTTCAGAGGACATTATATTCACAGTTTGCTTTTGCCAAACCTAGAAGATACTTTAATGCTGATAATTGTTGTTTCCATTCTCTTCAGACCCTTGAACCCAATACACTCCAGAACTGTGTATTGACATCCTGTGCAAGCTGACATAGGAAATTTCTCCTTTTATTTTTCTCTGACATTTCCAGGTTGAGTCTTTACAGCTCAAAATGAAGGTCAATGTCACAGGCATAAAAAAAGTACAGTTCCATAAAAGCAATTCTATGACAGGTTAACTCAATGTGGTTTAAATATGCTGCCTCTTTAGGATTTGATTAAATGTGGAATGCAGGCTACCTAGAGAACAGAATGGATGGGTCTCCTTTGGGCAATTCTCAATAAATATTCAGATAAGCTTGGAGGTAATTTATCAAAGGGTTATACTTTTTTCTGACAAGCACTTGATGTAGCAACATCTTGTGTGTCAATTAAGGACAGAGTCACACTGTATAACTTCCAGGAGCTATGGTTGATATGCTTGTAAAAATATGGAATAGGCCATTTAGGATAACTTAATATGAGGGCATCTTACATCAGTCTGTACTTTTTCCCTGAGAGACAATTTTAAGTCTACTCTAACAGAGGGATGAGCACATCAATATGGCCAAGAGTTATTTCTACATGGTTTCACGTATTTATGAGTTAATTAAATAAATTACTTAATTATACAACATGAATTTATATAGATGTGCATATTTATATATTTCTAATTATTGAAATGCAATTATTTTTATTGAAGGATAGTCATTTTCAACATTGTGATTGTTCAGGTTGTATGTTTATATAAATTTATATATATATATATTCATTATTATTATTGTTTGATTGGCACTATAAGTGGGATTTCCAGATGGAGCTAGTGGAATAAAGAAACCTACCAGTCAATGCAGAAGAAAAGAGATGTGGTTTTGACCCTTGAGTCAGGAAGATACCCTAGAGGAGGGCATTCCAGTATTTTTACCTGGAGAACCCCATGGACAGAGGAACCTGCCAGGCTATGGTCCTTGGGATCGCAAAGAGTCAGACACGACTGAAGTGGTTTAGCAGGCATGCATGTGCTTTAAGCAATAGCCTCCATGATTTTACCTCAAAGAAAGTTGCAAGCACTTTTTACAAGTTTCTCACTATGGTTATTAAATAAAATAAATGAATTGATTTACTCTAGAAATATTTTGTTGTTCAGACGGTCAGTCATATCCGGCTCTTTGCGACCCCATGAACTGCAGTACGCCAGGCTTTCCTTTCCTTCACCATATCCCGAAGCTTGCTCAAACTCATGTCCATTGAGTTGGTGATGCCATCCAACCATCTTGTCCTCTGTAATCCCCCTCTCCCCCGTCTTCTCTTTCCCAGCATCAGGGTCTTTTCTAATGAGTCGGCTCTTCGAATCAGGTGGCCAAAGTATTGGAGCTTTAGCTTCAGCATCAGTCTTCCAATGAATATTCAGGACTGATTTGCTTAAGATTGACTGGTTTGATCTCCTTGCTGCCCAAAGGACTTTCAAGAATCATCTCTGACACACAGTTCAAAAGCATCAATTCTTTGGGACTCATTGTTCTTTATGGTTCAATTGCACATCCATACATGCCTACTGGAAAACCCATCACTTTGACTATATGAACCTTTGTAGGCAAAGTGTTGTCTCTGCCTTTTAATAGACTGTCTAAGTTAGTCGTATATATTTTTTATTTTTTGGTAAAGAGCAAGTGTCTCATAATTTCATGGCTGCAGTCATTGTTTGCAGTGATTTTGGAGCCCAAGAAAATAAAGTCTTTCACTGATATCTACATTCTATTAAAGATGATTCTTTTAATCTTAGAATGGTCCATCTTAATGTTGCTGAAATCAGTTACATCATGACTCTTATTGGTAACTGTTGACACTAGGAAACTTTATATCTTTTTATTAGGAAACTAATTATTCTGAATGTTTTGGATAATCACATAAATTCTAAGTTTTTATTGTTTTTTAGTCCTTAAATTGGATCTGGCTCTCTGAGATTCCATAGACTGCATCTCCTGAGGCTTCCCTGTCCTTCACTATCTCCCAGAATTTGTTTAAATGCATGACTGCTGAGTTGGTGATGCTATATTACCATCTCATCCTCTACTGCTCTCTTTTCTGTCTTCAATTTTCCCCATCATTTCATTCTTTTCTAAAGAATTGTCTCTTCCCTTCAGATGGTCAGTATTGGAACTTAGCTTCAGCATCAGTCCTTCCAATGAATATTCAGGGTTGATTTCCTTTAGGGTTTACTGTTTTATCTCCTTGCAGTACAAGAGACTCTCAAGAGTTTTCTGCAGCATCACAATTTGAAACCATCAAAACCTTGGTGTTCAGCCTTCTTTATGGTCCAACACTCACATCCATACATGACTACTGGAATAAAACACAGCTTTGGTTGCATGGACCAGTGCTGGCAAAGTGATGTCTCTACTTTTTAATATGCTTTGTAGGTTTGTCATAACTATTCTTTCAAGGAGCAAACATCTTTTAATTTTGTGGCTTGGGTCACTCTCTGCAGTGATTTTGAAGTACAAGAAAAGAAAATCTGTCACTGCTTCCATTTTTTCCTCCTTCTATCTGTCATGAAGGAATGGGACTGGATGCCATTATCTTAGTTTTTTGAATGTTGAGTTTTAAGCCAGTTTTTTCACTCTCCTCTTTCACCCTCATCAATAGGTTCTTTAGTTCCTCTTTATTTTACTACCATTAGAATGGTAAAATCTGCATATCTGAAGTTGTTGATATTTCTTCCAACAATCTTTATTTAGCTTATGATTCATCCAGCCCAGAATCTGGCATGATGCAATCTGCATATAAGTTAAATAAGCATTGTGACAGTATGCAACTTTGTCATACTCCTTTCCCAATTTTGAACTTGTCAGTTGTTCCATGTCTAGTTCTAACTGTTGTTTCTTGATGCACATACAGGTTTCTCAGGAGACAAGGTAGTCTGACATTCCTACCTCTTTAAGAATTTTTCACAGTTTGTTATGATTCACACAGTCAAAGGCTTGAGTGTAGTCAATGAAACAGAAGTATATGCTTTTCTGAAATTCCCTTGCTTTCTCTATGATCCAATGGATGCTGGAAATTTGGTCTCTGGTTCCTCTGCCTCTTTGAAACCCAGCTTGTACATCTCGAATTTCATGGTCCACATACTAATGAAGCCTAGCTTAAAGGATTTTGAGCATTACGTTGCTAGTATGTGAAATGAGTGCAATTGCATGGTATTTTGAACATTCTTTGGTATTACCCTTCTTTGGGATTATAATAAAAACTAACGTTTTCCAGTCCTCTGGCCACTATTGAGTTTCCCAAATTTCCAGACATTTGAGTGTAGCTCTTTAACAGCATCATCTTTTAGTATTTTAAATAGCTCAGCTGGAATTCAATAACCCCCACTTTCTTTGTTCACAATAACACTTCCTAAGGCCC
Organism: Ovis aries; assembly: GCF_016772045.2. NCBI lineage: Eukaryota > Metazoa > Chordata > Mammalia > Artiodactyla > Bovidae > Ovis > Ovis aries. The sequence goes on along the minus strand of NC_056054.1, from coordinate 148,615,660 downwards.
ACTTGACTTCACACTCCTGGATATCTAGCTCTAGGTGAGTGACAACCCTACTGACATTATCGAAGTTACTAAGAGCTTTTGGTACAGTTTTTCCATGTATTCCTTCCATTTCTTCTTCTTTTTTTAATTTTTATTTTTACTTTATTTTACTTTATAATACTATATTGGTTTTGCCATACATTGACATGAATCTGCCACGGGTGTACATGAGTTCCCAAATATGAACCCACCTCCCACCTCCCACCCTACACCATCTCTCTGGATCATCCTCGTGCACCAGCCCCAAGCATCCTGTATCCTGCATCGAACATAGACTGGCAATTCGTTTCTTACATGATAGTATACATGTTTCAATGCCATTCTCCCAAATCATCCCACCCTCTCCCTCTCCCTCAGAGTCCAAAAGTCTGCTCTACACACCTGTGTCTGTTAGATCCTTACCATTTCTGTTCTTTATTGTGCTCATCCTTGAGTGAAATGTTCCTTTGATATTCCCAATTTTCTTGAAGAAGTCTCTAATGTTTCCCATTCTATTGTTTTCCTCTATTTCTTTGCATTGTTTATTTAAGAAAGCCTTCTTATCTTTCCTTGCTATTCTCTGTAACTCTGCATTTAGTTGAGTATATCTTTCCCTTTCTCCTTAGCTTTTAGCTTCTCTTCTTTCCTCAGCTGTTTGTAAAGCCTCCTCAGGCAACCACTTTGCCTTCTTGCATTTCTTTTTCTTTGAGATTATTTTGGCCACTGCTTCCTGTACCATGTCCCTAGCCTCCATCCATAGTTCTTCAAGCAATATGTGTAAAATATCTAATCCCTTGGATCTATTTGTCAGAAACCCATGTCACTTATGTCTCCTACACTGGCAGACAAGTTCTTTACCACTAACATCACCTGGGAAATCCTCTATTCATCACATCCTGTGAGTAATTAAAATGGATTTAGGTCATAGTTGAATGGCCTAGTGGTTTTCCCTACTTTCGTGGATCACAGCCTTATCATGGTGATGGGGCTTGTGTAACTCAATGAATGCATGAGCCATGCAGTGTAGGGCCACCCAAGTCAGACAAGTCATAGTGAAGAGTTCTGACAAAATGTGGTCCAACAGAGGAATGAATAGCAAATCACTACAGTATTTCTACCATGGAAACCCCATGAACAGTATGAAAAGGCAAAAGATGACACTGGAAGATGAGCCTCCCCCCCCCCCCCGGTTGAAAGGTATTCAATATGCTACTGGTGAAGAGTGGAGATCAATTACTAATAGTGTCAGAAAGAATGAAAAGACTGAGCCAAGGTGGGAAACAATGCTCAGAAGTGGATGTGTCTGGTGGTGAAAGTAAAGTTTGATCTGGTATACAACAATATTGCATAGGAACATGGACTATTAGGTCCATGAGTCAAGGTACATTTTGGAGGTGGTCAAGCAGGAGATGACAAAAGTGAATATTGACATCTTAGGTATCAGTGAAAAAACTGGATGGGAATGGGAGAATTTAATTCAGATGAACATATTTACTACTGTGGGCAAGGACCCCTTAGAAGAAGTGGAGTAGTCCTCATAGTCAACAAGAGTCCAAAATGCAATACTTGGGTGCAGTCTCAAAAATGAGCAAATGACTTCAGTTCATTTCCAAGATAAATTATTCAACATCACAGTCTGTATCCCAAACACTAATGCCAAAGAAGCTGAAGTTGACTGGTTCTATGAAGACTTACAGGACTCTCTAGTTACTGCTCAGTCGCTAAGTCGTGTTCAACTCCTTGTGACCCCATGGACTGCAGCCCACCAGGGTTCCCTCTCCTTCACTACCTCCCTGAATTTGCTCAAACTCCTGTCCATTGAGTCAGTGATGCCATCCAACCATCTCATTTCTGTCATTCCATTCTCCTGCTCTCAATCTTCCCCAGCATCGGGGTCTTTTCCAATGAGTCAGCTCTTTACATTAGAGAACTAACCCCCAAAACAATGTCCTTTGTATCATAGAAGATTGGAATGCAAAAGTAGGAAGACAAGAAATACCTGGAATAACAGGAAAGTTTGGCCTTGGGATACAAAATGAAGCAGGGCAAAGGCGAATAGAGTTTTGGCAAGAGAACATGCTTGTCATAGCAAGCAACCTCTTCCAACAACACAAGAGAACCTATACATGGACATCACCTGATGGTCAATATCAAAATCATATTGATTCTCTTCTTTGCAGCTGAAGGTGGAGAAGCTCTATACAGTCAGCAAAAACAAGACCTGAACATGATTGTTGCTCAGATCATGAGATCCTCAATGCAAAATTCAGTCTTAAATCCTCAATTACTTAATCCAAAATTTTGAACTTATTTTCTCCTTTCTTTCATTTGTAACTATTAAAACAATAGTAAGAATTAACTCAGCTATACAAACAATAATCAATAAGTAAGAGAAATACAGAGCATATTGTGAGAGCCACAGGTATTTTCTCTAAATTTAATTCACTTTATTATTTAATTCTCCACTTTCATCCTCAATAATACTGTAAGTTTTTTTATCACATGGATGTTTCATGTAACTACATAATTATATGCACTTATACTAATTATGTGTCATAATTAGAACAGGTAATTACTATGTTAGCATATTTAATTACACAGTTGAACATTAATGTATGCAAATGTACTTTGCCCTCAGGGTAATATATGCTGCACAATAACTATTTTTCCTTAAGCTCTTATCAAGTCAGACACTTAAAATCAATAAAAAAAAGCCAAAATAAAATCAAATTTTATTAAACCTAACTTAGAAGCAAACTTAGAAACAACTAAAGTATCTTTTAAAGGGATAAAGGATATTAATTAAAATTTAACCTGGACTTGCCAATTTATGTTGATGTATGGAAAAACCAACACAATATTGTAAAGTAAAAAAAAGTAATAATAATAATAAATAATAAAATAAAATAAAACATATTTAATAGCAAAATTTAAAACTTGGAAGTTTAAAATTATTTCTTAGGTGATATTCAGTCACTCAGTCTTGTCTGACTCTTTGTGACCCTATGGACTGCAGCACACCAGGCTTCCCTGTCCTACTATCTCTTGGAGTTTGATCAAACTCCTATTTATCAACCAGCTCACCCTCTGTTTCCCCCTTCCCCACCTGCCCTCAATCTATCCCAGCATCAGGGTCTTTTCCAACAAGTTGGTTCTTTGTATCAGGTGGCCAAAGTATTGGATCTTCAGGTTCACCATCAGTCCTTCCAATGAGTGTTCAGGCTTGATTTCCCTTAGGATTTCTCAGTAGTTTTAGTGTTTTAAATCCTTGATCTCAAAATAAAATGTTTGTATATCTGCTTTCTAAGTTGAGATATAGCAAAGCCAATATTCATATCTAGACTAGCTGTACTTTTTTTTTTTGCGTGTGAAAATAAAGACAAAATAATTTCTTTTGAATAAAGAACTATTAGAAAACTTTATGAATAAAATAGTCGATGTTATATATTTTCTCATGTTTGTATGCTTCTGGAGAAGGAAATAGCAACCCACTCCAGTACTCTTGCCTAGAAAATTCCATGGATGGAAGAGCCTGGTGGGCTACAGTAAAATTGGACACGACTAAGTGACTTCACTTTACTTTACTTTACTTTTTTTACTTGTATGCCTATATCCTCTATAAATTTAAATACAGCCTAATTGTGTGTGTGCGTGTGTGTGTGTGTGTGTTTGACAAACAACTTATTCCTAATCCAGAGCAAATGCTCTGAAGAATGGGAATTAGCAAAGTGTATTGCTGCTGCTAAGTCACTTCAGTCATGTCCGACTCTGTGCGACCCCATCGATGGCAGCCCACCAGGCTCCGCCATCCCTGGGATTCTCCAGGCAAGAACACTGGAATGGGTTGCCATTTCCTTCTCCAATGCATGAAAGTGAAAGGTGAAAGTGAAGTCACTCAGTCGTGTCCGACTCGTAGCGACCCCATGGACTGCAGCCTACCAGGCTCCTCCGTCCATGGGATTTTCCAGGCAAGAGTATTGGAGTGGGGTGCCATTGCCTTCTCTGCAAAGTGTATTGCGTACCCATTATTTCTGCTCACTGAACACATAATATTTTTTTGGATACTCCTAAACATTTGACTTCTGTTCAAGTAGTCTACTAAAAATTTGCATTAGTGATTATAAATACTTTTCATTTAACAAATTCAGTGAAATTTTCTTCAATCCCCATATTACAAGTCCTTTCAGTTACTTCAAAGTATTTTTTCTCTGAACTTCCTGAGTTCTTCTATAAAATCTTTGTACTTGCATGAGAAAATTATGGATAGTTTGAGATGAAGTATGCATGGACATTGAAGACTAACTAAAAGACGAGTAGCAGAATGATTACACCATTTAACAACTCTATAGGCAGTTGAGCTTATAAATAGTTTATCTCTCTAGATCTGTGAATTATATGTAAATTACATATAATTATGTAAAATATGAACAGTAATGTTACCTACTAATAAGATTACTGTCTGGGCTTACTTAAATACTCCTGAAATATCAAGGTTTTAATAAATAGTATATTTGAAAAGTCAATATTAACATGTATTGAACACATTGTATGCCAGGCATCTCTCTAGAAAGTAAACTAATTTTAAAAACAGTCTTATAGAGAAAGATGTAATTACTATCCTTGTTTTACAGATAACAAAAGCTAAAAAAGCATGACTTTTTGGTGCTAAGAGATTAATGGCCTATTGCAGTATCCATATAAAGAAAATTTAAAATGACACAGGTTAACAGACAAGCAAAACAACCACCCTCCCCACCACAGTTCAATGAAACAGACTTTTAAAAAAAAATTTTCTAATGGTGTATAATGACAGAGTTGGGAAGATTTTTGTGTGTGCAACAATTTTTTACAATACTTCAAATATAGTATGATCCATAAAACTGGCCTTTCTTATACATAAAGCTGGCTGTAATAACTACTTCAGACCACAAATGCTAACTACTTAAAATTAAACATTTTTTGAATTTTAAATAAAAACAATACACAAGCACAAGGTAAAAATACAAAACATTTGTGAAAGAATAGTGCTTTTAAATGATCATACTTTGCATATATTCTTTGAAGTTTCCTAGTATAAATTCCCACTTGTAGTCTCACTTCAATGGGAAAATCTTTATTGTGTTATTATTTTGATTTTCTCTGCAGGCATTCCATGTAACCTAAAGGACAACCACCTCTCTTTTTGAAGAATCATATACTGTAAAATATATTTGTTTACAGTTTCATATTTTAAAAATTAAAACATCCCACATAAAAGATATAGAGGTAAAAGCTTACACGGCTGAAATTTTGTTCTTTAATCACAATGTTGACAGATGTTCTCATGGTTAAGGGCTCCATAAACGATCAGTTTTTCTTTGTTTTTGCTTGTTTGTTTGCTTATTCTCATATTGTTGCTATCATTGTTTTTCCTTTATGGGTCATTTCCTAACTTACATTTGCTCTGTGGAAGTAAATTAAGAATATAATTCTTCAGAATCAAAGATGTGGAATCAAAATAAGTAATATAGGAAAAATAGATGAAGCTATTTTATGTGTTTCTTTTAGATTACTGTGGTAGTTGATAGTAATCACAAGGGAATTAAAAGACAATTATGGTAAATTCACATTTGATATTCTTGGGCTCCAAAATCACTGCAGATGGTGACTGCAGACATGAAATTAAAAGACACTTACTCCTTGGAAGAAAAGTTATAGCCAACCTAGATAGCATATTCAAAAGCAGAGACATTATTTTACTGACTAATATCTGTCTAGTCAAGTCCTATGGTTTTTCCTGTGATCATGTATGGATGTGAGAGTTGGACTGTGAAGAAGGCTGAGCACTGAAGAATTAATGCTTTTGAACTGTGGTGCTGTAGAAGACTCTTGCGAGTCCCTTGGACTGCAAGGAGATCCAACCAATCCATTCTGAAGGAGATCAGCCCTGGGATTTCTTTGGAAGGAATGATGCTAAAGCTGAAACTCCAGTACTTTGGCCACCTCATACAGAGAGTTGACTCATTGGAAAAGACTGATGCTGGGAGGTATTGGGGGCAGGAGGAGAAGGGGATGACAGAGGATGAGATGGCTGGATGGCATCATGGACTCTATGGACGTGAGTCTGAGTGAACTCCTGGAGTTGGTGATGGACAGGGAGGCCTGGCATGCTGCGATTCACGGGGCTGCAAAGAGTCGGACATGACTGAGTGACTGAACTGAACTGAACTGAACTTCTGTTTGATCTAGAACTAAGACTTTCTATAAACAATATTTCTAAAGGAAAATTTTTCTAAGTTTCCTCAAAATTCAGACTTGAGCAGGCCAGTAAAATAATAGAAACATGAATCTTCCTTCTCATAGCCATCTCTTCTCTAATGTTTATTTTCCATTCTGCATTAGAGATACTCAGGTAATGATTTTATTACCATGTTTTTAAAACTTCTGCTGTCACATTTCCCAATGACTTATAAAGACAAATCCAAATATAATCACTCTATTCTCCAGTCAGTAGCATGTGACACAGATAGACCCACCAGGATTCTTGATTATGGCCATATTTCTTTGATTCTCCTGATTATTCTCAATTTTTTTTTTCAAACGGTCCCCTAAACCTTAATGTTGCAGTCCTGGTGAAAGTGAAAGTCACTTTGTTGTGTCTGACTCTTTGCAACCCCATGGACGATATAGTCCAACCCCATGGATGATACGGAATACTGGCATGGGTAGCCCTTCCCTTCTCCAGGGGTGCCACCAGCCAGCATGGGGAATCGCGCCCATGGCAAAGGTCATAAGGAAAGAGGCCTGACAAAACACAAAGGTGGGATCAGTCCTCAGGGGTCCCTCTGGATTTTCTCGAGCATCTACCCCTAAAACCAGAGTCTTCCTGCTTTACCGTGTTATGCTTTCCACCTACTCTTCTAACATTAACAGGAGGCTGTCCCCCCATCACATTTTTCTGGAAAAGGTTAATTTAGAGCTTTTAGATAATAAGTCTCCTGGGCATAATAAGAGTGTTTCTATCCAAAAACCCCTCTGATGGCTTTCTAGCCTGCCTTACTGGTTTGTCCGGACTCTTACAGTTGCACATGTGATTGTTTTTGGCCTGCCAACCTCGAGAGGCAAGAGGAAGCTTAAAACATCCTAGGAATGTATGGGTTTCCAAGGAGTCAAAATCATTAGAATAGAACTGATTAAGGGTTTTATTTGTTGAGCCAATACTTGCTGCCAAGTTTTCATATCTTTTATTTGTTGATATAGTTGGTATGCAGAAAAAACAGGTAGCAGCCCTGGTATTAGTAACATTAGATCTTTGAGTTAAGTACTTTCTTTTTTATAATCCACTGCACCTTTGTTCTACAGGAATGTAACTTTATTTAGTACTTTGAGGTGATGCAGATTAAAGAAAAAACACTTCAAGGGAAAATGAGTTTTCTGGTTGATAGACATTTATCTAGGAAAAGAGCCATAAAAATGTTAACAGGCCCCCTGGCCAGAAGATGATGTAAAACCATCTGAGACTTTTTGTATATGGGAGGGTATGCAAAAAGAAAGCCTGGTCTCAATAAGGGTCAGGACTGCTGCCCCTGCATAACTCTGCATATTCCATTATTTCTTTATGTACAACTTGGGGTATATAAGATGCTTTCTAAAATAAAGTTGTGGGTCTGGCACCAATTCTTGGCTCCCCCATGTCTTTCTTTTCTCCCCTTTTCAGGCTGAATTCCCATCTGGAGCACAGAGGCTCTCCATGTCTACTTATTTGCCCTGGCTTCTAAGACCCATGCAAGAGGGAGCCCAAGGCTGGGCACCCTCCACTATTTAAGCGGGCACCGGTGCCCTAACGTAGACAGTGCAAACTCCTTATCTCGGAGCTTTATTGGTCTCCTGTGTAAACCAAGTTATTCAGCCTCTTTTCTCCACTAATTTTCCTACTACACTATTCTTTCCTAATCTCTCTTTGTATCTCTAATTAAATAAGTCTCTCCTCGCTGACTCCATCCCCACTTTGAATTCCCTGGATCCACTGGGATCTTCCCAATGCAGGGATGGCACCCAGGTCCTGGTATTTAATGTAGTCCTGGTATGCAGTGATATCAGAATACACATTATTTTTAAATGTATACAGTTGTCAAAATTAATAATTTATTGATTATTAAAACTGGTCACAGCAAATCTCAAAATATTGAAATCAGATGGATAATTTCTCTTTTTGCAGTGAAATTAAATTAAAAATTAAGCACAAAAATGATTAGTAGATAAATCCACATTTCTAAATTAAATAATTTTCTTTCTTTTTGTTAAAACATTTGATAAATTTTTATATATTTTATAACTTTGAACAAAATAAAAATACAAATATCAGCATAGTATTGATTTTATTAAAACATTGTAAATAAGATTATACTACAAGAAAAGCTATTTATTTGTATGTTACAGTTGAATATCTCCAATATATGTTATTTCAAATCAATTAAAAGGCCAATGTCCCGGTAGAAAAATCCTGAAAACAGTGACTAGAACATTCACAGTAGAATAATAAAAATAGTCAATGATCACATTCATGAAAATATATAAAAAACATATAATGAAATGAAAGATCTCTTTCATTTACTTATCTGATTGTAAGAAGTTTAAAATATTGACTACATCACAGTGAAGGCAATAATATGACTGTGATTTGATGAACATCTTTTGAATACGGATTTGTCAATATCTCAAAATCTGTTGAATAACACTGCATTGCCCTTGAGCTAACAGTTTGTTGTAGGAGTTTATTATGAATAGATAGAAAAATGTAAAAGCAAAACAAGCAATGAAATTTTTATGAGTCATTCTACATAAACTGGAAGTTCATAAATAGAGAACTGACTAGATAACTTTGGGATAAATACCTTGCATTCATTAATCAAATGTTAAGAACAGCTTATGACATCAAAGAAAATTATAACTGTATGACCTTAAAATGATTTCATAAAGTAATACAATGATACAAAATCTTCATAAAGATTAAGTGAAATAATAATAATAACCAATATTTGGTGGCTTAATTGCTCACTTGTGTCCAACTCTTTGTGACCTCATGGACTGTGGTCCACCAGGCTCCTCTATTCATCGGATTTCCGAAGCAAGGATACTGAAGTGGGTTGCCATTTCCTCCTCCATAGGATCTTCCTCACCCAAGGATCAAACCCCAGTCTCCTGCATTGCAAGCAGATTCTTTACCAAGTGAGCCACCAGGGAAGTTCACTTAGTACCGTTTAGCATCTGTTATATGCTGCTTACATTGCTATATGTCTAGACCATAGTAAGTATTAACTAAATGATAACACTCTTCACAAAAGAAATTTTTATAGATAAAAAAGATTTCATGGGAAAAAATTAGGTACAAAAAATATATAAAGTTGCACACATTTTGTTGTTCCATTTTTTGTTAATTATCTGCTTATATATATATATATATATATATATATGTTTAACATAGAATGATATCTGAAAGATTTTCTCAAAAATGCTGGGAATATTTACAACTGGTCAATAAATCTTGAAATTATTTTTACTTTATTGCTTGTATCTTTGACAATTTTAAGATAATCAAGTTGGTTTAAGACTGAAAAATAAATAATGAAGAAATTTTAATTTTGGAAAATGTAATGCATTGCATCAAAAAATTTACTTGTGAAGAAACTAGCAGTTGAAAAAATATTACTGTTATATTCACATAATTTATTTGGAAAATATGGGTGAAAAGTAAAGGTAAGGATTACATGATTATATAAAACTTTAAATAAAATTGTTAGGTAGTTAGAATAGGAAACAGGAGTCCAGAATGGCGGTGGCTAAAAGACAAGAGAAAAGCCCATGAAAATAGAACAAAAGAAGTTCCAAGGACTGGAGTGAGGACCTCAGGTAAAACAACATTCCTGGCTAGCCCAATTTACATAGGGCAAACCCGGAAGTAGAAAAAAACATATAAAAAGAGGAGCCAAAAGGCTGGGGGTTTCTCTCTCTCTCTCTCTCTCTCCCCCCACCCCCATGTGCTGGGGAGCTCTTTGATTCGTGGGTCGACATGCCCTCATGCCTCGAGGATGGATTTTCCTGTTATTATTTAAATAAAATAGAGCTGTAACACGGAGCTGTAACACTGATTTGTCTAAGAGCTATAACACGGTCTGTTCGAGACCTGAGAGCTATAACACGGTCTGTCCAAGACCCAAGAGCTGTGACATGCTGAAGGCTTTAATGTCCTTCACTCCAAATCTTTGTTGTGACGAGACAGAACTGAGGAGTATACACTTGCCTGGGAAAATGTAGTGTATATCCAAGGTTACTATAGGATTTAAAAAACGTGATCTGGGTAAATCAGTTCCAACAAAATTTTAAATTCTGATCAAATTTCAGTTCATATTTTTACAGAACAACAATAAATTAAGTTTTCAAATATGTAAAATACGTCTCATGTACTTACATTTTATGGCGTTTAGCCTTTATCTCTTTTTTCTTTTTTGCTGTAATTCAAATGCCCTTTTTCTAGCTATGAAGATGTGTTTTCATATATTCTTGTTTCCAGGAGGGCACTTTCCATTGTATTTATCATTCTAAGAGACTCTGAACTTTTCCTTCCTCTCAGCATGATCCTCATTTTTTCTTCCATGATACCATCTGCCTAATAGGCTTTGCTGTTCAAGACTGCCATTGTAAATTCTTCCTTGCATCCCCAGAGACCATGACCCATGTTTTCTCATCATTAATGAAAATCCTTCTCATCTGGAGCAGATTTTAGCAACAAGTTTTTCTGCATGCTTTTATAAAATTTACATATAGAACAGCTCATTTTCTATCCCTCTGGCATTAACATATATTGAGCACACAGGATTTTGTTCCCCCACCCAATTCACACTTGTAACTCTCTATAGGATTAAAAGATTAGTGTGCATTAGCATAAACTATGAGAAAACAAGGTGTTGTGGTATGAGTGGATATTAATCAAATAAAAAGCTGTTAATCTCATGATTGTATCAATAATTTGCAAAAGAAATGAATTATGTCTTAGAGAAAGTAATGTTTTAAAACATAAAGCAACTAACTTAGAGTATTGACACTTATTTTAAACAAGAATGGAAGGAAATATACATTTTAGCACTTACATCTAATCTAATAATTGACACTGGCATAGTTTTACAATTTGTGAAGGATTCCCTTTTGAGCTAAATCAGGACATTTTGCAATAACTAGCAAATCTTTCTTAATCCTCAGTTCCCTTTATCTGAAATCTTAATACCTGTGGATTCACTTTGTGTAACTTTTCAGCCTTTTGTGCCCCGAGACAGCCTACCATTTGGGGTTCTGCTTGAGAAATGATTAAAGGAGGAGTAAAGCTTCATGTGCAACCCCTTAAACTAGTGTTCTGATCAAAAGCAGTGTTAAAAGTGGGCTTCCCTGGTGGCTCAGTGGTAAAGAATCCACCAGCTAATGCAGGGGACGTGGGTTTGATCCCTGGTCTGAGAAGATCCCACATACTGCAAAGCAACTAAGCCCGTATGCCACAACTACTGAGTCTATACCCTAGAGCCTGTGCTCCACAACAAGAGAACCTACCACAAAGAGAAACTCATGCACCTCAACTAGAGAATAGCCCTAGAAGCAACACAGACTCAGCACAGCCAAAAATAAATTAATAAATAATTTTTTTTAAGAAAGGCAGTATTAAAAATACTATACTATGTTGATGAAAAGATGCTATCAAGAGATAGGGATTTTAATTCTGGTTCTGATAGTGATTCTGACCTTAGTTTCTCAAAATCTTATTTTGATCTTATATAAAATGAGGGCAGTATTTTTGTAGGCCCCTTAGAGCTCTTTAAAAAATCAGTCTATTTTATATAAAATTATATGGTGATATACACTGTATTATCAAAGAAAGACTTCTAGGCAAGAAAGGATAGATTTTAAAATTCATGATTTATTAAATTTACTTCTGAGATTATTAGCACTCTCTGATGATTCTAATAACTGATTTGTTTTTCAAATTGAACATTATTATACATAGATATATAATATTCATTTAAAAAAAAAAAACACTACAATGAAGGTTCCATTCCAGGGTAAATACAGTGATATCTTATATCCTCACTTAATGATACTGAAATTTCAAATAATACTAAATGCAATATTTTATATGTAGATAATTTTATTTCTGGTGACCCAGACATGATTAGGGCAGGGTACATTTTTTAATTGGGATCAAAGTAAACCCTCAAATCAGTGGTGTTTCAGCTCACGTCCTCTGGGAAGCAGATTCCAGGAGAGAATTAGAAGAGCAAAATATATTGAGGGAAATGTCAATGAATGATAAAGAGGAGAAGGAGATGGGATAGGAAGGGAAAGTCATCAAACACTTGTTTAGATAACACCTGAGAGAGGAGCAAGGTCAAAGAGGAAGATAGGTTGGAGGAAATATACATTTCAGGTCAGCTCTTAGAAAGTGTCGGCCAGGCTACAGCAATGATTTCCCATTCTAGGTGCCCACATGTGGCAGAAATCAACTAGGAAACAGGTCCGTTGCCCTCAATTTGCTCGCTAGTCCACTGAGAACAGCAAAGAGAAAATGTGGCCACATGGGCCTAGATACTTCAGTGAAACAAGTTGTTGCTGTTTTTCAGTCACTCAGTTGTTTCTGACTATTTGTGACACCACGGATTTCAGCATGCTAGGCTTTCCTGTTCTTCACCATCTCTCAGAGTTTACTCAAACTCATGTCCACTGAGTCAGCGATACCATCCAACCATCTCATCTTCTGTTATCCCCTTCTCTTCCTACCTTCTATCTTTCCCTTCTATCTTTTCCATGAGTCAGCTCTACTCTTCAGGTGGCCAAAGTATTGCAGCTTCAGCTTCAGTATCAGTCCTTCCAGTGAACAGTCAAGGTTGATTTCCTATAGGATTGACTGGCTTGATCTTTTTGCAGTCCAAGGTACTCTCAGGAGTCTCCTGCAACACCACAGTTCAAAAGCATCAATTCTTTGGCACTCAGCCATCTTTGTGGTCCAACTCACATTCATACATGACTACTGGAAAAAAAATACTTTTTTGTTTAGTGAAGCAAGAATATGCAGAAAATGGAAGCAATCAGCTAACTCAAGCTTTCCCACAATGTATTGTCTTGACAGGAGATCTGAAGGGGCACATCTCTATGGCTGCCACAATTTGTGTGTTTTACATCTCTACAATTTTCTTCTATAAATTGCACTCAAGGCACATGAAATATTTGGCTCTTTGGGAAAAAAAATGAAAACACAGAAAAGAACAAAAATATGTTATTCCTTTGACATTCAAAATAAATAATCCTTTAAAAAGAAGTTGTCCTAGGCAGTTTCCTGTAAAGAAAATATCTATTAATAAGGCTGAGAGACTGGCTGTTATCTTTCTGAATTAAATTATTTATTTAATTTATTGCACACATTACTTCATTTAGTCTTCATAATAACCTTGTGACATTTCATTTATACACATGAAAAACTGAAATCTTTGGTAAAACAATATGGGCTAGTTGAACTCTGTAGGTTTGTCATCACTTTTATTCTAAAAGGAGAAACTGTCTTTCAGTTTCATGGCTGCAGTCATTGTCTGCAGTGATTTTGGAGCCCAGGAAAATAAAATCTGCCACTGCTTCCACTTGAGTTTACTAAAAACTGTCTTTCACTAGTATAAAATTGTATCAAGTCAACTTGCCATAGAAATTAGGGAGTTTTGACAACAGCTCCTTTACTCAAGTAAAAGTATTGGACAGTGACATACATAAATATGCATGGGAAGTTAACTTGGAAGAATTTATTCTCAAAACTCTTTTCAAGAAGTCTTTTGGGTTCATCATCATTACTATGTAGTAGAACATTACTGAGACACTTAAGAATGCAGATGAGGAATAGACACTGGCAAAAATTTCAGCAACAGCATGTGAAGACAAAGTAAGAATATGTGAAATTGAAAAAAGACAAAAAAAATGAAGCCAATATAAGAGACAGTGTGATTGAAAAATACAGAAGCACCACAAGACGAAGAAAATCAAAAGAAAGAATTGAAATCTGTTGTGTAACATAAAAATAGTACAAATGAATTTATTTAAAAAATAGAAATAGACACTCAGATATAGGAAACAAACTTGTAGTTTTCAAGTTAGTTAGTTCAGTCACTTAGTCGTGTCCAACTCTTTGCAATCCCATGAATCGTAGCACGGCGGGCCTCCCTGTCCATCAGCATCTCCTGGAGTTCACTCAGACTAACATCCATCGAGTCCGTGATGCCATCCAGCCATCTCATCCTCTGTCGTCCCCTTCTCCTCCTGCCCCCAATCCCTCCCAGCATCAGAGTCTTTTCCAATGAGTCAACTCTTCACATGAGGTGGCCAAAGTACTGGAGTTTCAGCTTTAGCATCATTCCTTCCAAAGAAATCCGAGGGTTGATCTCCTTCAGAATGGGTTGGTTGGATCTCCTTGCAGTCCAAGGGACTCTCAAGAGTCTTCTCCAACACCACAGTTCAAAAGCATCAATTCTTCGGTGCTCAGCGTTCTTCACAGTCAAACTCTCACATCCCTACATGACCACAGGAAAAACCATACTTTGGCTAGACGGACCTTAGTCGGCAAAGTAATGTCTCTGCTTTTGAATATGCTATCTAGGTTGGTCATAACTTTTCTTCCAAGGATTAAGCGTCTTTTAATTTCATGGCTGCAATCACCATCTGCAGTGATTTGGGAGCCCAAAAAAATAAAGTCTGACACTGTTTCCACTGTTTCCCCATCTATTTCCCAGGAAGTGATGGGACCGGATGCCATGATCTTCATTTTCTGAATGTTAAGCTTTAAGCCAACTTTTTCACTCTCCTCTTTCACTTTCATCAAGAGGCTTTTAGTTCCTCTTCACTTTCTGCTATAAGGGTGGTGTCATCTGCCTATCTGAGGTTATTGATATTTCTCCTGGCAATCTTGATTCCAGCTTGTGTTTCTTCCAGTCCAGCATTTCTCATGATGTACTCTGCATATAAGTTGAATAAGCAGGGTGACAATATATAGCCTTGACATACTCCTTTTCCTATTTGGAACCAGTCTGTTGTTCCATCTCCAGTTCTAACTGTTGCTTCCTGACCTGCATACAGATTTCTCAAGAGGCAGGTCAGGTGGTCTGGTATTCCAATCTCTTTCAGAATTTTCCACAGTTTATTGTGATCTGCACAGTCAAAGGATTTGGCATAGTCAATAAAGCCGAAGTAGATGTTTTTCTGGAGCTCTCTTGCTTTTTCCATGATCCAGTGGATGTTGGCAATTTGATCTCTGGTTCCTTTGCCTTTTCTAAACCAGCTTGAACATCAGGGAGTTCACGGTTCACGTATTGCTGAAGCCTGGCTTGGAGAATTTTGGACATTACTTTACTAGCATGTGAGATGAGTGCAATTGTGCGGTAGTTTGAGCATTCTTTGGCATTGCCTTTCTTTGGGATTGGAATGAAAACTGACCTTTTCCAGTCCTGTGGCCACTGCTGAGTTTTCCAAATGTGCTGGCATATTGAGTGCAGCACTTTCACAGCATCATCTTTCAGGATTTGAAACAGCTCAACTGGAATTCCATCACCTCCACTAGCTTTGTTCATAGTGATGCTTTCTAAGGCCCACTTGACTTCACTTTCCAAGATGTCTGGCTCTAGATTAGTGATCACATCATCATGATTATCTGGGTGGTGAAGATCTTTTTGGGACAGTTCTTCTGTGCATTCTTGCCACCTCTTCTTAATATCTTCTGCTTCTGTTAGGTCCATACCATTTCTGTCCTTTATCGAGCCCATCTTTGCATGAAATGTTCCCTTGCTATCTCTAATTTTCTGGAAGAGATCTCTAGTCTTTCCCATTCTGTTCTTTTCCTCTATTTCTTTGCATTGATGGCTGATGAAGGCTTTCTTATCTCTTCTTGCTATTCTTTGGAACTCTGCATTCAGATGCTTATATCTGTCCTTTTCTCCTTTGCTTTTTGCCTCTCTTCTTTTCACAGCTATTTGTAAGGCCTCCCCAGACAGCCATTTTGCCTTTTTGCATTTCTTTTCCATGGGGATGGTCTTGATCACTGTCTCCAGTACAGTGTCATGAACCTCATTGCATAGTTCATCAGGCACTCTATCTATCCTGATCTAGGCCCTTAAATCTATTTCTCACTTCCACTGTATAATCATAAGGGATTTGATTTAGGTCATACCTGAATGGTCTAGCAGTTTTCCCTACTTTCTTCAATTTGAGTCTGAATTTGGTAATAAGGAGTTCATGATCTGAGCCACAGTCAGCTCCTGGTCTTGTTTTTGTTGACTGTATAGAGCTTCTCCATCTTCGGCTGCAAAGAATATAATCAGTCTGATTTCAGTGTTGACCATGTGGTGATGTCCATGTGTAGAGTCTTCTCTTGTGTTATTGGAAGAGGGTGTTTGTTATGACCAGTGCATTTTTTTGGCAAAACTCTATTAGTCATTGCCCTGCTTCATTCCGCATACCAAGGCCAAATATCCCTGTTACTCCAGGTGTTTCCTGACTTCCTACTTTTGCACTCCAGTCCCCTATAATGAAAAGGACATCTTTTGGGGTGTTAGTTCTAAAAGGTCTTGTAGGTCTTCATAAAACCGTTCAACTTCAGTTTCTTCAGCGTTACTGGTTGGGGCATAGACTTGGATTACTGTGATATTGAATGGTTTGCCTTGGAAATGAACAGACATCATTCTGTCGTTTTTGAGATTGCATCCAAGTACTGCATTTCAGACTCTTTTGTTGACCACGATGGCTACTCCATTTCTTCTCAGGCATTTCTGCCCACAGTAGTAGATATAATGGTCATCTGAGTTAAATTCAACCATTCCAGTCCATTTTAGTTCGCTGATTCCTAGAATGTCGACATTCACTCCTGCCATCTCCTGTTTGACTACTTCCAATTTGCCTCAATTAATGGACCTAACATTCCAGGTTCCTATACAATATTGCTCTTTACAGCATTGGACCTTGCTTCTATCACCAGTCACATCCACAACTGGGTATTGTTTTTGCTTTGGCTCCATCCCTTCATTTTTTCTGGAGTTATTTCTCCACTGATCTCCAGTAGCATATTGGATAACTATGGTCAAACCATACAGGTACGACCTAAATCTAACCCCTCTTGATTATACAGTGGAAGTGACAAATAGATTCAAGGGATTAGATCCAATAGACAGAGTGTCTGAAGAACTATGGATGGAGGTTCATAATGTTGTATAGGAGGTAGTGACCCAAACCATCCCAAAGAAAATTAAACTCAAGAAGGCAAAATGGTTCTTTGAAGAAATCTTACAAATAGCTAGGGAAAAAAAAAAAAGAAAAGAGAGAGAGAATTGAAAAGCAGAAGAGAAATGGAATGCAGAGCTTGAATTGGAGAGTTCTGAAGAACAGCAAGCAGAGACAATAAAGGCAACTGAACTGAACTGATGCTTATGACTCAGTTCAAACCTGAGAAGAAAATATAGGATATGGTATTGTTAAACCACTTGAGTTGATATTTGGCGGTTTAACAAAAATAGAACTTAAGTTCTGCCTTCCAGTTCTACTTGAAATATCATTGTTTATGTAACAGAAAAAGTATCAAAGTATTTTTTTATTTCATGATGAAACTAATTTGTAATTTCAGAAAACAATGGCCTATTATGAATTAGATAATTTTGAAAAATGATTATAACAATAGCTGGAGCTTTTAATTCTCCTTTGATTCCAAAATCTTCTATTTACTTTATCATCATCATCAGTTTTATAAAAGTTTATAATATAAAGAATTATAATGTCATCTGCTATTGCTCTGGTTTCTTTTTTCATTTGTCAACAATATTTTGTTTATTGTAGATTGAAAGATGTAAGTTTAAAATATTAGGATCTTTTACTCACACTGAAGAGGCACAGACTGTGCATGGATTAGGATGTAAATATGTCTGATATGGTTTTGGTCTAATATGTTTTCATGGATTAGGATGTAAAGACGTCTAATATGTTTTTGTTCCAGGTTGGATGAATTATGGAATTCTACTTTTTATTCTTATTTTAGTAGCTATACACTGAATAAGATTCATTTATTCTGTAAAGTAACTCATTCACCTCAAAATCATTTTCACAAACTTATTACCTTACAATATTTCCCTGCAATAGTGTTTGAAAGGGAGAAATAAAAAGAGAAAAATAGTAAGATATGATGTTCAATTGAACAAGATTTTGTATGAATTCATTTATATGGTAATTTAGTGCCATGAGGTGCATTTCCAACCTTTTTTATAAAAATAGTAAAAATATATATATTTTAATAATAGTGAAAACAGTACAGAGGTGTGTAATCTGAAAAGTTCATTTTTTAAACCCCTTCCAAACAGTATAACTTCATATAAGTTCATACAGTGAAAACTTAAAATATGTCTAGCTCCAGACATTTATGAAAGTAAATTGAAACCTGAGGTGTAAATTTCAATATCATGAAATTGAACAAAATGTGAGATTTGAGGAAAAGATCCTTTGAGATTACAAAGAACTAAACTTCCTAATATTGGACAACTTCTTGAAAAAAATAATAATACAAGGCAAGAGAATACTTACGTATTCTCTTTCTGGTTGTGGCTAAGTTGCTTCAGTCGTGTCCAACTTTTCGTGACCCTATGGACTGTAGCCCACAAGGCTCCTCTGTCCATGGGATTCTCCAGGCAAGAATACGGAAGTGGGTTGCCATGCCCGGGGATCTTCCCGACCCAGGGATTGAACCTGCATCTCCTACGACTCCTGCCTTGAGGGTGGATTCTTTACTCCTGAGCCACTGGAGAAGCCCCTTGAGATACCTTAAAATAACAAATAGTATATTTGTATATAAATATATATATACATTTATATATCAAAATATGAATAATGTCTAGATTTGTTCAAAAGGTTTGTCAGATGCATCATTTTGACTTAATCTTACTTTGCTCTTATCATGATAATTATGATTAAATCCTGATTATTTTTAAAGAAGCTTTTTGATGAATTTCTATTTTAATAAGTTTATACTACTGTGATTTTCAGTCTTAAGAGAATTATGTTTACATATGTTGAGTCAGCTTGGACATGGAAACCAAATTTCAATTTTCTCACTAACCTTGTAATATTTAACTTAATGGCAGAGCTGTCATATATCTTGATGTATATAATAGCAATATGACAGTTCTAATTTACTTGAAAAAAATTATATGTTTACTTCCTTGCATTAACTTGAACTCAAGTCAAAATTAATATTGCATGCAAAAAAATAGTTTAGTGCAAAAAAACAGTCTTTAGATTTATTCTTTACTGTTGGCATCTTGTGTATCCAATCAGAAGTGTGCTTTTCCTATCGGTACAAGAGAAAATGGATACTTTTTTTTTTTTTTAAGCAAAGGCAGTCTGTCCTCAAATTCCTTTAAGTGTATCTATCTATCCTGAATATTTAGTTATTACTAAAGGCCCAATTGTCAAACAGACTAAGCGATTTATAGCTCCTTCCTAATGTGACTTCTAATTAAAGCATCAATATCTGGGAAGCCCCTTCATGGATCACAGCCTTGTCATGGTGAAAGGGCTTCCATAACTCAATAAAGCTATGAGCAATGCTATGCAGGGCCACCCAAGATGGATGGGTCAGAGTGAATAGTTCTGAAAAAACAGTGGTGCACTGGAGGAGGAAATGGCAACCCACTCCAGTATTCTTGCCTGGAGAATGCCATGTGTGCCTAACAAGTTGCTTCAGTTGAATCCAACTCTTTGTGACCACATGGACTGTAGTCCACCAGGCTCCACTGTCCATGGGGTTCTCCAGGCAAGAATACTGGAGTGGGTTTCCATGCCCTCCTCCAGGGAATCTTCCCAACCCATAGATAGAATCTATGTCTCCTGTGGCTCCTGATTGAAGGTGGATGCTTTACAGCTGAGCCATCAGGGAAGCACCAGAGAACCCCATAGACAGTATGAAAAGGCAAAATAATATGTCAGTGGAAGATGAGACCTCCTCAGGTCAGGAACTGTCCAGAAGGTGCTATTGGGGAAGAGTGGAGGGCAAATACTAAAATCTTGGTGACATTAGTGATAAAGAACCCACCTGCCAATGTGGGAGACATAAGAGACTCAGGTTCGGTCCTTGGGTCTGGAAGATCTCTTGGAGGAGAGCATGGCAACCTACTCTAGTATTCTTGCCTGGAAATTCCCATTGACAGAGGAACCTGGTCAGCTACAGTCCATAAAGTTGCAAAGAGTCTGACACGACTAAAATGACTTAAAACACACACACACACACACACACACACACACACACACACACACAGACCAGTAAGAATGAAGCAACTGGAAAACAATGCTCAACAGTGGATGCATTTTGTGGTAAAAGTAAAGTCTAGTGGTGTAAAGAACAGCGTTGCATAAGAACCTGAATTTTAGGTCCATGTTCAAGGTAAATTGGACATGGTCAAGCAGGAGATGGCAAGAGTGAACACTGACATCTTAGAAATCAGTGAACTAAAATGAAAAGGAATGGGAGAATTCAATACAGATAACCATTATATCTACTACTGTGGGTAAGAATCCTTTAGAAAAAATGGAGTAGCCCTCATAGTCAACAAGAGTCTGAAATGCAGTGCTTGGGTGTAATCTCAAAAACAACAGAATGATCTCAGTTCATTTCCAAGGCAAAACATTCAACATCACAGTAATCCAAGTCTATGCCCCAACCATGAAGCTGAAGTTCTCTGGTTTTATATAGACCTACAAGACCTTCTAGAACTAACGCCAAAAAAAAAAAAAAAAAAAGCCCTTTTCTTCATAGGGGATTGGAATGCAAAAATAGGAGGTTAAGTGATAGGTGGAGTAACAGGCAAGTTTGGCCTTGGGGTGCCAAATTAAGCAGAGTAAAAGCTAACAGTTTTGTCAAAAGAACAGACTGGTTCTAGCAACCAGCCTTTTCCAACAGCCCAAGAGACCCTACACATGGACACCACCAGGCTGCCAATATTAAAATCCGATTGACCACCTTCTTTGCAGCCAGAGATGGAGAAGCTCTAAACAGTTAGCAACAACAAGACCTGGAGCTAACTTTGGCTCAGATGATAAACTCCTTATTTCTACATTCAGGCTTAATTGAAGTAAGGAAAATCACTAGGCCATTCAGGTATGACCTAAATCTAATCCCTTATAATTATACAGTGGAAGTAATGAGTAGATTCAAGAGATTAGATCTGGTAGGCAGAGTTCCTGAAGAACAATGGACAAAGGTTCCTAACACTGTATAGGAGACAATGATCAAAAACATCACAAGGAAAAAGAAATGCAAGACGGCAAATTGATTCTCTGAGAAGGCTTTACAAACAGCTGAGAAAATAAGAGACATGAAAAGCAAGCAAGAAAGGGAAAGATATACCCAACTCAATGCAGAATTCTGGAAAACACCAAGGAGAAATAAGACAGCCTTCTTAAAAGAACAATGCAAAGAAATAGAGGAAACCAATAGAAAGGGAAAGACTAGAAATCTCCCCAAGAAAATTGGAGATATCAAGGGAATATTTCATGAAATGATAGGCATAATAAAGGACAGAAACAGAAAGAATCTAAGAAAAGCAGAAGAAATTGAGAAGAGGTGGCACGCATACACAGAAGATCTATAGAAAAAAAGACCTTAATGACCTGGATAGCCATGATGGTGTGGTCACACACCTACAGCAGGACATCTTGGAGTGTGAAGTCAAGTGATCCTTAGAGAAGGTTACCGTGAACAAAGCTAGTGGAGGGGGTAGGATTCCCACTGAGCTATTTGAAATCCTAAAAGTTGACGCTGTTATACTGCTGCACTCAATATGTCAACAAATATAGAAAACTCAGATGTAACCACAGGACTGGAAAAGTCAATTTTCATTCTAATCCCAAAGAAGGGCAATGCCAAAGAATATTCAAGCTACTCTACAATTGCACTCATTTCAAATGCTAGGAAAGTTATGCTCAAAATTATTTAAGCTAGGCTTTAGCAGTATGTAAACTGAGAACTTCCAGATATACAAGCTGGGTTTAGAAATGGCAGAGGGCCTGGAAAATCCCATGGACAGAGGAGTCTGGTAGGCTGCAGT
This sequence comes from Ovis aries, assembly GCF_016772045.2. Lineage (NCBI taxonomy): Eukaryota > Metazoa > Chordata > Mammalia > Artiodactyla > Bovidae > Ovis > Ovis aries. The sequence goes on along the minus strand of NC_056054.1, from coordinate 148,593,512 downwards.
CCCTGGGGTCACTAGAGTTGGACACAACTGAGCAACTTCACTTTCATTTTTCACTTTCATGCATTGGAGAAGGAAATGGCAATCCACTCCAGTGTTCTTGCCTGGAGAATCCCAGGGACAGGGAAGCCTGGTGGGCTGCCGTCTATGGCGTCGCACAGAGTCGGACATGACTGAAGCGACTTAGCAGCAGCAGCAACAGAGTATTCAGAGATCAAATTGCCAACATTTGTTGCATCATAGAGAAAGAAAGGGAATTTCAGAAAAGCATCTTCTTCTGACTCATTGACTACTCTAATGCCTTTGTGTGGCTTACAACAAACTGTAAAAAATTCTTAAAGAGATGGAAATACCAAACCACCTTACCTGTTTCCTGAGAAACTGTGCAGATCAGGAAACCATAAGCAGAGCTTATGTTACATGAAACAATAGACTGGTTCAAAATTGGGAAAGGAGTACAATAGCCTGTATATTATCACCTTATTTAACTTGTATGCAGTTTACATCATGCAAAATGCTGGACTGGATGAATCACAAGCTGGATTTAAGATTGCCAGGAGAAATATCAATAATCTCAAATATGTGGATGATACCATTCTTATGGCAGAATGTGAAGAGAAACTAAGGAGTCTCTTGATGAGGGTGAAAGAGGAGAGTGAAAAAGCTGGCTTATAACTCAACATTTAAGAAACTAAAATCATGGCTTCTGGCCTCATCACTTTATGGCACAAAGGAGGAAAAGTGAGAACAGTGACAGACTTTATTTTCTTGAGCTTAAAGTCAGTGCATATGGTGACTGCACTGAAATTCAAAGGTACTTGCCCCTTGAAAGAAAAGCTATGACAAACCTAGATATTTTTAAAAAGTGGAGACATCACTTTGCTTACAAAGGTCCATATAGTCCAATATATTGCTTTACCATAAAGAAAATTGCGAGCTGAAAATTGATGCTTTCGAATTGTGGTGCTGGAGAAGAGTCTTTTGGACTTCAAGGAGATCAAACCAGTCAATACAAAAGGAAATCAACCCTAAATATTCATTGGAAGGACTGATGCTGAAGGTGAGGCTATAATACTTTGGCCACCTGATGCAAAGGGACAGCCCATTGGAAAAGACCCTGATGCTGGGAAAGATTAAAAGCAAAAGGAGAAGGGTGTGGCAGAGGATGAGATGTTTAGATGGCATCACTGACTCAATGGACATGATGGGCTCGATAAAGGACTGGACCTAACAGAAGCAGAAGATATTAAGAAGAGGTGGAAAGAATACACAGAAGAACTGTACAAAGAAGACCTTCATGACCCAGATAATCACAATGGTGTGATCACTCATCTAGAGCCAGACATCCTGGAATGTGAAGTCAAGTGGGCCTTAGAAAGCATCACTATGAACAAAGCTAGTGGAGGTGATGGAATTCCAGCGATCTCATGTACACCCGTGGTGGATTCATGTCAATGTATGGCAAAACAAATACAGTATTGTAAAGTAAAATAAAATAAAAATAAAAATAAAAAAAAATCCTGAAAGATGATGCTGTGAAAGTGCTGCACTCAATATGCCAGCACATTTGGAAAACTCAGCAGTGGCCACAGGACTGGAAAAGGTCAGTTTTCATTCCAATCCCAAAGAAAGGCAATGCCAAAGAATACTCAAACTACCACACAATTGCACTCATCTCACACGTGAGTAAAGTAATGCTCAAAATTCTCCAAGCCAGGCTTCAACAGTACTCGAACTGGGAACTTCTTGATGTTCAAGCTGGTTTTAGAAAAGGCAGAGGAGCCAGAGATCAAATTGCCAACATCTGATGGATCAAGGAAAAAGCAAGAGAGTTCCAGAAAAGCATCTATTTCTGCTTTATTGACTATGCCAAAGCCTTTGACTGTGTGGATCACAATAAACTGTGGAAAATTCTGAGAGAGATGGGAATATCAGACCACCTGACCTGCCTCTTGAGAAATCTGTATGCAGGTCAGGAAGCAACAGTTAGGACTGGACATGGAACAACAGACTGGTTCCAAACAGGAAATGGAGTACATCAAGGCTGCATATTGTCACCCTGCTTATTTAACTTCTATGCAGAGTACATCATGAGAAACGCTGGACTGGAAGAAACACAAGCTGGAATCAAAATTGCCAGGAGAAATATCAATAACCTCAGATATGCAGATGACACCACCCTTATAGCAGAAAGTGAAGAGGAACTAAAAAGCCTCTTGATGAAAGTGAAAGAGGAGAGTGAAAAAATTGGCTTAAAGCTCAACATTCAGAAAACGAAGATCATGGCATCCGGTCCCATCACTTCATGGGAAATGGATGGGGAAACATTGGAAACAGTGTCAGAGTTTATTTTTTGGGGCTCCCAAATCACTGCAGATGGTGACTGCAGCCATGAAATTAAAAGACGCTTAGTCCTTGGAAGAAAAGTTATGACCAACCTAGATAGCATATTGAAAAGCAGAGATATTACTTTGCTGACTAAGGTCCATCTAATCAAGCCTATGGTTTTTCCTGTGGTCATGTATGGATGTGAGAGTTCGACTGTGAAGAAGTCTGAGCACCAAAGAATTGATGCTTTTGAACTGTGGTGTTGGAGAAGACTCTTGAGAGTCCCTTGGACTGCAAGGAGATCCAACCAGCCCATTCTGAAGGAAGTCAGCCCTGGGATTTCTTTGGAAGGAATGATGCTAAAGCTGAAACTCCAATACTTTGGCCTCCTCATGTGAAGAGTTGACTCATTGGAAAAGACTCTGATGCTGGGAGGGATTGGGGGCAGGAGGAGAAGGGGACGACAGAGGATGAGATGGCTGGATGGCATCACGGACTCGATGGACGCGAGTCTGAGTGAACTCCAGGAGTTGGTCATGGACAGGTAGGCCTGGCATGCTGCGATTCATGGAGTCTCAAAGAGTTGGACACGACTGAGCAACTGAACTAAACTGAACTGAACTGAGGAAGATAGTGAAGGACAGGAAATCTTGGTGTGCTGCAGTCCATAAGGTTGCAGAGTCAGATACAACTTAATGACTGAACAACAAAAACAAACCTGACTTAACAGGAATATTGCCTCAACTGGGCTAGGCAGACCAAGGCAGATTCAACGATGAAGCCTATTCAGAAAAATGGGCTCAGATTTATCTAATCAAAATTTGGTCAAGGAGAATTTTTGGCAGTTGTTCTAAGGTCAAAGGTACTAGAGTAATTAAACTTACTTAAAAAATAAACCTTTACTTTGACTTCCAGTGAGAGTCAAATTATCATGAGCTCTTGACTATCCATCAGTAATTAAGTGAATCAACAATAAGCATTAGAAAGAAATGCTGGAAATAAATGGGACATGAACAAAAGGCAATCTATATAGCTGTCATTGAGAATCCTGAATATCCATACTTATCAGAAAGTATCTAAGTGGTTTCTTTATAGAAAAAGAAATAGTGATAGATTTTTAAATTAACATATTTTGTATTCATAAACCATGATCTATAATTTTCAAGCAACCTAAAGGACCTAAAATTTTCAAGGAACATGCAAGCTATGACCACAATAAAATATTTTAAGAGTGGAAGCTTATAAAAAGTTGAACATTGTGTGTTTGTAAAGCTCTCCAAATTGAAAAATAAAAATGCATGCAATTAGAACCGCAGGGATTTGATTTTATAGTTAGTTTAAGCAAATGGTTCATGACTCACTTTGGTGGGGGAAAAAAGAGGTATTGTATTAGTGAAGAATAAAGGCAGCAAAAATACTTGTTCACAAATATCACTTGAAATATCAAAGGAAAGTTACAGTGAAATTATGATTTCACTATGCAATGAAAATATATATGTCAATCTTTTAATATTGTTTTGATGATTATTGAATAGTATGTGGAGAGAGTTTCAGTAAAAGCAAAACAGTAGTATTTTGAGGGTGTGAGGGATAATATAGTAGTGAAAATATGTACAATAAATTGTGACAGCATTTGTCTGAAAAATACTCTTTCAAAGGTAACTCAAAAGATGAAAATAATAAAGTAAGTTATAAGATTTTGCACTGGAAATGTTTTATGACAGAAATTTATTTCTAATTCTGTTATTCTTAATGAGTATTTGAAAGACATCATATCTGGAAACCAATTTCACTGCCATTATATATGGAATAAAGGATAACTGAGTCTTCGTAAAACCACAAAACTGTAATCTAGACATCTTTTTAATTTCTGGTAAATGAAATAAAGCACTCATTACACTGTATAAATTAATTGGCAACCATGATAATCCACAGACTTCCAATGAAATCACAATGAACTTTGTGAAATTAACAGCTTCAGACCATCTTGTAATTATGTTAGCAGCTCTGTTTCTCATGTAAAAATGTCATAAGAAATAAATGAAGTTAATATTTACCTTATGAACAACAGTTTCATAGTTCACATGTTGAGTTAATGGCTAATCAAAAATGATATAAAAATATGGCAATGGAATGAGACTCATCATTAGAAAAAAATTGCTGTGGGCTAATCAAGCACAATCCAATGTGGAAAACAAGAGATCTCAAAGAAGTTATTCAAATTGAGAGATGCTGTGCTTTGTTAACGTATTATGTGCAACAATCATATTTAGAGGGTTACACATGAAAAAAGTATTACATGCAAGAAGAGTTTGGAATGTTAAATTCCATTTTTTTATTTTATAATATAAATTTTTTATTTTAATTGGAGGCTAATTACTTTACAATATTGTATTGGTTTTGCCACATATTGACATGAATCCATTTTCTAAATATAAGGTTTTATATATCTCTACCTTCAATTCTAATTCTGGCTTTCCTAGGAGAAGTTTTTTTTCAATAATATAATGTATCTTTGTTATATTTTTATAAAATGTTGGTAAGATTAAATATTTTTGATGTGTCCCTTTATTTAGAAGTTGTTAGTTTTTCATACATGTTTGGTGGGATTCACCATATATTTATCATAATCACATTATATTTAATAATTCAAAGTACTTAGAATATAAAAATGTATATTCCAACATTATACCTTTTAAACATGAATCGAGAAGTTCCAAAATAGCATAAACACATACATATAGTTTTGTGACACAGATACATATATACAAACCTACCTACCTAAATACACATTTATACACATACACTTACATATAATTTGTATTCAGTGCATGTTTATATGGTTGGATGTAATTCATAATGGCACGTAAATTTGACTTTCTTACTGGATGTTCTTAAGGTCGATGTGCTATATATTCTTGGCAGAATACTCTGGTAAAGCTTTAGTTTCATCAGAATTTTATCTACATCAGCAAAAATGATGAAAAGTTTTTATCTTGAGGACCAATCAACACTGATTAATTAGTAACATCTGTCTGGATTGTTATGTTGAGAAAGATCTAATATTATATTCAGGTTTAATAAGAAAGATTCTTAACAATGGAGAAAAGAAGCCTATATGGTATTCTTTGTCTATTTCTCTACTCATTACTGAACCTGAAGGACCATCTCAGGAAACCAACAATGTTATTCACGGCTAGGTACAAATAAAAAATGATTTCCCCCATCTTCTGTACACTCATAGGATTTTACAAGCATTGTATACTCATAGATATTATCACATCTTTTCATTATTTTAAAAGTCAATCTTTTCTATTAGAATTCAAGCTTCTCTATGGCATTATTTCTACATAGTGCTGCTGTGTCGCTTCAGTCGTGTCCAACTCTGTGCGACACCATATACGGCAGCCCACCAGGCTACCCCGTCCCTGGGATTCTCCAGGCAAGAACACTGGAGTGGGTTGCCATTTCCTTCTCCATTCTACACAGTATACTCAATAAACGTTCATTTCATGACTAAAAAGATGAAAAGGTGGTGTAATTCAGAGGTTTGAACATTAATATTTTACTTGTGGAAGCAACCCCAAAGCAACTATTGATGATATAATTCAGTCCTAGGGCTAAATACATGATCCATGTGTTAAATCAAATTGTCATGATATATATTTCCTACCCTAATGGACTGTATAATTTAATTCATCAGAAAAGATCTCTTGTCTGCTGAAGGCAGCTTTTTCATTTAACCTTATCACATGGTTTGGAAAGAACCTTCTTCGTTTCCTGAATGAGTTCAGCTTGATTTCTCCTGAATGCAGCCAAATTTGAGCCAAATTTGACAAAGATGTAGAAAGGGAGAGAAGAATACAACCAAGATCTTCTACAGAATAATTATTACTTCAGAGAAGAGCTATTGAGTATTAGACACTATTGGAAAATAGCCTTGCAATGCCACTTAAAATGAAAAATGACACAGTACCCTAAAACCAATATATTTCCCAAATTTCAAAATTACCAATTTTAACATAAGATATGCCAAGTATACTTCATTGACAGCTTTCTAAAGCAAAATTTTATATATTTTCTCATCCACCTTCTCATTTATTTGTACAACATATTATGATTTTTTTTTTATGGGTCATCAACTCTTCAAGACACTGAGGATTCAAAGAATAGCAGTACAGAAAATCTTGGATGAAGGTCATTGACTGACTTTGTTAGATTGTTATGGAGACTGTGGCAAGTATGGGTTTACACTGTTGAAGTGCAGCATTGGCTTCATATAATGAAATTATCTGACATCACAGGAACTTGAAATCATCTGATATACAGATTCAAGCTCCAGCCATCTAAGACTGATTTGGACCGCCAAGCATCCAACTGGGCACCTGTGAATGTTCCATTGGTGATCTTTTATCTTCAGAGTGCCCCCAAATCCACCCTCTGAACATGTTAGGCTGCCAGTTTCTGAACATATATCTCATGAAGAAGACGAGCTTAGTTGCACCTGCACAGAAGGACTGTTACTTCATTTTTTTTTTCTCATCTCCAATTAGCCTTCCCCACATTTTCCACACCTCAGGCAACTGTGTTTCTTTAGCTCATAAATATCACAAGTCCTCAGACTTCAGGGAGATGGATTTGAGACTTTTTCTCTTATCTCATCTCTTGACTGCTTTGTGGATAAATCTTTTCTGTGTTGCAAACACTGGAATCTCAGCAGTTGGTTTGCTGTATGTCAAACAAGCAAACCTGAATCAGTATCAATATCAGGTATGTATCTTATCCTTATGTTAACTACATCTTGACCCAAACTAAACATATTTAAAGTGCTCAGTAGCCACCTTTGGCTAGTGGTTACTGCACTGGATAGAACAGTTCTAGAGCCCCAATTGGTAATCTTTTTTTATGTTTTATTTTTCCTATTAGAAATTCATGGTAATCTTGCAAAACAGGGATCATATCTTAATAAATGTGTTATTTATTTTAATTTTTTATTACCTCACCATCTGACATGTGGGATCTTAGTTCTCTAACCAGGGATCAAACCTGCATCCCCTGCATTGGAAGCACAGAGTCTTAACTGCTGGACTGCCAGGAAAGTCCATAAATGTGTTGTTTGTATTTGAAACTTTTATCACAGAAACTGGCAACTATTATGAAGCAGGTAAAACTAGATTGAGGAAGAGGAGTCAATGTGAGGTTGCTGAGAGCTGATGGACCAATGGAAGGTGAGAAAGTAGTAAAAGCATTTGCAAGCTAATCTAGACTAGCTGTTGTTTCTGCTCAGTTGGGTCCAAAACTTTGCGAACCCATGGACTGTAACTCCTCTGTCCATGCCAGGCATATCCCATGCCAGGCTCCTCTGTCCATGGGATTTCCCAGGCAAGAGTACTGGAGTGGGTTGCCATTTTCTTCTTGGGGGGATCTTCCCAACCCAGGGATTGAACCCACATCTCTTGCATTGGCCGGCGGATTCTTTATCACTGTACCACCTGAGAAGTCCAGAATAGCTGTTACTATAATAAAATCATTTTGAGTTTATTTTTGTGTGCAGTGTTAGGAAGTGATCTAGTTTCATTCTTTTACAAGTGGTTGACCAGTTTTCCCAGCACCACTTGTTAAAGAGATTGTCTTTACTCCATTGTATATTCTTGCCTCCTTTGTCAAAGATAAGGTGTCCATATGTGTGTGGGTTTATCTCTGGGCTTTCTATTTTGTTCCATTGATCTATATGTCTGTCTTTGTGCCAGTACCATACTGTCTTGATGACTGTGGCTTTGTAGTAGAGCCTGAAGTCAGGCAGGTTGATTCCTCCAGTTCCATTCTTCTTTCTCAAGATTGCTTTGGCTATTCGAAGTTTTTTGTATTTCCATACAAATCTTGAAATTATTTGTTCTAGTTCTGTGAAAAATGTGGCTGATAGCTTGATAGGGATTGAATTGAATTTGTAAATTGCTTTGGGTAGTATACTCATTTTCACTATATTGATTCTTCCGATCCATGAACATGGTATATTTCTCCATCTATTAGTGTCCTCTTTGATTTCTTTCATCAGTGTTTTATAGTTTTCTATATATAGGTCTTTAGTTTCTTTAGGTAGATATATTCCTAAGTATTTTATTCTTTTCGTTGCAATAGTGAATGGAATTGTTTCCTTAATTTCTTTTTCTACTTTCTCATTATTCGTGTATAGGAATGCAAGGGATTTCTGTGTGTTGATTTTATATCCTGCAACTTTACTATATTCATTGATTAGCTCTAGCAATTTTCTGGTGGAGTCTTTAGGGTTTTCCATGTAGAGGATCATGTCATCTGCAAACAGTGAGAGTTTTACTTCTTCTTTTCCAATTTGGATTCCTTTTATTTCTTTTTCTGCTCTGATTGCTGTGGCCAAAACTTCCAGAACTATGTTGAATAGTAGCGGTGAAAGTGGACAGCAAACTAGTACAGCCACTATGGAGAACAGTGTGGAGATTCCTTAAAAAATTGCAAATAGAACTACCTTATGACCCAGCAATCCCACTTCTGGGCATACACACCAAGGAAATCAGAATTGAAATAGACACATGTACCCCAATGTTCATTGCAGCACTGTTTATAATAGCCAGGACACGGAAACAACCTAGATGTCCATCAGCAGATGAATGGATAAGAAAGCTGTGGTACATATACACAATGGAGTATTACTCAGACGTTAAAAAGAATTCATTTGAATCAGTTCTGATGAGATGGATGAAACTGGAGCTGATTATACAGAGTGAAGTAAGCCAGAAAGAAAAACACCAATACAGTATACTAACACATATATATGGAATTTAGGAAGATGGCAATGACGACCCTGTATGCAAGACAGAGAAAGAGACACAGATGTGTATAACGGACTTTTGGACTCAGAGGGAGAGGGAGAGGGCGGGATGATTTGGGAGAATGACATTCTAACATGTATACTATCATGTGAATTGAATCGCCAGTCTATGTCTGATGCAGGATACAGCATGCTTGGGGCTGGTGCATGGGGATGACCCAGAGAGATGTTATGGGGAGGGGAGGTGGGAGGGGGGTTCATGTTTGGGAATGCATGTAAGAATTAAAGATTTTAAAATTTAAAAAATAAAAAACTAAAAATAAATAAATAAATAAATAAATAAAATAAAATCATAATTATGGGTTTACCTTCCTTTTTGTATAGGATGCTTTGTTAGATCGCTGCTGTAACATATTACCACAGTTTAGTGGCTTACAACAATAAAGATGTAAATCTTAAAGTTCTGGAGCTTGGAAATCTGAAATGAGCTTTAAGGGGCCAAATGCATGTTGTTGCTTAGATCGTGCTCTGTAGGAGATTTCTGGAGATTACGAGTGAAATGACATAAAGCATACAAGACATACAAGAGACAGAAAAGACAGACAGGACACCACTCTGGCCAGAGGAACAACTGGGCAAACTAATTGCCGTTTATTATTATAAAGCCCTCCTTAGGCAGAATTCCAGACTTTAAGAATAAGCCTTTTCAGTACAGTGCAGGTGCATACATGTTATCGTATAGCAAAGGGAAATGAAATCTCTGTCTACTGAAGAGTCTGCCCAAAGCCCTCATCTTCTTCTTATTTCAAGAAGGGAATGCTCCCTCATTTGCAAGGGACCATTAAACTCAAGGCTGTGTCCAGACTCTTTGGCAGAATGCCTCGTATGCAAGGACACTCAGCCTGAGCAAAGAGACCCGTTTGCAGGCACATCTCTGCTACCCTATTAACCCTTCAATGCTCCCTCTGGAAGCTTGAGAAAATAATTAGTTTCTTTGCCTTTTCTAGCTTCTAGAACTGTATTCCTTGCATTCTTTTCCTCTTGGCTCCATTTTCCTTCCTCAAAGTCAGCATCTTAGTATTTTCCAATGTTTTTCTGTTTCCTTAATTATGTCAACCTCTAGTAATTCAGCTGGTAAGAATCCACCTGCAATTCAGGAGACCTGGTTCAATTTCTGGTTTGAAAAGATCCGCTGGAGAAGGGATAGGCTACCTACTGCAGTATTCTGGATTCCCCTGGTGGCTCAGATGGTAAAGAATCCACCTGCAATGTGAGAGACGTGGGTTCGATCAGTGGGTTACGAAGATAACTGGAGAACGGAATGGCTACCCCCTCCAGTATTCTTTCCTGGAGAATTCCATGGACAGAGGAGCCTGGCAGGCTACAATCCTTGGGGTTGCAAAGAGTCAGACATGACTGAGCGACTTTCACTGTTTCCCTGAGCCTGCCTCCTCTTAGGAGGATCTTTGTAATTTTATCAAGTTCACCTGGATAACACCCTTAAAATAGTCATATATGCAAAGGCTCTTTCGTTATAAAAAGGACATTTACAGGGATTAGAATGTGAACATCTTTGGGGGCCACTATTCAGCCAATCACATATACCTATTGATTTAAACATTTATTTACTGAAAAAGCATATATAAAAAATTTTTTAATATTATGTGTCCTTAGTCATTCAGTCATGCCTGACTCTTTGCAACCCCATGGACTGAGCCCACCAGGCTTCTCTGACCATGGGGATTATCCAGGCAAGAACACTGAAGTGGATTGCCATGCCCTCCTCCAGGGAATCTAAAAACATAAATATTAATAAACCATTGATTCATGAATATTAGTATTAATATTCATAATGTTCATTAGTATTAAATTAACTAGCACTATAAGTCTGTAAGGATTATATGTGGTTCTCTTTTTTCTAGGTTACACAGTTTTATCTTTTCTAAATATTTTCCAGATATACATGTAAAATATACATATATTTTTAGTTAGCTAAATTGAGTATGATTTGAAAGAAGGAAAAAATAACACACCCTTGGAATTGTATATGTGAGAGACTGCTAGTCCTTTATATTAGCATTGAGTTAATGTGTTTATATCATAAGGCTTGATAGTATTTTAATTAGAACTATACAGATCATAAATTTTAATCATTAGTGTAATTTAATTTAATACCAAAAGATATGTGAGTCGCATATAAATTGTATTCCTGCTCTTTCTTTTTTCCAACTGCTATCTCAGGTAAGGGAAAAATTGTCATATTATTTTTCCTACAAAGCCCTGCTTAATTTTTGCCACCTTCTTCTCACTCCTTCAGTAAGTGGAGATTTAAAAGGATAAAGCACAATGCCACAGTATTGTCAATAAATATTCTGCCTGTCATCAAGAATTTTATAAATCAGCAGTAGATAGTGGTTAATAAAAACTGATAAGATAGAAATGCTTCAAACAATTGTTTATTGTCATAACCCCACTATGCATTTCTTCAGTGCTGTTTAATAAATAATCATGATCAAATTTTATCCAGTAACATTTTTCAAAAGAACAGAGTGGACTTGTCCTTATTTATACAAACATTGCACCTAGGATTTAAATGCTATTTCATTGTTAAAAATTACATTTTAGGTTATTATATTGATATGAATTATGAAACCAAGCACTTCTATAAATGCAATAAGTTGGGCTGTGAGTGGAAAAAGTACTTTACAATAATGTAGCAACATCATCATTTTCACCTAAATCTTTTATAATAACATAATACTACTGCTAAACCACTAGAATCATTACTTTAAGTGACTCCTCTTAAATCTATAAACAAGTATTAAGGAAAATATTTTAAGATTTTAATATTTAGGTAAAAATAAAGGTAAATAGACTTGATATCATTTCTTCCTTATAGTATTGATTTACAATTCGTATTTATCTACTACAATTTACCTAAAACATAATGCCTAGAAAACATTCTTTGGCTAACATCTATTATTAATCAGTTTGGCTATTGTGACAAAATCCTAACTGTGCTTTCATCATCTAGAAACTGTTGTAACATTTCACGAGACTACCATTAAATCAATTCCCCTGGTAATAATTTTACTTTTTATAAAAGTACAAACTAATATTATTATACTGGACTTTCTTCAGATTTGCTAGGAATAGAAAATTCTTCTTGCCAATAAGTTGAAAGAAATCATCATCATTTGCAAACAGTCTTGAGAAAGAAGAATGGAACTGGAGGAATCAATCTGCCTGACTTCAGTCTCTACTACAAAACCACAGTCATCAAGACAGTATGGTACTGGCACAAAGACAGAAATATAGATCAATGGAACAAAATAGAAAGCCCAGAGATAAATCTACACATCTATGGACACTTTATTTTTGACAAAGGAGGCAAAAATATACAATAGAGAAAAGACAATCTCTTTAACAAGTGGTCCTGGGAAAACTGGTCACCCACTTGTAAAAGAATGAAATTAGATCACTTTCTAACACCATACACAAAAACAAACTCAAAGTGGATTAAAGATTTAAATGTAAGACCAGAAACTATAAAACTCCTAGAAGAGAACATAGGCAAAACACTCTCTGACATACATCACAGCAGGATCCTCTATGACCCACCTCTCAGAATACTGGAAATAAAGGCAAAAATAAACAAATGGGACCTAATTAAAATTAAAAGCTTCTGCACAAAAAAGGAACCTATAAGCAACGTGATAAGACAGCCTTCAGAATGGGAGAAAAAAATAGCAAATGAAGCAACGGACAAAGAATTAATCTCAAAAATATACAAGCAACTCCTGCAGCTCAATTCCAGAAAAATAAAAGACCCAATCAAAAAGTGGGCCAAATAACTAAACAGAAATTTCTCCAAAGAAGACATACAGATGGCCAACCAAACACATGAAAAGATGCTCAACATCACTCATTATCAGAGAAATGCAAATCAAAACCACAATGAGGTACCATTTCACTCCAGTCAGAATGGCTGCTATCCAAGAGTCTACAAGCAATAAATGCTGGAGAGGGTGCGGAGAAAAGGGAACCCTCCTACACTGTTGGTGGGAATGCAAACTAGTACAGCCACTATGGAGAACAGTGTGGAGATTCCTTAAAAAACTGGAAATAGAACTGCCTTATGACCCAGCAATCCCACTACTGGGCATACACACTGAGGAAACCAGAATTGAAAAAGACACGTGTACCCCAGTGTTCATTGCAGCACTGTTTATAATAGCCAGGACATGGAAGCAACCTAGATGTCCAAGGGTAGGGTAGCATTGAAACATGTAAATTATCATATGTGAAATGAATCACCAGTCCAGGTTCGATGGATGATACAGGGTGCTCTGGGCTGGTGTACTGGAATGACCCAGAGGGATGGTATGGGTAGGGTGGTGGGAGGGGTGTTCAGGATGGGGAACAACTGTACACCCATGGCAGATCCATGTCAATGTATGACAAAACCAATTCAACATTGTAAAGTAAAAGTAACAGAGAAAAAAAGAAAAAAAGTAAAATAAAAAACTTAAACTAAATAGGTAACTGAAAAGACCTGCTGTATAGCACAGGGAACTCTGCCCAGTGTTATGTGGCACCCTGGATGGGAGGGAAGTTTGGGGGAGAATGGATACCATGTATGTGTGACTGAGTCCCTTCACTGTTCACCTGAAACTATCACAATATTGTTTGTTAATCAACTAAACCCCAATACAAAATAGAAAATAAAAAAAAAAAAAAGAAAGAAAGAAAGACAATACAGCACAATGTTTAAGAGTTTCCCTGATAGCTCAGTTGGTAAAGAATCTGCCTGCAAGGCAGTGTACCTGGTTTGATTCCTGGGTTGGGAAGATCCGCTGGAGAAGGAATAGGCTACCCACTCCAGTATTCTTGGGCTTCCCTTGTGGCTCAGCTTGTAAAGAATCAGCCTGCAATGCAGGAGACCTGGGTGCAATCCCTGGGTTAGGAAGATCCCCCAGAAAAGGGAAAGGCTACCCACTCCAGTATTCTGGCCTGGAGAATTCCTTGGACTGTATGGTCTATGGGGTCACGAAGAGTTGGACACAACTGAGCAACTTCCACTCACTCTCACTAGCTTGAAAACCTGGTTCCACTTACATGACCTTGGACAGATCCATCAGTTTCCTCACATAAACTGAGAATGAAAATAGTCCTTACCTTATAGTGTTTTTGTGAGGAACAAATGAATTCATAAATGTATAAGCCTTACATGACTTCAGTAAGTATGTGCTCAGTTGTGTCCAACTCTTTGCGACCTCATGGACAGTTGCCTGCCAGTCTCCTCTGTCTATGAGATTTCCCAGGCAAGAGTACTGGAATGGGTTGCCATTTTCTTCTCCAGGGGTTCTTCCCAATCCAGGAATGGAACCCAGGTCTCCCTCATTGCAGGTAGATTCTTTACATCTGAGCCACCAGTGCTCAATAAATGTTAGTTGATGTTAGGTCTTCTGTACGAAAAGACAATGATAGCAATTATGATAAATCACTATATAACTGATGAAAGAAAACAAAAGAAAATAAGTTTAATGGTCATATTTTAAGAAGCTTTGAATTATTCTGTAATTCCAGAATTTGTACAAGTGAAGATTATAAATAATACCTACTATGTGCTGCTGCTGCTAAGTCGCTTCAGCCGTGTCTGTCTCTGTGCGACCCCATAGACAGCAGCCCACTAGGCCCCCCCATCCCTGGGATTCTTCAGGCAAGAACACTGGAGTGGGTTGCCATTTCCTTCTCCAATGCATGAAAGTGAAAAGTGAAAGTGAAGTCTCTCAGTCGTGTCCGACTCTTAGCAACCTCATGGACTGCAGCCTACCAGACTCCTCCATCCATGGGATTTTCCAGGCAAGAGCACTGGAGTGGGGTGCCATCGCCTTCTCCTATACTATGTGCTAAATGCCCAATATACATAATAATGGTTTCTATCATTAATGAAACTATTAATTGAATTTTTGAGACTGATAAAATCTTGATCTGAAACTGATAAAGGCAGTGCAAATATGAAAGACACAGGTCAAATTGCCTAGGAAACTAAGCAAAATTTCCAATTAAACTACAAACTACAATGCTTCCAATGCTGTATTTAAATGATAAATCATTACTAAAAAGTGTTTTCCCAGGAATAAGTAGTTTATCATCAGAAAAATCTATCCGTGTAAGATGCCACAAAGATAAATAAAAAAGAAAGCATTTTGATGCAAACATTTGATGTGTATTCATTCATGTCTGACTCTTTGCAATCTTATGGATTGCAACCCCCCAGGCTCCTCTGTCCATTGAATTTTCCCAGCAAAATACTGGAGTAGGTTGCCATTTCCTTCTCCAAGGTATTTCCTGACTCAGAGATTGAACCTGTGTCTCCTGGGTCTCCTGAATCACAGGTAGATTCTTTACTTCTGAGCCACCAAGGAAGGCAAACATTTGATGCATTCAATAACTATTAATTGTGTAAGGTCTTAGGGAAAGAGGAATAAAAGCAACTTTTTCATGTAATAAAAGATATTTATGTAAAACTTGTAAAATATTTATTTGTACATAATGGAAAAGGTTTGAACTATTCCACTTATAACTGGGAAAATTTAACATTTGCACTATAATATTTAGGGATAGCATTCAAAATATTCAAAAACTTGTCCAGAATCAATACCAAACAATGAGATCTGATGTAGTCAAATTTCACTGGAACTCACCAGCAGATTTCCAGCTTTGCTGCAAATAAAATATAGGGAAACAACAATGGGAATCCCTAGTGACTCAGTGGTAAAGAATTTGCCTGCCATTGCAAGAAAGTCAGGAGACTTGCTGTGGGCTCAGTCGTGTCCGGCTCTGTGACACAATGGACTGTAGCCTGTCAGGTTCCTTTGTCCATGGAATTTTCCAGGCAAAAATACTGGAGTGGATTGCCATTTTCTACTCCAGGGGATCTTCCTGACCCAGGGACCAAACCCACATCTCTTGCATCTCCTTCATCAGCAGGCAGATTCTTTACAACTGTGCCACCTGGGAAGCCTGCTTTTCTAGTAGATAATTTAATTCTTAAAACAAGAAATAATTAGGAATGAAAAAGTAAAAAGAAATACAGTTAACTAGAAAACATGTCATATACTACACACTGTAAGATTTGATACATTTTATCAAACAGGCATGGGAAACTTAATAGTTATATTAATACATGCACCATAAGGTTTGCATGAAATTAGTATCTTTATTTTTTCTTTTTTAATTTTAATTGGAGGCTAATTACTTTACAATATTTTGGTGTTTTTTGCCATACATTCACATGACTCAGCCATGGGTGTACATGTGTTCCCAATCCTGACCCTCCCTATCCCATCCCTCAGGGTCATCCCCGTGTACCAGCCCTGAGCACCCTGCCTCATGCATCAAACCTGGACTGGTGATTATGAAATTAGTATCTTTAAAATGAGGTTATTGGGTATTAAAAATAAATCAAACAAATAAAAATATATTTTTGTTTCTTAATTGTCATTCTCTCATAAAAGTGTAAGGACCTATATTACACACAAAAGAGTATATTTTCTATTAAAATTGATTCAACTTTAATATATACATTTAAGCCATGGCTTTACAAAAAGATAGGTATGTAATCTGTAGGCCTAAGAACAAACATATATATATATATATATATATATATATATACACACACACATACATATGTGTATGTGTATAATTGTCATAGAACCATAGGTTTTTTGCCTTGAAACTGATGAAGCACTGGCCTCAAATTTTAAAAATAGGATATTCAATATTCAAGGGATGAGAACATGAAAGAGTCATTACTCCATAGGCCATGGGAAAGCTCAGTGGGTGGCTTAGACAGCTGATGATTTCCAAGGGAACAAAGAGAATATGCTAGTTTTTCTAGAAAGCTGAATCTGAGTCATGAAGTGCTGTAATTATTGGTTTAAAAATCAATTCTTTTCATCTTAGGAAGCCAGTATGTTCTATCCAAAATTAGATTTGCATGAAATGGTATCTGTGAGCTAGTTAACTTTTTGTTTTCTTTTTACTGAATTTCCCTTTAGTAGTTGAATGTGTACCGAATGCAGGCCAGTTGGTAGCAACTGAAATGGTTAATGTTTGATGGCAATATTCAGTAATAAATGGAAACATTTGAAAGTCAGTGATAACAGTTTCATGAGATATCAGAATATGAAAACCAACCATCATTTAACCTTGTTCATCTATATTTTAAGTTTTTTGAATGCCCTGAATTAGATACTATATTTCTGGTACATCTAAATCTTTTAGTCTATGTTTGTTTTGTTTGAAGTCACTCAGTCGTGTCCAACTCTTTGCGACCCTGTGGACTGTAGCCGCCAGGTTCCTCTGTCCATGGGATTCTCCAGGCAAGAATACTGGAGTGGGTTGCCATTTCCTTCTCCAGGGGATCTTCCCAATCCAGGGATCAAACCCGGGTCTCCTGCTTTGCAGGCAGACGCTTTATCCTCTGAGCCAGTAGGGAAGACATTGTATTAATTTGTATTACTAAAATATATAAAAAGCATTAAAATTAATACCAGGGATATGATGGCTATAGCTAAAAGCTAAAATATGACTAAAAATGTGAATGCGCATTTATTTTATTGTACATACACAACTAAAAAGGAAGAAAATAAATTGCTTTTAGATTTTGTGTCTTAAGTATTTGAACACTTTGACATATTTTACAACTGGTTGTAAAATGGAGAAACATTACAAAATAAAAACATCTCTCACTTAGGAGAATGCATTTCACGGCACAGACTGAAAAGAAATTTCTTCTTTCTGTATACCCTTGGATAGCACTATCTGGATCTCTCTCCCAGATTGATATCAAGTCAACAATAATTATTATTCTAAAACAAACTCTGAGAGCAGCAAGCCTGGCTCAGGCAGCTTGTTCAGTTCAGTCGCTCAGTATTATCCAACTTTTTATGACCATGTAGACTACAGAATGCCAGGCGTCCCTGTCCATCACCAACTCCCAGAGTCTGCTCAAACTCATGTCCATGGAATCAGTGATGCCATCCAACCATCTCATCCTCTGTTGTTCTCTTCTCCTCTTGCCTTCAGTCGTGCCCAGCATCAGGATCCTTTCCAATGAGTCAGTTCTTCCCATTAGGTGGACAAAATATTGGAGTTTCAGCTTCAGCACTAGTCCTTTCAATGAGCATTCAGGACTGGCTTACTTTAGGATGGACTGGTTGGATCTCCTTGCAGTCCAAGGGACTCTAAAGAGTTTTCTCTAATACTACAGCTCAGAAATATTAATTCTTCAGCACTGAGCTTTCTTTATAGCCCCACTCTCACATCAATACTTGACTACTGGAAAAAAAGAAAAAACATAGCTTTGACTAGATTGACCTTTGTCGGCAAAGTAATGCCTCTGCTTTTGAATATGATGTCTAGGTTGGTCATAGCTTTTCTTCCAAGGAGCAAGTGTCTTTTAATTTTATGGCTGCAGTTATTATCTGCAGTGATCTTGGAGCCCCTAGAAATAAAGTCTGTCACTGTTTCCATTGTTTCCCCATCTATTTGCCATGGAGTGGTGAGACCAGGTGCCATGATCTTAGTTTTATGAATGTTGAGCTTTAAGCCAACTTTTTCACTCTCCTCTTTCACTTTCAACAAGAGACTCTAGCTCTTCTTTGCTTTCTTCCATAAGGGTGGTGTCATCTGTGTATTTGAGGTTATTGATATTTCTCCCAGAGGTCTTAATTCCAGCTGTGCTTCATTCAATCTGGCATTTCATGTGAAGTACTCTGCATATAAGTTAAATAAGCAGGGTGACAATATATAGCCTGACGTACTCCTTTCCCAATTTGGCCCCAGTTTGTTGTTCCATGTCCAGTTCTAACTGTTGCTTCCTATCCTCCAAACAGATTTCTCAGGAGGCAGGTAAGGTGGTCTGGTATTCCCATCACTTGAAGAATTTTCCAGTTTGTTGTGATCCACACTGTCAAAGGCTTTGATATAGTCAATAAAGCAGAAGTAGATGTTTTTCTGGAACTCTCTTGCTTTCTCAATAATCCAATGGATGTTGGCAATTTGATCTCTGGTTCCTCTGCCTTTTTTAAATCCAGCTTGAACAAGTGGAAGCTCACAGTTCACGTACTGTTGAACCCTGGCTTGGAGTATTTTGAGCATTATTTTGCTAGCATGTGAGATGACTGCAAGTGTGCAGTAGTTTGAGCATTCTTTGGCATTGCCTTTCTTTGGGATTGGAATGATAACTGACCTTTTCCAGCCCTGTGGCCACTGCTGAGTTTTCCAAATTTGCTGGCATATTGAGTGCAGCACTTTCAAAGCATTCTCTTTCAGAAATAGATGAAATAGCTCAACTGGAATTCTATCCCCTCCACTAGCTTTGTTTGTAGTGATGCTTCCTAAGCCCACTTAACTTCACATTACAGGATGTGTGGCTCTAGGTGAGTGATCATACCTGCATGGTTATCTGGGTCATGAAGATTTTTGGTTGTCATCCTTCTGTATATTCTTGCCACCTCTTCTTAATATCTTCTGCCTCTGTTAGGTCCATACAATTCCTATCCTTTATTGTGCCCATCTTTGCATGAAATGTTCCTTTGGTATCTCTAAGTTTCTTGAAAAGATGTCTTCAAGAAATCCTGAAGCTTGCGCTCCAGCCAAAAATTGAGGCATAACTGCCATCTCTGTGATCCTCCTGGCTTTCAGAAATGTGAGGGAGAGTGTAAGAAGAGGTATTTACAAACTCTTGACTATACCACAAAGGATGACAACTCTGTAAACCATCCGAGGACCATAGAGATGCCAGGGAGTGCTGATGTGCAGAAGATGTCCTTACCATTATGCATCTAGTTACTGGAAAATTTGAGAAGAACAAATTGAAATTCATAAAAATCAGTATTTATCACAAGAGTTTGTTCAGTATCTTATTTTGTGTTACCTGGTCTTGAATCTATGATTTAACTATGAATAGTTTATTTCAAACATGTTTCCAGTAAAATTCTATTGGGGAGTACAAAAGTGAGGCAGAAAAAGGAAATTACTTATTTCTTAGGTCTATTATGACAAATTGCTACAAATTTGGTTCCTTAGAATAACAGATATTCACCCTTTCTCACTCAGCTTGTTGTCAGGGCCATACTCACCCTAAAGGCTTTAGGGTTAAGTCATCTCTTGCCTTTTCCAGGCTTTGATGGCTCCTGGCATCCTTTAGTTTGTAGCAACAAACATTCAGTCTCTACCACCCTCTTCTCAGGGCTTTCTTCACTCTGTGTCTGTAATTTTTGCTTCTTGTAAGAACACTGTCATTGGACTTAAGGCCCACTCTAATCCAGTGTGATTTTAAAATATTTGACTATGTCCACAAATAGTATAATCTGCGATAATTTCTAAGTAAAGTCATATTCTGCATTTCCAAGATTTGGTGGGACACTATTCAAAAGGAAGTCAACTAAGTGCACAATATTAAGCAAGATCTCCTAGTAAGTAGGTGGAACTCAGTGGCAAATTCTGGAAACCCATGGAGAACTGGAGCCTCAGAGTTACAGTCCACACCCTGAAAGGGAGGAAATTGACAATAACTCTGTCAATAGTTGGCTGAGGCTCTAGCAGGTGAGGAGAGGTGTTTACTAAAGAGAGAGGGGAAGTGGAGGCAGGTTGCTCTGACATTATTCAACATAGAGTGGGTTCCCCTCACCAAAATAAGCTCCAGAGGAAAGAGTTGCAGACATTAGCAGCTGGAAGTCCTCTGGTGGGTACTACTATGGAGAGAATTGAAGCAATAGGGAGAGGGCACCAACAGTTTTTGCTGCAGACAGTTGATTACACAAGAATAAATTTCATCCATCAAAAATTTTTTTTTCTTTCAGGGGAAAATATTTCAGCAAATTTCAGTAAATAAATTGACTAAGTAAAGTATCTAATTAATTAATTAGTTAAAATTAAATAATTAACTAATTAATGTATAGATATCCGCTAGTAGCTCAGTTGGTAAAGAATCTGCCTGCAGTTCAGGAGACTTGAGTTCAATCCCTGGGTTGGGAAGATCCCCTGGAAAAGGAAATGACAACACACCCCAGTATTCTTGGAATATTGGACATTTTCCTGAAAAATTCCATGGACAGAGGAGCCTGGCTGTCTACAGTCCATGGGGTCTCAAGAGTTGGACACAACTCAGTGACTAAACCACTGCAGATAAACTATATAAAGTGATAGATAATAGAAAAAAAATTCAACTCATCTATTTCACTCACTTGTAAAAATATCCATATTTAAGAGTGGGTAATAGAAACAGTGAAGCTAGGCAGATTTCTACACAAAATATTGAAGGTGTGATCTGGGTCCTCCTGACTGCATATAGTAAAGTGAGAAAGAAGGGTCATGAATTGAAGATGGAATAGTTAATAAAATGACACCAGAACTTGAAGATTTGGAAAATTCTCAGCCTATCCATACTGAAAAAAAAAAAAAAAAAAAAAACCAGAAACAGAAAGCTTATTCTTCAGAGAATACTAGGGTGTTGCTCTGCAATCATCTGAGAAGGAAACTAGTATGGATATGAAGGACAAATTTCATCAGCCATCATGCAGCAGATTCCAGAAAAGAAATGAGACTGTAACAACAGAAACACTGTCAGAGAGTAAATGAAAATGAGAAATGAGGTGGAATGAAAGAAGCCTGCTCACAGGAGGTACCTTTCAAGGAAAGGGAAGAGTAACCCCTAAGACAATTCACAGAGCATGAGGGCTGCCGCTCCTTCCACAGGCCCAGGGAGTGAGGCTGCTTGCTTTCTCCTCGGTTTCAGAGGGCAGACCCTCAGAGGAAAGTGAGGAAGCCCCACTCCACTGAGCTGAAGAGACAGCTGCCTGCAGACCCATGGGGTGACAGTACCACCACAGCCAGCCTGGAGGCGGAACATCCGGCCAAAGAGAATCATTCTTCAGTCTTAAGAGCTAATGGAATTTGCCTTGCCAGCCTTTAGAGTTGCTTCAGACCTGTCATCCCTTATTTGTTTTCCCATAGTTCTTCCTTTTGGAATGGGAATGTCTATCCTCTGCCTGTCTATCATCACATTTTAAAAGCACATAAATTGTCTGGTTTCACAGACTCACAGCTGGAAAAGAATTTTGCCTCAGGATATATTGCATATCAAGTTACACCCAATCTGATTAAATGATACTTATATGAGACTTTGGACCTTAGACTTTACAGCTGATGCTGGAATTTGTTAAGACTTTAGGGGTGTTAAAATGGGATGAACGTACTTGTGTGTGAGAAAGACATAAATTTGAAGAGCTTATCAACAGAGCGTTATGGACTCAATGTCTGTGCCCCGCCCCCAAACTCATACACTGAAGCCCTCATCTCCACTCTGACTGTATTTGGAAATGTAGCCTAGGAGGTGATAAATAAGGGTTTATCATAACGGCTCTGCCCTATTTAAATAAACCCTTATCTGAAGAGGAAGAGATACCAGAGCACTCTCTCTTCACCATGTGAGGACAGAGAGAATGCAGCAATCTGAAAGCAAGGAAGAGCGCTCTTACAAGAACTTGACACGCTGGCCCTTGATCTAGGACTTCCAGTCTCTAGAATGGTAAGAAAATAAATTTCCGTTTAAGCCATTCCATCTAAGGTATTTTGTTACAGTAGCCTGAGCAGATTAAGACAGTAGACTTCATGTCACCACTTACAGTCTAGCAAGGAAGCACCAGCATGAAGAAAAATAGAACTGAAATATTAATACCAGAGGAACCAAATCCATCTGAAAGTATGAGTCTCTGAGTCAGATCAAGCCTGTGGGATTGTTGGGTTATATGACCAATACAATTTATATATGTATGTATCATCTGAACAAAATTCCACTTTGAGTTTAATTTCTAGGATTTGAAAACAAAAGCTAGCTGGGGATTTAAAAATTAGTTCTCTTCATAAATGTCAATATGCCAGTACTTTCTGAACTTCTAAAGGTCAAATTGTTCTAACGAAGAGTATGCATTAGTACCTCTTTTCTTAAAGTCTTAGACTTGTCTTTGTCTGTAGATAGTCATAGACATATCATCCTATTTATATCTATCTCTTCTCCTATAAAAGTGAATATATACAAGTAAGCCTTAGAACTGAAATCCCAGACTCCCCAGAGAAAAATGTATAAATCAGAATGTTTTTAGTTATTTTTTCTCCTTTTTTTTTCCGGATATATTGCCTGGAACCATTTCCTGTATCGCTGTCGTTTTGCTTTCCTGAATATCACCTATTTCTTGTTATGCTACGGAACTCTAATCACATGTGGAGTTACTCTTCACATGATTGTACATATTATAAATAACTGTAAGTTACTCTTTGTGGAAGTCTTTAAGATCTGACAGGTTAAACTTTAATGCAGATCTTTGGGTCTACTGGTACTATTTCATGGAAGAGTTTGTATGTAAATACATTATTCTATCCCTGGAGAAGGAAATGGCCACCCACTTCTGTATTCTTGCCTGGGAAATCCCATTAAAAGAGGAGCTTGGCTGGCTAAAGTCCATGGGGTTGCAAAGAGTCAGTCATGGCTTAGCAACTAAAAAACATTTTTCTATTACAGTTTCACAAATTTCATCAGGTCTTATTAAAGAGTCTTATCTCAAATCTAACTAAAACTCTTTCTTCCAATAGCAAAAAGTGGGCTTTCTGATGTGTTACTGAGAGAAAGACAATTGATTGGATAACTCGTTCTACACTTACTATCACACCAAAGAGTATTTGTCCCTTTCTTCTCTTTCATTTTTTTTAGTTTTTTATTTTTTAAATTTTAAAATCTTTAATTCTTACATGCATTCCCAAACATGAACCCCCCTCCCACCTCCCTCCCCATAACATCTCTCTGGGTCATCCCCATGCACCAGCCCCAAGCATGCTGCATCCCTGCTTTCTATTTTCCAATTACTGGTTAAACTACAGAAAAGCGATGAACAAGCCAAAAATTATGGATTTTCATCAAATTCCTGATAAATATATAATTTGCCAGTCATTAAAGAGTTAATTGTTTTAAAGAGCATTGAAATGTGGCTTAAAATCCCAAAGGAATTTAGACTATATCCTCTCTTTAAGCAGCTGTCACAGTTTTGCAAAATGCTCATATGACCTCCCCTTAGACTGCATCTGTTTCTTCAGAAAGGTCCTTGGAGCATTTCTTTAACTACCGAGAAGTGGGATTATCGTGTTCAATGCACTTGCTTTTGAATTTATTTTAAGTATGTTTAGGACAAAGGTCAGTGTAAATAGATCATGTGAGGTCAGCCACCTACTCTGGCCCTGACTAAATTACGTAAATTCTTCCTTGAGCCATTTTATTAAACAATATTATTATATTTATTTAAAAGTAAAATTAGAAAAACCTATAGCCCAGCCCTCCTTCTAACCCCAGTGTCCCAGTGTAAATCTCTACATCAGCATGTTTCTAGGTTTTATTATCTACAGAAAGAAGGGATTTATTAAATCCTACAAATACTATGATCATTGTTTCTGACAAATCTGATATTATTCTGTTGCTCTTTTCAAAATGCTGAAAAGATACATTACTTCACACTGTCCATATTGCTTCCCAAATATTAGTTCTGCCTCATTAATTTCTCAACTAGGTTAATTAATTAAAGGCAGAGAGAATGAGAAATCAACCCTGAATATTCATTGGAAGGACTGATGCTGAAGCTGAAGCTCCATTACTTTGGCCACCTGATGCAAACATCTGGCTCACTGGAAAAGACTCTGATGCTAGGAAAGAATGAGGCCAGGAAGAGAAGAGGGTGACAGAGGATTGGATGTTTGGATGGCATCACCGATTCAGTGGACATGAGCAAGGGCAAACTCCAGGAGATGGGGAAGGACAGAAAAGCCTGACTGCTGAAGTCCATGGGGTTGTGAAGAGTTCGACATGACTTGGCAACCAAACAACAATGAGAGAGAGAGAGAGAATAGTAAAGTGAACCCATGTACTAGCTTGCTAGGGTTGCCATAACAAAATATTATAGACTGGGTGTCATAAACAACAAACATTTATATTCTCACAGTTCTGGAGGATATAAGTCCAAGATTAAGGTGTCAGCAGGGTTATTTCTTCTGAGGGCTCTCTTCTGGGCTTGTAGATGGCTGTAGATATATTCTCACATGGTCTTTCCTTGGGGCAGGCACGTCCATGCTGTCTATGGGTGTCCAAAATTATTCTTATAAGGACACAAGTCATATGGGATCATTATAATATCTTCATTTTTAATTACTCACCCCTTTACAAAGCTTCCAGCTCCAAACACTGTAATGTACTGAGCTTAGGGCTTCAACATACAAATTTGGGGGTAACATGTCTCAGCCCTTAAAAACATGTACATTATTTATATGTCAAGATGCTTTTGTGGATAAAAGGGAAAATTATTAACAATTCCACAGCAGCAATATTGATGAGACAAAACTGTCCAAGGCTAAGAGTCTAATCATTCTTGCATTTGGAGACTCTATGAAATGTCTTCACAATCCAGAATTCAAGTTATTCAGTGTACCTCCCTATTGCTTCCATTGTGACTAAACAATTTTGTTGATATAAGTAGCAATCAGGTAGTGAAGAATCCACTTGGTCAGAGAGGCCCAGAACCTCAGAGTTCCTGCCTTTTCCATCATTTTGAGTTGATAGTAGGATGCATAGTAAAGTCGCTCAGTCATGTCTGACTCTTTGCGACCCGTGGACTGTAGCCCACCAAGCTCCTCCATCCATGGGATTCTCCAGGCAAGAATACTGGAGTGGGTTGCCATTTCCTTCTCCAAGGAATGCATATCAGTTCTCAAAGATTGATCCTAAGGCATTTATTGCTTTTTTTTCTTATTACATTCTGAAGTATTCAGTGTCTTCCTATGTCACTGGTCCTAAAGGAAGCTGTACTATGTTTAATGACACTTCATTTGCAAACTGCTGTTTTGTGTTTTCTATGGAGCTATACACTATCAAACTTTTGAAAAGGAAATGTCCGAAATAGTTACTTCTGTTTTTTAAGCTGCCACAAGTCCAGATGGGCTTTGAAATATATGGCTTTCCAAATTTTAAAGAGATAAAAGCATATTTATATCATATTTTATGCTGCATCACCAATACAGTCTTAGGGCTACTCCATAAAAAAATACATTAACTTTTATGAAGCAACATGTACATTCACCTTGGGTAAGAAATTTTTAAAAAATTATGAATTCACACATACACGTGTATACATAAATTTGTGTATGTGTATGTATTCAGTCACTCAGTCATGTGTTACTCTTTGTGACCCTATGGACTTGAGCCTGCCTAGCTCCTCTGTACATGGAATTTTCCAGGCAAGGATACTGGAGCCAGCTGCCATTCTACTCCAGGTGATCTTGCCAACCCAGAGAGTGAACTGACATAGCTTGAATCTCCTGCATGGGCAGGTGGATTCTTTACCCCTGCGCCACCTGGGAAACCCCATATATACAACATTTGCCGCACACACAGAGTGATGAATAATGTAGGTCAGTTCAGGTCAAGTTTTGCTACCAGACCAATCTGACACAAGCACAGACTATGTATTACTTGACTGTTCCTCAGAACTCCTGCAAGTTTCTCTCTTAAAGGTCCCAAGTGAAGTAGGACTTACTTTCTCAAATCTGTGTTTTCCCTTCCTTTTACTTTGCTCACCAAATTCTTCAAAGAAGCTTTCTACACTAGCTACCTGCTCCTCTTTATTTCATTCATTCATTTTTAATTGCTTCTGTCTACGCTCTCCTTTGCCCAGTCCCTGTGGAAGGGCAGGATGTCAGTATCTTGTGGGTGATGATGAGGCTGACTCGAAGATGGGAAACCTATTCCTCAGATTCCAAATATCAGGACTTATTATTTATGTAATTATTGGTTAAAGGCATATATTAGGCTAAATAGTCTGTGAGGTCTGAGATTCTATTTCTCTTACAATACTGTATCCCTTGCATCTTTTATAATGATTAGTACATAATAATGTTGATATGAAACAAACTGACTGCCAGATGTTTATCCAGCAAAGATGGGATGAGCAGAGCATTGCACTTTGGGGTCTGCAACCATGGAGAGCAAAGTGAAGGTTTCCAGGGGACAAAGGAAGGATAATGCTTTTTGTAGAGAGGGAAGGAAATTGGGAGGGCTGTAGTAAAGAAACTGTTTATGGTTTTTCACACTGAGTTCTTGGCAGGAAGAAGAGAAGTCTTTCTGCTTCTTCTTGGGCTCTGCTATTATGACAAGATATGAGATCTCTGCTTCAGGTCTCCCAGGTCTATTTAATGGAGTTTTCTATTCACTATTTTTTTCTTTTTTTAAATATTACAAAGCAAAAAATAAAGAAAGAAAACTTGTAAAAGGAAGCAAGTGCAGATAGATAAAAGGAGTGATGAAATAATAGAGGAGTCAAATATCTCTAAAGTTTTAAACCTTGTGACTTAACAGACAGAAAAATAATGAAGTGTTCATGGGAAGCTGCTCTATAGCACAACGAGCTCAGCTCAGTGTTCTAACATGACCTAGAAGTGTGGGATGGAGGGGGATGGAAAGAAGGTCCAAGAGGGAAGGGATATGTATCTATATATGGATTATTTGCTTCATTGTACAGCAGAAACTGACACAACATTGTAAGGCAACTCTACCCCAATTAAAAAAAAAAAAGTGTGCAAGAAAGAATGATAAGTGCATTTATATATATATTACATTTGAAATTGTGGCAGAAAATGTAAAAAGACAAATGTATTCATTTCCTAGGGCTGACATAACAAATTACCACAAACTTGATGACTTAGAACAATAGAAAGTTGCATTCCAGGTAGACGCTTTAACCTCTGAGCCACCAGGGAAGCCCACTTCTGGAGGCCAGAAGTCCTAAATCAAGTTGATGGGTTTGTGCTTTCTCCACGGGTTTTAAGGGAGACTCACTTCACCTTTTCGTGGCCTGTGGTGGCTCAGGCATTCCTTAGCTTATGGCTGCTTAACTTCAATATCTGCCCACATCTTTTCATTCCATTTCATTCCATCTCATTTTCATTCCACACTTTCTCTTCCATTTGTCTCTCTTCTGCTTGTCTCTCAAAAGGAAACTTGTCACTGGGTTTATGGTCAGACCTGATAATCCAAGGAATATGTCAATTCTAGATCTTTAATCACATCTACAAAAACACTTTTTCCAAGTAAGGTCATATTTAGATTCTGGGTTTTAGGATGTGGTCATAACTTTGGTGGGGTAGTGGGGTGAGGTCATTATTCAGTCCACTATAATTTGTCCAATGGGTATTTAGATCTAAAATTTAAGCAATAGTTCGGGAATTGAACTATCAATTTTGGGTTTATGTGCATATGATTATTAGTTTTTCTCCTCCAAATATTAAAATGCAGAAATAACATTTATTTCTAAAGTCCTCCATAATAGAACCAAATGATGACCAAAGATAAGAATGTATCCAGATTTAGTCCATACATTTAGTCCAAGTCTTACTTTGTTGGATTACTTTTAGCACAGTATTATGGGTTCTAGACCTAACATAGTACCCTGATGGTCTGAACATTTGAAGCAGTTACTTGGGTAAATAAAATCTAAGGATCTTTTGGAATTTGTTACCAATAGATTTGGAAAACTCTTTTAGCAACCAACTGAGTAATAAAATCACGGTGTATCATTACAGCAAAAGATATTGTGGGTATAAACATGAATTTCCAGGCAAACAAGCCTGAGTTTGAATCCAGGCTCCAAGATTTATCACCTTTCATATCTCAACAAGTCATTAAATACACTGAGTTCTCTTCTATCAAACTGTCATATTCATATTTCATGAGACTGTAATAAAGTTTAAATGATTAAGATACCTTAGTATACACTTTTGCATCTTCTATATACTCAGTTTTCCATGAGAATTCTAATACCTATATAATATGGACACAAACAAAATTAACAAAATATGTAAGTGCAACCTATAAGAGAAAAAATGTACAGTAAATAGATGTGATTTTTATGTCTTCAACAAAATTGTGAACGAAATGAAATGGGTTTTTGATGCCCTAATTAAAAAATCCCACCTTACATAACATTTCTTCTGCTCTCAGGCTTTCTCTAGTCCAATCTACCAAATCAAACCACAACTAGTTATCATAATCCAGGTTAAGGTATCAGTTCAGTTCAGTTCAGTCGCTCAGTCGTGTCCGACTCTTTGCAACCCCATGAATTGCAGCACGCCAGGCCTCCCTGTCCATCACCATCTCCTGGAGTTCACTCAGACTAATGTCCATCAAGTCAGTGATGCCATCCAGCCATCTCATCCTCAGTCATCCCCTTCTCCTCCTGCCCCCATTTCCTCCCAGCATCAGAGTCTTTTCCAATGAGTCAACTCTTCGCATGAGGTGGCCAAAGTACTGGAGCTTCAGCTTTAGCATCATTCCTTCCAAACAAATCCGAGGGTTGATCTCCTTCAGAATGGGTTGGTTGGATCTCCTTGCAGTCCAAGGGACTCTCAAGAGTCTTCTCCAACACCACAGTTCAAAAGCATCAATTCTTTGGCACTCAGCCTTCTTCACAGTCCAACTCTCACATCCATAAATGACCACAGGAAAAGCCATAGCCTTTATTAGATGGACAGAAATGGTATGGACCTAACAGAAGCAGAAGATATTAAGAAGAGGTGGCAAGAATACATGAAAGAACTGTACAAAAAAGATCTTCACGACCCAGATAATCATGATGATGTGATCACTAATCTAGAGCCAGACATCTTGGAATGTGAAGTCAAGTGGGCCTTAGAAAGCATCACTACGAACAAAGCTAGTGGAGGGGATGCAATTCCAGTTGAGCTGTTTCAAATCTTGAAAGATGATGATGTGAAAGTGCTGTGCTCAATGTGCCAGCAAATTTGGAAAACTCAGCAGTGGCCACAAGACTCGAAAAGGTTACTTTTCATTCCAATCAGAAAGAAAGGCAATGCCAAAGAATGCTCAAACTACCGCACAATTGCACTCATCTCACATGCTAGTAAAGTAATGCTCAAAATTCTCCAAGCCAGGCTTCAGCAATACGTGAACCGTGAACTCCGATGTTCAAGCTGGTTTTAGAAAAGGCAGAGGAACCAGAGATCAAATTGCCAACATCCACTGGATCATGGAAAAAGAAAGAGAGTTCCAGAGAAACATCTATTTCTGCTTTATTGACTATGCCAAATCCTTTGACTGTATGGATCACAATAAACTGTGGAAAATTCTGAAAGAGATGGGAATACCAGACCACCTGACCTGGCTCTTGAGAAATCTGTATGCAGGTCAGGAAGCAACAGTTAGAACTGGACATGGAACAACAGACTGGTTCCAAATAGGAAAAGGAGTACGTCAAGGCTGTATATTGTCACCCTGATTATTGAACTTATATGCAGAGTACATCATGAGAAACACTGGACTGGAAGAAGCACAAGCTGGAATCAAGATTGCTGGGAGAAATATCAATAACCTCAGGCATGCAGATGACACCACCCTTATGGCAGAAAGTGAAGAGGAGCTAAAAAGCCTCTTGATGAAAGTGAAAGAGGAGAGTGAAAAAGTTGGCTTAAAGCTCAACATTCAGAAAACGAAAATCATGGCATCCGGTCCCATCACTTCATGGGAAATAGATGGGGAAACAATGTCAGACTTTATTTTGGGGGGCTCCAAAATCACTGCAGATGGTGACTGTGGCCATGAAATTAAAAGACACTTACTCCTTGGAAGAAAAGTTATGACCAACCTAGATAGTATATTCAAAAGCAGAGACATCACTTTGCCAACTAAGGTCCATCTAGTCAAGGCTATGGTTTTTCCTGTGGTCATGTATGGATGTGAGAATTGGACTGTGAAGAAGGCTGAGCGCCGAAGAATTGATGCTTTTGAACTGTGGTGTTGGAGAAGACTTTAGCATAATTTGCAAAAAATTAGCAAAGAGGTTTAGAAAGACTAAGTCTAAAATTTAAAAAATGCAAATTAAATGAAATAATTTTAATTACTAATAAGGACATGTGGGTTTAATCATTTCAAAGATAGTGACATTTTACATGACCTATTAACTGTCCACTTTTAGGTACAATATAAATGTCCATAAAAACTTCTTGGTCACTGGCAGAATCTAAAATTGCCAGTTGAAGAGAATGACAGAAAAAATTAATTTATCAAAGAATATTTGAGAGCTCACTAAATCTCTGCAGGATACAGAGCCAAATACAACACTTACACAGCCAGGATCAATGTCAAACCATATATGGATGGCTGTAGCTGAGCTACCAGTAATCATGTTCCTAATGTGGATGCTATGCACCTCCCTGTACTCTCAGACCACCAACACCATTGTGTCTGAAAGTTTAGGGTCCCCCAGAATTTTTAGAAGAAAATTTCTGTACATCATTTCCTTCTTACATTGTTCTTCTGCAAAACAGGCTAGTGCAGATGTATGAGGGCCTAAGTCACATGTCTATACATGGTCACCAAGAAGGTTGAGAGAACAGAACTCATAAATATTGGATTTACGGAAAAATCCAAATGAACCCTTAAGCCAACACAATATAAATGAATGTAATTAAAATGTGAGTTGTTCTGGGTTTGTTATCTCCAAATATAGACAGATTTTGCTCAATAAAAGCTGAAAAGGGCCTGAATTGTCAAAAAATTCACTTTCCTATGATTAGTATTAACTAAAAACAGGAAGTGAAAATATATTATGATTAAGTAAGCTAAAAAAGAAACAATAAAAGTTTATTTCCTCTAACAATATTATCTATCTTTTAAGAATTTCGTTGTAACAAAAAGACATTTTTCTAGATTCTATATTTTACCCTTAGTAAAAAAAAAAGAAATTGTGTATTTAAGTAATAAAATCAAAATGAACTTAGGGATATATTTTACCCTCAAGCTTCTGTGTAAGTTATCAAGTGCCGATAGTGGCCTGCTCTAATAAACATATACATCTGAAAAATCAATGATCTGATGCTAAAAAAAAGAGTTTGTTTATATTACCTAATAACTTTACCATGCTTCATAGTTCCTTATTACAATTTTGATTATTTGCTTGTCAGTGGAAGAGTTGTTATCTATTGAGATTACTATAAACAGCTTCAGGGCTTCTGTTAAGAGCACTTAAATGGAGTATCCATTATACATTAGTGGAAATAATTTATCTAACAGGGGTCATCCAAGTGTCTTTTAGGGTAAATTTCTTCACTTTTAAAACTCCCTTTTCAATTTTTCTTTTTCTGAATTGTGTTACAATCTGATTTCTATCATGTTCCCTTCCTAATAAAACATATAATAATTGACACTGTCCTGTATCAGAACTGAAGCCTATGCCCCCACAGAATTTCTTGGAAGTCTCTAAAAACTGAACAATATCCTCCAGCAGCATAGTTGTAGAACATGCATTTATTAAAAAAAATAAATAAATAAAATGGCAAAATGGTAATTAATAGAGTATACTAAGAAATGACAAAGCATATAATAAATGGTCAGTCTTATACTTTAGAATAAAGTCATAGACACTTATGATGACAGTTTTAAAAGTTTTAAAATTAAATGCTATCTCTCTCTACACAAATAATTAGGAGAAAAATATATGCACATAGTTTGGTACAAGTTTATATTCTTTGGACATTTTCCAGGCAGTTTTCCTTTTGTACTAATAATCTGCCTGACATTAACATACACTTTGAGCGACAAATTTTTACAAGCCATTGGTAATTAAACAGGAATCATTCTTTGTGATATGGGACTCTGAATGTGTTTAAGATGCAAGGGAAAGCCTTTCATTAACTCCTTATAAATTTATGATGTGACAAGATATTGTCTGTTTCATTTTCACAGGAGACCTCCCAGAGCCATGAGAGGCTCAGCTCGAGCTATTAGTTACCTTTCAGGGGTAGCAGAGCTACTGGAGAGTTGAATGGAATCCGCAGTATCATGCTGCACATAAGAACAACGGCATAAAATATTAATCACTCCAGCTCCGCATGTGAAATGTTACAAAAGAGAAAGTCAAAGAGTAAAGGGGAAAAAAATCACTGCAGGGTGCCATATATTAGCATCAACAAACCACCAGTAATGGCTAAAGCAAAATGTGGTGGCCCGAGTCCCACATGCTAATAATTTTCAAACTTTTGTCATGGTTAAATAATGACCTCGCCACAGTGGGATGCCCTGCTATAAAAGGACGGGGCTCTGTCCTAATGAAAACAGCCCTGGTGCCAATATGACAACTGAAACGACTCATCAGAAAAGAAGTGAAATGCTAAGCTGAGAACAGGGCCTTCCTAAAGCTGATATGGAAGAGAGCAGTTTTCTTTGACTCTAATAAAAATATTATCATTTTTAACCAATTTATCTCACGTAATCCACTTAACAAGCCAAAAAGTTTGGTATTAGTATCCCCAATTTTCAGTTGAATAAACTTGCCAGTTTGTAAATGAGTATTCTAGGATTCAAAACCAGGTTTATCCAATTCTAACCCATAAGACTTTAGCCACTTAATAGAAGATTTAGTTACACCTCTCTTTTATCTTCAAGGAAGTTTAATATCATTTTGGCATTATGAAGAGTATGACTGCTTTATTTAAATGCAATGCATATACTGAATATTATTACAAAGTGCCCACAAGCCATTCTGAAGGGATGAGTGGTTAAATTATCTTCCAAAACTGTTACACAATAACAGTGTACAGAAGTGAAAGAAAAAAAACTATAGATTTTTAATAAAATTTAAACTTGGTTTAAAACTCAGTTTGTTAGCATCACATATATGTATATATAACACGACTGAGTGACTTCACTTTCACTTTTCACTTTCATGCATTGGAGAAGGAAGTGGCAACCCACTCCAGTGTTCTTGCCTGGAGAATCCCAGGGATGGGGGAGCCGGGTGGGCTGCTGTCTATGGGGTCGCACAGAGTTGGACTCGACTGAAGTGACTTAGCAGCAGCAGCAACATATATTTATTTAAATATATGTTATATATTGCATTACATATTTTTAGGTTCCAAAATATCTATATGTAAAACTTTCTAATGTGAGACAATGACCTTAAAATGAGAGAAAAACATTTAAGTCAGTAATCAGTCTACAAAATATGTTGAAAATATATACCAGTTCAGAGCTGCCATCCTAACCTTTGCATGAAGTTGCAAAGAGTAAATAGATTGCTAACTATATCATCTATATAAAGATGCCTTAATAGGTACGTGAATGTAAACAAAAGTGAACAGAATTTGGAAAGATAAGAGGTTACGGGGAGGTAAAGAGAAGGGATGTTACTGGGAGTGCTTAAGAATCAGGGTGCCTGACAGAGAATGGGCTTGCTTTAGCAAGGCTTAATGGAATAAGGAATAAGAGTTCCTTCAGGTCACAAACCTATCAAACCTGAAACTCCCTTACTGAAGTTTAAGCATCCTCTCTTCTGAGAATAAAGGCTGCTAGATTGTTGACTCAATCTACTTAGATCCCCCAGAAAAAAGATCTTTAACTAAAAGCTTTCTTTATCAAGTCAAAGGTCATGTTTGGATGAATTGAAACAAATATTGTTTGACTTAATAGGAATTAAGAAAAGAGATCAAGAGTTCTACAAATCAATCAAATAGTATTTAACTGGCCAAAGCATATCTATTAGTATGATAACAATAAGATAACTCAGACTTACTAAGTATTTGCTATTTGAAAAGCACTGTTCTAAGTGCTTTACCAGAATTAGTTCATTTAAATATTACCATAATTTTATAAGGTTAAATAATCTGCCTAAGGTTGAAATGTCACTGTAGAGAGATTATCAGCATTCAAGTTCAGGCAGTCTAAACTTCATTGTACTTAGACTGTGTGGTTTTTTTTTAATTAATTAATTTATTTATTTAATTTTAAAATCTTTAATTCTTACATGCATTCCCAAACATGAACCCCCATCGCTGTACTCTACAGCCTTCCTTAGCAACGATCTTTTAAAATTATTTTCTTCTTGCAAGCTACTTTACCATCTATAAAGAAGGCAGAATGATAACCCATAAGTATATCCAGGTACCTTAAAAATAAAATAATTATAATATCTTGATATTGTCAGAAGCAAGAATGGGTTCAGAGAAATAGTGTTTGTAAATAAGAGAAACAATTAGGGTACAGTCTGAGGTTGTTGGCCTGAAATCTTGACTGAGTGAAACAAAGAGAAAAGTCTATGTTTATAAAAAGGAATGCATTCCTTTGTAATTGTCGGATATTAATTCAAATTTGGTGAGAAGGAATCAAGGAACCTGAAGGGTTTCTGTAATGAGACAGGAGTATCTATCAATACAGTGGTATACATGTGAGTTACCATTAAAGGAAAATTCCATTTTGACTCAGTTAGGCACTGTTTATGAAGTTAGGAATAATTATGGCTCTAAGATGAAAACTAAGATTTAATGAATACATTTTTTATAGAGTGATTTTTGAATAGGAAGTCATAGTAAATTGTTTCAAGGAAAAAAAAAATGTATGTTAAGAGTTCTGGAATTTAAAGTGTTGAACTCCCAATTGGTATTTGTTTGTATTCTACAACGTGAAAAGTTGAATTTTAAATTTAGTTTGTGCTTTCCATATTGATATAAAAATGTACTTTATATAAACTCAAGTATAAGATTGAACCATATGAAACTATGTTCAACTAATTGGTTCTGCAAAAAGTGGGAATTTCCTATATTTCAATTTAATATGTGTCACAATGTGATTGTCACACACTGTAATAGAGGAAAATTTGCACATATGAATTAGATTCAATAAGAATGTGTATGACTTGGTTTTCCTGATTTCTTGATTATAAGCTAATTTCAAAAAAAAAGGCTAATAATTAAACTATGAGGTTATAGACTCACCATGTTAGAGTTATTTTACCTTTTGGCACCAATAAGCCCTGTGTCTGTTGATTTAACCATAATAGAATTTCGCTTCTTGATACGGAGCATGCAGGGAGTTTTCCTTGGTTTGTGGGTAGTTTTCCGCCACTTAATATTCATAGATTCAGACAACTTCATCTTTGATTCTGCTACCACCGTGCCCTCATTATCACTGGGGCACCTAGCACCAGAAGAGTACAAAGATTATAGTATAAAACACTTTTCAGAAACACTGTCTTGGACATGATCCACATCACAGTGTTCATATTCTATTCATGAGAACTCGGCACAGACTTTGGTTTGATCCCTGGGGTGTGAAGATGTCCTGGAGGAGGAAATGGCAATCCATTCCAGTATTCTTGCCTGGAAAATCTCATGGATAGAAGAGCCTGGCGGGCTACAGTCCATGGGGTCTCAAAGAGTTGGGCACAACTGAGCGTACATGCAGGCACTGAGCCACATTTAAATGCTAAGGAAACTGGGATATGCAATCCAGCTGAGTGCTTTGGAAGAGAAATTAGACCTTTGAGAGGCTAACAGGACCAGCCACATCACAACATAGAAACATATTTATTTAACTTATGTGCAAAGTACATCATGCAAAATTTGGGGTTGGATGAAGCAAAAGCTGGAAAAAAGATTGCCAATAGACATACCAATAACCTCAGATATTCAGATGACACTACCCTAATGGCAAAAAGTGAAGAGGAACTGAAGAGCCTCTTGATGAAAGTGAAAGAGGAGAGTGAAAAACCTGGCTTAAAATTCAAAATTAAAAAAAAAAAAAAAGATCATGTCATCCAGTCCCATCACTTCACGGCAAATAGGTAGGGAAACAATGGAAACAATGACAGACTATTTTGGGGGGCTCCAAAATCACTGCAGATAGTGACTGCAGCCATGAAATTAAAAGATGCTTGCTCCTTGGTAGAAAAGCTATGACCAACCTAGACAGCATATTAAAAAGCAGAGACATTACTTTGCTGACAAAGGTCTGTCTAGTCAAAGTTATGGTTTTTCCAGTAGTCATGTATGGATGTGAGAGTTGGACCATAAAGAAAGCTGAGCACCAAAGAATTGATGCTTTTGAACTGTGGTGTTGGAGAAGACTCTTGAGAGTCCCTTGGACTGCAAGATCAAACCAGTCAATCCTAAAGGAAACCAGTCCTGAATGCTCATTGAAAGGATGGATGCTGAAGCTGAAACTCCAATATTTTGGCCACCTGATGTGATGAACTGACTCATTTGAAAAGACCCTGAGGCTGGGAAAGATTGAAGGCAGGAGAAGAAGGGGATGACAGAGGATGAGATGATTGGATGGCATCACCAACTCAATGGATATGAGCTTGAGCAAGCTCTAGGAGTTAGTGATGGACAGGGAAGCCTGGCATGCTGCAGTCCATGGGGGTCACAAAGAGTTGGACATGACTGAGTTACTGAACTGAACTGAACAGGACCTGTCCATCACAATGCAGAAGCATTAAATATTTTATCTCTAACGTGGAAGGTCTTTCTTAAAGCATTTCTAAAAGCTATAATTTTTTTTTTTACTGAGAATTATTTGATGTTTCTGGTTCACTCTGTAGTTTTATCTAACTCTTAATTCATTAATGGGCTTCCCTGGTGACTCAGAGGTTAAAGCATCTGCCTGGAATGCGGGAGACCCGGGTTCGATCTCTGGGTCAGGAAGATCCCCTGGAGAAGGAAATGGCAACCCACTCCAGTACTCTTGCCTGGAAAATCCCATGGAGGGAGGAGCCTGGTATGCTACAGTCCATGGGGTCCCAAAGAGTTGGACACGACTGAGCGACTTCATTTTACTTTTAATTCATTAATGGATCTAGTAATCTTTTCAACAGCACATGTAATGGAGAATTATTGTCACTACCTTTCTCTCTGAATTTTACTGGCAAAATTGTGTTTTGTAAACACTTTTAAAATCTGATATGCAAATATGAAATCCATACCTTTCTATTTTATAAAAAAAAAGTGAATTTGAGAACATATACCCAAGCCAGTATTTTTGAAATATTGTTGTTAGCTATTTTAAATCATTTAATAATAAGTAGATTCAGATTCTTAATAGAATAAGTAACATTTAGTACTCTACTTAATTTAGAGGGCAAACTAAAAGTGAAGTCGCTCAGTCGTGTCTGACTCTTTGGGACCCCATGGACTGTAGCCTACCAGGCTCCTCTGTCCATGGGATTTTCCAGGCAATAGTACTGGAGTGGATTGCCATTTACTTCTCCAGGGGATCTTCCCAACCCAGTGATTGAACACAGGTCTCCTGCACTGTAGACAGACGCTTTACTGTCTGAGCCACCAGGGAAGTCCCAAACTAAAAATAGCAAATTATAAAAATTGAATGATAGAATGTCATTCACCAGAAAAGAATGCATATGTGTAGCCACTATCTGTAAATCAAAAATTCTTTTTAGCTCTCACTCTGTCTCCATATTCTACTTTGAAATGTGAAAACTTCATCCTTGTTTGGTACACTAACAATTCTGAATTTTTGTTTCTCAATTTCCATTTTCCATTTATCCAGTTCTTCAAATTAGTCTAAATGATCTAATCTCCATGTTAGGGAAAATGTTGACTGAAACCACCCACCCTGGCTAGGCACCATAGTAACCATCTGCATGAATTATTTTACAACAGGAGGTCATTTTAGGGAGCATAGAAATAACAAGTTACCACCAACCAGAATAATTCAGAAAAAGTCAAAAGAAGACGCCACATGTCCTACCAACCTTCTAGAATCCTCCTCGCTGGAATCCATCTTGACCAATCAATGTATATGCCACCAGAAAGGACCCTAAGTCAGAATGACAGGATAGAGACAACCCAGAAACTAGCCCAATTACCATAAACCCTGAGAATTTGAGCCACATGGTAGATCAGTCCTGCTGTTTCCCTTACTCTCCAGCTCTTGACCCAGGTTCCCCTTCTCAATTAATTCTCTTGCTTTGTCAACACATGTGTTTCCTCTAGCAATTCATTGTTGAGTGTTAGACAAGAGCCCACTCTCAGGCCCAAGAAAGAGTACCCATTCCTGCAACATTCAGACAACACTCATAAAACAAGTTACTCATTTTTTTTAATTTAACAAATTGTTACTTATTTTCTAAATTATATATATATTTACATATTATGTATTACATATCTATCCATCTTTACATGTTCATATGTGTATTCTTTTGTTTAGGTCAATTCCTTTTTTTCTGTCCAATACACTTTTTTGTTGTTTTTGCTCTTTTTTGTTTTTATTTTTGTTTTATTTTGCTTTCACTAAAGTCATTTACTTTAACCTCTTGTGGTTAGGTTCTTTCTCCTCTACTCACCTACCCTCTGTTTTCAACATTTAATGGGGAAGAACAGATGAACAGCAGATAACATTACTATTTACACACAGCATTTGATTCACCTTAAGTGTTACATTTTCTGGTACATCAACACTTAAATTTCCCTCTTTGGTCTTCGTGGAGAAAAATTAGCAATCAGGAAAGTAGGTAACTAAAGGAAGAGCAAAGAAATTATGGAACTCCAAAAAGTCATTGATAATCCATAAATCCTATTCCATACTGTGGGTGTTTTGGAGGTAGAAGCAAAATCTTAGTTTTTTTCC
Organism: Ovis aries; assembly: GCF_016772045.2. NCBI lineage: Eukaryota > Metazoa > Chordata > Mammalia > Artiodactyla > Bovidae > Ovis > Ovis aries. The sequence continues at coordinate 148,553,844 of NC_056054.1, read as the reverse complement.
TGTGAATGCAGCATGTTGATTACTACTTAGTAAGCAGCATAATAAATATATATTGGATAAAGAAATGAACAATTTGACTCTGGATAATTAATATTTAACTGATAACAGAATACTGGAAAGGAACTCCTGTAGAAATACTTTATCTGACTTAAATCTCTTTTGTCAGAGATAACAAAATATAATGTATAAAGATATATTTCTTTTTTTACCTTTAAAAAGTTATTGTGATAAACATTTTAGATACTCTAAGAGGTTAGATATTTGATATAATTAGTTTTGTAAATGTAACTTACTTAGCTAGAATATACAGGTATGATTTTGCTAGAAGGTACTAACTTTGCATATTTACTTAAAATATACTTTCTTAATCCAATAGCACTTTCCAAAAATATATAAATTAAGCCAGCCATTGTTCACATTTTGAGGAAAAGATATATTTTTCAGAGTTTTAATAATTATAGTTAAAGCCTATTGCCAATTAGAATTTAAGCACACAAAATAGTCACCCAAGACATCAAAATATTGATCTTTATAAAAAGAAGCATAGCTAGATCATAGTTATGGAAATGTGTGTGTGTGTGTGCTTTATTTGGTTTCTATCTTTAAGATTTTTTGATTTATTCATTCTCTTATTATGATATTGGTTCTCCTACATCCTAACTATGCCTCTAATTTTCTTCAGATGTGTTTAGCACTCTGTCACACTGAGAACTCTTCATAAATAAATGAAAATATAAGAAAGATCTTCTTAAATAGAGTTACATGAATTAAATACTCATGAATTAAATAATCATTAGTAAGAAACTTTCTCCTGTTTCCTGTCACTTGAAAGAATTTCTTTCTCTTTGATAATCTTCATCAATCTCTAATCAATAACAGAATTGAAGGTTACTTTCTCCATAAATTATAACCATCCTGTGAGGAAATAATTAGTATTGTCAAAATATATAATAAAGTAAGGAAAGAATGTTCACATACATTATTATAGTATAATGCCTATGCATAAATTCATATATACAAGAGAATGTACATTTTAAATACTCTCAATATTAACTTATTCCTTCTTCACCTCCAAATCAATCTTTTTTAATTCTTTTAAATATTCTAGTGTTCAAATCCCATGTTCTTTGAATTAGTTTAAAATATCTCACCCATTGATAATACTCAACACATGAAAACAAGTTGTTTTGTGGGATATACGTATCACTTTGTTAAGATACATTCCTTCTCTTCTCTCCTTGTGCTTTTTTGTGTTTGTTTGTTTACTTTTACTATTCATCTTAACAAAGAACAGTCTGCTAGTGAAAAGAATCTTGCCATTTTGGTAGAAATTAATTTCACAACTGAACGTAAGTCTTTTTTTCACTGCAAGCAGGTGAATGGCTAGAATTTTTTTCAGTAAATGAACTATATCAGATATACAATGCATTTAGTCCTGCCTCAGCAGACTGGGATTTTTCTTTCTTTTCTATTACTGTGTATAGAATACAGATAAGGATGGCTATAATAGGCCCTGGTCAAAAATTCAACATGGTTGCCAAAAACACATGTCTGTCCAACACACAAGGGAAATGATAGCCTTTATCTTTAAGCTCCAAAGATTGCCAGTGCTTTATTAAAATCTTATTTCATCCTTATTCAATTATAGGTGCATATTTTTTTTTAAAATAATGAACTACATACCCAAGACTCAGCAATTACTCTTATTTCACAGGGTTCTCAGCCCTAATTTGATCTAGCCAAAGGATGGTTGTAAGGTTTTATTTGATTTGGCTTTGGCTTGTATTCTTTTGTAAAAGAGATTAAACAATATGCTTCCAAAGCCTGATTTAATTATTTGTGAAACATAATCTCTCCAGATAATGATAGTCTTGGAAGGAAATTTATAATTTTGGGCCAGGCTATACATATGTTTTTCCTCCACAATTCTTTGAGGAAGATGCTTCCAATTCTGGACTGTAGATACTTGATATTGAAATGGAATAATTTTTGCCACAGGATTTGCAACCAAAGGCAAAAATCTAGAAGCTAAATTAGAAAGGAAAAAGAAAAAACACTATTTATATAATGTGTGTAGATAATTCATACTCATTATGAATTAATATGTAAAATTAAAATATAAATGTAGGCATGCTACAATTAAATTTGCAAAATAACCAAAAGAAGACTAACATTTAAACTAATGATTATAAATAATAATAATAAAACAAAACTTTTAAACAGTTACTATGGGATAGGCACTGTCTTCTGTTGTGTCGGCATACCAGACTCTTTGTGATTCTTTTAGACTGTAGCCCACTAGGCTACTCTGTCAATGGGATTTTTCAGGCAAGAATACTGGAGTGAGTTGCCATATCCTCCTCTAGGGTTTCTTTGTGACCCAGAGATTGAACACGTGTCTCCATTGTCTCCTTTTTTGCAGGCAGATTCTTTACCTGCTGAGATACTGGGAAGCTTATTCTTTTTAAATCAAGGGAGCAGTGTGACTAGAGAAACTTTTGAGTAATATGTCGTCTATCCATATTTAATTCATTTAATCTCCAAAGCAAATTTATGAAGTAGATACAATGATTATATTCATGAGAGTTTAAGTAACATGGTTAAGGTCTTGGCTTTTCATGAACTTAAACTAGGTAGTTTGAGTTAATTTAACTTCTGGCCACATCTAAAATGTTTCCACACTGAATCTAATGTAAGTGAACTTATTTAAATTATAATTAGCTAACAATCAATGCAGACAATGGTAGGAGATGTCAATTTGATCTAGTAAACGTGTGGAGGTGTAGGGCTTTCTTTGGGCCACAGATCCTGTCTCTTTCAGCTAAACATATATCTTTGGGGAGAATACAGAGTCACTAGTACTAAGAACAGAGCTAACCCATTCAGAGGAGGTCTGTGGATATACCTACCACATTTCAACTTCCTTTTCTATCTGGTACTAGCCTAGATATTGGTGTGTATGGAAACAGTGTGAGGTTATTGATATCCACATAACACCAGAAATTTTTGATAATAACCATAGTTCAGTGCAGTCGCTCGGTTGTGTCCGACTCTTAGCGACCCCATGAATCTCAGCAAGCCAGGACTCCTTGTCCATCACAAACTCCCAGAGTCCACCCAAACCCATGTGCATTGAGTTGGTGATGCCATCCAACCATCTCATCCTCTGTCATCCCCTTCTCCTCCTGCCCTCAATCTTTCCCAGCATCAGAGTCTTTTCCAATGAGCCAGATTTTCGCATCAGGTGGTCAAAGTATTGGAGTTTCAGTTTCAACATCAGTCTTTCCAATGAACACCCAGGACTGATCTGATTTAGGATGGACTGGTTGGATCTCCTTGCAGTCCGAGGGACTCTCAAGAGTCTTCTCCAACACCACAGTTCAAAAGCATCAATTCTTGGCACTCAGGTTTCTTTATAGTCCAATTCTCACATCCATACATGATACTGGAAAAACCATAGACTTGACTAGACAGACCTTTGTGGACAAAGTAATGTCTCTGCTTTTTAATATGCTGTTCAGGTTGATCATAACTTTCTTTCCAAGGAGTAAGTGTCTTTTAATTTCATGGCTGCAATCACAATCTGCAGTGATTTTAGAGCCAAAAAAAATAAAGTCAGCCATTGTTTCCCCATCTATTTGCCATGAAGTGATGGGACTGGATGCCATGATCTTAGTTTTTGGAATGTTGAACTTTAAGCCAGCTTTTCACTCTTCTATTCCACTTTCATCAAGAGGCTTTTTAGTTCTTCTTCACTTTCTGCCATAAGAGTGGTATCATCTGCATGTCTGGGGTTATTGATATTTCTCCTGGCAATCTTGAGTCCAGCTTGTGCTTCCTCCAGCCCAGCATTTCTCATTATGTACTCTGCAGATAAGTTAAATAAGCAGGGTGACAATGGACAGCCTTGACATACTCCTTTTCCTATTTGGAACAAGTCTGTTGTTCCATGTCCAGTTCTAACTGTTGTTTCCTGACCTGCATACAGGTTTCTCAAGAGGCAGGTCAGATGGTCTGTATTCCCATCTCTCTCAGAATTTTCCACAGTTTATTGTGACCCACACAGTCAAAGGCTTTCATGTAGTCAATAAAGCAGGAATAGATGTTTTTCTGGACCTCTCTTGCTTTTTTGATGATCCAGAGGATATTGGCAATTTGATCTCTGGTTCCTCTGCCTTTTCTAAAACCAGCTTGAACATATGGAATTTCATGGTTCACATATTGCTGAAGCCTGGCTTGGAGAATTTTGAGCATTACTTTACAAGCGTGTAAGATGAGTGCAGTTGTGCAGTAGTTTGAGCATTCTTTGGCATTGCCTTTCTTTGAGATTGGAATGAAAACTGACCTTTTCCAGTCCCATGGCCACTGCTGAGTTTTCCAAATTTGATGGCATAGTGAGTGCAGTACTTTCACAGCATCATCTTTCAGCATTTGAAATAGCTGAAATGGAATTCCATTATCTCCACTAGCTTTGTTCATAGTGATGCTTCCTAAGGCCCACTTGACTTCACATTCCAGGATGTCTCACTCTACGTGAGTGTGAGTTATCACACCTTCGTGATTACTGCATCATGAAGATGTTTTTTGTACAGTTCTTCTGTGTATTCTTTCCACCTCTTCTTAACATCTTCTGCTTCTGTTAGGTCCATATAATTTCTGTCCTTTATTGAGCTCATCTTTGCATGAAATGTTCCCTTTTTATCTCTAATTTTCATGAAGTGATTTCTACTCTTTCCCATTCTATTATTTTCCTATATTTCTTTGCACTGATCACTGAGGAAGGCTTTCTTCTCTTTCCTTGCTATTCTTTGGGAGTCTGCATTAAAATAGGTATATCTTTCCTTTCCTCTTTTGCTTTTCACTTCGTTTTTGTTCACAGCTATTTGTAAGGCCTTCTCAGACAGCCATTTTACTTTTTTGCATTTCTTTTTCTTGGGGATGGTCTTGATTTCTGTCTCCTGTACAATGTCATGAACTTCCCAGGTCATGAACTCCCCAGGTTGGTAGGTGTCCAACATGCTACTGGAGATCAATGGAGAAATAACTCCAGAGAAAATGAAGAGATGGAACCAAAGCAAAAACAACACCCAGTTGTGGATAGGACTGTGATAGAAGCAAGGTCCGATGCTGTAAAGAGCAATATTACATAGGAATCTGGAATGTTGGGTCCATGAATCAAGGCAAAATGGAAGTGGTCAAACAGTAGATGACAAGAGTGAACATTGACATTCTAGTAATCAGTGAACTAAAATGGACTGGAAAGGGTGGATTTAACTCAAATGACCATTATATCTACTACTGTGGAAAGGAATACCTTGGAAGAAATGGAATAGCCATCATAGTCAACAAAAGAGTCTGAAATGCAATACTTGGATGCAGTCTCAAAAACAACAGAATGATCTCTGTTTTCAAGGCCTAACCATTCAATATCATGCTAATCCAAGTCTATGCCCCAGCCAGTAATGCTAAAGAAGCTGAAGTAGAAGAGTTCTGTAAAGAACTACAAGAAGACCTTCTAGAACTAACACAGCAAAAAGATGACATTTTCATTATAGGGGACTGGAATGCAAAAGTAGGAAGTCAAGAAACACCTAGAGTAACAGGCAAATTTGGCCCTGGAGTACAGAATGAAGCAGGGCAAAGACTCATAGAATTCTACCAAGAGAAAGCACTGGTCATAGCAAATACCCTCTTCCAACAACACAGGAGAAGACTCTACACATGGACATCATCACAGGGTCAACACTGAAATCAAATTGATTTTATTTTTTTGCAGCCAACGATGGAGAAGCTCTATACAGTCAGCCATAAAAAGACCGGGAGTTGACTGTGGCTCAGATCATGAACTCCTTATTGCCAAATTCAGACTTAAATTGAAGAAAGTGGGAAAACCACTAGACCATTCAGCTATGGCCTAAATCAAATCCCTTATGATTATACAATGGAAGTGAAAAATAGATTTAAGAGACTAGATCTGATAGACAAAGTAAACATAGAGGGCATTTTATTTCAGTGATAGGAAATTTTCCAGATATTATTTTATCAGAATCTTATGTGAACAATGTAGATTGCCAATTTGTGGTGCATGATAGACTATATTAGGCTTCTACCAGGATCTGATAAACTTATATGGCCACTTCAATGACTCCTAAAGTCTCCAAAGAAAGGAAGCTGATTTGTGCCCACTCAAGTCTTTAGAAGTGGTAAAGAAACATAAAGAATGAGGAGACAAGTTAGAAACACTTAAAATCATCTCTGTGTATTGACTGCATCCTTATATGTAAGAATATTTCAGAGAGTTCCTGAAACAAACTGGCAGGAATGTGAGGCTTTCCTACACGTATATCTTTGTGTTATAAACTACTGTCATTGGATATCCTACCTTATAGGTGATATGCAGACATTGGAAAACAGATACTAACTGGAATGCCTATCATAGCCAGAGCTTTTAGGGCACTAGCCTCTTTTTGAAATGAAACTCTGCATATGATAGATGATTTGCAAAGTTTATAACTATATGTAAGCCTTCTATAGCTTTTTCTCTGGTCTCTCTTTTAATTTCAAAATATCCCTTCTATCTATACAATGTCACTTTAAAACTTGCTGATAAGCAGTGGGTTATAGCTGTTCATCCTTCATCCAGGATCAAATTGTTCAATCCAATATCAAATGTGTGCCAGTGCTTCCCAGTTCAGTTCAGTTCAGTTCAGTCTCTCAGTCGTGTCCGAGTCTTTGCAACCCCATGAATCGCAGCTTGCCAGGCCTCCCTGTCCATCACCATCTCCCGGAGTCCACTCAGACTCATGTCCATCGAGTCCGTGATGCCATCCAGACATCTCATCCTGGGTCGTCCCCTTCTCCTGCTGCCCCCAATCCCTCCCAGCATCAGAGTCTTTTCCAATGAGTCAACTCTTTGCATGAGGTGGCCAAAGTACTGGAGCTTCAGCTTTAGCATCATTCCTTCCGAAGAAATCCCAGGGTTGATCTCCTTCAGAAAGGACTGGTTGGATCTCCTTGCAGTCCAAGGGACTCTCAAGAGTCTTCTCCAACACCACAGTTCAAAAGCATCAATTCTTCGGCGCTCAGCCTTCTTCAGAGTCCAACTCTCACATCCATACTAAGTAATCCTTGTGCCTCTGCAAGAAAACTTCAGAGAATCTGTCTGTTCAAAATATTTCTGTAACAGTATTACAATGCTATTTCCCTTTTCTCTCATGTTAATACTTGCACTAAAAGGGGTTAAAGAGTGAACATTTTAACAGGAATCAAGGCAGCACCACCAAATTATACTAAGTCATTCAATCTTCACCAAAACAAAATTCAAGTTCCACTTTAAAAGGTTCTTGATGAAGCTGTATAAATTATTTAAATATTGATTCTTGAGTAGGTATCTTTTTAATATTCTGTTTGATAAAACAGGAAACACATGTAAAGTATTTCTGATGCATACCAAATTAAAACAATTGTCTCAAGGGAAACAATTTGGGCAATTTCTTGAATTGTGAGCTAAACTAGCCCCCTACCCCACCACCATGGAATACCATTTTGTTCGGAGAACATCTGTGAAACTATGGGTTTTTGGACTTGAAAGGTACTTTCTCAAAGGACTGAGTGAATCCGTCTATCACTTTAAAGAAAAAGATTCAACATATTTATCTCATGCTTTTGGAATTTGGGGAATTTTTTCTTGATATCAAAGTTCCCATTATTTAAAGGCTTACTGTGAGGCTGGTGGGAATAACAAATGGAATTTTATTTGATATTTTATAATTAAATCTGCCAACGCTATAATCCAATTAATCATTATTTTCCAAATGACCAGTACATGATATTATAATATTATATATGAATATAATACCCATTCAACAAACAAAATATAGAAATGGATTTTATTGGAACAGAATATGAAAAGTTCACTTATGTGTTTTCAAATTTCACATTGAAGCAAACTTTTAAGAAATTGCTGTTTGTACAGTTGTGATGTAGTATTAACAGCAAAAAATCTTAAATATTCATAGTTATCTGAAAATTATTATGAAAATATTATTCATCTTTCCGATTGCATATCTACATGAGGCCATATTTTCTTCATATGCTTCAATCTAAACAGCACGTTGAAATATATTGGTTGTGAAAAATAATTTGAGAACCCAAATAGGATCTACTTAGCCTGAAATTAAGGAAATTTGCAAAATATAAAACTCTTTGTCATAAATTTTTTTTGTTTTGTTTTGGAAAATACAGTAATGATTTATGTTAAAATGTTATGTATTTTCCTGTTATTTTAAATGAATTAATACTTTAGAATATTAATTTTAATTCTCAATGTGATTTGATATATATATATATATAATAATACAAATATACATATAGGTATAAATATAGATACAGATATAGACACAGATGAGCTTCCCAAGTGGCACAAGTGGTAAAAATCCCGCCTGCCAATGCAGGAGACATAAAAGATGTGGGTTCAGTCCCTGAGTTAGGAAGATCCCTTGGAGAAGGTCATGGCAATCCACTCCAGTATTCTTTCCTGGAGCATTCCATGGACAGAGAAGCCTTGTGGTACAGAGAAACCCTACACTTCATAGGGTCACAGAGTCAAACACGACTGAAATGACTTAGCATGCACACACATAGACATAGACATAGGCATAGGCTAGAAGTAGATATGGTTCACATACAAGTTCTTTGGGATCTTCAATAATTTTAAGAGAGTAAAGGAGTCCTAAGATCTACTTGTTTGGGAAATGTGTGTTTATTCTTCCATATATCATATCATAGCTCCCTCCCATAGCAGATTTACTTTTCTGTTCAAAATTAACTTACTAAGAGAGGTTTTCTAATTTAATGACATTACCACATTTGGCCTATTTTATTGCTCAGCATTGCATTTACACTATGCAGGATTTTGTATTTGCATTTAAAATTGTTTATTTTCTGTATCTCCCACTGGAATTTTCTGTATCACGCAACTCCATTGGGTGAGAATTTCATTGGTTCACAATTGTATCTGCAGTGTCCAGACCAGTGCTCAATAAATACGTGTCACATAAATGAATGAATAAAAATTAGCAAAATGGTGACATTCTTTCAAATCTCTTGTCTTCCTATACCAAACATATTTTTCCCAGTTATACATTTGATGATATCATTCAAAAGTGTAAAATATTTCATTACTTTCCTGTCAGTCAAATTTCTTAGCAAGACATTCAGAGCATTCCATGGTCCATATGAATCAATTTAAGTCTTGAACTTATATCTCCATCCTCATTGCCTTATAATATATGATCTAATCACTTTGAATTCTATATATATAATAACCCACATATCATATGGTTATTGGCTACCTTTTCTACTGTTTATACAGTTTGTTTGTTGTTCTTGTTGTTGTTTTTAGTCCCTAAGCAATGTCAGATATTTTTGTGACCCCATGGACTGTAACCCACCTGGCTCCTCTCTCCAAAAGGTTTACCAAGCAAGAATATTGGGGTGGGCTGCCATTTCCATCTCAAGGGGATCTTCCTGATCTAGGAATTGGACCTGTGTCTCCTGCAATGGGAGCAGATTCTTTATCACTGCATCACCTGTAAAGCCCTTTCTTCAGTATAAATAGCTACATTATACAGAGTAATGCAGTTACTTTTTTTTTCATTCAGCCCTTCAACTTTTTAATATGTAAATAGTACCATGTCTTTCTCCTGCTAAAATTTCTCTGGTGGTTTATAATTGTGTTTAGAATAGAAATAAAATTCTTTCCCAAAGTCTGCATCCAACTACATCATCTTGACCTGACCTGGTATTTTGACCTTAATTCATACTATGCTCCTTCGTGCTCATTGGCTCGAGCCATCCTGAACCTCTTCAGTTGTGAGGATATACAAAACCTTTTACCATATCAATGACTTTGCTTTATTTTCCTTAGCTCTTCAAATATTTGTTCCTAATATTGTACAGGAATTAGTGACCAAAACCATCCCAAAGAAAAAGAAATGCAAGAAGGCAAAGCCGATATCTGAGGAGGCTTCACAAAGAGCTGAGGAAAGAGAAGTAAAAAGCAAAGGAGAAAGGGAAAGATATACCCAACTGAATACAGACTTCTAGGGACTAGCAAGGAAAGATAAGGCCTTCTTAAATGAACAATGCAAAGAAATAGAGGGAAACAATAGAATGGGAAAGACTAGAGATCTCTTCAGGAAAACAAAGGCATCAAGGGAACATTTTATGCAAGGATGGGCACAATAAACGACAGAAATTGGATGGACCTAACAGAAGCAGAAGAGATTAAATGAGGTGGCAATAATACACTGAAGAACTGTACAAGAAAAGTCTTAATGACTGGATAACCACGATGGTGTGGTTACTTACCTAGAGACAAGCATCCTGGAATGTCAAGTCACGTGAGCCTTAGCAAGCATTACTATAACAAAGCTAGTGGAGAGGATGGAATTCCAACTGAGCTATTTAAAATTCTAAAAGATGATGCTGTTAAACTCTTGCACTCAAAATATTATCAAATTTGGAAAACTCAGCAATGGCCACAGAAATGGAAAATATCAGTTTTGATTCCAGTCCCCAACAAGGGCAAAGCAAAAGAACATTTTCAACATACCATACAATTGCACTCATTTCACATACTAGCATGATAATGCTCGAAATCTTTCAAGCTAGGCTTCAGTGTACATGAACTATGAACTTCCAGATATATAAACTGGATTTAGAAAAAGCAAAAGAACCAACGATCAAATTGCCAACATTCACAGGATCATTGTGAATGCTAAGGAATTCCAGAAAAACATCTGCTTCTGCTTCCTTGACTATGCTCAAGCATTTGACTGTACGGATCATGAAAAATGGTGGAAAATTCTTAAAGAGAAAGGAATACCAGACCACATAACCTGTATCCTGAGAAACATGTTCACAGGTCAAGAAGTAACAATTAAAACTGGACATGGAGCAACTGACTAGTTCCAAATTGGGAAAGGAGTACATCAAGGCTGTTATATTGTCACCCTGTTTGTTTAACTTATATGCAGAGTACATCATATGAAATGTTGAGCTGGATGAATCACAAACTGGAATCAAGGTTGTTGGGAGAAACATCAACAAATTAATATATGCAGATGATACCACTGTAATGATAGAAAGTGAAGAGGAACTAAAGAGCTTCTTGATGAGGGTGAAATAGAAGAGTAGAAATGCTGGCTTAAAACTCCACTCTCAAAAAAATAAAATCATGGCATCCAGTCCCATCACTTCTTGCAAATAGAAGGGGAAAAGTGGAAGCAGTGACAGAGTCTATTTTCTTGGGCTCCAAAACCACTGCAGACAGTGACTTCAGCCACGAGATTAAAAGATGCTTGCTCCTAGGAAGGAAAAATATGACAAATTTAGACAGCATTTTAAAAAGTAGAGACATTATTTGCTGACAAAAGTTCATAAAGTCAGAGGTATGGTTTTTCCAACAGTCATGTACAGATATGACAGTTGAACCATAAAGAAGGCTGAGCATCAAAGAATTGATGCTTTTGAATTGTGGTACTGGAGAGGACTGTTGACAGTTTCCTGGACTGCAAGGAGATCAAACCAGTCAGTCCTAAAGAAAACAACCCTGAACATTCATTAGAAGGACTGATACTGAAGCTGAAGTTCCAAAACTTTTGCCACCTGCTGCAAAGAGCTGACTATAGAAAAGACTCTGATGCTGGGAAAGATCAAAGGCAAAAGAAGAAGTGAGTAACAGAGGATGAGATAGATAGCATCACTGACTCAATACACATGAATTTGAGCAAACCCTGTAAAATAATGGATGACAGAGCAGCTTGGCAAGCTGCAGTCCATGGGGTTGCAAAGAGTCAGATATGACTTAGTGGCTGAACAACAATATTCCTTTAGGATAAAAGAGATTCAGAGATAACCCCATTAAATCTTTTCTAAAAATATCCCCAACCAGGTATTCAATCTCTCTCTTTTTTTAGTCGCTAAGTAATGTCCGACCCTTTCGACCCCGTGGACTGTAGCATGCCAGGCTTCTCTGTCCATGGTATTCTCCAGGCAAGAATACTGGAGTGGGTTGCCATTTCCTTCTCCAGGGGATCTTCCTGACCCACGGATCAAACCCAGATCTTCTGCATTACAGGCAGATTCTTTACCAGCTGAGCTATGAGGGAAGCCCCAATACATACTGCTAATTTTTATATATGTGAAAATATTACATATATATTATAGCTGTGAATCACATATATACGAAAATTTGCAAGAGGAAGAGGATAAAGTTGCTTACAAGTTAAACAATTTAGATAACTTTTATTCTGCTTTTTCAGTGATACACACTATACTTACTTTTAAGGTGTATATGATATAGTTTTTAGAATAATTTTATAGTTTTAAACCTACCAATAGGATTCTAATAGTGTTCTCCAAACTCATAAGATTTAAATGAGAAATATATGTGCTTTCATACATAAAGAAACATTCCTGGTCTCCACAGGGCCATAACTTTTATCTCACCAGCCACTGATGCTCACTATTATATATTTGAACCAAATGTATCTTTCAGGAACACATCAAAAAGGTCACGTGCGCTAAGTACTCCCTAATAAGAACTTCAAGGTCCCTTTTGATCTTCTGTCATTTCCAACCTTTCACACTTTAGACTGGACTCAGGGACTCTTTAATGCATCATCCTTAAGTGAAGTTTTTCTATGACACATGCTTGTCTATTGTTCTACCCTGAGAAGTCAGACTGTCAGCCACATTTGCTCTGGATTTTTTACTAGTGGGTTTTCTCTCTCATTTCCCCACCCTTAATGTAGGGAGATTTTAGATACTTATTTTCTTTATGTTAGGGAAATGTTCCCATTAGATATTCCATCCTTCCTTTTGACTTTTCTCTTTGAGGAGGGAAAGTTCTACTTAAATGTCTATATAGCTCTTTGTTTCATTGGGAAAACTCTATATATTTTGATTCAACAATGTTCTAACTTTTATTTAAAATTAATATTTCAGAATCAAACTTAAATAGTCTTTCAAGAGTCTGGATCTAACACCTTCATTTCAAAATATTGTCTTGCCACAACCTTAGAAACAAGAAATCTTTCACAGAAAATCATGAAGCCATGCTATTTATTATTCTATTTGGATCCATTTTCTTGGTAAAAGAATAAAGCTTACTGGTTCAGTGGGTGAAATGTTTTAATCAAGTAGGAGTAAGAATTACTGAGAATAAAATATATTGATCACTATATGAAAATAAAAGCATGTATTCACCAGGGAAAGCTTTAAATCTAGAATTACAATATATAAGTGTATGGCAATTTTACAAAGAGCATCTTTTAATATTTGAAAATAATATGGAGATCCAGAAAGAAAAAAATATGGAAAGTACGACTGAACTGAACTGAACTGAATGTAAATTTACACCAAATTAGCAATCTCTCATCTAAACAAAATAATAAAATGTTGTAGAAATTTATATTCTGTGAATAAATTTAAAATCTTAGACTTTTTATATTAGAAAACATGGCGATTGTAGTAAACCTCCAGTGAAAGTGATAGGAATCCATGTTTTACGATTTCCTTTTTTGTTGAAAGCAGAAAACCTCAAGGTTAATATTTAAATACACATAATTCCTTTTATAATAGAATAAAAATACAAGGAAGGAAAATATATGAATAAAAATAATAAACAGTAATATAGCTTCTTATAATGCCATAAAGTGTGATGAATCTTTTTGTCATCAAAATTTTATACATCGCTAACTGCTTTATAGCTAGTAAGAGATCACCATTATGAAAAGTTATAAAACTTGTCACTTTTTAATGCAGACAGTTCATTTTTACAGAATCATCCATCAGATTTCTAATTCTTCATAAAACTTATTCCTTGCCTTATAAATATTTCAGTTTTTGTGAACACTTATATGCCAATTATAAATGCAAATGCTTTAGACATTGAATGTTATGTAAAATGGCACCTTATTAAAAAGTCATATTTGTTTCAGAGGTCTTGATATGTGATAGCAATAGCACAAAATGTTTATAAATTCACTGTAACTAATATGTAGTCTATCATTTATTTGCATATGTGGCCATAGATTCTGTATATTTTCTCAGTCACGTACTATATATAGAATTATTTCTTTATTTGGAAATGTGAGTTTTTTGGCAAAAATTACTATAAGCACTTTTTCATATGCATATACTAAGATATCACTTACATAGCCAATAAATAGGAAAAGCTATTTACAAAAGCTATTTATCTATATTTTATAAATAAAATAGGAAAAGCTCAATCTGTTTTCAAGGCTTATTTTTAAAGATAATCTATCTGATCCTGGTGGCCTGGAATAGAATTTCCCAAAGAAGACTTTTTTTTAACCATTTATCATTTATTTATTTATTATTATTATTATTTACTTTACAATATTGTATTGGTTTTGCCATACATCAACATGAATCATGGAGCCTATTATACAGAGTGAAGTAAGCCAGAAAGAAAAACACCAATACAGTATACCAAAGAAGACTTTATCACCAGAGTTACATGGAATGTTTGTTAAAAACAATGAATTCTTTTCACTATCTTAGACATACTAAACAAGACTCTCAAATGGAAAAAAATCAGAATCTGAGAACATACATTTTATAGTGATTTTACTTATTCTTACATAGAACAAAATTAAGTACTATTGCTCTAGAGGATAGGACTTCCCTGGTGGTTCAGACGGTAAAGCGTCTGCCTACAATGCTGGAGACCCAGGCTCAGTCCCTGGTTTGGGAAGATCTCCTGGAGAAGGAAATGGCAACCAACTCCGGTATTCTTGCCTGGAAAATCCCAGGGACGGAGGAGCCTGGTGGGCTACAGTGCATGGGGTCGCAAAGAGTCGGACACGACCGAGTGACTTCACTTTCCTCAGTTCAGTTCAGTCGCTCAGTCGAGTCCGACTCTTCGTGACCCCATGAATCGCAGCACACCAGGCCTCCCTGTCCATCACCAACTCCCGGAGTTCACTCAAACTCACGTCCATTGAGTCAGTGATGCCATCCAGCCATCTCATCCTCCCTTGTCCCCTTCTCCTGCTGCCCCCAATCCCTCCCAGCATCAGAGTCTTTTCCAATGAGCCAACTCTTCGTATGAGGTGGCTAAAGTACTAGAGTTTCAGCTTCAGCATCAGTACTTCCAAAGAACACCCAGGACTGATCTCCTTTAGAATGGACTGGTTGGATCTCCTTGCAGTCCAAGGAACTCTCCAGAGTCTTCTCCAACACCACAGTTCAAAAGCATCAATTCTTTGATGCTCAGTGTTCACAGTCCAACTCTCACATCCATACATGACTACTGGAAAAACCATAGCCTTGACTAGATGGACCTTTGTTGGCAAAGTAATGTCTCTGCTTTTGAACATGCTATCTAGGTTGGTCATAACTTTCACTCCAGAGGATAATATAACATAGTCCTTGGTATAGTACACAAATCTTTTTATTCAGTTTCCAGCCTGATTGATTCTTCAAATCAATTTCATATCCCAATGTACCAACTACACAATTTTACACAAGTTATAACTTCCCATAATTGTCAACTTTCAACAAATGTTCATGTTTTGCCCAAACTGCTCATGTTTCTTTCGAAAGTAACTAAACAACATTCTCAGCATCAAAGTGAATATATGTATCTTTGCCTCTTAATTGCATGCTTTGTAATATATCTACCTTCCAAGTAATTTAAAATATAAAAATGATGTGAGCAGCATTGGATGATATTCAGAGAAAGCCTCTATCCATACTTTTGAGAAATTTTGTTTCGGACCTAATTAAAAACTGGAAAGCTTACATTTAATGCATTTAAGAAGAATGTTCTGAAATACATTAAAATTAGATGTCAGTTGTACTTGTGAATATGTTATTTATCTGCATTTTAAACCATAACTCAACATTTATTTATAAACCTTTACTTTATTCTGATTTTATAATTTTACATTGATCTATATGCACTAACCTTGGAATAAGATTATTTAATTTTCAAATACACTCAAGAATATTTCGTTGAACAGACTCAATATAATGTTCAAAAGTTACAGATTGTAAATGAAAATTTCATTAAATAAAACTAAAGTGTTATTAATTAATATATATAGGAATTAAAATAGGATTAAATTTAATAGAATTATTTTCAATCTTTACTTTCAATATGTTTCTTGACATTAAGAGTATTTGAATATTTTTTCAAAGATTTTGGTTATAATCTGTCACTGTTATGCAAAATACTGTCTTGTCAAAAAATACTTTTTCGATATTTTCCAAATTTATTTTAAGGTATATTTTATGTGACCATAAGTGATTGACTGCATGCATGGAAAGTTTTCACATTCACAAAGAAAATTCCATGAACCCAGCAAATCTTCTTTGCTGGAATACTCTTCAATAAGCAATTTCACATCAAGAATTTGTCATTTTGACCAAACTAATGTCAGAGCCTGGTGGACATTTTCAAAAATTCTATAATATGTGAAGACAAAAATATCATTATTAAGTTTTTACTTATGAAGTTGGACAAAAGAGTCTGAAGGAAGCATTTGGGGCCATGAAGTAGAGGATGGTAATTTGAATAATGATGAAAGTGATCAGGCCATGAAAAATAAAGGCATTTGCAGTCTCTGGGGACAGAGAAAATCTGGGGATAGAGGAATCACCAAAAAAGTACTTCAAAATGTTTTTGCTTAGTGTTAGACTAGATTTTGGACATGGATACATATCTGCCATATTATGGAACCATTTTTACATTCAAAGGAATAGAAAACAATTGACAATTTGTAAGCAAATGGATAATCCTACTGGATTTGTATTTTGAAGTCAGAAATCTGATTTAAATGAGAAAAACTTTTTGACTATGTTTTAGAGTGTGTATGGTTAACCCATTTAGGGAAATACAGAACTGATTCTGATCAGTTCAGTTCAGTCACTCAGTTGTGTCTGACTCTGCAACCCCGTGGACTGCAGCATACCAGTCTTCCCCGTTCATCATCAACTCCCGGAGTCTACTCAAACTCAGGTCCATCAAGTCAGTGATGCCATCCAACAATTTCATCCTCTGTTGTCCCCTTCTCCTCTCTCCTCAGTCCTTCCCAGCATCAGGGTCTTATTTAATGAGTCAGTTCTTTGCATCATGTGGCCGAAGTATTGAAGTTTCAGCTTCAGCATCAGTCCTTCAAATGAATATTCAGGACTGATTTCCTTTCAGATATACTGGCTGGATCTCCTTGTAGTCCAAGGGACTCTCAAGAGTCTTCTCCAACACCACAGTTCAAAAGTATCAATTCTTTGGTGCTCAGTTTTCTTTATAATCTAACTCTTATATCCATACATGACTACTGGAAAAACCATAGCTTTGACTAGATGGACCTTTGTTGGCAACGTAATGTCTCTGCTTTTAAATATATTGTCTAGGTTAATCATAGCTTTTCTTCCAAGGTAGAATGAATAATGATAACAAGTACTAGACAAAGAGGACTCATAATATATAAAAGACTTCATTATATTTCTGAAGTGGAATAAAGAGGATTCAATAGGCTGAATAAGAGTCTATCAAGAGTGTTTATTTTTACTAAAAAAAATTACTTGAAAAATTAATATAAAAATAATATATCTTCTAATGGTACACTATGTATTTATAAAAAAGTTATTTTCCTGGAATGAAATTACCACATTGATTTTTCTTCTGGATATCTTAAGCCTACTGAATCATTAAGCCATTCTAAAGTAATTGAATGTCAAAGTATCACAAGCTATCTGGAAAGATATTTTTTAAAACTACACTGAAAACCAATGGCACAATCAAGTCAGGGCTATTTACTTCCTGACAGTAGTCTAACTATTCATTTAAAAAGAAGTTTTGACCAAACCTCTCAACGTTTATTTTCCCCAGTGATTATTAAGTGCAGCCAAGGCTGTGATCCACTGCCTTATAAAATAAAACACATTTAATTTAAAAAAAAAAACATAACCTACAAACTATATGTCTATATTATATAGATAGATATTTATTGTTGTTTAGTGGCTAAGTCATGTCTGATTCTTTGTGACCCCATGGACTGTAGCATGCCAGGCTCCTCTGTCCTCCACTATCTCCCAGAGTTTAGAAGAGTCTGACAGAATAGGGCATATAAAAGGAATTAAGAAAAAACACAGATTCCAAATGTGATATGTATCCTTATTTCTTTGCAGAGCCAAACTTATTGGAGGGGATGGATAATGTCTTTAAAATGAATACAGAAGTGTACTGGAGCAGATGAAAGACACACAGATTTCTAAATTATTTAAGCTTTTATACATCACCAGGGAAATCAAATGTGCAAAAAATACTAAGAATTCGACATGATAGGAAATTTTTAAGGCTAGTGGAAGCATTTGCTTTTTAAAATCTACATAACAAATTTTCTGTGAGTTTAAAAATTCTCTGTGAGTTTAAAAGTCCATAGTTTTGACTTGCAATATGGTTATAATTTTGAGTAAGTGTAATTCATCTGTTATGAGTTGAATAGTATCCTCCAAAAAATGTGTTGAAGTCTTAATCTGCAGTACCTGAGAATGTGACTTTATTGGAAATAGGATCTTTACAAAGGTAATCAAGTTGATATAACTAGGGTGAACTCTAAGCCAATATGACAGGTGTCCTTATGAAAAAGGAAATTTGGACACAAAGATAGACCTGCACAAAGGGAAGACTATGTGAAGATATACAAGGGAAGTATTATGTGAAAATGAAGGCAGAGACTGGAGAAACACATCTATAAAACAAGGAAAGTCAAAGATTGCTGCAAACCACAAGAGGCTGGGAGAGAAGCAAGGAAGAGGTATCTGGTTTGGGATTTTTCTTTAATTTACATATTTTTATTGGAGGATAATTACTTTATAATATTGTGTTGGTTTCTAAAACATATCAAATAAATCAGCCATAGGTATACATATCTCCCCTCTCTCTTGTATTTCCCACTTCTTACTCCATCCCACTCCTCTAAGTTGTCACAAAGCACCAGGTTTTTAAGACACACACTTACTGGTATTTTATTATACCAAACCGAGGAAATTAACACATTTACTCAGATAAATAGATTTTCTTCAGGATATTGGGTAAATATATTTTTTCTGAATATTGACAGGCTGAAGAAACACTTACCTTTCATAATATCCTTGTAATATTTCATACTAATTGAACATCATTGTTTAAAATATTATAAACTATATAAATTATTAACAAAATACAGCCACCTGGCCACCATTCAAAGCCTTAAGCATGAAAGTACTTAGCATAGCAGAAAGAGTAAAATATTATAATCTGAATTTACTTACTACTGGAAAATTATGTTAAAATCAATCTTGTTCAAGATAGCATACATACTTTTAATCTTTTGAATTTAAGATCTCTAAGTCTTTTTAGAACCTTTGTCTCAAACCTGCATCTCATATCATATTCAACAAATATTTGTTATGTATATCAAAATAAGAGATAAAAACAAGGATAAATATATATTGTTATTAAGTTTTGAAAAGTAGGCTAAGATACAGTTAAATCTCTCTCTCTTTTTTATTGAAATATAGCTGATTTACAATATTGTGTTAGCTTCTGGTGTAAAACAAAGTGATTCAGTTATATGTATGTATAGCTCAGTTCAGTCGCTCAATCGTGTCCGACTCTTTAAGACCCCATGAATCGCAGCACGCCAGGCCTCCCTGTCCATCACCATCACCTGGAGTTCACTCAGACTCACGTCCATTGAGTCCATGATGCCATCCAGCCATCTCATCCTCGGTCGTCCCCTTCTCCTTCTGCTCCCAGTCCCTCCCAGCATCAGAGTCTTTTCCAATGAGTCAACTCTTCACATGAGGTGGCCAAAGTACCAGAACTTCAGCTTCAGCATCATTCCTTCCAAAGAAATCCCAGGGTTGATCTCCTTCAGAATGGACTGGTTGGATCTCTTTGTAGTCCAAGGGACTCTCAAGAGTCTTCTCCAACACCACAGTTCAAAAGCATCAATTCTTCAGCGCTCAGCCTTCTTCACAGTCCAACTCTCACATCCATACATGACCACTGGAAAAACCATAGCCTTGACTAGATGGACATTTGTTGGCAAAGTAATGTCTCTGCTTTTGAATACACTATCTAGGTTGGTCATAACTTTTCTTCCAAGGAGTAAGCCTCTTTTAATTTCATGGCTACAGTCACCATCTGCAGTGATTTTGGAGCCCCCTGTTTCCACTGTTTCCCTGTCTATTTGCCATGAAGTGATGGGACCAGATTCCATGATCTTCGTTTTCTGAATGCTGAGCTTTAAGCCAACTTTTTCACTTTCCTCTTTCACTTTCATCAAGAGGCTTTTTAGTTCCTCTTCACTTTCTGCCATAAGGGTGGTGTCATCTGCATATCTGAGGTTATTGATATTTCTCCTGGCAATCTTGATTCCAGTTTGTGCTTCTTCCAGCCCAGCATTTCTCATGATGTACTCTGCATATAAGTTAAATAAGCAGGGTGACAATATACAGCCTTGATGTACTCCTTTTCCTATTTGGAACCAGTCTTTTATTCCATGTCCAGTTCTAACTGTTGCTCCCTGACCTGCATACAGATTTCTCAAGAGGCAGGTTAGGTGGTCTGGTATTCCAATCTCTTCCAGAATTTTCCACAGTTTATTTTGATCCACACAGTCAAAGGCTTTGGCATAGTCAATAAAACAGACATAGATGTTTTTCTGGAACTCTCTTTCTTTTTCCATGATCCAGCGGATGCTGGCAATTTGATCTCTCTTTCCTCTGCCTTTTCTAAAACCAGCTTGAACATCAGGGAGTTCACGGTTCACGTATTGCTAAAGCCTGGCTTGGAGAATTTTGAGCATTACTTTACTAGCATGTGAGATGAGTGCAACCATGCGGTAGTTTGAGCATTCTTTGGCATTGCCTTTCTTTGGGATTGGAATGAAAACTGACCTTTTCCAGTCCTGTGGCCACTGCTGAGTTTTCCAAATTTGCTGGCACATTGAGCACAGCACTTTCACAGCATCATCTTTCAGGATTTGAAACAGCTCAACTGGAATTCCATCACCTCCACTAGCTTTGTTCGTAGTGATGCTTTCTAAGGCCCACTTGACTTCACATTCCAAGATGTCTGGCTCTAGATTAGTGATCACATCATCATGATTATCTGGGTGGTGAAGATCTTTTTGTACAGTTCTTCTGTGTATTCCTGCCACCTCTTCTTAATATTTTCTACTTCTGTTAGGTCCATACCATTTCTGTCCTTTATCGAGCCCATCTTTGCATGAAATGTTCCCTTGGTGTCTCTAATTTTCTTGAAGAAATCTCTAGTCTTTCCCATTCTGTTGTTTTCCTCTATTTCTTTGCATTGATCGCTGAAGAAGGCTTTCTTATCTCTTCTTGCTATTCTTTGGAACTCTGCATTCAGATGCTTATATCTTTCCTTTTCTCCTTTGCTTTTCACTTCTCTTCTTTTCACAGCTATTTGTAAGGCCTCTCCAGACAGCCATTTTGCTTATTTTGCATTTCTTTTCCATGGGGATGGTCTTGATCCCTGTCTCCTGTACAATGTCACAAACCTCATTGCATAGTTCATCAGGCACTCTATCTATCAGATCTAAGCCCTTAAATCTATTTCTCACTTTCCACTGTATAATCATAAGGGATTTGATTTAGGTCATACCTGAATGGTCTAGCAGTTTTCCCTACTTTCTTCAATTTGAGTCTGAATTTGGTAATAAGGTGTTCATGATCTGAGCCACAGTCAGCTCCTGGTCTTGTTTTTTGTTGACTGTATAGAGCTTCTCCATCTGTGGCTGCAAAGAATATAATCAATCTGATTTCGGTGTTGACCATCTGGTGATGCCCATGTGTAGAGTCTTCTCTTGTGTTGTTGGAAGAGGGTGTTTGCTATGACCAGTGCATTTTCATGGCAAAACTCTATTAGTCTTTGCCCTGCTTCATTCTGCATTCCAAGGCAAAATTTGCCTGTTACTCCAGATGTTTCTTGACTTCCTACTTTTACATTCCAGTCCCCCATAATGAAAAGGACATCTTTTTTGGGTGTTATTTCTAAAAGGTCTTGTAGGTCTTCATAAAACTGTTCAACTTCAGCTTCTTTAGCGTTACTGGTTGGGGCATAGACTTGGATTACTGTGATATTGAATGGTTTGCCTTGGAGACAAACAGAGATCATTCTGTCGTTTTTGAGATTGCATCCAAGTACTGCATTTCGGACTCTTTTGTTGACCATGATGGCTATTCCATTTCTTCTGAGGGATTCCTGCCCGCGATAGTAGATAGAATGGTCATCTGAGTTAAATTCACCCATTCCAGTCCATTTGAGTTCACTGAATCCTAGAATGTCAACGTTCACCCTTGCCATCTCTTGTTTGACCATTTCCAATTTGCCTTGAATCATGGACCTGACATTCCAGGTTCCTATGCAATATTGCTCTTTACAGCATCAGATCTTACTTCTATCACCAGTCACATCCACGGCTGGGTATTGTTTTTGCTTTGGCTCCATCCCTTCACTCTTTCTGGAGTTATTTCTCCGCTGATCTCCAGTAGCATATTGCGCAGTGCACTAAGCTCAGGGGGCGGCAGCAAGCTGGCACTATTGCAGGCGGTGGCGAGCCAGTGCACTAAGTGCGGCTGAAAGGAGCCACCCCACGTCCGAGGTCAGGGGCAGCGGCCTAGAGTGCCAGGCTGTGATGGTGCAGGAATGGCCAAAAGGAGCTACCCAGCGTCCAAGGTCAGGGGCAGTGGCTGAGAAGAGCTACCCCGTGTCCGAGGCCAGTGGCAGCCAGGAGGAGAAACCCTGCGTCCGAGGTCAGGGGCGATCAGGAGAAGCCACCTCGCACCCAAGGCCAGGTGGCGGTGACCCTGAGGAGCCACTCTGAGCCTGAGGCCAGGGCAGCATCTGGGAGGAGCCACCCACGCCTGAAACCAGGGCTAGCAGCCGGGAGGAGCAACCCGAGAAGCAGTGGCTGCGCAGGGACAGGAGGGCCTAGAGGAGCTATCCCATGTTGAAGGTCAGGAACGGTGGCGGTAAGGAGATACCCCTCATCCAAGATAAGGAGCAGCGGCTGTGCTTTGCTGGAGCAGCCGTGAAGGGATACCCGACGCCCAAGGTAAGAGAAACCCAAGTAAGATGGTAGGTGTTGCAAGAGGGCATCAAAGGGCAGACACACTGAAACCATACTCACAGAAAACGAGTCAATCTAATCACACTAGGACCACAGCCTTCTCTAACTCAATGAAACCAAGCCATGCCTGCAGGGCAACCCAAGATGGGCAGGTCATGGTGGCGATGTCTGACAGAATGTGATCCACTGGAGAAGGTAATGGCAAGCCACTTCAGTATTCTTGCCTTGAGAACACATATGTATACATATTGTTTTTCATGTTCTTTTCCATCATAGTCACAGAATATTGAATATAGCTCCCTGTGCTTAATGTTTTATATATTTATCTATTTTATAGATAGTAGTTGCATCTGCTAATCCCAACCTCCTAATTTATCCATCATCCATCACTGTATTTTTAATTATGAAAGAAACAGATACATAAAGCAAATGTGTAAGTTACTGTTTCTGTAGAAGTGGTTGTAATCTTCTTGAAATAAGTATTTTCAAGTATGCTGCTTGAAAATAAGTCAGAAGATTCCTTTACAAATAACTAGTGTCCTCTTTAGAATCTGCTGCCCAACTTCTCTTGCAGCTTCTATGCTTCTATTGCACATAGGATCAAATAATAAAAAATCTTAGCCAAAAATGTGGGTCACCTAATGAAAAAATAAAAGGATTATATCTTAAATAAACTTGAAGACCAGCCAGAAAAATCAGAAGGAGCAAGGAGGGTAAGCATGGGATTAGTTTTGGAGGGTTATTTGATCAAAGGGAGAAATTCAAAAACAAAGTATAATAAAGAAAAAATTTCAAGGGCTTTTTCTCTTGATATGGGATATAAAACTCTGTCAAGAACTCCAGGAGGTGATGTAAACTTGCTTCTAGTATATCTCTTAGAAGTTAGGAAGCATGATGATCCCATGCTAAATAGAAGTTCAGGAATTGTCATGATGGAAAGGAGACCCTATTAAAAGGATCAGAATAGTACGAAGACTAGAGTTGATATACTATGTCACCCTGGAAAGCCATGAAATGACACTGTCTCACAGATGGTCTGGAGGCCCATCGCCAACAAAATAAGCATCACTGAGAGGCATGGAGGTTGTTCTTCTCTGCACACCAGGGATGATGGTAGGAGAGATGGTTACACAATTTGTCTACTGATAGCAGTGGGAATAGACATTAGGACCCCAGAATAATGAGACCAAATGGCAGCAGTTAGAAATCAACTGAATAAAACTCTAATGACGTCTGAGGGGTGGTCAAGGGGCCTTATAGTGAAGAGTTATGGAGTTGTTGACCAAAATCAGGTCCAGAGGTACACAATAGCTGGGCATCCAGTAAAAGGGAAAGGGCAACAGACTGACAGGATTGGTCCTGGTTAAAAGCCACAGTCTCTTCCCTACTTTTCCAATCTGTGCAAGTTTTTGACCTGGAACCCCATGTCTGGAGAAGAGACCAAGTCCCTAAGAGGAAGGACCTCACAGTAGATGTGTATGTACATGGAAACAATTATATTAATATTCCCAAAGTGAAATCCCACCATTTACTCAAAGAATTATATACTTTATATGTAAAAGGAATATGCAAACATTTTGAGGTTGATTGTCCTGACAATGATATTCAGAGACCCCAAAGTATGATGACAGCAACCTGTTTAAAGCTGCCAGCATCGATTCTGACAGAAATAAACACATTTGTCAAACATAGGTCAGCTTTTTCCACTCACAGTCCATAGCCAGCATCAGTATCAAAGGGCTTATGGAGTATTTGATCTATCAGCATGGGATTCCACACAGTATCATCTCAGAGAAAAGAATCCACTTTACACAAGCAGGGTGCATGACCCAGGCATTCAGTCCTTCTTGGGAAGGGTAAAGTTACTGAATTCTAACAACCTGTTAATGTTGGCTGATAAACTCTAAAATTTCACAAAGAATTTAGAAAATCATTTAGGAAATATCTTGTTGTACATAAACATGAAAGGAGGGCTTCACTGGTGGCTCAGAGAGTAAAGAATCTGCCTGCAATGAAGGAGACCTGGTTCAATCCTGACTTGGGAAAATCCACTGGAGAAGGAAATGACACCTCGCTTCATTATTCTTGTCTGGAAAATTCTGTGGGCAGAGGACGCTGGTGGGCTACAGTCCATGGGGTCGCAAAAGAGTTGGACATGACTTAGCAACTAAACAACAACATCAATAGAATTCGTATCGTATTTCACTAAGCACCATAGAATGACTTGCATGTTTTGAGTAAGACTGGAAATGGACTCCAGTACACACTTTGAAATGAATTGCTTAACGTTTTTCAAGCTATGGGTGAGCCTATTGGTTTTGCTTAATTCTATGTATTTGTATGTATTTCCTGCTTAGACTTGTCTGTCCTCACTTTCTGTGTTCCCCAATCCCATGTTGTGAATAGTATTGAGCATACCCACACATAACAAGAGGTCAAGTTGGACCCACCTGTCCATGTAGACAGCCATTCATGGCTTACCCAACACTCCTCCACTTGGTTTCACCACTTGACAATAAAACTTAAATTGAAAAAATTCCGTTGAATCACAAGAAATGGGACAAAACTTTAAGAGACACTGAAAACTAATTCAGAACATTTATATCTTTCTCATAGGAGAGCTTCCCAGGTGGCACAGTGGTAAAGAATCTGCTTGCCAGTACAGGAGATGCAAGAGACCCAGGTTTGATCCCTGGGTCAGGAAGATACCCTGGAAGAGGAAATGGCAACCCATTCCAGTATTCTTACCTGGAAAACTCCATGACAGAGGAGCCTGGCAGGCTACAGTCTATGGGGCTGCAAAGAACTGGACACAACTGAGCACACACACACACACACACACACACACACACACACACACACACACACATCTAGTAGGAATTTTGAAGAAAAAAAAATAATAGAAGAAAATTTCCCAAGGATGGATAAAAGCTGAGAAGATTACTATTAGAGTGAGATGCTTGCCTAGATGCAGTCCTACAAGATTTCAAAATAATAAAATATAAAGAAAACAAAAGCCCCTGTTTACCCACCTCTTAAGATCTTTTAGAGACAGGAAATAAGAAAAAAGGAAAGGACACTAATTACTTGGCCATGAATATGAAAAAAAATTGATCAAATGTGGTATGTGTCAAATTTTTATCAGTTCTAAGTCCTAGGAGTTGAGAGAACAATGTCTTTAAATTATCAGCAAAATAATTTTGAGTCTATAATTTAACTGCAAAATGAATATTTTCAGGTGGGAGCAGAATATAGATATATAGAATTTTAAAGTATTTTTTAAAAGTCATTTGATAATAAATACTAGAAAATGTAAAACAGACTAAAGTAAAAAGGAAATGTGAGACAGGAAACAATGAAAGTAATCCAAGAGTGAAGAAAAAAGAGAGAAAACGCCCAGGATGACAACTGTGTTGTGGTCTTAAAATCAATCAAATGCAGAAGAGGAAGTCAAAGGAGTCTAAGAATGTCTTTAACAATAATGTGGATTTTATTATTCAAATTGTATGATTAACGAGGAAATGGCAGTACTTAGTGAATGGAGAGGAAAGCAATCAAGGGAAAAAAAAACTAAACACAATAAGTCATGATTCAAGTACAAAATACATTAAAATATGAAGTGTTTTTGAGTAACTGGAGGAGTAAATCAAAGAAAAAAGAATTGATTTTTGAACACTCTTCAGTTACCCTACATTTACTGGCATTTTTCTTTCAATAAGTCTGTTCACAGTACTTGACAACACAGAATCAAAGGTATAGCTCACTGTTGTTGCTTGTTAACAGATTACCGCAAATTAAAGCTTACTTGTAATTCATTATAAGCAACTACAGGAAATTAATACATTTTTCTGTGCCTTAAACAACAGATTTAAAGCAACAGACATGTAATTTAAAACAACAGATATGTATTCCATCACAGTTATAGAGGCCAGACAGAGGTCTTGAACCAAGGTGTTGAGAGGGTCACACTCCCTCTAAAGGTTCCAGGGCAAAATCCTTCCTCACTCCCTCTAGTTTCTTGTAGCCAATGGCATTCCTTGACTTATAGCTGCCTCACTAGGATCTTTGCTTCTGTCTTCACATAGTCTTCTCTCTGTGCGTGTCTATATAATTTATTGATAAATTCTTCTGCCTCTCTTTAATAAGGATATTTATAGCTGTATTTGGGCTTCCCAGGTGGAGTTAGTGGTGAAGAACCCTCCTGCCAATGCAGGATTCATAAAAGATGCAAGTTCAATCTCTGGATCAGGAAGATCCCCTGGAGGAGGGCATGACAACCCACTCCAGTATTCTTGCCTGGATAATCTCAAGGACAGAGGAGCCTGGTGGGCTACAGTCCATAGGGTCACAAAGGGTTGGACACAACTTGAAGCCACTCGGCATGCATATACATATAGCTGTATTTAGACCCACCCAGTTAAATCAGCATAAACTCCTCTGATCGAATAAAGTAATTCTCACAGGTTTTAGGGATTAGGACGCTAACACACCTTTGGAGAACTTGTTCCTGCTGACCTCATTCAACTCACACAAAAACAATGGTGAATTGATGGTGAATGAGTTAAGAAATTCCACATTCCACTTTGCTCAACCCTCAATAGAGGTTCTGTTTAAGGTTGTTGGATGAAGAAGTGGTGGTTTAATTATATTCAAAGTCCTAAAACTCAGTATTAGAAGAGTATAATTTGGAAGAAGGACATGATGAATAGGCATGAATAGTAAAAGAGACTAAATGCTGAGTATTTGATAAAGTACAGCCCACTGTTTAGTATTTATCTAGATGATCTAAATGCCCATTATTTGAAGTTATGAAATAACTACAGAAAGTATGAAAATAGAAAGTGTAAAGTCACTTTGGTGGATATGGCTCGAAACAGGTGGAAATTTGGCTGGGTACAACAAGAATGTTTATTTTGCACTTTATATGGTTTATATTGCCTTTTTGTATCATTCACATTATACCACGATTATTATAAACTTATGGATAACAAAAATATTCTTATTAATGTTCAAAGTAATTTTATTCTTAATAGAAAAAGGAGAGAGAGGAAACAGAGAAATACCGTCTTTACATATTTTCCCCATGGCCATTGCTCATTTGGCCACCAGCTTCTGCTCATAATTTTAAATGCAAAAGCTATGTTTTCTTTTGCATGGAAAAAATAAACCTACTCAGAATCCAATATTCCTTTTTTATCCCAGGGAAACTAAATAAGAAAGAGATGAAAAGTGTATTCACTACATCATCTTTCTGCTGATTGAGTTTCTTTACCTATGGCTAGTATTTGAATCCCACTGGAAATCATATGTTTTTATCTATTAGAGGAATGTGGACTTCTCAACATACAGCTCTAACAGAATTTTTCTAATTCATAACAGCTATTCCTGTACATGCCTGTTAGCAATCATTTTGCCTGATAAATTAAACATGACTACTAATCAATGACTGAAAATTTCAGCCCTGAAATATCAGTAACAATGACACTGTTCTCATATTCATTATTAAGAAAATACACTTAGAATCTTTGCCTTTCTAAAATGTATCATACAAGGGGAATGAAATGGCACATTATTTGTTCTCATGAGTTTAAATGGCTCATCTCAGTAGTGGGCTGTGAGAGAGAAGCTCAGTGACTAATCCCAGAAGCTTTGCAAAATAGAATATTCAAATTTTATTTACTGGTTTATGCATTTATTACAATTGATCAACATCTTAATTGAACTTGAGTTTGACCACTGTCTTTGGCTTATTTTTTACAGCTCTAGCTTGACAAAATTTGTCTTGGCTGAAATGCTATGCTTTAGCTGGTCCAACTTACAAAAACCTGGAAAATACTGCCGATATCTAGGATTACAGATCATTATAGTAGGATGAATACATACGGAGTATTATGTTCAGTTCTTCATTGAAAAGCAAGTGATTGCATAGTGTTCAGCAGAAAGGTTCATGGCAGCAGTGTGTATATAGTGTGTGTGTCTGTGTGATATCTTAAATGAATAAGCAAATGATGAAGAGGAAGTATCACTAGAAGAACACAGAGTTATTTATTAGAATCAGAATAAACTGAATACCATAAAATGATGACCAGCAGCAAAAATTCTCTCAGATATGACTTTCATAGTTGGAAACTGAAATTTTTGTAACTGCAAATTCTTTAAAGATAGAGTATCAGTTTCATCACTTGACTCATTACAAAAAGTGTATAAAGGGACAATGGAAACTATATTTTTAACAATATAAAATATATATTTTTACATATAAGTTATAAAAATAATAAAATGCTGTGTGCTTGCTGATAGACAGTAGATCTAATAAACTTCTCATTCTTTAATTGTTAGCAGTCTCTCTTCTCTTCCAGGCCTAATGTTCAGTATACATGGCAAATTTAACATACATAATAGTTACAGAATCCTTGATTCTGTGAGTTGAGATTAAGATTCAATATATGTCTATTTTTACCAGATTTCTTGCAACTAGGCTTTTCTCAAAAATTAACATACCTATGATACTAAGTCTGTAGGAATAGCAGTTTGGGGAGAAAATGTGATGAAATTGATAATTTTTAAGATTTTTGCTCTTCAATGTTTATAGAAATGGAGCAGGAGCTTGGAAGAAGGATTGACACACTTAGACTTGACTGTTATTGACTCTACAAACTCCTCTCTGGAATTAATGACCAAAGGTGCCTATGTAAAGAAGAGGGTAAGAGTTCATATTTGGGAAGGTATTTCCATTCAGAATGTAAGCAAAGAAAATAGAGCCAAAATTAGTGACCACAGAGGCAGGGAGGCAAACAACATAAGTTCTATAAGGTAACCTAGAAGCCAAGGGAAGAAAATGTCCAAGATGAATTGGACAATGCAAACAAAATGATGAAAAATGTGAAGGAGGAAGCCCTTAAAAAGGCCACTGGATTCACTGACATGACGGTTATTAGTTACCTGCCTTGAAAGTATATTCAATGAAGTTGTAAGAGAAATACTCAAGTTCTAAGGTGTTCATGCTTTTGAACTGTGGTGTTGGAGAAGACTCTTGAGAGTCCCTTGAACTGCAAAGACATCCAACCAGTCCATTCTAAAGGAGATCAGTCCTGGGTGTTCTTTGGAAGGACTGATGCTAAAGCTGAAACTCCAATACTCTGGCCCCCTCATGCAAAGAGTTGACTCATTGGAAAAGACTCTGATGCTGGGAGGGATTGGGGGCAGGAGGAGAAGAGGACAACAGAGGATGAAATGGCTGGATGGCATCACCAACTCGATGGACAAGAGTTTGGGTGAACTCCGGAAGTTGGTGATAGACAGGGAGGCCTGGCGTGCTGCAATTCATGGGGTCTCAAAGAGTTGGACACGACTGAGTGACTGAACTGAACTGACTGAACTGAAGGTGTTCAGAGTATCTCACTGAAGGACAAGAAGTAGAGATAAACACTGTACAATTAAAAATGTTATTGACTAGAGAGTAGTACCATGGTAGATCAAGAAATAAGGTACTATGACAGATACAGTTGTGTTTACTGTTGAAAAAAGAAGTAGCTCCTAGAGAGTGAGATTTTTTTTAAGAAATTGCCAAAGTTGGTTTATGTGGCATATGTATGGAATGGAATATGACTAAGCATGAATCATCAAATTAGGAAATAATAAACAATGCAGCAGCTGTTATTATTTTTCGGTTAATACATGGTTCAAAAGTCAATGGCTAATTAGGTTACTTAGATAAACCGTCAACATGGGTTTAATCTCTAGGAAAATTCCATTTGCAATAGTAAGTCTATTCAGTTATAAATAGTTGACTGTAAGAAGAGCCATAGAATAATGATGATCTTGCCTGAAAAATCCCATAGACAGAGAAGCCTGGCCAGCAACAGTCCAAGGGTCATAAAGAGTCAGACATGACTGAGCTGCTAAACAATATTTGTTTATTTGCTTCATAGGCTATTTGTGATTCTTTGTCCATTCAATATTTGAATCTTCTTACTATGAAGATTCCCCCTAGAGGCATATACAAAATACATTGGATGCTTACCATCCCAATTCATTATAGTTAAAGAACAAACACCTGAAGTTCTGCCAATCACACATTGACTCTGAAACAGAAGCTAGTTATATTATTTATAAATTAGTTTATTCATTTGTAATGTAAATGCCTGCTATCTGGACAGCTATTCAAACTGAAATGACTTATTGATTTGGCTTTCTTTGTGTGACTTCCTTCCCATTCACCAATCTTTATGCTGTAATACTCCATAGTTGGGGGAAGAGAAAACAGCTATAATTGCATGATATCTTTTCATTCTCTTTTGCTGTATTCACTCTACTGGCAACATTTGCTACTCTAATTCTCATCCTGTGTTGGTTAGTCATCATTATTGACTCAGAACAGTGCTGTGCTGTGTAATATATCTCTGCTGCAAAAATCATTCTTCTTCGTTAAATCCTCTTCACTTGCAGCTGCTTGCTGAGTTTCACTCTTCCCCAAGCTGCAGACGCTGCATTTTCTCTGATTGTATTTGTGGCACATTCATGAATGCTTCTTGAGTAAAAAATCATTCCAAACCAATAAATCAAATCAATAAATAAGTCAATAAATCTCTTTTGCTTTACAAACATCATCAATCTTTAGCAGAATGAATCAGTAGTGCTTGCCCCTATCTTTTAGACCCTTTGAAACTATTTCATCTAATATCAGAAGCTCTTTTAATCCTGTGTTAATGCTTACATTAAATAACGCACTTGACCTTATACAAGATCCAAAGACTTTTGA
Organism: Ovis aries; assembly: GCF_016772045.2. NCBI lineage: Eukaryota > Metazoa > Chordata > Mammalia > Artiodactyla > Bovidae > Ovis > Ovis aries. The sequence continues at coordinate 148,521,903 of NC_056054.1, read as the reverse complement.
CCCTATGAGTCAATTTCAATGAACTCTGTTTTTACTAAGTAACTTCCCACTGAGAACAGAATATGTTGAAGAAACAAAATCATGTATAGATATGTATGTATGTGTGTATATATATATTTATATATGATGTAATTTAATTCTTGGTGTATTATATTCTCAATGTCATATCTGAGAATTAAACTGGGATGTTATATGTATATATTTAATTCTTAGAATATCAATTTCCTAAGAATTAAATTTCATATTTTATGTCTATAATAAAATATGTGGTTAAGCCTATCCTTTTTGAAATTTTATTAAATTAATACAAGAGTGGAAGTTTCAGTATACAGCTTTCATTCTTAAATATTAACCAAAAAGTTTATCGACTCAACCACTTAATGATTCCAAAAGATTATATTTTAGTTAGACTGGATACCTTTATACCCAACTCTTATCTGCTATTCCACCCACATACATATTCTTATTCCTTAAAACCTCTGCCCTGTTTATGCCTTTAAGAGGCCGATCCCTGCAAATTACATCACCCAGGCTCTCTTGCCCTCTGGCTTCCAACTGGATTTGGTGAGGGGGAGGCTCAGAATAAAAGATTTGAGGGTTTGACCAAGTTCAGGATATTTCATCCCTATTTCCTCCCTATTTGTTCCAACAGTGGTTAAGCCCTCTAGGTTGGGCAAAAGCTTCTGTGAAATCATTTCATTTCTATGGTCTGACTTTGAACTAGTTCTGACAACATAATAGTCTCTCGTCCCTTCAGGAGTATGGGCGGCTTTCTGCTGCTGCTAGTTCCTGGAGGTTTATTGATGTGTGTGTGTGAGGTTCCTGGAGGTTTATTGATATGTGTGTGTGTATGTACATGTGTGTTACACACACACACACATGCACACACTTCTCGTAAGCGTCTCTTCAAAATTCCAGTTTGGTTTCTGTGTCCTTCTAGCACTTTCACTGATACAGACTGTGCTTATTTTAAGAATAAGATCAGGGCAGACCTTAAGAATCAGAAACAAGGATTAAAACAATTGTCACTGATTTAAAATTTGGTCACGCTTTTAAGGTCTCAGTGACCATTAATTCAGCTCCCCGTGATTTCTGACTAGCTGAATAATTCACCTCTTCCACTAGGACCTTGTGTAATCAACTAATTACTTCTGAGAATCCCCTCAGTCTTCTGCACTTAATTTTAGTGTCTGTGGTTTTCCTTTCCTGCTCTGTGACCTGCTTCTGATTTCCCAGATGTCTATGAATGGCAAGTGAACTCAAAATTTCTTTGCTCTAAGAAATATTGATTGACTCCAGCTTCACAGATTGTAATTTCTCCAGCAAGCAGCATTTCCCATCTTTCCTAGTAAAGTCGAAAAACACTATCTACCAAGTTATGAGTTTTCCTGTTCTATAGCTTTTAGCTTTCTCAGCTGGGTCACAAGAATTTTAAGTTTTCTACCTTATCATATCGTATCATCATAAAGTCTATCTGCCTCAAATGTTGCTACAGTTCTAGAATAGTCCTTGACAGTGCAAGATTCTGTAGCTATATGACCAAAGAAGGGCTTCCCAGGAGGCACTAGTGGTAAGAACCCACCTGCCAATGCAGGAGACATAGGAGCTGCTGGATAGAAACCTGGATTGGGAAGATCTCCAGGAGGAGGGCATGACAATCCTCTCCAGTATTCTTGCCTGGAGAATTCCATGAACAGAGGAGCCTGGCAGGCTACAATCCATAGGGTTTCACAGAATCAGACACGACTGAAGGGACTTCGGTTCAGTTCAGTCGCTCAGTTATGTCCGACTGTTTGTGACCCCATATATCACAGCACGCCAGGCCTCCCTGTCCATCACCAACTCCCAGAGTTCACCCAGACTTACGTCCATTGAGTCAGTGATGCCATCCAGCCATTTAGCACTATTCAAAGATAGTTTCACAAAGAATGTAGTCTTGTAGCTTGAACTCAAAATGCAGGATGTGACTAGAGTGGTATTCTTGATATAAACAATGATTTGCTTGTATACATAGGAGACATAGTTTTTAAATTGTCCAATCAAGAAAATGAGACCTACAGAGGCAATTCACTTTGCTACTCAGATAGACAGAAGGTTGAGATTAGATATCATGTCTCCCAAGTTCTTATTCTACAAAACAGCATAAGAAATACATATTTTTATATATTTCTCATTTCAGTGGCAAGTACACACTGATATATTAAAATGGATAACCATCAGGTTCCTGCTGTATAGCATAGGGAACTCTGCCTAATATTACATGGCAGGCTGGATGGGAGGCGAGTTCGAGGGAGAATGGATATATGTACATATACTGCTAAGTCGCTCTGCTGTGCACCTGAGACCATCACATTGTTAATCGGGGCTATACTCCAATAAAATGAAAAGTAAAAAATAGAAAGAAAGACATATTTTAACTAAAAGTAAATGAATAAATGTGTATTAATCAAAATTTAATAAACATGTAAGACTTACAAATGTATTTTTCTCATTGAGGTTTTTCTACATGTTTTTGAGTATTTTATAATCTAATAGCAACGTTCATGAATTTCTCAGTAAAGTAGGAACTATTGTATGTATAAAAATAATTCCACTATAAGGTGGCTCAGAGGATAAAGCATCTGCCTGCAATGTAGGAGACCTGGGTTCAATCCCTGAGCTGGGAAGATCCCCTGAAGAAGGAAATGACAACTCACTCCAGTATTCTTGTCTGGAGAATCCCATGGACAGAGGAGCCTTGTAGGCTACAGTCCACGGGGTCGCAAAGAGTCAGACATGATTGAGTGACTTCAATTTCACTTTCACTTTTGCTATAATAATATAATTAGTTGCTCAATCATGTCCAGCTCTTTGAGACCCCATGGCTAGTCCGTCTATGGAATTCTTCAGGCAAGAATATTGGAGTGTGTAGCCGTTCCCATCTTCAGGGGATCTTTCCAACCCAAGGATTGAACCTGGGTCTCTAGCACTGCAGACAGATTTTTTACCATCTGAGCCACCAAGGAAACACTATATACATATTTTAAATATATAAAACTTTCTGTATTTAAGAACTAGTGGGCTTCCTCAAATTATACTTACTATATCATATTGCATGTTTTAATTTTGTAATATACAAATGGGCCTAATGCCCAGAACAGACGTATTTATTAAATTTAGTTACTAGCATGACTATTCACTTCATATCCTTATAATTTTATCCACTGCTGTATGAAAAAGTGATACTTAAAATATCAATAAATGAACAGATGCAAATTAATATCTTTAATCTTTCATTTTCAGAGTGTGAAAAGTTAATGGAAATTTCAGAAATCATAAAAAACAGGAGATTTGTGCTCTATTTTCTGGTGTTACAGTACTGGGATAGTTAAAATTCTTGAGCAGCCCAGCTTGTGCAAACATTAACATAGTTTTTATTCTGGCATTGCTGCTGTGGGTTTATCATGTATTCATGATGTTCACAGATATGGTGGATTGACGCTGTGTCCAGGGACTGAGAGGAAACCTGTGTGCATAGTTAGAAGTTAACAGCGAGCAATTTTGTTACATGTTTAATTTTAGTACTCTCTCTCTTCCTCACCAATGTCTTAGCTATAAGGATGAGATGTCCTGAGGAAACCATGCTTTAATTAATGGGTTTTTTTTTTTCCCTTTTGGTAACATATTCTGATGCTTTTTGTAAGAAAACTTATAAAGAAATCCACTAGTAAAGAAAAAGTAGAGATTTAGAAAATGATGTTCACTATCAAACACTATATCAAGAAAATGTTTCCTTTGAATGACATTTAGAATCTGGGACTCATGCCAGGAAGTAAAAGCATTTTGGCTGTATGGTTTCAAGATCAAAAGATCAAATGTTTTTCACAATCTATCATGCAAAAGTTATTTGCTTGATTTATAGTCTGTTTCCTTCATTCTCAGAGGGGGAAAATAAATGACATAAAGCCACAAAATATATTAAGGAAATGACTTGGCTGCATCATGTAAGTATCAGGATTTGGCGCTCATTTGGATAGCCTGATACCTCTGAATTTATGAACTATATATGGTACTTTGTCTTTAATCTGTACTCTTAATAATGCATATAATTATAATATGTAGGCAAAGTAAGCAAAAACCCATTCTATTATATTCTAAATATATTTGAGTGTATTTTACATTCTTTAAAATTAACACAGAGCTGGTATTAAGTATTTTTGCATGTATTTCCCATGGACAGAGGAACCTGGTAGGCTACAGTCCATGGGGTTGCAAAGAGTCGGACACGACTGAGCAACTTCACTCATTTTCACTTTTAATGCTAAATTATTAAAAAATAGAACATTATTTTTAAATGTTCAATAGTTTTTTCTTTAATTCATTTCAAGATTATGAGGAAAATCATCACAACAGCAAATAAAAATTACCCAAAGAAACCATTGGATTTTGCTACTGTTTCTACCCAGACCTCTACCATTTCCACAACTTATTCATTAATAAAAATCTTTTTAAAAATCTCTCACTTTAAATCTGGCATATGGATACACACTTGGTTTTCTATGAAAAATTATATATTTATTAGTATACTATAACCAGTGAAGGGCTTGCCTGGTGGCTCAGATGGTAAAGCGTCTGCCTGCAATGCGGGAGACCCTGGTTCGATTCCTGGGTCGGGAAGATCCCCTGGAGAAGGAAATGGCAATCCACTCCAGCACTCCTGCTTGGAAAATCCCATGGACAGAGGAGCCTGATAGGCTACAGTCCATGGGGTCACAAAGAGTCGGACACGACTGAGCGACTTCACTTCACTTCACTTCATAACCAGTGAAGATTTCTTCTACTTTCATATGTTTTACTCACATGACGCATTCTTACTTCTATGATTCAGTAACCAAAAAAAATCAATATGGAAGTAAGAAAATCTGTCAAGTCCTTTACTGATATAACTGTGTAACTTGTCAGATTCTAAAATGCTCTATATTCAGAATAACTATAATTTGCCCAGAGTATAGATGTGCACTGACATCATCTATGATATTTTCTCTTGTCAACTACAGTCCCTCTTTACCAGAATAGATTATGTTTTGACCCTGTAGCTATATTTTTCCAATAACTATTATTTGGTAAATACTGAATGTATGTAAATATGGTCCAACACAGTTAAACTGGTATGGAAAAATTATTTCATTTTATTTGTAATTAAAAGGGACATTTTATTAGCAATTTTTTTAGAAGTTATTGACTTGAGAATTGTAAATGGGATTCAGTGTTTGATAACACACAGTATGGGAGATTAGGACCCTACCTTGAATTTAGCTAAGTATAATTAAGATTATTAAATAAATTTATTGCCATGATTAAAACTTAAAAATAATAATATATATATATTATTAGTGTATTAATGCAGTCACATTATTGTTTTTAACTATTTCAAGTGTTAAGGAAACTGTCCCCAAAGTTTTGCTAAAGGAACTTAGGACAAATACTTAGGCTGTTAAAATACTTTATATCCTACAATTCATCTAGCTCTCATGACAACTCTGTTTTGTTGATCCCATTATTACATCTCTGTTACAGATGGGAAAGTTGAGAAAAGAATATTGTTAAGGTCATACACCTAGTGAATACATGTGTACCGAGTCACTTCAGTCATGTCCAACTTTTTGCAACCATGTGGACTGCAACCCTCCAAGCTCAGCTGTCCATGGGACTCTCCAGAAAAGAACACTGGAGTGGGTTGCTATGCCCTCCTCCAGGGTTCTCTCTGACCCAGGGATCAAAACAGCAACTCCTATGTCTCCTGCACTGGCAGGTGGGTTCTTTACCATTACTACCACCTGGAAAGTGTGACACATACTGAATAACCATTCTCAAAAGAACTATTTGTAACAAGGAACTTCACCAAGTTTAGAATGTTATAAACAGAGTTTTAGAGAAGTTGCTATGTAACACACAGACCCCAGCCTGGCAATCTGTGACGACATAGAAAGGTGGGATAAGGAGAGGGGAGGGAGGTAATATATGTATAAATATGGCTGATTTGCATTATTTTATTACAGAAGCCAACAAAAAATTATAAAGCAATTTTCCTTCAATTAAAAAATAAGAGTTTCATAAGCAAAGCTCTGTTGGAACTGCCATCCTTGAATCTGTGCCCTTTACTACCTGGATATTAAAACTTCAATGGCTTAACTCATAAATTATTTACTTGGCTAGAGCAACTATGTTGTTGTTCAGTCATATCCAGCTCTTTGCGACCCCATGGACTACAGCACATCAGGCTTTCTGGTTGTTTACTCTCTACAGAGTTTTCTTCAACTCATGTTCATTGAGTCGATGATGTCATCCAACCATCTCATCCTCTGTTGCTCTCTCTTGTCCTTAATCTTTCCCAGAACCAGGGTCTTTTCTGGTGAGTTGGCTCTTTGCAGCAGGTGGTCAAAGTATTGGAGCTTCAGCTTCAACATCAGTCCTTCCAATGAATATTCAAGTTTGATTCCCTTTAGGTTGATTTGTTTGATCTTCTTGCTATCTAAGGGACACTCAAGAGTCTTCTCCAACCCCATAGTTCAAAGCATCAGTTTTTCGGCACTCAGCCTTCCTTATGGTCCAACTCTCACATCCATACAAGACTACTGGGAAAATCATAACTTTGACTATATAGAGCAAATTTAGCTGCCCACAAATGACATTAATCCCAGCACAAGAAGGATGATGTGTTTTAAGGAGGTTATCAGTGTCTCACAGAACATAATAGCAAGAAGCTAGCTCAATTTCATAGACTAAACCCAAGATGTGAATGTCACAGGGACCTCTAGAGAGATGTTTCTCTCTCTTATTTTTTCTTCTTTCTGTGAGTCTGCTTCCTGTATGTATTTCTAGATGTATAGTGTCCACTGTTCTCAGAAATAGCTAAAAATATTGGCAGGATGGCAATATCTGACATGTGTTTACAAGGAGCCCCATGGACTTATTCTCCAGTGAAACAACCATAACTCGTGAAAATTATAAAAATAGCCACCACTTAAAGTCTCTGGAAAGTATTATGAGGGCATACAGCAAATGAGTAAACATTTGTTTGAGAAAATCTACTAAGCCTCAGTAAGAACAGCATAGTCTTGCTGAAACATGACCCATCCCCTTCTTTCCCCTACCCCAGCTTCTCAGGAGTTCCACACTGAGCCAGTGTTGCCAAGATGGCTCTTCTTCAAAGAAGAATAAGTCCACACTCAAATACATCACATTCAGTTCAGTTCAGTTCAGTCCCTCAGTCGTGTCCGACACTACGACCCCATGAACCGCAGCATGCCAGGACCCCTGTCGATCACCAACTCCCAGAGTCTAACCAAACCCATGTCCATCGAGTCGATGATGCCATCCAACCATCTCATCCTCTGTTATCCCCTTCTCCTCCTGCTCTCAATCTTTCCCAGCATCAGGGGCTTTTCCAATGAGTTAGCTATTCGCATCAGGTGGCCAAAGTATTGGAGTTTCAGCTTCAACATCAGTCCTTCCAATGAACGACCAGGACTGATCTCCTTTAGGATAGACTGGTTGGATCTCCTTGAAGTCCAAGGGACTCTCAAGAGTCTTCTCCAACACCACAGTTCAAAAGCATCAATTCTTCGGCACTCAGTTTTCTTTATAGTCCAACTCTCATATCCATACATGACTACTGGAAAAACCATAGCCTTGACTAGACATACCTTTGTTGGCAAAGTAATGTCTCTGCTTTTTAATACGTTATCTAGATTGGTCATAACTTTCCTTGCAAGGAATAAGCGTCTTTTAATTTCATGGCTGCAATCACCATCTGCAGTGATTTTAGAGCCCCCTCAAATAAAATCAGCCACTGTTTCCACTGTTTCCCCATCTATTTTCCAAGAAGAGATGGGGCCGGATGTCATGATCTTAATTTTCTGAATGTTGAGCTTTAAGCCAAATTTTTCAGTCTCTTCTTTCACTTTCATCAAGAGGCTCTTTAGTTCTTCACTTTTTGCCATAAGGGTGATGTCATCTGCATATCTGAGGTTATTGATATTTCTCCAGGCAATCTTGATTCCAGCTTGTACTTCTTCCAGCCTCGCATTTCTCATGATGTACTCTGAATATAAGCTAAAGAAGCAGGGTGACAATATACAGCCTTGATGTAATCCTTTTCCTATTTGGAACCAGTCTCTTGTTCCATGTCCAGTTCTAACTGTTGCTTGCTCACCTGCATACATATTTCTCAAGAGGCTTGTCAGGTGGTCTGGTATGCCCATCTCTTTCAGAATTTTCCACAGTTTATTGTGATCCACACAGTCAAAGGCTTTGGCATAGTCAATAAAGCAGAAATAGATGTTTTTCTGGAACTCTCTTGCTTTTTTGATGATCCAGCAGATGTTGGCAATTTGATCTCTGGTTCCTCTGCATTTTCCAAAACCAGCTTGAACATCTGGAAGTTCATGGTTCATGTATAGCTGAAGCCTGGCTTGGAGAGTTTTAAGCATTAAAATACATCACATTAAAAATGTTGAAATCCCCAAACTAAACAAACAAACAAAAAAATTCCAACCTTTGAAAACAACAAGAGTAAAAACGATTCATCACTTAAAAGGATTCCAAAAAGAAAAGGCACAGCTCTGTCTTATCAGAAGCAATAGGGCCCAGAAGTCAAAGAGATTTCCTGACAAGTAAATGCTGAATGATTTTGTTCCCAGAAGATCCACTTTTACATAAAGTACTAAAGGAAGTTCCTCAAGGTGACAGCAAGTCACTTCTGAAAACCTCCCCCGAAAAAAAGAACAGCACCAGTAAAGACAGTCATGTGTTTAGACAAGAGATCAAAATATGTTTTTCTTTTCTTTCCTGAACTGATTTTACAAACAGCTATATAAACAACATGCTTATACTTGTAATAAACATTAGGCCTGAAACATACATAAATGCAATATATTTGAAAACAAAAAATACAACACAATGATATGTCATCAAAACTATATTGGGAAAAGGAACACCAGGTGGTGATTTGAATCTATAGTAAAAATAAAAAGAACAGTATATGATAAATAAGAATGTTAATACGGCAAACTTTATACATTTGTTCTTCCCCCTTCAAAACACTAAAAAACAGAAAACATAGTAGCCCAAATCTCCTGAGTTTATAGGTTAGAGGTACAGGCCAGAAAAATCAACAAACAAATAACAAAAGAATTACTGGGTGTTGTTTGTTTTTTTTTTTTTTTTTTTTTGGTATGTCCATTCCCTATTCAGGAAAAAGAGATTTATTGACTTGGTTAATTCCAGCTTCAATCCCACTTTTTCTACCAGCCAAACAAGACTGACTCTGGAGGTCAGCTCATGTTTTCTATAGGGGATTTCATTGAACCAAAAGCCACTGAAATCAGGGAAGAAACATCTTACCCAGGGAAAGGGCTATTCTGAGGAACTGAGATGCCCAGAAATATGAAGACAGTCTTGAACCTTATGAATATTGTATGATTTCTTCTGGCAAACTGTTTTCACATCTCAAATCCTAGTGGATGCTTCTGTGCCCACAGAGCATGGGCAAATAACTCTATCCGGGTGAGGGCTGGCAGGCTTCCCAGACAAGATGACACATGAGTCAAGTGTTGAAGGATGCACAAGAGCCAAGCAGGATGGAGATCGTTTTTCTAGCAGTGGGGGGCAGAATGGGCAAAGCATCAGAGACATGAACAGATATGTGTAAAAGGCAGGATATGGGATTGGCAGACTAGCTGGTTTTTGTATATTTCTCAAATTAGACTATTAAGACCAACTCAATGATACTTTAAGCTAGAGACTGACATTAACAGATTCAAATTGTAGAAGATCATCCAAGCAGCATTACAGGGTATAAAATGAAAGATGACAGAGGAAACCATTCCAGGGGCTGTGACAGTGATTCCACTGACTTGATATTATGCTCTCAAATCATCATGTTACATGCAGGTAGGAGCCTGTGAGCTTTTACTAAGAACCCACTGCCTTTAGTAACCAGGAACAATGCTGGGCCGGACCACTTGGGAAATGCAAATAGACATTCATTTCATTAATTTTGTGTATCCTATGTCATATGAATTATACACTATACATTACTCTTGCTGAATGTTTAGTATTATAAGAAAAATTAAATTTAATGCTATATTTTAATTATTGCCTGGTTGTTAATTGAGTTCAACATTTTTAATATTTAAGCTAGACCTATTAAGAAGAAATATGGGAGGCTAGGTAGAAAAATACACCTACAGCAATTAATGCAAGAACAAATATTTATCCTAAGAATAATTTTAGTAGTCAATGCAGAACATAGCTTCAGGCCCACCAGAAAATTTTTACATATTTGAGTTCTTTATGTGACTCACCTTCTAGCTTAACTACTGGTAAGAATTGTTTTCACAACTGATTAAGTGATTTCAGCCAAAATATATTCAGATATAGAAATATAACGGCCTTATAATTTTCTCATTTTCTATAAAGAAAACAAGAATGACAGCTGCAAATAAAGAAATATTCAAATTAAAAAGAAATATTTGTAGTACTAAGCAGAAATTCATGTCATATAAAGCTGGAAATATAATTCTTACATATAACAATCAGTAAGGGCAATTGTCGCACTAGAGGGTTATGTTTTACAACATTTAAAGGACGTCTGCTTGATGTCTATTTCCAATCTGTTGGTTTGTTATAATGTAAATATTTTGAGAAATAATACATTTCATAACTTGTTTATATTCTTTAATTTTGAGAGAGTACTTATTGTAAAATATGTCACAACTAAAGACAAAGACATTTTAGGGTTTATAATTTCCAAGGAAAACTCTTGGGATTTATGTTATCAAGAATTTACTATTTTGTTTCAATAAAATACATTTACATACAGACATTGAGATATCACTAAAATGTTAATATCTGTCTAGATTTTAGAGTCCATATTAAATTCAATGTTGAATTTTGCTATAAAACACATTAATTTAGGTTTCAACTATTATACAGTGGGTTATAAAATAGAGTAGGTTATAAAATTTGAATGTGAGCACACAGAAGAGAGCTGTACAAATCACAATTAGAAAGCAAGGTTCAATTTGTCTATTGCAGAAAATAATGGAATAATAACTCAGAGTGTGTAGGTTTCCACTCCAAATAAATAAAAAGAATTAGTTTCAACTGAAAGTAAAATGTGTAGATTTTGAAACACATTCTTCAGAAAATATTGCAGGTAATGGCTTAAATATTAATAATTTAGTTAACATTTTTTTAGTTCAGTTCAGTTGCTCAGTCGTATCTGACTCTTTGCAACCCCATGGACTGCAGGACGCCAGGCTCTCCTGTCCATCACAAACTTTTTATGAAATATACGAGGACTATTTTTGATCAAAGAAGTTTATCTATGTAACACTTAAGGAACACTGGATTAAATACATTAACTGTGTGTGCTAAACTTTATTAACTGGCCCTTGGTAATCCTTTCCCAAATCACATTCTCAAACAAATATAAGATTTTATTTTCCTTCAACACATATTCAGAAAGGTTTATTGATTAAATAGAAGAAAAAAAAAATTATACAGTGTGTCTTTAGTGAATTACATCGACAGAACATTTGACTTAGGCCCAAGGTATGGCCTGAAGTAACTCATTAAATCTAGTGTACTCAGTGTGATGCACCAGTATAACTATTATTAAGATTGCTTTGGGAAATGACATCACTGAAATCAATAGTAGTCGTGTAGGCAAAGCCTTATTCTCATGGTATGATTTATTATAGATCCAATTATATTTACTCAGAGATTTGCTAAGGGCTAGTTATATGTACTCCCAAATTGTAATTTGCTCAGAAAAGGAAGAGGTCATGTTAACTATGACACATTTAAACAGGTATGGCCACATTTTTTGCTTCATTCAGTGCAAGGTTCTATTTACTGATTGTCTATCCTTAAAAAAGGGAGGGGAAGGGAAATATGGGGTGCAAATTTATGTTTTAATTATTAAACTTCCATCTCTTGACAATAACTGATATTTTAAAATGGATGCATTATATTAGAAACATAAGAAAGAGATGAGAAAACCTGAACTCATCATATAGAATGAATTTTAAACAGTCCTACAAAGTTATCATAAATCTGTGTATAGACAGACATTAGGAATTGCTAATTTACTCCTCTGTTGGAGGAGAAGGGGACGACAGAGGACAAAATGGTTGGACGGCATCACTGACTCAATGGACATGAGTTTAAACAAGTTCCAGGAGATGGTGAAGGACAGGGAGGCCTGGCATGCTGAAGTCCACGGGGTCACAGAGTCAGACACGACTGAGTGACTGAACAACAATAATTTATTGAAATGTATAACTGATTAAAGCAACATTTCTTTATATTACTGTATTTTTAGATTGTTTTTCCCTAGCAACATATGCAGACTCCACCTCATTTCTGAAAAGCTGAGATAAATGATTTATAGATTTATACATTTTTTTTTAGTCTCTATTCTGACTCTACTGACTATGCCTTCTCAGCTTAGAGTGGCTGGACACTGACTTTGTCCTAATTCTGATCAGAATCTTTTCTTTCGTTCCCTGTTTGTGTCTCTAATTTATACTGTTCACTTCACAGCACACCAGATTTATTATGTTCTTAAAATGATTCCAATGCAGGGATTTCAAAGGGTATCCTACACGCATATTACACAACAGACATTGGGCCTACCAGACACTCATCCTATACAGGTAACATCTAGGCAGAAAAAATTGGGTGACCTGTCTCTGAGTTTCCATGACAACCAACACTTAATGCCATCTAAGCCCACATCACAGTGTCTAGTGACTGTAACCATGTGTATTTGTTGCATCCTTAATGGCAGGATTGTGTATTTTATCATTACATGGCTAGTGATTTGCACAGTATATGGACTGGAGTGGATCTGAGCAAATGTTTGTGAATGATTTTATGAATAAAGTGAAATAACAGTACCTCTAATCGCAAATTGTTTAGACTCCAGAGTTGACAGACAAGAAAATCAATAACAGTATTGAACACTAACAGAAAAATGCACAGGTAGCAGTGCAAAGATTTGGCACCTATCTCATTCTGAATTACAAACAGAAAGCTTCCCAGAGGACAGGAGACACGAACTGAATCTTGAAGAATGAATACGAGTTATTTAGGCTGAGAAAATAGAAAACAGTTTCCAGGTAGAAGAAGCAATGCTGCAAAGGCATGGAAGCTGAGAGATCACAGAGAATGCACAAATCTGAGACACTGAAATATGCTGTTTTTGTCCTATATTAAGGAGTTTGAATGGGACTTCTCTGGTAGCTCAGCTGGTAAAGAATCTGCCTGCAATGCGGGAGACCTGGGTTTGATCCCTAGGTTGGTAAGATCCCCTGGAGGAGGGCATGGAAACCAATTCCTGTATTCTTGCCGAGAGAATCCCCATGAACAGAGGAGTCTCATGGGCTACAGTTCATAGGGTCACAAAGAGTTGAACATAACTGAGTGACTAAGCACACAAAAGTTTGAATATAGCCCTTCAATGAGGGGAGAATCATAATGTTTTTAAATATAGAATATTATTGTCAGATTTTTTTCCTAAATTCATTTTAATTAAATGTATTTAGCAGCAAGGTAGAAGCCTGGGTTGGAAGAAGGATGAGATGAGGATGAGGAGATCATATTCTAACCAGGTGCCATAGGCCAAGTGGGAAATAATCAGGATTCTATAATAAAATGATAGCATTGGGAATTGATAATATTAAAGTGGAATCAAATAGTGGCTTTGGGAAACAAGACATTAAAATGGAAGAGTTTATATTAATCTGCAGATAGATGTACAGGAACTACAAGACCAAAGATCTACCTACCCCTGATATTTTGGGAGTCTGGGTCAAAAATATTAAGGGAGGGTTATATATCCCATGTCTAAAAATGTAGAAGCTTTAAATTAAGATGCAAAATCATTCCGCACAATATATCCATCCTTCTACCTTGGAAATGTACCTTCATAATGACTTGAAAGACCAGATTAAAGACTGAAATTCTAATAGTCTTTGGAGTTCCGTGCTGGAAACTGACAAGTCAAAGAGATCTCATCCTAAATTTGACTCCATTCTGCATGATAAAAGGTCTCAAACATTTACATGTGGAATTTCAAGTTTTATTCAATCCTCTCTTTCCTGAAAAAGATCTCTTTGGGCCCTCCCTTGGGCCTTAGAGGTCTACCCCCTGGACAACTACCCAGGAAAGGAGGTCCCACAGGCCTGAAAGTCAGACTCAGGGTCAGTTGGGATTCCAGGTACTCAGAACACGGTCGACAGGAGGGCCCCAGTCTCTATGGGGTCATGTCTCTTGATCCTGCAGATCTTTTGCCCTGACCTTATAAACCATGTGTACTGTGGGGTGGTCTTAGATTTGGTCCAAGGGAATATTTTAGTATAGAGAGCTTCTTCGTTGTGTATATGTGTCTGTGTGTGTGTGTGTGTGTGTGTGTGTGTGTGTGTGCGCGTGTGCACGCTCAGTCGTGTCCAGCTCTTTGTGACTCCATGGATTGTAGCCTGCTATGCTCCTCTTTCCATGGGATTCTCCAGGGAAAGAATATTTGAGTGGGTTGCCATGCCTTTCTCCAATGGATTTTCCCAACCCAGGAATGGAACCCGCATCTCTTATGTCTCCTGCATTGGCAGGTGGATTCTTTACCACTGAGCCACCTGGGAAACCCAGAGAGCTTCTTAATAGTATTAAATAGATTTCAGTGTCTACTTTTTTTTTTTTCATATTTGGCTTTTGTTTCTCTTTCTGGCTGTTTATTGTCCTGTTTTCTATTCTGTTAAATGCTGGATATGAAGCTGCCTAAGTGTTGTTGTCTTTGAATGTGAGTGTTTTCTGATAATACTTTTTACAAATTCCCTTAAACAAAAAGACTGCAGCTCCTGAGAATGCCTGCTACTGCGGCAATGAAAAAGGTAAAAAGCTCGTCTGTTTTAAGCAGGTAAATATGATCTTGCAGCCTGTTTTTGTCATTTTAATTCATTCCTGAGCATCATTATCAAATGCCACAGCTGTATAAATGGGGGTTGAGAGCCCTGGAATTTCGTTCTCATTGTGTTTTTCCTGTTTAACTATCATTTAGCTAAGCGTATGAATGTTACATTAGTCCAAAGATCTTTGTTTTTATTCCAGTCTCCACTATTAACCATTAAGATGACCTTGGACAAATTGCTTAATTACTCTGTTTTTACCTTGTTCTCTTATCTGCTTAGCCATGTCAAATAGTTGCCATATTAAGAGAAAGTGAGGTAGAAAACCTTACTTTTAGATGTGGTGTGTGTACAAATGCTGTGAAAATTATAAAACACTGTAGCAAAATATTTTTTAAAGTCTCATATCTCTCGTTCATGAAAAATGTCTCTATGCTAGATTTTATTTTTGTTTTATTTACTGAGATGAGTGGAGATTCATATGCACTATGGAATTAAATCATATTATCCTATCCTGGTCTTGTTAACACGAGTGTTTATAGTGAATTAGTATATTACTTCAAACCAAATAATGATTGTCATTGTCAATAATATAAACATGACAATTAATTATTTTACCAAAAACTAACATAAAAGTTCTTAGGTTTCACATGAATTTTCTCATATTTAAGCAGATAAAAGTATATTTCATTGAAATGATTTTAAAAGATTCATAATTATGCTTAATTAATGAAAAATTCTAAAAATAGAAACATTTAAAAACTCTCAGAGACTGTAAAATAAAAATTAATGTTCCATATTTTATGTAAGTTTTAATGATATATTCTAGGGAGCTTTATACATCAACTATTTCATCAATTCAAGTTATCAAAGAGCTAAATACAGACAGTGAAAGGTAACTATAATTATTCCAATCTCTCTAAAACTGTAAAATCTTTGCTGCTTCTGCTGCTGCTAAGTCGCTTCAGTCATGTCTGACACTGTGCAACCCCATAGATGGCAGCCCACCAGGCTGCCCCGTCCCTGGGATTCTCCAGGCAAGATCACTGGAGTGTGTTGCCATTTCCTTCTCCAATGCATGAAAGTGAAAAGTGAAGGTGAAGTTGCTCAGTCGTGTCTTACTCTTAGCAACCCCATGGACTGCAGCTTTCCAAGCTCCTCTGTCCATGGGATTTTCCAGGCAAGATTACTGGGGTGGGGTGCCATTGCTTTCTCCAATGCATGAAAGTGAAAAGTGAAAGTGAAGACACTCAGTCATGCCCAACTCTTAGCGACCCCATGGACTGCAGCCCACCAGGCTCCTCCATCCATGGGATTTTCCAGGCAAGACAGGTACATAAAAATATGATGTCATTTAAATTTTGCTCATGCTCCCCTATTTTCTTTATAGTTTCTGAAATGCTTACTGTGGGAGATTCCAGATTCAGTTTGAAATTCAGGTGAAGAGTCATGAAATGGATATAGGTCAACTTTGATAGAAGGGGCTCAAAGGTGAAACAGTAGGTCCAAAGTGTAATTCTCAAACATTTCAAAAGTCAAGATCACACTTTGTTAAGGAAAAGAAATGTTTGCGCTTCTATGACTCAGGAGAGTTACTTGTACTTTTAGTATATATTGACTAAAACAAAACCAAAAACAAAACAAAAATTTTATAGCATCTAAATTTAATACATGGACTGCAGCCCACCAGGCTCCTCTGTCCATGAGATTTTTCCAGGCAAGGATACTGGAGTGGGTTGCCATTTCCTTCTCCAAACACATGATTAGAGGTAGCAAAATTGACTGAAAGAATAAAATAATTAAGAAAAATCTTTTCAACTACGATTAATCTCATCTCTGATTTTACCTATAAATGTCCCTAGTGGAGTACGAAAAGGTGAAAAAACTTATTTTTACTGTTTTATTAGGGTGCATGCTCAATGTTTCATGATTTTTCTTTCAAAGAAAAATCATTAATTTTTCCTGTGTGGCATTTTGGTATAGTAAGAAGTTTATGCACAATCACTGTGAGGTGTAATCTCTGGTCTATATGTTGTTACATGTTGTCTCCTCTGGATAATTAGTGGTGAGGGAAGCTCATGTCATCTTTTTTGAGCATTGCTCTCTGTCCTGTGAGCATCCACAGAAATGCCTGCAGCTGGTGTGGTTGATTGTTCTCTTGGAAGGACAAAACCACCATGACTACTCACAGCAAGCTCTTCCATTACCCCTTGCTGACACTACTGTTTAACAAGCACACACACACAGCACTTACCATGCCCAGGTATATTCAAGTGTGTTATAGCCGATTTAGTTTAATAACAGTCCTAAAGGGAAGGCTCTATTAATAATCTCAAATAAATAGTGGAATGGAGATCTAATGAGGTCAGGTAACTTGCTAGCACAGCTAGTAAGAGGTATGGCTGGATTTAAACCCAAGAAGTCCCTCCTTTGAGTCCACACAGTTCACACTCTGCTATGATATCCTCCTACTCCTTTTCACAACCCTCTGGTGGTGCTAAACTCGAAGAATCCACTGTGTTCTTCTTGTAACTGTGGCTTACAACTGCCCCAGCAGTGGCTCTGTTAAGGACCCTCTTCTCAGACTTCAGCTGAACCCTAGGCACAACCATCACTCAATCCTCAGCTTCTTAAAAGCCACACAAGGATCCAAGTCTTTATTCAGTTTCACACGCAGTCTATTTGGAAACTGAACTCTTATCTTGGGCATTCTTTCCGCCTAAACATTTCTTGTTATCACCTCTGTTTTAATGCAGCTATTTTCATGAGCTCCAAAAAGTAAATGGGACAAAATCTCTCCACTTTATGCTTCCTCTTCAACCTAGATGGAGGGATGGATGTAGCTGATGTATGCTTGGATCCTGCTCAGAGTCTCTGGCAGAATTGTGACATGGTATCATCAGAAAGTATAAGGACTTCCCACTTCTTCCTATGGGGAAGAATATTCCTTATATTTATACTCTTCAAATAATGACTTATAGCAGGCTTCACTGCTGAAGATTTTTAAGAAAAAAAATCTCTCTACAGGTAGCCTATTTTGGGAATCTGTTATTTCTCAGTTGACTCAAAAAATCAAGTGAAAATTCAGATGAGCTGTTCTCTTTTTATAGTTCTAGCTAACTCCTTCAACCAATTAGCATATACTCAATGGCTTGGGGCAAGGTAAGGTTATGATAGTAAAAATGTCTTGGCTTTATATCTCAAATATCTGTATAGTACTACTGTATTGTCACCTTTAAATATATTTATATATTATGTTTCATGAAAGCATCTTCATATAGTTATGAAGGTTTGATACTAAATGAATGAGACAACATTCCTTTAGTCTATTAGCAAAATTTGATGGACACAGACATTTAAAGACTCTTTATAATAACCCATGATTAACCTCTTTGCTCAGAGAGTCTGATGAGCCTGATGGAAAACTGGTAGTACACGGACATCAGTGTTACAAGGCAGCTTCATACTGTGGGGAACTTGGACTCCTGTAAAAACAAAGAATGAAATAAGGGAAACTGATGGCATCCTTAAAGAAAAGGTAGAAGGTTAATGGACTCGAGTTCACTTTTCACCCACATTTAGGAGGCTATAATATGGATCAGCTATTCTAAAGCTAGCCAGTGCATTTTTAGAAAACTAATTGATTTGGCTAAGAAGAAAATGTAGAAATCTTAATCTCATATTGTCAGAAAGATCCTGGTATGTGACAGCAGGGACAATAGCAGCAGCAATTTGAGGGCAGTTCTCCAAATATCTTGCTTTCCTGTTTAGAGCTCTCAGTTCAGTTCAGTTCAGTCACTCAGTTGTATCCGACTCCTTGCTCAAAAGGTTCCAAATGGTATGAATGCTTTAATAACATTTAGACTTCACAAGGTAGCTTCTTTCCATGGATTAAAAACAACAACAACAACAAAAGCACTCAGGGATTCCAGCTTCACTCACATCTGTAGCTTCTGCTTTTGTTTAAATTTGATTTTTTTTTGACAATGCACCCTTCAGGAAAAAGCTTCAACAGCTTTGTAATTATTAACACGAGTGCTGCAAACCTTTTGTACTGTACTTAAGAGTTGCCAACCTTCACTGTCAGGAAAATCATAGAAAATTAAATTAGGACAATAGATGAAATAATGGATGTGTGGGAGTGAAAACCCTAAGTGCTCTGGTCATGCTGCTAATGAAGAAAGACTTCCCCCCCAACACACACACATTTCCTCTCAGTTGTGAGTGTCAGATCTCAGCCATAAAAGTATACTTTATACATATTTTCTTTTCTATATGAGCTGCTAATGATTTCTTGAGTGGTTTCTTTAAAATGAGCTCTTTCAATACAGTGTTTCAAAACCACTGTTGCTTTAACAGACTGCTTTAAAATAGGCCAAATTTCAGATAAACAAAAAAGAGAGATGCAGAAATAGAGAAAGAGATGAAAAGAAAGCCATCAGATCAGGCCTGTTTTATAATATGTGTCTAAAAGCAGTTTTATATGGCCCTCTATTAAAAATTACATAAAGTGACCCAAATATAGCTATGGTCCACCAATCACCTACCACATGACATGATAGATTACTCATTCAGTCAGGTATAAAAACAAAGCTTCCCACAGAAACAATGAAGGAAATAATTCATGTAATATTAAATATGATGACTGGGGATTGATATATTTTCTAGAGTTTGCTTTATTTTTCTAATATTATGTGAGCCTTTATATCAATTTTTAATTAATTGGGAAATATTAGTCTAAACAGAGGGGGACACTTTTTTAATTTCTCAGAAAATGTGAACCATTAGTGAAAGACAAATGGATTTAGTTGATGGTTGAGATTAATTAAAAAAAAACTGGAGACATAATTGGAGAATTCAAAAACAGAGAATATGGATAAGGTAGTGGTGCTGGTTTAGTTGGTAAGTCATGTCTAACTCTTGCAGCCTCATGGACTCTATCCCACCAGGTTCCTCTGTCATGGAATTTTTCAGGCAAGAATATTGGAGTAGGTTGTCATTTCCTTCTGCAGGGGATCTACCTGACCCAGCCAAAATTGAACATGGTCTCCTACATTGCAAGCAGATTCTTTACCAAGTGAGCCACCAGGGAAGACATGAGAACAGGGATAACATACATGTTTGAGAAAAACAGACCTATCCTGTCCGTTACCAACATGAACAGAGTTAATGTAATATACTGCTGTTTTTGATACCCCTTCCAGAGGGCTTAGAAATATTGGGTTGGCCAAAAAGTTCATTTGGGTTTCCATAATGTGTTATGGAAAACCCAAACAAAATTTTTGGTAAAGTCAATACAAGTCTAGCTACCATTCAATAATATGTCCCTTTGGTGGGTGGCACCTGACAGAGATGATCCAGGAGGATGGTGGCAGAGTTTGATGGTATCACTTCCTCAAAGGCATGTAAAGTCTAGGAAAATAGTTCTCAGGTATCTCAGGAAAAAAAAAAAAAAAAAAACTTCTTTCTAGTAGTAAATGTTTTATAACACCTTATTTATTGTACAAACATATTCTAAAAGCACACTAAATTTAATAAAAAGATGAGAAAAAAACAATGTAATTTATAGCAAAATTTCTTGTTGTTTTTGTTTAGTCACAAAGTCATGTCCAACTCTTTGCTTCTCCATGGACTGCAGCATGCCAGGACTCCCTGTCCCTCACTATCTCCCAGAGTTTGCCCAAGTTCATGTCCATTGAATCCAGGTTGTCATCCAACCATTTCATCCTCTGTCACTCTCTTTTCCTTCTGTTCTCAATCTTTCCAGCATCAGTGTCTTTTCCAGAGAGTCAGCTGTTCACATCAGGTGATCAAAGTATTGGAAATTCAGCATCAGTCCTTCCAATGACGGCTGCAGTCACCATCCACAATAATTTTAGACCCCAAGACAAGAAAATCTGTCACTGCCTGTACTTGTTTCCGATCTATTTGCCATGAAGTGATGGAACCAGATGAAACGATCTTAGTTTTTTTAATACTGAGTTTTAAGCCAGCTTTTTCCACTTTCCTCTTATAAATGAAACAAAGCAGTTTCATTTGTAAATGCTCAAATCTGACTACAATAGAAAAATCCCATGAATGAGGCTTGTACACACAGACACAGACACACACACACACACGTTTATAGGCATCATAAAATCCAGCTACAAATGCATCGTGGCACAAGAATGTTCTATGGAGAACTCAAACACCATAATTACAGCTGACATCAGTTTCTTGAAGTGAAAACTAATTCTTAGTTATCCTGAAAAATAATAACAAAATAACGTTCTGATGTCAATGTATTTTATAGTAATCTATTCTTGAAATGTTGGTATGCAGTAAAAACTGAACAAATACATTTGACTACAAAGCATGCCGTGTATCAGATATTTAAATAGGCTTTTCCCAGAACTGATTAGCCAGAGGAGGATTTTTAAATTTTGTGAAATTCAGAGTGATTCTTCATTATGAAAAATTGTCCCAGACAGTTCAGTATTGTCTAAGAGACCTGGCCTCTGCCCATTAAAAGATTTTAACACCAAATACTATCTCCCACCATATTTTGGTAAGAAAAACAGTGCCCCAAAATTTCCAAAACTTTCTTTGGAGGGTGATACCTTCACTGTTGAGAAGCAATGCTCTAGGAAAATGTACAAAATACTTTCAGTTGGAATTCAGTTATGTATTTCAAACCATATGAAATCTATAGTGAGCAGAGGTCCTGGGACTGTTAGGCATCTCTTGGTAGAAGATGACTGCCCTGTGCACTCTGACTACACTTAAAGAATGAATGTCCAGTGCATGCCTACCTGACATCCTCAAAATCTGTACGAAGACATGATTTCTGCCTGCTGTTTACAGCATCACATCTGGAAATTCTTGTCTTTGTTGTTATTGTGTCCCATTCTTATATTGTACAACAAATGAGAATCTTTGACCTTGTTCTTTAGCTATAGATGAGCTACTGTGCTAACACACCGTGAAATATCCTTCAATTAGGGGAAACAATTACTTCCACCTAGCAGCTTACTCATGCTCTTTCCTCCTTCCACTACCTGATTCCTGGGAATCAATGAAGTGAATGCTATCTAAACTCAGAAACACTTCTCCAACTCTTCCTTTTCTAGTTGCTTTAGTTGTAGAGTTAGGTTATTTATTTGACTTTTTTCTTGTTTCTTGAGGTATGCCTGTATTGCTATGAACTTTCCTCTTAGCACTGCTTTTATAGTGTCCCACAGGTTTTGGGTTGTTGTGTTTTCATTTTCATTAGTTTCTATGCATATTTTGATTTCTTTTTTGATTTCTTCTGTGATTTGTTGGTTATTCAGAAGTGTGTTGTTCAACCTCCATATGTTGGAATTTTTAATAGTTTTTCTCCTGTAATTGAGATCTAATCTTAATGCATTATGGTCAGAAAAGATGCTTGGAATGATTTCGATTTTTTTGAATTTATCAAGTTTAGATTTATGGCCCAGGATGTGATCTATCCTGGAGAAGGTTCCATGAGCACTTGAAAAAAAGGTGAAATTCGTTGTTTTGGGGTGAAATGTCCTATAGATATCAATTAGGTCTAGCTGATCTAATGTATCATTTAAAGTTTGCGTTTCTTTGTTAATTTTCTGTTTAGTTGATCTGTCCATAGGTGTGAGTGGGGTATTAAAGTCTCCCACTATTATTGTGTTATTGTTGATTTCCCCTTTCATACTTGTTAGCATTTGTCTTACATATTGCGGTGCTCCTATATTGGGTGCATATATACTTATAATTGTTATATCTTCTTCTTGGATTGTTCCTTTGATCATTATGTAGTGGCCTTCTTTGTCTCTTTTCACAGCCTTTGTTTTAAAGTCTATTTTATCAGATATGAGTATTGCCACTCCTGCTTTCTTTTGGTCTCTATTCGCGTGGTATATCTTTTTCCAGCCCTTCACTTTCAGTCCGTATGTGTCCCTTGTTTTGAGGTGGGTCTCTTGTAAGCAGCATATAGAGGGGTCTTGTTTTTGTATCCATTCGGCCAGTCTTTGTCTTTTTGGTTGGGGCGTTCAACCCATTTACGTTTAAGGTAATTATTGATAAGTATGATCCCGTTGCCATTTACTTTATTGTTTTGGGTTCGGGTTTATACACCCTTTCGTGTTTCCTGTCTAGAGGATATCCTTTAGAATTTGTTGGAGAGCTGGTTTGGTGGTGCTGAATTCTCTCAGCTTTTGCTTGTCTGTAAAGCTTTTGATTTCTCCTTCGTATTTGAATGAGATCCTTGCTGGGTACAGTAATCTGGGCTGTAGGTTATTGTCTTTCATCACTTTAAGTATGTCTTGCCATTCCCTCCTGGCCTGAAGAGTTTCTATTGACAGATCAGCTGTTATCCTTATGGGAATCCCCTTGTGTGTTATTTGTTGTTTTTCCCTTGCTGCTCTTAATATTTGTTCTTTGTGTTTGATCTTTGTTAATTTGATTAATATGTGTCTTGGGGTGTTTCGGCTTGGGTTTATCCTATTTGGGACTCTCTGTGTTTCTTGGACTTGGGTGATTATTTCCTTCCCCATTTTAGGGAAGTTTTCAACTATTATCTCCTCAAGGATTTTCTCATGATCTTTCTTTCTGTCTTCTTCTTCTGGGACTCCTATAATTCGAATGTTGGAGCGTTTCATATTGTCCTGGAGGTCTCTGAGATTGTCCTCATTCCTTTTAATTCGTTTTTCTTGTTTCCTCTCTGATTCATTTATTTCTACCATTCTATCTTCTATTTCACTAATCCTATCTTCTGCCTCTGTTATTCTACTATTTGTTGCCTCCAGAGTGTTTCTGATCTCATTTATTGTGTTATTCATTATATTTTGACTCTTTTTTATTTCTTCTAGGTCCTTGTTAAACCTTTCTTGCATCTTCTCGATCCTTGTCTCTAGGCTATTTATCTGTGTTTCCATTTTGATTTCAAGATTTTGGATCATTTTCACTATCAATATTCGGAATTCCTTCTCCGGTAGATTCCCTACTTCTTCCTCTTTTGTTTGATTTGGTGGGCAGCTCTCCTGTTCCTTTACCTGCTGAGTATTCCTCTGTCTCTTCATCTTGGTTATATTGCTGCGTTTGGGGTGGCCTTTTTATATTCTGATAATTTGTGGAGTTCTGTTTATTATGGAGCTTCCTCACTTTGGGTGGGGTTCTATCAGTGGCTTGTCAAGGTTTCCTGGTTAGGGAGGCTTGTGTTGGAGTTTTGGTGGGTGGAGCTGGGTTTCTTCTCTCTGGAGTGCAGTGGAGTGACCCGTAATGGGTTATGAGACATCAAAGGTATTGGGATAATTTTGAGCTGCCTGTATATTGAGGCTCAGGGAGTGTTCCTGTGTTGCTGGAGAATTTGCGTGGTATGTCTTGTTTTGGAACTTGTTGGCCCTTGGGTGGAGCTTGGTTTCAGTGTAGGTATGAAGGCTTTTGATGAGCTCCTATTGCTTAATGTTCCCTGAATTCAAGAGTTCTCTAATGTTTTCAGGCTTTGGGTTTAAGCTTCCTGCTTCTGGTTTTCAGTTTTATTTTCACAGTAGCCTCTAGACTTCTCCATCTATACAGCACCGATGATAAAACATCTAGGTTAAAGATGAAAAGTTTCTCCACCTTGAGGGACACTCAGAGAGGTTCACTGAGTTACAAGGAGAAGAGAAGATGGAGGGGGTAGTTAGAGGTAACTGGAATGAGATGTGGTGAGATCAAGAGAGGAGAGAGCAAGCTAGCCAGTAGTCACTTCCTTATGTGTGCTCTATAGTCTGGACCGCTCAGAGGTATTTACAGAGTTATACGGGGAAGAGGAGAGGGAGGAAGTAGACAGAGGTGACCAGGAAGAGTTGGAGAACCCCAGAGTGAGTAGAAGGAAAGAAATCTTAAAAATTAGGGCAGAAATAAATGCAAAAGAAACAAAAGAGACCATAGCAAAAATCAACAAAGCCAAAAGCTGGTTCTTTGAAAGGATAAATAAAATTGACAAACCATTAGCCAGACTCATCAAGAAGCAAAGAGAGAAAAATCAAATCAATAAAATTAGAAATGAAAATGGAGAGATCACAACAGACAACACAGAAATACAAAGGATCATAAGAGACTACTATCAGCAGTTGTATGCCAATAAAATGGACAACGTGGAAGAAATGGACAAATTCTTAGAAAAGTACAATTTTCCAAAACTGAACCAGGAAGAAATTGAAAATCTTAACAGACCCATCACAAGCACGGAAATTGATACTGTAATCAGAAATCTTCCAGCAAACAAAAGCCCAGGTCCAGATGGCTTCACAGCTGAATTCTACCAAAAATTTCGAGAAGAGCTAACACCTATCCTACTCAAACTCTTCCAGAAAATTGCAGAGGAAGGTAAACTTCCAAACTCATTCTATGAGGCCACCATCACCCTAATACCAAAACCTGACAAAGATGTCACAAAAAAAGAAAACTATAGGCCAATATCTCTGATGAACATAGATGCAAAAATCCTCAACAAAATTCTAGCAATCAGAATCCAACAACACATTAAAAAGATCATACACCATGACCAAGTGGGCTTTATCCCAGGGATGCAAGGATTCTTCAATATCCGCAAATCAATCAATGTAATTCACCACATTAACAAATTGAAAATAAAAACCATATGATTATCTCAATAGATGCAGAGAAGGCCTTTGACAAAATTCAACATCCATTTATGATAAAAACTCTCCAGAAAGCAGGAATAGAAGGAACATATCTCAACATAATAAAAGCTATCTATGACAAACCCACAGCAAACATTATCCTCAATGGTGAAAAATTGAAAGCATTTCCCTAAAGTCAGGAACAAGACAAGGGTGTCCACTTTCACCGCTACTATTCAACATAGTTCTGGAAGTTTTGGCCACAGCAATCAGAGCAGAAAAAGAAATAAAAGGAATCCAAATTGGAAAAGAAGAAGTAAAACTCTCACTGTTTGCAGATGACATGATCCTCTACATGGAAAACCCTAAAGACTCCACCAGAAAATTACTAGAGCTCATCAATGAATATAGTAAAGTTGCAGGATATAAAATCAACACACAGAAATCCCTTGCATTCCTATACACGAATAATGAGAAAGTAGAAAAAGAAATTAAGGAAACAATTCCATTCACCATTGCAACGAAAAGAATAAAATACTTAGGAATATATCTACCTAAAGAAACTAAAGACCTATATATAGAAAACTATAAAACACTGATGAAAGAAATCAAAGAGGACACTAATAGATGGAGAAATATACCATGTTCATGGATTGGAAGAATCAATATAGTGAAAATGAGTATACTACCCAAAGCAATTTACAAATTCAATGCAATCCCTATCAAGCTACCAGGCACATTTTTCACAGAACTAGAACAAATAATTTCACAATTTGTATGGAAATACAAAAAACCTCGAATAGCCAAAGCAATCTTGAGAAAGAAGAATGGAACTGGAGGAATCAACTTGCCTGACTTCAGGCTCTACTACAAAGCCACAGTCATCAAGACAGTATGGTACTGGCACAAAGACAGACATATAGATCAATGGAATAAAATAGAAAGCCCAGAGATAAATCCACACACATATGGACACCTTATCTTTGACAAAGGAGGCAAGAATATACAATGGAGTAAAGACAATCTCTTTAACAAGTGGTGCTGGGAAAACTGGTCAACCACTTGTAAAAGAATAAAACTAGATCACTTTCTAACACTGCACACAAAAATAAACTCAAAATGGATTAAAGATCTAAATGTAAGATCAGAAACTATAAAACTCCTAGAGGAGAACATAGGCAAAACACTCTCAGACATAAATCACAGCAGGATCCTCTATGATCCACCTCCCAGAATGCTGGAAATAAAAGCAAAAATAAACAAATGGGATCTAATTAAAATTAAAAGCTTCTGCACAACAAAGGAAAATATAAGCAAGGTGAAAAGACAGCCTTCTGAATGGGAGAAAATAATAGCAAATGAAGCAACTGACAAACAACTAATCTCAAAAATATACAAGCAACTTCTGCAGCTCAACTCCAGAAAAATAAACGACCCAATCAAAAAATGGGCCAAAGAACTAAATAGACATTTCTCCAAAGAAGACATACGGATGGCTAACAAACACATGAAAAGATGCTCAACATCACTCATTATTAGAGAAATGCAAATCAAAACCACAATGAGGTACCACTTCACACCAGTCAGAATGGCTGCGATCCAAAAATCGGCAAGCAACAAATGCTGGAGAGGGTGTGGAGAAAAGGGAACCCTCCTACACTGTTGGTGGGAATGCAAACTAGTACAGCCACTATGGAGAACAGTGTGGAGATTCCTTAAAAAATTGCAAATAGAACTACCTTATGACCCAGCAATCCCACTGCTGGGCATACACACCGAGGAAACCAGAATTGAAAGAGACACATGTACCCCAATGTTCATTGCAGCACTGTTTATAATAGCCAGGACATGGAAACAACCTAGATGTCCATCAGCAGATGAATGGATAAGAAAGCTGTGGTACATATACACAATGGAGTATTACTCAGCCGTTAAAAAGAATTCATTTGAATCAGTTCTGATGAGATGGATGAAACTGGAGCCGATTATACAGAGTGAAGTAAGCCAGAAAGAAAAACACCAAGACAGTATACTAACACATATATATGGAATTTAGGAAGATGGCAATGACGACCCTGTATGCAAGATAGGGAAGGAGACACAGATGTGTATAAAGGACTTTTGGACTCAGAGGGAGAGGGAGAGGGTGGGATGATTTGGGAGAATGACATTCTAACATGTATACTATCATGTGAATTGAATCGCCAGTCTATGTCTGACGCAGGATGCAGCATGCTTGGGGCTGGTGCATGGGGATGACCCAGAAAGATGTTATGGGGAGGGAGGTGGGAGGGGGGTTCATGTTTGGGAATGCATGTAAGAATTAAAGATTTTAAAATTTAAAAAATAAAAAACTAAAAAATAAAATAAAATAAAATAAAAAAAAATAAATAAATAACCTCAGAAACATGTCAGATGTGACATCACAGATGCAGCTCTCTTTACTTCCCAGCTTCTGTTTTACACACCAAAACATAAATGAAAAGCATGGTTGAACAATATACCCCAGGGTATCTGTGAGGTAGCAAATTCTAAACTGAAAATAGTTCCTTGAGGCTGAAAACATAACACATGTAAATCATTATTTCTGACCACATGGGCAAATTTTATAGAAGTATTTTGTTATCTTTCTTTTCATTTATGTATTAATTTTTGCAACTTAATTGCATTATGGTCATTAACTGGGTTATGGAAAACACTTATTCTTTGATATATATTGAGATTATATTAAATAAATCCAACTAACCAAAGATCACTAAAACACATTTACATTCAAGTGAAATCAGAATTTTCAATTTGATATAACAAAGGAGAACACACATAGTTCTATATTTTGTAGATATAATATTTTTGGGAAAATGTGATTGCTTATTGCAGAAACTAAACCAATGTATAAATCTAGACGATATAAATCTTAGAACATTAACCCCATTATTGTACTCATAAAATATTGGGTTCACAGACTTTTCACATGGTAATAAAATGGGGGAGTGCAGGGAGATCTGCTTTAAAACTAAAATTGACTTTGTCAAGATGCTGTTCTCCATTCCAAGAATACTATAGAAACTCTTTTTTGGATAAGTCAAAATTGTACAGACACTGTAAAAGATGCCAAATGTTCTGAGTGTCTCATTTTTCTTATCTTGTGTCCTAGTAACAAAGGCCATTAATTAAACTCATAGATAAATCTTTTCCCTCCATTTCTCAGTTGCAGTTTTGCCAAGAAAAATATTTATAAGAAAACATATAGAAATAGAAGTTTCTGTTTCTTTTAGCTAAAATGGGGCAATTAATTTATCATTTGCCTATAAGTCACAAAAAATTAGAAACTATTTTGAACTGAATGATAATGACACACAACTTTCAGAAGTTGTGAGGTGTAGTGAAAGCAGAGATTAGAGAAAAATGTATAGCTTTGAATGTAGCTACAAGAAACAAAGGAAGGCAACATCCGCCTTTTAGCTTCCAACTTGAAAGGCAAATTAAAGCAACATTAGTAGAATAAAAATGTTAATAATGGGAAATGCAATATGTTATACAGAATAAAGAGAGCAATAGAAGAAAGCAAAAAAAAAACTAAAAACAAAAAAGATTCCATGATAAGTTTAATAAAATTAATAAGCCTAAAGAACCTCTGTTTCAAATAAATAACACAAACTGCCAATACCAAGAAAATTACCACAGATCTAGCAGATAGTGAAAGGATAATAATATATTGGCAACAAATTTATTTCAATAAATTCAATAATTTTAATCAATTGAAAATTACAGTATACCAAAACTAAAACAAATTACTGAAATGAGAAGAAATAAATGAACTGAGCATCAGTTCAGTTCAGTTCAGTCACTCAGTCGTGTCCTAGTCTTTGTGACACCATGGACTGCAGCATGCCAGGCCTCCCTGTCCATCACCAACTCCCGGAGTTTGCCCAAACTCATGTCTATTGAGTCAGTGATACCATCCAACCATCTCATCCTCTGTTGTCCCCTTCTCCTCCCACCTTCAATCTTTCCCAGCATCAGGGTCTTTTCAATGAGTCATCTATTTGACCTGAGCATACCTTAATCTAATTCCTAGTTTAAAACATTCCCACACAAAAAATCCAAAGTTCAGAGAGATTTACCCGTGGAATTCCTCAAACATTACAGAAGGAAATGATACCAATTTGAAAAAAAAAAACACTTTTAGAAAATATGGAAGGAAGTTATCAAGTCCAGCTTATCTCTGATATCACAGAACGATGAAAGAGAAGGAAGATATTAAGAGAGACAGGGAGGGAGAAAGAGAAAGTGAGAGAAAATTACTCATAATCAATTGGGTTTTATCCAAAAAGTTCAACATTGTGTTATTCTTTGAAAATTAATCAATGAAATTTAGCATGTTAAGAGAATAAAGGACAAATAATGCAGGAAATGTTATTGACAAAATTAATTATACGTCAAGGCTGCATATTGTCACCCTGCTTATTTAACGTATATGCAGAGTACATCATGAGAAACGCTGGGCTGGAAGAAACACAAGCTGGAATCAACACTGCCGGGAGAAATATCAATAACCTCAGATATACAGATGACACCACCCTTATGGCAGAAAGTGAAGAGGAACTAAAAAGCCTCTTGATGAAAGTGAAAGAAAAGAGTGAAAAAGTTGGCTTAAAGCTCAACATTCAGAAAACGAAGATCATGGCATCTGGTCCCACCACTTCCTGGGAAATAGATGGGGAAACAGTGGAAACAATGTCAGACTTTATTTCTTGGGGGCTTAAAAATCACTGCAGATGGTGACTGCAGCCATGAAATTAAAAGACACTTACTCCTTGGAAGAAAAGTTATCACCAACCTAGATACCATATTGAAAAGCAGAGACATTACTTTGCCAACAAAGGTCCATCTAGTCGAGGCTATGGTTTTTCCAGTAGTCATGTATGGATGTGAGTGTTGGACTGTGAAGAAAGCTGATCGCCGAAGAATTGGTGCTTTTGAAATGTGGGGTTGGAGAAGACTTTTGAGAGTCGCTTGGACTGCAAGAAGATCCAACCAGTCCATTCTGAAGGAGGTCAGTCCTGGGATTTCTTTGGAAGGAATGATGCTGAAGCTGAAACTCCAGTACTTTGGCCACCTCATGCAAAGAGCTGACTCATTGTAAAAGACTCTGATGCTGGGAGGGATTGGAGGCAGGAGGAGAAGGGGACGACAGAGGATGAGATGGCTGGATGGCATCACTGACTCCATGGACGTGAATCTGAGTGAACTCTGAGAGTTGGTGATGGACATGGAGGCCTGGAGTGCGGCAACTCATGGGGTCACAAAGAGTCAGACACGACTGAGCGACTGAACTGAACTGAACTGAAGCACTCTGCCATCATAAAAACTGTTAGCAATATATTAACATGAGAACTCCCTTAATTAATTAAAAACCATCTACTTGCTAGGCAAGAATACTGGAGTAAGTTGCCATTCCCTCCTCCCAGAGATCTTCCCAACACAGGGATTGAACCCATTACCCTTATGTCTCCAGCATTGGCAGGTGGGTTCTTTACCACTAGCACCACCTGGGAAGTCCACTTAATGGTCCATGTTATCATAAATTGAGGATGTTTGCTCACACTAATTCTATTCAATTTTGCACTAAAGATACTTACTAGATGATGCAATAATACAAAAGAAAAGTTAATTACATAAAGGTTGAGAAGAAAAAGTCAATCTGAAACTACCACAACATTGTCAGGTATACCCAATACAAAGTAAAAGTTTAAAGTTTGCAAAAAAAAAGTCTCTAGTGACTAATGGAATGATTATCTACTTATCAAAGCCTAAAGAATCTACCAATAAAGCTACCATAATAAGCTAATTTAGTAAGATTACAAAGACAATATATGATTTTATTTGCAATGAAAACACTAAACTAGACTATTTACTCAAGACCTATTGCTTATATTTATTTTACTTGACAGTTTAAGAAATAGACTCAGATAGACTACATGTTTTTTTTTCTTCTTTTTTTCTGGCCATGCCACAGCATGCAGTTTCCTGCATTTTAGTTTGTTAATCCTTCATTACTTAGTCCCAAGGCTGCTGTAGTGGAAGTGTGGATTCTTAACCTCTGGACCATCAGTGAAGTCCACCAACATTTTCAAATAACTCAAATGTCAAAGAACAGGGAATGAAAATGAATTGTGTTTAATTCATATCGACTAAACAGTAAATATATTAGAGACATATACAGTGAAATGAATTAATCTCAAAGATATAATGTTAAACCAAAGAAGACATACATTAAGAATACATTCTAAATGATTCTGTTTCTATGAAGTAAAAGTCAGGCAAAATTAACTGATAATAGTAGAAATCAGAGACTAGTTACCCCAGATAGTAGGATGGTGGTAGAAACTTGGGGGAGAAACGATGAGGTGATAGAAATGTAAGTGATGGTTATAAAGAATATAAACTTTGTATAAAGTATATAAAATTACCAAAACTTATTGAACACAATAATTATACATTTTATGGAAGGAAAATATGACTCTTTTTTTAAAAAAAAAAAAAAGAATAAATTTGAGTTAGAGAGATTTTGAGTGACTCATTCAGTGCCAGAACTATCATCAATCATTCTATTTCTATTTTCTAGAAGAGTCTGAACAAACTGCAAATTTATTATGTTCATTACTTTGATATTTAAACATGAAATATTAACACGTGTTAAATGGCAATATCATACTTGAAAGATGTCAAGTGTTGTACCTAATGACTTGATTACTTTTCAGGAAAAAGGACAAGTGCTAAGATTTCGGAACAGGGAAAAATCACTGTAGGATGAAAATATCTGGAAGGTCTTCATGCTGAAACAAAATTTTAAGTCAAACTTTGAAAGTTGGGCATACATTTGAGTTGTTATCCAATATTTTAATTATTGTTGCTGGTATACATTTTTACTTGTTATAAGCAGTGTTACAAGCATTAAAGTTGGCTAGAAATAATCAAATTGGGTTAACCCTAGATTAAGAAGAGTTTATATGATAGAAATTAAAAATAATGATAGATAGTTTTGGGAAATACTTGAAATAAGAATCTTAGTTTTCAACATCTGACATTATCAGAAAGTGGTGTCAAAACAGTGTCTACTAACATCAGTGAAAGTAACCATGTTTAAAAATTTAGAACAAACCTTTATGCACCCAGAAATAACTTGACTTTGTCCATAGCTAAATAAAGAAAATATAAAAAGCAAGCAAAACACAAAACATGAACACCTTCAGTTTTTTCACTAAAACACAGAATGATATTTCAGTACTTCTGTTTTCCTGACATCTGAACGTTATTACGGTATTAAATTTAACAACTGACTAAACACAACACTCACAAGCTGATGGATGATAGGTAGTAATTGTTAAAGCAAAGCTTCAGAACATGTTTTACAGGGTACAGTATCCAATTTCCTGAAGTGACAGTTTTCAGTATCTTAATAGCAAATGGATAGTAAATTGTTCACTTCATGAGCATTTTTGGCACAAGTTTTTAGAAGTAATTTTCAGGGGAGTCATCTAGGATGAATGATATGGTACTTAGTGCAGCATGGGAGTACAACATTAAACAATCACTGTGTGCAGGATATGACTTCATATGACCCGAACTGCAACTTGTGTGCAAGGAGAGCAAGAGATGCTTATGTTACATGGAATAAGTTTTATCCCTGTGACAAGAGAAAAGAACCTCCAGCCACTGGATTCTTCTAAATAAGACTGATATTTACTTGAATGCTTAACTTCCTGTGATGAGCTGTTTAGATTACTTTTTTATCATTAACCAAGCAAAGTTGTGTATCATGGAAAAGTATAGTTGCATTATGTTGCTACTGAGATGAGTCTTTATCCATACAAAGCCCTTAAACTTAGCCAGTGATGGGTGGGTCTGCAGTGCTGAAGGAGTCATTTCTCATATTCTCTCTAGGAAATTCATCCCTCTAACAGTTTCAGCCTCCAAGGAAAATCTGTTTCAAAGAGTGTAAATTGTGGCACATAAACATATCAGCTAGTAAGAAATATAATTCAGAGTGAAGGGGCTTAATGATTTCTTGGAGCTAAAAAAGGTATGATATTAATACTTGGTCATAGACTAATTCCCTTTTTGTACTTAACTTTCCATTTAACTCTTACAGAAAAAAGTAACTCTCCTTCAACATTACTTTCTCTTTTTAATTAATTTTTGTTTTTATTTAATATTTGGTCACATTGGATCTTCATTGCTGTGTGGGCTTTCTTTAGTTGCAGCAAGGGAGGCTGCTCTTCATTGTGAGGTTTGGGCTTCTTATCGCAGTGGCTTCTCTTGCTGTGGAGCATGAGCTCTAAGGCATGCAGGCTTCAGTAGTTGTAGCTCATGGTCTTCGGTAGTTGTGGCTCCCAAGGTCTTGAGCATGGCCTCAGTTGCTGTGGTGCATAGATTTAGTTGCCCTGCGACATTTGGAATCTTCCCAGATCAGGGATCAAACCTGTGCTCCCTGCATTGGTAGGTGAATTCTTATCAATTGTACCACCATGGAAGTCCTCAACATTGCTTTCTATGTAACATGACATACTTTGAGAAACATAGATATTAGATAATCTTTAGAAAAATATAATACAGGTGGAGAAGGAAATTGCAACCCATGCAAGGAGATACAATCAGTCCATTCTAAAGGAGATCAGCCTTGGGTTTTCTTTGGAAGAAATGATGCTAAAGCTGAAACTCCAGTACTTTGGCCACCTCATGTGAAGAGTTGACTCATTGAAAGTCTCTGATGCTGGGAGGGATTGAGGGCAAGAGGAAAAGGGGATGACAGAGGATGAGATGGCTGGATGGCATCACTGACTTGATGGATGTGAGTTCGAGTGAACTCCTGGAGCTGGTGATGGACAGGGAGGCCTGGCGTGCTGCAATTCATGGGGTCACAAAGAGTTGGACACGACTGAGCAACTGAACTGAACTGAAAATTATTCTTTGAGCACCTCCCTCTCCCCCTTTTTTTTTTTTTTTTTTGGTGGGGAGATGGCAGCAAGAATACAGTAGTAGGTTGCCATTCCCTTTTCCAGGAGCTCTTCCCAACCCAGGGATTGAACCCGGGTCTCCCACATTGTAGGCAGACGCTTTACCATGTGAGCCATCAGAGGCTGCCTTGATGGCTCAGAGGTCAAAAAATGTCTGCCCGCAATGCGGGAGACCCGGGTTCGATCCCTGGGTCGGGAACATCCCCTAGAGAAGGAAATGGCAACTCACTCCAGTATTTTTGCCTGTAGAATCCCATGGATGGAGGAGCCTGGTGAGCTACAGTCCATGGGGTCACAAAGAGTTGGACACAACTGAGCGACTTTACTTTCACTTTTCACAGTATTCTTACCTGGAGAATCCCACAGACAGAGGAGCCGGGTGGGCTACAATCCATGGGGTCAAAAAGAGTCAGACTCGACTGAGCGACTAACATGTTCACTTTTCTTTAAGAATTAGGGATCCAGAGTCATTTATCAAACATTAAATCCTATATCTGCCATATTAATGCCTGTGATTTTCAGCAAGCTTTCTTTAACTTTTATGTGTAATTTCCTCATTTGAAAAATTAAATAGTATTAGTATATATGTCATAAACTACTCAGAATATTGGCTATCTTAGAATATGTAAAGCACTTTCAAATAAGATTACCACCCAGGAAGAAGTCAAGGTTTGTTCTTATTGAAAAATATTTGGATCATTTTCTCATGTGTCACATATCAGATGCGTTGCTTTGGTGAGGACTCATTAAGAAATAATGTGGATAGTGATAACTAACCTCATTCAAATTGAAAAAAACTTAAGCTGAAATGCCATCAATAACTGATTCTAAAGTTCTAAATTAAGTTGCAAATTAAGACATAAAGAACCGGGTAAGTAAGAGGGACTAGAAATCAGAATGTATTTCTTGTCACTTGGAACCCCTCACACATTTAAAAATGTCTCAAGAATCTGTGCCAATTTCTTGAAGAAAAGCTAATGCTTTTGACTGCCTTACAGAAAGAAGGGAAGGTACAAGTAGAAGAAATTCCAAGGAAACCCCCTTGGACAGCTCATATGAGTCCAGTTAGAATTATCAGGTCATCCTAGATGGATATGTTGGAAACGTCTAAAGAAACTCAAAATACAAGGATGCGGCTATCAGCCTAAGACAGCTGGGCAGAGAGAGAATAGAAACTAACATTTTTCAACAATGGCAATGTAAAACATAACAGTGTGGCTTTCATGTGTGGGCCAACCATGGAAGTCAACCTTCGTTACCTTTGTTTTTGTTTATTTGTTGTTTAATTGCTAAGTCATGCCCGACTCTTTTGTAAATCATGGACTGTAGCCCGCTGGGTTCCTCTGTCCATTGGTATTTCCCAAGTAAGAATACTGGAGTGGGCAGCCATTTCCTCCTCCAGGGGATCTTTCCAACCCAGGGATCGAACCCACATCTCCCCCAGTGGGAGGTAGATTCTTTTTTATTTTATTTTTATTTTTTTTTTAAATTTTTAATTTGTTTACATTTTATTTTTTTATTTTTATTTTTTTTTATTTTTTTTACTCTATTTTAATTTACAATACTCTATTGCTTTTGCCATACATTGACATGAATCCACCACGGGTGTACATGTGTTCCCAAACATGAACCCCCCTCCCACCTCCCTCCCCATAACATCTCTCTGGGTCATCACCGTGCACCATCCCCAAGCATGCTGTATCCTGCGTCAGACATAGACTGGCGATTCGATTCTTACATGATAGTACACATGTTACAATGCCATTCTCCCGAATCATCCCACCCTCTCCCTCTCCCTCTCCCTCTGAGTCCAAAAGTCCGTTATACACATCTGTGTCTTTTTTGCTGTCTTGCATACAGGGTCGTCATTGTCATCTTTCTAAATTCCATATATATGTGTTAGTATACTGTATTGGTGTTTTTCTTTCTGGCTTACTTCACTCTGTATAATCGGCTCCAGTTTCATCCATCTCATCAGAACTGATTCAAATGTAGGTAGATTCTTTACCACTGAGCCACCTGGAAAGTCAACCTAGACTCATTTAAAATAGAATTTAACCCAAGAGAAATTGTCAAAAAATGTGAGGAAAACCCTTGAGAATAAGAAGCTAAAGAAGACTGGAGAGGTGGCTAAAGGGGAGAATCTCCATTCCTTTGGTATGTACATAGTCAGAGAAATCTAGCAAGGGACTTCAGTATATTTCATGACATCACCAAAGAGCAAAGTGAACTTCAAACATCTGTCATTTCCAAAGAGCCAAAGCCATCTTAAGATAGGTTCAAGTCAGGGTTAGTACATTGTCTTTCCTTTTTCCAGGTATTTCCAAACCTGAAGGGATTAGTCACTGCATCGAGTGAACATATGGATATGGAACAAGGAAGGCCAATCATTTCTCCTTTTAAAAATCAAGCAGCGCACCAGCAATCAGTATTTCTCTGAAAAAAGGATACTTGGAAAGACTCACTCCCGAATAAACGTTGAAATGATAAATATACTGTATCCAACATTCTTCTTTAGGAATCAAGGCTTCATTTCATGAATAAAGTAATTCTGGGATTCCCTATTACCTGAAAATGACAAAAAAAAAAAAAAAAGAAAAAAGAAAAAGAGCCATGAGTCTTGACAGACTTGTTATTTACTGGCTGAAGAAAAATGTCTCCCCAGCTGAGGGGAAATGGGACACAAAATTACAGTTGCATTTGCCTTACATCACACTTACACTTGTTCTATTCGACAGTCCCACTAGTATCAATAAAATTGTTTGTCATGGACAAGTGTTCCTTGGCTCTCATTTTTCCTTTATTCCGCTCACATTAGCCTGGTTTTTTTTTTTGTGTTCGGGAAATTTGCCCCTCTCCCAATCTTATTTGTGTTATTACTGTGAAAATTATTCTATTCTCAGCTCTAAGAGTGGTCTTCTCAGGTGGTTCAGTGGTAAAGAAACCCCCCGGAATGCAGGAAACTCAAGTTTGATCCCTGAGTTGGGAAGATCCTGGAGGAGGAAATGGCAAACCACTCCAGTATTCTTGTGTGAGAGATCCTATGGACAGAGGAGCCTGGAGGGCTATAGTGCACAGGGTCTCAAAAAAGTCACATGACTGAGCAACTGAGCAACAACAACAGAGGCTCTAAGAACATGCCACGATCGACTGAAGCCAGTCAACATATCACATTCCTCTGGTCATTTGAGTAGCAGGGAACGTTTGTGATTATAGATTTCAGGAGCTGTTCCTAAGCCATGTTGCAGTTAGAGAGACCAGCTCTTTCCTCCAGCTAATTGATATGGGAGAATGTGGAGTATGAGGTGGCTGTAGTCCCTTAGCTAACACAGTGGAAAGCCCTTACCTGGGTAACATGGGGTGTGGAGATAGAGCTGACCCAGGAAAATAGACATTGTTTGATCTGCTATGTAGAAGTTAAGGAAAATAGACTCTTGACTCTTGAGAAGACTAAAGCAGTAAATTCTACTTCTTGTTTGTGGATGAAATATATTGAAAATGTATGTGGATGAAATATGTCTAAACTCATTGAGATTTGAAGGGGGGGTTTATTTGAATTTTGTCCCCATAAGTCTATATATTATACATTTTTTTTTTTTGGTCACATTCAGTTCCTAGTCGCTTATTCCTTCCTCATTACAAATTAACATAATTGCTAAATGTTTCTCAATTTTGGATATATTTTTTGATATTTAAAGTTATTCTTTTCTTAGTCATAATATCCAGCAAATGAATATTAATCCTCAGAAATAATACTGAATATCTTTTGAATTTATTTGCAACCTTATTCCTGATCCTCAAGTCTCACTGCTTCAGAAAAATAGGACATTTTCTACTTGCCTTGATATTTGTTTTGTTTTGTTTTGTTCTTGATCAAATATTAGGCTGTAGCTCATGGTTCTTGAGGGATAAATTTTAATTTCATGTCTGAATGAATAATGCTGTATAGAGATTTTTTATTTTTAAAGATTAATTTTTATATAGACTATATTTCAGTGGAAAGATATCAACAATACAGAAACCCCCTACTAGTTTAATGAATCCATAAAAATGGCAATATTCTTTTTCTTAGGCTAGCAAGATGTAAATAACAGCATTTGAAAGAGCCTGTTCTTGGGTTATTTACAAGGAGTTTTATATATCAGGAAACTGAAACTCATTTGGACTTGTAAACCAGAATGACCTATACATACTAATATCATTAGCCTAGAAAATAGTATAGTGAGTTATTTCCCTGTCAGAGCCCATGAACTAGAGAAAGATGAGGTGCAGAAAAGTCTGATTAGGTGGTTACTAGAGAAAAATACTCGTGAAATGGTCTTTGTATAAAACAAGATAGCTACTTGAGTAGAAAGTTTAAAAATATACTGTTTCAATTTTCAATCCTTGAAATATTTCAAAATTTAGATATGAATATAAATCTTACTAATTAAATGTTAGGGAACTCTTTGATCTCCCTTTTTGAAATCAGATTTACCACTTTTTGGCTACAATAATTGCCCAGGTTCATGATTAAAGAATAGGATGGTGGAAGGCAGAATTTTAGCTGGCTTGATATTTGGGAAGTGATAAATGATCCTATCGGTACTGATATTATTATGACTCTCAGGACCACTAGATATTGGACTCTTTCTGACAAGAGACACTCTTCCTGCAATTAATTTGTGATCTATGAATACACCTGGATTATACAGTTGATGCTGTACATCAGAATCTTTCAATCAACTGTCACATTCAATGATAATCATAAAAGTAAATAGATCTTATCAAATAATTGGCTAAAACATTTTTATTAATCAAGTCATACTTCCCATTTCTTCTATTATAGAATAAAACACTGGTACTGAGAAAACAGTTAAATTATTAAAAGTAAATTAAATTTAATGTGCTTAATGTTTATCCACATAGTAGCATGTGACAGAATTTCCTTCTTTCTTAAGAACAAACAATATTCATACCTAAAACCACTGAACTGTACACTTAAAATGGTAAAATATTAAATTCTATGTGATGTATTTCATCACAATAAAAACTCAAAAAATAACTAAGTATAAAAAATAAGAAAGAAAGTACTTAATAGTAAAATGGCGAAACCTATAAATAGAAATTACTTTTTCATAAAGAAAATACATAAAAGATAAATGCATCATCAAATATTAAAACTCATAGATAATATTTTCTTAAAGAAGTGCTATGGTGATATGAGATAATATATGCAAGTCCTTAAAACAGTGTCTTGCCTATTAAAACTGTTCATCAAGGTTGGATAGTATTATTACAAATAGGTTTTAAAACTGGAATAGAGATTGAAGAAGAGTGGAAAAATACATATATACATAAAGAGAGAGCACATCATGCTCAAGTAAGTAAAGATTGAAAAATTCATGGTGCTCAGTGTAGAAAAGTATCATCCTAAACATTACGGGAAAGATGCAAATCTATATAATCTTAGAAACTGATTTGATAATGTGTTCTCAAAACCTGAGGAGTTCTTTATCCTTTACCCAGTAATTTCATTGCAAAGATTCAGTTTAAAAGAAATAATAAGTTGAAAAAAATATTCATTGCTATTATATTTTTCAAATTTTAAAAAACAAAATTATATTCCATGGAGAATAAGACTCTTTCTTTTATTTCCATACATTTATCACAGTCTAGCTCTCTGTCCAAAAAAAAAAAAAGCTTAAGTTAATGATGTTGGTTACTTAGTATATTTAATACTATATTCCTTAACATGTCAAAAAACTGATTAATATTTCATTGAGTATAATTTTAAAAAAAGTAATGAGAAAATGAGTAAATGAAATACAATAACTGTTAAATGTGGGTGACAGAACTATGGAAGATTTACTTTCTAAATGGTTATGTCTTTAACATTTTAACAAGGAACATGAATTAGCCACTTTGCTACTAAAAAGACAAATAATTACACAAAAGTACATGGGATATTTCTAATTAATTAATTAGCCTCTTACAAACTTCAAAGCTTAAAAGCTTAGGACTGTTAGAGAATTGTCTTATTTTAATCTAATTATTTAATGAAATTTTGATTCTAAATTTGATTATTTAAAGGCT
Organism: Ovis aries; assembly: GCF_016772045.2. Classification (NCBI taxonomy): domain Eukaryota; kingdom Metazoa; phylum Chordata; class Mammalia; order Artiodactyla; family Bovidae; genus Ovis; species Ovis aries. The sequence continues at coordinate 148,481,256 of NC_056054.1, read as the reverse complement.
AAGTACTATACTGTGCAATTTCTAAAGGGAAATTTTTTAAAAAACTCCATGACTCACTGATTTTGTTTCTTCCTTATAAAGTCATCATTTTTTTCACCTTATATTGCTGGTTTCTATAGAATAGTTGAACATGTTTATATTCATTCAATTAATATTTATTGAATATCTTTGTACTGGAAGCTTCTAAAGGTAAAGATGATGAGTTAAGACCTCAATTGACTCAAGAAAATTCATAAATAAATTGATAAATATGTTGGAAGTGTTGTAATATAGAAATCAAGTACTTTGGGAATCCAGAGTAGTTATTACTTAACCCACATTGAGTGAGAGGGGTTTTAAGATTTTAAGAGAACCTGGTAGAATACGAGGCATGTGTTAAAATATTTCCTGAACATTTTAAGAAAAGTAAGTTTACGGAATAATCCAGAAAGAGGCAAATACATGAAATTATATACATTTTAGCATAATATGTATATTAATTATATATGCACATACACATATAGGACAATGAAATACAATGTTATTTCTGATGAATACTGGGGCCATTGTGACTAAAACATAAACCATGCCTTTGGAAAAAATGATAGACAGATGTGATAGATGGATTTAGAACAAGTAGTTGTAAAATAGAAAATATTTTTTTGCACAATATGCTTTGAAGTCTAGATATTATCCTCATACAAACATTACTCAGCAATTCAGCATATGATTTGATTGAAGAAGAATTAGAAAATTTATTGACGATGAAAAATTGGAGACTGATGTGGTGATAAGAAGTAACTAGAAGTACTGTACAGAAATCATTTAAGAGATACCTATGATAGCTAAAATAAAAACATATAATATCCTGAACAAAGTTTTGTTAGCAGGAACACAATGAAAAAGGTCTCTCTCAGGTATATAGGCCTGATTCTCTGACTTTATGTAGGTGTTAAGGGAGATACAAAAAATAGGAATGGTTTGGATGGTATCTGAACCTATCGCAGGCAATTGAGTGGATGATTATGTCTTCAATTCAGAAATGAAATATTAGATTTCACTGAGGTATTATAATGAAGAACAATTGTACAAAAATAAATGAAAATGCTGATCCAGATAGGCTTACAGCAATATTTGAGACCATTTGCCAAGATCATGGGACTGGGACAGAAATCAAGACATCAATGGAGGAAAATGGGTTTTTTATTTAGTTCTGGGTTTTTTATTTGTTTGTTTAAGGTATAGAATGTTTACTTCTTAAAATATTAGAATACTTATAGGGCCAAAAGAAGTGTAGTTAAACAAGAAATGACTAGCTTAGTGGAAATTAATAGACTAAAATGTACCAATAGGAAACAATTTGAATATATATTTTCAATATGAATGAAATATTTAAATAAAAGATACATATACGAATTCAGCCTTCATTTTTCTAATTACTTATAAAATCTTAAACTATGTAGTGGAGTTGCCAATAGATTGGCTAAAATTATATTTATTAACAGCTACTGTGTCTAATTAGCAAATAATTGTATTAAAATGATTCTAAAACTTTTTTAAATGTTTGAAAAATATTTTCTGTTATGATTCAAATATCTCCCTCACCCACAAAGATTCACAATTTACTTTGCAAACCTTTTCTGAATATGTAAAAGGAAATAACAACATTTCAACTCATCAAAATTAGTGAAAATCAAATTTACAGTTCAAATGTATGATGTGTCATTCTAGTATCAGCATAATTACTAATAAAATGCAGATAAAAGGAGAACTTACAGTCAGATTTGTTTATTCAGGGAAAACTTCTGTATAGAATACATTTTGATCAGGTTTTTAAGGAGATTTCAGACCTGCCAAGGTCTGGGGGAGGATGCGAAAATGAAGGAAATGAAATAATGAAAAGAATGAAAGAAATCAAATAATCATAAAGTTTTGAGCATCTCATACCCCTCTTGACTCTATTACAACAGTTGAGGCAAATGTCACACCCCTTGCTTTAAGATTTCTTGGAATCCATGCTCAAAAATGAGACAGTATTTATTTACTTTAATTTCAGCGAGTATGATTGGTTTCCCTAAAGATAGATGTAAAATACTGAGATATATTAGACTCACCAGGAAAAGATTGAAGAAAATGAAGTGAGAAAATGGCCATTCCATGCACATCTACTATGTGCCAGGTACCAAGCAGGTGCTTTGTGTATATTATGGTATTTACTCCTTTAAGCAACTTGGCAGGTTTGCATGGTTTCACTGCACAAAAGACACTGAAGTTTAAAGGTTAAGTACCCTACCCAAAATGACCCAGAATAGTAAAAATGGAATCTCTATACGGGTTTGTTTTCTAAAATGTGTTGTTCTTCACTACTTACTGCAAATACTACATTTTACATGTTGCCTTTGTTTGCTTAATTTCAATATCTCTTTTTACATGAAAAAAGATTAACTGTTAGCTGTATATTGATATCACTGATGTGTAGTGATTTATGGTATACTATACATATGGTTTTTTTTTTTCTTTGCGACCCCATGGACTGTACCCTATCAGGCTCCTCTGTCGCGACTTCACTTTCACTTTTCACTCTCTTTCATACGTATGTTTTATTTATTTATTTATATGTATAGTGATTATATGTGTATAGTGATTTATAGTGATGTGTAGTGATTTATGGTATACTAGTGATTTATAGTATATTATACATATGTTGTATTTATTAATTTATATGTATAGTATACCATATTTATAGAATACTAAACATCAGTTCAATTCAGTCGCTCAGTCGTGTCCGACTCTTTGCGACCCCATGAATCGCAGCATGCCAGGCTTCCCTGTCCATCACCAACTCCCGGAGTTCACTCAGACAATCTTTCTGGGGGATTCTATTTAAAATTACAAGAATCTTTAGCTCACAGAATTCTTAGGACAGAATGGTCGTTAATAGGGAGAAACTAGATATATTATTAACAAGAATCATAATCATCCATCTCCCACATTTTAGTTCACATATCTTGAAACATTCTCTACCCCCAGTTACTTCACAATTATTCATTAGCTTTGACAACATCAAAGAAATAAAGGATTGACCCAGATCTGCAACTTAGAACTGGGTCCCCTGATCAGTTAGGGAAGGTTAAAGGGGCTAATGCATTCAGGAAACATAGGAAAGGGCATACTGAAGGGGATATATTTAATTCTCAGAGCAAAATAATCATTAACAGTGATGATGGATAAAGTTAAATATGCAATAACTACAGAGTCAGTACTACATTTATTCAGATTCATAAGTGAAAATAAGGAGTGATAATCAGGCTCTGAGGTGGTTGGTTACTTGAATAAAGGATAAATGTCTAAGCTCATAAACTCTGACAGTAATCATGAAATCATATACTGCCTTTCTACTGTATAATTCTGATTTTAGTATTTTAACATTATTTATTGGGAGCTCATGTGAAGCAAATGTAGATAAAATATTTCACCTAGGAATTATATATACTTTGATTCAACACATATTCTTTGTGTTCATTCTATACACATGTGAAGTTTCAAATAACACTTGTACTTTAGACAATTCTATCTATTGCATGCAAATCTAGTTTTAATATTTCTTATCACAATGTACTAATTAAACATCCCTAAGTCTATATAATATGCTGATCTTTTAAAACTATGTCATCACTATTGCAATTTAAAGTTGTTTCTAAACTACAATTAAAATTAGCATTGCGGTAAATTCTCTTTGAAGCTCTGTAAAAGACAGCATCTTTTTTTTTGCTCATTTTCAATATCAAAAATTAAATATTTGTTGATATATTATTCAATGACACACTTCTAAATAAATTGGATTTCAGGCTGCCATTGCATAGTAAAATAGCAACAAATACACTTTCTTCTATTTCAAAAATATATACCCATTTCACATAAAAGACAAAAAAGGAAAAATATGTATCCTATTGTATAATGCAGTTATCTCTAGTTTGAATTATATAAATGGCCAATAAACCTTTCCCTTCAGACAATGCATAAATATTTAATAACATAAAGGTGGTCAATAATTTAAATTAAATGAGATTTGTACATTGATTTTCCAGATAAAATGCTATTAAGCCAAAGGATTTCCCACAGGTTCAGTTTTCTCTATGACCCTATGTGTTATACATTAAGATATTATATTTACAATGATAACCAAGGAAGCAGTCTTGCTCAGCAAGTGAAGCAGATTAACTGCATATTATAGATTATTTCTAGTGCAACATTGATGGTTACATACTTACTGCTACCTGAGGTCAAATCCTGCCTTAGGCAAAAATCATGAAACAAGCCCAGGTGATCAGTATTCCTCTCCCATGCTCCTGACCTCCTCAATGACCCCTGTTTTCAGTCCCTCTAGGTGGGATAGCTCTTCCTGGCTACACTTCAGGTGTGCAGTGGCTAATCAGAGAAACCTTCTTAGGACAATGTTTCATGCTTCATGCTTACTGCTTTCCCCTGTGTCAAAATACACTGTGTTAGATATTGGTTGTCAGCTGGAATACAAGTCGATAACTAGATACAAATAAAGCCATGAAATGGTACAAAATGATTGGATTGCCTCCTGTGAAGGTATTTCTGGTCCAGCTGAAAAGACTTCTTAGAATACAAGAAATGACTCTTAAGCAGTGAAATATCAAGTGACGGGCTGAAAATATTTTCAGAAAAGTGAGTCTTTTCCTATGCCTCTAAGTCATAAAAATCTACGCACCAGTCCATTCAAAATTATCTCAATTATATTCTCCAAGGTTTTGTATTATGTTTAATCCCTAGTGGTCTTAACAGTGAAACAATGAGACTATAAAATGAGATTCAGAAATTTTATCATCAAATATGTATTTATGAGTGAGTGACAGTGGCTCAGTTGTGTCCTACTCTATGACCCTATGGACTATAGCCTGCCAGGCTCCTTTGTCCATGGAATTCTCCAGGCAACAATACTGAAGTAGGTTGCCATTTCCTATTTATATACTTTCATACATCCTTAAAATCTTATTTCCAAATTAGGAATAAGATAGAATTCCCAGTTGCTGATTATTTTTTAAAGTTTTTTCAGCTTTATTAAGATATAACTGCATACAATATTGTATTAGCATAGTATATACAACAGTATGATTTGATATATACAGTGAAATTATTACAACAATAAATTTAGTTAACGTCTTTTGCTCATATAGTTACAATATTTTTTATGTCGAAAAATTTTAAGATCTACTCCCTTAGCAACTTTCAAATATTCAATACAGTACTGTTAACTATAGTTATCATATTGTGCATTATATCTCTGGAATTTATTTAATTTTTAAATTGGACATTGGTTACTTTTAATCATTTTTTTAAGGCATTGGCATTAATACAATGAATAATACAAGGGACCCACACTGGTTTTATAAACTAAATTATAATATAATGGAACTTGAAATTTATATTTCTTAGAAGCTATATTTTAAGATGTTATTTTATATTATTTGACAATATATTCTTTTTATTTAATTTTTAATTTAACTTCTAGTAAATTCCTTATTTAATTTCTAGTAAAATAAGTTGTGAGTGACATTTAAGAAATATAGTTTATAAGGGTAAATGTTATTATAAATTCTTTACTATCTTCCTATACCTGATGTTAGGGAATTGCATGCTTAAGTTTCTCATAATAATCATAATTATATCCCACGTTTCTTATTATTCATGATAAAGTAGGTAAAATTGAGACCAAACTAGATTTTTTTTTCAATCAATAAAATGGGAGTTTGTGTTGCCTTTAGGAAAACAGACCAATAAATATATAGATTTTATATACCATTAATTTGAAAATTAGAAATGGTTGCATTAAATAGACCCTTTGTATAATCCTGGTCTTAAAACTTAGTAAGTAAGGTGTTAAATATTTCCACTTTGCTGCTGAGACAGTACACTATTCCATAGTATATACCCTCAATCTTCACTTGTCAAGATAAGGATAATCAATCTCAATTCCCCATAAAATGTAATTTCCATTAGAGACAAGCAATAAACACTACCAATCTCTTGGAAGCATTGGACTTCTACAAAATAATCCCCTTTAAAAAAGACAAGGGGAAAAATACTTTACTTTACCATTGAGATCGGGTATGTGGAAGCAGAAATGTCAATTCATCTTCTTATCTTCCTGAGATACCTATAATTAATGTTTCTTTAGTTTTTTTCTTTTTTTTTTTAAAGGCTAAAGTAGAATTCAGTGAAACTGAACGTTGCAAAGGAAGGGAACAACAGCATTTACAAAGACATATTAAAACTGCATTCCATAGAATCTGGCATGTATTCTAACATCCCAAACAAGAGTGACTGTCAATAATCTCAAAATCTGGTCATTAATATTTTCTTTTGTGAAATACTCTGTGTGAATAAAAGTTATGGCCTCCATCTTCAGGAAGCTTATGTTTTACTAGAGTGTAGAAAATGCAATTCAAGGCAATATATTTTTCTTTTTTTCCAAAACATCCAACAAGGAGGATGTATTTACAACAAAAAATTCAGTTGCTGCTAAAATAGACAGATGGACATACATGAATGCTCACTGTGGATATTGCTGATGACTTTTCTAGAACTTAAATCTTGATATCATGTCCTTATTTCAGTCTTTCAGAGGTTCTGCATTGCTTTCAGTATAAAAGTCAAACGATCATAAAATAATCATAACTTTAATATTCATTTAATTTGAACACAATTCTAATTTCAGTGTCCTCTTTTCCTTTACTCTATATCTGTAGATATATGACTCTCCCTTACTGCTCTCTCTCCTCTTCCCAGCAGTGTGGAAAGTTATCTATTAACTGGCATATACCTTGCAGAATTCATTTTAATGCCTCCTCCCCCTACAAAGTGCTCTGCTCTTCCTTAAGCCTCACCCAGGACTGATTTGTCTTTTCCAAAATTCCTCCACTATACATTTTCTGGGTTTCCCTGGGAACTCAGATAATAAAGAATTCTTCTGCAACATTGCGCCATTTAGTATTGTAGTAACTTTTTGTTGGCAATCTTTTCTTGAACCTGTGCCTCTTGGGAGTGTGGAGTTTTAACCACTCTTCTGCCAGTGAAGTCCATTCGTCATAATTTAAATTGTAGAATTGTCTTAAAAACTTAAAAATTCTTCCATCTTCTAAAGTTCTACTAGTTTAGGATTTCTGAGATATTTCAGTAAGGTAAGAGTTCTACATATCTACAAGAATGCTCTAATTAAAAAATAACTTAGGAAATAAAAAGAGTAAAAAACAAAAATTACTTCTGTCTTATTTCCACAGTCTGAAATGCACAACTGGTTTATTTCCTACATTAAAATGAGCACTTCCTTTATTCAAGAGGGGAGCAAACATTTCTTACATACTCCTGCCAAACTTTCAGGAAGAAAGCACTTAATATCATGGCATATGATCTTTGGCTTTTCCTTTGGGGAAGCTTATTCTCAGAGGACAAAAAAAAAACTTGTCTTAAAAATAACTTTATGTATTAGAGCTGATATTTCATCAAAGAGTCATAAAGCTTAGAAGATGAGAAAAAAATCAAGATCTTCTTTTGTAGACATTCTTCATTTGTGCAAAGTGGTTTGAGTGTATTTTGGTAATCATTAAAGGTCAACAAGGCTTTTCCAAGGCAGTTCATTTATATCTTACCAAATTATCACTATAATTTGGTGCATTTCTCTCTTCTATATAATCAAGTAATTACTAATATCTCTGATTCCCATAGCAATAAGTAAAATGTTGTCTAGGGGAATTAGTTAAATCAACTTAGCAACTGATCTTTACATCATTGACTATTTTGCTTATGGGTTTTCCTGATGGTTCAGACAGTAAAGACCCGAATTTTCATTTTTCAGTTTCTGAGTCTTTCCCTCACTCCCTTCCTCCCTTTATTCACCAATTGGATGAAATTTTTTTTCAATATAATTCATATGTCAGTGTGTAATTTATTCCTCATAATAATATTTCATTGTTCGAATTCAAAACTTACCACAGTAATTCTGAAATTGACCCCCAGGCATGGCTTCTATTTGCAATCCTAAAATCTTACATTGAGGAAAATATGATATTTTCTAAGGAAAGCATGCTAGTATGTATTAAATATCTTTAAACCAGGCTTTATCATCTCCATACTGTCATCTTTAACATCATCATCAATCGAGCAACATTGTTTCAGCACCTCTCATGGTTCAAGCTCTGTGGTACTTCACAAGAGATATAAATGCTACTTTATTTAATTCACAAAACAATTCTAAAAAACAAGTAATATGACTTGAAATCTTCTAAAGGAGAAAATGAGTAGCAAACAAATTAACTAATCTAATTAATTAATCACCAGATTAAGTGATGGGTTACTATTTGGATATGCCTTCATATGTCTTCAAAATTCAGATTTCCCACCATTCCATTCTGAAACAAGACATTTGGAATGTCCTTTTTACAACAAGGAATTACTGTATAGCTCAGGGAACTACACTCAATATCTTATAATAACCTATAATGGAAAATAATTTGAAAAATAATATATGTGTGTGTCTGTGTGTGTGTGTATAACTGAATCACTTTGCTGTACACCTAAGGCTAATACAATATTGCAAACCAGAAAAGAAAAAGTACAAGCTAAAAATTTTTTAAATATTTTTAAAATGTTTTCCTCATTTATATCTGTTAACTGAAACATACTTCTACCCATGGCTAATTTATAACCCACATACACAATGATACTTCAAGAGGAAAAAGAAAAGAACTTTTCCTTACTCTGATTCCCATAGCAATATTATCCATCAGTTCAGTTCAGTCGCTCAGTCGTGTCTGACTCTTTGCGACCCCATGAATCGCAGCACACCAGGCCTCCCTATCCATCACCATCTCCTGGAGTTCACTCAGATTCACTTTCATCAAGTCAGTGATGCCATCCAGCCATCTCATCCTCTGTCGTCCCCTTCTCCTCCTGTCCCCAATCCTTCCCAACATCAGAGTCTTTTCCAATGAGTCAACTCTTTGCATGAGGTGGCCAAAGTACTGGAGCTTCAGCTTTAGCATCATTCCTTCCAAAGAAATCCCAGGGTTGATCTCCTTCAGAATGGACTGGTTGGATCTCCTTGCAGTCCAAGGGACTCTCAAAAGTCTTCTCCAACACCACAGTTCAAAAGCATCAATTCTTTGACACTCAGCCTTCTTCACAGTCCAACTCTCACATTCATACATGACCACAGGAAAACTATAGCCTTGACTAGACGGACCTTAGTCGGCAAAGTAATGTCTCTGCTTTTGAATATGCTATCTAGGTTGGTCATAACTTTTCTTCCAAGATCATCCATACATATGTTTTAAAATTTGATAAATGTCAACTCCCAATATTTTCTAGTATCCTGAATGACTCAGTAAGACTAGACCATCAGAAGATGTAAATGTGACCCAGCAGGAAATTACCTATTATTAGTAAGTAAACTCTTGAGTGATAGTATGACCCTTTTTCTATAGAAGAAGACAGCAGTAACTCTGGGCCCCTTTGATCTTTCTCAGCTGGCCTGTGTGTTTATAACTCCCTTTGGTCAAATCACTGTAGAGAAGTTGAATAGCACTCAGTTCAGTTCAGTCGCTCATTCGTGTCCAACTCTTTGCGACCCCATGAATCGCAGTACGCCAGGTCTCCCTGTCCATCACCAACTCCTGGAGTTCACTCAGACTCACATCCATCGAGTCCGTGATGCCATGCAGCCATCTCATCCTAGGTCGTCCTTTTCTCCTCCTGCCCCCAATCCCTCCCAGCATCAGAGTCTTTTCCAATGAGTCAACGCTTTGCATGAGGTGGTCAAAGTACTGGAGCTTCAGCTTTAGCATCATTCCTTCCAAAGAAATCCAAGGATTGATCTCCTTCAGAATGGACTGGTTGGATCTCCTTGCAGTCCAAGGGACTCTCAAGAGTCTTCTCCAACACCACAGTTCAAAAGCATCAATTCTTCAGCACTCAGCCTTCTTCACAGTCCAACTCTCACATCCATACATGACTACTGGAAAAACCATAGCCTTGACTAGACAGACCTTAGTCGGCAAAGTAATGTCTCTGCTTTTGAATATACTATCTAGGTTGGTTATAACTTTTCTTCCAAGGAGTAAGCGACTTTTAATTTCATGGCTGCAGTCACCATCTGCAGTGATTTTGGAGCCCAAAATAATAAAGTCTGACACTATTTCCACTGTTTCCCCATCTATTTCCCATGAAGTGATTTATCTCTAATACACTTGAAGAGACCTCTAGTCTTTCCAATTCTATTGCTTTCCTCTATTTCTTTTTTTTCTTTCGATTTTTTCAATTTTTTTTTCACCATTCCTTACTTTATTTTATTTTTTAAATTTTACTTTATTTTACTTTACAATACTGTATTGGTTTTGCCATACATTGACATGAATCTGCCAAGGGTGTACATGAGTTCCCAATCCTGAACTCCCCTCCCACCTCTCTCCCCATAGCATCTCTCTGGGTCATCCCAGTGCGCCAGCCCCAAGCATCCTGTATCCTGTATAGAACATAGACTGGTGATTCATTTCTTACATGATATTATACATGTTTCAATGCCACTCTCCCAAATCATCCCACCTTCTCCCTCTCCCACAGAATCCAAAAGTCTGTTCTATATATCTGTGTCTCTTTTGCTGTCTCACATACAGGGTTATTGTTACCATCTTTCTAAATTCCATGTATCTGTGTTAGTATACTGTATTGGTGTTTTTCTTTCTGGTTTACTTCACTCTGTATAATCGGCTCCAGTTTCATCCACCTCATTAGAATTGATTCAAATGTATTCTTTTTAATGGCTAAGTAATACTCCACTGTGTATATGTACCACAGCTTTCTTATCCATTCATCTGCTGATGACATCTAGGTTGCTTCCATGTCCTGGCTATTATAAACAGTGCTGCAATGAACTTTGAGGTACACGTGTCTCTTTCAATTCTGGTTTCCTTGGTGTGTATGCCCAGAAGTGGGATTGCTGGTCATAAGGCAGTTCTACTTCCAGTTTTTAAAAGAATCTCCACACTGTTCTCCATAGTGACTGTACTAGTTTGAATTCCCACCAACAGTGTAAGAGGGTTCCCTTTTCTCCACTCCCTCCCCAGTATTTATTGCTTGTAGAATTTTGGATCGCAGCCATTCTGATTGGTGTGAAGTGGTACCTCATTGTGGTTTTGATTTGCATTTCTCTGATGTTGAGCATCTTTTTATGTGTTTGTTAGCCATCTGTATGTCTTCTTTGGAGAAATGTCTATTTAGTTCTTTGGCCTATTTTTTGATTGGGTCGTTTATTTTTCTGGAATTGAGCTGCATAAGTTGCTTGTATATTTTTGAGATTAGTTGTTTGTCAGTTGCTTCATTTGCTATTATTTTCTTCCATTCTGAAGGCTGTCTTTTCCCCTTGCTTATAGTTTCCTTTGTTGTGCAGAAGCTTTTAAGCTTAATTAGATCCCATTTGTTTATTTTTGCTTTTATTTCCAGTATTCTGGGAGGTGGGTCGTAGAGGATCCTGCTGTGATTTATGTCAGAGAGTGTTTTGCCTATGTTCTCCTCTAGGAGTTTTATAGTTTATGGTCTTACGTTTAGATCTATAATCCATTTTGAGTTTATTTTTGTGTGTGGTGTTAGAAAGCATTCTCGTTTCATTCTTTTACAAGTGGTTGACCAGTTTTCCAGCACCACTTGTTAAAGAGATTGTCTTTAATCCATTGTATATTCTTGCCTCCTTTGTCGAAGATAAGGTGTCCATAGGTGTGTGGATTTATCTCTGGGCTTTCTATTTTGTTCCATTGATCTATATTTCTGTCTTTGTGCCAGTACCACACTGTCTTGATGACTGGCTTTGTAGTAGAGCCTGACGTCAGGTAGGTTGATTCCTCCAGTTCCATTCTTCTTTCTCAAGATTGCTTTTGGCTATTTGAGGTTTTTTGCATTTCCATACAAATTGTGAAATTATTTGTTCTAGCTCTGTGAAAAATACCACTGGTAGCTTGATAGGGATTGCATTGAATCTGTAGATTGTTTGGGGTAATTACTCACTTTCACTATATTTCTTCTTCTTGGGGCTGGTTTTGATCACTGCCTCCTGTACAATGTTATGAACCTCCATCCACAGTTCTTCAGGTACTCTGTCTGTCAGATCTAATCCCTTGAATCTATTTGTCAATTTCACTGTTTAATCGTAAGGGATTTGACTTAGGTCATATCTGAATAGCCTAGTAGTTTTCCCCACTTTCTTCAATTTAAGTCTGAATTTTACAATAAGGAGTTTGTGATCTGATCTTGTTTTTGCTGACTAGAGAGTTCTCCATTTTGACTGCAAGGAATATAATCAATTTGATTTCAGTATTGATCGTCTGGTGATGTCTGTGTGTAGAGTTGTCTTTAATGTTGCTGGAGGAGTGTGTTTGCTATAACAAGTACATTCTCTTGGCAAAGCTCTCTTAGCCTTTGCCTTGTTTCATTTTGTATTCTAAGGCCAAATTTGCTTGTTATTGCAGGTACCTTTTGACTTCCTAAATTTGCATTCCAGTCCCCTATGGTGAAAAGAACATCTTTTTTGGTGTCTGAGAAAATGGTGAAGAAATTACAGCGGAGATATTTTTAATCCTAAAAGTGATGCTGTTAAAGTGCTGCACACAGTATGCCAGCAAATTTTGAAATCTCAGCAGTGGCCACAGGAGTGGAAAAGATCAGTTTTCATTCCAATTAGAAATAAAGGCAATGCCAAAGAATGTTCAAACTACTGAAAAATTATACTCATCTCACACACTAGCAAAGTAATCCCCCAAATTCTCCAATCTAGGCTTTAACAGTACATGAACCAAGAACTTTCAGATGTTCAAGCTGCATTTAGAAAAGGCAGAGGAACCAGAGATCAAATTGCAAACATCAATTGGATCATAGAAAAAGCAAGAGAATTACAGAAAAGCATCTACTTCTGCTTTATTGACTACGCTAAAGCCTTTGAGTGGGTGGATCACAATAAACTGTGGAAAATTCTGAAAGACATGGAAATACCATACCATCATACCTGCCCCCAGAGAAACCTGTATGCAGGTCAAGAAGCAACAGTTAGAATCAGACATGGAAAAACAGACTGGTTCCAAATTGGGAAAGCAGTACATCAAGACTGCATATTGTCACCCTGCTAATTAAATTTATATGCAGAATACATCATATGAAATGTTGGGTTGGATGAAGAACATGCTGGAATCAAGATTGCTGGGAGAAATATTAATAACCTCAGATATGCAGATGACACCACCCTTAACGCAGGAAGCAAAGAGGAACTAAATACCTCTTGATGAAGGTGAAAGAAGGCAGTGAAAAAGCTGTCTTAAAATCAACATTCAAAAAATGAAGCTCATGGCATCTGGTCCCATCACTTTATGGTAAATAGATGGAGTAACAATGGAAAGAGTGACAAGCTTTATATTTTGGGGCTCTCAAATTACTTCAGGTAATGACTGCATTCATGATATTAAAAGACACTTACTCCTTGGAAGGAAAGCTATAGCCAACCTAGACAGCATACTAAAAAGCAGAGACATAACTTTGCCAACAAAGGTCCATCTAGTCAAAGCTATTGTTTTTCCAGTAGTCATGTGTGGATGTCAGTGTTGGACCATAAAAAACTAAGCCCCCAAGAATTAATGCTTTTGAACTGTGGTGTTTAAGAAGATTTTTGATTGTCTCTTGGACAGCAAGGGGATCAAACCAGCCAATCCTAAAGGAAATCAGTCCTGAATATTCATTGGAAGGACTGATGCTGAAGCTGAAGCTCCAAAGTTTGGCCACCTGCTACAAACAGCCCACTCACTAGAAGAGACCCTGATTTTGGGAAAGATTGAAGACAAGAGGAGATGGGCACAACAGAGGGCAAAATGGTTGGATGGCATTACTGACTCAATCGACATGAGTTTGAGCAAACTCCAGATAATGGTGAAGAACAGAGAAGCCTGGCATGCTGCAGTCCATGGGGTCACAAAAAGTCGGACATGGCTGATGACTGAAAAACAGCAACTATAACAGTTCTATCTTCTCTACTTTCTAAGGCTTTTGCTCACATGACGGCTCAATAAAGCTATCTATAGAAATTCTATCAATATAACATGATTGTGATGAAAACTTGCATTGCTGAAAATATGGTAACAAAATTGTTCAGTGGGTTAATGGTACAAAAAGTATAGTGTTGGCAAAGATTAGCACAAAACGATTGATATAATAATGGAATTCTTAACTTACGTTCAGCCTCAGGGTATACTGATTAGTGAAGAACACTGCTCATCATACCAAAATGAACACTGTTTTCTTGAAGAGTATCATTAGTATCTACAAATGAGAAAAATCTTATTTCTGAAAAGTCAAGGAGTTACAAAATAGGCTGAAATGGAATAGTGTGTGGACTGGGCTGTTATCATGTCTCCTTCCTTGTATTCTAGAATACCTTTCTTATACTGCTGTGCTAGACCATGTTGGGTTGCAAAATCACTGAATATTATGACTGCAATCATGAAATTAAAAGATGCTTGCTCCTTGGAAGAAAAGCTATGACCAATCTAGACAGCATATTAAAAAGGGGAGACAGTACTTTGCTGACAAAGGTCCATCTAGTCAAAGCTATGGTTTTTCCAGTAGTCATGTATGGATGTGAGAGTTGGTCCAATAAGAAAGTTGAGCGCTGAAGAATTGATGTTTTTGAACTGTGGTGTTGGAGAAGACTCTTGAGAGTCCTTTGGATTGCAAGGAGATCAAACCAGTCAATCCTGAAGGAAATCAGTCCCAAATATTCATTGGAAGCACTGATGCTGAAGCTGAAGCTCCAATACTTTGGCCACCTAATGAGCAGAACTGACTCACTGGAAAAACTTTGATGCCAGGAAAGACTGAGGGCAGAAGGAGAAGGGGATGACAGAGGATGAGATGGTTGGATGGCATCACCAACTCAATGGACATGAGTTTGAGCAAGCTCCAGGAATTGATGATGGACAGGGAAGCCTGGTGTGTTGCAGTCCATGGGGTCATAAACAGTTGGAGATGACTGAGTGACTGAATTGAACTGATATCATGTTGCTTGGCAGACCTGGTGGCTCAGAGGTAAAGAATCCTCCTGTCAATGCAAGAGATGCAAGTGATGCAGACTGGATCCATGGGTCAGGAAGATCCCCTGGAAGAGAAAAATGACAACACACTGCAGTATTCTTGCCTGGAAAATCCCATGGACAGAGGAGCCTGGCAACAGTCCATAGGACACAAGACAGTGGGACAGAACTGAACACATATCATCCCCCCCCCCCAAAAAAAAAGTTAGTTCTAAAAAACATTGTATTTCATTTAAGCAGAGGATTAAACTCTTCATCCACATGGGTAATTTCCAAAATTGCATATAAATAAAAGTTGATATGTAAGAGGCTCTTCTCTGAGAATAGAAATGAATCAGAAGAGCAAACATTTACATTTACTTAAACCACATATTTCTAGACTCTAACACGGCCTTACCTTGGTAAGCAATAGAGCACACAATCAAAAATCTAATGTGATCTTAGGAACAAATATATAGAAGCATAACATGGAGAAAAGGCCAGAAATATCTGCATAACTGTGTGGTGTGAGGGAAGAGCGAAGTCTCATTTCCAGTGGTATATGCCCCATTGGCTTGCCTCATTGTCATCTTCCTTTCCTGTTGACTCTATCCTCCCACATTTTATCTCCTCCTACCTCACAGATAGGTAGGCAGATAAGTAGATAGGTAGACAGATAGATGATAGATAGGCAGATAAAATGAAGATTGACATCATCTTTCAGAGGAATCCCTGGATATGATGATGAAGGAGCAGAGGCAAGTTTCCTTCTTTCTGTTTTAGCAAAGAAGCAGAAAAAGGAATCAATTTGACTCAATCTCCTTTAAAGGCCAGATGGATTTGGTTGCTCAGAGTTTACAAAATATCTTTTTTTTTTTTTTTACTTTATTTTATTTTACAATACTATATTGGTTTTGCCATACATTGACATGAATCCACCAGGGGTGTACATGAGTTCCCAATCCTGAACCCCCCTCCCACCTCCCACCCAATATCATCTCTCTGGATCATCCCTGTGCACCAGCCCCAAACATCCTGTATCCTGTATCGAACATAGACTGGTGATTCATTTCTTACATGATAGTATACATGTTTCAGTGCCATTCTCCCAAGTCATCCCACCCTCTCCCTCTCCCTCAGAGACCAAAAGTCCATTCTATACATCTGTGTCTCTTTTGCTGTCTCGCATACAAGGTTATCATTACCATCTTTCTAAATTCCATAAATATGTGTTAGTATACTGTGTTGGTGTTTTTCTTTCTGGCTTACTTCACTCTGTATAATCAGCTCCAGTTTCATCCATCTCATTAGAACTGATTCAAATGTATTCTTTTTAATGGCTGAGTAATACTCCATTGTGTATATGTACCACAGCTTTCTTATCCATTCATCTGCTGATGGATATCTAGGTTGCTTCCATGTCCTGACTATTATAAACAGTGCTGCAATGAGCATTGGAGTACATTTTTATGGAAGCAAAGGAAATGGAATCTTCAGATTCTGTGAAGGAGGAATAATCATAGGCTGGGGGAAGGTAAGGAGAAAGATGGCTACATTTAAAAATTCTACTTCATGAATTTTGCATTTAACAAACTTGCCTGCTTAGTGACTTCCCTGGAGGTCCAGTGGTTAAGACCCTGCCTTCTAGTACAGGGGTGCAATTCTATTCCTAGTCAAGAAGCTATAATCCCATATGTCTTGGGGCCAAAAAAAAAACAAAACAATACAGAATTAATATTGTAACAATTCAACAAATACTTTAAAAATGTTCCACATCAAAAAAAAACTTTAAAAAACAAAGCCTGCCTGCTTAGACGATAACTTAACTGGCACAACATAGATGGAACAGGCTCTCATAAGTAATAAACTTTAGATTTTGATAGAAGGGCAAGTCAGACTTATGTTACCCTAAGCCTTATTTTAAGGTGACATCTAAAACACATATATTCCCTTGTAACTCAGGTAAAGAAATCTGCCTGCAAGGCAGTAGACCCAGGTTTGATTCCTGGGTCAGTAAGATCCCCCGCAGAAGGAAATGAAACCCACACTAACATTCTTGCCTGGAGCATGCCATGGACAGAGGAGCCTGAGAGGCTAGAGTCCATGAGTTCCCAACAGTCAGATACGCTTAGTGACTAAACAACCACTAATACATGTGACTCATGGTGGGTCCTATAAGTTTCAGGTTAAATGTTTGCTCCATTGAGTGATTTTTCCTGGTCCATAGACTATATTATTTTTCCCACTTTTATATTATTTTATTACATTTCTATAATACTATGTCTGTTTCCATATTGTAATACTATCATAAGTTTATAGTCACTGATTTAATGTACATGTTTAGTAATAAAGTCTAAAAACTCTTAGAACAAAAACATTTCTTTTTACTTTCCTGTAGCGTTCCAGCACCGGAGAAAGCAATGGCACCCCGCTCCAGTACTCTTGCCTGGAAAATCCCATGGACAGAGGAGCCTGGTAGGCTGCAGTCCATGGGGTCGCTGAGGGTTGGACATGACTGAGCGACTTCACTTTCACTTTTCACTTTCATGCATTGGAGAAGGAAATGGCAACCCACTCCAGTGTTCTTGCCTGGAGAATCCCAGGGACGGGGGAGCCTGGTTGGCTGCCATCTATGGGGTCGCACAGAGTCGGACACGACTGAAGCGACTTAGCAGC
The DNA here is from genome assembly GCF_016772045.2 of Ovis aries. Lineage (NCBI taxonomy): Eukaryota > Metazoa > Chordata > Mammalia > Artiodactyla > Bovidae > Ovis > Ovis aries. The sequence goes on along the minus strand of NC_056054.1, from coordinate 148,463,476 downwards.
AGCAGCAGCAGTGTTCCAGCACAATAGTAAAAATCCTGATACATAATAGGTGCTCAACCAATAGTTAAAAATACAATGCAGTGATACAACTCAATTCATCTTAACTGAAAATAAATGTTGGTTATCACTTGGAAACAAGAAGCTTAGCTACTAAACATTTTCTTTTCCCCCAATAGCTATTACAGGGCTTCCTTGGTGGCTCAGTGGTAAAGAATCTGTCTGCCAACGCAGGAGACATGGGTTCAATCCCTAGGTCAGGAAGATCCCCTGGAGAAGGAAATGGCAAGCCACTCCAGTATTCTTATCTGGGAAATCCCATGGACAGAGAAGCCTGGGGGGACTACAGTCCATGGGGTCTCAAAAGAGCCAGACATGACTTAGCAACTAAACAACAACAGTAATACCTATTACAAAGCTTTTGATTCACTATTTTCCTAAAAACAATTAATGATGTCTCTATTGCTTCAACTCTTTGTCATTTATTTTCCCCACAAATATTTATTAACATAGGATTGTTTTTGATTCAAATCTAGAGACATTTGTTTATATTTAATTAACTGATAAACTTTCAAAGTCTCTTGAAGTTAAGATTCTACAGATCAATTTTTACAGAGCATTTTTATGACACTTTTATCTAGCCTATTGTTGGTATTCCTGTTTTTTGTATTATCAAGTCCAATTATCAGTGATGGGATTTGGGAAAGTTGTTTCATCAGTGTATAATATTAGTAGAGAATATAAAAATTTCCAATCATTCTATAATAAAAATTCATAGGCCTCGAAATCATGCAATTATAGTTTGTAAGTCATTTCTTTGTCTAAGTGACCTCCAGTAAGTTTCAATCCCTCTAAGCACTTTTCTCATATATGAAGTGAAGGTCAATAAAATTGGACATAAAGCACTGTGTATAAATGCCTCGCACATTGTAGGAATTCAGATTGTGTATGTGTGTATGTGTGTGTACTCAAACATACATATGTGTATCAAAGCTTGCAGATATATATAAACTGAAGCCAACACACAGCTTGAAATCCTTTTCAAATATTGAATGTTTGAAAACAATTTATAAGGTAACATCTACTTCACTATTTTATTAATTTGTTTATTTACTCATTCATTCACTTATTTATATATTTATTCCACAAGCACATGTTGATTGCCTGCTAATTTCCTTTGTTATTATATATACAGCAATAAAGAAGCCCCTTTTTTGCACTGAGAAGCTCACTGTTTTGGATGTAATCATACATGTAAGTAAATAATTACAATATCATGATATTGTATTAGAATAGAAATAAAACAAAGTACTATAGGAGTGTTTACCTAGAAGAACTAGTATTGTACCAACTCAAATGATGAATATTGGGCATAACATTTGGAGGTGAGTCAGAGAGAGTTACAGAGAGTCTTCTCTGGTGGCTCAGACGGTAAAGTGTCTGTTTGCAATGCAGGAGACCTGGGTTCAGTCTCTGGGTTGGGAAGATCCCCTGGATAAGGAAATGGCAACCCACTCCAGTACTCTTGCCTGGAAAATCCCATGGACAGAAGAATCTGGTAGGCTGCAGAGTTGGACATGCCTGAGTGACTTTTCTTTCATTTTTCTTTCACAGAGAGTTAATCAAATCAGCAGCACCAAGCAAATATTTACTGAAAATAACGAATGTATAATTGCACATGTTTTCCTAGTTCATAAGCTGTCTCTTAGTTGTAGGTAAACAGTTAAGTGATATTAATTTTGGCCTTTTTGCAAGAATAAATGATTTGTGATTGTGTGTGTGTGTGTGTGTGTGTGTGTGAACATATGGGAGTATATGTTGCTATAGAACACTGGCTATTATCTATATCAGTAGAAAAAATATTAATGATGATAGTTACTGGAGCTTATTTTCAAAACAAGCCTATTTAAATTTAAAAGGTCCTTTATGAAACAATTTCCAGTGTGTGTGCCTGTATGTCTGTGTGTCTATCAGTAAGTAGTATGAAGAGCTTGGGTTATCCTCAGACACCTTCAAACATGTGGACATTGCCTGGATCTAGAGTTATGTGCTTTACTTCCCACTCACCATCAATAGATGCAGCACAGAAGGAGTCTTGTAGTCTCAACCTACTTGAAGTTCAATCGTGTATGTGAGTCTTGCCGGAGAGATTATTTCCAGAAACCAGGTTTTCAGCCTTAAGCAAGTCTTCAAACAAACATTTTATTCAATAATTATGCTAAGAAACATGATGCTTAATAGAGTGCTAAGCAGCTATTATGAAACAAAGAAATGTAAAAAAAAATAATAATTTCTGGCATTTGAAAGCTTATTCAAAAGAAACTTTAATATAAAATCATCATTCTCTCTTTCAGCCTCTGTGTGATGTCAGTGAACGTCATTAGAATTCCAGAAGCGCATGAATAAGAGAGAGCATTTCTCTATGATTATTTTTATAATATTTTCTTTGATTTTTTTCCTCGATTATACATCTACATAGGGAGAACAGAACTGGGTTACAGTTCAGCACATATTTATGAAAAGAAAGTACCCAAGACTCAAATCTCAAACATAATTTTATATTATCTTACCAAGTGAATAATCAAGTCCTGTCATTTTGCTGACTGTTGGATGTAAAACGAATACGGAAATTTACAGTTGCATTGAGGATGCTGACAATTAAACACACAATGAAAATACAAAAGGCAGGAAAATTTTTCAGAGTTTGTAAGTAACAAATATGTTCAGATTTGAGTATTAGATAGCTCTAGCAGAATGATAAGAAAGTGAAGTAAAAAATAAAATGAAAAGTAGAAACTAAAGTAAAAGAAGATAACCCTCACAAATGAAAGGAAAATACAAGAATTGCTTAAAGCAGAACGTAGGGTGAACGACTCGGTCAGGGTTCCTGGCCTGAGGCAACCACGGACACTGTGGAACTATTCCCCAGAGACTCAGCAGTAAAAAGTCCATCTGCGAATGCAAGAGATGTGGGTTCAATCCCTGGGTCAGGAAAATCCCCTGGAGGAGGAAATGACAACCCACTCTATTATTTTTGCCTGGAGAATCCCATGGACAGAGGAACCTGACAGGCTATATTCTATGGTGTCTCAAAGAGTCAGACATGACTGAGCAACTGAGCACTGGGCAGGATTAGAGTAAGAGAGACGAATGCAGCTACTGGGCTTACTTTCTGTTCATTTAATATGAATCATTTAATACGGTCGGGAAAAGAGGATGTAAGGCAGGGAGACTAGCAAAAAAAAAAATGAACAGAAAATATGCTATCCATCAGAACCTTAAATATTTACCAGATTATGAAACACTGCTTCTCTCCTCTTGGCATTTACATCTTCACCACTTCCTTTTTTAAACCTCGGTTTACTATTTGTCAGGGTTTACTATTTGGTTTACTATTTGTCAAGACAAGCACTGGAGCATAAAAACAACTGTCAAATCTTTCTGTTCCTGAAGAATAAAAAGGGAATTTCCTGGCAGTCCAGTGCTTCAGACTTCAAACTTCCAGTACAAGAGGTGCAGATTTGATTTCTGGTTGGGGAAACTAAGACCCCATATGCCATGCAATGGTGCAAAAAAAATTTTTTTTAATTAAAAATAAACAAAAATAGGAGAATAAAGTCACCAGCTATGAAAATGTGGAGAACATATGTTCTATTTGAAGAACATAAAGAAAAGATAGAAGATATGAAAGGGTGTTTTAAAGTAACCAGATTAGACCCAAAATGGAATCACTCAAGTGCAAAAGAAAACCGAGTTTGCTTGTCTCATTCTCCCAGCAATAGAAGGCCAGAGACAAACCACTGGCAATTATCTGCTCAGCACAGGTTACCTCCCTCAGCTCCAATATATAGCTGCAATATAAGGAGAGCAAAAAAGCTAGAGAGTTCAAGAAAAACATCTACTTTTGCTTTATTGACTACGCCAAAGCCTTTGACTGTGTGAATCACAACAAACTGTGGAAAATTCTTAAAGAGATGGGAATACCAGAACACCTGACCTGCCTCCTGAGAAATCTGTATGCAGATCACGAGGCAACAGTTAGAACTGGATATGGAATAATGGACTGGTTCCAAATAAGGAAAGGAGTACATCAAGGCTGTATATTGTGACCCTGTTTATTTAACTTATATGCAGAGTACATCATGAGTAATTCTGGGCTGAATGAAAAACAAGCTAGAATTAAGATTGCCAGGAAAAATATCAATAACCTCAGATATGCAGATGACATCACCCTTATGAAAGAAAGTGAAGAGGAAGTTCCTTTTCATGGAAGTGAAAGAGGAGAGTGAAAAAGTTGACTTAAAACTCAAAATTCTGAAAATTAAGATCATTGCATCTGGTCCAATCACTTCATGGCAAATAGATGGGGAATCAATGGAAACACTGACAAACTATTTTCTTGGGATCCAAAATCACCATGTGGTTATTGCAGCCATGAAATTAAAAGCCATTTTTATTTGATCTTTTAGAAAGAGAGTATCAAAATAAAGAGGCAAATACTCTTTATTTTAAGTAATACATTTATCATTTTAATCAAACCACCTATGATCCCCATTAAATTTTGGCCTACTCTGACAGAATACTGAAAAATTATTTTCATAGTACCATTTTTTTTAACTTACTGTTGCAACTACCCCCATAACTTGCTCCTTGGAAGAAAAGCTATGAAAAAACTAGACAGCATATTAAAAAGCAGAGACATTACTTTGCCAACAAAGGTCCCTTTGGTCAAAGCTATTGTTTTTCCAGTAGTCAACTATGGATATGAGATTTGGACTATAAAGAAATCTGAATGCAAAAGAGTTGATGTTTTTGAACTGTTGTGCTGGAGAAGACTCTTGTGAGTCCCTTGAACTGTAACAAGAGCCAACCTGTCAATCCTGAAGGCAAGCAATCCTGAATATTCATTGGAAGGACTGATGCTTAAGCTGAAATTCCAATACTTTGGCCACCTGATATGAAGAACCAACTCACTGGAAAAAACTCTGTTGCTGGAAAAGATTGAAGGAGTGAAGAGAAGGGGAAGCCAGAGGATGAGATGTTTGGATGGCATCACCAATGTGATGGACATAAGTTTAAGTAGGCTCCAGTAGTTGGTGATGGAGAGGGAGGTCTGGCATACTGCCGTCATGGGGTCGCAAGGAGTTGGACAGAACTGAGCCACTGAACTGAACTGAACTGAATACAAGGACACCAACTCCTGGAGTCCACCCAAATCCATGTCCACTGAATTGGTAATGACATCCAACCATCTCATCTTCTGTTGTCCCCTTCTCCTCCTGCCCTCAATCTTTCCCAGCATCAGGGTTTTTTCCAATGAGTCAACTCTTCGCATGAGGTGGCCAAAGTATTGGAGCTTCAGGTTCAAAATCAGTCCTTCCAAAGAACACCCAGGACTGATCTCCCTTAAGATGGACTGGTTGGATCTCCTTGCAGTCTAAGGGACTCTCAGGAGTCTTCTCCAACACCACAGTATAAAAGCATCAATTCTTTGGCACTCAGCTTTCTTTATAGTTCAACTCTCACATCCATACATAACTACTGGAAAAAAAATAGTCTTGACTAGACAGACCTTTGTTGACAAAGTAATGTCTCTGCTTTTTAATATACTGTCTAGGTTGGTCATAACTTTCCTTCCAAGGAATAAGCATCTTTTAATTTCATAGTTGCAATCCCATCTGCAGTGATTTTGGAGCCCCCCCCAAAAAAAAAATGTTTGACACTGTTTCCTCTCTTTCCCCATCTATTTGCCATGAAGTGATGGGACAAGATGACATGATCTTAGTTTTCTGAATGTTGACCTTTAATGCAACTTTTTCGCTCTCCTCTTTCACTTTCATCTAGAGGCTCTTTAGTTCTTCTTCACTTTCTGCCATAAGAGTGGTGTCATCAGCATATCTGAGGTTATTGATATTTCTCCCAGCAATCTTGATTCCAGCTTGTGCTTTCTCTAGCCCAGCGTTTCTCATGATGTACTCTGCATAGAAGCTCAATAAGCAGGGTGACAATATACAACCTTGACGTACTCCTTTTCCTATTAGGAACCAGTCTGTTGTTCCATGTCCAGTTCTAACTGTTGCTTCCTGACCTGCATACAGATTTCTCAAGAGGCAGGTCAGGTGGTCTGTATTCCCATCTGTTTCAGAATTTTCCACAGTTTATTGTGACCACACAGTCAAAGGCTTTGGTATAGTCAATAAAGCAGAAATAGATGTTTTTCTGGAACTCTCTTGCTTTTTCCATGATCCAGCAATTGTTGGCAATTTGATCTCTGGTTTCTCTGCCTTTTCTAAAACCAGCTTGAACATCAGGAAGTTCATGGTTCATGTATTGCTGAAGCCTGGCGGGGAGAATTTCGAGCATTACTTTAGTAGCCTGTGAAATGAGTGCAATTGTGCAGTAGTAGTTTGAGCATTCTTTGGCATTGCCTTTCTTTGGGATTGGAATGAAAACTGACTTTTCCAGTCCTGTGGCTACTGCTGAGTTTTCCAAATTTGCTTGCATATTAGGTGCAGCACTTTCACAGCATCATCTTTTAGGATTTGAAATAGCTCAACTGAATTCCATCACCTCCACTAGCTTTGTTGTAGTGATGCTTCCTAAGGCCCAGTTGACTTCACATTCCAGGATGTCTGGCTCTAGGTGAATGTGAGTGATCATACCATCATGATTATCTGGGTGGTGAAGATCTCTTTTTGTACAGTTCTTCGGTGTATTCTTGCCATGTCTTCATAATATCTTCTGCTTCTTTTGGTCCATACCATTTCTGTCCTTTATTGAGCCCATCTTTGCATGAAAAAGTTCCCTTGGTATCTCTAATTTTCTTGAAGAGATCTCAAGTCTTTCCCATTCTATTGTTTTCCTCTTTCTCCTTGCACTGATTGCTGAGGAAGGCTTTCTTATCTCTCTTTTTTTGCTATTCTTTGGAACTCTACATTCAGATGCTTATATCTTTCCTTTTCTCCTTTGCTTTTCACTTCCCTTCGTTTTACAGCTATTTGTAAAGCCTCGTCTAACAACCTTTTTTTTTTTATTTTTTTTGCATTTCTTTTTCTTGGGGATGATCTTGATTCCTGTCTTCTGTACAATGTCATGAACCTCTGTTGATAGTTCATCCGGCACTATGTCTATCAGATCTAGTCCCTTAAATCTATTTCTCACTTCCACTGTATAGTCATAAGGGATTTGATTTAGGCAATACCTGAATGGTCTGGTGATTTTCCACAATTTCTTCAATTTAAGTCTGAATTTGGCAATAAAGAGTTCATGATCTGAGCCACAGTCAGCTCCTGGTCTTGTTTTTACTGACTGTATAGAGCTTCTCCAACTTTGGCTGCAAAGAATATAATCAGTCTGATTTTGGTGTCCATCATCTGATGATTTCCATGTGTAGAGTCTTCTTTTGTGTTGTTGGAAGAGGTGTTTGCTATGATCAATGCATTCTCTTGGCAAAACTCTGTTAGCCTTTGCCCTGCTTCATTCTGTACTCCAAGGCCAAATTTGCCTGTTACTCCAGGTGTTTCTTGACTTCCTACTTTTCCACTCCAGTCCCATATAATGAAAAGACATTCTTGGAGGGTGTTAGTTCTAGAAGGTCTTGTAGGGCTTCAGAGAACCGTTCACCTTCAGCTTCTTCAGCGTTACTGGTCATAGAATTGGATTACCGTGATATTGAATGGTTTGCTTTGGAAATGAACAGAGATCATTCTGTCGTTTTTGAGATTGCATCCAAGTACTGCATTTCAGACTCTTTTGTTGACTATGATGGCTACTGCATTTCTTCTAAGGGATTCCTGCCCACAGTAGTAGATATAATGGTCATCTGAGTTAAATTTACCCATTCAAGTCCGTCTTAGTTCACTGATTCTTTGAATGTCAATGTTCACTCTTGCCATCTCCTGTTTGATCACTTCTAATTTGCCTTGATTCATGGACCTAACATTCCATTTTCCTATGCAATATTACTCTTATGGTTCATCCTAAAAGTAGTGAAAGTGAAAATCGCTCAGTCCTGTATGACTCTGCTACCCCATGGAGCCTGCCAGTCTCCTCTGTCCATAAAATTCTCCAGTCCAGTATACTGGAGTGGATATCAGTTCCCTTCTGTAGGGGACCTTCCCAATGTAAGGGCTGAATCCAGGTCTTTGGCATTGCAGTCAGATTTTTTATTATCTGACTCTTTCTATTTTCTAGGGTAGATTGCTCTTGATTCATGAATTGCCAAGTAAACACAAACTCCTTCTTCCCCTGAAGTCACCTCAGTCATGTCCAACTCTTTGTAATCCCATGGACTATAGCCCACCAAGCTAAACACCAACTAGGTAAGTAAAATATTCATAGGAAGCTTTAATTTAGCTAATCCTAGAAGCAACAAAGCCAGTCATCGAAACTGAATTTTTGCCTTTAAGAATAAAGCAAAGGTACTTTGGCTACCTGATGAGACAAACTGATTCATTGGAAAAGACCTTGATGCTGGGAAAGATTGAAGGTGGGACGAGAAGGGGATAACAGGGAATAAAATGGTTGGATGGCATTCTTAACTTACTGGACATGAGTCTGAGCAAGCTCTGGGAGCTGGTGATGGTCAAGAAGCCTGGTGTGCTATAGTCCTTGGAGTCACAAAGAGTTGGACATAACTGAGCAACTGAACTGAACTGAATTAGCTGGAGAGAAATGCTAGTGATCTGCATAAGTCTTTTTAGTCCTATCTCCTATTGTGTCAGAGTGTCTATATCCAGGCATGCTTATCCAGGAGCAACTAAGGCTGCTATAATCCTCAACAAAAGGCCCTCTCCACATCTATCCATCTTTGGGATTCAATTTCTGGTAAGGTGTTTCTTCCCGGATTCCTTCTGATGCAGAGTGAGAATGGCCCCAAGAAATGGATTATGTTCTTCTTTCCCCCAATTGCTTTCAAACCGTGGTGCTAAAGAAGACTCTTGAAAGTCCCTTGGACAGCCAGGAGGCGAAACACGTCAATCCTAAAGGAAATCAACCCTGAATATTCATTGGAAGGACTGATGCTGAAGCTCCAATACTTTGGCCACCCGATGTGAAGAGACAACTTATTGGAAAAGACCCTGATTTGGGGAAAGATTGAAGGCAGGAGTAGAAGAGTGTGACAGAGGATGAGGTGGTTGCATGGCACCACTGACTCAATGGACATGAGTTTGAGTAAACTCCAGAAGTTGGTGATGGACAGGGAGGCCTGGCATGCTACAGTCCATGGGGCCACAAAGAGTCAGACACAATTGAGCAACTGAACTGAACTGAACTAGTGGCTGAACAACAACAATCTAGAAACACCCTTTTGTAAATAGTCCTTTATTTATATTGTCTTCAAATGATCCAAAGCCTTGTGCCAAGAACCTAATGGAAATATGTGGCAAATGTTTCCAGGACATTCACCTAAGCTTTAATAAAAAATATTCCATTCTTATCTGTTTTCCATCTTGGGTTGATGGGGAGTACTATGACTAATTTTAATTAAGTGAGTAGTATGCTCTTTGGCACTTGTCTGTCAGCACAGTTTACTTCCTAAATATTTGGTCTATATGAAATATATAGCTAGCAGTCACACATATAAAATTTAATACTGTCTTTAACGTACATACCTGTGAGTACAGTTTCCCTATCTTGTGAGTTAATCAAGGCTAGGTATCAGCTTTCACTCATAGTTGGTGTAATAGAGCTCAAATATTTGTTCCATGAATGCATAAAAGAAACAATGAATCAATGAATATATTGTCTAAAAGTTAATGTTTCCAAGCAAAAGATTTACATTTTTTAAAAGACAAACAAATTGATTTTTATGGTCAACAAAATGTGAAAGACTTTGCTGATTATTCATTTTCACTAAAATCTTGAGTTAACATGAGCTTCCTGTTTAAACAAGATCTCTATATCTCAACATCTAGGGAATACCATTAATTTCTCTTACTTTCCCTTTTGTTTTTCTCCTCCTTATTAAACCAAGATCACATCTAGGTGAGATAAGAAGGATCAACCTATTTTGGAATCAGAATTTGCATTGACTACTTTTAATGAATATCCTGGTCAAGTTCAAAATTAAGGTCTGAGCAAGGGCACCATAATGAGGTTTCTCTATTCCATTGCTAGATTGCATTGTTATTGATGTTCCTTATATAACATGAAATATCAACTGTGATTAAAGAATATTTTAATCAGAAAAGCATTTCATTAAAAAGGAAAAAAAAACTAATACAAAAACACCTTACCAATTTTAGGGATGAAGTAAATTATTTTGTGTTCATGGACAAAATTCTCCTTAATTGATTTTATTTTAAAAAGTGTTCTTTAATTTTACTTTTCTTTCTTTATTAAATTACATTTGAATGGATTTTACAAAAATTCAAATTCTATTTTTCCTAGACTATTAGCCCCTTTGTGTTGGGGGTTGGGTGCTGACAAATGATTATATAACCAACAAAGCACCGTGCAGAGATTTAACCTAAGAAAAAAATTCTTGACTTTAGATAAACTATGCATCGTCTTTAGGAATCCAAAGAAACTGGAGAAAAGCTATTGCGTTTGTTTACATAGTATAATGCAATTTTTTAAATGTCTTTCAAAAGATGCTGTTCAGTTCAATTCAGTTAGGTCGCTCAGTCGTGTCCGACTCTTTGCAACCCCATGAATCGCAGCATGCCAGGCCTCACTGTCCATCACCAACTACCAGAGTTCACTCAGACTCGCGTCCATCGAGTCCATGATGCCATCCAGCCATCTCATCCTCTGTCGTCCCCTTCTCCTAAAGATGCTGTTACAAACCAATAAATTGATTTCACACATGAACAAACAGTTGTGGGCATGATCTGAAACACATGCCTTTGCCAGAGCTAACATTTCCTAAAACCACACAATATGCCTGACACCATCCTAACATTTACATCCATTCCTCTCTTTGCATCCTCACAGCAACTTTGTGAGTTAGATTATCTCTCTGATTTTATAGATGAGAAAACTAAGGCTGAAGCAAATTACCTCCTAAGGTCACACAAGATTGAAGCACCTGAGCTGGGATTTGAACCAAAAACAGTGGGTCCAAAGCCCAAGCACCCCATGAATCAGCTGCAAGAATTCAGAGCATCCTTTATGTCCATATTAGACGTATGTCTTCACCGCAAAGGTTTATGCAAACACTTTCTGACAAACTTTACATAAGTCCTTGGATTGGCATCACCAGCCTCTGTGCACACAGATGAGTGATCTCTGGGGTTCACTCTGCTTTGCTCGTGTAATCACAAGGCTCAAGTCATCTATGTTTTTTGTTTTTGTTTTTGTTTTCTTGAGGGAGAGAGTGGGACAATGAAGTCAAGTTTAGGATAGTAGACTTTTTGTGGTTTAGTTGTTAAGTCATGTCCAACTCTTTTGTGACCCCATGGCCTGTAGACCATCACATTCCTCTCTATCCATGAAATTTCCCAAGCAAGAATATTGGAATGGGTTGCCATTTCCTAATCCAGGGAATCTTCACAACCCAGGGATTGAATCCATGTCTTCTGCACTGGCAGACGGGTTCTTGACCACTGGGTCACCAGCCTCTAGATTTGCTGGTGGCTTATTTTTGTTTCACTGTGAATCCTTCATCCTTTATTAGGTGATTCTTGGCCGTGTATGTGTTTAAAAGATAAGGGTGGAACAAAAGTAATTGCAATTTTGAGGATGAGTATTAAATCATTGTAACTAGGCTCAAACATATCTTTATTAATCAAAATAGGAATAATTACAATTGATACAGTTTTGCAGAGAAATAAATTATTTTATACCTGTAGTGTAAAAATCAGAGCTTCAGGATTCCACAAACTCTTGGAAAGCATTTTCTGCATCTTGCTGGTTGTAGAAACCTTTTTTTCTGGCAAAAAGTTGCTGAGATGCTTGAAGAAGTGGTAGTCCGTTGTTGAGAGTTCAGGTGAACATGATGGATGAAACAAAACGTTGTAGCCCAATTCTTTCAACTTCTGAAGCATCGGTTGTGCTATGTACATTCAAGCATTATCCTGGAGAAGAAGTGAGCCATTTCTGTTGACCGATGTTAGTGGCAGACATTGCAGGTTTTGGCGCATCTTATTGATTTGCTAAGCATACTTCTCAGATGTAATGGTTTTGCCAGGATTCAGAAAGCTATAGTAGTTCAGAAGGACAACAGACCAGCAAACAGCGACCATGACTTTGTGTGTGTGTGTGTGTGTGTGTGTGTGTGTGTGTGTGTGTGTGTGTGTAAGTGTGTCTTTAGGAAGTGCTTTGGAACTTCTCCTCAGTCCAACCATTGAACTGGCCATCCTATAAAATCCAGTTGTCCTATAAAATCCACTTTTTGTCACACGTCACCATCTGATGGTTCATTGTTGTTTCATAGAATAAGAGGAGATAGCACTTCAGAATGATGATTGTTTTCATCTTCAGTCAGCTCTTGAGGTAACCACTTACTGAGTTTTTGCACCTTTCCAATTTGCTTCAAATGCTGAATGACTGATCTAGAATGGCTGACATTGAGTTTTTTGGCAACTTCTCGTGTAGTTGTAAGAAGGTCACTGCTCTCCAGCCCCTCAGTTTCTGATTCAGCATATGTGGAATGGAACCTGAGAATCTGCATCTCTATTAAGACTCCAGGTGATGCAGATGCTGCTGATCTGTGGACCACACTTGGAGATACACTGCCTCAGTACATCCTTCAGCAAGAAAATTCTCAAGGGGGATTCTAGCAAAAGCTTCCTCTCTTCATGTATCTTTGATAACTAAGGAGACCATTCTGAGTTGGAACCCCTCACTTCTACTGACTAGCTCACCAGGTAGGCTTATGGACTACAAGCTTTAAAGTGAGCAAAACATAAAACCAGTCATCCTGGCTGGGAAAGTGCAGCCCAACCTTCCAAGGCCTGGCATTTCCATGTGATACTTACCTCACATAAGTGTTTAATGAACATTGTTTAATTTACCTCGAGGGGAAGGTGGACTTTAAAAGCTAGTAAGTCAAGATGCCTCACTTTGGGTTTTTCCAAGAAACAAGTATTACAAAGATGAAATAGTATGATTAAAAGGAGATGTAGCACAGGCATTTCTACCCAAATCCATTTTGTGCGTGATGTCACCAAGCCTATGCCAATATGCATAGATTTGTTTGCTCCTAAGCTTTTCACATCTTCAGTCTGGTTGCTATGTATGCAACCCAGAAACTGGCAAGCTGGAAGAAGTCACCTAATCCAACTGGCCAACTCACTTTCCTCTTTATTTTTCCTTTCCCCTCCCAGAGCCTACATTCTGAAAGACTGTGGCTACTACTGGCTCATTTTCCCATGCACACAACATTCAGTGCTGTCAGGATTCCTGTGCCAAAGCGTAAGACTGGGGCTACCTTTGTGTAGAGGTCTGAGAAGACTGGGGAGGACTCAGGGATGCCTGTTTCTTCCTGTGTGGACACCAAGCTGAAGCTCAGTCACTGTGGTGCTGAGAACAGCTTCATTCCTTAGTGATTGGCTGTGGCTTCTGCTATTTAGTCATTAAGTCATGTCCGAGTCTTTGTGACCCCTTGGGCTGTATCATGTCAGGCTCCTCTGTCCTTGGAAATTCCCAGCCAATAATACTAGAGGTGACTGTCATTTCCTTTTCCAAAGCTATTGCATTTTAATAACCACTGCTTAATCCATCCCAGCGGTGGAATGGTGATTCTCAGATAGAAGCCAAGATTGGGAAAAGGAGTCTGCTTTTCATGAGAGAAAATGATTCCCATAGGGTTGAAGTCCATCTCAAGTACATTTCTGCTCTCCACTTCGGTTTCTTCTCAAAGATAGTGGTTGCAGGAAACTCAGACACAGGAAACTGAGGAATCAATGCTATAATAAGCTCTTTAATTGAGGGTGTTGGAGACACAAAAATAGCAGGACTGTGAGCAGTAAATGAAGCTAGAGGGATGTGACTAAATGCCACAGCCCCATAGCAAAGCATATGTCTCTGGATCATTTACTACAAAGCATTTTTATCAAAACTGCAAATAAAATTGGGATTTGGAACAAGTTGGTTATAATGCTCTAATGATAATGGTACTAAGTGATGATATTTGGTGCTTTAAAGTAATTTATGATCAGTTAGATAATATTTATTGATAATATATCAGTTATAATTTTCTTTAATTAAATAAAAAGTTCTGTGCATTTCTTTCATCTAACACCTAATTAAGGAAAGGAGTTAGTTGGCTTAAACTATGAGTTTAATTTGTGCCTATTATTCTTTTTCAAATTCTTTTCCCGTGTAGGTTAGTTTGCTCCTATTAAATGCCTTATGTAGGCTTTGATTTTAGAATGCTTTTAAAGTCTCATTATGTACTAAGTGGTAAAAATCTTCTTAAAATTTTTATCTCTTCAATTTAAACCACTTAAGGTTGTAGTAATTTCATATTTATAAAGGCATATGCTGAGTCAAGTGAAATAATTCATTTTTTATATAATGACTAAAATATTTACTAACATATAACCGTTTTATAATATTTGAAGAATATAATCAAGAAACATTTTATATGGTCAATATATTACATTTGGAAAGAAAAGATTATAAGATAGTAGATATACAATATTAAAAATAAATATATGAATTTTCAGACATAATAAGGACGGCTAGTTCAAAAATATTATACGATTTCCTTTCAAACTGTCTTAATCAACATGTTGCTCTTTGCTACATACAAAATATGAAAATTCCTCATCCTGAATGATAATTAAAGAAATCTTGAATTAAAAATGGTAAAAAGAATAATAATAATTACAAAAGTTTCATGTTGGCAACATGATTATTAGTGGTATAAGGCTTAAATTTGCTAACTGGTGTTTTAAGGGAATTTATGTGCTTTCGCTATTGTAATCTATGTAGTATTTTTTCTTTGCTTTACATGACTTCATTATTCCTCCAACATATAATCATAACAGACTTTCTTTTGCTGAGCTCCTGAGTGGCTGCAAGGCATTAAATTGTCTAAAGCAAATGCAATGAAGCCTCCTCATAGACATTTGAGCCTTCACTCTGAGCAGCGCTGGAATGCAAGCTTGCCTCCCCTGAGCCATAAGGCCGCAAATAACTCATTTGGAACTAAAAAGGTGCTACTCTTTCCTTTTGAAAATAAGATTCATATTACAACTCTAAACTGCACAAAAGAACTTGAAAAGTGTTGTTTCTTAGTCACATCCATGTACTCATCACTCTGAGATCTACTTCTGAACAAACATTTTAGATATATTGCTGTGATTGGATCCACTAAGATTCATGGCCAGGAGCAATGTTTAGCATCTGATCTAGAAAAGCCCTTCTCAGAGTACAGATCTCAGAGGCCAAGGATAATTCAGCATCAACAACCACAAAACTGAGAAGGATTCAAAGAAGGTGTTTATTTATTAATACTATCTCTTTTATCCCCAAATAAAGGCCATTAAAAAAACTGTCATTTATCTCCCTCATTTTTTTTCAAATAAAAAGAAAATATCAATATACAAACTTAGAGAGAAAATAATCTTATTACACTTATTAAAATAGATTGAGCTTATGAAAACTTGCTTAATATTTTATGTTTAAAATCTTATTAAAGAAAAATCTTCATCTTAAAACTGGCTGGTGTCAGTAGAAAACCGGGGAAAACACTAGGGCTTTTCTGAGATGGCAAAGATCCTCACCTTCCTGTTGCAAGTTCCTGAAATGTTAAATGGAACGTAAAATCCATTGATAGAACAACCAGAGAGAACTAATTTAGGGGAACGAGTACCTCTGTATTAAGTAGAGATATAAATGTTTTTGTAAAATTTGAACAATAGCATCAACATGCATTCATTTAATTTCTATCTAGAAAAAAAGTAAAAACATAGAAAATAAAATTTAAAATAATTTTTACAAAATAAAAATAAATGAGTGCCATATATAATAAATTATTATAAATTAAAAAATAAATGAACAATGCTAGACATACCTAGGCAGTTGGTAAGGAAAGTCTTACCATCATAATAGTTAGACTAAGTGAACAGGCGGGCTTCCTTTGTGGCTCAGCTGTTAAAGAATCCGCCAGCAATGTGAGAGACTTGGGTCCTATCCCTGGGTTGGGAAGATCCCCTGGAGAAGGGAAAGGCAAACCACTGACAGAATGTGGTCCACTGGAGAAGGGAATGGCAAACTATGCCAGTATTCTTGCCTTGAGAACACCATGAACAGTATGAAAAGGCAAAATGATAGGATACTGAAAGAGGAACTCCCCAGGTCAGTAGGTGCCCAACATGCTACTGGAGATCAGTGGAGAAATAACTCCAGAAAGAATGAAGGGATGGAGCCAAAGCAAAAACAATACTCAGCAGTGGATGTGACTGGTGATAGAAGCAAGGTCCGATGCTGTAAAGAGCAATATTGCATAGGAACCTGGAATGTCAGGTCCATGACTCAAGGCAAATTGGAAGTGGTCAAACGAGAGAAGGCAAGAGTGAACGTCGACATTCTAGGAATCAGCGAACTAAAATGGACTGGAATGGGTGAATTTAACTCAGATGACAATTATATCTACTACTGCAGGCAGAAATGCCTCAGAAGAAATGGAGTAGCCATCGTGGTCAACAAAAGAGTCCGAAATGCAGTACTTGGATGCAATCTCAAAAATGACAGAATGATCTCTGTCCATTTCCAAAGCAAACCATTCAATATTATGGTAATCCAAGTCAATGAGCCAAACAGTAACACTGAAGAAGCTGAAGTTGAATGGTTCTATGAAGACCTACAAGACCTTTTAGAACTAACACCCATAAATGATGTCCTTTTCATTATAGGGGACTGGAAAGCAAAAGTAGGAAGTCAAGAAACACCAGGAGTAACAGGCAAATTTGGCCTTGGAATGCGGAATGAAGCAGGGCAATGACTAATAGAGTTTTGAGAAGACAATGCACTGGTCATAGCAAACACCCTCTTCCAACAACACAAGAGAAGACTCTACACATGGACATCACCAGATGGTTAACACAGAAATCAGATTGATTATATTCTTTGCAGCCAAAGATAGAGAAGCTCTATACAGTCAACAAGAACAAGACTGGGAGCTGACTGTGGCTCAGATCATGAACTCCTTATTACCAAATTCAGACTCAAATTGAAGAAAGTAGGGAAAACCACTAGATCATTCAGGTATGACCTAAATCAAATCCCTTATGATTATACAGAGGAAGTGAGAAATAGATTTAAGGGCCTAGATCAGGATAGATAGAGTGCCTGATGAACTATGCAATGAGGTTCATGACACTGTACTGGAGACAGGGATCAAGACCATCCCCATGGAAAAGAAATGCAAAAAGGCAAAATGGCTGCCGGGGAGGCCTTACAAATAACTGTGAAAAGAAGAGAGGCAAAAAGCAAAGGAGAAAAGGACAGATATAAGCATCTGTATGCAGAGTTCCAAAGAATAGCAAGAAGAGATAAGCAAGGCTTCTTCAGTGAGTAATGCAAAGAAATAGAGGAAAAGAACAGAATGGGAAAGACTAGAGATCTCTTCAAGAAAATGAGAGATATGAAGAGAACATTTCATGCAAAGATGGGCTCGATAAAGGACAGAAATGGTCTGGACCTAACAGAAGCAGAAGATATTAAGAAGAGGTGGAAAGAATACACAGAAGAACTGTACAAAAAGATCTTCACCACCCAGATAATCATGATGGTGTGATCACTCATCTAGAGCCCGACATCCTGGAATGTGAAGTCAAGTGGGCCTTAGAAAGCATCACTACGAACAAAGCTAGTGGAGGTGATGGAATTCCAGTTGAGCTATTTCAAATCCTGAAAGATGATGCTGTGACAGTGCTGCACTCCATATGCCAGCAAATTTGGAAAACTCAGCAGTGGCCACAGGACTGGAAAAGGTCAGTTTTCATTCCAATCCCAAAGAAAGGCAATGCCAAAGAATGCTCAAACTATCACACAATTGCACTCATCTCACATGCTAGTAAAGTAATGCTCAAAATTCTCCATGCCAGGCTTCAGCAATACATGAACCGTGAACTTCCAGATGTTCAAGCTGGTTTTAGAAAAGGCAGAGGAACCAGAGATCAAATTGCCAACATCCACTGGATTATGGAAAAAGCAAGAGAGGTCCAGAAAAACATCTATTTCTGCTTTATTGACTATGTCAAAGCCTTTGGTTGTGTGGATCAAAATAAACTGTGGAAAATTCTGAAAGAGATGGGAATACCAGACCACCTGACTTGCCTCTTGAGAAACCTCTGTGCAGGTCAGGAAGCAACAGTTAGAACAGGACATGGAACAACAGACTGGTTTCAAATAGAAAAAGGAGTATGTCAATGCTGTATATTGTCACCCTGCTTATTTAACTTCTATGCAGAGTACATCATGAGAAATGCTGGACTGGAAGAAACACAAGCTGGAATCAAGATTGCCAGGAGAAATATCAATAACCTCAGATATGCGGATGACACCACCCTTATGGCAGAAAGTGAAGAGGAACTCAAAAGCCTCTTGATGAAAGTGAAAGAGGAGAGTGAAAAAGTTGGCTTAAAGCTCAACATTCAGAGAACGAAGATCATGGCATCTGGTCCTATCATTTCATGGGAAATAGATGGGGAAACAGTGGAAACAGTGTCAGACTTTATTTTGGGGGGCTCCAAAATCACTGCAGATGGTGACTGCAGCCATGAAATTAAAAGACGCCCACTTCTGGGCATACACACCGAGGAAACCAGAATGGAAAGAGACACATGTACCCCAATGTTCATCGCAGCACTGTTTATAATAGCCAGGACATGGAAACAACCTAGATGTCCATCAGCAGATGAATGGATAAGAAAGCTGTGGTACATATACACAATGGAGTATTACTCAGCTGTTAAAAAGAATTCATTTGAATCAGTTCTGTTGAGATGGATGAAACTGGAGCCGATTATACAGAGTGAAGTAAGCCAGAAAGAAAAACACCAATACAGTATACTAACACATATATATGGAATTTAGGAAGATGGCAATGACGACCCTGTATGCAAGACAGGGAAAGAGACACAGATAGTATAACGGACTTTTGGACTCAGAGGGAGAGGGAGAGGGTGGGATGATTTGGGAGAATGACATTCTAACATGTATACTATCATGTGAATTGAATCGCCAGTCTATGTCTGACGCAGGATGCAGCATGCTTGGGGCTGGTGCATGGGGATGACCCAGAAAGATGTTATGGGGAGGGGAGGTGGGAGGGGGGTTCATGTTTGAGAATGCATGTAAGAATTAAAGATTTTAAAATTTAAAAATAAAAGAAAAAAAAAGAAAAATAAAATAAAATAAAATTAATCAGAAGAGGGAAAAAAAATAAAAAATAAAAGACGCCTACGCCTTTGAAGGAAAGTTATGACCAACCTAGATAGCATATTCAAAAGCAGAGACATTACTTAGCCTACAAAGGTCCATCTAGTTAAGGCTATGGTTTTCCTGTGGTCATGTATGAATGTGAGAGTTGGACTGTGAAGAAGGCTGAGCGCCGAAGAATTGATGCTTTTGAACTGTGATGTTGGAGAAGACTATGAGAGTCCCTTGGACTGCAAGGAGATCCAACCAGTCCATTCTGAAGGAGATCAACACTGGGATTTCTTTGGAAGGAATGATGCTAAAGCTGAAACTCCAGTACTTTGGCCACCTCATGCGAAGAGTTGACTCATTGGAAAAGACTCTGATGCTGGGAAGGATCGGGGGCAGGAGGAGAAAGGGACAACAGAGGATGAGATGGCTGGATGGCATCACTGACTTGATGGATGTGAGTCTGAGTGAACTCTGGCAGTTGGTGATGGACAGGGAGGCCTGGCGTGCTGCGATTCATGGGGTTGCAAAGAGTCGGACACGACTCAGCGACTGAACTGAACTGAACTGAAGTGAACAAGTAAGTGAAATATGATTTGGTGAAGTTTGCTGATAGACCAAATGCAATGAATTTATCACAGAAGCCTTCATGCTACAGAGCTTACTTAATTCCAATCATAGAAATGCTTTCTTGTAGGTTCAATAGGAAGAATAGGTGTTGGCTTCCAATCAAAATAAAAGGTAGGATTACTTTTTAAACTAATGTTCTACAATGTAAAAAAAAAATAATAATAAAAAAATAAAAGGTAGAAATAATTCCAAAATGAAGGGACATGAGCAAAGCTCTGAAGCTATAAAAGATTTTGGTAAACTTGAGAAAAATAAATGCAGTGTTTCATGGTCTCACTTAGAAATTAAATATTCTTACACCTTGAACTTGTCAGATTAAATCACAAGCTTGAAACTTTAGGTTGTGTACTCAAGTCAAGGCCAGGGCAGATCAGCATCGACATACTTGACTGTCTATGCAGATTTTTTTCCCTTTCTCCCCCTTTGGTTTATTTTGTATGTTTTATCCCCATCATGACAAACTGTGAGAGGAATAATTAATATAAATTAATTATTTAACTACGATGTTAAAAAAAAAAAAAAACCAACTAGTGAGCCTTAATAGATAATAGAAATAGCTTTCCAGAACCCAGGGCTACTCTTTCCATTCAAGCACTCTCACAAGCCAGATCCTTATCTATTAACTGCGCTCAATTCTGAATTCCAGCATGAAAATGAATACTGAAAGCACAGATGAAGAAATAATCAATAATTTATTAAGAACTAAACACATATCTTTCTGAGGAAAGACCTTAAAAGTGAAAACTTGTTCACAAATATTTCTTCCTCTCTTACTTTCCAAAGATTATATTTCCTCTCAGTTGACAGCACCTAAGAGCAGAGTAAGATATCATTGAGATGCTTGACCACAGCAAAAAGGAGGATTTGTATTCTCCTTGGGGCATCTTCTACCTGATGACATTTTGCAAAGAAGACAGCACACCCTAACCTTCCTGGCCTCTGTAGATGTGTCTATAGATTACAGGATGCCCTTTCATGAGAAAGCAGGAAGTGAGTAAAGGTCAATGTGAGGTTACTTACTACTTGAAAATAATATAGAATAAATAAAAATGGCATTGATATAAATTATACAGATTCTATGATAGGATTAGATCAGCTATCTCCATCAGTGACAGGAAAAATAATAGACAAACTGCAAGCATTCTCTTCAATTCATAATTTTTTTGCATCTTGAAAATGTAAATGTAAAAGTAAATATTTTCAAACATTTACATTAAAATATTTGATAACCTTTTCAAAGAACATTTGAATATATTATTCTTATTATATAGGGTATTTTTAATACCAAGTAGGGCTTCCCAGATGACTCAGTGGTAAATAATCTGCCTGCCAATGCAGGAGATGCAAGAGATGTGGGCTTGATCCCTGGGTCAGTAAGACCCCCTGGTTTAAGAAATGCCAAGCCACTCCAATATTCTTGCCTGGAAAATTCCATGGACAGAAAAGCCTGGAGGGCTATAGTCCAGGGGGTTGCAAAGTGTCCAACATGACTGAGCATGCATGCATACACCCTTAAGAACTGTTAGGAGTTTATGAATATGTGTACTTACCTATTAACTATTAATCTATATAAAAAATATTGTCACATTTATAGATTTATGTTACAAAAAATCCCTTTTATATTGAATGTTAAATAGAGACTCTTGTATATCTCTCTCTTATTTTCATTGATTCATTTTATGGCTAAATCCTCAAAAGGGCAATGAATGACAACAAATTGATTTTTAGTTTCAAATCTGTTAAATAAAACATCTGGTAACAAGTGCAGGTACCAGTGTTTTGGGAAATTTCTACTGTTCTAGAGGTCATTGTAAGTACCAAGTACCAAACCTATGGATAATTTTTAAGTAGATTATGTTTTCCTCAGATTTACTTTTGAGTATAGCCTGAACTTTTCCCTTTACTAATTACAGGGACTTAGCAAATAATAACAGCATCAAAGACAGTGATTAAAATATGGAAAAAGACAAAACAATTGCTGGTTTGCCCTGCACCTTGCAGTTCATTATATGAGACTATTAAAACTTAGTAACAAAATTCATACCATCAATATCTTTAGTCACATTATATCTGTAATATTATATGATGTCATATAACTGATAATGTGTTCATAATGCTCCAAGTCATCAAGAAAGCATTAAGTTATATTCTGTTTCTTCTACTGAAGAAAGCAGGGCAGCATAGAGTATAAGTTATATATATATATATATATATATATATATATATATATATATATATGTTTGTGTGTGTATGTGTATTTTTAAGGCTAGTATTTTAGTACTTAATTCTGTGCCATGGAATTGTACATATTTTCTAAGTTTTGTGGATTTCTAAGATTACATTTTTAAATCTTTGTACTTAAAAATACTTAAAAGTCTATTTATTAAAGCATTGGGGTTTTATTGGTTAAAATTTGTGATTGATAGAAGTTTGAAAAGTATTGTCAATTTCTGTGAGATTTATATAATTGCCAGTGGAATTACTAACATATCAGAGTTTTTGAAATATGAATGCCCCCTTAATTATTACTTTGAAAATGTTCACATTGAAGATAATAGCAAGTAAAGCTGGATTTGTTCCCCAGGTAGCACTAGTGATAAAGTATTCACCTGCTAATGTAGGAGACTTAAAAGATCTGAGTTCGAGCCTTGGGTTGGGAAGATTCCCTGAAAGAAGACATGCAACCCACTCCAGTATTCTTGCCTGGAGAATCCCTATGGACAGAGGAGCCTGGTAGGCTATAGTCCACAGGGTCATAAAGAGTCTGACATGACTGAAGTGACTTTTCCTGTATGCTCCTTCAGTCAGTAAGCATTTATTGAGCACCTTCTACATTCTAGGAACTTAAAAAAAATAATAATAAGGTTTAAAGATGATTAAGTTACAGACTGTGACTTACATGAATAATACTCATATTCCTGGAGTGGTGATGTGGACAGTGTTAGCAAGAAAAAAATAGTTGCTCCATCGTGTCCAAATCTTTGCAACCTGATGGATTGTGTAAAATGTTGGGCTTCTCTGTCCATGAAATTCTTCAGGCAAGAATTCTGGAGTGAGTTGCAATCCCCTCCTCCAGGGCCTCTTCTCCAGCTGGGGATCGAATCCAACTCTCCCATATTGCAGGCAGATTCCCCCAGTCTGAGCCACCAGGGAAGCCACTGGTGGAAGCAGAAAATAAACATGTGAAATAGAATGTGAATTTAGGAAGGTCCATAGGCCTACATGAAAATTGTAAGCTATTAAGTTTCCATGTCACTTAAAAATATTTTGTTGATGAATTGATCTTGATTCAAAAGAAATTAGATAACCTTCAGAATAGTAAACATTTCTACATTTTTTCTCTCTTGTGGGTTTTCCTATGGACTTATTCAGAGGTACTAAGAATAATACTGAAATCTACTATATACCTCTAAAGCTAAAATATATGTCATTTTCTAATATTTCATATATACTTGACAATAACATTATACTTAAAAACATTTACCATATAAATTTTAGGGCTGCAAAGACAATGAGGTGCCTGCAAAAAACATTGAAATGTTTTTCATTTGTTAAATTATTTTGTCACTTCTAAATATTTTTCTATACTAAAAGTGACAGTCATCATGTCACAGCATGCATCAGACACTATTCCAATTACAATAAAGCAAATATGTGAGTTAGAAATCCTTCAGTCCTTTAAAAATCAGGATTAATTTAGATGACATTTTCATATAGAATTTTTTCTGGTTTTAATTTACATGTAAGGATATACATGACTGCTGTATCTCCAGTATTTCATCTAAATGTATTCTTTAGAATATTTACTATTGGAAATATATTTGGTGATATTTCTTTTGGAGACATTTTTATGGAAATAATACTTCTAAAACTGTTTTACATATATACATATAAGAAGATATTGAAACTTCATCAAAAGTCAAATAACTTTCCATTTAATTGCTAATTAAAACTTGGAATGGGAGCTAAAAAAGCTTCATTCTGTGCTACTTTCTAATAATTGCCATTAATGTGATTATATTCTTGTTTAAAGCCTATCTAAATTAGCTCATTAACCAGCATGGTTACTTACAAACCTCAAAGAATGGGAAAAAAAATCTGTTTCATCACATTTTTATACTGATCTCAGAGACTATGGCGAGTATATTCATCACCATCTGTGTCCATAGCCCTGGACAGCATGGCATGTGTGTCACACCAATTACTATGCAAATCCCTAAATCATCTCTGCATTAATTCCCCAGTGACACTGAAATTTTGTCTGGCTTAAGTAATCACAAAGAAAAAGTTTCTTCTTGAAATTAATAATGCAGATTTTCCTTGAGTTGGACCTCACAGGCCACTAATCATCTCTCTTTTTAAATAGACATCATAAATTACCACATAGATAAATATATTCTCAAAAGTAAGCAATATAAAAATATAGAAAATGAGCTGGTGACCCATTATATTAAATATGCAAGAAATGTTTTAAAATGTTAAGTTATGGAGGTAGCTGCAACAGTAAGTTAAAAAAATGCTACTATGAAAATAATTTTGTAAGTATTCTCTCAGAGTAGGCTGGAATTTAATGGGGATCACATTTGGTTTTATTTAAGACTGATAAATGTATGACTTTAAATAGGAATTTCTTATTTATTTTGATACTTTCTCTTCTTAAAATATCCAACAAAAATGCCTTTTCTACTTAATTTCATCTGCTCTTTTGATCTCATGACCTCCGCTTTTTGACTTCTTTCATTCAGTACATTTCCCAGTATTCATGGACTTCATGTTTATTCTGCCTGATATGCTCTCAGTCTATTGTGTCCTTATCACAGAACTGTTTTTCCTGAGTTTAAAAATTATTTTAAGCTGATTCATAGTATTTTCCTATTAGTTCTAATTTTTCTTTACATTATCTATGGCAGGTGCTTTTTATACATATAAGAAAGATGAAATTCCAATCAAGCCTTCATGACTAATTTTGAGGTGCAAATAGACAAATGTTCAATTATAGTAGTCTTTTCATTTTATCTGTAACATTTCTCTCACCATCACACCAACATTGCTCTTCCATTGTGATTCATTAATGCAGTCATTCAGCAGTTAATGAGCACCAGTCTAGCCATTTAGAATATGATGCTGAAGAAGAGAGACAAAAGTCATTCCTTTAGTGAGTTTACATTCTAATGGTAAAGCTAATAGAACTGGACAATAAAAAATAAATACAGATCTTCCTCAGCTTACAAGAGTTATGTCTAGATAAACACATTGTAAGTTGAAAATATCTTAAACCAGAAATGCCTTAACTATACCTAACGTACCAAACATAGTAGTTTAACCCAGCTTACCAGAACACTCATGTTAGCCTACCATTGGGCAAAATCATCTGACACAAAACCTGCTACAAGGTATTAAATATCTCATGTAATTTATTGAATACTGTACTAAAAGGGAAAAACAGAATGGTTGTCCGAGTGCAGAATTGTTGTGGGGAGGTGATTTAATCATTAAGTCATTTCTGACTCTTGCAAGCTCAGGGATTGGCTCCTATGGGAGGAGGGATTTCCTTCTCCCTGACAGCCAGGCTCCTCTGCCCTTGGGATTTCCCAGGCAAGAAATACTTGAGTGACTTGCCATTTCCTTCTCCAGGGTATCTTGCCCACCCAGGGATGGAATCCATACTGCCTGCATCGCATGCAGATTCTTTACCACTGAGCCGCGAGTTGTAAGTGTGCTGTGCTGTGCTTGGTCACTCATGCAAATCTGATTCTTACAGATCTCTGGGCTATAGCCCAGCAGGGTTTTCTGTCCATGGGGATTCTTTAGGCAAGGATAGCGGAATGGGTTGCCATGCCCTCCTCCAGGGGATCTTCTCAACCCAGGTATCTAACCCAGGTCTCCCACATTGCAGTTGGATTCTTTACCATCTAAGCCACCAGCGAAGCTCAAGAATACTGGAGTGAGTAACCTATCCCTTCTCCAGGGGAACTGCTGACCCAGGAATCAAACCGGGGTCTCCTGCATTGCAGGCAGATTATTTAGCAGCTGAGCTACCTGGGAAGCCCAATTGTAAGTGTATTGGTTATTTATCCTGTGATCTGGTGGTTGACTGGGAGCTGAGGCTGCCTCTGTCCATCATCACAAGAAAGTACCTAACCCATGAGCAGATCAACATTATAGTCTCTACGAAATGTGTATTGCTTTTGAACCATGGTAAAGGCAAAAAAAAAAAAAAATCATAAGGTGGAACCATCATAAGTTTGTGGGGAATCATCTGTACATAGAATCCAGGATGGGCTTTCGGGAGAGATAAAAGTGCCATGAAGAAAACTTTAGCAGGATAAGTTTTTGTGGAAACAGCCCTTTTAGAAAATCAAAAAACTGGTTTTCATGCGTGCTCAGTTGCTTCATTCGTGTCCAGCTCTTTGCAACCACATGGCCCATAGCACACCAGGCTCCTCTGTCGTGAGATTTTCCCAGCAAGACTCTAGGAGAGGGTGCCCATGCCCTCCTTCAGAGGATCTTGCTACCTATGGATTGAAACTGAATCTCTTGTGTCACTTGCTTTGTGGGCAGATTCTTAACCGTGGAGCCATCAGGGAAAATTACCTCATGCAAATGTCTGATTACCTTAACAGATGGCAATATTATGTACCACTGTTTTTTCTTCTCACAGGTCAGGAAGTAAAAGTTAGAATCAGACATGGAACAAGAGACTAGTTCCAAATTGGGAAAGGAGTATGTCAAGGCTGTATATTGTCCCCCTGCTTATTTAACTTATATGCGGAGTACATCATCTGAAATGCCTAGCTGGATGAAGCACAAGCTGGAATCAAAACTGCAGGAGGAGATATCAATAATCTGAGATATGCAAATGACACCACCCTTAAGGCAGAAAGCAAAGAGGAAGTAAAGAGCCTCTTGATGAAAGTGAAAGAGGAGAGTGAAAAAGCTGGCTTAAAACTCAACATTCAAAAAAAATGAAGATCGTGTCATCTGACCCCAGTGCTTCATGATGGAAACAGTGATAGTCTTTATTTTCTTGGGTTCCAAGATCACTGCAGATGGTGACTGCAGCCACAAAATTAAAAGACCTTGCTCCTCTGAAGAAAAGCTATGACAAACCTAGACTGTATTAAAAAACAGAGACATCACTTTGCAGACAAAGGTCCGTATCAGTTCAGTTCAGTTGCTCAGTCATGTCTGACTCTTTGCAACCACATGGACTACAGCACGCCAGGCCTCTCTGTCCATACCAACTCCCTGAACTTGCTTAAACTCATATCTGTTGAGTCAGTGATGCCGTCCAAACATCTCATCCTCTGCCATCCTCTTTTCCTTTTGTCTTCAGTCTTTCCCAGAATCAGGGTCTTTTCCAATGAGTTGGCTCTTTGCATCAGGGAGACAAAGTATTGGACTTTAGTTTCAGCATTAATTCTTCCAAAGAATATTCAGGAGTTATTTCCTTTAAGATTGGCTGGTTTGATCTCCTTGCAGTCCAAGGGACTCTCAACAGTCTTCTTCAACACCACAGTTCAGAAACATCAATTCTTCAGCACTCAGCTTTCTTTATGTTCCAACTCTCACATTCATACATGACTATTGGAAAAGCCATAGCTTTGACTAGATGGACCTTTGTCAACAATGTCTCTGCTTTTTAATATGTTGTCTAGGTTGGTCATAGCTTTCTTCCAAGGAGCAAGTGTCTTTCCATATACTCAAAGCTATAGTTTTTCCAGTAGTCATGTATGGATGTGGGAGTTGGACCATAAAGAAGGTTGAGCATCACAGAATTGATGGTTTTGAACTGTGGTGTTGAAGAAGACTTTTGAGAGTGCCTTGAACTATAAGGATATCAAACCAGTCAATCCTGAAATCAATCCTGAATATTATTTAGAAGGACTGATGCTGAAGCTGAAGCTCCAATACTTTGGCCACCTGATGTGAAGAATCAGCTCATTAGATAAGAACCTAATGCTGGGAAAGATTGAAGGCAGGAGAAGGAGAAGGGGACAACAGAGGATGAGATGGTTGGATGGCATCACCGACACAATGGACATAAGTTTGAGCAAGCTCCGGGGGATGGACAGGGAAGCCTGACATGCCTGAACAACAACAAATTATTTTTTCTTTGCCTCCTGAATTTCATTACTAAGAAATCAGAATTTTTTAATCAATAACCTGTCCTTCAGATTTTTCTCTTTAATTCTCCACATTTCTAAATAAAACATGCTCAATATAAACTAGCAAACAACATTTTTTGGAATAAGTTCCAAAACCTTTACCAAGGAATCCAGCATCCAGCATGTTTTCCAACCTCTCCAATCCTTATTTCCTTCCACCACACACACACACTTGCTCATCTATATCAATTCCTTGACATTCACACAGATACGTTATACGTGCCAAGCCTTTTCTCTCAAGACTTTTTCATTTGCTTTTTTTTCTCTTTCCTGGATGACTTTTTTCAAATATTCATATGGCTCTCTTCTAATAGTCCCATTTTCTCCAGTTCTTTGTGACTTCTGTGACTACATATTTAAAGCATCAGTCCTGTCAAGCTCTTTGCTCATGTACAGTTTTAAATATATGTCTCACAACATTTATAGCTACCTGATATTCATATTATATTATTACCCGCTCCACTAAAATATACCTTCTCCCAATCCAGATATATAGTCTTATTTTGTTTTCCTGGCCTATCACATACGGGGCATGCAGTAACTATTTGCTTAATAAAGGAATTAATGAATACATTTTAAATGACTTTTGTAACCACTCTGATTATTTCTTCTGTCTTCTGCTGTTCTTTTTAAGTATCCATTTTATATCTCCCTGTGTGAATGTAAAATCAGGCTATCAGAAGAAATTATCATGCATAGCATGTCTTAAATGACAGAAATGTATTCTTCTCTTCTATTCCAGAGGCAGGAGGTCTGAGATGAGAGTGCCAGCATAGATAGTTAGTTCTGGTGAAGGCTGTCCTCCTGGCTTAAAGGCTACCACCTTATGATGTCCTCAACTGTTGAACAGAGTGGGGTATCTTGCTTCTCTTCAATTTCAGTTCAGTTCAGTTCAGTCACTCAGTCGTGTCCAACTCTTTGCGACCCCATGAATTGCAGCATGCCAGGCCTCCCTGTCCATCACCAACTCCCGGAGTTCACTCAGACTCACATCCATCGGGTCTGTGATGCCATCCAGCCATCTCATCCTGGGTGGTCCCCTTCTCCTCCTGCCCCCAATCCCTCCCAGCATCAGAGTATTTTCCAGTGATTCAACTCTTCGCATGAGGTGGCCAGAGTACTAGAGCTTCAGCTTTAGCATCATTCCTCCCAAAGAAATCCCAGGGCTGATCTCCTTCAGAATGGATGGGTTGGATTTCCTTGTAGTCCAAGGGACTCTCAAGAGTCTTCTCCAACACCACAGTTCAAAAGCATCAATTATTCGGTGCTCAGCCTTCTTCACAGTCCAACTCTCACATCCATACATGACCACAGGAAAAACCATAGCCTTCACTAGACGGACCTTAGTCGGCAAAGTTATGTCTCTGCTTTTGAATATACTATCTAGGTTGGTCATAACTTTTCTTCCAAGGAGTAAGCGTCTTTTAATTTCATGGCTGCACTCACCATCTGCAGTGATTTTGGAGCCCAAAAAAATAGTCTAGGACTAATTTTTCAAGAACCCCATTAGTATGACTTTTTAATAATATACACTGTCTCCAAATGCATTCATATTTGGAGTTAGAATGCCAACGTTTGGATTTCAGGGAAGGAAAAAGTCTGTCCATTGCACCCTTCATACTTAAAATTTCTTAGATTGAAAAAAATCTCCCATTATAATTCTTAATAATCAAACAAGTTTCCTAAAAAACTACAGCACCCTGCTTATTTAACTTACATAGAGAGTACATCATGAGAAATGCTGGGCTGGAGAAAGCACAAGCTGGAATCAAGATTACCAGGAAAAATATCAGTAACCTCAGACATGCAGATGACACCACCCTTATGGCAGAAAGTGAAAAAAAACTGAAGACCTCTTGATGAAAGTGAAAGAGGAGAGTGAAAAAGTTGGCTTAAAGCTCAACATTCAGAAAACGAAGATCATGGCATCCGGTTCCATCACTTCATGGAAGATAGATGGGGAAACAGTGGAAACAGCAGCTGACTTTATTTTTTTGGACTCCAAAATCACTGCAGATGGTGACTGCAACCATGAAATTAAAAGACACTTACTCCTTGGAAGGAAAGTTATGACCAACTTAGACAACATATTAAAAAGTAGAGACATTACTTTGCCAACAAAGGTCCATCTAGTCAAGGCTATAGTTTTCCAGTGGTCATGTATGGATGTGCGAGTTGGACTATAAAGAAAACTGAGTGCCAAAGAATTGATGCTTTTGAACTGTGGTGTTGGAGAAGACTCTTGAGAGTCCCTTGGACTGCAAGGAGATCCAACCAGGAGATCCATCCATTCTAAAGGAGATCAGTCCTGGGTGCTCATTGGAAGGACTGATGTTGAAGCTGAAACTCCAGTACTTCGGCCACCTCATGCGAAGAGCTGACTCATTTGAAAAGATCCTGATGCTGGGAAAGATTGAGGGCAGGAAGAGAAGGGGACGATAGAGGATGAGATGGTTGGATGGCATCACCGACTCACTGACTTAATGGAAATGGGTTTGGGTGGACTCTGGGAGTTGGTGATGGACAGGGAGGCCTGGCGTGCTGCAATTCATGGGGTCACAGTCAGACACAAGTGAGTGAGTGACTGAACTGAACTGAACTGATGCACCTCAGCAGAGCAAGTTAGAGTGACACTAATTTCAGTGTCACATTTCAGTGACACTAATGATGTATATTTTTAAAGAACTGAGAATTTTTTTTGCTTTTGGCCACCAAAAGCTATGGTGAAAAAAGGTTTTCCTTCCAAATGGTAATTTAAAACTACTGTATTGAAGCACAGGGTTTTTTTTTTTTTCTTTAATCAAAAAACATTTTTTTTTAATATTCTTACCATTTAGTAACAAATTTAACTGAATCTTACCTAAATAAATCCACAAACTTTTACAGGAAAAGAAAAAGCAAACAGGAATCTTTTTTTTTTTTTTTTTTCACAAATACAAGACAAAAAAATTCATATAACTTTTCTTTAGTAAATTGTCAATTTTTTACATATTCAACCATACAATAATATTTTTGTTGAAATTATGGGTAGGGGAAATTCATTCTTTTCAAAACAAATTTTCAGTAGAATAAATATATGAAAACATTTTCCCTAAAATAAAATATAATGAAAGGAAAATATTTTGCATTTTTATTTTTAAATATATCTAAAATTAAGACAAACAGAATAGTTAATATTATTTAACCAACAATAGTTATGTAATAATATTGAAATAAGGCAAGCTATTTGGAAATGCCTGATTCACAACAGTCTATTTAATGTTGATCCAGTGTTAAAAAATCAGTATATTTATTTTCCACAAAATCTATAAGTAATAGTGTTGGTGGGATGATTTGGGAGAATGACATTCTAACATGTATACTATCATGTGAATTGAATCGCCAGTCTATGTCTGATGCAGGATGCAGCATGCTTGGGGATGACCCAGAAAGATGTTGATTTTAAAATTTAAAAAATTAAAAATAAATAAATAAATAAATAAATAAATAAATTTAAAAAAAAAAAAACAAAAAACAAACACTTACAGGCCTGGCATTTCATATGATGTTGTATCAATTAAAAAAAAAATAAAAGAGAATTAATAAGGAAAAAAAAAAAAAAGAAAATAGATGCAGTAAATTATAATATAGTCCCAGAACATTATTACCTTGTGTCTGAGTTGGAGGGTTTTTCCCCTAATTTAATTGATCTTTTTTTCTATTTAAAAAGGATTTAATTCTGTTAAATTATTAACCATTTATAGTGGTGAATTTCATGCATACATATTCCTTCAAGTTCATGTAATAGAAACCTGTATATTTAGTCAGTGTGATTTAACCTTACATAACCTCAGAAATGCCATTCCCTTGACACATAATCATATCAAAATAGTGAGATGTATGTCATGTCTTCTGTGTGGCAAAGGTTTCTACAGACAACATGAAGCCATTGTGACATTTTTCTAAACATTAATCATTTCATTTCTGTGTAGGTAAACAACACTTGTTAAACATGAACTTTCAATTCATTTTTGGTATCCCATATTGATTAGGCAACTAGAAAAAAATGTCTGTTAATCATTTTTATGTTTATTTCCTACTAATCTCTAAGTTTCTTATTCATTATATGTTCATTTGATGTTATTAAAGATTGTGTAGCTCAGTTGGTAAAGAATCCACCTGCATTGCAGGAGACGCCAGTTGGATTCCCAGGTCAGGAAGATCTGCTGGAGAAGGGATAGGCTACCAGCTCCAGTGTTCGTGTATATGTTGGAAAATAATTAAACTGTAAATTCTGTGAGTACAGGGACTTTTGGTTACCTGTTCAAACTTTTATCTCCAGGACAGACATACAACAGATGCTATTAAACATTATTGAACAAATATATAAATGGATATAACCAATCCCATCTCTATCTTTAAACTTTCCTGTGTATTTCATTGTATCAGTCTTTAAGGCATATTCTCTTTACCATTTTATTTCAATAGAATTTAAATTTAAACATCAATATAAATTTTGGGAGACAAGTGGCAGAATTCTATGTCAAGGTTGACTGAGTCAGTAAGATTGTAGTTGGAGAAGATTTTGGAAGAGATGATAAACAGTTTTATCTGTACTATGTATTTACTTATACTATGGGGGAAGAAAAGCATACCTTGCTTATTTACATGTATCAGGTTGGGAAATTTTGTTTTCAAGTAACAGAAACTCAATCCAAACAGGCTGAAATAGTTAAAGAAAAAAATTATCACAGGCATCTGAATAGCTTAAACAAGGCATAATTTAGAAGTAGTTTACCTAATTCTGTTTGTTTTGTTTCCAAGATACATAAGTTGTCATATGGACAAAATGACTGCCAACAGCTTCAAAGGACTGCATTCTTCCTTGTTCACCTTTAGGAGAAATTTATGTTTCTCATGCCGAAGAATAAGGGACTTTTCTTACTCAGAAGCCCCCACCCAGTATCTCTTAGGATGGATGTACTTTTGTGCGTCATGTCATCTACAAACCATACAGAGGTTAATGAGAAGGTGTTGATTGCTTTAAAGCCCATACCTGGAGTTGTAAGGAATGGAGCGAGTCCCAAACTTGGAGTGATCCACAATTTGAAAAAACAGGATTCTGTGGCTAAAGGAAAGGGACAATGAAAGTGAAAGAGCAAAAGCAGAAGGTGCCAACCAACTCAGCTTGACTAATATTCATGTCACTTGAGCATTATAAAAATGCAAGCTAGGAATCAAATGACCTTAGCTCCAACAAAGAATTGGAGTGCAAAGTCTTTTCTATCTCACTTTTTACATCTGAAAATGAGGATAATGATAAGATAATAAAATATGTAACCAAGTTTTAATGTGCATTTTAACTTAGTTAATAAATGTAAACTGATGATTGGTAAATTGCCTGACAAAACAAATGCATAATCAATGTTCATAGTGATATAATAATAATAACAGCAATTGTTATCATTGGGTTTATGTTCTACAATGGATATACATTATCTTTATATTTAGCAAAATAAACATAATACCTATCTCTAGAGTATTATTGTCAGGATTGGCTACAGTAATAACCAATGTGTTTATTTTCATGATAGAGGTTGTTTTATAGGGTTGTACTCATTTGTTTAGTTAACACTAGACACTTTATTAAAGTTCTTGGAAGACAATGTGTGTGCTGAGTCACTTCAGTCATGTATGACTCTTTGCTACCCCATGGATTGTAGCCTGCCAGTAGCCAGCATGGGGAATCCTGCCCATGGCAAAGATCATGAGGAAGGGGCCTGACATCATCAGGCCTTGTGGGGCCACCCTGGAACTTCTTGAGCATCTACCCCAAAACCAGAGTCTGTCTGCCTTATTGTATGATGCCTGTCACCAACTCTTCTGACATTAACAGGGGGCTATCCCCCACCATCTTTCTTTGGAAAAAGTTAACTTAGAGCTCCAGTTAACAGTCTCCTGCATATAAAAGAAGTGTCTCAGCTCAAACCCCTCTGATGGCTCTCTAACTTGCCTGACAGGTTTATCCGGACTTTTACAACTACGCATGTGATTGTTTACAGCCCCCCAACCTCGAGAGGCATGAAGCATAAAACATCTTAAAGATACAGAGCCTTTTTTAAAGAGCTAAGAATTATATTGGTGAAGGGTTTCATTGTTGAGTTAATGACTGCTGCCAGGCCTCCATACCTTTATCTTTTAGGCACCTGGAGGATATTAATCAATGTAATTGGGACGCAGAAATAGGAATATAGTAGTTTGATGTTAGCAATACTAGACTTTTGAGTTAATGAATTTTCTCTTTGTTATAAATCACTGTACTCCTCTTTCCTTGTTATAAATTGTTGTATCCTTGCTATGTAAGAATGTAACCTTAATTAGTGCTTTCTGAGAGTGGCACCGGACTTTAGTAAGAACAACACTTTTAGGGCAAATAAGTTTTCTGGTGGACGGACCCTTATCAGAAAAGGGCCTTTCTATTATCCATTGATCTCTATGTATAACTAAAAGTATAAAAGCTTTCCTGGAAAATAAAGGACAAACCAGTTTCTCAGAAATCTGGCTTCCCCCGTGTCTTCTTTTCTTTTTCTCCTTTTCAGGATGAATTCCCATCTGGAACATAGAGTCTCACCATGTCTACTTATTTGCCTGGGATTCTAAGACCCAGGGGAGAGGGAGCCCATGTAGACGGTGTAAGCCCCTTGTCTTGGGACTTTATTTGGCTTTCTATGTAAACCAAGGAATACAGGCTCTTTTTCTCCTCTATTTCCTCTCCTCTCTCTCACTACACTATTCTTCCCTCAGTTCAGTTCAGTTCAGTCGCTCAGTCATGTCCGACTCTTTGCAACCTCATGAATCGCAGCACGCCAGGCCTCCCTGTCCATCACCAACTCCCAGAGTTCACTCAGGCTTGCATCCATCGAGTCCGTGATGCCATCCAGCCATCTCATCCTGGGTGGTCCCCTTCTCCTCCTGCCCCCAATCCCTCCCAGCATCAGTCTTTTCCAATGAGTCAGCTCTTCACATGAGGTAGCCAAAGTACTAGTTTCAGCTATAGCATAATTCCTTCCAAAGAAATCCCAGGGTTGATCTCCTTCAGAATGGACTGGTTGGATCTCCTTGCAGTCCAAGGGACTCTCAAGAGTCTTCTCCAACACCACAGTTCAAAAGCATCAATTCTTTGACACTCAGCCTTCTTCACAGTCCAACTCTCACATCCATACACTGGAGAAACCATAGGCTTGCCTAGACGGACTTTAGTCGGCAAAGTAATGTCTCTGCTTTTCAATATGCTATCTAGGTTGGTCATAACTTTTCTTCCCAGGAGTAAGCGTCTTTTAATTTCATGGCTGCAGTCACCATCTGCAGTGATTTTGGAGCCCCCAAAAATAAAGTCTGACACTGTTTCCACTGTTTCTCCATCTATTTCCCATGGAGTGATGGGACCGGATGTCATGATCTTCGTTTTCTGAATGTTGAGCTTTAAGCCAACTTTTTCACTCTCCTTTTTTACTTTCATCAAGAGGCTTTTTAGTTCCTCTTCACTTTCTGCCATAAGAGTGGTGTCATCTGCATATCTGAGGTTATTGATATTTCTCCAGGCAATCTTGACTTCAGCTTGTGCTTCTTCCAGTCCAGTGTTTCTCATGACGTACTCTGCATATAATTTAAATGAGCTACTTAAATAATTCTTTCCTAATCACCGACTCCATCCCCACTTTGAATTACCCTGGATTCACCGGGGCTGGACCCCAGCAGTAGCCCGCCAGGCTCCTCTGTCCTTGGGATTCTTCAAGCAAAAATACCCGACTGGGTCACCATTTCCTTCTCCAGCCTTCTTCCCAACCCAGGGATTGAACCTGTGTCTCCTGCATCTCCTACATTGCAGGCAGATTCTTTCCCCACTGAGCCACTAATATCTCTATTATTTTTATCTTTATAACTCCAATTTATAACTACAATGCTTGTTAATAGCAGATCCGGGTCAAATGTTAGTTGAAAATGTTGACTTAAAACAAATAGACCATCAGTTATTTCTCCAGCAAAAAATGGGCTTATTCGAGATCAGCAGAGAATTGCAGTTTGGGTCTGCAACCAGGGTGAGCTATGTCAACCACAAATTGGCACTTGCCGTGGGTGTTTGCCATCTACCTGCACAAAGATTAAATCACGTGCTGCTATAGCTGCTGACCTCCAATATCCCCTGATGGAGTACATGGTAGAGAGTAGAAATGAGGCACTCTGTGCTCCAGCTAACTGGCAGGACAGATTTTCATATAGTTAGATATTCTCAGGAGCTAAAATTCTATTAGTCTAATTTTTTAATTTCTTCATATCTAGAAAAGCACTAAAATCTTTCACGGTGACAATTGTTTCTCATGACTTGCAGAAGCTTCATGAGACCAGGAGAAACTTTCTACCAAAAAAAGAAAAAAAAAAAAAGTGCTTGACTGCATGTACTCCCCCTTTACCAGGATCATACATATGCTGTCTTTTCCCCTTATCTCTTTGGAATAGTTTATCAGACTTACATGAGGTGCTGTCTCCCATGCTGCAGTCCTCATATTCCCTGAAATAAAGCTTATCTCAAAAATCTCACATTGTGCATCTTTTTTTAGTCAATAGCCACATGCTAGTCCCCAGCAAATATGGAGAGGAGAACTCAAAGGGAAGAAGCTGGGAGGGCTAGCTATAGTAAACAAAGAGTTCATGACACTTCAGTGGATGACTTGTGACTGCCTCTCAAAGATTGAGCTCTTGCTGGGCAAGAAGAGGAGTCTTTCTGCTTCTCATTGGGCTCAGCTATCTATTAGGGCATTAGAGCTCACCCTTCTGGCCTCTCACCTCTATTTTAATTGAAGTTTTTGTTTACTAATTTTCACAAAAACAAGAGAAGACAAGAGCAATAAAAGGCAGAGGGGATGAGAGAGAAAGGATGTTGAAAGACAGCGATGGGTTAAAGAATTGAAGATGAGAACGATTAGCACAAGGGAGCTGACTCAAAAGTCATGAGGGTTATCTGTATACATTTTCTGTGCTGTCACATGATGGCATGTATTTGTGTACTCAAGAGGCAGAAATTATGAGAGGCTAAGCAGAAATTTCAGGAAGGCAGGGTGTTAACATGAAAATAACAAAACAAAACAAAACACCAGCTGCCACAGAAAACAAAGTAACAAAGACTATCCAACTGTAGAATGGGCAGCTTGTTGCCAGACATTGACAGATCTGGTGAATGCTTGGGAAAACATTTATAAAGGAGCTTCATTTATTAGAAAACCCTTGTTTTGCTGAGAATTAAGGTGTTCTTTGACTCTGAGATGTGAGACTTATAACTTGTCATATTTGGAAATTAAATATTGAACACTACTAATCTTTAAGTGCAATACACTACCAATCTGTAAGTGCACTACACTCTTTTTAGCACCAGGACTTTATTTCTGATACTTACACTCTTCACTACTCATCCTGCCCTCACAGCTCACGTAAAGAGCATTTAAGGCAGGTTTATGAATGTCAACACTGCATATCTGAATGTAATAAAATCACACTTTTAATTTTGATTTAAGATCATTTTTGAGTAAGAAAACATTATATATAATATTTAAAACTAAATTGATTTTTTTCAGGATGAATCATAATTGGAATTTTTCTGGTACATACTAGAAGGAATGTATCATGAAAAATAAATTGCAAAAATGTAGAATACCTCCCTTTTTTTTTTTTTAATAAAGGATAGCTGATCCAATAGTTCTACACCCTCTCTCTGTATTTGAGGAACAAAGACTACATTTCACATTTGCTCTACATGAGGCAATGAATAAAAGATCACAGATAAAAGAAAACCAGTAAATCATCATTTGCATTGTATTGATGTTTACTGAGGTGTAAAATCCCCTCGAATTTAGATGTGCTATCACATTGTTATGAAGAAGGTGCTCTCTGCAAATAGTATGGGATTCAAAACACACACTTATATGTGAAGATTGATATGAGATGAGTGCTATCAGAAATGCACAAGAAAATAAAAAAGAAATCTTTATGTTATATTCTACTGTAAGAGATGTAGAATTTTCTCCGTTTTAAGCTTTCTAAAAACATTTTATATTAAAATACATATATATATTGACAAAAAATGGTTAATTTCTAAGAACACTTTTAAAAAGTAAAATGTGAAATTAAAGTAGGTTAAATTTCTTGATTTATTAAGAAATTAATGTATAAATTTAATTTTTTATTTTTACGAATTAAAATTTACAGGAATAAGTTATTCCCCAATCTATTTTCCAGATGTTGATGTTGAAACTTCAGAAGAAAAAGATCAAAAATTAAATCAGAGTCAATGAATATAACAGTCATTTAAACGTGTATTAACTAACATATTACCAATTTATAGGATTAGTATCTGCTAATGCTTTTCTCCCATTCCAGTGTAGAAAAGCAGCTTACAATTGATGCATGGCATTGCTACTTTGGTCTGTTTAACACTTAAATTATAAAACTTTATTGGGGGAAAAAGAGAGTGAGATTGTTAAGCTGAAGTTGAGAGTGAGGTAATGGAAATGTTGAAGGCATTGCTGTGAGTCAAATTATTCGTTGAAGGTTTAGGGAATTGCCAGGCATGAGAATAATTTGTACTGACTGAGAAGCAGATGAAGCAAGGAACAGTATAGAGACATAGACAGGAAAAATAATAATAGAAAAATAATTAAGGATTTCATAAAATCATAGAATGTTAGACTTGGAAGAGGTAATAGAAAAATGTTTTACATTATTTTTATTATTATTAATCAGTTTATTGAAGTATCATTTGCTAAAAGTCACATTTAAAAGGGTGAAGCTTGATGAACTTTTACAAATACATGCAACTCTGTTAATTGTCACTAGGATTAAGATAGAGAAATAGAAACATCTCAGAATCCTTCCTATGCCCCTTTCAGTCACTAACTTTCTTTAAATGTTACTATTATTCAAATTCTATTCACCTTAGAATATTTTATCCTGTTTTTAAATTTCATGGTTATATATTACTCAGTAGAACCTTTGAAACTTATTTATGTTTCATGTAGTATAATTCACTTACTTTCATTGCTCTATAATAATTTATTTTGAGGCATTTTTCACTGTGCGCACATTTTTGTGTATTGAAATTTCAAGCTGCTATATCTAGTACTGATATAAAGATTCTTGTGAATGATACTTCTGGACATAAAGTCTTATCTGTCTTTGGTATACACCTGTCTGTGCATACTAAATCACTTTAGTCATGTCTGACTGTTTGTGACCCTGTGGACTATAGTCCACCAGGTTCCTCTGTCCATGGGATTCTCCAGGTAAGGATATTGGAATTGGTTGTCATGCCCTTATCCAGGGAATCTTCCCAACCCAGGAACTGAACCCCCCATCTCTTATGTCTCCTGCATTGGCAGGCAGATTGTTTACCACAAATGCCACATGGGAAACACAGCATAAAACTAGGAGTGGAATTTACCAATTAGAGAAGAGGCAGAGAAATGAATTTTAACTCAAATTAGAACTTATAAACTATGAGTGCTAATCACATTCTTTATGAAACAATTGGGTTAACAAAAGAAAAAATTTCCATTTAAATGGAAATTTATATTGGTTATTTTTAATTTCTTTATACTTTCATTGAGAGTAAACCAAAGTAGATTTACATTTTCAGGTGTTAATTATTAAATAAAACTAAACATCATTATTTTAAGAATATCACTTTGCTTTCTGATCTTATGAAATTAACTTTTTCAAGTTTTTTGATTTAAAAGTAAATAACCTGTTTAAGGGAAATATAATTGGTAGAGTAAAATAACATGCCTATGTTTGTGGGATTTTCTTCAGTGCTTTTAATGGAGCATTATGAAATGGTAAGGGCTTCCCCGTTGGCTCAGCAGTAGAAGAATCTGCCTGCAACACAGAAACCATGAGACGTGGATTTGATCCCTGGGATGAGAACATCCCTTGAAGGAGGGCACAGCAACCCACAGCAGTATTCTTGCCAGGAAAATGTGATGGATAGAAGAGCCTGGTAGTATGCAGTCCATAGGGTCGCATAGAGTCCGACACAACTGAAGCAACTGAGTACGTATACAATGCAAAAGTAAAGCTATGTTCAATTTGGCATTAATTGTTGAATATCTATTTAATTTCCATGAATATGTACTTTATCTGAAGACCAATTAAATATGGACACATTAATGGTTAATATTAACCAGTAATATTTATCAACTGTTTATGCTACTAGCAGGTTAGCAGTTCCTTTGGTTATGCTATAAACTACTAAGCAAAAATGTTTCCTTAATTTCTGAAGTGTGATTATAAAATGGATTGTAATCAGATTACATTTTAAAGCTTACAATTTATAATATAAAACAAACATCGTTTGTTAGTCACAAGTTATCAGAATGGTATTATATAGTAGATATTAAAGTTTGTCACCAATGTCCTTAAACTCAGAAAATAGAGTAGAACATAATTACTACTTACTTAGATGGTAAAGCGTCTGTCTACAATGCAGGAGACCTGGGTTCGAACCCTGGGTCTGGAAGATCCCCTGGAGAAGGGAAATGACAATCCACTCCAGTACTATTGCCTAGAAAAATCCCATAGACAGAGGAGCCTGGTAGGCGACAGTCCATGGGGTCGCAAAGAGTTGGATACAACTGAGTGACTTCACTCAATTACTCAGAAAAAATATGATATAAGGAAGATATCTTGATATCTGTCAAAGGAAAGTAATATTAAACATTTATTAGCATGACTATTATAAAAACATACAGAAAATGGCAAGTGTTGGTGAGGATGTGGAGAAAATTGTTTATCCATGGCTAGTGGGAATATTAAATGGTGCAGCCACAGTGGCAAATAGTAGAGTGATTTCTAAAATAATTAATCATGGAATTACCATATGATCCAGCCACTTCACTTCTGATGCATACTC
Organism: Ovis aries; assembly: GCF_016772045.2. Taxonomy (NCBI): domain Eukaryota; kingdom Metazoa; phylum Chordata; class Mammalia; order Artiodactyla; family Bovidae; genus Ovis; species Ovis aries. The sequence continues at coordinate 148,422,418 of NC_056054.1, read as the reverse complement.
CCCCCTCCAAATTTAAAGCAGCTATTCAAATAAGTATTTGCATAGCCATGTTCATAGCAATATAATTTACCATATCCAAAAGATGGATGTAAGCCAAGTATTCAAGAATGAATTAATAGATAAAATGGGATACATACATACAGTTGAATATTATTGTCTTAAAAAGAAAGGAAAAACTTCTACAAAATAAATAAATCTTGAAAATAAGTAAAGAAAAAAAGAAAAGAAGTAAGTCACAAAGGACAAATATTGTTTGATTCCACTTGTTTGAGGTTCCTAGAGTAGTCATTCATTGGGACAGAAAGTAGAAGTGTGGTTAGAAAGGGACTGGAAGAGGAAAAAATAGGGAGTGAGTGTTTAATTGGTACAGTGTTATCTGGGGAAGATGAAAAACATTCCAGAGATGGAATGTAACGATGGCTGTACAACAATGTAAATGTACTTAATGGCACAGAACTGAACACTTAAAAATGGTTAAAGCAGTAAATTTATGTCATGTGTATTTTACTACACATTTTACAAAAAGGAAAATAAGTTTAACTTAATCGAAAATAAAGTAATTTACATTTTATTATGATTAGGGAAGGAAATACTTTAATTTTAAAGGTTTTTGTTGTTGCTTAACCAAGATTTGACCCAATTAATCATATTAAATGCAAGTCACTTGTATTAAATGCAAGAAGTAAAATTTATGTACTAGAAAAAATATCTGATTGTAATAATTACTACAATTAAAACTGTTTAGCAGTGTATGTAGTTGAACAATTAGGTATTACTTTTTATGTTCATTTCTCAAGGTAGTTATATTTTAATGCAAAGTATTTTTCCCTTCCGTTTGATGGGAAAGATGTCCATTAAAGGCTTCTTCCACTAAGAAAATGTCCCTATACCTGTCAGGCAGATGCCATTTTAAGCTTATGCTGATGAAATTATCTTGCCATTCTGGACTGCAGGAATACATGTTTTACAACACGCTTCCATGTACATCAGGTTGTTTAGAAAGGTTGGGATTATTTGCTTGCTTAATTGCTTGATTTTGGTTTTGATTTTTTTGATCAGTTATATCTTTTCTCACGTCAAAGCTTGGTCTCACACTTCTTTGTAATCTTTTATGTATATGACACAGTTAAAATTTTAACGAATTGATCGATATTTGAATACTTGAATGGCTAAACATTTACCACTAGTGCCACTTGGGAAGCCCTGTAGCTTTTTTGGAAATACCTCTTTATCACACTAAGGAAGATATCTTTTACTCTTTTAATTTGTTGACAGTTTGTTTTAGGAATGGATTCTAGATATCTTTAAAAAATTTGTTAACATCATGAATTATAGTGATTTTTTTTATTCTGGGATAAATATGCTGGGATAAACTCCAGTTATTACACATACTGTAATGAGCAAAAAGATTTCCTTGTGAGTGAAATAAAGTGAGAACTGGAAGAAACTCTACAAGAAAATCATTCATTTATTCGGTGACTGATAGAAATTTTAGTGTCTTAACATGTTATATTCTGAATACAAAAAAATTTCTGGAGCAGAGGTCAAAATCACTATCACAGGCCTAACAGTCATGGCTGCCCAACCCCGCCTTTCCCCTTTATTAGGTGGTGCTTTGAGTGTCAATTGGACCCCACATGTGCACAAAAGGGCATGGTGCCCAAAGGAAGAGAAACCAAATGATAAAATCTGGTTTCTTATATACATGTTTTCCCCTTATTAAGAGAGAAAAATAATCTCTGCTTAACGGAAATAAACTCTCTCCAGGAAGAGAAAAGAGAAGTCCCCTAAACTCTATCTCTTTGAAATATAAATACATGACTTTAGGAGGGAAGTGGGTGGAGAGATAAAATCAGTGTCTCCAGATTTACAACCCCTAAAAATGTCTTCATGATGCCAGGTTCCATTACATTCTGATATGGAAATACAGCTGGGAAGTTCAGTCTGTCCAAAGTTCTCATTATCAGTTTAGTCATCTTTTACATTCCAAGCTTATTTGCTAACCCAAGTTCCCACAAACTCAGAAAACTCTAGTTACGCAGAAGCGTAAGAGTATTTTCTCTATAGTCCCACAGTGAAGTGAAAGTGAAAGTCACACAGTCGTGTCCAACTCTTTGTGACCCCATGAACTATACAGTCCATGGAATTCCCCAGGCCAAAATACTGGAGTGGGTAGCCTTTCCCTTCTCCAGGTGATCCTCCCAACCCAGGGATCAAACCCAGGTCTCCTGTATTGCAGGCAGATTCTTTATCAGCTGAGCCACAAGGGAAGCCCAAGAATACTGGAGTAGGTAGCCTATCCCTTCTCCAGCGGATCTTCCCCACCCAGGAATCGAACTGAGGTCTCCGGTATTATAGGTGGATTCTTTACCAACTGAGCTATCAAGGAAGCCCGTGTACTCTTTTGCCAACCACTAATTCTATTATTGAAAGCACAAGAGGTTTCCAATAATTTATAAACCAATAACCTTTATAATTTGATTAAATTTTGCAAACTTTAAGTTGAGCTCTCCTCCCTTTATCACACACCTTGTTCAGACAGCATAATCCCTTACTATTATTATGTGTTGATTTTCAAACACTTGTATATGACACATTTGGTTGAATGGCGTAACTCCATGGCATCTTTGTTCAACTACTTCATGAATATTTGTTGTATAAGAAAACAAGACATAAAGGTCTTGCTTATCATATCACTGGACAAAATGAAAGTAATTGCCAAGATCATTTTAGTGTAGTATTCCATTTGCATTGAGTGAAATTAATGCTGTTATCTGTTATATAGGCTTCCCTGGTAGCTCAGATGGTAAAGCGTCTGCCTTCAATGCGGGAGACCTGGGTTCTATCCCTGGGTCGGGAAGATCCCCTGGAGAAGGAAATGGCAACCCACTCCAGGACTCTTGCCTGGAAAATCCCATGGACTGAGGAGCCTGGTAGGCTACAGTCCATGGGATGACTAAGAGTCAGACACAACTGAGAGACTTATGTTATATATTGCCAAAGCAAATTGCAGTTCATATTTACTTTGAAAACTTAGAATGAGGAAGACATATTTTAAGGGTATTTTGTGGGAAATAAGTTGCTGTAAAATATATTTCACTGTTTAATTAAAGCACTGCAAACTAACATCTATTCATGCATTAGACATTTTTAGCTTCCAAGTATGTATCTCACTGTGGTTGTCTGTGAATTAGTGTAGGAAACTGAACTACCAGTAGTCATACACAATTAGAAAATTCTTCAGATTTGGAGGCTGAAGCCATCTTTATGATTATCTTATCAAACACATCTATTTTACTGATGTGCAACTGAGTTCTCAGAGAATTTAAGCGATTCAGGTTAAGAAATGATCTTATAGTAATATTCTGAGATTACTTATTAAAATAAGCCAGTATTTCCCCCAGAATTACTTTTTTTTATTTAAATTTATTTATTTTAATTGGAGGCTAATTACCTTACAATATCATATGATTTTGATTCATTACTGTGTCTTTAATACTTTGACTTATATGCATGTGGTACTTGTATAAAGTATAAAACTGTTTTATATCTAAAAGGGTTTTGTTTTTTTTTTCCCCAACCTTCCAGTATTTCTATAGAAATGAAAAGATGCTTGCTCCTTGGAAGAAAAGCTGTGACAAAACTAGACAGCCTGCTAAAGAGCAGAGACATGACTTTATCAAAGTTGGTCCATATAGTCAAAGCTATGTTTTTTTCCAGTAGTCATGTATGGATGGGAAAGTTGGATTGTAAAGAAGGCTGAACACCGCAAGAATTGATGCCTTCAAAATGTGGTGTTGGAAAAGACTCTTGAGAGTCCCTTGAACTGTAAGGAGATCAAACCAGTCAATTCAAAAGGAAATCAACCTTTACTGATCATTGAAAGGACCGATGCTGAAGCTGAAGCTCAATATTTTGGCCACCTGATGCAAAGCACCAACTCATTGGGAAAGACCCTGATGCTGGGAAAGATTGAAGGAAGGAGGACAAAGGGACGACAGAGGACAAGATGGTTGGATGGCATCACTGACTTAATGCACATGAATTTGAGCAAAGTCTGGGAGATGGTGGAGGACAGGGAAGCCTGGTGTGCTGCAGTCCATGAGGTCAAAAAGAGTCAGACATAACTGAGCAACTGAACAACAACAATTTCTATAGAAACATTTCAGCAGAATTACACTGGTTTAATTTTTGGTTTTTCAACAATGGGTAGTATTTATGTAAGCCACACTCGTCTCCATCCCCACTCCAGAATATTCTTTTTAAGAACCAGCATGGTCAGATTTAGAAATTCCAAGTCAGGCCTCAGGAGAGTCTTGCACTACCAGGCAGTACCTCGATCCATTTTTCACTAGTCTTTGGGCAGCTCCAGCCTCATCATCCTCTGTATTACATCAGGAAGCAGATTTTTCTTAAAGCACACACTTTCCTATATTGTTTTCAGTGGTATATGCATGTGCTTCTTTCTGGCTTCTGAAAGAAAGTCCCCATTTCCTGATTAACTTCATCGCAGGATTCAGTTAAGAAATTTATGACAATCAGTGCATACTCTCTTCATGTCAATCAATGTTTTGTGTGTCTTGCATTAGCAGAATCAATGCAGGCATGCTGTGAGACTACTCAGCTCACCATCTCTCCAATTCCCAGTTGATGACCAAGTAATTTGATTTTCTGCCAGGAAAGAGTACCCTAGAACTTAGGCTAAATTTAAACCTTTGTGCTGCTGTAATATGAAAAGCCAACTTGTAAAAGGCTCTAGAATATAAAACTACTTTCATTAAACTGCAAAGCTCATTATTCCTACCTGATGCCTCTATCTCATGGTTTGCTTTGGGCAATAGCCAAGCTGTCATTTGTTGCCCTTCAGTGGCTGGACAAAGACCCATTTCCTCTGATAAATTTTTCCCACCAGCTTATTTCTTCCTCTCTTAAGGTTCTCCTTTTATTTAAATTATTTTTCACTCATAACTCTGTTGATTCCATGGTTAAATTCTGTTTAATATATTGCCCACAAATCCTTTTTAACTCATGATGAATTTTCTCTCTTGTGCAGTCTCCCTGATTTTCTCTACCTACCTCCTATTCACTGAAATGTTCATTCATTCATCAGGAGTATATAAGTTATGATTATACCCAAAAAATGAATTAAATGAAAGAAACTAGGTGGAGAGAGAAAGTGGGACACAAAGAGATGAGAAAAGTAAATAGAGGAATAAAATTAAGGCAAAAGTTGATTCAGAAATAGCTATCTATGATAAGCTATACATTTGTTTTTAACGTTCTAATTCCTCTTTGAGAATGTAAATAGTTATGTTATTCATGGTCCTCATAAGATAAAAAATAAGATGAATCAGAAGCTGAATTCTCTCAGTTAGAAACCCGAAAAATAATATATTTTCTATTTGTGCTCACAGAAAAAGTATAGTTCAGCAAATCACATTTCTACAGCATATATTGGATTATGTGTGTAAGATATAAAATATACCATGTAAGACAATAATTTTAGATACATTTCTATTAATGCAGAAAAATATAACATCACTGAAATTCAGAAAAAAAAATCTAAGAAAGAAACAGAACAAAACAATTCAGTCAAGAAACTCCCAAAACCAAGTCTAATGCAGAAGATAATCAGATCCAGGTGTGGGATGGAAAATACTAGCCATCTACCTCCCTTACTGACATTGTCTCCATTGCTGATGGTACATCTCTTTCACTGATTGTTAAATCCTGTTGCCTGGGTTCATAAGTGGCCCCAGGGGACCACTTGGTAACCAACTGAGCCTGGAATTTGAAAAAAGCCTGGATGCTATTAATTTACACAAGCCATAGATGCTCTGCATATTCTTCAGGCAATATTTCATAAATGTCATTTTTCTTTACTGACCCTGTATATGTAATGAGAGGAAGTGACAAATATCTACAGTGACACTATTCTAAACTGCATTTTAGTAAGGATTCAGTCTTATCATTCTTCTCTGTGAATGGAAATAAATTTATTTTTAAAATGTGGAAGCCTAAATGACAAGACATATGCTTTAGTATAAAGCCACTTCAACATTGCTCTCAGGTGTAATAAGAAAGTACTTCCAATACAACATCTTAAAATCTTAAAAATTTTATTTCTTTCTTTTTTGGTGGGGAGAAATGGGAGGCATTGACTGACAAATTATGAAAGATATATGTAAATGCAAAATGCAAAAAGCAATCAAGAATAGCCAAGGGAATTTTAAAGAGTAAAAGGAAGAAAGTTGGAAGAATCACATTCTCTGCATGAAGACCAATGATAAAGCTATATTAATTAGGTCAGTATGATATTGATAAAAGAATTTAAAAATTGATCAGTTGTATAGCATGAAAACTCTAGTACTCACATGTCAGTGATTAATATATGATAAATATGATGCTGAAAAATAATGAAAAAAGATAATATTTTCAAGAAACGGTGCTAGGTCAATTGACTGTTCATATGGAAAAAATTTAATCTTGACCTCTACCTCAAAATTAAAACAAAAATAATTTCCAGATAAAGTGTGAATCTAAATTAGAAAGTTAAAATATAAAGTTCCTAGTAAATATATATATATATATACATACATATATATATATATATATATATATGATAATATCTACCACAACTTGGAGTAGACAAATATTTTTAAAACTGAAGACTAGGCACAGAGGGAAAAAAATGATAAAATTGACAGCATTCATATTATGTACTCTATTCATTAAAAAAAGAATCCGTTCTAAAGAGATGAATGTAACTGGAGCCTATTATACAGAGTGAAGTAAGCCAGAAAGAAAAACACCAATACAATATACTAACGCATATATATTTAGAAAGAAAGTAATGATAACCCTGTATGCGAGACAGCAAAAGAGACACAGATGTATAGAACAGTCTTTTGGACTCTGTGGGAGAGGGCGAGGGTGGGATGATATGGGAGAATGGTATTGAAACATGTAAAATATCATATATGAAATGAATCTCCAGTCTAGGTTTGATACATGATACAGGTTGCTCCAGGCTGGTGCACTGGGATGATCCAGAGGGATGGGATGGGAGGTAGGTGGGAGAGGGCTTCAGGATGGGGAACACATGTACACTCATGGCGGATTCAAGACAATGTATGGCAAAACCTATACAATATTGTAAAGTAAAACAAATTAATTAATTTCAAAAATAAATAAAAATAAAAATTATCTATAAATTAGGAACTACTTAACTCAAAATTCTTCATCAAAGAAGTGATAGGTAAGTTAAGACTGGGACAAAATATTTGTTATACATTTCTCTGACAAAAAAATACATTCAGAATATTATGTATAAAGGATTCACTCAATTTAGTAAGGAAAAGACAGAAAATTCAGTTTAAAAATGTAAAAGAGTTGAATATGCATCTCTCAAAATAGGATATCTAAATAAACAATAAATATTTTATTCATTAAGAAACTTCATTATTCATTAAGATAATGAAAGAGCAGGAATAGGCTGTGGACTATGACACCTAATCTAGGGAAGCACTCACTTTCAGAGTCAAGCAAATGTCAAGTAACAGTTCAGTTCAGTCACTCAGTTGTGTCCAACTCTTTGTGAACCCATTGACTGCAGCACACTAGGCTTCCCTATTAATCACCAACTCCCGGAGCGATCAAATCGGTGACACCATCCAACCATCTCATCCTCTGTTGTCCCTTTCTCCTCCTGGCTTCAATCTTTCCCAGCATCTTTTCTAAAGAGTCAGTTCTTCACATCAGGTGGCCAAAGTATTGGAGCTTCAGTTTCAAAATCAGTCCTTCCAATGAACATTCAGGACTGATTTCTTTTAGGATTGAATGGTTTGATTCCTTGCAGTCCAAGGGACTCTCAAGAGTCTTCTTCAATACTACAGTTCAAAAGCATCAATTCTTTAGCACTCAGCTCTTTTTATGGTCCAAGTCTCACATCCACACATGACTACTGGAAAAACCATAGCTTTGACTAGATGAAATTTTGTGGGCAAAGTAATGTCTCTGCTTTTTATTATGCTGTTTAGGTTGGTCATAGCTTTTCTTCCAAGGAGCAAGTGTCTTTTAATTTCATGGCTGAAATTACTATCTGCAGTGATTTTGGAGCCCAAGAAAATAATTTCTGTCATGGTTTCCATTGTTTCCTCATCTATTTGCCATGAGTGATGGGACTGGGTGCCATGAGCTTCGTTTTTTGAAAGTTGAGTTTTAAGCAAGCTTTTCACTATCTTCTTTGACTTTCATCAAGAAGCTCTCTAGTTCCTCTTCGCTTTCTGCCATAAGGGTGGTGTCATCTGCATGTCTGACGTTAATTATATTTCTCCCAGCAATCTTGATTCCAGCTTGTACTTCATCCAGCCCAGCATTTAGCATGATGAACTCTGCATATAAGGGTGACAATATAAAAAATACTAGTTTCAATTTTGAAACTATTTTTTGCATCTACTCATGCATATCCTTTGAATCAGCAATTCTTTGATACATATCCAACAAAAATAAGATTACTATATTCACAAAAGACAAGTGCATGAATATTTATAGGAGCATTATTTGCAAAGTCAGGACACTCAAAATTGTTATCAACATAAAAATGGATAAAAAATTATGATATAGGAATGAAATGGAATACTGTACAGTAGTGAGAATTTTGAACTACAACTGCACACAGGAAACATGAAAAAATCTTATAATGTAGAATGACAAAAGACAGACACAAAGAAATATGTACTGAATTATATATGTTTCAACAACAAGTAAAGCTAATCTGTAGCCAGGATATTGGCCAACCTTAAAAAGAGATATTGTTGGAAGGGGCCAGTGTGGTTTCTGAGATGCTGCTAATATTTTGCTTATTAACAGAGTGCTGATTACATAGATGAGTTCACAGTGTGGATACTCATTGATTTACACATTTATCTAACATACTGTTGCTCACTTGCTCCCTTGTGTCCAACTCTGCAACCCTATGAACTCTAACTCACCAGTCTCGTCTGTCTATGGAATTCTCCAGGCAAGAACACTGGAATGGATGGATCAATCGATGACAGAAATTGTGAATCAAGTATCAAAGCAAAAGCTGGGACACCAAGTACAAGTATTGGTGCTTGAGCTGTCCCGCAATGATGAGGATGGTGAAGATGCGGAGGTTCCCTATGTATGATACAGCATTCGCTAGTTCCTTTATGTTCTTCTTCCATGTTTTCAGTCAACTCAACTTTCTGGCAAAAGCTGAGCCTTATGTCCTTTTGAGAACTTCTTGTTGCTGCTTTCTCTGTTTAACATTGGAATTCTTAATAAAGAGGCATTAATCAAAAAAATAAATAAATAAAAGAATACTGGAGTGGGTTGCCATTTCCTCCTCCAGAAATCTTCCTGACCAAGGATCAAACATACTATTTTTTGTGTCTTCTGCATTGGCAGGGGTGTTCTCTACCACTAGTGCCAAGTGGGAAACCCATAATGTACTTTATAATTGCATATTCAATTTAAAGGGTATACCAAATAAGTAAGAAAACAAACAATTCATATTAGAAGTGCTTGAAAAGAAACTATACTAAGAGAATATCTGAAAGCCTGAATGTAGTATCTACACAAAAAAACTTTACCAGTAAGTTTCAATATGACTGGAGGCATTCATATGTCATCAAATTGTCTCACATTTTGCACATTTTGACAGGCTTTCATCTATAAACTTCTTTTATAGACATCTCATCATCAAATTTTTAAACTTGGCCTTTCAAAGTCTCTAAATATGCTAAGTTGATGATAGACAATTAAGCAGATTAGTAACATAATAAATATTAGTACTGCTCATTCATAGCCATTTTGCTTTTTTCCTAATTACCTACTTTGTTGTCAAATTTTCCAATTAAGAAATCACAGTCAGATGTTCAGAATGACAAGGAGTAAAATAATGCAGGTCAAATTCACTCTAAACCACACAAAGGACAGTTTTACAAAATATGAGGACTGGAGACTTCCCTGGTGGCACAGTCCTCAATGCAGGCCACATGGGTTAGGTCTCTGGTGCAAATCACATGCTGAAGAGCAACTAAGCCCATGTACCGTAATTACTGAAGCTATACTCCAGAGGCTGAGAGCCACAACTACTTAGTCTGTGTGCTTCAAGTACTGAAGCCCATGCACCTAGAGCCTGTGTTCCGCAACAGGAGAAGCCACTGCAATGAGAAGACCATGTGCAGTGCAACAGAGAGTAGCCCCTGCTCATCACAACTACAGAAAGCTTGAGTAAAGCAACACAGTCTCAGTGGAATAAAAAATAAATAAATTTTTAAAAAATACAAGGACTGAATGAAATATATTCATCAGTATAAAATTAGCTGCTTTCTATACAATACATTGGAAATAAGCATCCCAAAGAAAGGCAATGCCAAACAATGTTCAAACTTCCACACAATTGCACTCATCTCACACGCTAGTAAAGTAATGCTCAAAATTCTTCAAGCCAGGCTTCAGCAATACATGAACCATGAACTTCCAGATGTTCAAGCTGGTTTTAGAAAAGGCAAAAGAACAGGAGACAAATTGCCAACATCTGCTGGATCATGGAAAAAGCAAGAGAGTTCCAGAAAAAAAAAACATCTATTTCTGCTTTATTGACTATGCCAAAGGCTTTGACCATGTGAATTACAATAAACTATGGAAAATTCTGAAAGAGATAAGAATACCAGACTACCTGACCTGTCTCTTGAGAAATCAGTATGCAGGTCAAGAAGTAACAGTTAGAACTGGACATGGAACAACAGACTGGTTCCAAATCAGGAAAGGAGTACATCAAGGCTGTATATTGTCACCCTGCTTATTTAACTTATATGCAGGCTACATTGTGAGAAACGCTGGGCTGGATGAAGCACAAGCTGTAATCAAGATTGCTGGGAGAAATATCCATTACCTTAGATATGCAGATGATACTACCCTATGGCAAAAAGTGAAGAACTAAATAGCCTCTTGATGAAAGTGAAAGAGGAGAGTGAAAAAGTTGGCTTAAAGCTCAACATTCAGAAAACGAAGATCATGGCATCTGGTCCCATCACTTCATGGGAAATAGATGGGAAACAGTGGAAACTGTCAGACTTTATTTTGGGGGGCTCCAAAATCACTGCAGATGGTGACTGCGGCCATGACATTAAAAGACACTTACTTCTTGGAAGAAAAGTTATGACCAACCTAGATAGCATATTCAAAAGCAGAGACATTACTTTGCCAACATAAGTCCATCTAGTCAATACTATGTTTTTTCCAGTGGTCATGTATGGATGTGAGAGTTGGGCTATAGAGAAAGCTGAGTGCCAAAGAACTGATGCTTTTGAACTGTGGTTTTGAAGAAGACTCTTGAGAGTCCCTTGGACCACAAGGAGATCCAACCAGTCCATCCTAAAGGAGATCAGTCCTGAGTGTTCATTGGAAGGACTGATGTTGAAGCTGAAACTCCAATATTTTGGCCACCTGATTGGAAGATCTGACTCATTTGAAAAGACTCTGATGCTGGGAAAGACTGAGGGCAGGAGGAGAAAGGTACAACAGAGGATGAGATGGTTGGATGGCATCACCAACTCAATGGACATGAGTTTGGGTAAACTCCTGGAGTTGGTGATGGACAGGGAGTCCTGGAGTGCTGCAGTCCAATGGATTGCAAAGAGTCAGACAGGACTGAGCGACTGAACTGAACTGAACTGAACTGAAGCACCTGACATTTGCATAGTAATCAATACAGAAGCATCCTATGGTTTACACATATTTAGATAAAATCCATTTAGAATTAGGATTATTATCAGGGAATATTGGTCACAAAACAAACAAGGTAAGCTAGGATCCCAAAATACCACCCTTATTATTGACAAAATAAGTTAAAGAGATAAATTTTAAAAGTGTGAGCATAGAGAAAATGAGGTACTAAGGGAATGGCTACCCAACTCCAGTATTTTTGCCTAAAGAATTCCATGGACAGCAGAGCCTGGTGGGCTACACTCCATGGGGTCACAAGGAGTCAGACACAACTGCCTGACTAGTAAGAGGCTTTTTAGAGGTAAAAAAAAATAAAACCAATAGAGTTAGGAAGTCAAAATAAAGGCTCAACTAATCAGAAAACAAAGAATGGAAGGGGTTGATGTTTTATATAAATTACATAAATCAAAGCATGCGTTTTTGGGAAAATCAAGTCCTGTGCCCATTAACCTAGTTTCCTGAGACCATTAATAATCTGTAAATAAGCAGTGTCATGAAGCTTAAATTGTTTTATCTCTTCTGCTGCTGCTGCTGCTAAGTCACTTCAGTCATGTCCGACTCTATGCGACCCCATAGACGGCAGCCTACCAGACTTCCCCATCCTTGGGATTCTCCAGGTAAGAACACTGGAGTGGGTTGCCATTTCCTTCTCCAATACATGAAAGTGAAAAGTGAAAGTGAAGTCGCTCAGTCGTATCCGACTCTTAGTGACCCCATGAGCCGCAGCCTACCAGGCTCCTCCATCCATGGGTTTTTCCAAGCAAGAGTGCTGGAGTGAGGTGCCATTGCCTTCTCTTTATCTCTTCTACATACTGGAATTGCTTTGATTGATACTAAGAAGGAAACACGGGTTTGTTCAGTTCCTTAGCAATGCTCCTGAGTAGAATAGTGATGCCAGTGTTGTAACCACCTATGACTATCAGAGAAGATTCTCCCTCTTCTTTGTGGCAACCAAGAAGATTGAGTCCATTTGGTATAAAAGGTAAAGAAAGGCTTTGTCAAGACAGACAACAGAGTCTGTGTAAATTAAACAAACTATAACGTCTTGACTTGGAGCATGACTCCAAGGAGATAGGTTACCTGAACAAAATTAGCACTTTAACAGTAGCTCTTCATCACTAGAGAATTATCATGTGACCCACATTTATCCACAGGAAAATGTTTCCCACAGTATTTAATGATGTTAAGTGAAATTGTTAGTCACTCAGTCATGTCCTACTCTTCGCAACCCCATGGACTGTACCCTGCCAGGCTCCTCTGTCCATGGAAGTCTTAAGCAAGAATACTGTAGTGGGTTGCCATTTCCTTCTCCAATGGATTTTCCTGACCCAGGTGTTGAAACCGGGTCTCCTGCATTGCAGGCAGATTCTTTACTAAGTTACCAGGGAAGTTCTCATCCAAATATATTTTCTCACTTGTTTTCTAATAGTTTATACTACATTATAATTAGCTATATATCTACAAGTTTTGAAGGCTAGGATTACTTGTGTGTGCTGTATTCTCTCTATATAACCTATTAAGTGGCAATCAGTTCAGTTCAGTTCAGTCGCTCGCTCAATCGTGTCCAAGTTTATGCGACCCCATGAACTGCAGCATGCCAGGCCTCCCTGTCCATCACCAACTCCCGGAATTCACCCAAACTCTTGTCCATTGAGTCGATGATGCCATCCAGCCATCTCATCCTCTGTCGTCCCCTTCTCCTCCTGCCCCCAATCCCTCTCAGCATCAGAGTCTTTTCCAATGAGTCAACACTTCACATGAGGTGGCCAAAGTACTGGAGTTTCAGCTTTAGCATCAGTCCTTCCAAAGAACACCCAGGACTGATCTCCTTTAGAATGGACTGCTTGGATCTCCTTGCAGTCCAAGGGACTCTCAAGAGTCTTCTCCAACACCACAGTTCAAAAGCATCAATTCTTCGACTCTCAGACTTCTTCACAGTCCAAATTTCTCATCCATACATGACCACTGGAAAACCATAGCCTTGACTAGATGGGCCTTTGTTGGCAAAGTAATGTGTCTGCTTTTGAATATGCTATCTAGGTTGGTCATAACTTTCCTTCCAAGGAGTAAGTGTCTTTTAATTTCATGGCTGCAATCACCATCTGATTTGGAGCCCCAAAAAAATAAAGTCTGACACTGTTTCCACTGTTTCCCCATCTATTTCCCATGAAGTGATGGGACCAGATGCCATGATCTTCATTTTCTGAATGTTGAGCTTTAAGCCAACTTTTTCACTCTCCTCTTTCACTTTGATGAAGAGGCTTTTTAGTTCCTCTTCCCTTTCTGCCATAAGGGTGGTGTCATCTGCATATCTGAGGTATTTGATATTTCTCCCGGCAATCATGATTCCAGCTTGTACTTCTTCCAGCCCAGCGTTTCTCATGATGTGCTCTTCACATAAGTGGCACTGCTGCTGCTGCTGCTGCTGCTGCTGCTGCTGCTAAGTCGCTTCAGTTGTGTCCGACTCTCTGCGACCCCAGAGACGGCAGCCCACCAGGCTCTGCCATCCCTGGGATTCTCCAGATATGAACACTGGAGTGGGTTGCCATTTCCTTCTCCAATGCATGAAAGTGAAAAGTGAAAGTGAAGTCACTCAGTCATGTCTGACTATTTGCAACCGCATGGACTGAAGCCTGCCAGGCTCCTCCATCCATGGGATTTTCCAGGCAAGAGTACTGGAGTAGGGTGCCATCACCTTATCCGATAAATGGCACTAGTAGGTGTTAAATAAATATTCATTTAATTAATATTGTGGAATGTTGAAAAAACTTTTATTTGAATATTTTATTATATTCAAATAATGAAAATTTCAAAACAAATCAATTTTCTTGTTAGTTGCCATTTTTTCACTTTATATAGGCTGTAGTGAAAGAACTACTCAGTGTTCGATAAAATTGCCTATGTTAGAAAGATAAAATTCATTTGGTTTTTATTTTATCCCAGAAAGTTAAGATAAATTTCTGTTTATATATTACTTAATGAGTTTTAACTGCTTTCCATTTGACTGACCACATTGACATATATATATACACATATATATATATTTAATAGAAAATTGTATAGGTATTTTAATGTTTATATATGAATATTTCTATGCTCCACACATATATGTATGCCTTGATGCAGCTGAATTTAAAATGAAGTGTTTTAATCAGTAGCGTGTGTGCTCAGTCACTTTCAACTCTTTGGGAACCCCAAGGACTGTAGCCTGCCATCCTCTGTTCATGGCATTTCCCAGGCAAGAATACTGGAACGGGTTGCCATTCCCTTCTCTAGGGGATCTTCTTGACCCAGGGATGGAACCCATGTCTCTTGTGTGTCCTGCGTTGTCAGGCGGATTCTTTATCACCTGGGAAGCCCTTTAACAATAGCGTCAGTAGAAAGTTTCACTACAACAAAATGACATACCACAGATCAGGGCCTAAAACTGCTTTGACTTCAATAGCTACTGCTTGCCATTGGGCAGATTGCCCGAAGCAGTAAGTAGAGCTAGAAAGAACTGTTTCTGCAATTCATGTGATTTGTGTCATTGCTGAGAGAGGTATTCTTATCCTTACATTTCTATAGCTAACTCTATTCGGCTTGAATTCTCTCCAGTCCTTTGTAAGCAATGTAGCCTTTTCTAGTTCCCTCTGAGAACAGTCTGAAGGGCTTTTTCCTTCCTGGATATGCTAGCCATAGTTGTGGAAAAGCTGCAAAGCCATTGCATTCTTAGTACTGACGAGACACATCTCCTTTACAATTTTCTGCATGATAAATTCTTAACATTTCCTATGGGCAAAAACCACAGGAAACTGTGTAAGGGGAAAATTATTTCACTGTTATTTTCTTTTCATCTAGGTGGAAAATTCTTCTCTACCAGCCCATTGATATTCAGACCATTTCAGACCAGAATTCTCTGAGATAATTATTTTGTTCCTAAGTGAACAATAGATATTATATATTTATACATATATATATATTTAGTATGCAGTGAATGGACTGTCCCACAGTTACAAAATATATACTTAACTTATGCTTAATTGTTTTAAATATGTGCTCTATTGCTCAAGAGACTAAAGTGTGGTAGGGGGAACAATGAAGTTATCCTTAGAGAACCATAACAATTTTGGCTTACCTCATTGTTCTGTCCATCCAGAGATCAAAGTGCAAGACAGATAAAGTGAATATTTTAAGAGGGAAAATGTCTTGTGATTGGGCATGCCAGCCAGATCAGCAAACCTCAGATTCTACCTAGTTATATGAAGGAATGGTGATTACATGTACCTCAGGGGTTTTGTTTGTATTCTGATAACACAGTCAGACAGGAGCTATAGCCTTCTCAATGAGACTCAGTGAATCTCCCAGAGGCATATGCTAAGGGCAACTCTGAGAAGAACATGATATCATATCATCAGCACAAATTCATAATTCCACAAACCCCACGTTATGCATCTTCCTTTATTGGAGGTCACAATGAACCTCTTTTGTCTGTATACACAGCATGATTTTTAGTTACATAATTCACAGCAGGGAAAGAAGTAACACAATTTACCTGAAAAAGTTAATGGCTTTCTTGGACACCTAATTTAAACCATTCATCTTTCTGGTTGAAACTATGCCTGTAAAGAGTTAGTATAAAAGCTAAAGTTATAGCTCAGAAGTTCAATATGCTTCCAAGAGCACTTAATGCTCAAACCGACTAAAAGTGTTTTTATGGAGATCAATGGGCAATTCACTCCTTTCTTGCATTTTATTTTTCCTATGAAGTGGAGTGGTGGTGCAGTTCCCCATAATATTTAAGACGCATAACAATCTTTGTTAAAATCTATACACTGATGAAATCTTTCAACAAAATGTGTACACTGGGTATAGGTTGATATAGGAGGTTATAAAGGCAGTTGGACATTCAGTGTCTTTTATGGGCTCAAAGCCAAGGAAAATGAATTTTAACTCATTACTGCAAATTCAAAAAGACATATTTAAGAGAGAAGGGAGGGTGACTTTCCTGAAGGACCCTCACTTGCCAGGAATTCCATTTCTAAGCCACAGCCACTCAGATTTTTAGGCTCAGGAATGTAATTGTCGGGGCACCCTGAGTTCCTCAATCCCCAGAGCATTAAGTCAGACTTGCCACAATCACAAGAGTCTAATTTACAAGACAACCAAGTGAGACCTAATTATTATTAAATAAAACATATAGCTATCAAGAGGAATGAATACTTCTATTTACTGATCAGCATATTCTTTCCCTGTAGGCAAGTTAAATTATAATTGTATGATTTCACAGTCAACATGGGAATAAAGCAAGAGCAGTTAATTGGGTATTTTATTGCCTAATGTCATCAAGTCCTGAGACTGTGAAGTATTTGTCTCAACACAGATGCAGCAACAATGGTCAGTCTCTCCTGAATGGAAGCTAGGGTTCAGATGGAAAGTCCCTAGCAACATTCCCAAGGAATAGAAATATAAATAAGTTGATAGTGTTTAGCATGCTGCATTAGATATGAATATGCATCTATTTAACAAGGTGGGCTACAGTCCATGGGGTCTCAAAGAGTCAGACAAGACAAGACTAAACCAACTTATCACAACACAAAGTCATTTAACTAAAATTGCCAACTGAGAAAGCCAAAGAGGTCAGAAATCTAAAAGGACAAAGAAGGAAAAAATCCCTGAGTATACACCAAAAGCATACAAATTGGGAAGAAATCATATGACAATAAGAAAAATTTAAGAGAAAGATTGTTAGATCAAGAGAAATTGCTTGAGCAATGAAGATTCAGGGGAGAAGGAAATCCATTCAAAATTTCAACACGTTTTTAACAAATGCATATTAGGACTGATTGCTATGCTTACATTCTGGGGTTCAGCACTACGACATCAATGTTAGTTGATACTGGTTTAGCTTAGTATCTGTTTCTCAACCCTAGCTTAAAAAAAATAATAATAATAATATCTATTTTATCCCAAAGATACTTTTCTCTGTATGAAACTATCATCAGATTTCCTATCTGCCTCACATTCTATTATTTATTTATTTCCTTTCTTATAATCCTGTTTTCTGAGTGGGTGCATGCTCAGTTCTGTCCAATTCTTTATGATGCCACAGACTTTAGCCTGCCAGCCTAGAATTTTCAGGAAAGGATACTAAAGCAGGTTGTATTTCCTACTCCAGGGAATCTTTCTTATCCAGGGATGGAAAACATATCCTTTGTGTCTCCTGCATTGGCAGGAGGATTATTAACTGCTGCACTACCCAGGAAGCCCATCTTAGCTTATTACTAATCCTAATGTGCCATTGTCCTACTGACAACAGGTTAAGAATCTAGAGACTGAACTTTCTCTGGAGATTTATCTATGGACCTCAACACTTGGCTTCAATTCCAGCCTCTCCTTGTCCATTCTAAGTAATGGGGTAATATTCAGCAGTTCCAAGATGTGCTCCAGATGGGTGAGTATGGCATTAACATAGTAATTCATTGAGGAAATATTTTTTTTTTTCCCTGTATGATTGGACAGACAGAGCCATTTGAAACACTCCATCTAGAGTAACTTGGCTTTAAATTTTCTGTTATATTACCTTAGGGTCCATCAAAGCTCTAAGGTAATATAATATTAAAATGATAAAAAGAACAATAATTCTTCTGAGGTCACTGGTACCTCAGAGGTGGCTGTGCGTGCTGCAATATTTGTGCTTCCTACATTTAAAGTCCCTGTAGTAATATTCTCTAGTGAGCTAAGACCTGCTGTTTCCTATCTACCAACACCGCAGTTGTCTCTTCACAATATTGTGTATCATTTTACTCACAAAACCAGATTAGCATTAATTCATCATCAGGAGAGTTTCTGATTGATACATAGAGAAATGTAAGGGTTGATTTTTTCATTTGTAATTCATGCAAATTCATCATGTTCAAATGTTGCTTCACTGGGTAATATGAAATAACATTAAGAACCAAGGGTCTATAACAAAATTTTCCAGACACTCTTCATTTAAGGTTGTTTATTTTGAATGGTAGGGATTTCTGCCATATTTTAAAATTAAATTACTATTCTTATGCTTTAAGTCATTTGGCAGTAGACTCAAGGTATATGTTTTCTATTATAGATTTTCTTTCCTAAGTTATTGTTTAGGTATAAACATTTCATAGAGAGATTTTATCTGTATTACATAAGAGTAAAGTTACTATAAATTGATTAGGTAGGCTGTATAAAATCTCGTCAACTCTACCATCTAATAGAATTTATTTAGTGTAAATTCCCTTAGACTGTTTGAACATTTTGTTCAGATTTTGAATGTTTCAATAGTTTTCAATGCTGAGTTGCAGAAGTGTTTCTGAGTGTGTAGTTGACTTTTGCTGTTTCTGGCCTCCAGGCTTCTATGATCCATCCATGGCAATACATAATTTCCTTCTGGAACATCATCTCTTCCATACCATGTACACTATAGTAGTGGAAATGCAAAGCAAAATATTGTTTTCTCTCATTGTGGAAGGGAATGAAATGCCTGGAAGCTCCTGACATCTGATTCCTTCTGTAAATGTCAATCTCCAGTTGAATTTCAAGCATCCCAGCGGTGGCTCTTGGGTCTGCATGATGACCTTCTGTCTGTTCCAAGCCTGGTTCTCAATTTTTATTTTCAGTGGTAGTTGTTAACCTTTTATGCAATCTTATCTTTCCACTTTTTGTTTGTCAGTTAGGGTCATTCTGCAAGGTCATACTTGCAGCCAAAGTACCCTGAATCATGTAGTGGAAAGTTTAAGAGCAGAGTTTGATATTGTAATTTTTTATTTATTACATATTTTGAGTCTAGTTTAAAGATAAAGAATGTAGTTCAATGCTAATGTGTCTGAACTCCATCCCAAAATGTTTAACATTTTTCCTTCCCTTCTTAGTGTTTCAACAGACTCAAAGTTAAAAACAGTAATTCCCAAGCACATAAAGCAAGATGCTAAATCATCTATGCAGTCAATGCCAAATCACTGTGGTAGCAATTCATGCATTACACAGTATCTACCTCTGAGCTATTTGAAAAACTTGGAGAGTGGGGACTATTTTGGAGAGAATTGTCAGTGTGTTGTGAATCAAACATATATATACACACACAAAGGGTGGTAATTTTTTCCCCTATTGCCTCAGGCAAAGTAAAGCATTAGAATCAGTTCTTGTAGAGCTTAATAAATGTTATCTGAAATTTAGAGGAGAAAAAGACCCTAAATATAAATTTAAATATATATATATATATATATATTGGAAATTTGAAAGGGGTAATTAGCTTTTATGCATCCATTTCAGGGAATACTGTTTAGTTATTTAAGAGATGCCACATAATCATTTATACAGAAATCCCCATAAAATATTTGTAAATAAAAATCAACTATCAACGATTTTGCTGGATATTCATAATGCATGTATACAAATAATTTTTTAGCAAAATTGTAGAATAAAATAAACAAAGATGAAGTGCAAGTTGTCCCAATGTTTTTCTCTATTAATTTATACTTGTTTAATTTTTGTTTAGCCAAAATTTTAGCTTTTCTACATAATGAATTTTATATGTGAAAATACATAAGTTTATTTTTAAGGCAGTTGGCATTTTAAAAAATATGTAAAATTTTAAAATAGTCAATATGACTATAGCAGCAGCCCCAAAGTATAACAGAAAAAGCAGAGGACTGATTGAAGTTTTCTTAATCTCAATCTGAAACACAGGTTCTGAGAAATAAAATCACAATTGCTGTTTGTGAAACGTTGGTGTTTAAGCAGCCTAGATTTGGTTTATGCTTCTGTTTCTAACAGTATTTCCCTAACATAATCTCTCTGGGTCCCAGATTCCTTATGTGTAAAATGGACACATTAAGGATGACTGCCTTATAGACCTGCTGTGTGTACTAAGTGAAGCAATGAACATTAAGTGTTAGCCCAGTGCCCATGATAAGAGCCTCCAAAAATGTGATGATAGTGATGACTCTGCTTCGATTTCAATGCTCACTAATTTTGCTTTATGAAAACATGGTAATATAGATCCCCAGAGCAATTCCAAGAAGTAATCTGGTCTTCTTTTCTCTCTCCAGTATTCAAAATATCTATTACAATCGTTTGAACCAGAGATACTTCATGACAATCCCTCTAGTATCACTTTAAAGTACTTACAGTGAAGGGTGAATAGATTGATCTAAGAGTTGGCTTAGTTTTATAGTTCTTCATGTTGTTTTTATTAACCAAAAATATGTTACTTGTATTAGGACAAAGACCTCTATGAATGAATATGTTTGGGCAAACTCCTTTGTGTTTTATTTTTCTTTTTCATTACAAGTTTCCTGAATGTTGTTAATAATTTAATGTAAGGCTAATGTAAGGCAATAAATCACAAAATCACTGCAGATGGTGATTGCAGCCATGAAATTAAAAGATGCTTACTCCTTGGAAGGAAAGTTATGACCAACCTAGATAGCATATTCAAAAGCAGAGACTTTACTTTGTCAACAAATATCCGTCTAGTCAAGGTTATGGTTTTTCCAGTGGCCACATATGGATCTGAGAGTTGGACTATAAAGAGAGCTGAGTGCTGAAAAACTGATGCTTTTGAACTGTGGTATTGGAGAAAACTCTTGAGAGTCTCTTGGACTGCAAGGAGACCCAACCAGTCCATCCTAAAGGAGATCAGTCCTGAGTGTTCATTGGAAGGACTGATGCTAAAGCTGAAATTCCAATACTTTGGCCACCTGATGTGAAGAGCTGACTCATTTGAAAAGACCCTGATGCTGGGAAAGATTGAGGGCAGGAGGAAAAGGGGATGACAGAGGATGAGATGGTTGGATGGCATCACCAACTCAATGGATGTGAGTTTGAGTAAACTCCGCGAGTTGGTGATAGATGGGGAGGCAACTACTGAGTGACTGACCTGAACTGAATGTAAGGTACATGTGTCCATGAGTGGAAATTAATTATTCAGCTTTTCCCAGACTTAGTTTTTCAGAAACCATCTGAAAGGAGTATGAGATGCACTAGCCTAAAGTTTCACTTAAATGTTTTACAAATTTTATTTTTAACAATAATAAATATCATCCCTCAATAACTACTTGGGACTTGTAAGAATGCATTGCCACAATACCATCCTAGATGATTAAAATATTTGGTAGTTTTGAAATATATTTGAAGATATATCAGGTCCAGGTCATTTATATCCTCAGAAGAGAAAAAATAAAAGAATGGAAGTATAGTTTATACTGAATTAAAGTCTAAAAATGACTAAAATGAATTCTACAATAAACCACTAAAAATGAGGTTATTTATTCCATTAAAATATATGTCAAAAAATTTTTTAAAGAAATCATTGATCTTAATGAATTAGTTACTACCTATTTTGAAAAGAAACATGTGACTCTGAGCAAAATTAAATAGGTCACAATCCACTTTACGCCTCTTGATTTTCTCAACTGGAAAGTTTAAATTACTGAATGAAAACTCCTAAAAAATTAAAGCTATCAAAAAAATCACATTTTACTTCTTTCACTTTCTAAAGTATATTGATTTGTTTCATGTTTCCTTAGAGATACACATCATCTTGTTAATATTTTCTGTTTGTTCTTGAGGATCCTTTGATATGTATTCAATTTGCAGCTTTTCCCTAGATACAAACAGCAAGGGTACCAATTAGGTTGGTGTTTTCTGAGAGCCAGGCAATGCTTCATGACTAACTGGAATAAAATCATCTGAGCTCACCAGGATACATCACTGGGGCTGGCCTCTGTTACATTCGAAATTAAATCGAAGCACAATAACCACAGCTTCCCTGTTGGCTTAGAAGTAAAGAATCTCCTGCAAATGGAGGAGACATGGATTCGATCCCTGGGTGGGGAAAATCCCATAGAGGAGGAAATGGCAACCCACCCCAGTATTCTTGCCTGAGAAATCCCATGGACAGAGGAACCTGGCAGGCTACAGTCCATGAGGTGGAAAAGAGTTGGATACCACTGTGCAACTGACATGGATTCACACAGGTCAAGTCTCAGATCCCATGTGGCTCCATCATATTTTGTCAAGGGAGATAAATGAGTTAAATGTAATTATGTATAATTTACTGGTGAGTCCTGTACCAAAAGTCATAGTGGAATAAGGGACTGGAGTTTGAAAGATTTTTTCCAGGAGAATTCATTCTTATTTGTCTACTTTTCCAGATTCTGATTTGAGACTATTGGTAACTACAGACAAATAACAAGTGCTTCATACTTCAAAGTCTTTTAGTTTACAACAGAAACTGTCAATTTGTCCCTCTTTTCTTATGAAAAATACCTAATCAAGATATGAGCTCTGGGCAGAGTTCCCAATGCTATGCAGCTGATTCTTATTAGCTATCCGCTTTATATGTATATGTCAATCACAATCTCCCCATTTATCCCCCAACTCATACTCAGTTGATAACTGTAAGTTTGTTTACTACACCCATGACTCTACTTCTGTTTTGTAAATAAGTTCACTTGGAAAACTCAGCAGTGAGCACAGGACTGGAAAATGTCCGTTTTCATTCCAATCCAAAGAAAGACAATGCCAAAGAATGCTCAAACTACCGCACAATTGCACTCATCTCACATGCTAGTAAAGTAATGCTCAAAATTCTCCAAGCCAGGCTTCAGCAATATATGAACCAAGAACTTTCAGATGTTCAAGCTGGTTTTAGAAAAGGCAGAGGAACCAGAGATCAAATTGCCACCATCCGCTGGATCATAGAAAAAGCAAGAGAGTTCCAGAAAAATACCTATTTTCTGCATAATTGACTATGCCAAAGACTTTGTGTGGATCACAATAAACTGCGGAAAATTTTAAAAGAGATGGAATACCAGACTACCTGACCTGTGTCTTGAGAAACCTATATGCAGGTCAGGAAGCAACAGTTAGAACTGGACATGGAACAATAGACTGGTTCTAAATAGGACAAGGAGTACGTCAAGGCTGTATATTGTCACCCTGCTTCTTTAACTTATGTGCAGAGTACATTATGAGAAACGCTGAGTTAGAAGAAGCACAAGCTGGAATCAAGATTGCAGGGAGAAATATCAATAAATTCAGATATGCAGATGACACCACCCTTATGGCAGAAAGTGAAAAGGAACTAAAAAGCCACTTGATCAAAGTGAAAGAGGAGAGTGAAAAAGTTGGCTTAAAGCTCAGCATTCAGAAAATGAACATCAAAATAAATAAATAAATAAACAAAATTTTAAAAATTTAAAAATAATTAAAAAATGAATACAAAGCAAGCAATAAAAAAAAAAAAGAAGAAGAAGATCATGGCATCTTGTCCCATCACTTCATGGGAAATAGATGGGGAAACAGTGGAAACAGTGTCAGACTTTTTATTTTGGGGGGTCTCCAAAATCACTGCAGATGGTGATTGCAGCCATGAAATTAAAAGACGCTTACTCTTGGAAGGAAAGTTATGACCAACCTAGATAGCATATTGAAAAGCAGAGACATTACTTTGCCAACAAAGGCCCGTCTAGTCAAGGCTATGGTTTTTCCTGTGGTAATGTATGGATGTGAGAGTTGGACTGTGAAGAAAGCTGAATGCCAAGGAACTGATGCTTTTGAACTGTGGTGTTGGAGAAGACTCTTGAGAGTCCCTTGGACTGCAAGGAGATCCAACCAGTCCATTATAAAGGAGATCAGTCCTGGGTGTTCTTTGGAAGCAATGATGCTAAAGCTGAAGCTCCAGTTCTTTGGCCACCTCATGTGAAGTGTTGACTCATTGGAAAAGACTCTGATGCTGGGAGGGATTGGGGGCAGGAGGAGAAGGGGATGACGGAGGATGAGATGGCTGGATGGCATCACTGACTTGATGGACATGAGTTTGTGGAAGAAATTTTGACAGTTTTTATAACTAACCATACTCTTATTATACAATCCAGCAAATGCACTCCTTGATATTCACCCAAAGAAGCTGAAAATTTATATCCACAGAAAAACCTGCACACACATGTTTACAGCAGCTTTACTCATAATTCCAAAACTTGGAAACAATAAAGATGTCCTTCAGTAGGTGAATGAATGAATAAATTGTGTTACAGTCAGACAATGAAGTAGTCTTCAATGCTAAAAAGAAAAGAGCTATATAGCTATGACAAGATCTCAAGGAAATTTAAGTGTATATTTTTAAGTGAAAGATACCAATCTGAAAAGACTTCATAGTGTATGATTCCAGCTATATAACATTCTTAAGAGGTGAAGCTATGTAGACAGTAAAAAGATCAGTGTTTACCAAGGGCTGGGGGTAGTGAAGGATGAATAAACTGAGTACAGAGCATTTTACGGCAGTGAAACTATTCTGTATGATACTATAATGGTGAATCATATCGTTATATATTGTAAAGGATGTAAGGTCTATCTTGAGATTCTGTCTCAGCTTTTTTGCATGTGAATGTCCAGTTGGTCCAGAACAATTGTTGAAAAAACTATCATTTCTACATTGTATTTACTTTGTTCTTTTGCCAAAGACTGTTGACTATATTTTTGTGGATCTACTTCTAGGCTGTCTATTCTGTTTCATTGATCTATTTGCTATTCTGTTATCAATACTACACTGTCTTGATTACTGTAGCTTCCTAGTAAATCCTGAAGTCACGTAAAGACTTTTTTTAATTGAAAGATCAGTTGAATCTGTCTTGAGACAGATTTTCATTTGAAAAATGAAAGAAGCAAACCATGTAAATATTTTGAGGACAAATATTTCAGGCAAGGAAAAATGCATGTGCAAATATTCTGAAGAGAATAATCTTTGATTTCTTCAAAGAAAGGTAAGGTTATCTGGGAATCTGGGAAAGTGATCCTTAGGAAGAGTGAAAAGGAACTAACAGGAATAGTTGCAAGCATTAGTCAAGTAGGGCAATATAAGTAAGTTAAGGGCCCTAGATTGTATTTTAAAGATAACAGAACCCAGTAGAGGATTTGAGTATGCAGTGAGTGATATTATCTCACTTATATTTTTAAATAATTATCTGGCTGTTTATGGAGAACAAATATTTTGCTTTGTGTGGGACCAAAATAAAAGTAGAGGCAACATTGACCGTACCCTTGCTATAATCTAGCACCAAAATAACAGGACCACAGATTAGAATGACAGCCATGGAGGTTTGGGGAAGTGATTACATTCTAGGAGTATTCTGAATAGAATAAAGAAGAGTTGAGTGTCAGAAGATGAGATATGAAAAACAAGATACTGATAATTTTCATCTGAACACTTGATGAATGTAGATGTCATTGAATTAAATGAGACATTTGTGGAACAGCAAGTTTGGTTTAATTTAAAAAAATGAGGTCTTATTTTGCCCATGTTAAGTTTAATACCTTTTAAGAAATCCAAGTGGAAATGTAAAGTAAGCATAGATATTGAGGGTATTATGAAGACCCACATTATAGAGTCATCAGTGCATGGGTAATATTTAAAGCAGATAAGAGTCTGGCTCTACCAATCCACAATTTGAAAGAAATAAAAGGAATCCAAATTGGAAAAGGAGAAGTAAAACTCTCACTGTTTGCAGATGACATGATACTCCACGTAGAAAACCCTAAAGACTCCACTAGAAAATTACTACAGCTAATCAATGAATATAGTAAAGTTGCAGGATATAAAATCAACACACAGAAATCCCTTGCATTCCTATACATTAATAATGAGAAAATAGAAACAGATATTAAGGAAACAATCCCATTCACCATTGCAACAAAAAGAATAAAATACTTAGGAATATATCTACCTAAAGAAACTAAAGACCTATATATAGAAAACTATAAAACACTGGTGAAAGAAATCAAAGAGGACACTAATAGATGGAGAAATATACCATGTTCATGGATCAGAAGAATCAATATAGTGAAAATGAGTAAACTACCCAAAGCAATCTATAGGTTCAATGCAATCCCTATCAAGCTACCAACAGTATTTTTCACAGAGCTAGAACAAATAATTTCACAATTTGTATGGAAATACAAAAAATCTCAAATAGCCAAAACCATTGAGAAAGAAGAATGGAACTGGAGGAATCAACCTGCCTGACTTAAGGCTCTACTACAAAGCCACAGTCATCAAGACAGTATGGTACTGGCACAAAGACAGAAATATAGATCAATGGAACAAAACAGAAAGCCCAGAGATAAATCCACGCACCTAAGGACACCTTATCTTTGACAAAGGAAGCGAGAATATACAATGGAGAAAAGAAAATCTCTTTAACAAGTGGTGCTGGGAAACCTGGTCAACCACTTGTAAAAGAATGAAACTAGAACACTTTCTAACACCATACACAGAAATAAACTCAAAATGGATTAAAGATCTAAACATAAGACCAGAAACTATAAAACTCCTAGAGGAGAACATAGGCCAAACACTCTCCGACATACATCACAGCAGGATCCTCTATGACCTACCTCCCAGAATTGTGGAAATAAAAGCAAAAATAAACAGTTCAGTTCAGTCCCTGAGTCATGTCCGACTCTTTGCGACTCCATGAATCGCAGCACGCCAGGCCTCCCTGTCCATCACCATCTCCCAGAGTTCACTCAGATTCACGTCCATCGAGTCAGTGATGCCATCCAGCCATCTCATCCTCTGTCATCCCCTTCTCCTCCTGCCCCCAATCCCTCCCAGCATCAGAGTCTTTTCCAATGAGTCAACTCTTCACATGAGGTGGCCAAAGTACTGGAGTTTCAGCTTCAGCATCATTCCTTCCAAAGAAATCCCAGGGCTGATATCCTTCAGAATGAACTGGTTGGATCTCCTTACAGTCCAAGGGACTCTCAAGAGTCTTCTCCAACACCAAAGTTCAAAAGCGTTCATTCTTTGGTGTCAGCATTCTTCACAGTCCAACTCTCACATCCATACATTACCACAGGAAAAACCATAGCCTTGACTAGACGGACCTTAGTCGGCAAAGTAATGTCTCTGCTTTTGAATATACTATCTAGGTGGGTCATAACTTTTCTTCCAAGGAGTAAGTGTCTTTTAATTTCATGGCTGCAGTCACCATCTGCAGTGATTTTGGAGCCCCCCAAAATAAAGTCTGACACTGTTTCTACTGTTTCCCCATCTATTTCTCATGAAGTGATGGGACCGGATGCCATGATCTTCGTTTTCTGAATGTTGAGCTTTAAGCCAACTTTTTCGCTCTCCTCCTTCACTTTCATCAAGAGGCTTTTTAACTCCTCTTCACTTTCTGCCATAAGGGTGGTGTCATCTGCATATCTGAGGTTATTGATATTTCTCCCGGCAATCTTGATTCCAGCTTGTGTTTCTTCCAGTCCAGCGTTTCTCATGATGTACTCTGCATATAAGTTAAATAAGCAGGGTGAACAAATGGGATCTAATTAAAATTAAAACCTTCTGCACAACAAAGGAAACTATAAGCAAGGTGAGAAAACAGCCTTTAGAATGGGAGAAAATAATAGCAAATGAAGCAACTGACAAACAACTAATCTCAAAAATACACAAGCAACTCCTTCAACTCAATTCCAGAAAAATAAATAACTCAATCAAAAAATGGGCCAAAGAACTAAGTAGACATTTCTCCAAAGAAGACATACAGATGGATAACAAACTCATGAAAAGATGCTAAACATCACTCATTATCAGAGAAATGCGAATCAAAACCACAATGAGGTACCATTTCACGCCAGTCAGAATGGCTGTGATCCAAAAGTCTACTAGCAATAAATGCTGGAGAGGGTGTGGAGAAAAGGGAACCCTCTTACACTGTTGGTGGGAATGCAAACTAGTACAGCCACTATGGAGAACAGTATGGAGATTCCTTTAAAAACTGGAATTAGAACTGCCTTATAACCCAGCAATCGCACTGCTGGGCATACACACCGAGGAAACCAGAATTGAAAGAGACACATGTACCCCAATGTTCATCACTGCACTGTTTATAATAGCCAGGACATGGAAGCAACCTAGATGTCCATCAGCAGATGAATAGATAAGAAAGCCTTGGTACATATACAAAATGGAATATTACTCAGCCATTAAAAAGAATACATTTGAATCAGTTCTAATGAGGTGGATGAAACTGGAGCCGATTATACAGAGTGAAGTAAGCCAGAAAGTAAGCCACCAATATAGTATACTAACACATATATATGGAATTAAGAAAGATGGTAACGATAACCCTGTGTGTAAGACAGCAAAAGAAAAAAAAATTAAAAAAAAAAAGACAGCAAAAGAGACACAGATGTATAGAACAGTATTTTGGACTCTGAGGGAGAGGGAGAGGGTGGGATGATTTGGGAGAATGGCATTGAAACAAGTATAATATCATATATGAAACGAATCACCAGTCCAGGTTCGATACATGATACTATATGCTTGGGGCTGGTGCACTGGGATGACCCAGAGGGATGGTACGGGGAAGGAGGAGGGAGGGGGGTTGAAGATGGGGAACACATTTATACCTATGGCGGATTCATGTTGATGTATGACAAAACCAATACAATATTGTAAAGTAATTAACCTCTAATTAAAATAAATAAAGTTATATTAAAAAAAGAAACGATCCCGCCAATATTTCTCCAACTTTAAAAATCAGCAATAATAGACTAACAGCTTATTATCAATCCATTGCAAATACTGTGGGGTAGTTACATATCCCATATCAGAACTCAAATTCCTCAGTTCAGTTCAGTCGCTCAGTTGTGTCCGACTCTTTGCGATCCCATGAACTGCAGCACGCCAGGCCTCCCTGTCCATCACCATCTCCCAGAGTTCACTTAAACTCACGTCCATCGAGTCAATGATGCCATCCAGCCATCTCATCCTCTGTCGTCCCCTTCTCCTCCTGCCCCCAATCCCTCCCAGCATCAGAGTCTTTTCCAATGAGGCAACGCTTCACATGAGGTGGTCAGATCCCTAGTTAAATATTTACTGTCCTGTGAACATAGCCTTCATTCTTCAAAATACAGCTTAATATTCCATCACATTTACCTGTGATTTTATGTTTATCCTTGTTTTATCACTTTTGTGACCCTTAAGAAAAATCAGTGGCTCAGCGGTAAAGAATCTTCCTACGGTGCAAGAGACATGGGTTTGATTCACTGGTTGAGAAGATGCCCTGAAGGAAGACATGGCAACCCACTCCAGTAATCTTGCCAGGAAAGTTCCAAGGACAGAAAAGCCTGGCGGGCTACAGTCCATGAGGTCACAAAAGAGTTGAACACAACTGAAGCGACTGAGCACATGCGAAAGATAAGGAGCAGAGGAATCATGTGAAGAAACAACATGGACGCCAAATTGGAATCAATACTACAGGTGGAAATGAGGGCATGAATTCAAGAAATGTTATAAAAGCAAAACTGAAAACACAGTTTATTTTAGCTTCCTAAGACTACTACAGGGAGAAGGAAGTGGCAACCCACTCCAGTATTCTTGCCTGGAGAATCCCAGGGACAGAGGAGCCTGGTGAGCTGCTGTCCATAAGGTTGCACAGAGTCGAACACAACTGAAGCAACCTAGCATGCATGCATGCATTGGAGAAGGAAGAGGCAACCCACTCCAGTGTTCTTGCCTAGAGAATCCAAGGGACGGGGGAGCCTGGTGGGCTGCTGTTTGTGGGGTCACACAGAGTTGGACATGACTGAAGTGACTTAGCAACAGCAACAGCAGCAGCAAGACCACTAGAGCAAATCACCATGAACTCACTGGCATAAAGTACAAATTTATTCTCACACATTTCTAGAGGCAAGAAGTCTGAAATCAAGATGCCAACAAGACCACCCTATCATCAAAAGTTCAAAGGAAAATTCTTCCTTTTTTCTTCCTAGATTGAAGTGATTGCTGGCAATCATAAGCTGAAAATGTCCTATCCTTGTTTTTTCCTTCACATGGCCTTCATTTTTGTAAGTGTGCCTTCTGCATCTCTGGATCTTTTTCTCCTTTAAGGCAATAAATCATTGAAATTAGGTCCACTCTAACCCATTATGACCTCCTCTTAACTTGATTACATCTGTAAAGACCCTATTTTCAAATAAAATCATATTTACAAGTACTAGAGTTTCAAATTTAAAAACATCTTTTGGAGGGAGACAGTTTAAGCCAGCTGAATGTAGGAGGTGAAGCAGAAAAGACAGGGGACAAGTGGGGAGGAGACATATATTATTCCCAGGATGCTATCTAAGGAGACGCTAGCTGGTGTCAGACAAGAAGCCTTAGAAGCATGAGAGATAATGCCAAATGTGTGTGCTTATAAGAAATCCAGGCTCACATATCTATAAATGCTGGATATATATATCTGAAGCTTGGTAGATATCAAGACCATGAATAGTATCATTAACATATTGGTGATAGTGGAAAAGATGTGATTAATACATAACTGAGATAAATCAATCATAACTAAGGTGCCAGGAGTTGGTGATGGACAGGGAAGCCTGGCATGCTGCAATTCATGGGCTCGCAAAGAGCCAGACATGACTGAGTGACTAAACTGAATTGAACTGAACGTGCATTAAGCACTTATTATGTGCCAACCACTGTACCAAGTGCTTAGTGTATATTAACTAATACAATCCTCCACAACCTTATAATTTTGTACAATTACCCCTGATTCACAGATTTGGAAACTGAGTCACAGAACGATTAAATAAACTAGTAATTTGGGGAGGCAGGATCTAATTCCAAGCTGTTTGAGAGCCCATATGAAGAAAAATTTCTTTAGAAGTCTCTTGACTTGTCAAAGGATAGCAAACAGAAGTAGAGATAAGCACAACTCCATACATATGGTCATTGACAAAATGATAGATTTTAGCCTGAAATGAGATTCTTCTACTCTGAGGAATTTTATATCTTTTTCATAATTTTAAAGGATAAAAATATAGCCAATGGGTGGTGATTATGTAAGTCTAACAAAATTAGGGCTATCCAAAATGAAATGTCATATCAACAACAAAATCATCCCTTTACCCTTAAGACACTGGACACTCAGGATATTTTGAAGGGATATTATAATGTTGAAATTATTCTAGGAAGACTTTTGAAGATTGCTATAAAAGAATATAAAAGTACATAATCATTAAGATGCATTCCAACTATGAAATTCCATAAGATATTAAATCTTGTTTAGTTGGTTGGTTGTTTTTTGTTTTGTTTCAAATCTTATGGCTGTGCAATATGGCATGTGCAATCTGAGTTCCCCAATCAGAGATAAATCCAAGCCCCCTGCAGGAGAAGCGTGAATCTTATACACTGGATCTCCAGGGAAAAAATCCTGATATTAAGTTTTTTTGGTTCATTTTAAGTGTGACAACATGAATAATTACTGAATGAATAAATATGAAACTACAATATGACATGCTATACAATAAACCTGTTATTTTAAACATCTATATCCCTGGAGAAGGAAAATGCTACCCACTCCAGTATTCTGGCCTAGAGAATTCCATGGACCATGTAGTCCATGGGGTCACAAAGAGTCAGACACAACTGAGAGACTTTCACTTTTCATGCACAGAAAAAAGAAAAAAGATCATATAAAAATCCAAACAGATTATCTCTGAGTTGTGGTATTATATTTGATTGAAAAGATTGTTTTTCACTTTTTAGTAGTTATCCAAATTAACTAGTTTTGAAGACAGATTTTGAGATGTAATCTTAAAGAGAAATACTTATTGCTAAGAATGCAAGGCTCAAAAAGTTGTTGCAATATAAGAATAAAATTAATTTACATTGACACAATTGTATTCACAAAGTTTCCTGATACTGTTTATAGGGGATAAATTAAGGCCACAGTATTTTTTAGGCCTAGAACTATTATCTGTTTGCATCTCTGTTCTGCACCTGATGAATGTGTGAAAAATATTTATCAGAGAATTTTTCCCCAGATATCCTATTATTGCTGAGTGGGAAGCAGTGACTTGTCTTTTAAAAAATATATTGTGTAGTAGAAACTGCTTATTCAAACTTACATATTTCATTGAAGACCTGATGTTAGATTTGGGAATTCCAGACTACAGAATATCATTAACAAATAAACAAAAAGACTAGAAAATTTTTTCTGAATCCTCAATGTGTGTGCAAAAGCCACTCTGAACTATGGAATTGAATATAATCAGCTTTACTAGGAGAAATAAGATCTAAAATTTTTAATAAAAGATTTTATCTGGGCAAGGAGGCTTATTTTACGGAGTGACTTTAATAACATTGGTTTTATTTAACCATCAAATCTAAGGACTCTAAATCAGATGATGCCTGGTGATTAGCATATTAGCTGCTGCTGCTGCTGCTGCTGCTAAGTCACTTCAGTCGTGTCCGACTCTGTGCAACCCCATAGACGGCAGCCCACCAGGCTCCCCCGTCCCTGGTATTCTCTAGGCAAGAACGCTGGAGTGGGTTGCCATTTCCTTCTCCAATGCATGAAAGTGAAAAGTGAAAGTGAAGTCGCTCAGTCGCGTCCGACTCAGCGACCCCATGGACTGCAGCCTACCAGACTCCTCCGTCCATGGGATTTTCCAGGCAAGAGTACTGGAGTGGGGTGCCATTGCCTTCTCCTCATATTAGCTACTAGTAGTAAATAGCACTGAATCACAGATGAAAGTACTTCAATTTGTAAACAGTTTCTGTTTTGTTTTGTTTTTTTTTTTTAACAGTGAACGATGGATTTGTGTGTGTGTTTGTGTTTATAATGAAATTAAGAGGGAGATTGGTGGCCTGAACTTTGTATAGATCAGTAAGATTTATCTTCTCTTTCAAAGCTATCTTATACAAAATTAAATTAAAACAAGCTCAGCTTTTTGACCCTCTGATCAGAGACATCCTATAAGCAAGCATTATAAATTATTATGTGTGTACCATACATTTCTACAGTGTATACAGTCTTACTCAAACAAAATACCAGATCTGATTAGATATGTTATCTGGAATCATAAGTCAATGTTAAATAGAATCAACATTACTGGTTATCTCAGCTATATTTATATAAGTTCTAGTAGTATCTGTAGTTACACATTGTTTCTTATCCACTTAATTTGAGAATCTGTATTTGAAAATATTCAGTTGACAGTATGAGAGATAATGGAAGATAGCAATTATATTTCATTAGATTGTACAATAGAAATAGAAATTCAGTCTTATGAAGTAAATAGACCATTATCATTAAAATTATTTTTTTTAATGAAACAGTTGTATTTAAAGTAGATAACCAAGTCACACAGGTTCCTTATTTAAAATTTCTGGTGGTCTGTATTTTGGCTAATTTTATTATAATTCTCATTCTGCATTATTATTCCAAGGCAGTAACTGGATAATTAAATTAACTGTGACTTTGCAAGTAATTTTCAGATTTTTGAGAACATGTGCTATTCTCCATCCTCCAATTTATTCAGACTTTGACCTGGCAAGTTTTTTCCCCAACCAATTAACCTAAGGATCAATTTCACAGAATAATAACATTTTAATAAAACTGAATAGCACAATATGAATTATCATAAATGAATTCCAACATTCTTTTGATTATAAATATTACTGAACACCTGGAGATGCAGATTTGAAATAGCAGACACCAGCCAAACCCTGCTCTTCTTTTTAAACAGTCAGTTCACAATTAGGTCTTGTCAGTCATTTGAGGAGTCCAATTCTTGTTCCTCAAGGCACAGAGTTTCCTTAACACCACCATTACAACTGAACTCTTTTCCAATGAGAGGTCGTTTTTGTCTGCCTACAACAAATACTTGGCTATTTCAGTTTAATCACATAAGAGTCAGTTTCCCCACATAGCAAGAGGGTCCAGAGATGATAATAAAGTGGCTTCTTTTATCCACTGGGGTCCAGGCTCTTTCTAGATCTCTACTCAAACATCCTTAACCCAAGACCTTCATCTGGCTATTCATAAGTTGATTTCTATACATCCAGATAGACCATCCATGTTCCAGGTAGTTAAAAGGGGAAACGCAAAGGGCTAAAGGATAAGGGCAAGATGAGTTGTCAGTTTTCTTTTAAAAACACACACACAAAAGCAAAATCACTATGAAGAAACCTTTCGAGGAAAGCTCATATGGGTACTTCCAATTACGTCTCAATGGCAAGAGGTTTATCAGACAGCCACACTGAGCTGTAAGCCAGGCTTGACTGTGAGTGCGTATAACTGGGAACACTGACTCACAAAACAAATCACAACTGTCTCAGAGAGGGAAAATGGGAAAATAAATATTAGGCAACTGAGAGAATCTGTTATAGAGCCCAGGGCTGACTGATTCAAGAATTCCTCAACTTAAATTCTGCCTGTTAGTGGCATGAATTTTTCTACCTTTAACCTACCTTCCAAATATCAGTTACTTTGTTGCCATTTTCAGTTGCCAACTCATGTCCAACTCCTTGCAACCCCATGGACTACAAACTGCCAGGCTTCCCTGTCCCTAACCATCTCCCAGAGTTTGCCCAAGTTCACATCTATTGAATTGGTGAGGACATCTAACTATCTCACCCTCTGATGCTATCTTCTTCATGTGCCTTCAGTCAGTCAGTTCAGTCGTTCAGTCATGTCCAACTTTTTGTGACCCCATGGACTGAAGTACACCAGGCCTCTCTGTCCATCACCAACTCCCAGAGTTTACTGGAACTCATATCCATGGAGTCAGTGATGCCATCCAACCATCTCATCCTCCGCTGTCCCCTTCTTTTCCCACCTTCAATCTTTCCCAGCATCAGGGTCTTTTCAAATGAGTCAGTTCTTCTTACCAGGTGGCCAAAGGATTGGAGTTTCAGCTTCAGCACCAGTCCTTCCAATGAATATTCAGAACTGATTTCCTTTACGATGGACTGGTTGGATCTCCTTGCAGTCCAAGGAACTCTCAAGAGTCTTCTCCAACACCACAGCTCAAAAGCAATCACGGCTAATCTAATCACTACTAATCCAAAATGTGTAGGCTTCCCAGGTGGCTCAGTGGTAAAGAAAGAATCTGACAGCAATGCAGGAGATGTAGATTTGATCCCTGGATCAGGAAGACCCCTTTTCCCTGGGGAAGGAAGTGGCAACCCACTCCAGTATTCTTGCCTGGGAAATCTCATAGACAGAGGAGGCTGGTGGGCTACAGTTCATGGGTTCACAAAAAGTCAGACATGACTAACGGACTAAACAATCCAAAGTGATGCTTTGAAAGTAGGCCTGGAAATTATGCATCCTCTTTATTCCACTGACCTCCCAATTGCCCAGTTCCAGTGATTCCAGCATACACTGAAGCTAAGCTCTTTCCAGCATGGCTATATCTGCTGCCTTAGAAAATCAATTCACTTCCAAAGTTTTGATCTGTAACTCCTCTGAGATTACTGTGTCCTATCCTTTCAAGCTCCAATTCCCTAATTCTCACTGAACACAATCTCTGCCTTCTTTGTGATTTGTTGGCTTTCACACAACTCCCAAGTTTGGTGAACAACAATTTCCTTCCATTTGCAAACTTTCTTCTGCTCTTCTTACATCCCCATGTCACTGACCTGACAATCCAGTTTTATCACTGCACTTGATTATTTGCCAAGTCTCTCTCCCATGGACTTTATACAGAATGAGACCATATGTATTTTGCTCTATCCCAAGCTAGTGGAGGTGACGGAATTCCAGCTGAGCTATTTCAAATCCTAAAAGACGACACTGTGAAAGTGCTGCACTCAATATGCCAGCAAATTTGGAAAACTCAGCAGTTGCCACAGGACTAGAAAAGTCAGTTTTCATTCTAATCCCAAAGAAAGGCAATGCCAAAGAATGTTCAAACTACCACACAATTGCACTCATCTCACACGCTAGCAAAGTAACGCTCAAAAATCTCCAAGATTGGCTTCAATAGTATGTGAACTGAGAACTTCCAGATGTTCAAGCTGGATTTAGACAAAGCAGAGGAACCAGAGAGCAAATTGTTAACATCTGTTGGGTCACAGAAAAAGCTTCTGCTTCAATGACTACACCAAAGGCTCTGAATATGTGGATCACAACAAACTGTGGAAAATACTTGAAGAGATGGGAATAGCAGACACCCTGACCTGCCTCCTGGAAATCTGTATGCAGGTCAAGAAACAACAGTTAGAACTGGACATGGAACAACAGACTGGTTCCTAATTGGAAAAGGAGTATGTCAAGGCTGTATATTTCACCATGCTTATTTAACTTATATGCAGAGTACATCATGGGAAATGCTGGGCTGGATGAAGCACAAGCTGGCATCAAGATTGCTGGGAGAAACATCAATAACCTCAGATATGCAGATGGCACCACCCTTATGGCAGAAAGCAGGAGGAACTAGAGAGCTTCCTGATGAAAGTCAAAGAAGAGCATGGAAAGCTGGCTTAACTCTCAACATTCAAAAAATGAAGCTCATAGCATCTGGTCCCATCACTTCACAGCAAATAGATGAAGAAACTATGGAAACTATGACAGAATTTGTTTTCTCGGGCTCCAAAATCACTGCAAATGTTGACTGCAAGCATGAATTTAAAGGACCCTTGCTCCTTGGAAGAAAAGCTGTGACAAACCTAGACAGCATATTAAAAAGCAGAGAAATGACTTTGCCAACAGAGGTCCATCTAGTTAAAGTTATGTTTTTTTCCAGTAGTCATGTAGGGATGTGAGCATTGCACTATAAAGAAAGCTGAGTGCTGAAGAACTGATGCTTTTGAACTGTGGTGTTGGAGATGACTCTTGACAGTACCTTGGACTGCAAGGAGATTTAACCAGTCAATCTTAAAGGAAATCAATCCTGAATATTGATTGGAAGGACTGATGCTGAAGTTGAAGCTCCAATACTTTGGCCACCTGATGCGAAGAACTGACTCATTTGAAAAGACCCTGATGCTGGGAAGGACTGAAGTCAGAAGAAGGGGATGACAGAGGATGAGATGGGTGGATGGCTCCCTGACTCGATGGACATGAGTTTGACCAAGCTCCAGGAGTTGGTGACGGACAAGGGAGCCTGGTGTTCTTCATTCCATGAGATCACAAAGAGTCAGACATGACTGAGTGACTGAACTGAGAGCTGATTTAAACTCTTGTGTTAATTCCAGGTGTACACAAGGTGATTCAGTTGGATGTGTATGCATTGTGCTCAGTCACTGTCATTTCTGGCTCTTTTTGGCCCAATGAACTGTAGCCTGTGAGTTTCCTATTTCCATGGCTTTCTCCAGACCAGAATATTGAAGTGGGTTACCATTTCTTCCTCCAGGAGTTCTTCACCCAGGGACAGAACTTGGGTGTCCCGTGTATTGCATTAGCAGGCAGAGTCTACTAAGGAAGTATTTTTTAAATGCTGAAAATTAGGTAGTTTACCCTTATTTCTCACAGGTAAAAAGTGATCAATTTCTCAACAAAATCATAAGCAAATATCTCAAAATAAAAAATAAATCTTTTGGCAAATAAGCATGACTAGGACTCTAGACAGAGAAGGCAATGGCACCCTACTCCAGTACTCTTGCCTGGAAAATCCCATGGACGGAGGAACCTGGTGGGCTGCAGTCCATGGGATCGCAAAGAGCTGGACACGACTGAGTGACTTCAGTTTTACTTTTCACTTTCATGCATTGGAGAAGGAAATGGCAACCCACTCCAGTGTTCTTGCCTGGAGAATCCCAGGGACAGGGGAGCCTGGTGGGCTAACGTCCATAGGGTCACACAGGGTCGGACACGACTGAAGCAACTTAGCAGCAGCAGCAGCAGCAGCAGCAGCAGCAGCAGGACTCTAGAAGATGAAAACTTCTTGATACAGTTACTCAGTGCTAGGGAGTTTATCCTCACTAGATCTGTTCTGTTAACATAGGCTGCCAGCCAGCATTTCCATGAACTTTTTGTTATGGTGAACTTTTTATTGCAATGGTGCGTGCAGGCAGGATTTGACCTGTATTTGTCCCACAAATTCTTTTCCAGAATATAACTCACTTTGACAAGGTATTTAGATACACAGGTATATTTTAAATAGGAATACCTCCAGGCTTCATGATCCTATGCCGTGCAAAATTACAACCAATGAAAGGAATATTTGTTTGGCTTCTAAACTAAATAAGTTTAGAAATGTTCTTAGTAATTTTATTAAAATAATTAATAATTACTATTCATAATAAATAGTGTTTATTGGATCTGATACCAAAAATCTGAATTCAAGATTTCCCTCTTGGTACAAATGTTCATTTGAGAAACATGAGAGTGTGTGTGCTATAAATCCTGAATATTTACTTTTTATGATGCTTGTGAAGTAAGACCACAAGGCTATTTAATTTTATGATCTTTCAGTTATAAATTTGGACATAACAAGAAAAAGAGTTTTCAAATATAATTCCTGTAATATTGTGTTTAAGATTCTAGTAAAGTTTGACACTGTGTGAAAATGTGTTTCTCAGTCGTGCCCACATATTTGCTACCCTGTGGTCTGTCCATGGGATTCTCTAGGTGAGAATACTAGAGTGGGTTGCAATTTCCTTCTCCAGGAGAACTTCTCAACCCAGGGATTGAACCGTGATCTCCTGCATTGCAGACAGATTCTTTACAGTCTGAACTACCATTAAGTAATACGAAATCTGAATAGATTATATTATCAATAAGAGAGATAAGTTTTTAGTTAAACACTTACTGATTACCATCAATTATGTACAAGGTGCTCTTCTACATGCTCTTTTTGCTTGGGCCTGAAGTGAGATGTTAAAGGTGTATATGTATGTGAGATGTAAATGTATAGACATATATAAATATATATTTAATTATACCTCAAAACATTCAAAGCATCACAAAACAGCCCAGGAGACACACTTGTCATGCCTTAAGTTTGTGCTTATGTTACTCAAGTATATGATGGATCTGT
This sequence comes from Ovis aries, assembly GCF_016772045.2. NCBI lineage: Eukaryota > Metazoa > Chordata > Mammalia > Artiodactyla > Bovidae > Ovis > Ovis aries. The sequence continues at coordinate 148,382,878 of NC_056054.1, read as the reverse complement.
CTTAAAACTGGCAATGGACTTTTCATCTCAGTTAAAACTTCTGAGTTTTAAAACTTCAGCAGCATTTCACACAAGAAATTGATTCTCTTTGTCCTTCCCATTTCCTATCTCTCGTCCACCCTCTGCACGTATTCTTTTTGCCAATGTGAGAAATGGTGAAAGACCATTATATTCCGATCCTAATGCCCTTTGAAAATAATCTGGTGTCATAACAATCTTTAGTAATTTAGCCAGATACTCTCTACTTTGCTTTTTCAGGTACATGTTAGGTTGCCTTCCTTCCCTTGGGCTCTTCTTATCTTGGAGTTAAGTTTAACCTTGTAACTGATTTTGGCCAATCAAATGTGAGAATTACTCTGAGTTATCATAGAAAGTTTTTAAAGCCTCTGGCAACAGTGAGGACGCTGGCACACCCTCAGTCTGGGTTATTTATGGACCACAAAGAGAAGGGTCTCCCGCCAATCAGCATAGGCAGGGCACAAAGGAGAAGTCAACCTTAATCATTTTAAACCATCAGGACTTTCAGGTGTTAATACTGCATCATACTTTTAACCTATCCTGACCAATACATGTGGGAAAGTAGACTTCTCTGACATTAAACTGCCATCTAAGACCCAGATAAACAATCACGTGAATTATTACTATAAAATATGGATTATTTGTGTTTATTCCTTCATTCAGGAAACATTGTAGTGTCCTAATGGTATTGATCACTTTGCTAGACCTTAGGGTACAGTGATGAATGAGGTATGGTCTTTGACCTCAAGGGTCTTGCATTCCAGAGCACATTTCTGACATGTAATTGAATAAAGAACAGGAAATCAGTCCCATGCACTTGAATTGGCTGTGTAGTTGGTCAGTCACTTTATGGGAACCTTGAATATAATAGCAGCATCCTAAGCTGAGAAAAAAATGTGTGCAGAAAGAGAAATTATAAAAAATTGTTTAAGTTATGTTTAAAAGCTCACTGTAGCTGAGAAACATGTCAAAATATTAGCAAAACCACATGTACACAGAGAGAAGAAGAATTGAAATTATTTTTATATATTTTAAAAAATTATTTCCCCTTACTTTGAGACAGTGAAACAGCAAAATATTTGGAAGTTGCACTAAGCACCATTGAGATCATTCAGAGCTATGGCTTACATTGAGGCAGGATTCTGCAAAACAAATTTGAAAACATCTTTTTCCTGATTCTCTTTAATTTGTTTCAGAGAAATCTGGATCCATATGGTTGACCAACTTTACAGTTTGTTAATATGAAAAATGTTGAATGTATGAAATGTGGCCATTTATTTTCCATCCAGTTGTGAAATATAATAAACTTGCACAATGCTTTCATCATAAAATTCTTTATTATCCTATATTTCCACTAAAAAAGTCCATATAGGAATTCTTTTTGATACCAGGTAGCTATCGGTTGGGAAAATGAATTTTCTTAAAAAAAGGTGTCAAGAAATGTTCTAATATATTCATTAGCTAGCTCTGTTTAAAACTTTAAAGTTTTACTGCCTTTCTATCTAACCTGTATTTTTAGCAAGTAAATAAAATGCAGTACGTATATTTTTGCTTCTTCTTTCACATGCAAAACCCTCAGTCATGTCACCTGAAATTTCTGTTGGTGTTATTGCTATTTTAGAAAATATGTTGGTTTAATATGTTTAATATGTTGGTTTCTTAAATTCTTGTCACTTCTAACAGACAGTTAAACTATACAACCAGGAGAGTGCTATAAGACTAATTTCTGGCATCTGTTCAATTTTACTTTTCCTATGTTAGAAAATTTAAGCTTTGTTATTTTCTGTTTTAGAAATATGGTAGGAAATAGGACACTATAGCACAGTATCTTTTTCCTTTGCACATTATATAAAAATTGTGGTGGAGGCACAAATTGAATCATGTCTAGAAAAAGCTATGGCCAACTTCCTCTTCCTCTGCAATAATGGCAATATGTTATAAACTTCTCACGGGTGATATTAAACATTGTGTTCTGGGTGTCTTTGTGATTGCCACTTCTCTTTGTGTCTGAGAAGATATTTTGGTTCCTAGTTATTGGCTTCATTTGAAATTGCCTTTCGTTTGAAATTATGAACTTGGTCCATATGCTGAATTTTATGCCACTACCATTGTTGACATGAAACTCTGTATCGTCTTGATTTTATTTATATATAGTTCACTAGCTCCTGTCAATCAGCCTTTTTTAAAAACATTTCATTTCTCTTACCTACTTACTCTATATTCATTTGGCCCATTTGCTCCACCTCAAGTATTTTTTAATACTCTTCATTTCCAAAAACACTTTACAATTGACCTTACTTTGGGAGACTTGGGTTGGATCTCTGGGTTAGAAAGATCCCCTAGAGAAGGGAAAATCTACTCACTTGAATATTCTGACCTGGAGAATTCCATGGACTATAGTCCATGGGGTTGAAAAGAGTCGGGCATGACTGAGCAACTTTCACTTACTTGGATACAAAGATAATAGACTCTTAGTATTGGCTTAGAAGAAAAATCTCTTGGTGTTAATCTAGTGTTTTTCAATGTGCATACAAACAAATGTGAGTTTTGTTAAAATGCAGATTCTACAAACCTAACAAGCTCCCTGGTGATGCCTCTGCTGTTGTTCTGAGACCACCACGTCTTTGAGTAGCAAAGTGTGAATCCATTGATATCTGACATCATCTGGGAAATATATGATCAATTATTCAAACTATTTACTGAATATAAACTATAACAGAAACATGAAGCATTTCTCTATGCCAGACTCTAGTGATTAATCAGAAAGCAGAAAAAAAAAAAAAATCTAGATTTTCACATTCATGGGATTTAAATTCTGGTGGAGAAAATAGAAAATAAGTGAATGACAATATAAACATTTTAAAATTTTTGATAAGAACAATAAAGAAAATAAGCATGATGCATTCTGTGGAATAAATGGAGAATACTGGTCATATGGGATATTCAGGGAAGAACTGTGGAAGTGGCAATTAAACAATGAATGGAAAAAAGTGAAGGAACCAGTTATCTGAGGTGTAAGAAAACAGCCTCCAGGGCAATCATTCAGTTCAATATCTTTTCTGGTAGCATTTAGAGAATTTGAAATGTTAGAAAGGCACCCCATACAGAAAAGTCAAGCAAGTATTTGGAGGAGAAGTAGGCTGGAGACAGACTCTGCAGTGTCCTTTAGATTTTGGAGATTTTTTTTTTTTTTTTTTTTTACTTAAGTATCTATTTTATTTTATTTTTTTACTTTACAATACTGTATTGGTTTTGCCATACATTGACATGAATCCACCCCAGATGTACATGAGTTCCCAACCCTGAACCCCCCTCCCACCACCCTCCCCATATCACCTCTCTGGGTCATCCCAGTGCACCAGCCCCAAGCATCCCGTATCCTGTATCAAACCTAGACTAGCGATTTGTTTCTTACATGATAGTATACATGTTTCAATGCCACTCTCCCAAATCATCCCACCGCCTCCCTCTCCCACAGAGTCCAAAAGTCTGCTCTTTACATCTGTGTCTCTTTTGCTGTCTTGCATATAGGGTTATCATTACCATCTTTCTAAATTCCATATTACTCAGCCATTAAAAAGAATACATTTGAATCAGTTCTAATGAGGTGGATGAAACTGGAGCCGATTATACAGAGTGAAGTAAGCCAGAAAGAAAAACACCAGTACAGATATATATGGAATTTATCTAACACATAGATTTTGGAGATGTTTTTAAAAAATTCTAAAATCAATAAAAATTTGCTGAAGGAGCATTTGTTTATTTAAATTAGAAATGGACACAAGAACTTCTCTGATGATCCAGCGGCCAACTCTGTGCTTCCAATGCCTGGGTTCAGTCCCTGTCAGAGAACTAGCTTCCTCATGCCTCAACTAAAGGATTCCACATGCTGCAACAAAGATGGAAGATCCTTCATGCCATAATTTCGTGCCAGAGCAGTCAAATAAATGAGTAAATAAAAATAAATATTTAAAAGAAAAAAATATATATAATTTACATTCCAAATCTATTAAACTTCTTTATGAAAAAATGGACACATCTTTGTTATTTGGAGAACACAAGGGCAAGAGCAAAGTGGGGCTGTGGACCTCATTGAGAAAGGAGATTTAGGTAGCTATGCTTTGGTAGTAGCAGTAGTAGCAGCAGCAGCAGAGTAATTGAGATCAAAGATGATCTAATCAGGAAGCTGACACTGAACCCAGGGAGAACAAGAGTTGGAGGTATATTTCTGAGATAGGATGGACTTCTGATAAAAAGGGCAATAGATAAATGACCAACATGTTGGCTTGAGGAACAATTGTCTAACAGCATGTTTTATTGATGTGTGGAACCTAGGACTAAAACAGGTTTGCAGAGGAAAGGTATCATTTCAGTTGTGGCCATGTTGACATGTAATGATAGTAGCCATCCAGGTATACAAGTCTGGAGCTCAGGGATGGTTCTGAGCTGTTGCTAGAAACATAGAAGTCAGTAACCATGGGGACGTTGTGTCTCTGGGAGAAGGCATAGAAGAGAGAGACAAGATCAAGCCCCAGAGTGCTCAAAATTTAGATATTCAGACACATCTTGGATATCTCTTGTAAACACAGGAGAAAACTGGTTTTGGTTTTGTTCTATTTTAATGAAAGGAAAAACAAAGAATAAGGGCATAAGTACAGGTGGGTGTGCTGGTTTAATGGAGGATATCAAAGCACTTCTACAAGCCATATTCCTTTAGCTGAGGAAGAAGGAGCAGGGAGCTGTAAGGATAACAAAGAAGTGGCTAAAGTAATGGGATAGCTGTGTTCTGCCCCACGGATTGTAGCCTAACAGGCTCCTCCATCCATGGGATTTTCAAGGCAAGAATACTGGAGTGGGTTGCCATTTCCTTCTCCAGGAGATCTTCCTGACCCAGGGATTGAACCTGGGTCTCCTGAATTGTATGCAGACACTTTACCGTCTAAGCCACCAGGCAAGATCAGTGCTGGTAAATATGCAGGTAAATAACTTTTTCCTCAAAAAGAGTCTATTTTACATTTAGATCTGCAAACTGTCTGGAGTTAGTTGCTTATTGTATGGTTTCAAATCGGAGCCAATTTGTATTATTTTGCGTATGGAAATCCAGGTATAATAACTCTGCATCATTTATTCCAATTACCATCCTTTACCCACTAAACTGTAGTGTCATTTTGTCAATTAGCTGTTAATTTTATATATGTGGGCCTGTTTCTGCATCCCCTATTCTATTGGTCAGTTGAGAGCCTTTGATTTCCTCAGCAAGAATTTCATTCTATATAATGAAAGCTCGAGTGAAAACTGTTGGTAAACTCTTAAAACTACCAGGATATCTATTGAGGTTGAATGTCAATATCTACATATGAAACTGGATTCTCACCCATGATATTCTCCATATTTAATGTGAAGTAAATAGATACAACTAAAGTGGTATGATAAAACATGTCCATGTAAACCTTTTAAGTCAAAAAGCAATATGTGAAAATCATCAATTACGGAAATAACCAGTATGGTTACTAATCCTTTAAATATCCCATTGCAAATGCACAAACAGAAATAGCAGAAATAAGACTTTTTCAAACAAAGAGATTACCAAAGTAAATATCTATTAACTCACCAAACTGTTGAGTTTAAAGCAATAACTTATGATACATATTTTATATAAACCTTCCAGTACAAAAACCCAGCAAGTCCTTGTTTGTTTTTAAGTTATGCAACAAGGATAATCCTTTATTATTCTCTTACATCTGGAAATATGGCAAATGTTACTTAAGTAATTCTAGCTGTAATACAAAGGCATTTGTAGAACAACTTAAATTGACATAGTGCCCTGAGGTGCTCTGAGGATTTCATGTAGGATTTGTTCTTTGAAATGTTGACTGTTTCCCTTCATGCTTAAATTTTATTTCACTTCATTTTTATCTTCATAATTTTTTTCTGCAGAATATATTGCATTAAAGATCTGGCAATGAAAGCTAAGAGATAAAGTCCTATAAAATCAAATAAAGACTATCCTGAGCAGTTTTGCTTTGGTTTCATTTGTTTTAAAAGGGGGTGGGTAGAGAATCACAGTACAGCTACAATAAACATGTAGTTCAAAAACATGATTGAATTAAATGGAACATTTCTATGAGATAGAGAGATCAAATCTCTTGACAAGATGAAGTAGAGTTGTTTTCTGTTTAGTCTACCTTGCTAGAGAGTAGATTTAAAGGGCAATAGAACTTTATGAGAATTCATCTCCTCAAAGATTCTAGCCCTAAAGCAAATGCAGTTTCTCATATACTCTCTATTTCTATTATTCCACTTTCCATTTCAGTGTTGTATTAGAAAATTACACTCAAATCACTGGTTTCAAAATATTAACTGCGTTTTTTAAGCCTCATTTTAATTTCACTTTGGACAAGAACTTTTCTTCAACTTCATTTTTAAAATAAAATTAACCCCAACAGTAAATCCTGTTAACACAAATTCCTACACCCAGTGCACAGTGAGGCCAAACAAACGAAAATGTCAGAATTTGGAGCAGAGAAAAGTTTATTGCAGAGTCATGCAAGGACACAAGTGGGTCATACCCTAAAAAGTCCAGAACTCCACAAAGGATTTCTACAAAACACTTTTAAAAACCAGGAGTTAGGAGTGTGGAAGGGTGAGTTCCTGGGATCTATGATCAGCCTGTGCCTGATTCTCTGACTGGCTGATGGTGAGGCAACAGCAGTGTCACAGGGGTTAACATTATCAGTCCTTAGGCTCCAGGAGGCCTGGGTCTATGTGTTTATGGTCATCAAGGAATTAGGATCTTCTATTTGTTGGAAAAGGGATTTTTACATCTGCAAAACCACTTTTTTATTATCTAGCTGCTTCAAAGAGGAGCTAAAGCAGAGAAGAAGAGGGAAGGCTTGTCCTCTGCCCCCTTACCCCAAGGTTCCATGGGACCCTGCTTGGTTACATTACAAACCAAGGGTAAATCTCACAGCTTTTACATCTGGCCTCCCCATTCTCTAAATGGGGCTTCACAGGTGACTCAGTGGTAAAGAATCCACCCACAGTGCAGGAGACACATTCTATCCCTGGCTCAGGAAGATCCCCTGGGGGAAGAAATAGCAACCTGCTCCAGTATTCTTGGAAAAGACCCTGATGCTGGGAAAGACTGAAGACAGGAGAAGAAGGGGGAAACAGAGGATGAGATGGTTGGATAGTATCACCGACTCAACGGACATGAGTTTGAGTGAACTCCAGGAGATAGTAAAAGATAGGGAAGCCTAGTGCAATGCAGTCCATGGGGTTGCAAAGAGTTGGACACAACTGAGCAACTGAACAACAAAAAAGCTAGTATTCTTGCTGGGATAATCCCAAGAACAGAGGAGCCTGGTGGGCTACCGTCCACAGGGTCACAAAAGAGTTGGACATCACAGCAACTAAACATTAGCAACAACTTTCTAAGCACCAAATTTCTTTCTTCTTGAATCAGAGACTACATACTGAATATGTTTAAAACATAGCTGAGTGCCATATTTCTCTACAAGAAAATATTTTAGCAATAAATTTGAAATGTGTGCAGTCCAATGAAGAAGGATAAAGAAAAAGAACAGATAATGATGTTTTATTTCCTATTAACATAAGATTGCATATGTGAAAGGTATGAATCCTCAAATTACTTCAATCAGACATTCTGAACAGGTGTATTGTTCAAAAAACATTTAAAAAGAGAGTATATTAGCAGTGTTTGTAACCCACAGATGTCACTTGACGTTTTGTCTCATAAATGGGGACCTGGGAGCTGGGCATTGTACTGTGGCATTGTACTGGCCACACCCAGTCCCCAGGGTGACCGTTTAATTCACTTCAAGAGAAACTGAAATCATCACAAACCGTGATTTTGTAGCTTCCTAGATAGCTAAGAAAGCTTATTTTTGATGGTATGAGGAGAGCAAAACTCCAACATTTCTCCTTTATTTCAGAAAGAAAAAATGCATTTAAATTTGAGCCTCCAGACAAAATACCACTCTGCAGGTTTAATTTTATGTGTCAAGTTGTCTAGTCTGTGGTGCAGTTGTTTTTGTCAAACACCAGTCTGGATGTTGCTCTGAGGCATTGTTGATGTAATTAACATTTAAATCAGTTGACTTTGACTAAACCAGATTAACTTCCATAAATTAATCTCATTCAATCAGTTGAAGGCCTTAAGAGCAAAAAGTAAGGTTTCTAGAAGCTTTTCTCAAGATTGCAGCATCAACTCTTATCTGAATTTCTAGCCCATGGCTTGCCCTACAAACTTCATAACTGCCAGTACCCATGATCCTGTGTGACAATTACTTAGAATAAATCTCTAAATATCACTCTAGATACGACTTCTGCAACTGGCAAAAATACTGTGTGTATGAACATCAGCTTAACTACAGAAATTCACAGAATAAATGTTTTTGAAAAAATATGTGCAACAATAGCAAAGTGGCAGTAATGCAACTTTTTAGTAGTTTATTTGACTTGCTTTTTCCTGCCAGACCCCTAACCAGCCAGCCAGGCAATTTTCAGCTTTCTGTAAGTTTGTATTGTTGCTATTCAGTCACTCAGTGTTGTCCAACTCTTTGCAACCCCACGGGCTGCAGCTCTCCAGGCTTCCCTGTCCTTCACTCTCTCCCAGAGTTTGCTCAAGCTCATCTCCATTGAGTTGGTGTTGTCATCCAACCATGTCATCCTCTGTTGCCCCCTTCTCCTCCTGACTTCAATCTTTCCCAGCATAAGCTTATAAGTTTATATATATTCTAAACTCAAGCCATTTCTCCTTCCACACAGAGTAGACAGTCAGGTGAACCATTTGAAACTCTTGAGGTTTTGTTCTTATGCTGTCTGTTAAGGCCATTTATGAGTGGGGCTGCACTGCAGCTGACAGCCCTTTTTTGGATTGCTTCCTCATATTGAACTTACCCACCCACAAACTAATATATGCATTTTTCTTCATTTTATGCCACTTATCCAGAAGCCTCCAGAGATCAATGTGTGTGAGCAGAGGGAGGGATGTTGATAAAAGCATGGTGTTTATCTAGGAATCTGGAGTAACTGCACATGTAAGTTGCTTGTGCACTCTGATCAGGATCTTATGCTTGATCCCATATCTCTCACTTTCAACTTACAATGGATGACCACTGTGCTCACTTTACTTTATGTCTTCTTAGACCAAAACAACCCAGCATGTTATTACAGTTCCAGGTACATGATCACTCAGTACCTTATGTTCAAGCATTTTGTCTCTGTAAGAGCTCAGTTAAACCCTGGAAGCCATCTTTCAAAGGCATGTATTTCTCTCCTGCAGATAGAATGGCCTTGCTCCAGTGACTCAAGAGGACCTGTTGTACTTTGTCTAGCTGCACCTACTCTCAATTGTATACTGTATCTTTCTTCATCAGTGACCCCAGATGTTACAAGATTGCAGACTGTATGGTCCACATGGGGGAACTGTGTGTTTTGTAGCCTGAGTTTCCTCCTTACTGCCTTAGGCCCAGCTCAAAGCTAGGAGTCTTCTACGTCATGCATAAAGACCAGAACAGTACCCCAAGTTATGGAATATAATATTTTCAGACCTCAAAAATGTCTACCAGGCTTTGAGTTTTCCTATTTGTGTAGAGAATACAAGTGGCATCCATTTCTGCTTTACTTTGGAGAAGATGTTCTGGCACGTCCTGGATAACTGCACTCCTAACACTTCACTGAAATGACAGAGACTGCATCTTTATAAGATTTGTTTCCCATCTTTGGGTTTGAACCTCCAGAATACTGGCTGCTCCTTGTTCGTGCCTGACTGGCACGATGCCATTGGTATAATGGATCTATAGATTTTTCTGTAGAATATCCAGATGGCTGGGATATCCAGATGGTCAAGATCTCTTTGGATTACATCATGGCAGAGGATGGGACGGTTAACTTAGCTCTGGGGGAAAATAAAAATGTATGTTTTTGTGAATGTGAGTTTTTATGATTCTCTTTCCTGATTGGAATATAAAATAATGCATTTATTTATTCAATAGTCACACATCATATACCTCAGGCTATATTAACCTTCTCAAGCTAAGGTATCACATCTGTTATAGCAGCTGTGATCAAGGCTCCTAGAAGTTTGAGCTTTCAGTAACCCTCAGTCATTCTTCAGGATCCTTAATGCCTCTAAGTCCAGAATGAGGTTTTAAAAGAAAATATCATAGGGGCCATAATCCTTGCATTTAAAAAAAAAATTGGGATTGGAATTATTATCTACCATTCCTCCTCTTCCAATGTAATATTGCTTTTATTTATTCTATTGTCAAGAGACTAGTTCAGAGATTCCCACTGCTTTTCCCCATGATGATGCAATGTGGGAATTACTCCAGCTGACAAGTGTGTACATCCCAGGTATATTCAGGGATCAGTGAAACAATCACCAGGAAAATATACAGACACACTGCAAACTAGACAAGCCAGGGGTCCACTTATTTCTGGTCTCTACATACCCTCCAAGTGAGGAGACATGGTGATGCTTTAGGTCCCCAGGTTTCAAGGTCTACTCAGAGCATGTGTCCAACAGTAAATTAGATGGGAATTCTTTTCTCATTGTAAAATTATTTAAGGTAATGCTATGGATGTTTGGGAGGAAGAACAAGGAAATCCTTTACAGTGTATACTTTTCATGATCTTATCTAATCCTTTTCAATGGGACTGTTTTTATCAGTGGGTTTAGTGTGAGAAAACTGGATCAGTTCCAGAAACTAGTCAAAAGATTTTGTGTAACTGCCCTCAATTTCCTGTCCATTCATTTTTTTTTTTCTCTTTTAAATAACAATGTTAAGCAGTGCCCTTGTTTACTACTCATCTGTTTTTGTCCCTGGGAGCATCACTGCAGCCATGAAATTAAACACTTGCTCTTTGGAAAAAAAAAAGGTATGACAAAATTAGACAGCATATTAAAAAGCAGAGATATTACTTTGCTGACAAAGATCTGTCTAATCAAGGCTATGGTTTTTCCAGTAGTCATATATGGATGTGAGAGTTGAACTATAAAGAAAGCTGGACACTGAAAAATTGATGCTTTTGAACTGTGACTGCAAGGAGATCCAATCAGTCCACCCTAAAGGAGATTGGTCCTGGGTGTTCATTGGAAGGACTAATGTTGAAGCTGAAATTCCAATACTTTAGCCACCTGATGCGAAGAGCTGACTCATTGGAATAGACCCTGATGCTAGGAAAGATTGAAGGCAGGAGGAGAAGGACAACAGAGGACAAGATAGTGGGATGGCATCACTGACTTAATGAACACAAGTTTGAGCAATCTCCAGGAGATGCTGAAGGACAAGGGAAGCCTGACCTGCTGCAGTCTGTGGGGTCACAAATAGTTGGACATGACTGAGTGACTGAACAACAGCAAGGAGCATCATGCTTAGCCATCATCATAACTTTCTATGTGCCAGTTGGCAGATGCCTGCCAATCTGAATTCTCAAGCATTATAATAATTATTGGGCATGCCTGACTTTGAGTGTCCAAACATTGGCTTCCATATCTGGCTTCCATTCTTTCAGAGTCCCTAAAATATGAATTATCAGTGAGTTCAGTCGTGTTCAGAGGAGCACCATCACTGAACATCTTATTGATGCTAGTATATTTTCATTAGCACATTTCTGATGGTCTTACCAAGTGTTATATCCTGGATTTTCCCATAGAACATAATTCTCCTGTCGAACTTCATATCTATCATAATAAGTACATCCCAGTTTACCAATTTCTGTGAGCTTTTAACCCCTTATTCTTTCTCACTCAGGTATTTCCACCTTGTTCAGTGTGAGCCATCTCTTTTTTGAGGTTTCTAAGAGTCTTTGGAAGGAATGATGCTAAAGCTGAAACTCCAATACTTTGGCCACCTCATTGCAAGGGTTGACTCATTGGAAAAGACTCTGATGCTGGGAGGGATTGGGGGCAGGAGGAAAAGGGGATGACAGAGGATGAGATGGCTGGATGGTATCACCAACTCAATGGATGTGAGTCTGAGTGAACTCCGGGAGATGGTGATGGACAGGGAGGCCTGGCACGCTGTGATTCATGGGGTTGCGAAGAGTCAGACACGACTGAGCGACTGAACTGAACTGAAGAGTCACCTTAACTTTGAGTTTGTATTTACACAAATTCAAGATACATCCTCTTCAGTCTAAACCAAGGAGTGCAATCCATTTATCCCCAGAATGTTTTCACAAGTCAGTAATCTCTCCCGAGGTGGATCTTCTTTTCTGGTCTCCTTATTTGAGCACCTTCAGTATCAATACAGTCACATAGGTAGTTCCAGGCCCTACCAGTACATGTGGGATAGATTTATTTCTTTGGGATTATACTCCCTTCCCTCCCTCAGTTGACCCAACACATCTCTGGAGGGATTACCTACAAGTGAAGTTGCTCAGTCGTGTCCGACTCTTTGTGACCCCATGGACTGTAGCCCACCAGGCTCCTCAATCCATGGAATTTTCTAGGCAAGAGTACTGGAGTGGATTGTCATTTCCTTCTCCAGGGGATCTTCCCAACCCAGGGATCAAACTTAGGTCTCCAGCATTACAGGCAGATGCTTTATCCTCTGAGCCACCAGGGAATGAATCCCCTGGAGGGATTATATGTGCCTTAATCTGATTATCAACCTGGCAGCCTGGGGAGAATGTAGGGACAGCTGAAGACTAGAGTATCTATTTCTTTGCGGATAAAGAATTGTAACTGTGTATCTTCCAGCTTGTGGGATGAATCAAATTACCTCATTAGCAAAAGACACCTTTACCATTTTCATCACTTAAGAAGCTTCTGGGGTTTTAAAAACTCTGTGCCAGAAATGGGTATGAGACCAAATATATGCCTATTCTTATAGTAAGTCATAATATAAGAAATATATTTTAAGGAATGAACCAATAGATAAACAGCCAAGCCCTGAGACTTGGCTCTTAACTTCAAGTTACACATGATTTTTAAAGTCTTAACACTGAAACCATAGTTCACCATTGTTGACAAAGAATGATGAACAGATGCATTAATGAAGCAGCGTTTTACATTTGTCAAAAGAAATTGAATTAGGATTGGCAAAGGAATAAGAGTTTCCATGAGTCTCCCAGATAGGTTAACAAATTCAAATATCTAAATTTAGTATTGTGGCAGATACAAAAAATGAGTAAACAAAACCTCAATTGAATAGATGGGAGACCAGGATGGGGAGCTCGCTTGCCTTGAGATGATAGCAAAACTCAACAGGAAGAAGAAAAACTCATCTTTTTTTTCTGCTACAGACTCAGCCAATGAAAAACCAGGGATTTTTTGCTTACTACAGTCCTCTCAACTTCCTTTTCCTTTCCATAAAACTCTTCTTCCCTCGTCTTGTGGGACCTTGCTTACAGCTTGCCATGGTTTCAGACCCCAAGCTGCAATTCTCTGTTGGTCTCAAATAAACCTAACTATTTATTTCAGGTAAACATACAGGAAATTCTGAAATGATTAAAAGAAGAAGTGATTTTATAAGGTGTTATTATAAAACACATTTAGAAAGAACATATATTGTTATAGGAATGTAGCAATTACCATTCACTTATGTCAAATTAAATAAGAGGTAAACTGAGGAAGTTTGAATTACTAGAAAAATGATTTTGAGGAGGAATATCAGAGGAATTGCAACTCAGGAAACACCAACTGTAACAAGCTGAAAGCCAGACCATTGAAAAATTGGGGGTGGCAATATTCATGGGCAAAGAATGTATGTAAAAAAGATATTATTTAGATGGCAAAGAAATTACTAATAAATATGATAATTCACTTTTAAATATTTTGATACAAATTATTTTAAGTTATAAAATTTATGTTGATTTCGAGTCAATTTATCTATTTTCCTTGAGTATACCTGAAGCTTATCAGATGACTAGACATCTAACAAGACACATAAATAATTGTGACATAGTTAATTTTTAAAGAAAATTTATCCCTCCAGAAATCAAGATATTTTATGATGTTTAATTCTCTAATAATATATTGCAATAGGTATATAGTGGTGCTTCTGTGTTGCCAGGTCATTAAATCCTTAAATTTCTTAAGAATAAAAGACTATTGCATAATTTAGAGGTGCCTGAGGGTAACTCATTTATACATCATGTCTGTACTTACCCAATGCTAAGAATGACTTATTTGTGTGTTGGATATTTGCTTTTCAGAAAACTTCATTTCTTTTTTTTTTAAAGGCTGGTAGTTAAAATTATATGATAAATTATATAAATTAGCTTTATAATAAACCAGGAAAATATGTATTACTTATCAGTACAGCACAGATTTAATTTTAAATATAAGCATACTTCTTTAGATTTAAGCCCAGAAAACTAATCCTAAACTGGCAAAAAAGCCACAAGTTAAGTTAGTAGTCCCATGAAACTCAATACCTTCCTCATTAAGTTGACTTCAACATGCTATATAATAAATTGAAATCACTGACATCATTTTAAGTCTTCGCTAATATTAGAATGATTTTCATTCCCAAAACACACTACTTTAGTAATTCTTGAGTAAAATATTATTTAGTATTTTAACAAAATCATAATAGCTGCTATGTGTCATATGTCTTATTCTATAATTTTGTATAAGTTAGAAAAATTTTAATTGCTTCTTGTGGATTTTTCCTAAGCCTTTAACTTAATGTGAAAAAGTATATAGTTGGTATAAGTTCTGCACCTTTGTTTTACGGTTGCTCAAGTCATGTAAGTTGGACCACTATTGAAAAGTTAAATTATGCTGCCCTAGGGTTCTGTGAATAGTTCTACATAGGTAAAGATTATTATAATATTTTCTATATTGTATATCATGAATATATATTTTTAAAAGCCTTAGGTGAGATGACACATTGAAATAACACAGCGCATGTTTTTATCTCAATGTTTTCATATGTGAAATATCACACACTTAGAAAGAATATTCCTTTATTTCCAATATATGTGTCACTAAATATAAACCTTTTTAAATGCAAACATAATAATCATTGCCTGTAAAACATTGTTTCTAGAAATATATATGTGCAATATTTTGGTGAGAATGAGTTTCAAATTTTCCAACATGTTATTCAAATTTTTCAACATGCTATTGTAACTGAATTGCTTGTTATGGACTGAAGCAGAGTTTATCCAAAATCTTAATAAACTCAGGGCATAATATACTCATTTGAGGGGAAAAAAAATCCTTCTTTTTTTTTCTATCAGAACCTAATATACTGTCATCTCATTATTTAGAATCAGAGAATAAGAATGAAGGAAACTTAACTGTGAATATAATTATCTGTTACAATTCCTTTCCTCCAGGCAAGAACACATCCAAACAAAACCAATAAAACAGCTTTCTTTAGAAATGAATAGGAAAACAAACTAAATCCTTATGAAAATAAGTGTGTATTTTCAAGAACATCCTCTAATATCTTGCCTGTATATTTTATTCTGTTTATATATGATATTATTTTACTGGACTTCATGAAAAGCAGAATGTGCTGTACTGTCCTCAGTCACTCAGTCATGCCTGACTCTTGGCGACACCATGGACTGTAGCCCTCCAGGCTCCTCTGTCCATGGGGATTCTCCAGGCAAGAATACTGAAGTGGGTTGCCATGCCCTCCTCCAGGGGATCTTCCCCGCCCAGGGATCGAACCCAGCTTGCCGCACTGCAGGCAGGTGCTTTACCGTCTGAGCCACCAGAGAAGCCTGAAAAGTGGAATAATTACCTTTTTTCCTTTGGGCTCATAAAATAATTTCTGATTTACCCCCAAGCCAAGGAGCTTCCAGCTGCTACCCTGTCATACACGAAAATGGTAATTGTGTTTTAACTCCTAACCAAAGCTCTATATCCCTGATTCTCTTCATCAAACCTTTTTAACAAGCCATCTTACATCACAAATTTTTTTCTTTATTCCTCAGTAACTTCTCAACCTATCCTAATCTGTTTTTTGCTCTTAATACTCCAATGACATTGTTCTTGCTGAAGTAAAACATGGTTTCCTTGTCACTAAAGCCAATAGACATTTAATAGTCTATATTTACTTGACCTTTTTGTAGCAGTTCATACGTTTGACACTGACCTTCCAAAAACACTCTGTCTTGTTTTCTATGATATCACATTCTCCTGAAGTCCATGGCCTTTCTTATCAGTGTACTCTGATCATTTATCTTTCTCAAATTAGTAAATATATTTGAAGTTCTTTAAGATTTGATCTGGAATATATTATCTGGTTTTCTCTAGGCAATATCAATGGCATTAATGGATTCAACAATTATCTGTTACTCTACACCCACATTTACAGCCTAGGTCTCTCAGTTTCAAAACCATGTACAGCTAAACTCTATACCCAACCTGCCTGTTTTATATTGTATTTGAATCTGAAATGTATTATTTCCAAAACAGAACTCATAATCTTAACTTCTATAACTCTTCCAATATTTTCTATATCAACAAACTGACATGGCCAAAAAAATTAAATACACAAACCAGAAATCAGGAAATCATCTTTGACTTTTCTTTTTTTGTCTAATTTTTCCCAATATTGTTGATGATCAGCATGTTGATGAATAACATGCAGGTATTACTTTACTAAAGTCTTTCTGAGGTCTCTACTCCTCTGATATCTTTATTACAAATCTAATCCTGAAAAATGATGCTGTGAAAGTGCTGCACTCTATATGCCAGCAAATTTGCAAAACTCAGCAGTGGCCACAGGACTGGAAAAGGTCAGTTTTCATTCCAATTCCAAAGAAAGGCAATGCCAAAGAATGCTCAAACTACCGCACAATTGCACTCATCTCACATGCTAGTAAAGTAATGTCCAAAATCCTCCAAGCCAGGCTTCAGCAATACGTGAACCGTGAACTTCCTGATGTTCAAGCTGGTTTTAGAAAAGGCAGAGAAACCAGAGATCAAATTGCCAACAATTGCTGGATCACAGAAAAAGCAAGAAAGTTCCAGAAAAACATCTATTTCTGCTTTATTGACGATGCCAAAGTCTTTGACTGTATGGATCACAATAAACTGTGGAAAATTCTGAAAGAGATGGGAATACCAGACCACCTGACCTACCTCTTGAGAAATCTGTATGCAGATCAGGAAGCAACAGTTAGAACTGGACATGGAACAACAGACTGGTTCCAAATATGAAAAGGAGTATGTCAAGGCTGTATATTGTCACCCTGCTTATTGAACTTCTATGCAGAGTACATCATAAGAAACGCTGGACTGGAAGAAACACAAGCTGGAATCAAGATTGCCAGGAGAAATATCAATAACCTCAGATATGCAGATGACACCACCCTTATGGCAGAAAGTGAAAAGGAACTGAAAAGCTTC
Source organism: Ovis aries (assembly GCF_016772045.2). Taxonomy (NCBI): domain Eukaryota; kingdom Metazoa; phylum Chordata; class Mammalia; order Artiodactyla; family Bovidae; genus Ovis; species Ovis aries. The sequence continues at coordinate 148,365,516 of NC_056054.1, read as the reverse complement.
TTGATGAAAGTGAAAGTGGAGAGTGAAAAAGTTGGCTTGAAGCTCAACATTAAGATCTGGTCCCATCACTTCATGGGAAATAGAGAGGAAAAGAGTGGAAACAGTGTCAGACTTTATTTTTTGGGGGCTCCAAAATCACTGCAGATGGTGATTGCAGCCATGAAATTAAAAGACGCTTACTCCTTGGAAGAAAAGTTATGACCAACCTAGATAGTATATTCAAAAGCAGAGACATTACTTTGCCGACTAAGGTCCATCTAGTCAAGGCTATGGTTTTTCCTGTAGTCATGTATGGATGTGAGAGTTTGACTGTGAAGAAGGTTGAGTGCCGAAGAATTGATGCTTTTGAACTGTGGTGTTGGAGAAGACTCTTAAGTGTCCCTTGGACTGCAAGGAGATCCAACAAGTCCATTCTGAAGGAGATCAACCCTGGGATTTCTTTGGAAGGAATGATGCTAAAGCTGAAACTCCAATACTTTGGCCACCTGATGCGAAGAGTTGACTCATTGGAAAAGACTCTGATGCTGGGAGGGATTGGGGGCAGAAGGAGAAGGGGGTGACAGAGGATGAGATGGCTGGATGGCATCACTGACTTGATGAAAGTGAGTCTGAGTGAACTCCGGGAGTTGGTGATGGACAGGGAGGCCTGGCGTGCTGCGATTCATGGGGTCGCAAAGAGTTGGACATGACTGAGCAACTGAACTGAACTGAATCCTTTTAAGCCAGCTCTAATCTGGCTTTCAGCAATAGTCCACTAGCTAGTCTCTTTCCCTTTTTCAAGTGAGTCTCCCTTTCAAAATGGAACTGGCATGATCTTTTCTGACTAAAAGGCTAAACATTCCCTATGCCATCCACCCACACATTTGGCATATAATATCCATTATTGGTTTCCTTTTTTGTTCTTCAGTCACTGTCATGTCCAACTCTTTTCAATCCTATAGACTGCAGCCCACCAGGCTCCTCTGTTCATGAGATTCCATGGCAAGAATACTGGAGTGTGTTGCCATGCCCTCACCCAAATGATCTTCCTGATGAACCCATGTCTCCTGCATTGCAGGAGATTCTTTACTGCAGAGCAGCTATGGAAGCCCACTCCAGAGTTTGATCAAATCCATGTATATTGAGTCAGTGATGCTATCTAACTATCTCATCCTCTGCTGATCCCTTCTCCTTTTGCCTTCAATCTTTCCCAGCATCAAGGTCTTTTTCATTTGGCTCCTCACATCAGGTGACCAAAGAATTGGTGCTTTACCTTTAGCAACAATCCTTCCAATGAATATCCATGTTGATTTCCTTTAGGATTAACTAGTTTGATCTCCTTGTCATCCAACAGACTCTCAAGAGTCTTCTCCAGCACCACAATTCAAATGCTAAATTCTTCAGCTCTTGGTCTTCTTTATGGTCCATTACTATGAAAACAACTAATGGAGGAGATGAAATTCCAGCTGAGCTACTAATATTTAAAATCCTAAAGACGATTGCACTAATTATGTCAGCAAATTTGGAAAACTCAGCAGCAGCCACAAAATTGAAAAATGTCAGCTTTCATTCAAATCTCAAAGAAGGCCAATGCTAAAGAATGTTCAAACTACCATACAGTTGATTTCCAATGACCTTTAAAATAATGACCAAAACTTTAGCATGATCTTTAAGATGCCCTGGGGGCTCAACTGGTAAAGAAACTGTCTGCAGTGCAGGAGACAAATGGGTTCAATCCCTGTGTCAGGAAGATCCACTGGAGAAAGGAATGGCTGTTTACTCCAGTATTCTTGCCTGGAGAATTCCATGGACAGAGGAGCTTGGCAGACTATAGTTCATGGGGTGGCAAAGTTGGATATGACTGAGTGATTAACACTTTCAATTTAAGGTGCTTAATGAGTTCAATCTTTCAAAACATTGATATCCTCAGTTTCATCTCTCCCTATTCTATTTGCTGGCTTCAGCTTTAGAAGTTATTAGTTCAGTTTAACAATGGTCACAGTTCCCTTCACTACTCTGTTACTACATATATTTTCTCCTTTGCTTGGAATGCTCTTTTCTTTTTCACTGAGTTAAATTCTTATTCATTCTAAAATCAGTTCAAATTTCCTCATAAATTTATTTTTAATCCCTCATAGTAGATAGATCATTATGACCTATGTTTCTTGAGTAATCTGAACATAATTTTCATATTCTGCATCATAGTTCCTGTGGCTGAAATTATCATGACACCTCCACCAGAATGTAAGCTCCATAGAGGGGAAGTGGGATATGTATTCCTGGTACATCAAACCATGGCCTGAGCCTAGCAGATACTCAGTAATATTGAATATTAATATTTCTTTCTCTCTGGATAAACACATGAATGAACTTCTGATCAAAAGAATGTCTATAGCACAGCTGCAATGTCAAGGAAACAAGTTCTCAGATTGACTTGCAGCTAGGGTTGTTGCAAGCACTGCAGAAATTATCAAATTATCGAGATAGTCCCAAGTACACCCAGAGCAATGATAATAAAGTCCTTGGCATCTGGTTTATTAAAGATCAGCCTGGTCCTTCTAATCCAGCGGGGAAACTATTAGAGAGAAAGAGCTTCCAAGTGTCAACTACAGACAAATTGCAAACCTCTATGGGTTGTTGGATGAAATGTTACACTTAGGCTAAACAAATGATGGTGCATAAAGAGGAATACCCAGTTATTCCAGAGATCAAGGCACAAATACTTTTCAAAAAGCAATTTCCTAGCCTGGAATACCATTCTCAGAATTCTTAAATCTCTGTCATCAACTCATTGCTCTAAAGAACTGTGAAAATGTATAGGTTAATCAAATAATTAGGAATAAGTGGTCAGGAGAGTGCTCTTTTCTGTCATACCAATTTTTCATTAAACATATAATAAATACCAATTATGCAATATTCTGTATACGGAAGTATGGAAAATTCTAGAGTCTGGAAAACAGCATTCCTGAAGTCAGACCTACCAATTTGCTCTCCACTGGTACTAGATGTATAAGCTTAACAATATATTTGTGTGTGTGTTTATATATTAAATATATGGACAATACATATATTTAAATTATATGTTATTTACATTTGCATGTGCTAAGTCACTTCAGCTGTGTCCAACTCTTTGCAACCCACTGGTCTATAGCCCACCAAGCTCCACTGTCTATGGGGTTCTCCAGGCAAGAATACCAGAGTGGGTTGCCATGCCCTCTTCCAGGAGATCTTCCTGACCCAGGGATCAAAGCTGGGTCTCTTGTGTCTCTGGCATTGGCAGGCAGGTTCTTTACCACTAGTGCCATCTGGGAAGCCCACTATTTACATATATTATTTCATATTTATATAATATATATTACCTATACAAGTCTATGTTTCATAGATATCATTATATAAATAAATATAATTTATAACTATATATGTACACATATACTTATTTTCTCAAATGCACTTACACCCATATTTAACAAGATCCAAAGAAAAGGATCACACTATCAAGGCTGAAGAAACAGAAGATATCTATTTAATAAAGTATAAATCCCTGAAAATTGGTAACACACATATACATTTAGAGGGGTTCCCATGTGCTGCTGCTGCTGCTAAGTTGCTTCAGTCATGCCCGAGCCTTTGCGACCGCATGGGCTGCAGCCCACCAGGCTTCCCCGTCCCTGGGATTCTCCCAGGCAAGAACACTGGAGTGGGTTGCCATTTCCTTCTCCAGTGCATGAAAGTGAAAAGTGAAAGTGAAGTCGCTCAGTCATGTCTGACTCTTCATGACCCCATGAACTGTAGCCTACCAGGCTCCTCCATCCATGGGATTTTCCAGGCAAGAGTACAGGAGTGGGTTGTCATTGCCTTCTCCATTCCCATGTGGGGCGGTGGTAAAGAACAGTGCCTGCTTGTGCAGGAAATGCAAGAGATCCTTGGATCGGGAAGATCCCCTGGAGGAGGTCATGGCAACCCACTTCAGTATTCTTGCCTGGAGAATCCCATGGACAGGAGTCTGGTGGGCTACACTCCATGGGGTCGCAAAGAGTTGAACACAACTGAGTGACTGAGCATACACATAGAGCACGAATATCCATCTAGTAAATTAATTTTATTTGATTCTCACAACAGCCCTAGGAGATGGATTTCACCAGTGAAGAATCTAAAGTACAGAGAGGTCATGTAACTTGTCCAGTTATTAACAAAACTTGAACTACTTTATTTGAATTGCAATGCCTTTTTCACCTACCATACTAATACAGTGTTTTTGCATCTCTGACACATTTTAAAAATACTTTATAATACATCATATATATTAGTATCACAAAAGGAATACAGTGCAATATTATTTCAGTGAATTTTAAAAAGTTTCCGTTTACAAATTGGTTGTTAAACTGGTAAGAGAGACAGTGTGAGAGTGTATGTATACATGCATGTGAGAAAATAATTGGAAATAAAGGAAAAAATTTAAGAACATCAGCACTAGTCTCCTTCATTTTACAGATGGGAAATTTAAACAGTTTCTTCACATTATGTACTATCTTGCTCTGTGTACATAGTTTAGCCTATTACTGTTATTGTAGGCATGATAAAATTGCATTGTGAGTCTCCAGAAAGTTCTTAAAAGTTAATTCTCCATATTGTCAATTCTAAAAATGCCAAGGACATTCTGTAGAAATGGAAGAAATGTTGAAAGAGTCTATCATTAATTGGTCTTCTTTTCTCTGGTTAGCCAATTAACAAATATCAAAGGAAAATTATCAGGTCAGGAACGACAAGTGTATTTACTAGAAAATTTGGTATATAGCTACAAAAATACTTTGAGGACTATCACATAAAACCCAAGAACGCAGATCCTGTGGAATTTTAAAAGAAAGTGTAATTAGGCCCTTAAAAATCTTTTCTAACAGGTAACTATTCCCTACTAAAAATAAACAAGTAACTGCTGCTGCTGCTGCTGCTGCGAAGTCGCTTCAGTCATGTCTGACTCTGTGCGACCACGCAGACGGCAGCCCACCAGGCTCCCCCGTCCCTGGGATTCTCCAGGCAGGAACACTGGAGTGGGTTGCCATTTCTTCTCCAGTGCATGAAAGTGAAAAGCCAAAGTGAAGTCGCTCAGTCGTGTCCAACTCTTCGCGACCCCATGGACTGCTGCGTACCAGGCTCCTCTGTCCATGAGATTTTCCAGGCAAGAATACTGGAGTGGGGTGCCATTGTCCTCTCCGAAACAAGTAACTAAGTGCACGCAGAGAAAATGGTAACCCATTCCAGTATTCTTGGCTAGAAAACCCCATGCACAGAGGCTCCTGAAGGACTAAAGTCCATGGGGTTTCAAAGAGTTTGATGTGCTGTTGCTGCTGCTAAGTCACAGCCCCATAGATGGCAGCCCGCCAGGCTCCCCCATCCCTGGGATTCTCTAGGCAAGAATACTGGAGTGGGCTGCCATTTCCTTCTCCATTGCATGAAAGTGAAAAGTCAAAGTGAAGTCACTCAGTCGTGTCTGACTCTTCACGACCCCATGGACTGCAGCCTACCAGGCTCCTCCATTCTGTTTGATGTGACTTAGCAACTAAACAACAAAATTGTGACTCAGTTTCCTAGCTACAGATCTTGTTGCTTCTCTCTCTTTCTCCTTTGTTCCACAATTTCCTTCCCATCAAGAGGGTTCTAATCCTATTGATTATACTGTTATTTATATATAAATATATTACATATCTTGGATGTTTCCTAGGTCCTTTTTTTGCTGTTGTTGTTGGTACTTTCAGGTACCCATTCTTCACAAAACAATAGATTTTTCTAATCAGTTTCAAGAAAAAAGATTGTATATTTGAATATATATATATATATATATATATATATATACACATATATTTATGTTACAAAGAAGTTAGTGGGGCAATCTGATAAGTTATGTCTTTCACAGTAGGAAATAGATTAGACATAAATTAGGTAGTTCACAAGATTTTTCAACATAGTCAAAGTGAGTGAGTGAGGGAATTGGGGGGAAAGCAACATATGAGATCTTATTTCCCAAACCAGGGATGGAACCTGTGTCCCCTCCATTGGGGTCACAGAATCTTAAAAACTAGACCACCATGGAAGTTCCTATATATGAATGAGTGATAGTTGCCCAGTTGGGTCCAATTCTTTGTGACCCTGTGGACTGTAGTCACCAGGATCCTTTGTCTATGGAATTCCCAGGCAAGAATACTGGAGTGGGTTCCCATTTCCTTCTCCAGGGGATCTTCCTGACCCAGAGACTGAACCATAGTCTCCTGCATTGCAGGCAGATTCTTTACCACCTGAGCCACCAGGGAAGCTCCTATATTACAAAGAAGTTAGTTGAGCAATCTAATGAAATCATGTTCTTTCATAATAGGAAATAGATCAGACATAAATTAGGTAGTTCACAAGATTTTTCCACATATTGAGAGAGGGGATGGGGAGAAAGCAGTTAGACAGAATATTATTAGGGCTTTCTAGGTGGCTCAGACAGTAAAGAATCTCCCTGAAATGCAGGAGACCTGAGTTTGATCCCTGGGTGGGGAAGATCCCCTGGAGAAGGGAACAGCAACCCACTCCAATATTCTTGCCTGGAAAATCCCATAGGGTACCCTGGAGGGCTACAGTCCTTGGAGTCGCAAAAAATCAGACAGGACTGAGTGACTAATACACACACATCATTAGGTGACTAGATAACTGCAGGGAAGAAGACCTACTCACAGCTACAGAGCTATAGAAGATGCTCTGGTCAGTATATGATAGAATTATGTATAGACAGGTGTCTGGGTATTTGTGACAGCTAAACCAACCTAGAGTCTATGTCTAGACTCTAGGTTACAAAAATACCATGTATTCTTGCTTGTTTACTGCCCTGTTGTACTTTCTTGTCTGTGCATTTATTTTGTTTTTATATTTTCATAACACAGTGATCTGTAAAAATTAAATAAATTATGGGAAATGGGTGATTTTTCCCATTTTGAAACTAGAATCCACAGCAGAATAAAAATACCACTTAGCAGCAGGCAAAGAGGGGGTATTATCCCATTTGGAAATGTGGGGAAATAATGACCCCACTGGTTTTGAAAGTAAGTTAGAACCTTGAGAGAAGATACTTAGAAGGTAGTAGTAACTATAGATTAAATTCTACTCACAGTATTACCATATACAGGATGCCACATAGTCAAACATACTCTGAGAGTGAAATTAGTGTACGGAGTTAAAGTTGCAATTTGCATTTGTAAAATTCCAAGGATTAGGATTGAAGATATTTATATCCTCTAATTTATCCTCTAAGACACTACAGAATAGAGAAATAAGCAAGCACACTAAAGTAAGCAAATACGTTTATTCATTCAATCATGTGTGCTAATATCACACTGGTCCCCAAAGCAGGAGTACCAATATATGTAAAGTTACATCTAAAAATTAGACCAGGGACTTCCATGGTGATATAGTAGATTAGAACCCACTTGCCAGTGCAGGAGACATGGGTTCAATCCTTGGCCCGGAAAGATTTCCCATGCCATGGAGCAACTAAACCTGTGCACCACAACTACTGAATCCACATAGGGAACTACTGAAGCCAGTGTGCACTAGAGCCCACTTGCTGCAACAAGAGAGGCCACTGGAATGAGAAGCCCATGCACTGCAATGAAGAGCAGCCTTTGCTTGCTGAAACTAGAGAAAGCCTGCACGTAGCTATGAACACCCATGCAGCCAAAACTTTAAAAAAAAAAATTTTTTTTAATAAAAATTAGACCAATGAGGAGGGTAAAAATTAGTGCCCCAAATGGTAGTTGGAAAAATTAATGGTTAGAAACATCCTAGGAAGTTTAATTGATAAACTTAAAAGCAAGAGTGGGACACAACTGAGCAGACACACATAAAAGCAAGAAAAACAACAAAGCAATGTTTTATATCTAAAAACTCAATATGCCAAATTTATCATTAACATTTCCACACTTTCTTCAAGCAGCTAGGGAAATCAGATTCTTCACCAGATGATACACTTCATATTTACAGTCATAGTCTTATTGTTGATAATGACAAAATATTGATTCATCCTTTTAGAGGAAGGAGAGTGTCCTTCACTTCCTTCTTACTCCCTGGAAGACCAGGTACATAGCCTATATTTAATAAATCCTTTCTGATTGATAGGTGTAGAAGACTCTATCAGTAAGAGCCTATAGATTATAAGGCAGACTACACAGACATTTGAGAATACTGTCAAGAGAGGTTGAAAAATCAATAGGAAAACTGGCACTTCCATTAGGAAATAAACAAACAAATAAAAATCACTGCTGAGCTCTTTCAGAATTGAGGTCCAGAGATCTAATATCCTGGGAAATTATTTTTTGGTTTGTTTACCAGAGATATTATGTTTTTGAGAATGCTGTCAAGATGTGGTTTGCCTGGTCTTGTTTGTTTTGTTTCTCCTTCAAGACCAGTGGATAAAGCATGTGCTCTATCTCAGGATAACTGGAAGGAAAAAAGAAAAAAAGAAAAGACAGAGAAGTTTCCCAATACCACGGTCATAATTAAGGAGAAACTTTGAAATGACTTTGGCTTAAGACCTGTGGCTCTTGAATTTTCTATACACAGCTGGAAGGAAGAAAAAAGACAAAGGGCAAAGATCCGATGTTCTAACTGAGTTGACCTTGGCATCCATTTCTCACATTTAGGCAGGCTTATGCTCTCTTTAAACATTCAAAAACTATCTAATGACTGGGAGACTTATGTAAACTGTTGCCATATTACCTCCAAGTCTCCTTTAAAGTCAGCAAGCACCCAGTATAGAAGCTCCCTTCCACTATTTTCATTTGCAGTATTTGTCAGCCCACAGGACTTTATCCCTGCTTGGACACTCCACATTCTTCGCAGTATTGTAGCATAGGCCTAAAACAACCTGCAGTCTACCTACTGACACTGAAGTGTCTTTCAGGAAATGGTGGCCCCTCATTTGATTCCTGAGGGAAAAAATCTGCTCAGCTAATTGGACTTCCCAGATGGCTCAGTGGTAAAGAATCTGCCTGCCAAGCAGGAAACTTGAGTTGGACCCTGGGTCAGGAAGATCCCCTGGAGAAGGAAATGGTAACCCACTCCATTATTTTTGCCTGGGAAACCCCATGGACAGAGGAACCTGGTTGGTTACAGTTCACGGGGTCCCAAAAATGTTGAGCACAACTTAGCAACTAAACAACAACAAATCAGCTAATTAAAGGCCCAGATATTGGCTAGTTTTATTAATTTCCTCCAACAGCAAGGAGTGTTTATACAGTTGGATCTCTTGTCAGCCATAAACACTGGCCTACATCCCAGAGCAGACCCCAGGTGTCTTCTCTCTTCTAAACCCCATATTGGTGAGGGCTGGAATTATCATATCTGAACAATCATTTTTTTCTCCCAAGATACTGCCATCAGTTGCACTTTTTTCCCAATGAAATAATTCTTTGAAGTAGTCATTTTAATCATTTGCATGTTGTTGTTCAGTTATTAATTCTTCTCTGATTCTTTGGGACCCATGAACTGCAGTACACCAGTCCCCCTTGTCCGTTACCATCTCCCAGAGTTCGCCCAAGTTCATGTCCACTGAATTAGTGTTGCTATGTGTATTATGTTTTCATTAAAATCTTTCTGTTGCCTAAATACTTAATATCAAAGAATTAAAAAACAATCATTTCCTCATATATAGTCTATAATGATCTTTTCCCAAGATACTCAGAGTTTTTCAATCTAGCCCCATTCTTATCCCTAATCCTGATCTTGATCCATCCATAAGGATGGAGAGTGACTGGAAGTCTCCTTTACTTGAATAAGTAAAAACTTTATTGTCATTCAACTACTGTTAAAAGCCTTTTCCATGTTATAAGTTGGAGTTATAGGATGTATATCACATAAAAAGCTTTTCTCATCATAGAACATGGTCATTTATAAAAGTCACTGATGTTATGAAAAAACTTAAAAACCCTACCTTTTATTTCTGATCATCTTTTAAACAATACTTCTTACACCCTAAGTAGTATAAGAACTCTTTACAACTTTTTGATGTTGTTTTAGTTTGTAGCTATTGTAATAAAAATTTTATGAGCATGTGAAAATATACACAATGTTCTAATTCAAAATATAGGCAGATTTTTATAATTGAAGAATGCACTGAAGCAAATAAAATTAATTTTTATTTATTAGTTTAGTATAGAAATTTTCAGTAATTGTAGCCCCAAAATAATGGAAATACTAATACATAAAATATTTGTTATTAATTTTCCTCTACTCTTGCACACAACTTTGTCATAATAATTGCAAACAGGAGAAGAGTCTTTAAAGTGATAAATTGATGAATAATAATTAAATAGCTAAATGGCAAAATAAAAAGAGTTAGTAAGAAGATAGTAAGAAGAGTTACAGATCTGATATGCAAATTGGATATACAAATCTTGGATAATAAAGAACTTACTGTAATTAAGATGAAGTTTAGATAGATGTGAAATGTATTTAATAATTCTATTATGAAATGCAATTTTCAAATTATAGATCTATCAGTTCAAGGTCATGGCCTATTTAATTACAGCGACCCTTGTTTTAAGTGCTATTTCAATAAATAAAAGCATGTAAAACTGGAAAGTATTACTGTCAAAAGTATGATTAAATTGAAAACTGTAAAATAATATAATTGAAAATAATAACCATTTCTCTAATTTAACTAAGATGAATTGACAGAGCCTGAATGACTTATCCATGGTCAGAGGAAAAGTCAGAATTATGACTTCATAAGATGTAGCATCAGCTCATTTAGCTGACAGAAGACTGAATGCAAATTCAATCTCACATTAGAACCTACTTAGAGCTCTAGTAATAGCCTGGTAGACAGAGTATCCAGGTCATTTTACCCAGAAAATTTTACTGAAAGCTGAAGTTAAATTTGATTAAAAGCTAAACAAATGTATTTCTTTTGGGATTTCTTGTTATGTTATTCTTCAAAATCTGTATCTTACATCCTTCCTTGTGATGTTTCCCTCAACTTGAAGTATTAGAATTTCAGTGATTTATTATAGTCCTTGGACTTCCCCTGTGGCTTAGTGATAAAGAATCCACCTTCAATGCAGGAGACTTGGGTTCTATCCCTGGATCAGGAAGATCCCCTGGGGAGAGAATGGCAACACACTCCAATATTCTTACCTGGAGAATCCCCATAGACAGAGAAGCCTGGTGGCCTACAGTCCATAGGGTCAAAGAGAGTCTGACACAACGGAAGTGACTCAGCATGCAAGCAAGTCTAGTTCTTAAACATTCTAGTAACAGTAGCTTGCTCCTATGGGGGGAAGGGGAGTTAGAAAAATAAGCAGCATGCTCCATTCCTCTGAAATCATGGGGATTTGTATTGTTGTTTTTCAATCCCTAAGTCGTGTCTGACTCTTTGAGATCCCGTGGACTGCAGCATGTCAGGCTTCACTGTGCCTCACCATCTCCCAGAGTTTGCCCTAGTTCATGTCCATTGAATCAGTGATACTATCCAACCATCTCATCCTCTGCCACCTTCTTCTCCTTTTGCCTTCAATCTTTCACAGCACCAGGGTCTTTCCCAATGAGTCAGCTCTTCCCATCATGTGGCCAAAGTATTTGAGCTTCAGCCTCAGTCCTTCCAATCAATATTCAGGGTTGATTTCCTTTACGACTGACTGGTTTGATCTCCTTACAGTCCAAGGAACTCTCAAGAGTCTTCTCCAGAACCACAATTTAAAAGCATCAATGCTTCGGAACTCAGCCTTCTTCATGGTCCAACTTTCACATCCGTACATGACTACTGGAAAATCATAGCTTTTACTAGATGGACCTTTATCAGCAAAGTGAATTTCTCCACTTTTTAATACCCTAGGTTTTGTCATAACTTTTCTTCCAAGGAGCAACCATCTTTAATTTCATGGCTGCGGTCACCATGCACAGTGATTTTGGAGCCCAAGAATATAAAATCTGCTACTGTTTCCACTTTTCCCCATCTGTTTGCTGTGAAGTGATAGGACTTGATGCCATGATATTAGTTTTTTGAATGTTGAGTTTTAAGCCAAATTTTTACTCTCCTCTTTCACTTTCATCAGAGGCTCTTTAGTTCCTCTTCACTTTCTGCCATTTGAGTGATATCATCTGCATATCTGAGATTATTGCTATTCCTCCTGGCAATCTTAATTCCAGTTTGTGTTTCATCCAGCCAAGAATTTCACATGATTTGCTCAGCATATAAGTTAAATAAGTGGAATGACAATATACAGCCTTGACGTACTCTTTCCCAGTTTGGAACCAGCCCCATTGTTCCATGTCCATTCTAACTGTTGCTTCTTGACCTACATACAGGAGACAAGTAAGGTGGTCTGATATTCCCATATCTTTAAGGATTTTCCAAAGTTTGTTGTGATCCACCCAGTCAAAGGCTTTAGCATAGTCAATGAAGAAGAAGTAGATGGTTTTCTGAAATTCCTTTACTTTTTCTATAATATTGATTGATTAATATATCTTACATGTTTTGTATCGTTCCTTTGGCATTTTCCTCAACTCAAAATATTGGAATTTCATTAAGTATAGTTATTACAAATTGCAATGATAGTAGCTTGTTCCTGTGTGTGTGTGTGTGTGCATGCGTGTGTGGTGAGAAATCTAAGCATACTGCTCCATTCTTCTGCATTCCTGGAGCTCCTTCCACTTAAACCTTTGCTATCTTGTGCAAGTCCTATAATTCCCTTCAAATGTTTACATCCTCATGGAAGGCTCTCTCTTTTTTACTTTTGCCATCCTGACCTTCTCTTTTTTGTCTGCATGTTCTTTGGTGTGTCATCACCTCATTTGGATTCATTCACAGCCCTTTGCGGGCATAACATGTTCAACAACTTCTATTCTCCACCAACTGCCCTCTTCTTTACACATAAAGCCTCTCAGGCTGCCTCAGAGGTATATAATATTGTCTTTCTAACATACTAAATTGTAAATTTATGGTCACTATGCTTAAGGCATGAATTAACACATTAAATGAAATTGCCTAAAGCATGTGTCATAACTTAGAGATGTTTGGTTTGAAATCAATGAGATTGTACTTGACTTTACAAAATAAGGAGAGAAGCCATATATTTATTAAGAATGTAAGATTAACTTGGGGATTTTGAAATCTGATTGCTGGCCAGTTGGAATGAATTTGTTTTCCTTTGAACATTTTATGTTCAGTCTAGAGTTATCATTAGTTAAGAGTTATCACCGCCATACTTTCTTGACACCAATATTTTCCTTTACCTTCTAGGTCCTATCCCTCATTTTTGAGAAACACACTGACTATAACCTTTGTCTTGGCCCAATTCCCAGACTCATGTGTCCTCTCAACATTGTTGCAGTTAATTACTTACTTATGTTTTTTATTTGATGTTTATCTTTGCCAACTTCATTACTTATTACTTACTCTGAAGTGCTATGATATAAAGCACACATGTCACTTTCCACAAGGTCACCGGCCGTATTGGATTCTTTTGGTCAAGTATTCTAACTAGTAATAATGATTTCATAAATGAACAGTGCTTCATGCTATTGAGATTTAATCTGAATGGTTTGTCATTCAAGTTCTGCCTCTTTAAAGTATACCATTATGTTGTATAACTTTTTAATTAAGAATTTTGAACTCTTGAAACGTACCAAATAAAGAACAAAATAAAATAATGCTTGCCCTAAGAATCATAGTCATAGGGACTTCCCTGGTGGTCTAATGGTTAAGGCTTCACACTCCCAATGCCAAGGGCACAGCTTCATTACCTCATTAGGCAACTAAGATCTTACGTGCCACATGGCAGAGCCAGAAACTAACAGAATCGTTGTTGCAATTTTTCTGGTACTTTTGCTAATTATATTAGTATTTGTTGCATATGTTCTTTTTTTTCTTTTAAGAATTATATTTCTTTATCATGATTCCAATATTATATTTTATATATTCTTGGTTTCTTTAACTTTTCATTTTAGGCTCCAGTGGTCTGAGTATGGAGTTCTCCCCCAGAACAAACTGTTTAAGCTTTGTTTTAAGTTTATATACACACTGTCATATAAAGTTAGCTAGTTATGCTATTCTGAGTGATCCATAATCAAGATTAAACCTCCTCAGGACCAGAATAGATTTACACCTAACTCATCCCCATCCACATTTTCCTATTGTTAAGTTATACCTCTATTTACAAGATAGATGTGTATGTATGTATGTATATACTTATGTATGTACTCAAGATGAAAAGATGGTTTCTAAGCTCATAGGAAAAGACAAATGAGAGCAATGAAGATACTCAAGGGAAAAGCATGACATCTAACTTCTGATAAACTCATTGCTCTAGATTTGAGTACTGATGGCAAAGAGCTTTTCATGAGCCTTTTTGTGAGATTGAAAGTAACAGCAATGATGCTTTTAAGCCTGAGATAACTGCTATGAACTAAACGTTTGCGTCCTTCCAAAATTTACATGTTGACACCCCAATATGCCTTGTAATTATGCTTGGAGTTACAGCCATTATGGAGATAATTACAGTTCATGAGGCCATAAGGTTGACATCCTAATTTTATAAGTTTAGTGTTCTTATAAGAAGAGACACTGGAAAGCTTGTTCATGCTCTCTTTCCACCAAGTAAGGATCAAGGAAGAAAATGGCTGAACTTCTATAAACCAAGTAGAGCTCTCTTCAGTTCAGTTCAGTTCAGTTCAGTCGCTCAGTCATGTCAGAATCTTTGCGACCCCATGAATCGCAGCATGCCAGGCCTCCCTGTCCATCAGCAACTCCCGGAGTTCACTCAGACTCACATCCATCGAGTCAGTGATGCCATCCAGCCATCTCATCCGCGGTCGTCCCCTTCTCCTCCTGCCCGCATTCCCTCCCACTGTCAGAGTCTTTTCCAATGAGTCAACCCTTCGCATCAGGTGGCCAAAGTACTGGAGTTTCAGCTTCAGCATCATTCCTTCCAAAGAAATCCCAGGGCTGATCCCCTTTGGAATGGACTGGTTCGATCTCCTTGCAGTCCAACAGACTCTCAAGAGTCTTCTCCAACACCACAGTTCAAAAGCAGCAATTCTTCAGCACTCAGCCTTCTTCACAGTCCAAATCTCACATCCATACATGACCACTGAAAAACCATAGCCTTGACTAGACGGACCTTAGTTGGCAAAGTAATTGTCTCTGCTTTGAATATACTATGTAAGTTGGTCATAACTTTTCTTCGAAGGAGTAAGCATCTTTTAATTTCATGGCTGCAGTCACCATCTGCAGCGATTTTGGAGCCCCAAAAAATGAAGTCTGACACTGTTTCCACTGTTTCCCCATCTATTTCCCAGGAAGTGATGGGACCGGATGCCATGATCTTAGTTTTCTGAATGTTGAGCTTTAAGCCAACTTTTTTGCTCTCCTCTTTCACTTTCATCAAGAGGCTTTTTAGTTCCTCTTCACTTTCTGCCATAGGGTTATGTCATCTGCATATCTAAGGTTATTGATATTTCTCCCAGCAATCTTGATTCCAGCTTGTGTTTCTTCCAGTCCAGCGTTTCTCATGATGTACTCTGCATAGAAGTTCAATAAGCAGGGTGACAATATACAGTCTTGATGTACTCCTTTTCCTGTTTGGAACCAGTCTGTTGTTCCATGCCCAGTTCTAACTGTTGCTTCCTGACCTGTATACAGGTTTCTCAAGAGGTAGGTCAGGTGGTCTGGTATTCCCATCTCTCTCAGAATTTTCCACAGTGTATTGTGATCCACACAGTCAAAGGCTTTGGCATAGTCAATAAAGCAGAAATAGATGTTTTTCTGGAACTCTCTTGCTTTTTCCATGATCCAGTGGATGTTGGCTATTTGATCTCTGGTTCCTCTGCCTTTTCTAAAACCAGCTTGAACATCAGGGAGTTCACGGTTCACGTATTGGTGAAGCCTAGCTTGGAGAATTTTGGACATTACTTTACTAGCATATGAGATGAGTGCAATTGTGTGGTAGTTTGAGCATTCTTTGGCATTGCCTTTCTTTGGGATTGGAATGAAAACTGACCTTTTCCAGTCCTGTGGCCACTGCTGAGTTTTCCAAATTTGCTGGCTGTCACCTTGATCTTAGACTTCCCAAATCCAGAACTGTAAAAAATAAATTTCCATCCCTTGAGACACCCAGTGTATGATATTTTTGTGTATCAGCTCAAGCACAGAAGACTGAAAGGGTGCAGTGACATGCGTCACTTATGGTTGTGCCACACTGGGGCCTCAGAAGTGAGCAGTTCACACAGAGAGGCAAAGTTCTTTTCATCTTGGGCTCTGCTGGAAAAAGAACCGCAAGTGTCAACCTCCCCATTATCTTGTATGGGGCAAAATCTGATGAGCACACCAGGACAGGAGAAGGATAATAAACAGTCAACCACATGTCTCCACAAAGTTCTGCCAAGAGGAGGTGAGGAGAGAAACCCAGAAACAGTGGAGATATGAACTGAGAAATTTCCAAAATGTGGGGATTAATTCACTGTAAGCTCAGGGCATTCAAGATGGTGTTTCTCTTGTTCTCCATATGTACTCTCTGGACCAGTGCCTGTCTCACTAACATCCTACTTACACAACTGATTTTTACACATCCTTGCCCTGGGCCCAGCCAATTTTTATCAAAGGAGCAGTGAGTGGCATGCCTCTCTGCTGATTTCCCTGGGAAGGAATGAGTAAACCTTGCCTTCCCCCCAAGAGTGAAGACTGCTGCCATGCCCCACCCACTGTTCACTGTACCTTGTTGGATGTTTCTGCAGGATCTTGCTTCTGACTTGTAAGATTCTAATTCCATTAAAACACTGATGTCTCATTGCTGACTCTAGGTTCTTTTTACAGTCTTAGAGAAGGGCAGGTCTTACACTTATGCTCACATGACTGTTAGAAATTGCTGATAAGTTTTCCTACTTTTTAAATTTTGTCCCTTAAAAATGTATAGTTGACATTTATAGCATTTTCAAAGTTATTATGTAAAAAGTTCATCTACATACACACTTTTTAAACCATTTGAACCTTAAATTGCAGAAAGTCAAATCAATCTACTTGTAAACTAAAATTTACTCCACCTCTAAGAGTCTAGCTAACATTCTGTGAAGAAACTGCAATAAAGTTTTAAAAGAAATGCATTTTAAATTGATAACTTATTTTAAACAATGCTTAATATAATGCATATTTGGGGCATTCTAGAAGGATGCTAAAGCTGAAACTCTAGTACTTTGGCCGCCTCATGTGAAAAGTTGGCTCATTGGAAAAGACTCTGATGGTGGGAGGGATTGGGGGCAGGAGGAAAAGGGGACGACAGAGGATGAGATGGCTGGATGGCATCACCCACTGGATGGACGTGAGTTTGAGTGAACTCTGAGAGATGGTGATGGACAGGGAGGCCTGGCATGCTGCGATTTATGGGGTCGCAAAGAGTCAGACACGACTGAGAGACTGAACTGACCTGAACTGAGGTTTCCTTTACATGCATATACACATATATGTAAAGTATATATATGCATACGTGTGTGTGTGTGTGTATACATATATGTTTTACATATAAGTGCTCAGGTAATTATGTACTTTAAAGAATACAGATTTTTTTCCCTTTGGCTTGTCTTCTTCTTGCCTTATCTTTCCCTTTTATTAAGTTCATATAAACTTTTAAAACTACATGTGAGGTATATTTCCATATTTTTTTTCAGAAACATTAATTTGATATATTGCCTAAAATGGAATATTCTTTTTCTTTTTTCTCTTTATGGAAAGTAAGATTGGGACAGGGGAGGAAGATTCATGTGCTAATGATCAGTGGTGGCTCAGTTTACCTGACAATTTGGTACACTTATTATACACACTACATGATTTTCTTAAATTTCACTTACCCACACTAAGATCTAATCAGATTGACTGCAGCTGTCAGAAAATGTGCTATGTTTATTTTGATTGCATCAAAATGTTTCAGGTTTTACTAATCAATATAGTACTATATATACATATATGTATTTATTTTTTAACAATCTACATAGACATTGTCAGAGGAAGCTAATACTTTCTACAAACCATGACCAATTGATAAAGAAAAGCTCACCAACCTAATAGAAAAAATGGTCAATGTTTATGAAGAAGATTTTGTAGAAAATTAAACCAAAACACAATAAATACATGTAAGACTATAAATGACTTCATTATAAATGCCATATCTTCTCCTAAAAATACAAACAAGACCCAATATACCATATTTCTACCAGAGCTTAATTTTACACAAATATAGACATGCATTTACATACTATATGTACACACCATGTTTATATCTATGTGACTATTATATATATATCTTATATATAAAACTCTTGACATTCTTACCTTTAAAACAGGACCATGCATGTACAAATTCCATTGTAAGTAGCTTTTTTCTTCTCCACAATATCTTATCAATGTCTTTCACTACATGAAGTTTTCAAAATGATTATTTTTAAGAGATACATAATATGCCAGTTTCATAACGCTATCAAAGTTTTTTCCGTTACTCACATGGTACTTGCCAATATTTGCAGTTTCTTGCTAGTAAAAATTTGCAGTAAACATCCCTGCCCAGGTGACTCAGTGGTAAAGAATCTGCCTGCCAATGCAGGAGACACAGTTTTGATTCCTGGGTAGGAAAGATTCCCTAGAGGAGGAAATGGCAACCAACTCCTCCAGTGTTCTTGCCAGGAAAATTCCATGGACAGAGGAGCCTGTGGACTACAGTCCATGGGATAGCAGAGAGTCAGACACAATTGAGCACACACAAACACCCTTGATCTACATTTTCTCCTATGGGTGCTTACTTTTGTAAGAATGATAGATTCCCTGGAAATGGGTTTGCTTTGTTGAAGAATATTTATCACTTTAATTTAATTTATGGATAATAATAGACTATTTTCCAGAAACTAACAACTGTCATTAGAACCTTGGTATGTGAGAGTGTTGTTTTTCCTAAACTCTGGCAGAAATATGGTATATTGGGTCTTATTATTTTTTTTTTAGGAGAAGATATGACATTTATAATGAAGTCATTTATAGTCTTACATGTATTTATTGTGTTTTGATTTAATTTTCTACAAAATCTTCTTCATAAACATTGACCATTTTTTCTATTAGGTTGGTGAGCTTTTCTTTATCAATTGGTCATGGTTTGTAGAAAGTATTAGCTTCCTCTGACAATGTCTATGTAGATTGTTAAAAATAAATACATATACGTATATATAGTACTATATTGATTAGTAAAACCTGAAACATTTTGATGCAATCAAAATAAACATAGCACATTTTCTGACAGCTGCAGTCAATCTGATTAGATCTTAGTGTGGGTAAGTGAAATTTAAGAAAATCATGTAGTGTGTATAATAAGTGTACCAAATTGTCAGGTAAACTGAGCCACCACTGATCATTAGCACATGAATCTTCCTCCCCTGTCCCAATCTTACTTTCCATAAAGAGAAAAAAGAAAAAGAATATTCCATTTTAGGCAATAAATCAAATTAATGTTTCTGAAACTCTCATATTGTCAAACCTCTAAAAATGTTTGTTAAAGACTTTAAAGAAAACATTCAAAATTTATTGCTGAGCTGGCAGGAAAGAATGGAAATTCTCAGAGAGTGAATACAGTAGGAAAGCCAGAACCCAGAGCAATGAATGCTCAAACAGGCAGCTGTCAATTTCTTGTAAACTAAGTTTTCAATTTAATGGACCACTTTTGGAGAAAAAAACAAAGGCTGAATATCACAAAAGTTGGAAACTTATCTTAAAGACCAAAGTAAAATGCCAAACTCCAAATTTGACATAAACAGTTTAAAATAGGAAAAAAACAAACACAAAATCTGTTCAAGAGAGAAGAAATATTGCTTAACTAGGTCTCAGCTCTGGACAGTAGGAATAAATGTCTCCCGTGAGAGTTTCCACCCAAAAGACATGTCCCCAATGCTTGACTCCAACGACCTCGCCACAACCACTCCCCTCCCCCCCCCCCCCCCCCCCCCCCCCCCCCCCCCCCCCCCCCCCCCCCCCCCCCCCGCCCCCGCTCCTGGTACCCGGTGGCTCAGGATGGCCCCTCCCGCCCTCCCCCTACAGGCAGCCGAACCTTCCCCTTGCTGCACCTCCGGCCTCAGGCCTCAGCCCTACGTCAGACAAGCCCCGGGCCCGAGGCCCTGACCTGCGGGTTAAGGCCGCCTCTGAGCTGTCTCTCCTGGGGGCTTATCTGGAAAGATAAGGAAGATGCCAGTGAGCGGGGTCCGTGGCAGCCATGGCCTCCACAAAGGAGGACTTGGCTCTCAGAACGCAGCCCAACCTGGGGTTTCCCCCTCCACTCCCCTCTGCACAGATCCTGGCCACACTCCCATGAAAGGCCTGCCTCCGGCCTGGGGCAAGGCCCCTCCCATCAAATAAAAGAAAAAAAAATGTCACCATGTAGAAAAGTAAGAAACTACATTAGAGGTCAGAATATTTAATATTAAGTCATATGACTATTCAGTGTGGTATTAAACTTGGTTTAAAATATCCATGTGCCTCAGATTATTCATCTCTTGCATAATAAAAATACCGTTTTTCTCACTGAATAATTTCAAGATATAAACAAAAGATTAATAGATGCAAACCCTAAACCTGGAACAAACTATTGAAATGTAAAATTATATGTGCATTCATACATACATCTTTATTTCCAGCCAACAAGCATTTCTGTGTGTGATTTTTGGCAGTTATGTCTGTAGATTTTGTACCTTTGATTTTTATATAATTTCCATCTTAGAGGAAATTTGCAAAACACAAAGAAAACAGGTATATATTAACTATGATTCACCATTTATTTTTTATCCTTTTTGCTTGTATTTTACCATAATTAGATTTGTGTTCTCAATTTTGGAAGAAAAATCACAGAATTGATGTTGTCTTCCTCTGCGCTTCACATCAGGAGGTATATAACTTCAGTGTGTTCCAATATTGCTCATGTTACCTTAATCACTAGGACAAAGTAGTGTCTGCTAGGTTTCTCCACATGAAAATGTGTTTGCTCTTTGTAATGAATAAATAATTTGTGGGGAAATACTTTGAGACCATGAAAATATCCTGTAGCTCATCATAGTTTTACCCATTAGTATTAACATCTGTTACTTAGTCTTGCCAACATCAATTAGTACTGAGATTAAAATAATAGATGATTTTCTAATTCCATCATTTGACTTAAATTTATTGTCATGTTTCTGTAATGTAAAGCTTTCCCCATGCCCCCATTTATTTATGTATTCATTTCTTTGCTTATGTCAGTGTAGACTGATAGATTATTTTATTCAGTGGGGGTTACAATCTTTGCTATCATTGTTTAATTATTCAAATTAATCCACATTTGCCTAGTGAGAGCCCATATAAGCTCATTACTCTTTCCTTTGAAATACTTTAGCACTTTTTTGGGGGGGGCTTTTTACTTTCTGACCTATTATTAGACAGTTATGAATATCAATGCTTACTTTTATTGCACCTGGATTTTGAATCATAGTCAGAATACTTTTCCAATATACAATTCCTGATTATCTTGAGGCTTGTTCTTAGGTTTGATGTTTAATATCCTAAAGGAAATGAACCTTGAATAGTCATTGGAAGGACTGATGCTGAGGCTGAACCTCCAATACTTTGGCCACCTATGCGAAAAGCCAACTCATTGGAAAAGACCCTGAAACTGTGAAAGATTGAAGGCAAAAGAAGAGGCCTGTAGAGGATGAGATAGTTAGATGGCATCACTGACTCAGTGGACATGAATTTGAGCAGTTTCTGAGAAATAGTGAAAAACAGGGAAACCTGGTGTGCTGCAGTTCATGGCACTGCAAAGAGTTAGATAGGACTTATTGACTGAACAACAGAAACAATAAATGAGTCTAATTTTGTTTCCTAAATAGCCATTCAGTGGTCCCAGAATCAGTTCTTAAAATACTCATTTTTGCCCTAGCTGTTGAAATGTCACTTTTTCTGAAAAGCAAGAATACTGGAGTGGATTGCCTTTTCCTTCTCCAAGGGATCATCCAGATCAAGGGACCTAACCCAAGTCTCCTGCCATCCTTTACCAAGCTGGTTTTGCATGTGGCCAAGCTCCTCCAACAATTCTCAGGTTTGGCTTAGCACTGGTACCTTAACTTCTTCAGGATGGAAAACTTCTTCTTCACTGTGTAATTTGGGCACGAAGACATTGCTCTGCATGACAAATGAGAGACTGCTCTTCTGTATGTATCTTCTGTCACTCTTGATTCAGGCAGAATTCATTCATCTACAGAATTCTATGCAATAACAGACAGCATAGGGGCTGCAGATGAGAAGGAAATATCACTCAGATTCAGCTCAGAGATGTTGTGCAGGTATGGAAAGACACATGCATATATGGCTTTAAATAGGTGGGTCCTAATGTTTTGTTTTGCATATTTGGCTATATCTGGATACAAACAAACCTTACACAAAACTTCATGAAGCAGGCAGTCTCATTTAGTGACAACAAAATGGGCAGGAAGGCAGAAAACTTATACAGGATGAAGAATAGGGAACTAGGAAAAGAGAAAATGTATAAAAAACAAAGAAATAGTGTGGAGTCTAAAGTCGGCTTGGTACTTGGGGACTCGTTAATTGGATGTACAGCAGTTTTGGTTAAGCAGAGCAGTTGCAGAGACATGAAAGTTGTCTAATTTGGGGGTTCCTGACATAGCAAATGGGCGAGAGCAGATCCATTTTAGGACTGGAAATGTATTTTAACCATGTATATGTATTACATGTACTTTTATATGCACATATCCATGATATGTACATATGCGTATACCTTCCATTACAAATTATAAGTGCTTCTCTCATATCTAAACACTATGCTTTGTAAACTGCTTGGCCAAAGAAACAGTATATTTTAATAAATATACATTGAAAATTTAACTAGCAAAATCTTTGGCATGAAATTATATAAAAGAGATCTATTAGAAATTCAAAGAGAACCATGCAAAATGTCAATCATAGTGGGAAAAGATGATACAGAAATACTTATCTGATGGCACATGGATCAAATTTGGCCCACAATTATATTTGCCTTAGCTGCCTTACGTTAGACTTCATCTGTTTTGATTTATTTTAAATTTGATTAGATGCCAATATTTTAAAATCTAAGGCAAGATTCCAGTGAACAGCAATGAAAATTGTTGTGGAAACTAATAACCTCAAAAATGTAGTGGCTTCAAGCCACAATGTTTATTTCTTCCTCAGTTCACTTATCTAAAGAGCGTTGGAGAGAACTTATCCTCGCTGTAGTCATTTAAGAATCTGAGCTGAAAAAATTCAATCTCTTTTCATTCTTCCAAGCTTATCACATTCAAAGGAAATATAGAAATCAAGTTTCAGCAGCTAAAAATTTCAACCAAAAAGGAGTGACGCATGTCACTTTCCTTAATACTTTGTTGTTCAAAGTAACGACTTGAGCAAGTCTAATTTCAAAGCAATCTCAATTCATGATCTAAAGGAGAGTCCAATGACTGCCATGCCTTTCAATTAGAATGCAAAATAATCTATTAAAAAGAATATAAATGAGGATGCAGTGTTGGAATAAAACAACACAGAAACTAACTAGATTTATAGATAAATTTGCACACAAAAATAGAAAATACATGTGTTTATAGAAAGTATATGTATTATACTTTCATAAAATCTAAGGTAATTTACCACAAAGAAAAGTCAAGCAATTTTAATAAAAATATTACAAGCCATATTCCCTGATCAACTCACATAAACATTATAAATAAGTAGCAAAAAAGAAGGTCAACGTTAGCATCTTAGAAATTCAAAAGCAAGATAACACTCTTGTCAAAAATCTTTTGAGTCAGGAAGAAATCAAAACTAAGATGACAAAGCCAATTTTAACAAGGCTAAATGCAAACTATTCTAAATAAAAAAAAAAATATATAAGCATGGTCCACTGGAGAAGGGACTAGCAAGCCACTTCAGTATTCCTGCCTTGAGAACCCCATGAACAGTATGAAAAGGCAAAATGATAGGATACCAAAAGAGGAACTCACCAGGTCATTAGGTGCCCGATATGCTACTGGAGATCAGTGGAGAAATAACTCCAGAAAGAATGAAGGGATGGAGCCAAAGCAAAAATACCCAGTTGTGGATGTGACAGGTGATAGAAGCAAGATCCGATGCTGTAAAGAGCAATATTGCATAGGAACCTGGAATGTCAGGTCCATGAATCAAGGCAAATTGGAAGTGGTCAAACAAGAGATGGCAAGGGTGAACGTCCATTCTAGGAATCAGAGAACTCAAATGGACTTGAAAGGATAAATTTAAGTCAGATGACCATTATATCTACTACTGAGGGCAGGAATCCCTCAGAAGAAATGGAATAGCCATCATGGTCAACAAAAGAGTCTGAAATGCAGTACTTGGATGCAATCTCAAAAATGACAGAATGATCTCTGTTCGTCTCCAAGGCAAACCATCCAATATCACAGTTATCCAAGTCTATTCCCCAACCAGTAATGCTGAAGAAGCTGAAGTTGAACGGTTTTATGAAGACCTACAAGGCCTTTTAGAACTAATACCCCCAAAAGATATCCTTTTCATTCTAAGGGACTGGAATGCAAATGTAGGAACTCAAGAAACACCTGGGGTAACAGGCAAATTTGGCCTTGGAATACGGAATGAAGCAGGGTAAAGACTAATAGAGTTTTGCCAAGAAAATGCACTGGTCATAGCAAACACCCTCTTCCAACAACACAAGAGAAGACTCTACACATGGACATCACCAGATGGTAAACACCAAAAACAGATTGATTATATTATATGCAGCCAAAGATGGAAAAGCTCTATACGGTCAACAAAAACAAGACCAGGAGCTGACTATGGCTCAGATCATGAACTCCTTATTACCAAATTCAGACTTAAATTGAAGAAAGTAGGAAAGACCACTATACCATTCAGGTATGACCTAAATTAAATCCCTAATGATTATACAGTGGAACTGAGAAATAGATTTAAGGGCCTAGATCTGATAGATAGAGTGCCTGATGAAATATGGATGGAGGTTCTTGACCTTGTGCAGGAGACAGGGATCAGGACCATCCCCATGGAAAAGAAATGCAAAAAAGAAAATGGCTGTCTGGGGAGGCCTTACAAATAGCTGTGAAAAGAAGAGAAGTGAAAAATAAAGGAGAAAAGAAAGATATAAGCATCTGAATGCAGAGTTCCAAAGAACAGCAAGAAGAGATAAGAAAGCCTTCCTCAATGGTCAATGCAAAGAAATAGAGGAAAACAACAGAATGGGAAAGACTAGAGATCTCTTCAAGAAAATCAAGGATACCAAGGGAACATTTCATGCAAAGATGGGCTCGATAAAGGACAGAACTGGTATGGACCTAACAGAAGCAGAAGATATTAAGAAGAGGTGGCAAGAATACACAGAAGAACTGTACAAAAAGTTCTTCACAACCCAGATAATCATGATGATGTGATCACTAATCTAGAGCCAGACATCTTGGAAAGTGAAGTCAAGTGGGCCTCAGAAAGCATCACTACGAACAAAGCTAGTGGAGGTGATGGAATTCCAGTTGAGCTGTTTCAAATCCTGAAAGATGATGCTGTGAAAGTGCTGAACTCTATATGCCAGCAAATTTGGAAAACTCAGCAGTGGCCACAGGACTGGAAAGGTCAGTTTTCACTCCAATCCCAAAGAAAGGAAATGCAAAAGAATGCTCAAACTACTGCACAATTGCACTCATCTCACATGCTAGTAAAGTGATGCTCAAAATTCTCCAAGCCAGGCTTCAGCAATATGTGAACCGTGAACTCCCTGATGTTCAAGCTGGTTTTAGAAAAGGCAGAGGAACCAGAGATCAAATTGCCAACATCTGCTGGATCATGGAAAAAGCAAGAGAGTTCCTGAAAAGCATCTATTTCTGTTTTATTGACTATGCCAAAGCCTTTGACTGTGTGGATCAAAATAAACTGAGGAAAATTCTGAAAGAGATGGGAATACCAGACCACCTGACCTGCCTCTTGAGAAATCTGTATGCAGGCCAGGAAGCAACATTTAGAACTGGACATGGAACAACACACTGGTTTCAAATAGAAAAAGTAGTACGTCAAGGCTGTATATTGTCACCTTGCTTATTGAACTTCTATGCAGAGTACATCATGAGAAACGCTGGACTGGAAGAAACACAAGCTGGAATCAAGATTGGCAGGAGCAATATCAATAACCTCAGATATGCAGATGACATAACCCTTATGGCAGAAAGTGAAGAGGAGCTCAAAAGCCTCTTGATGAAAGTGAAAGAGGAGAGTGAAAATGTTGGCTTAAAGCTCAACATTCAGAAAACGAAGATCATGGTATCTGGTCCCATCACTTCATGGGAAATAGATGGGGAAACAGTGTCAGACTTATTTTGGGGGGCTCCAAAATCACTGCAGATGGTGATTGCAGCCATGAAATTAAAAGACGCTTACTCTTTGGAGGAAAAGTTATGACCAACCTAGATAGTATATTCAAAAGCAGAGACATTACTTTGCTGACTAAGGTTCATCTAGTCAAGGCTATGGTTTTTCCTGTGGTCATGTATGGATGTGAGAGTTGGACTGTGAAGAAGGCTGAGTGCCGAAGAATTGATGCTTTTGAACTGTGGTGTTGGAGAAGACTCTTGAGAGTCCCTTGGACTGCAAGGAGATCCAACCAGTCCATTCTGAAGGAGATCAGCCCTGGATGTTCTTTGGAAGGAATGATGCTAAAGCTGAAACTCCAGTACTTTGGCCACCTCATGCGAAGAATTGACTCATTGGAAAAGACTCTGATGCTGGGAGGAATTGGGGGCAGGAAGAGAAAGGGACGACCGAGGATGAGATGGCTGGATGGCATCATGGACTCGATGGACGTTGAGTCTGGATGAACTCCAGGAGATGGTGATGAACAGGGAGGCCTGGCGTGCTGCGATTCATGGGGTCGCAAAGAGTTGGACACGACTGAGCGACTAATCTGAACTGATAATAATTAAAGTCAAGGTCATATATGATTGATAGGTGCAACCTAAATAATTTCTGATTTAAACAGAAAACTAATCTATATACAAAATATTTAGATATTAATGACAATGGTTAAACTAATGCTATATTTATTGGAATTTATAAACATCACAGGTAAAATTCAAAACATTAAACCTGTTTGTATTTAAAATGAGATTAAAAAAAGAAAGTATGTGTTCAAGAAGCTATTAAAAGAAACCTAAGTTGAAAGAACTAGTAACCGTAAAGACTTTAATTGGATAGGCGTTAGATTGATTTCTTAAGGAGAAAAGAGAAAATAAAAGAAGGTAGAATTTATGAACTTACATAAGAACTAGTTGAATTGGCCAGTGCCATAGTTAGATTACTGGCTGTTGCAATCAAGAAGAATAGGAAAAAAAAAAAAATGCAGATAGTAATAATATACATGATATTGTCCTTAAAAAGGTAAGTTGAGCAAAAATTTGGTGGATACCTTGAATTAGTCAATATACTAATCAAATAAATGTGTAATAAATGAATATATAATAAAGTGAAATAACTGGTAATTTTTTAGACCAGTTTCCTATCTTACAGCATATACCAAAACACAGTCAGATGAAGTAAATATTTAAGCATAAATTATGCAACAATAGCAACATATAACTTTTATGAAACCAAAACAGTTATAAATAAATATTTGCATAGCATACTGATTCAGTTAATTCGGTTGCTCAGTCATGCCCAACTCTTGGCAACCCCATGAACTGCAGCTCGTCAGGCCTTCCTGTCCATCACCAATTCCCAGAGTTCACTCAAACTCATGTCCATCGAGTTGGTGATGCCATTCAGCCATCTCATCCTCTGTCATCCCCTTCTCCTCCTGCCCCCAATTCCTCCCAGCATCAGAGTCTTTTCCAATGAGTCAACTCTTCGCATGAGGTGGCCAAAGTACTGGAGTTTCAGCTTTAGCATCATTCCTTCCAAAGAACATCCAGGGCTGATCTCCTTCAGAATGGACTGGTTGGATCTCCTTGCAGTCCAAGGGACTCTCAAGAGTCTTCTCCAGAACCACAGTTCAAAAGCATCGATTCTTCAGCGCTCAGCTTTCTTCACAGTCCAACTCTCACATCCATACATGACCACAGGAAAAACCATAGCCTTGACTAGACGGGCCTTTTTAGACAATGTAATGTCTCTGCTTTTCAATATGCTATCTAGGTTGGTCATAACATTAGTTTCAAGAAGTAAGTGTCATTTAATTTCATGGCTGTAATCACCATCTGCAGTGATTTTGGAGCCCCCAAAAATAAAGTCTGACACTCTTTCCACTGTTTCCCTCTCTATTTCCCATGAAGTGATGGGACCAGATGCTATGATCTTCATTTTCTGAATGTTGAGCTTCAAGCCAACTTTTTCACTCTCCACTTTCACTTTCATCAAGAAGCTTTTTAGTTCCTCTTCACGCTCTGCCATAAGGGTGGTGTCATCTGCATATCTGAGGTTATTGATATTTCTTCCAGCAATCTTGATTCCAGCTTGTGCTTCTTGCAGCCCAGCGTTTCTCATGATGTACTCTGCATATAAGTTAAATAAGCAGGGTGGCAATATACAACCTTGATATACTCCTTTTCCTATTTGGAACCAATATGTTGTTCCACATCTAATTCTAACTGTTGCTTCCTGACCTGCATATAAGTTTCTCAAGAGGCAGGTTAGGTGGTCTGGTATGCCCATCTCTTTCAGAATTTTCCACAGTTTATTGTGATCCACACTGTCAAAGGCTTTGGCATAGTCAATCAAGCAGAAATAGATGTTTTCTGGAACTCTCTTGCTTTTTCCATGATCCAGCGGATGTTAGCAATTTGATCTCTGGTCCCTCTGCCTTTTCTAAAACCAGCTTGAACATCACGAAGTTCACGGTTCATGTATTGCTGAAGCCTGGCTTGGAGAATTTTGGACATTACTTTACCAGCATGTGAGACGAGTGCAATTGTGCGGTAGTTTGAGCATTCTTCAGCATTGCCTTTCTTTGGGATTGAAATGAAAACTGACCTTTTTAAGTCCTGTGGCCACTGCTGTTTTCCAAACTTGCTGGCATGTTGAGTGCAGCACTTTCGCAGCATCATCTTTCAGGATTTGAAATAGCTCAACTGGAATTCCATCACCTCCACTAGCTTTGTTCATAGTAATGCTTCCTAAGGCCCACTTGGCTTCACATTCCAGGATTTCTGGCTCTAGGTGAGTGATCACACTATCGTGATTATCTTGGTCACGAAGATCTTTTTTGTACAGTTCTTCTGTGTATTCTTGCCACCTCTTCTTAATATCTTCTGTGTATTCTTGCCACCTCTTCTTAATATCTTCTGCTTCTGTCTGGTCTATACCATTTCTGTCCTTTATCGAGCCCATCTTTGCATGAAATATTCCCTTGGTATCTCTAATTTTCTTAAAGAAATCTCTAGTCTTTCCCATTCTGTTGTTTTCCTCTACTTCTTTGCATTGATCACTGAGGAAGGCTTTCTTATCTCTTCTTGCTATTCTCTGGAACTCTGCATTCAGATGCTTATATCTTTCCCTTTCTCCTTTGCTTTTGCTTCTCTTCTTTTCACAGCTATTTGTAAGGACTCCTCAGACAGCCATTTTGCTTATTCTGCATTTCTTTTCCATGGGGATTGTCTTGATCCCTGTCTCTTGTACAATGTCATGAACCTCCATCCATATTTCATCAGGCACTCTAGGCCCTTAAATCTATTTCTCACTTCCACTATATAGTCATAAGGGATTTGATTTAGGTCATACCTGAATGGTCTTGTGGTTTTTCCTACTTTTTTTCAATTTAAGTCTGAATTTGGCAATAAGGAGCTCGTGATCTGAGCCACAGTCAGCTCCTGGTCTTGTTTTTGTTGACTGTATAGAGCTTCTCCATCTTTGGCTGCAAGGAATATAATCAATCTGATTTTGATGTTGACCATCTGGTGATGTCCATGTGTAGAGTCTTCTCTTGTGTTGTTGGAAGAGGGTGTTTGCTATGACCAGTGCGTTCTCTTGGCAAAACTCTATCAGCCTTTGTCCTGCTTCATTCTGTATTCCAAGGCCAAATTTGCTGGTTATTCCAGGTGATTCTTGACTTCCTACTTTTGCATTCAAGTCCCCTATAATGAAAAGGACATCTTTTTTTGGATGTTAGTTCTAAAAGGACTTGTAGGTCTTCATAGAGCCGTTCAACTTCAGCTTCTTCAGCATTACTGGTTGGGGCATAGAGTTGGATTACTGTGATATTGAATGGTTTGTCTTGGAAACGAACAGACATCATTCTGTCATTTTTGAGATTGCATCCGAGTACTGCATTTCAGACTCTTTTGTTGACCATGATGGCTACTCCATTTCTTCTAAGGGATTCCTGCCCCCAGTAGTAGATATAATGGTCATCTCTTCGCATGAGGTGGCCAAGTACTGGAGTTTCAGCTGTAGCATCATTCCTTCCAGAGAACACCCAGGGCTGATTTCCTTTAGGATGGACTGGTTGGATCTCCTTGCAGTCCAAGGGACTCTCAAGAGTTTTCTCCAACACCACAGTTCAAAAGCATCAATTCTTCAGTGCTCAGCTTTCTTCACAGTCCAACGCTCACATCCATACATGACCACAGGAAAAACCATAGCCTTGACTAGACGGGCCTTTGTAGGCAATGTAATGTCTCTGCTTTTCAGTATGCTATCTAGGTTGGTCATAACTTTTCTTCCAAGAAGTAAGTGTCTTTTAATTTCATGGCTGCAATCACCATCTGCAGTGATTTTGGAGCCCCAAAAAACAAAGTCATCTGAGTTAAATTCACCCATTCCAGTCCATTTTAGTTCACTGATTCCTAGAATGTCGACGTTCACTCTTGCCATCTCCTGTTTGATCACTTCCAATTTGCCTTGATCATGGACCTGACATTTAAGGTTCCTACGCAATATTGCTCTTTACAGCATCGGACCTTGCTTCTATCACCTGTCACATCCACCACTGGGTATTGTTTTTGCTTTGGCTCCATCCCTTCATTCTTTCTGGAGTTATTTCTCCACTGATCTCCAGTAGTATATTGGGCACGTACCAACCTGGGGAGTTCCTTTTCAGTATTCTATCATTTTGCCTTTTCATACTGTTCATGGGGTTCTCAAGGCAAAAATAATGAAGTGGTTTGCCATTCCCTTCTCCAGTTGACCACATTCTGTCAGACCTCTCCGCCATGACCCACCCGTCTTGGGTGGCCCCACAGGGCATGGCTTAGTTTCGTTGAGTTAGACAAGGCTGTAGTCCTAGTGTAATTAGTTTGACTAGTTTTCTGTGAGTATGGTTTCAGTGTGTCTGCCCCCTGATGTCCTCTTTCAATACCCACCATCTTACTTGGGTTTCTCTTACCTTGGATGTGGGGTATCTCTTCATGGCTGCTCCAGCAAAGCGCAGCCATTGCTCCTTACCTTGGACGTGGGGTATCTCCTCACAGCTGCCCCTCCTGACCTTGAACGTGGAGTAGCTCCTCTAGGCCCTCCTGTGCTGATTAGGAAGTAGCTAATAAAAATTCTATCAGTGTCAGAAATCCTAAAGAATAATGCTTTGTAAGCTGGAATACATATACTTTAAGCTTCTAAATCCTAGATGGACTACTCACCAGAAAGACAAATGTCTCCATATACTCACGCTTAATGGTAAAATAATGCAAATTGAATCAGTGATGAATCACTAAAAGTAACCCTTTAGATTGTTCAACAAATGCCACTACCCCTCCTTGAGCAAAGTGGATGTTCTTTCCAATACTTTTTCTTTCTCCGACCGCTTTCATGTTCACGTGACTTGTACTCAGCAGGATATTGACAAAAATAACAGTATTTCAGTCAGTTCAGAGCCAAAGTTGGAGGCGTCAGATATCCATCTTAGTCCACGTGCAATCTGTGATCATGAGAGAAACATGCCCCAGTAACAAAGAGACCAGGAAGAATGAAGAGACATGTGAAGTAGAACTGGGCCAGAGAGAAGCTTGAGCCACTCTGAAGCCTGCATCTAGCACCACCAACCCGCAGTGTGGATCAATGTTGTGGGTAAATAAACAAAGGAATGTTGTTAAAATTCGCTGAACTTTGAGGTATTTGGTTACTTAGCTATTATTGTGGCAGAGTTGACTATTATAGCTGGTTTCATACTTGAATAATACTATGCAGTGATGTCAAAGAGAAGGGAGTAAAAAACTTACACTGCAAATAAAAATTCTCTGGGACAATTTATGCAGCAAAAATCTTTAAAAGGTAATACACTTTAGTCTTGAGATTCTGTTCTAGAAATGTTTTGTAAAGAAATCACTGTATAAACAAAGACATAGCTACGGTGATATACACTGAAACTTCATCATAGATGAACATCAATATTTAACAATTGACTGAATAAATTATTCTGAACTAATCCAATGGCATATTATACCACCATTGAGAAAGACTGTAAGAGCACATTTCCTCATGTGGAAATATGATTACATATTTTTAATTTTTAAAGTCATGGAACAAAATTTAATGTCCAGTATAAAGTGATAGGAAAATTCAGAATTGGTTAAGGCCATATGTTAAAAGTGGTTATCTGAAGTTTCTGTGTTTTTTTCAGAATAAACTTATCTTTCATTTGAAAAATATTTAGTATAAAATTCTACAATTCATTCATAGTTATAATAGCAAAATAAATAATCTGAAGAATTATATGTTTTTAAAAATGTACAAAGAGGTTAGTTCTTTTTCATCTTACATTTAAAAAGTGTGGTGATAGCTGAAATAGAATCTCAACATCACCTAAATACTTGACATTTCAAATGCATACAATAAATTTGTTTCTCTCACTAATTATGGAATATTACATTTTTTTAATTTTTAGGTCTAAATTTTACATGTAGTTATGCTTTGCTGGATATAATATAATAGCTCTAATCTAAAATTGTATTTAAAGAAAAAATTTATATGAACATTACTTTAATGCTTCTAAGTATACTGAATAGTGTTGTAGATGTTTACTTTAAACAAGAAGTTTTCCAAAATGAATCTAGATAGAGAACATTTATTCAAATTTATCATGTTAAGGTGTTTACTTTAAAGCTATGTTTAAAAATAACTTCTGATCTTCTGTTTATGCAAGTCACACCTAGTTAAGGTTTGAGTTTAATGTGTTTAGACATGGCTTACAATTCAATTCAACCTTGGACTTAAACATCAATAAAAATGCCACATATATAGGACAGTCTGTTTTCATCTTCTGACTTTGCATTAAACACTATTAAATAATGAATGCAATATAAATAAATTTGTGAAAGAAATAGCCACTGCATATTAATGATCAATGCTATTCAATAATACATTGGACAGCAACATGCTAATTTCTGATTCCACTTTTACTATACTATTAAAAGGGTTACTCCAAAATCGGCCAACCACTTTTTCCAGTTTCCTCGACCTCTTGAAGTAACTAATACTAGCAATGTCCTTCTCTGAAGTGTTTCCTCTTTCATCTTCTGATATATTGCAATCACATCCCTCTGGGACCTTTCCTATCTCTCTGAAAGTTCTTTTTGTAAATGTTTCCTGGGTCCTCTTTTTTCCTGCTCCCTAAAGAAGGGTCTTAGCTAAAACATAGATCAATGATCTGATAAAGTTGTTAAACTTATCTAACAAAAAGAAATCTTGCCTTCCTGGAACATTCTTTGACATTTTGTGAAATTTTATAAACTCATTTACTTCTATTCAATAAATAATAGTAGTGCACTTGTTCAAAAAGCAGACCAGCTGACTGCATTTTGGAAAAGGATAATAACAATTTTTAATCTTCTTAGTCGCTCCACCAGAAGAACAGAGAACGTAGAAAGTCTTAAGTAAATAGCAAAACAAAAATAAGCAAAAGGAATCATAGATAATGTTTACAATACCAGGTGACAAAAGTCCCCAATCTCCACTAAAACCCAGTTTTGTGCACTGACTGAGAGTGAGATGTGCCTGGCACATTTAGCAGTTAGAAATGAGGCTGATATGGGCAGTGAGGTGGTAAGAGAGTGATAAGTGATAAGGACTGTGAATTAGAGGTCTTGGGATGTGTTAGTCATATATGAACTAACAAGGCATAGAAAGGATTTTAACTTTTACTATGAGACTTCAGAAGCACTTGGAAAGTTTTGCCCAGGAAAGCAATGTGAGTTTAGAGCCAGAAGAGGAGTGAAGAGTAACTGAGTCAAGAAACCAGTTAATATTTGTAAAACACAAATTCTATAGATCCTACAAAAACCTGTAACCTAATTTTAGCAAAGGACTGAAGTCTGGAAACATAGGAAACCATATATAATTTTTTATCACATTATGTTACAGTACATGTTCTATTCAATGTGACTTTTCACTGAGTAAACCTATGCTTTTAGCATATCTACCATAGTGATTTAATATGTAAATAATAAAATGATAATTATTATTAATATAAAAATTTCTGTGGTTTCCAGTTATTCAGCCCACATTTTTATAATCTTCTTGATTATACTATGTTTTTGTGTTTCATTTGTTTTACTATTCAATTTGTAAACCAAATTAGATATAAAAGTGAAAAACCCTTGAAGTTAAAAATGAAACAAGGGAACTTGGATGGATAGATAGGCAGAGAGATAAAAGATAGATGTTACATTTGTATCATAATCTTTAATTTGGAATATATATTAATATAAACTCATTTATTTTTCTCTTTCTTAAAAAAAGTATTTCCTAACACATTTCTGTGTACACTGACAAGGGCTAGAAAAAAATAAAATATTAAGTAGCAATGAGAATTTCTAACACTTAAGTACCTACACTGTGGACTCTAATAAATAAAATTTCCACCAAAACAAATCAGAACTCCATGAAAAAAAAAAAAAAATCATTCCAGAAGACAAAACTATCAGGTACTACAGAAGATTAGTTTAAGGACACAAAAGTCAACATGTAATAGCTCTTTGTTTTCAAGGATGCAATATTTTAAGCATCAAAAAAAAATGTGTGTATTAAATTTAAATATATTAACAACAATATTTTAAAGCTTGTTGAGTTAGTATGTTAAAAATATATCATTGTTTAACTTTGAAAATTGTTTTAACCTAACTCTAATCTGAGAATTAGCAAATTAAAATGAAAGAATAAAACTGTATCCTGCTCCTCCTCTTTTTTTTCTGTATTTTGCTATACCCAAATAGCTGATGAGAGGAAAGCTATCATCTTTAGAGAAGAATTCCAAATAAAAAATGTGAAAGAAATGGTAGAGCTAAACCAAAACAGAACAAACAAACGCAAGAAGCTACTGTGAAATAATGGATCTAGGCAACATCATCAACAAAAAATAAAACTATTAGGTGGAAGATTAATGGAGGATTTTATCATGAATGAAACTGGCACATGAAAACTGGATCCACTGATCAATTTCACATCAAGTGACACAAAACATACAAATATAAAAACAAAATATCTAGAAATTATATAACAATGAGAAAGAAGGTAAAACATAAAGCTCATCTACTAAGTATTCTTTTAGAATAAAGAAGACAGGATGGAGGAGGCAAAAGAGGAGGAGGACTTGAATTGAATCATTCTTCTAGATCTAACTACCTTATATAGTAAACTGAGATTTAGAAACAAGAATGATGATTTACTACATGAATGTAATTTACCAAGTTCAGAATATACGTAATTCTCTAAAACAAATGACACTAGACTGAAAAAATTAACAGATAAGGAACAGCAAAGAAGAAAAAACAATGCCCTCTGTTTGTTTCTCTGGCCTTTGAAATATAGCAGTCTATTGCCCCATTTCTACCTGCAAGCTACCCTATCTCTTTTTTGGAGAAGGTCCTCTTTACTGTTTTATGTAAGTCTAGAGTTGAATACAAGAAATTCATTTTGACTGGATTGCAGATAAAACTTAAAAAAACAGAAAACAAAACATTTAAAAGAAAAATAGAACTTCTAGTGTTGTAATAGGCAAAAATTTTTCAAGCATGATAGAAAACCACTAACCATAAAGCAAAATATTGATAAACTGGACTGCATTTGATTTAGAACTTCTGATCATCAAAAGGCCTTATTAACAAAGCAAAAAAAAATAGTAAGAAGTGGTAAGTCATGATATATGCAATACTGCATCCAACAGAGGACTCATTATAGGCTAAGGATTACAAAGTCATACCAGGTCTGTCTCTGGTGTATTTCCAGAAACAAAGAGAATAGAGAGAGATGATTTATACATCAATACATGAAAATATATGAATAAATATTTTATAATGTTATAAGTGGGAATTATTGATTTGAAACACCAGGGAAGTTTTTTTTTTTTTTCCCCTCTTTTGGAACTGCATTTGTTGGGGCCTATATTAAGCTGAAAATTTCTCATATCTGAGCATTTAAATGGGTTCTTTATGTATAGCTATTGTCAAATCCTAGATTAAAAACACTATTATAGAAAGCCTTTTGAATTTGGTTTTTGTCTTATGCACCTTTCTCTTATTATCTTTTCAAGTTGCTTTATAGAAAAGAAGCATCCTGAAATGTATATCTAGTTTTTTCAATTAAATAAGATTAACTTGCTAGTAAATTCTGTATATACACTATACATGGATATTAGCATTAATCAGAATCCTTGGAATCTAACCTCCAGTTGGGTACCAGAATAATAAAACTTTTTGAATATGCACAAAAGTACATATAGTTATTTATAAATTATAAGCAGGTACTATAATATTAGGGGCTTCCCTGGTGGCTCAGGTAGAAAAGAATTAATATATTATTTATATTATAAAAAATACATAAACATTAAACTTTTAAGGAGGAGATTAAAATGTTATAAACAATATAGTAAAAATATTTTGCCAGTCATTATGACTTCATACCAATATTAGATAGATATAAGAATGAATATTAGTGTTAGGCTGAAATTCATAATTTGCCATAAGGCATGTAATTTGGCCTCCCTGGTGGCTTGGATGGTAAAGCATCTGTCTGCAATGCAGGAGACCTGAGTTCAATCCCTGGGTTGAGAAGATCCCCTGGAAAAGGAAATGGCAACCCACTCCAGTTCCCTTGCCTGGAGAAAATCCCATGGACAGAGGAGCCTAGTAGGCTACAGTCCATGGGGTTGCAAAGAGTCAGACATGATTGAGCGACTTTACTTTCACTTTCATGTAATTTTATTTCAAACTGTCCTCTTAAAATTTTCATTTTTTGAAATTATTTGCCAATAGCTTTGAACATTTTAAGATTTATTTTTACCTTTCTCACATAGGTGAGGAATGACCCACACTAGCATTATCAACCTTGCCATTGTTGTTTGTCTGTGCTGTTGTAGTTGGTATCAACCTGTATTTTCTATGCAGATTTCTTTTAGCTAAATGTCTACTTCTAGTTTTAAGTTATTTAAAACCATATAACAGAATGTAAAACAGTTAAAGTATTATAAGAAAAATGCAACATGTTGTACACAGTATGCTGAAAGTGGACGAATGAATCAGGAAGATATTATCAATTCTCACCATTCTGGAATTCACTCACTTTCCTTAAAATATATCATCTAGCATAGAAAACACGTGGGTACTTACCACGGAAACAAAGTGGAGATGCCAATGTCAACCCATTTATTATATTAAATTGTTTGACCTTCATTTTATCCAGTAAAATATAATTATGGTACGCAAGCTATAGGATGTATTCAAGCAACTGTTTCTGGCAGCATTGATCTGGATGGTGTTATTATTAAGATTAGCAAAGAAAGTTGCAACACAACTTAAGTAAAAGACTTTTGTAGTATTCACAGATATATTCAGAACTGTCTCAGATTTTTACCAAATTATTTGTTGAGTGTGTAACTTTGGGTCAAATCTTTTAAATGGTCAGATCTTGCTGCATCACAGGTCCTGATGGGGAAACACAGACTGACCCATTCTTTTTATCCTTTTCTTTATTGTTTAATTCACATTTCCATGATAAGGTTGCTTCTTCTCATCTTCCATATTAATAAAACTGAATAAATACAATGTACCTCTGGAAGCTTTTTTGAAACAGAACCAGTAGAAACACTTTCTTATAGCAAGACTCACACACACACACACAAAAAAAAAAACCAGAGGTCACAATATTTCCAAAAATTGTTTCCAAAATGGAGTAGCAAGTGATTATACCTCTGCTGCTGGATTTCTCCATTTCGGTCTCTTTAGAGACAAAACCAGTAACTTTTTCTTAGAAGTTCCAAAATATAAATTTGAGCCAGGATAGGAGAAAGGGAGATTTTTTTTTTTAAATGCATATGACCACAATGTGCATTGATGAGTTAGAGATGATCAAAAATTTTGAATTTTCTGGATTCTCTGCCCATTGTCTGTAATCTCTGTACATTAATTTTATCCTTTGTCCTTGCACACTGGTACTTTTCATAAGACCAGACTGGCACACTTTGGAACTTCTGGGCTTACGTGTTCTCAGCTTTTTCCCAGAAGCAGTCTCTTCCCTTGGCTCTGGATGTTAAACTGCAATGGGATGGTTTAGTTCATATGCTCTCCTCTTAACCAGTCAATTTGGTCAGGCACCTGAATATATTTAAGAAGAGGGTAACTCTATTTGCAAATGTTCAGCTACTAAAGTGAACAGATGAGGAATTGTTCCCTGACAAATGTGTATACTATTTCTATGATAAGGAATAGATATTGGGAGGAAAAACAATTACCGCCAAGGCTATGATGTCAGGGGAGTGTGTTTTTGCAATGTTTGTCATCCCTGAAAATAAACTCTGTTAATTAATACTGTGACTTAACATCACAGTTTCAAGATGGATGAGGAGGCTCATATATGTCATGTTTAAATTAACGAGTTATTTGGACTAAATCGTATTTTCCAAAAATTTATATGCAGAAACCTTAAGCATTTGGAGACACTGTCTCTATGCAGGTAGTTAAGCTAAAGTAGGGTCATTAGGGTGGACATTAATCCAATAGGACTAGTGTTTTTGTAAGAAGAGATTATGACACAGACAAACACAGAAAGGAGAATATGTGAAGACATAGGAAGATGATGGCCATATGCAAGCCAAGGAGTTGTTGTTCAGTCACCAAGTCATGTCTGACTCTTTGTGACACCATGGACTGCAGCACACCAGCCTTCTGTGTTTTTCATCACCTCCTGGAATTTGCTCAAACTCATGTCCATTGAGTCAGTGATACTATCCAACCATCTCATCCTCTGCTGTTTTCTTTTCCTCCCGTCCTCAATCTTTTCCAGCATCAGGGTCTTTTCCAATGAGTCAGTTCTTCACATTCATAGTCCAAAGAATTGGAGTTTCAGCTTCATCATCAGTCCTTCCAATGAATATTAAGGGTTGATTTCCTTTAGGATTGACTGATTTGATCTTCTTGCTTTCCAAGGGACTCTCAACAGTCTTCTCTAACACCTTAATTTGAAAGCATCAATTCTTTGGTACACAGCATTCTTTATGGTCCAACCCTCACATCGATACATGCTTATTGGAAAAACCATAGGTTTGACTATTCAGACCTTTGTCAGCAAACAGAAGTCTTTGCTTTTTAATATGCTGTCTAGGTTTGTTATACCTTTTCTTCCTAGGTGCAAGCATCTTTTAATTTCATAGCTGCAGTCACCAACTGCAGTGATTTTGAAGCCCAAGAAGAAAATCTATCAGTTTCCATTTTTTTCCCCATCTATTTGCCATGAAGTGATGGGACCAGTGAAAAAGTTAGCTTAAAACTAAACATTCAGAAAACTAAGATCATGGCATCCAGTTCCATCACTTCATGGCAAATAGGTGGGGAAACAATGGAAACAGTGAGAGACTATTTTTGGTGGCTCCAAAATCACTGCAGATGGTGATTGCAGCCATGAAATTAAAAGACACTTGCTCCTTGAAAGAAAGACTGTGACCAACCTAGATAGCATATTGAAAAGCAGTGACATTGCCAACAAAGTTCCATCTAGTCAAAACTATGGTTTTTCCAGTAGTCATGTATGGATGTGAGAATTGGACTATAAAGAAAGGCTGAGCACAGAAGGACTTGATGCTTTTGAACTGTGGTGTTGGAGAAGACTCTTGAGCCTCTCTTGAACTGCAAGGAGATCCAACCAGTCCATCTTAAAGGATTTCAGTCCTGAATATTCATTGAAAGGACTGATGCTGAAGCTGAAACTGCAATAATTTGGCTACCTGATGAGAAGAACTGACTCATTGGAAAAGATCCTAATGCTGAGAAAAATTGAAGGCAGGAGGAAAAGGGAATGACAGAGGATGAGATGGCTGGATGGCATCACTAATTCAATGGACATGAGTTTGAATAAGCTCTGGGAGTTGGTGAACGACAGGGAAGCCTGGAGTGCTGCAGTTCACGGGGTCTTGAAGAGTCAGACACGACTGAGCGACTGAACTGATGGGACCAAATGTCATGATTACAGTTTTTTGAATGTTGAGTTTCAAACCAGCTTTTTCGCTCTTCTCTTATACCCTCATTAAGAAGCTCTTCAGTTCCTCTTCACTTTCTGCCATTAGAGTGGTATCACCTGCATATTTGAGGTTGCTGAGCCAAAAGTAGAGGCCTCAAACATTCTGTGGACATCTTAATCTCTGACTTCTAAACTATAATTTATTTTCTATAGAAAATAACTTGTCCATTAAGCCACCAAGTCTGTGGTACTTTGTTATGGTAGCCCTAGCAAGTTAATACAGCACTTCACCCACGTTTGTTCTTTATTATCCAGTATTAATATTAGACAACTCTTAGAATTGGTTTAAACTGTGACATACCTTTTGTCTTGCTCGTATTCAGTGCTTTCGTGTTGGCAAAGTTTTTTTTTTAATGAGGTCAAAATTCAAATAATTGTTTTTTTTTTTTTCTTGTGTCTCCATTTCTCTGAGGTCAGGGATTTTGTTATTCATTTCTTTAACTAAGCTTATGTTAGCAATAAAATCAAGAAGTAGAAATCTAAATTGTCATGTAATGCCCCGAGGAATATGTAAATCAGTTGTGAAACAATCAAATTTCTTTTCTTTGCAATACTGAGAATAAGATTTGTGTGCTTTCTAATGGAGCCATAAGTAATGTCGGAAAGAAACAATTTTATTTTGCATTAGGGTTTTTTCTTTAGAGCAGAACTCTTATTCTTTAAGATAATTCATTTAATCATTATGGCAAAGGCAATATATCACAAAGTTTTCAACATTACCTTAAACAGATAATCAATAGTTTGAGACAATAAAATAAAATGTTTTCAGCTTTATTAAACTTTGGGGACATGTGGAGAGCAACTGGGAAGTAAAATAGCATTAAAAGTCAGTTAACAGAGCTATTATTGCAAAGTATGTCTGAGTCACTGCTTAGCATGTGGCTTCTGCAGTTATTCAGGTGAAATCA
This sequence comes from Ovis aries, assembly GCF_016772045.2. Classification (NCBI taxonomy): domain Eukaryota; kingdom Metazoa; phylum Chordata; class Mammalia; order Artiodactyla; family Bovidae; genus Ovis; species Ovis aries. The sequence continues at coordinate 148,324,098 of NC_056054.1, read as the reverse complement.
GATTGAAAAGCAACCACACACAAAATAAAAAAGATGGAGCTAGCAAAAATATTTAATTCATCAAATTTCTGAGAATAAGCAATAATTTAATTGTGTATCAATGTACCATGTTTCATATTTTAATATTTTTTTCATTTTATTTAGTGTACTTATCTCTTTTAGAATTAATTTTTTAAATACTATATATGCTACTCAATTCAGTTCAGTTGCTCAGTCATGTCCGGTTCTTTGCGACCCCATGAATCCAGCACGCCAGGCCTCCCTGTCCATCACCAACTCCCAGAGTTCACTCAGACTCACGTCCATCAGGTCAGTGATGGCATCCAGCCATCTCATCCTCTGTCGTCCCCTTCTCTTCCTGCCCCCAATCCCTCCCAGCATCAGAGTCTTTTCCAATGAGTCAACTCTTGCCTGAGGTGGCCAAAGTACTAGAGTTTCAGCTTTAGCATCATTCCTTCCAAAGAAATCCCAGGGATGATCCTTTCAGAATGGACTGGTTGGATCTCCTTGCAGTCCAAGGGACTCTCAAGAGTCTTCTTCAACACCACAGTTAAAAAGCATCAATTCTTCGGTGCTCAGCTTTCTTCACAGTCCAACTCTCACGTCCATACATGACCACTGGAAAAACCATAGCCTTGACTAGACGGACCTTTGTTGGCAAAGCAATGTCTCTGCTTTTGAATATGCTATCTAGGTTGGTCATAACTTTTCTTCCAAGGAGCACAGCAAATATCACTGTAAAAGCAATTGAAACTTGGGTTGAAATATGGACCCTCTTACACTGTTGATGGGAATGCAAATTAGTACAGCCACTATGGAGAACAGTGTGGAGATTCCTTAAAAAGCTGGAAATAGACCTGCCTTATAACCCAGCAATCCCACTGCTGGGCATACACACCGAGAAAACCAGTATTGAGAGAGACACATGTACCCCAATGTTCATCACAGCACTGTTTATAATAGCCAGGACATGGAAGCAACCTAGATATCCATCAGCAAATGAATGGACAAGAAAGCTGTGGTACATATACACAATGGAGTATTACTCAGCCATTAAAAAGAATACATTTGAATCAGTTCTAATGAGGTGGATGAAACTGGAGCTGATTATACAGAGTGAAGTAAGCCAGAAAGAAAAACACCAATACAGTATACTAACACATATATATGGAATTTAGAAAGATGGTAATGATAACCCTGTATGCGAGACAGCAAAAGAGACACAGATGTATAGAACAGTCTTTTGGACTCAGAGGGAGAGGGAGAGGGTGGGATGATTTGGGAGAATGGCATTGAAACATGAATAATATCATATAAGAAATGAATCGCCAGTCTAGGTTTGATGCAGGATACAGGATGTTTGGGGCTGTTGCACTGGGATGACTCAGAGAGATGGTATGGTGAGGGAGGTGGGAGCAGGGTTCGGGATTGGGAACATGTGTACACCCGTGGCGGATTCATGTTGATGTATGGCAAAACCGATACAATATTGTAAAGTAAAAATAAAATAAAATAAAATCTGAAAAAAATCCTTTATATATAAGATAGCATGTTTAGTACTTTTAACTCATGAATTTATTTGGTTCTCCTAGCAATACTGCTAGGGTTATTTGACAATCAAGAAAATGAAGCCCAAGTGCAAGCCTAACCCAAGTTTAGCTGCCAAATGAGAGCCAAGCTGGGACTGGTGCCAGTAAAAATAATCATTCTAATAAGGCAGATGATTCTAGAATCTCTGTTATCATTTAGTCAAAATGTTGAATAAACAAACTTTCTTGGTCACTAGCTAGAAGTGCATTCAAAGATATATTTTGAAAACAACTTGAAATTAGTTTTATAATGCAAACTTTGATGGCCAGTCATCAATCATTCCCACCCAAACTGTATGTCCCTTGGTGCCTTGCTCATCATCAGAAGTTGTTCTATCAGGGAGGGGAAAAATCAATGAAAATCATGTCACACAATTTCAGCTTATTTTTCTCATTCCCCTTCCCTCCACTAAGACTCATTTAGGTCATATGCCATAGATATAGGGAATACTCACTGGATTCCTAGGGCAATAAGTCCTCCTCGGTCCTTTACCCCATTGTTCAATACTGGACCTGACATATATTACTTACCAGATATTTAAACAAGTTATTAGTAAATATTTGCAACCATTGATAAAAATTTCAAACAGCAAGATAAATTCTGGAGATAACGAAAGGTTGTTTTTGTTCAGTCTCAGAGTCATATCCAACTCTTTGCAGCCCCATGGACTCTAACACATCAAGCTCCTCTGTCTTCCACTATCTCCCAAAGTTTGCTCAGATTCATGTCCACTGAGTCGGTGATACTATCTAATCATATCTCAACCTCTGTTGCCTTTTGCCTTCAATCTTTCCTAGCATCAGGATCTTTTTCAATGAGGGCAGATAATCTCAAGTTTAAATCCTAGCTCAGACACTCAGTAGCTATAAGAATCTCAGTTTATTTATCTGCAATGTAGGCTTATAAAATTTCCTAGTTCATAAAATAAAAAAATTAAAGTATGCAATGCTAATAAGTTATGTGATTTAAAAAATTGTAGCTATTTGATCGTCCTCTACCATATTCCAAAAGTAATTGAGGCAATGTAGATACTATTTTCTTTATTACTAGTGATTCTTATCATTGTCTTTAGGCAGCAGCAGTGAATATTACTTAGGTGATAGTACTGGAAGCACTACGTAAAAACAAATAAAATCTTATATAGATGTGATCCAATATTCACCTCTATCCAGAAAGTTCAGAGGAAATCTTATCGATTATTGCATTAGAATTCTATGTGATGATGTCTACATTTAGTCCACACTTAATTGAATAAATGTTTTTGAGGTTATTATTATTATTTTTTTTTTTTGGTCAGTGTTGACCATCATAGGCAAGAACATTATGACAGTTTTCACATTATCTGTCTTTGTCATTCTGGGAAATTTTTCTAAAATTTCTGACTGGTCTTCATGCTAAGGTCACAGAACAGAGTAACCACATAACTCTGGTTTTATTAGCATCAAGGTTAGTATAAGTAAACTAACGGTCCCTGAGTCATATTATTTATGCACAATATCAATCTAAAACTATAAATATTTTTATAAAACTGTATTTGTGTTTTGGTTGTGCTGGGTCTTCGATACTGCACAGGCTTTTCCTTAGTGGTGGTGTATGGGCCTCTCATAGCGGTGGCCCCTCCTGTTGCAAAACATGGGGCTAGGGTGTGTGGGTTTTAGTAGTTTCCGTGCATGGGCTCAGTAGTTGTGGCTCTTGGGCTCTCGTGCACAGGCACAGTAGTTGTGGCTCACAGGCTTAGTTTCCCTGCAGCATGTGGGATCTTGTCAGACCAAGAAATCTAGCCTGTGTCTCCTGCATCGGCAAGTGGATTCTTTACAAATGAGCCATTGGGGAAGCCCTAAAACTGTAATTCTTTAGGTCTAACTATTTCTGACCAAAAATCATGTTTAACAGAAATTGGCATCAAATTATGCCTCTACTACACAGTAAATCTTTTACTACACTGTCTCTTATCTTTTCTACCCAACATCAAGTCTTTCTTTCATTTAATTCGTTCTTACATTAGTGTCAAATTAATCTTTCTAAAACAGTAATTTTTTTTCAGTTCGAATAGTGGGGTTTTTTTCAATATAAATTTATTTATTTTAACTGGAGGCTAATTACTTTACAATACTGTATTTGTTTTGCCATACATCAGTATGAATCCGCCAGGGATGTACATGTGTTCCCCATGCTGAAGCCCCCCCACCTCCCTCCCCATACCATCCCTCTGGGTCATCCCAGTGCACCAGCCCTGAACATCCTGTATCATGCATCAAACCTGGACTGGCAATGTATATGATATTATACATGTTTCAATGCCATTCTCCCAAATCATCCCACACTCTCCCTCTCCCACAGAGTCCAAAAGACTGTCTTCAAGACAAAACTCAGACGTTACCTAACCTGGAGGCCTTATTGTAACTCTTTTGGTTTACTTGTGCATATTTATATGTATCTTTTATTATATCTCACAGGGTATACTGCAGTAATTTATTTTAACATTGACTACTGGGCTTCTGTGTGAAATGTTTAAAGGTAATTTGTATAAATCTTCCAAATAGTCAATATCTCCCACCTCTTACAGGTAAAATTTATTATTTGCTACTACCGTGTAAATCAATAAAATTCTGACCCAATTTATCCTACTCAATCTAGACTCATCTCTGCCTCCAATTTTCCCATAGCCATTTGGTTAAAAAAAAAAAAAAAAAAAAAAAGGTCTTCACCATAGATTGTTAAGACTTGTTAATATTATTCAAGCTTCCCAGGTGGCCCAGTGAAAAAATCTGTCTGCCAATGCAGGAGACATAGGAGATGAGGGTTTGATATCTGGGTCAGAAAGATCCCCTGGATTAAGAAATGGCAACATCCTACAGTATTCTTGCTTGGAAAATTCCATGGACAGAGGAGACTTGCAGGCTACAGTCAATGGAGTTGCAAAGTTGGACACAACTGACTGCAAGTGTACACACACACACAGTTCAGTTCCGTCACTCAGTTGGGTCCCAATTTTTTGCGACCCCATGGACTGCAGCACAGCAGGCTTCCCTGTCCGTCACCAATACCTGGAGTTTACTCAAACTCATGTCCCTTGACTCAGTGAGGCTATCTAACGATCTCAGCCTCTGTTGTCCACTTCTTCTCCTGCCCTCAATCTTTCCCAGCATCAGGGTATTTTCAAATGAGTCAGTCCTTCCCATAAGGTGACCAAAGCTTTGGAGTTTCAGCTTCAACATCAGTCTTTCCAATGAATATTCAGGACTGATTTCCTTTAGGATTCACTGGGTTTATCTCCTTACAGTCCAAGGAACTCTTAAGAGTCATCTTCAACAGCACAGTTCAAAAGCTGCCATTATTCAGCACTCAGCTTTCTTTATGGTCCAACTCTCACATCCATATGTGACTACTAGAAAAACCATAGCATTGACTAGACAGACCTTTGTTGACAAAGTAATGTCTCTGCTTTTAATATGCTTTCTAGGTTGGTAATAACTTTTCTTCCAAGGAGCAAGCGTCTTTTAATTTCATGGCTGCAGTCATTATCTGCAGTGATTTTGGAGCCCAAGAAAATAAAGTCTCTCACTGTTTCCTTTGTTTCCTCATCTATCTGCCATGAAGTGAAAGGACCAGATACAATAAACTTCATTTTCTGAATGTTGAGTTTTAAGCCAATATTTTCACTCTCCTTTTCACTTTCAAGAGGCTCTTTAGTTCTGCTTTGCTTTCTGTCATAAGGGTGATGTCATCTGCATATCTGGGATTCCTGATATTTCTCCCAGCAATCTTAATTCTAGCTGTGCTTCCTGCAGCCCAGCATTTCACATGATGTCCTCTGCATATAAGTTAAATAAGTAGGGTGACAATATACAGCCTTGATGTACTCCTTTTCCTATTTGGAACCAGTCTGTTGTTCCATGTCCAGTTCTAACTGTTGTTCTTCCTGACCTGCAAACAGATTTCTCAAGAGGCAGGTCAGGTGGTCTGGTATCTCTTTAAGTATTGTCCACAGTTTATTGTGATCCACACAGTCAAGTCTTTGGTGTAGTCAATAAAGCAGAAGTAGATGTTTTCCTGGAACTTGCTTGCTTTATTGATAATCCAGTGGATGTTGGCAATTTGACTTCTGGTTCCTCTGCCTTTTCTAAAACCATCTTGAACATATGGAAGTTCATGGTTCATGTATTTTTGAAGTCTGGCTTGGAGAATTTTGAGCATTACTTTACTAGCTTGTGAGATGAGTGCAATTGTGTAGTAGTTTGACCATTCTTTGGCATGGCCTTTCTTTGGGATTGCAATGAAAACTGACCTTTTCCAGTTTTGTGGCCACTGATGAGTTTCCAAATTTGCTGGCATATTGAGTGTAGCACTTTCACAGCATCATTTTTTAGCCCAACTGGAAATAGCTCAACTGGAATTCCATCACCTCCACTAGCTTTGTTCATAGTGATGCTTCCTAAGGCCCACTTGACTTCACATTCCAGGATGTCTGGCTCTAGGTGAGTGATCACACCATTGTGATTATCTGGGTTGTGAAGATATTTTTTGTATAGTTCTTCTGTGTATTCTTGCCACCTCTTCTTATCTTTTGCTTCTGTTAGGTCCATACCATTTCTGTCTTTAATTGAGCCCATCTTTGCATTAAATATTCCCTTAGTATCTCTAACCTTTTTTGGAAAGATCTCTAGTCTTTCCCATTCTATTATTTTCCTCTATTCCTTTGCACTGATTACTGAGGAAGGCTTTTTTATCTCTCCTTGGTATTCTTTGGAACTCTGCATTCAAATGAGTATACTTTCCTTTTCTAGTTTGTTTTTCACTTATCTTCTTTTCACAGCTATTTGTAATGGCTCCCCAGACTGTCATGTTGCTTTTTTGCATTTCTTTTTCTTGGGAATAGTCTTGATCTCTGTCTCCTGCAAAATGTTGTGAGTATCCATTCATAGTTCATCAGACACTCTATCAGATTTATTCCCTTGAATCTATTTCTCACTTCCACTGTATTAATTGTAAGGGATTAGATTTAGGCCATACCTGAGCACACACACCACTATTCAAATTCACATTCTTCTTTGAAACCTAAATCAAGGTTCACATATTGCATGAAAATTTTCCTGACCACCTAACATACACCGATGTCTCTTCTTAAACTTTTACAGCTGTGGCTCAGTGTATGAAAGCTTAGATGCTCTGGAAATGCTCTCTCAGTTCATGAATTATCAGGACAATCTTCAGTTCAGTTCAGTTCAGTAGCTCAGTCGTGTCCAACTATTTGCGACCCTGTGGACTGCAGCACACCAGGCTTCCCTGTCCATCACCAATTCCCAGACCTTGCTCAAACTCATGCCCATCTAGTCAGTAATATCATCCAACCATTTCATCCTCTGTCATTCTTTCAAACTATCCCAGCATTGGGGTCTTTTTGAATGAGTCAGTTCTTTGTATCAGGTGGCCAAAGTATTGGAGTTTCAACTTCAACATCAGTCCTTCCAATGAATATTCAGGACTGATTTCCTTTATGATCGATGAGTTTGATCTTCTTGCAGTCCACAGGACTCTCAAGAGTCTTCTCCAATAACACAGTTCAAAAGCGTTAATTCTTTGGTGCTCAGCTTTCTTTGTAGTCTAACTCTCACATCCATATGTGACTACTGGAGAAACCATAGCCTTAACTAGACAGATCTTTGTTGGCAAAGTAATGTTTCTGCTTTTTTATATGCTGTCTAGGTTGGTCATAACTTTTCTTCGAAGGAGCAGGCCTCTTTTAATTTCATGGCTGCAGTCATCATCTGCAGTGATTTTGGAACCCAAGAAAATAAAGTCTCTCACTGTTTCCCTTGTTTCCCCATCTATTTGCCATGAAGTGATGGGACCGGATGCCATGATCTTAGTTTTCAGAATGTTGAGTTCTAAGTCAACTTTTTCACCCTCCTCTTTCACTGTCATCAAGAGGCTCTTTAGTTCTTCTTAGCTTTTTGCCACAGGTGTGTTGCATATCTGAGGTTCCTGATATTTCTCCTGGCAATATTGATTCTATTTGTGCTTCCTGCAGCCCAGCATTTCATATGATGCACTCTGCATATAAGTTAAATAAGTAGGGTGACAATATACAGCGTTGAGGTACTGCTTTCCTAATTTGGAGCCAGTCTGTTGTTCCATGTCCTGTTCTAAATGTCGCTTCTTGACTGGCATACGGATTTCTCAGGAGGCAGGTCAGATGGTCTGGTATTCCCATCTCTTGAAGAATTTTCCACAGTTTGTTGTAATCAATACAGTCAAAGTCTTTGGCATAGTCAATAAAACAGAAGTAGATGTTTTCCTGGAACTCTCCTGCTTTTTTGATGATCCAGTGGATGTCAGGAATTTGATCTCTGGTCCCTGTGCTTTTTTAAATCCAACTTGAATATCTGGAAGTTCATGGTCCATGTACTGTTGAAGCCTGGCTTAGAGAATTTTGAGCATTACTTTGCTGGCATGTGAGATGAGTGCAATTGTGTGGTAGTCTGAGCATTCTTTGGCATGGCCTTTCTTTGAGATTGGAATGAAAGCTGACCTTTTCCAGTCCTTTGGCCACTGCTGAGTTTTCCAAATTTTCTGGCATGTTGAGTGCAGCACTTTCACAGCATCATCTTTTAGGATTTGAAGTAGCTCACATAAATTCTGTTGCTTCCACTAGCTTTGTTCAGAGTTATGCTTCCTAAGGCCCACTTGACTTCACATTCCAGGATGTCTGGATCTAGGTGAGTGATCACACCATCATGGTTATTTGGGTCATGAAGATCTTTTTTGTATAGTTCTTCTGTGTATTCTTGCCACCTCTTTTTAATATCTTGTACTCCTTTAGGTCCATACCATTTCTGTCTTTTATTGAGCCCATCTTTGCATGAAATGCTCCCTTGGTATCTCTAATTTTCAAGGCAAAATGCTTGTCGAAAGGAGGCCTTACACATAACTGAGAAAAGAAAAGAAGCTAAAGGCAAAAGAGAAAAGGAAAGATACACCCATTGAATGCAAGTTCCAAAGAATAGCAAGGAGAGATAAGAAAGCCTTCCTCAGTGATCAACGCAAAGAAATAGAGGAAAACAATAGAATAGGAAAGATTAGAGATCTCTTCAAAAATTAAAGATACCAAGGGAGCATTTCATTTCAAGATGGGCACAATAAAGGACAGAAATTGTAGGGTAAGCTTAAGAGTTTGTTTTAATTCAGTTACCATCCATGTAGTCAGCAATCAAAAGAGTGTCTACATTATAGGGTTGTTGTGATAAAGAAGGTAGAGCAGTCAGTAAAATTTAACTATTGCCATTGCACAGAGTATATGCACAGAGTTTAACATGTAACACAATATTTTCTCATTCTAATCTAAATAATGTGCTTATTATTTTCTTAGTAAGTTTGTGAGCATTCCAAGGACATATATTTACACTTTCTTTGTATACTTTACAATATGAAAAATTCATTCAACTTATCACAGTTTTTGCTGCCATTGAATTAAAATGTTTCGTAAGGTAACTTTTAATATTATGAAAATGATTTGAAAATTCATTATTTTACTCATTCACCATATACCTACCAAGAGCTCAAGACTTTACTAGATAGACTCTTCAAAGTTATTGATTTGTGGTCTAGGACTGCTTGTGGTAACATCTGTAGGCATAAAGTCACTTGCTTCCCATGGATATATATCTTCTAATTGCATTAGTCACTGAAATTTCAGCAGGCATAGTATTCTGAAACAGCCAAACCCATATTCCTCTATTTTTGTGTGCAATAATCACAGGGAGACCCAGTAAAACATGTTTTAATTAATTTCTATATAATATCTGCTAGTAAGCTTCAAGGTATCAACATAAAAAATGTAGATGCTTTGTAGGATTTAGTAATGTGTACAAAGTGAGAAAATTAAAACAAGAAAAAGGATTTATTAAAAACCTCTTCTTTCATGACCAGCTTAGATGATTTTCTATATTACAATGGCATTATTAGTATTCAGGAGAAAAAAAATATAAACAACAAAAAATCAATCCAATTGAATATTAAAGAGAATTCTTAAGTGTTACATGTTTATGTGATGAATATTAAAGGGAATTTTTTTATTCAATGTTACAGCTAAAAGGAATCTTTAAAATATAAAACTATGTATCTATATGTGTAAATGTTCTTCTTTTACTATGCCCAATCAGTTTATTTTTTTATTATTTTTTTATCCACAGACATGTTATTTCCCAGGTTTATTTTGCCACTATTTGGTTTGCATTGTTACAAATCTTGCCTCAGTTGAAATTTCACAAAATCCCTAAACTGGAATTCATATCCAAGCTTAGAGGTTTCAGATTGAAATTCTAAGCACAATCAAGGTCATTTAATGTACTGCTTTGGAAGAAATCCAGAAAAGCATTTGTCCTTTAGATCTCCCGGAAAATACCAATTGTTACTGAAGAGGTAGTGCAAATAGCTTTAGAATTATAGAAATATTATAATTAGTTTGTATAACCAGCTCAATGACATTTTCAGAAATAAATTTTCAACATCTAAGATAAACATAATAGTGATATTTTCATTATTTGTAGGAATGATTCTTTTCTTTGTGCAAAACCAAGGCATGTTACATCTAAAAGTGAATTATTTGGTATTTTTGATTAACAGAAGTCTATAATGAAGAGGCTTATCAGCATTTAATGTCATTGTCCTTAACATTCATTTTGAAATTTCCTGAAGATGCATGGGTGAGTTCAGAGCTATTATTTTCTATTATAGCTTGCATTCCCCATTTTAACTAGAACTATAAAGAATTTAGTGAGTATTCATATTGGGGTTAGTTTATATAGTCCACCATTAGTGGAAAATAGTAGCTCTTCTTAATAATAAATGCTTTGATCATCATTCCTGAGTGTGAACTCTATAATTATTACATTTTCATCATTAAGCTACAGAATAAATATGTCCATATCCTTTATGGATAAATACTTAATCAAATGCCTCTGATGTGTGGATTGCGGAAAGAGCCCTGTAAACCAGGTTGAAGAGAACTTAGGCAGGGAAGACGCAATGAATAGAAGAATGTTAATACATCAAACAAGATAACCAGAAAGAGTGAGAAAAGAGAGAATGAGGGCAAAGTAGAATGAAGACAACTATTATGAAACTTTGGATCATATAGAAGTAAAATATAAATGCAGATAGAACTTACAAGAAGAAAAGTCAGAAGTCTGAGACAAGAAGACTTTACAACTAAAAGAGAGCTTCTTTCAAACATTATGTTTATTATATTTTTCTTATATGAACACTGCAGTGCATTTATTGTTATCTAGAACACATTCATATTCCAGAATTACTAAGACAAATGTCATCAGCCAGGAGCTAAAACAATATGTCGTTTACATGAGTCTGCTCTTTGGAAGCCTGGGACAGTTAATTCCATCTCATCTGATTTGACTCTGGATCCTAAAGTCATCTGCAGAATAAACTATGGCACAAATTTTTGTCACCCACAGGGATGAATCACAGTATGAACACACAGGCTTAAGGAATTAGTGGTAGACTAACAATGCTTGCTTGTGGCTTAGAAATCTCAGAATTCCAAAGAGATATTATACTGTCATTCTTGCTCCTGTGTTCTGCCAGAAAAATAATCTGAGGCTTTTTAACACAGAGACACAAGATATTTCCTAGTCATGATATTAAGATGAAATCATTGAGGTAAACTGCACCCTTTTTAGAGTGTCTTTGAGTTAGTAATTTTGCATGGAAAATAGCCCCTTCCATTCATGCATTTTCTTTTCTTCTTTGTCCTTATTTCTTTCTAATCATTTTAAAAAAAATGAGTCACCAACATGAGAAAGCAGGTTTAAGGGTAACTTGAACTCTAGAAAAGAATCTTCGTAACCTTTTTTAAGTTCAGACAAGTCTACAAAGTTGTTTAAAGGTTCTTGAATTTTATTTCTTATTCTGGCACCAGTTAATCTTACTGGCTCTAAAGTCAGCTTCTAGGACAAAATGACAGCCTCACATCCATAATCACTGTTTCTGGTAACTCAGTGGAGCCACAGGCCAAAATTCTCTCCCAGAAGAGCAATGAGCCTAGACCCAAATACAGTGCAGATTGATTGTAGTAAAGTTACTATTTCTTTTTCAGAACTATTCAGTCTTAAATAAGGAAATGTTTGAACTAAAACCCATAATCTGCAACATATCTAACTCCCTAACTTTCCCCAATCTTTTCTAATAGTATAGGATGAAAAAGATATCAAGTTGGAAAATTTCGAAGAATGGTTTAACAAATGTTTGTAAAATAAATGGATGAAAGAGTGAGTGAATGGAATACTTACATGTGGATGACCAACAAATGCAATTATTCAAACTGAATTCAGATGAAAAGTCAAATATAGCTTTAACAGCCTACATAGTTCATTAGAAAGAACTTCAATAGGAAATCCAAAAATAGTACAATTGTATTCCTGTTAGTTTGCCTAGGGCTACACAGGTGGCTCAGTGGTAGGGCACATGGGTTTGATCCCCAGGTCTGGAAGATTCCCCGGAACAGGAAATGGCAATTCACTCCAGTATTCTTGCCTTGGAAATCCTATGGACAGAGGAGCCTGGGGGGATATAGGCCATGGGGTCACAAATCAGACATGACTTGGTGACTAAATAATCACAGCATTAATTTGCCTGCTTATCAACCAAATGAGAAAACATATTTATCTTCTATGAAAGCAGAGTTTCATCTGTATAAAACTCTGTGCACCTCTCTTTATCATTAACACTGAGCAAATACACTCTACCATATCAGGATGTGATTATAAAATATGACAGTGTTAGCATTAGTGGAATTTAATTTTGTAATGGTTCTTTTATGCAGTGCATTCTGATAACTAGGATTATTTAGAAACTGAAAGTCACTGAAAAATAGGACATCTATATCCATCCTCATCATTTGAAATTCTATTCTATCATACAGAAGCAAATTGGAAAATGTCTTCAGCTACCATGGATGACTGGAACTAGATGATATAAGAATTAGGGCAGGAGCAAAAGATAAGTAGTCACTTAAGAAGGATTTTATTTATACCAATTAAAGTATAATCATTTTTTTCTATGAGTATTGTTATGCTAAAGACTAGTTTAGTACTCTCTTCAGATCCAAAAGCATAACACCTATCTAGGGATAAACTGAATCTTTTTTCTGAAGCATTTCTATGACATACTTCCTTTCCATTACCATGGATATTTGTGGATACCCAATCACCATGGTTGGATACCAGAATATCTTGACTATCAGTGACCATGACTCTAGCAGATTGTGTGCTATATAGTTAATGGTTTTACACACATGGGAAAACACACAATACACACGCAAACACACAATACACACCCAAACACACTCCATCTGGAAGGTAAGGACCCATCACAATGCAGAGACTTTAGTTCACATTATCCAGGGCTGTTAGAGCAAGGTTCAGGCTCACTGTGGGCCATGGCATTGAATTCCATGACATCTCACCCACGTATTCATGGTAATACACACGCAGACTTACCTTGCTTATTTCACAACATGCCAGAGATCCCCCTTAGTGCTCTTATGCTTATGAGTTCATTTGTTCAATACACATACGTTGAATGACTAGTATGTATCAAACAAGGTCTTAGAGATGCCAAGATAAAATATTATTTCAGTCCTATCTTTTAAAAGATTTTGCATGTCCATGGGCTGATCTCACTCATAAGCCTCTCAATGAATAACTTGTCTTAACTTATAGCCCAGGTGATGATTTCTACTCCCTTGTCTCATAATTTCTTTGTACATGGGCTACTAACTTCCATGATGAACTCAACATTTTAATGAATCAAAGTATAATTTTACAAAATAAACACACTGACTTCTAGAAACTTGAAAAAAATTGCTGAGCCTAGAATATTAAGATTGCCAATTTTTAAGCTCCATTTCATTGATTTCTTTCCATCCCATAATTACTTAAAAGAAAAAAAAGTCCTTTAAACAATAAAACCTTAATCCTGAAAGATGAAAGACTTTCATGTTTCCATTTTCTTTCTTGCCAATCTGACTACAAAATTCCTCATGCCTGTACTAATCCATTTACTGAGGAAAAATGAAGACGACTCTGGTTTTGAAAAAACTATGAAGACTTATACTTATTATATTCATTTGAATTTTCATATGTGGTAATTGGAACTTACAACCACTTTCTTAGCAATGAGTAAAAGAATGTACATGTTCTCCCAGCTGGGCAGAGTAGAATTTTGAAAGGAGGAAGGATCACAATCCTGTGAAGTTTGGTCCTTCTAATAATATGAAAAACCTAATAATCAGGAGTTTAATGAAACCTAGATAACAGTCTGACGTGGAGTTTTATACATTTTAGTCAATCAAGTCAAGTGAGAACTTTTCTATCTAATGTAATGTGAGAAGACTTTTGAAAGAATCACTACAGTTATTCGTCTTAAAAAAAAAAAAAAAAAAAAAAGTCTAGGGCATCCAAACAGAGTAGTAAAAGTCCTGGCAGAATGAGAATTTCTCATGGCACTGTGACTCACCATGGTGTGTCAGAGAACTAGCAGGATGGAGACAATGTCTGTAAAAGTGGGGACAGGACATCAGAAGTCAAGGAGAATTGCTATATATAAGGAGACTGAGTTCTCTCTCTTTATACATTTATTTATCCATAGAGAAACACACAAAAATGTACATACCTTTGTGTATGCATTATGTGATAATATAGGAGCCATGATTTTGAAGAAAATTCTGATTTTAGGATTGGGGCAGTAATGCTGTAAGATCAAATTAACACGTTTTATTGTCCCCAAAGCAAGGAAGTACTCAAAGAATGATGGAAATACATCTGTATGCATTAATATTTACCCTGTAATTATTTACATGCTTCCAAACTAACTACCAACAAAATCCTGTTAATTACAGAGAGAAAGAGTAATTTTACAGGTGAGAAGCTAATCAGCCATCATCTTAATTAGTGATCAAAGTTAATATCATTCATAAAGGAACAAGTGAAAAGCATGTACCATCTGATCAGTTCAATCCCTCAGTCATGTCTGACTCTTTGCAACCCTATTGATTGCAGCATTCCAGGCTTCCCTGTCCATCACCAACTAGGGGAGCTTCCTCAAATTCATGTCCATCCAGTCAGTGATGCCATCCAACCATCTCATCTTCTGTCGTCCCCTTCTCCTCTTGCCTTCAATCTTTCCCAAAATCAGGGTCTTTTCCACCTTCCCATAAGGTGGCGAAAGAATTGAAGCTTCAGCTTCAGCATCAGTCCTTCCAATGAATATTCAGGACTGATTTCCTTTAGGATGGATTGGTTGCATCTCCTTGCAGTTAAGGGACTCTCAAGAGTCTATTCCAACATCACAGTTCAAAAGCGTCAGTTCTTTGGGACTCAGCTTTCTTTATGGTCCAACTCTCACATCCATATGTGACTACTGAAAAAAACATAGCTTTGACTAGTGGATATTTGTTGGCTAAGTAATGTCTCTGGTTTTCAATATTTTGTCTAGGTTGGTCATAGCTTTTCTTCCAAGGAACAAGTGTCTTTTAATTTCATGGCTGCAGTGATTTTGGAGTCAAAAAAAAAAAAAAAAAAGTCTCTCACTGTTTCCATTGTTTAACCATTTGTTTCCCATAAAGTGATAGGACCAGATGCCATGATCTTAGTTTTCTGAATGTTGAGCTTTAAGCCAACTTTTTCACTCTCCTTTTTCACTTTGATCAAGAGGCTTTTAGTTCCTCTTCACTTTCTGCCATAAGGGTGGTGTCATCTGCATATCTGAGGTTACTGATATTTCTCCCAGCAATCTTGATTCCAGCTTGTGCTTCATTCAACCTGGCATTCCACATGATGTACTCTGCATATAAGTTAAATATGAAAATATACAGTCCTGATGTAATCCTTTTTCTGATTTTGAACCAGCCTGTTGTTTTATGTCCAGTTCTAACTGTTGCTTCTTGGCCTGCATACAGATTTCTCAGGAGACAGGTCAGGTGGTATGGTATTCCCATCTCTTTAAGAAGTTTCCAGTGTGTTGTGAGCTACACAGTCAAAGGCTTTGGTGTAATCAAAAGCAGAAGTAGATGTTTTTCTGGAACTCTCTTGCTTTTTCTGTGATCCAACAGATGTTGACTGTTTCTGGTTCCTGTGCCTTTTCTAAATCCAGCTTGAACATCTGGACTTTCTCGGTTCACATACTGTTGAAGCCTGGCTTGGAGAATTTTGAGCATTACTTTGCTAACGTGTGACATGAGTGCAATTATGCAGTAGTTTGAACAGAATTTTAGCTCACTGATTCCTAAAATGTCAAACTAAAAGATTTACTAAGTATGGCCCCATCCATCAGAACAAGACCCAGTTTCCCCTTCAGTCAGTCTCTTCCATCAAGAAGCTTCCATTAACCTCTTATCCTTATCCATCAGAGCACAAACAGAATGAAAACCACAATCACAGAAAACTAATTCAAATGATCATATGGATCACAACCTTGTCTAACTCAATGAAACTGTGAGCCATGCAGTGTAGGACCACTGAAGATGGACAGGACATGGTGGAGAGTTCTGACAAAATGTGGTCCACTGAAAAAGGGAATGGCAAACCGCTTTATTATTCTTTCCTTGAGAATCCCACGAACAGTGTGAAAAGGCAAAAAGACATGACACTGAAAGATGAACTCCCCAGGTCAATAGGGGCCCAATATGCTACTGGAGAAGAGTGGAGAAATAGCTCTAGAAAGAATAAAGCAAAAACAACGCCCAGCTGTGGATGTTACTGGCAATGGAAGTGAAGTCTGATTCTGTAAAGAACAATATTGCATAGGAACCTGGATTGTTAGGTCCATGAGTCAAGGTAAATTGGAAGTGGTCAAACAGGAGATAGCAAGAGTGAACATCAACATTTTAGGAATCAGTGAACTCAAATGGACTGAATGGGTGAATTTAATTCAGACGACCATTCTATCTACTACTTGGAGCAAGAATCCCTTAGAAGAAATGGAGTAGCCCTCATAGTCAACAAGAGAGTCCAAAATGCAGTACTTGGGTGCAGTCTCAAAAACGACAGAATGCTCTCTGTTCTTTTCCAAGGCAAACCATTCAATATCACTGTAATCCAAGTCTATTCCCCAACCGCTAATGCTGAAGAAGCTGAATTTGAATGGTTCTATGAAGACCTATAAGACCTTCTAGAACTAACACCTAAGAAAGTTGTTCTTTTCATCATAGGAGACTGAAATGCAAAAGTAGGAAGTCAAGAGATACCTGGAGTATCAGGCAAATTTGGCCTTGGAGTACAAAAGCAAGCAGGGCAAATGCTAACCGAGTTTTGCCAAGAGAACATACCATCTGATAATTATTTTCAAATGTTTTAGAGATGGGATAACATCTGTATTATTCATTTACAAATTTCTCTGAAGATTGAGAGCTTTTCAAAATGAAAGTTTAAAAAAGACAAATATTGAGTAAACAAGAAAGGAATATTAATTCTACGTTTGGAGAATGTAAAGCTGAAAGACGACAGATCAGACTCTGCAGGGGTTAAACTGAACATTTCCAGGAAACTTTCCAAGGTACTGAATGATACTCCCCTAACCTCACATTGACCATTATGTTTATAAAGTACTCAGAATATTGTCCTGTATGCTTGCACGCATGCTCAGTCACTTCAGTCATGTCCTATTCCTTGCAACTCTATGGCCTGTAGCCCACCAGTCTTCTCTGTCCATGAGATTCTCCAGGCAAGAATACTGGAGTGGATTGCCATGCCCTCCTCCAGAGGATCTTCCCAACCTAGCGACCGAACTCCCTGCATCTTCTGCATTGCAGGCAGATTCTTTACCACTGAGCCACCAGGGAAGGATTGCACTGCGTATTGCACTGTATATATGTACATATATATGTATATACACACGTATAGTCTACTTAAAACTAATTGGAAAAGTGAGTGAAGATTATAAATACCCAAAGATAACCACTTTCCATGAAAATAGCAGAACCTTCCTAGTATGTTCATGGTACTTAGTATTTTCTCTGCCAGGATAGCTTCTCTGGTTTGTCAGGCTTTAATATATCTAACTTATATGCTATCTATTTGTTTCTTATATGTTTGAAATGTGTTTCATATATCAGAAAATATTATTTACTAATGTTATAATCGATAGTAATTATAATATCATGTTAATAATAATCTCAAAGAAAAGCTCTAAATAATTATGAAAAATTATTTTAAAAATTATAAAAAAGCAATAATTAGATAAGATATAAGAAAGAAAAAGAATAATCAAAAGTAAATATCATGTATCCACTTACCATCATGAGAGAATATCACCAGTTATTGATTCCATCCTCAAACTCATCTTCTTCCCTAATCCCTCTCCTTATCCCAAATTTTACCATGGATTTTGTTTTTACCCTTTTTTTTAATAAGCTGTTTAGCATTTCCATTTGCATATATGGAAAATACTTATTTTAACACATTTTGAGCATTGCATGAATAGAATTTTAATATATGTGTATGTGTGTATTTAGATCGCTTTGCTTCATTCATTTTAAAAATTTATCCTTGTTAATACAAAAATCTCTAACTTATTCATTTATATTTAGATAGGATATTCCATTGAATGCATAGAAACAAAATTAATTTACTCACGTATTCTTCTCTAAATGCTTATTAGGATGACTTGCAGATTTTTTCTATTATAAGAAATAAGTACTGCTAGAGGCACTTTTGTACATTTCTCTAGTTTCACATGAGCTAGAGTATCTTTAGAGTGTATAATTAGCATTAATGAGTAGTGGGGTTTGTTTATCTTCAACTTCTCTAAAATTCAGATTTTTCCTCAAATATTTTAGCTTCCATCAAAAGCATAGAAGACTTTCCATTGCTCTTAATACTTTTCAGAATTTAGTTTTGTCAGATTATTAAATTTTTGTCTATCTGGATGTGAAATGATATCTCATTATGTTTTTAATTTCCATTTGATTTGCATTTCTCTGGGGGACTGTCAAGCAGGAGCTGCAGATTTGGAGGAAGCAAGAGACACAGCTGCTGTGAGAGAAGTCCCCAAAGTAGAAAGCGGTGTGCATGAAATCCCACGGCTTTCCTCTCCTCACACCCAGCTTTCCATAAATGACCCCAGTTGGAAAAAAACCTCCCTGAAAATCTGAGATTAAGGAAGCCTGTTGGATGTAATTACCTGATGTACAGATCAGGGCAGAGAAGGACAGAAAATGCATTTGAAATCAAATATGAAAATGGCTATCATAGCTGTACAACTTTTAACTTGTAATTGAAGTTCTCTTCCACTAGAAGAGAAACTCAAGGATGAAATGTTTTTGTGTTCATTTCGTTCGCTCTGCTAGAAGAGCTCTGCCTCATAAGAAGTACTCAGTAAATATCGCATGAATGAATACGTCAAGACCCACACAAGTCACACCCTTTCACATATTGAAATAATATTATTTGAGAATTGAATTATTAAATTGTTTTCGTTTAACTTTTACAACTTTATAACGAGCAGTTTTAGGTTCATAGAAAAACTGAGAAGAGTACACGGAGATTTCCCATATACTTTTTGCCGTAACACAGGCATCATCTTCTGCATTATCAACACCCACCGTCCCATCCCACCCCCAGCAGAGTGGTACATTCGTCACAATCAGTGAGTCTAGAGTGACATGTCATAATCGCCCAAGTTCTGGGTTTATAGGAGGGTTCACTATTGCTCAGGTACATTCTTATGGGTTCTGACAAACCTACAGAATAGTTTCCTTACTTTAAAAATGCTCAGTGCTCTGACTTCCTTCTCTCAGCCCCTAGCCACTATTGATCTTACTGTCTCTATAGTTTTGTCCTTTCCAGGATGTCACAGAGATGGAATCATGCAGTATGCAGCTTTCTCATATTGGCTTCTTTCACTTGGTAATATGCATCTTTGAACTTTCCTCCATGTCTTTTTGATGTCTTCTTAATGCTAATTAAAATTCCCTTCTCTGGATGGGAATATGATATGACCACAGTTTTTCTACCCATTTACCTGCTGAAGGATACCTTTATTGTTTTCAAGTTATAACAACTATGCATAAAGCTGCTAACAACATTTATATGCAGGTTTTTGTGTGGATAATGAATATGAGACATAGGAGAAAATCATTTTCAAAAGCCCCTGTACTTTTATGATAATTTTCTGAGATTTAATGATATCCTGAAATTCATTCTCCTCTAACTCCAGCATAGATAGCAGGAATCATTCACTCATATTTTACCTCCATGTTTATCTCTGCCACTGATAAAATAACAATCACCTATAGGTGGCGCTAGAGGAAAAGAGCCCCCTGCCAATGCAGGAGATACAAGCATTGCTGGTTCCATTCCTGTGCAGGGAAGATCCCCTGGAGGTCACGGCAACCCACTCCAGTATTCTTGCCTGGAGAATCCCATGGACAGAGGAGCCTGCAATACTGCACTCTATAGGGTCGCAGAGTCCGACATGACAGAAGAGACTTAGCATGAATGCATGTATCCACTACAGGACTCTCTTCCCCATCCATTTGTATAGCTCCGTTTCCTAGCCCACTCCTCTATCCTTGTTACTGCTATTTTCACTGTGTTCCGTAAAATCACTTTTTAGAATCCCTGTACCTGAACTGTGTTGCTTCTAGTTCTACACATGGCTGACTTACTTTTTATGTGTAAGATATTCAACCAATACCAACTAATGTCAAGATTGGGAGTTGACTGCAACTCAGATCTTGAACTCCTTATTGCAAGATTCAGACGTAAATTGAAGAATGTATGAAAAACCACTAGACCATTCAGATATGACCTAAATCAAATCCCTTATGATTATACAGTGGAAGTGACAGATTCAAGGGATTAGATCTGAGAGACAGTGTGCCTGAAGAACTATGGATGGAGGTAAGTGGCATTGTACAGGAGGCAGTGACCAAGACCATTCCCAAGAAAAAGAAATGCAAAAAGGCAAAATGATTGTCTGATGAGGCCTTAATAATAGCTGAGAAAAGACAAGTCAAAGGCAAAGGAGAAAAGGAAAGATATACCCATTTAAATGCAGAGTTCCAAAAAATAGCAAGGAGGGATAGAAAAGCCTTCCTCAGTGATCAATGCAAAGTAATAGAGGAAAACAATAGAATGGGGAAGACTAGAGATCTCTTCAAGAGTATTAGAGATACCAAGGGAACATTTCATGCAAAGACTGGCACAATAAAGGACAGAAATGGTACGGACCTAACAGAAGTGGAAGATATTAAGAAGAGGTGGCAAGAATACACAGAACTGCACAAAAAAAGATCTTCATGACCCAGATAATCATAATGATGTGATAACTCACACTCACCTAGAGCCAGACATCCTGGAATGTGAAGTCAAGAGGGCCTTAGGAAGCATCACTATGAACAAAGCTAGTGGAGATAATGGAATTCCAGTTGAGCTATTTCAAATCCTGAAAGATGATGCTGTCAAAGTGCTGCACTCAATATGCCAGCAAATTTGGAAAACTCAGCAGTGGCCACAGGCCTGGAAAAGGTCAGTTTTCATTCCAATCCCAAAGAAAGGCAATGCCAAAGAATGTTCAAACTACCATACTGTTGCACTCATCTCACAGGCTAGCAAAATAATGCTCAAAATTATCCAAGCTAGGCTTCAACAGTACGTGAATTGAGAACTTCCAGATGTTCAAACTGGTTTTATTTTATTTTTTTTTTCAAACTGGTTTTAGAAAAGGCAGAGGAACCAGAGGTCAAATTGCCAACATCCATTGGATCATCAGAAAAGCAAGAGAGTTCCAGAAAAACATCTACTGCTTTATTGACTACAACAATCTATGGAAAATTCTTAAAGAGATGGGAATACCAGACCACCTGACCTGCCTCCTGAGAAAACTGTGCGCAGGTCAAGAAGCAACAGTTAGAACGGGACATGGAACAAAAGACTGGTTCCATATCAGGAAAGGAATATGTCAAGGTTGTATATTGTCACCCTGCTTATTTAACTTATATGCAGAGTACATCATGCGAAATGCTGGGCTGGATGAAGCACAAACTGGACTCAGGATTGCTCGAAGATATATCAGTAACCTCAGATATGCAGATGACACCACCCTTATGGCAGAAAGTGAAGAAGAGCTAAAGAACCTCTTGATGGAAGTAAAAAGGAGAGTGAAAAGTTTGGCTTAAAACTCAACATACAAAAACGGAGACCATGGCATCCGGTCCCATCACTTCATGGCAAATAGATGGGGAAACAATAGAAACAGTGAGAGATTTTATTTTTTTGGACTCCAAAATCACTGCAGCCATGAAATTAAAAGATACTTACTCCTTTGAAGAAAAGCTATGATCAAGCTAGACAGCATATTAAAAAGCAGAGATATTACCTTGTCAATAAATGTCCTTATAGTCAAAGCTATTGTTTTTTCCAACAGTCATGTTATTGTGAGAGTTGGACAATAAAGAAAGTTGAGCGTGGAAGAATTGATGCTTTTGAACAGTGGTGTTGGAGAAGCCTCTCGAAAGTCCCTTGGACTGCAAGGAGATCCAACCAGTCCATCCTAAAGGAAATCGGTCCTGAATATTCATTGGAAGTATTGATGCAGAAGCTGAAGCTCCAATACTTTGGCCACCTGATGCGAAGAAGTAACTCATTGGAAAAGACCCTAATGCTGAGAAAGATTGAAGGCAGGAGGAGAGGGAGACAACAGAGGATGAAATGGTTGGATGGCATCATTGACTCAATGGACATGAGTTTGAGTAAGCTCCGGGAGTTGGTGATGATGAGGGAAGCCTGCGGTGCTGCAGTCCATAGGGTCACAAAGAGTTGGACAGGACTGAGCAACTGAACTTAACTGAAATGATTCAGCTAATTGCCATCTCCTCAAAGATTCTTTCTCTGCTCACCCTGTGTATTCTGGTCTTTTTCTCTTGAATATTTTTCTTTGTGTTTTTTCATATCAGTTGTCATGTTCTGTAGTTACTGTGAATTCTATTTGTCTTCCTATTTATCTGTTCCAACTCATGGGGGAAGAAAATCTGTAGATTTATTTCTATCTATATCTACAGAGACTAACATAATACTTGCTAGCAACATACATTTATGAATCTTCCAGAGGCATCATTTTTTCTCAGATAAATAAGTTAGTTTAAAAATTACAGACAGACATGATTTTCACTACTATATAATGATCATATCATACTGATTTTGTGTGTACTCGATAATGTTGCTCAAGTGCGTACCTTCATTTTAAGGGGACAGAGAAATTTTGACCTTGCCTTATCATGCAACTCTACTGGTACAATATATTTTTCCAGGATATTGATTATAGAAAAGCAAAAGACCTTGTTGGCTATCAACAATTATTTTCATCTACTTTTGTATTATAATCATCCCTAGTTTCTTCAATATTGTAAGCATATTATGTTATATTGGCTTTCCTTGCCCTCCAAGTAATTCTTCTCTGGAAATAGCCCAGGTTATTATATTCCTTTTAAAGTGCCAAGTTTGGAAATTGATAGTGCAGATGCCAGCAAGAGCATATACCCTATCACTCTGCTCTTTTTGAAAAATATAAATCTCTAAGCTTGATGGGAAATTAATCCTTCCTTCGTGTTTTCAGTATCTAACAGGAAAAAAATACAGATATTGATCTCAATCATTTCAAAATCTGAAATTTTTAAAAAAAATTAAAAAGGAAAATGTTAGAAATATCTTTACAGACATTGTTTAATATTCATTATTAATTACAATTTACTTATCCATTAAATAATGCCTATCATCTAATGAGTTAATATAAAACTTATTGGACAAATGGGGAATGTTTCAAGTTTACTGACTAGCTTTTTAGAATTAAATAAATTATTGTAAAAGTATAATTACATAAGCAACTATAAACAGTCTCACAATATTTGAAAGCTAGGCCATTATTACTTTGAATCAGATTTTGAGTTGAATAATGTTCTTAAATTCTATGCAACCAAATATGTGATAGTTCAGTAAACTGAGACTCACAAAATTAAACCACTTACCCAAGATCTGCCTGCAGCAAAACCAGTGCTAGGTTTCCAGACTTCTGACTTTCAGTCTGTTTCTTCATCATTTATACCTTGCTGTTTCATATCTAAGTATAATCCCACAAACTACAAGTGAAATGATTACTGCCTATTTTATTATGAGAGATCAAATGAGTCAGTAAAAAGATAAGTGTTTATAGCCTAATGACATAATATCAGCATCCTATTCTGATATTGACTGGTGATACTGTGCAAGTCATTTAATTTTGTCGAGCTTCAGTTTCCTTAGAGGATGATAATGAAGATTACATAGGAGAATATTAGATATATTTTTAAAGACTTAAAATATTATTTAAGGTTTAGGAGCACAGTACTACTTTACTTCATATATAATGTCAAGTAAATCCTTTCATATTCCTGGATAAAATCCCTCATAACAAAAATAATTGTCGGGTTATTTAGACAAAATTTTTTGTTTATCCAGCATATCTAGGGACTTAAGATATTATAGAAATTAACTTTTTACAGTGTTCATCAAATACATAATTTCCCCCTTTTAAATAAGACTGAATACACTAGGATAAACCAAAATATACAATGTTGTTAATGAGATGATTCTGAAGACATCTTGTAATATATGTATTAATATCATAGCATCATTTTTATGATTATCACTTTCATGGGTCAAGTGTGTAGAGAGAATGACTTTTTATGCTAAAAATTTTTCAGTTTGAATACTAGATAAGTTACCAATTTATTATGATTGTAAGATATCTTGAAAGAATGATCAAAGGGACTAATCTTTATTGAATTTTAGGTTTGTTAGCAGATGATATACATCACTAAGATTCTTGTATTGCAAAATGACATCTATTCAGTAATCATAAATTTGATTCTCTCTTTCATAAAGAATCTTAATTCACAAAAGTTAATACCTCCATATATAACCCATTATATATGGATATAAGGACAATGACAAAAGCCATTGAAGTACATTGAAGAAGTCCATTTTCAAGGTCCCTCTGCAGTGTTCTATCAGCGTTTCCTAAAAAGAGACAATACAAAATGGAAGCCAAAGAATTATATGCATTAGAGACTTTTTGTGCTGGGAGGGTAGGAGCTATTAGATCATAATGCCCATAATTTGTGAATATAGAATTGTTTCCTATAACATTATCCACTTCTTTGTCTGGTCTCTATAAATGGCTCAAGCAAAGGGGTTTTTTACAATGTTCCTTAGGAAGCAATTCCTCTGCCTAATAGACCTAACAACGTTGCCTTTTCTGATAGTCACTCAAAAATTTCCTATACTCAATTTTATCCCATTACTTCTGATTATTTTCTCTCGACTAACCTAAAATTTGCTCCTTCTCTCCCCCCTTTTTTTTCCTTTACAGATACTTTCAAGTAATTGAATTACTCATTAGTCTTTTCACCAAATTAAATGGATACTGTCTTTTAATCTCTGCCCATTAATTATTTCATCTAGACCCTTAGTCATTTTCATTGTTCTTTCTTGAAATTTCATTTGTTCTCATTTTTCTTACAGTGAGAAATCTATATTTCTTCTCTGTATTATGCTCAAGTTCAAAATAAATTTAACTGGTTTTATTTCTGCTTAGCCTAAGCTCACCTTCCAGAGATGATTCTTTTCTGTTGTTGCTCAATAACATTGACACCTAGGTTGCAATTTCTGAACCATACTAGTAATTATGCATCCTGTAGTTTGGGTTTTTTGGGGGATATACTTGACAATGTAATTCCATAAGCATCTTAATAGGGTATTTTGTTTTTCCTCTTTTTTGCGGTCCTTATAGTTCCCTGAAGCGCTATGTATAGATCATTTTCGAAAGCAAACTGGTTCATCAACTTTAGCCAGGAACTGTACGTACATAAGCCCCAAAAGGAATAACACACACCATACTTTAGAGCCATAGGGACTTCCCTGGTGGTCCAGTGGTTAAGACTTTGCCTTCCAATGCAATCGGTGTGGGTTTGATCACCGGCCGGGGAGCTACAATCCCACAGGCCTCATGGCCAAAAATCCAAAACATAAAACAGAAGCTAATTTCTAACAAATTCAATAAAGACTTAAAAAAAAAAAACAAAGAATAGACTCATGGATTAGCTTTATCTATCTAAATTCCTGTAGCAATGACCTCCTTCTTAACTAACAAATACTCCTAGGCTTTCCAACCTAGAGCAATTTTAAGGGAAATTAAAGCTTACTTAGCCAGAGAATCTAGTATTTCACAGCCTATCAGGAATTATTGCTTAAAATTAGAGAACCATTGCATCTGATGAAGATTTCCAGATAAAAATGCAGATCTTTGAAGCAGACAGAAAACATGAGATGTTTATCAAGTGAAATATTTTAATCTCAATGGAAAGATCCCACCTCATATTGAGAAAAAAAGTACAGTGGGTTGTTTGTTAGGTTGAGAAGAGACAGATCCAGAGGGTTCCTTTTCCCTGTAGGGAAAGACAGTAACCAAGATTCAATTGTTCCCTTAAAGGGACTCAGCACAGTCATGGGTAGGGGCAGGGTTGAGGAGACTGGAGGGCTTAAATGTGTTGTAAATGTAGAGAAAAAAAGTTATATCTGTTTCTTTTTAAGATATGTTTCTGCCTTAGCTTTCTAAATGTCTTCATTTTCCAGATGCTCAAAGAATTATGAACAAGAATAAATTTCAAAGAAAGAAACCAGGTTGAAATATCATGAGTCCTTTTTTTAATTTTTCTCTGGCACGTGATTTGTAGGCCAGCCATCCAATAATAATATTGTCTTGAATATGATCTATGGTAATGCTGACCATGTTGGGAACTCAACCTGGAGTAGAGTGTGGTATGAACCACATCCTTCCTCAATAATAGAAGAAGATGGGGCTATGATTTTTTCTATGTTGTTTTAACAGCACTTTGCAAATAGAATTCTCTCTATGGAAAAACACACGGTGGATTCAGAAGATATAAATAATAGTGGGATTTCAAGATAATAATGGGATTTCAATTTGGATCATGGGCTCAGTGATTTCAGAATGTCCTATAACTTGAATAAGAAATAATATAATTTAGCATATGAGATTTAAAATATTATAGCTGAATTATGACTAAAAGTCTAATACTATTAATTCTCTGAAAAATTAGTTCTCAAAATTTGTTGAGAGATTCTACATTGTTGTTCCTGATGACGATAATAGCAAAATCAAAGTTGTTTTTTTTTTTTCCCGTTTGACATACCTTTCTCTAACTACTATTAAAATACATATGCCCAGTCAAAAAGTAAGTCGTTTACATTTTGCAAGTTTAAGCAGCGTGTGGTTTATGTTCTATATCAGTTCATAAATCATTAACAAACATCATCACTAAAATGGAGTTTGCTATAGATTTCTGCAGCACCCTCTTAAACACTATATTTCTATGAATCACATGATCACATGGTTTTCTATAACTTTTGTTTACTTATCAATTATCACACATGCTTTCACAGTAATGTCTATCTATACTTTTGCAGATGAGTTATTTATTTAGGCAAGTCTACTAAGCACTGTGTTTTAAATTTTGTAATATAATTAAAGAAAATAGTGGTCATATTTTGTTGAGGTTTATGATTCATGAACTACACCCATTTCTAGCACTTGTCTCCATTATATTCTAGGTGCTCTAAAATTTGTTGTTAGTCCTTTATAGTACCTCCATCATTTTCTTCTATTTGGAACAGCTTGGATTTAATGACTCTTTTTTTTAGTGGCACATTAATCAATCTATAATTCTATAACTTGATAATTGGATTTCATATAAATTTTTAATCTGAAAGGAAGGAGGTTCATTTTATTTTTAATATCAGTAATTCCATTTTTTTGTGACTGATTATTTTAAAGAAATATTCAATATTTGTATAAAAGTATTTGTGGAAAATTCTTATTGTGTCTAAAAGGAAAATATAATGGGTCTCAGATTTCCAGAAATATAAAATCAATTGAATATGCTTTTATATCCTCTGGGCTTCCCTGTGGTTCAGTTGGTAAAGAATTTACCTGCAATGGGGAGACCTGGGTTCAATCTCTGGGTTGGGAGGATCCCCTGGAAAAGGGAACAACTACCTATTCCAATATTCTGGCCTGGAGAATTCCATGGACAGAGGAGCCTGGCAGGCTACAGTCCATGGAGTTGAAAGAGTCAGACACAACTGAGTGACTTTCACTTCACTTCACTTCTCTTCACTTCTAGCTCCTCTACTTTCTGCTCTCTGTATGGGAAAAATAAATGTTTTGAAAATTCAAACCCAAATGAGCCCGAATTAGACAGCATGATCATCAAGGCCCCTTAAGTTAGTGTTTCTATAGCAGATATTCTTTTAAATGAAAACTGAATGGAAATTTCAAATACTTCAAATTTGGAAATGACTTAAAAGGAGAATTAAGACTATTCTTGATTTGGAGCTGTTGTCTTTACAACTACACAAGATGTAGCTATGGGGACAATGTATCTCAAGTCTTTTCAAAAGTGGTTACAGTTACTAGTGTTGTAGTTTCTACTTACTATATGACTGAAAATAGCTCATAGAATCTAATTTCTCAAATAATCTGTAATGGCCTAAGAAGAAAGAGTGAATATATGTATATGAATTACTGATTCACTTTGCTGTGTATCAGAAACAAACTAATACAACAATGTCAACCAGCTATATGCCAATAAACTTTTTTTTAAAAAAAGAAGCAAAAATAGAGTATATTTTCTAGTTACTACCTGGCTGTATACAGAAAGAAGTTGATATGTATGCGAGACAGCAAAAGAGACACAGATGTATAGAATGGACTTTTGGACTATGAGGAAGAGGGAGAGGGTGGGATGATTTGGGAGAATGGCATTGTAACATGTATACTATCATGTAAGAAACGAATCTCCAGTCTATGTTCTATAAAAGATACAGGATGCTTGGGGCTGGTGCACGGGGATGATCCAGGGAGATGATATGGGGTGGGAGATGGGAGGGGGATTCAGGATTGGGAGCTCATATACACCCGTGGCAGATTCATGTCAATGTATGGCAAAACCAATACAGTATTGTAACGTAAAATAAAGTAAAAATAAAATTTACAAAATATATATAAAAAATAAAAAAATAAACTTTTATCTTCCATTCTAAAATTAAAAAAAAAAATCAAATTTCTTCAAGTCCACACTGTATTAGAATGTCCTAGACTATGCCGCAGTGACCAATGTTTCCAGTCTCTAAAGGCTTACTTTTTACTCATACAATATGCCATCATGAGTCATCTGTGGCTTTGTTCCCAACCCAGGCAAACCAAGAAGCCTCTATTGGAAACACAACCCATCATCTGGTAATGGGGAAAAGACATTAATGCAGGAGACCTGGATTCGACCCCTGGGTTGGGAAGGTCCCCTGGAGGAAGGCATGGCAACCCACTCCAGTATTCTTGCCTGGAGAATCCCCATGGACAGAGGAGTCTGGTGAGCTACAGTCTATGGGATCCCAAAGAGTCAGACCCGACTGAACAACTAGGCACACAGCATGTAAACCTTCTTAGAGTTTACAGAAATTTATAACTCATGCCCTCACCCTAACTTTATGACCAAGAATGTGCTTAATGTATATCTTGTGTTTGCATAGTTAAACGCTTCATAATCGGTTTTTAGGTTGTTGGCTTTCAGGTCCTATACTTCAAATCTGCATTTGATGAAGACTCACTGATAATATGTTAAACCTCACAGGATCAAATACACAGGTTTGTGGCAGGACATCAGAAACCCCTTCAGGTTGATATTGATGAATCAACAAAGTAAGTACAAATGTTTCATTAGCTACAAGTTCACCTAAATGTGCTATCATTCATTCAGGTTTTCTCTACCTTGTGAACAATGAAATTATGAACCTCCCATCAAATGTTTAGCTGGAATCAAGACAAACTGCTTCTAAGACATTCTCATGATCTAAAAGTTGCTTAACTTAGCAAAAATAGAAAGAGTGTTTTGCTGTACATGATTTCTTCTCAATAAAACAATGCCCTTTCTCTGTGCCCTAAAATCTGAATTGTTTACAGGTTATTTTAAAAAGCTTATTCTTGAAATTTCCCTGGCATTGCATTTTTTTGTTTATTCACTATTTTTGATACTTGATGTTTTTTATATCTCCCTATAAAGTGTTAAAAAAAATTAAAGAGATTTTTAGTGATCATGTTTGTAATTTACAAAAATGGATATATAATTTTTTTCAGTACCATTAACAAATAGTTGAATACAGTTAAAATAGCTAGGTATTTTTTACATATTGATTAACATTACTTTTAAAATATGGACTCTGAAAAACCTTATCACACATTTTATTCTTACTATAAGAAGATTTCACTTCCACGTTAGTGATCTGAGGTTCAGAAGGTTAATGACTTTCTTAAGATAATAGGAAATAAAACTGAAATATGCATTTGATTTAATTTTTACTTATTTCTTAACAGTAAAATTAACATACGTGTCTTATGTAATGTTAAACAAACAAAAACAGAAAAA
Organism: Ovis aries; assembly: GCF_016772045.2. Classification (NCBI taxonomy): domain Eukaryota; kingdom Metazoa; phylum Chordata; class Mammalia; order Artiodactyla; family Bovidae; genus Ovis; species Ovis aries. The sequence goes on along the minus strand of NC_056054.1, from coordinate 148,293,956 downwards.
GTGACCCATAATTAGAATATGCTTATATTAGTGATTTTGAATATGTTTGAAAGTGAATAGTGAAAATGAAAGTCACTCAGTCATGTCCAACTCTTTGCAACCCCATGGACTATACAGTCCATGGAATTCTCCAGGCCAGAATACTGGAGTGGGTAAGCCTTTCCCTTCTCCAGGGGATTTTCCCAATCCCAGGATTAAAACCCAGGTCTCTCATATTGCAGGTGGATTCTTTACCAGCTGAGCCACAAGTTTAATCTCGTCTTAATCATGAGTACTGTATCTCTTTAAATAAGGAATTACTTTGCTGCAGTGAATAGAATAAAAGCAAGTTTAGGATCTACGTAGTTCCCAATTTTTAGGTAGCTGTTAATTTTGTCCTGTCTTTCTCCGGAAGTAGAGTATGGCTACTCTATTTCGCTTCTCCTAGCCTTCTCCAGCTAGAAAGCTGTTAGCCTTTCTAAATCTATTCTTTCAGCCTGAACCAATCTTTAGTTTTAAAATTTGTTAATCTTACTCTATTTCTAAATTTTGATATTAATTTTCTTGCCTGTCAGACTTGAATTATTAGGTTCTCCAGCCCTTTAAAACTCAGATTCCATTTTTAGAGGTCTACGTTTAAAACAAACATTGTATGAATATTCAGAAGTTTTAAAATACTATATTTAATGCAGTTATATTACCAAAATGTCACAGCCATTTTACATCACCAATTCCAGAGCTTAAATCTTCTCTTAATCTACTTTTTTTTTTTCAATTATTACTGTATTACTACTTACTTATCATCTCTCCCTCTCTCTCTACCAACCTATGCAATCTAGAGCAACTAAGCAACTATTATTTAACAAGTGGGTCATACAATTGAAGAATAAGTTGTATTTACTACATGAAGAAAGGAAACAAAACAATGAACAAATGGATTTGTTGGGCAAAATTATTGTACTGATACTTAGACTGAAAATCATTAAAATTTGATTTTTTGCTCTAAACATAGCACACACTGGCTATCTACACTTGAACTTTGCTTAAGAAAAATGCTCCTTTCTGAGAGATATGATAGGGAACGTTATTTTTAAGCCTGTGAAGAAAGGAACAGAACCTTATTTGCAAGTAAACTTTCTGTTATCAGGCTTCCCTGATAGCTCTATTGGTAAAGAATCTGCCTTCAATGCAGGACACCCTGTTCTGATTCCTGGGTTGGGAAGAACCCTTAGAGAAGGGTTCTTGTGGTCCAGTATTCCTGGGCTTCCTTTATGGCTCAGCTGGTAAAGAATCTGCCTACAATGTGGGAGACCTGGGTTTGATCCCTGGGTTAGGAAGATCCCCTGGAGAAGGGAAAGGCTACCCACTCCAGTATTCTGGCCTGGAGAATTCCATGGACTGTATAGCGACTTTCACTTCACTTTCTGTTATTAACCTCTCAGCATAGAAAACATAGACTAATATATTTGCTATTATTTAAAATTAAAATGTATTTTTCAGTCCTTTCCTTCTTAGAGGATAATGTAATTGTATTCATTTCTCTTTTAAATAAAAATGTTTGTTCTTAGTTTCTATTGTAGCTTTATCTACTTTTGTGTGCCCAACATAATTCCATATGAAAGTAGACTGTGATTCACTAACGAGCAAGCAACTCAACTTTAATATTAACTTTCGTACAGGCAGAGGTTTTTCTAGGACAAAAGTAAATAGCATTACAACTAATTGAGTTTAACTACCTCAGAACTATAATATATAAATAAGAACATAGTTTAAAATTGTTTTATTATGCTTTATAAGCAACTCCTAAATGAGTCCTTGAAACAGACTAAATGAATGGCTTTTAAATATGTTAGAATTTGATTAGTACAGAGTTCCCTCTAAATTGTCTTTTGAAGGGCAAACAACATCTGCCCATTAGCCTTGTTATAACAAGCATACAGAAAACTGACTTTAAGTAGAAGTAGTGTTTTATAGGGCTTCCTAAGTGGGGCTAGTGGTAAAGAACCTGCCTGCCAATGCAGGAAACATGAGACATGGGTTCAATACCTGGGTCTGGAAGATCCCCTGGAAAAGGGCATGGCCACCCACTCCAGTATTCTTGCCTGGAGAATCCCATGCTGGGCTACAGTCCATGGGTTTGCAAAGAGTCTGAAAGCAATGACATGACTTAGCAGCAGCAGCAGTGTTTTATAATCTTTGTCCATATCCATTTGTTTGTTTGCTGTAACCAAAAAAATTATCTGATATTTTATAAGGATTTTGGGTGAATTTACATTTTTGTCCATTTTCAAAAAAAAATATCTGAAGCTTTTATTCACAGATTTTGTAGGATAATAGGTAGCAATATGCTTAAGAATTCAGAACTTGAACAAAAATGATGTTTATTAACATTTTCTCTAGTCTCAAGGTACTATAACAGACTCCTACCCAATTTTACTCTTGTTTTGCTGTTTGTCCTTTCATCGTTTGCCAAAGTATTTCACTTCAACATTTTCATGGTCAAAATTTATCTTACTTACTTTATAATCTTGATTGATATAGAGTAAACTATCCTCCTCCATGTCTCTTTATCTTGCCAATTTTTATTAGGATTCTACATATTATGAACATTCCATTCATGGTGATGGTCTTACCAACATTACTGTACCATGAAGTTCTCATCTCTTCTACTTAGTATCAAACTTAGTTCATCTTTTTAAAGCTTAATATTTCTCCTCAAGTTTACTATCTTATGACATTTTATTTTTAACTTCTGAGTTGTATCTTCTTTACATGATTTAGTCATTAATCCAAATTAATTTATAAGCTGTGTATTTAAATGTAACCTCTTCCAACTTTCTACCTTATTTATAGGACATTTTAGCATATTATTTAATGTATCATAGTATTATAGTTATCAATTAGTTTATATATTTCTGTTTACTACTGATTTACATCTGAAAAAAATGCCCTTTTAACCACATTCTTACTTTTATATATCTATTTTCAAAGTATAATTTATATGTCTACTAATTTTCCTTTTCATCTGTCAAAAATCAAACATGAATTAATATCCTATTTAAAATAGACAAATTAATTATTGTCTATGGCTTTGGAGTAGTTTAACCTATACATATTTCAAAATTATTAAAGACACAGAGAATTTGTTTAAAATGGCTTGATTACTAGCTAAATGTCATTAGGGCTCATTAAATTTTACCAAATGTTATCCTATTACATGTTTACCTAAGTAAGCTGATTATAGTAATGGCATACAGGAGTAAGTCAGGTGTGTTTTGCTTTCCAACTTTTATAGATATTCACATTAGCCACTATAAGGCATTGTCATCATGATCCAAGGGCATAATGGAAATCAGTTTCTTATGGAGCATACATTGTCCTTGAAAACTGCACCAACAAAATGAGGGGGTCCAACAGTGCTTCATCTAGTAAAGAATGGATCAAAGATATTCCTACAGATCTGAGAATGATGAAAACTACTGTAGCTTCAATCTTATTGTTTAAAATAATTATTACCACAGTATATAATAAGAAGTAAAATATTTTCAATATTTATAAATATATATTACCTGCAATCTATGCTATATATCTCATAACATATGAGAATGAGATAAACACCAGGAACTTATTGATGAGATGTAGAATTGTTCTTCTTCCTGAAAAACTAATAAACTGGTAATTTGAATTTATGATTCTGGCTCACTTGCTGTATATTTGCCTCAGGCTTTTTTGTAGAAAGTGAGAATTGATCAAACATTATATGTTAAATGTGTTAATAGACTGGTTTCTATTTATTTATTTTTTGTGCACTATCTGTCCATGATTCAACATCTATATTAAATTAGTGGTCAGATATTTGATATATGTATGTGTGATGGAAACTTTAGAAATACACCTAAGAATGTTGGATTTTCTAACCCCCAATGGAAACTGTCATCCTTGACATCTAAAGTAAATTACAGTCATAGATAAACTGCATTAAGTCTGTATAAACTCTGCCTGAATAAAACACATCTTTTCTCAATTCTAAAAATATATTCATTAAATGCAGAACTTTCAATTTGCACTGTCTGCAAATGATTATTTTTTTCAAGTCCACTTGTAGCAGGAAGTTGAAAGACCAATAATACACTTGTTTCAAAAAAGAAGAGAATATCAATCAACTCCATTCGACTTTGCATGGTCGTAATACTTTCTTACTAGATCAAATAATAACATTTTTTTTCTTTTGAAGATAATGAGTCTCTTAAACTCTTATTGAATATAGTAATATCTTGATATTTTTATGTTAATTTTATTGTAAATTGAAAATTTCATAAGCTGGCCTAGAGTGATTGTAATAACTCTGCCTACAAAGTCTTTCCAAAAGACTGTCCCAGAGATACAAGAGTAATAGGGTAATATAGCAAATTGACTCTGATGTAATGACAATTGATCACATCTGTTCACTCCGGATTAGTGGTCACAGATATTTCAAATATATACATTTGATGGAAACTTTGGAAATACACCTAAAAATGTTGGATTTTCCAACTCCCAGTGGAAACTGTCCTCCTTGACATCTTAGTACTGAAAGATTTAATTCTGGGTCCTACAAGGATATAATCTATAAATTAGATCTGGAAAGCAGCAAAGGCAACCTGGACTTGAAGTAACACTTCTGCTCTCCAGGGCTACTATTGAGGGAAGGGAAGAGGCTACAAGGGAAGGAGTTATGAAGTGAAGAAGGATTGTAGCACACACCACCTAAGTAAATTCAAATGCTATAGGTGGGTCTGGAATAAGATCTCAATTGTTTTATTTTTGCATCTTGTGTTTTCATTTATTTAGTTTACACATGGCTGGTGAATTATGAGTTGGCTGCTGCTGCTGACCTTATTCAGTATATCAGTTTCTACCAGCAGTGAGCTGTAAATTATAGACACAATATTAATAATTATAGACATAATAATTTTGTAATTAAATTTACATCGCCATTTACATCTAAAACCCAATAAAATTATGTTATTTCCTAAACTGTAATATCAGAGAACATCTTAGATGGAACTTGGTGGAGAGTCTGTGTCATTTCAGTTTACGTGAGGATTTCTTTCCTTCCAAAAGTTAAAGGTCAGAGCAAAGCATGATTAAGGGCTTTAAATTCATATATATTAAGATTCAGCTATTAATACTTTAATTTTAAACATAGCTACCTTTAATGATGATGTACTGGAGTGGTTTTTGCACCACGTTACAATATTTCAAATTGCTAGTCACCACAGGCCTGCCTCACTTTAAATCTCCTTGTGCCAATTTGCATCACTAATGGGCTCGCCAAGAGAGAAACTGTAAAAAGAAAATGTGGCAATTAATAGTGAATGCTTGACATATTGTGACATTATCAATATCTTTATGTTGATTTATATTTTGGAGTCAATGCTTACTCATAAAATATTTCTGAATTTATTACTTTGCAAAATTTTTTAAAAAAAGATGCCCACGGCATTATCGTGGATGCCATTTTTTTTTTTTTCAGGAACATTTCTAAAAAAAAATAGATCCCAAATATCTTAACATTCACATTTTAGCTTCTGCCATTTTAACCTGTATGTTATTTAGAGTAGCCATGCACTATCAAGAATAAAACTAGATGCTATTTTATTTAAGTAAAAGGCAGAAGTATCTGACTATATAAATATTTCCGGGATTTACATCCGAACAAGGCATGACAGGAAAAAAAGGAGGAAAAAAAAAAAAGGAGGGTTTTCCTGCCAAATGCATCTGTGTGAATTTTCCTCAGAAAGGGTTCTTTTAAAAAGCCTTTGTATGTTCAAAGCCACTCCACACAGGCAATTAAAGGCAGATATGAAATGACAGATCACAAGACATGAGTTTAAATGTGAGGGGTTTTTTTCCCCCTCTCGGTTAAACATCGCAGCAGGCGTTACAATACCAGAGGTAACGAATCAATTAAATCCATTTTCCCCTCCGCGCCTCTGAAGCTGCGTGTGTAGTGTTGCTGTGTAGTTTAGAGCCTGAGCAGTAGGACCCAGGGGCCTCCGCAGCCACCAATAGAAGCGCGCACTTGCACCTATTTGCATGCAATGCCCTCTGCTCTGCGCATTAATAGTAATAGAGATAACGGGGTTGAAAGAATTCTCTACTGAAGAAGGATTGGATTTTTTCAGGGTACTGATACCGAGAAGAAACCCGACTTCAATCACTCCCCATTTCCCACTCAACATTTGTAAGTCACAGGCAGCTTTTGCTTGGTTAATAAAGTCGGGGAGGTCTCGGTGCCCAGCAAAGTTGGGAGGACTGCGCCTGCACCCCGGAGCCGCTAGATCGAGGAAAACAGTCTTATCAAAGGGTAAGTCTCCCAAACGATGGCAAAGGAAGTGACAGCCGGCTTTCGAATTGTCTAGAAGCACACGCTCCGTTTTACAGCGGCGGTGGTGGGAGTGCAGAATGGGTGCGTAAAGGACCCTGCAGTTTGTCCAGAAATTGTGACGGATGCACCAGGGTCTTTGCGGGTAGAATCAAAAACCCTCAGGCTACATCGGAAATTGCAGCCTTACGCTCGGGCGGGATTCAACAAGTTTCCCCGCAGGGATATGTGTGTTTATTTCCTTGCAAGTTGTGCTGAGTGTCCCTTCAGTGTGGGCTTGAGCTGGCTTCACAAAGAAGTTTCCGCGATTTGTGTCTGTTGTAGGTGTTTGGATGAATCCTTGTTTGGGAGGTTCTGTCGCGCATCTGGGCTTCCCGGGGAAACACTGGAAAACTGCTTCGAAGGATGCTCCTAGCATCAGCGGCCTGCTGGGTTGATGCTGGGCAACTTTGCGGCGTAATCTCGGTGTCTCTGACCGCACCGCGGTTCATGATGCGGACAGGGGTGCAGAAACCTCCGGGTCCAGGGCCATTTGGGCTCCTAAACTTTGAAAGCATTCTCCAAGAAGGGGGATGAAAAGGGGGGCTTTGAAAATCAGCATTACTGGGTGAATTTTGGTAAACTCTTCAGGGTATTTAGTGGAGTCTTTCAAGATCTGCGTTTTCAACCTGCAGTTTGGGCCTGGAAATGGAGTGCTGATGTGGAGAAGGTGGCGGTTTAGAGCTAAGGCGGGGAGGAGGGGGCTTTTTCTGTAGGAGAGCGGAAGAAGAGCAGATAGATGAATTAACAAGGTGCGTCCCATCTTTCACACACAAAAACCACACGCATGGGACGTGCCAGGAAGCGCTCCAGTTGATCGCGTTTAACTGGAAAATGTATTGCAGGCGGGGGGTGGGGGGCGCGGGGGGGGGCGGGGGTCCAGCCGCCTCTGTATTATTGATGAAGCGATGAGCCCTTCTGGGGTCCCTTCTACCTCCTTCTCCCTGCCCTCTCTTCACTCCCGGGCTCTTCCTGCCTGGGGTTCCGGGGTTGGCGCGGGTGCCACCGGCGCACTGCTCAGCCCCGCAGCGCTGCGGACACAATGGGGAGAGGCGCGCATAGCCCGCCGGACTGGCGAAGCAGGAAGCGCAGTGAGGCAAGCTCGCTGCCGCAGCCCGGGCGGCCGTTCAGCCCGGGGGTTCCAGCGCTGCGGAGGCCGTTTGCACCCTGCAGCCGCATGCCGCGAGGTCCCCGAGGGGCCGGCGCAGGACGCGCACACCTGGCCACAGAGGTCCCGCGTTATCCTTCCAGGGGTCACTGTGCCGCAGGCAGACAGGTGGGATAGGCAGACGGGATGCTAAAACATGTCAGCCCAGCCCGGGGTTTGAGCTGCAGGCGCTAACCGTAGGGTGACCCCCGAGTCCCAGCGGGACCTGCACTCTAAGGGTAAAGAGGACGACGAGGAAAGAAGGGAAGCGCTAATGAGGCTTGGAGAAGAGAAAGGCAGCAAGTGATTTGGGCCAATCCTGGTCATGGGCCAGGCTTTCCTTGGCTCTTTTAACTGGGCTTGCCTTAGATGCGGCTTTGAAATGCGCTTCCTAACCTTTCTGCGGCACGAAGGGGCAGGCTTCTAGAAGCCGGAGCTCACTGGAGACTCCTTCTAGAAATGAAGGAAGGAGGTGGCCGGGCTGGGGCTGGGGGACTTCTTTCGGCAGTGTCATTTAACCCTGACCTCAGCACCTCCCACCTTTTCTCACCCCCACCGGGAGTTGCCTGACCTTGTATATTCCTCTGGGTCATGGGCTCTGTTTCTTTATAAGTGATTTTTACCAAGCTCTGTGTTACAAAGTCTCTCTGTGAAGAGACTGTATTTCCAAGTAGTGGTGGGAGATTGTTTAATTCCAAGGTGTATGGCCAACCCCTGCCTGAGCACTTGGAGGAACGGGCAGAAATTCAGGACCTATGGAATGGATCACATGGGGATGTTGGTTGATTGAAGGGGATCTTTCAGAGGAAATAACACTCTTCTGAGCACGTGGGATAAGACAATAATATCATTGCATTACATTTTATTGTGGTTTGGCAAATAGGATGTAATATTAAACATAATATTATGGGAATCCACTCTTATATAAGGCAGACAACTAGAAACCTGGCAGCTAGGCTTTAAAACCCAAATTGGATGCTCTTAGGACCGAGTATTTTGAGCGACTTAGTTTTCCAGCCATAACCTGGTATCTCCTCTGTATCTTGAGGAGGTACATGTAGCTCTTTAGAAAGCATTCTGGAAAGCATACAGCGTGTTGATTTTATTAAAGGGGTTTATTAAAGGATCTGCTGGTGTTCTAGCAACCTCCTCCCTTTCTCTCCAAAACCAGAAAAAACACCAAAATCAACAGCAGCAGCTCAGAACATATACCTAGGGAGTAGGAGGACTTTGTTTCTTAGGCATCTAGCTTGTTCCCAAAAGAGAGGGACAAGATAAAGCTGAAGAATAAGTAGGGAGTGAGGGCGTATGCTGCCATGGATTTTGGACTTGCTTTAACCTTTCTCCATGTATCTTTTGCTTTATGCGTCTTGTTGTATAATCTGAAGAATTGAAGCACAATGACACAGCTGCAGATCCCTGACAGAGGCTTGTTCTAGAAAACAGCTGTTAATCATATTTGCTATAATTTCCCACTTACTTCCTTTTACTTCCCTTCCCTTATCCTGTCCTTGAACCAGTGTTATCATCTTCTAGGCTTTTTCTGACAAAAGGTTAGTGATTTCCAGCAGTAGAGCACCTGTTCTGAGTGTGGGTTGGAGGAGAGACTCTGAGCTGCCCAGAGAGTCTTATAGGTTTAAAGCTGGCTTTCTCTTGCCCTATACGGTACACAGTAAAGAACAATATCCTAATATCTCCATATAGAATTATGTTGATTTGTATAGGTCTTTTATTTTAAATTTTAAGATTTAATTCAAATAAAAATAGCATTGATCAGAAATGAAAGGGAAGCTATACACTTGCATGCTAGATTTGGAAACTAGCATTAGACTCAGCTGAGTGATCACACCTTTTGGCATTGTCTAAACTTGATACATTAGGAGTTATTTTTATTTAGGCAAGATTTAATATGTTACTTACATTATGAGATTAAACAATTCAAGACACTGCAAAGATGTGAATTTTAACAGAAAAAAGCAAGACAGCAAAGCTAGCCCTTGGCAGCTTGATAAATGAGCAGGTGCAATGCACCATTTGAAATGTAACTTGAGGTGAGGTTCCATCCAATACACTAGGGAATGAACCCTTCCTTATCACCCAGAAAACTAAACTTATTTTTCTCTTTCTCTGAGATCTGTGAGTTCAGAAAGAAAAACATAATAGCATTTAGTAGGCAAGAATTATGACCTGGTCACTTTATCGTTTATCTCTATAAATTTGCTATTGAATTGAGTGAACAATAATAATATTGATACATTCATGTTTATACCTAAAACATAGTTCTATATGGACCAGCCAGTTATCCTAATCCTATAGGAAATAAAGGTCCTAAAAGAGTAACTGGGGAAATTGAAGACACAGTGTTAGATACTCTCGTTGCCACAGATATTGCATTCAATCCTTACAGTACCCTTTTGAGATAGACTTTATTAGATTTCTTTAACTTATGAAGAGACTGAATCTCAGAGAGGTTAAACAAAATATACATAACCATTGAGCAAATAAAAGGCAGATTCACTATTAGAAAAAAGCTCTTTTTTTATAGTATAGTACATGCTTTTCCTGCATGCCATGGACCTATTTTTTTTCCCCTCATATTAAAAAAAAATTAAAATTGTGTTTCAGCAGTTATAATTTCTGAATCTCTTAAATATCTTTTTTTTCCATGTCCAAACCATTCTTTGCATTTTCTCCAGATCAATCATCTATAAAGAGTATTAACAACTTTCCAAGGATGTCACAGCCCTAGCTTCTTTAGTATGAAATCTCCACCTCTAACCCCCACCCCAACTGTACCGTCATCTTTCGAAATCAGGAAACAGGAATGAAACAGGGCCTTCATCATTTGCTCTGATATGTGGACAAATATAGCCAAGCTGTCTGGGAAGAATCCATCAAGTAATTCTCAGATTGAAAATTGTGAAGCTCTACCTTCACATTTCTGCACACATGGCCTCTCTGATCTGGAAGAGTCTCCCTTTCTCTTGGCTAAACTCTATTCATTCATCTAGAAGATTGATATTTCTCCTCCACTAAGAAATTTCTCTATCTATTCCGACCCTCATAGTTTTTACACACCTCTGAAATTCCCAATCAATTCTATCTGCCATCTAATTTGGTTTTAATTTGTGTTATATATTTTACATAAATTATCTGTCAACTATAATTTTCTGTTTTCTAATTAGTGTACCAAATTTAGGCCTTATTGTCTTTTTATTCTCTTCAATCACCCTAGATAGTATGATGCATATCTAGAGTTTTAATAATGAAATAAAAAATTTATATCTTTAGTCCATATATTTTTCCTGAATGCCATATCTATATTGCCAAGGAATTACTTGACATCTTCATGTAGAGACAAATCACAAATATTTTAAAGGAAAATATAATAGAAGAAACCATTTGAAGCCACATACATTATCTCTCTTGCCAAACTGCTCTTTTACTCTGATTTCCAGTCATAAGTAGCACATTATGCATCCAGCCATCTTTGATATATTCCTCTGGGTTCCCTGGTGGCTCAGATGGTAAATAATTCACCAGTAATGCAGGAGACCCAGGTTCAACCCCCATGTCCAGAAGCTCCTCTGGAGAAGGGAATGGCTACCCACTCCAGTATTCTTGCCTGGAAAATTCCATGGACAGAATTCCATGGCAGGTGATAGTCCATGGCATTGCAGAGTTGGACATGACTAAGCAACTAACACTTCACTGCCTTATCAGCTACATTCAATCAGTGAGAAAAAAAAAAAAATGTACTGATGACTTTCTTTCTCTTAAACCTAATCTCTTCTTCCCAGAGACAGACCTGCCGCCCGTTCCTACTCATGCTTCCTAGGATTCCCCTTCTAAGCCATCACCTCACCTCCATTCTTGCCCCACTTGAGTTCATGTACATTATGTCCGCAAAGTCTTCTTTCTAAGGCACAAACAATGAAATCCAAACCCCTTATCATATTATTCAAGGTACTCAATCATCTGGACCCAGAATTCCTCTCTTTAGTCTTCAACTTTCACTCATAGCCCAGTTGGTAAAGAATCTACCTGCAATGCAAGAGACCCTGGTTTGATTCCTGGGTTGGGAAGATCCCCTGGAGAATGGATAGGCTTCCCATTCCAATATCCTTGGTAAAGAATCTGCCTGCAATGTAGGAGACCTGGGTTTGACCCTTGGGTTACGAAGATCCCCTGGAGAAGGGAAAGGCTACCCACTCCAGTATTCTGATCTGGAGAATACATGGAGTCGCAAAGAATCGGACACAACTAAACAACTTTCACTTTGCCAATCACTGTGAAAATCGACTTTCATTTTCTCAAATATTCATGATTTGTCATAACTTTCGCTTTTGTTTATGCTAGAACTTCTGTCCAGATTAGTTCTCACTTTCTTGATTCCCGGGTGACCTTTGAAAATATGAATCAGTCATCACTTCTCTTTTGAAGAGTTTCCTATTAAGTAAATAGATTTAAATCTTTTTATCCTCTCAATAATAGCTCCAAAATTCCACTGCATTTGTTTATTCATTTCCAACATGAGATTGTGAATTCCTTGAAGCAGCTATTCTGAAACTTTGTTCATTGAACCAAGAAGACCTCCAAATTAACAAAAATGACACTTAAACTACTACTCCCTAGACTCCTTATCTCTGCTAGATTTAATACATTAGAACAAATGGGGTTGGGATTCTGGAATCTACATTTTAGCAAGCATTTCAGGTGTAACTAGGCACTTAAGAGTTTATCACAATGATTATTCCTCAGCCTAGCCAGGTCTTATGGAGATTAATTTAGCAGTTGATGGAGGAATCATCAACATAGCTTCTTATGTCTTATTGAGAGCTATGAGCATAGTTTCTTAGATTACTGTGTTTCAGAGAAAGATTTGATTAGACAGTATAGTCAGTTAAATTATATGATTCATTCTTACCGAAATGAAAGAGGCCTGCATCAGAAAAGGCACCCTTCTCAAGAACAGAGTTCAAAGGTCACCTAAGATGGCCTTTAGAGTTGAAGTGCTGCTGTTCAGAGTGCTTGGAACTTTTAATGACTCTGAGTTTTTATTATTATGTCATATTCACTTGGCAAAGACAGAAAATGCTGAAACAAATGTCTGTGAGTTACCACCAGATTAATTATGTATTAAACATAAAATTGAAGCCCTCAATGTACTTTTTCAGACTGTATCGCCCTCCAAGAGGTAACCAGTGTGTCAATTTGATATTATAATTCCCATACCATTCCTTGTGAATTTACTATGTGTATTATCCCCTTTCAATCATACAGTATTATATTAAGTAAGTAAAATATTCATAAAAATTGCAGCATACTATATACCTCCTTGGAAATATAATTTCATGTGATTTATTCAAGTTAGTATAGAACGATCAACTTCATTAATTTTTATTACTGTGTAGTACTTCATTTTCGGAGAAGGCAATGGCACCCCACTCCAGTACTCTTGCCTGGAAAATCCCATGGATGGCGGAGCCTGGTGGGCTGCAGTCCATGGGGTCGCTATGAGTCGGACATGACTGAGCAACTTCACTTTCACTTTTCACTTTCGTGCACTGGAGAAGGAAATGGCAACCCATTCCAGTGTTCTTGCCTGGAAAATCCCAGGGACAGGGGGAGCCTAGTGGGCTGCTGTCTATGGGGTCGCACAGAGTCGGACACGACTGAAGTGACTTAGCAGCAGCAGTACTTCATTTTATAAACCTACTACAATTTACTTTTCCCTGTCTCATTAGTGGGTTTCCCTGATAGCTCAGTTGGAAAAGAATCTGCCTACAATGCAGGAGACCTCGCTTTGATTCCTGGGTTGGAAAGATCTGCTGGAGAAGGGATAGGCTACCCACTCCAGTATTCCTGGCCTCATTAGTAGGCATTTCTAATTTCCCACTTTAATGAACACCATATAAATAATCATTCTGAATTATTACATTTATTACTGTGCAAATATTCAAGATTTTTTAAGGCATATGCTTATGAATGAAACTGATTGATAATGTGGAATTTACATCTTTCCTTTTTTCAGATATTGCCCATAACCCATGTAGGCTTTCAGCATTTGCAATTTGCAAGTACATTCATGAGAACTACCATTCTATCTACTCTTGTCAACATTTAATATTGTTACTTTTTGAGTGAGTGAATCAAAGTCTCTCAGTCATGTCTGACTCTTTGCAACTGCAAGGACTGTAGCCCACCAGGCTCCACTGTCCATGGAATTCTCCAGGCAAGAATATTAGAGTGGGTTGCCATTCCCTTCTCCAGGGGATCTTCCCAAACCAGGGATCGAACCCAGCTCTCCTGTTTTATCTTCTTTTAGTTTTGCTTCCTTTTGGTCTTTACCCTACTGGGTTCTTTGGGAACTGTGCATATATATGTGTAACAGCATTTTCCATACCTCTTCATTTTAGCTTAGGCTGGATTTGAAGAGCCAAAACAGGAAAACACTTAAGAAGACCTGACACTCTCACAGAGAAACAAATTAGAGCTGCTGTTTCTTTTAGCTTTCCTTTCCTGTTCTTTATTATTTTTTTAAATGTAATCTATCCTTTTATCAACCTTCATCATTTCATACTGTAAGGAAGTGAAATCACTAAAGGCAAATAACCCTATGAATCTGCTGAGTGTGTGAAATTGTTACTTTTTAAAATTTATCAGTTGCATGGTTTTAATTTGTCTTCTTTGATTATATGTGCAGTGAGCATCTTTCCACTGAAAATTCACATTTCCTCTACTGTGAATTGCTTAGCCATATATTTTACAGGTACTGAGGCCTGTATCTTTCTCTTATAGATTTATTAGATATCTCTTTATGCTGTATTATATTACATTTTTGATATATGCATTGTCAATATTTTTTCCTCAGCTCTATCTTATATTTTTCTTTTTTTAGCCTAGTGTCTTTTACCTAATATATATATATACCTAATATATATACATGTATATATATTTATTGTGTTTCATTAAAAATAATACAAATTTTTCATTATGGCTTCTCCTTATTACATCTTGCTTTAGAAATCATTTATTATCAAGAAATCATAAGATATTCTCATATGATTTTCCCAAAAGTTTTTAAAATTTTGGTTTTTACAATCAGGTATAAGATCTATCTGGAACTGGTTTTAGTTTCCATATGCTAAAAAAGTGAATCTGTCATATACAAATGTTGCATATGTGGATGAATTACTTTTTTTGCTTGTAAGGCTACCTAGCGTCTGTCCTCATTTGAGACATTTTTCTGGTCATTTCTGCCAGGTTGGTATGCGGATTGTCTTCTTACTGAATCATTACAATGTTAACGAACCAGAATTAAAAGCATTAATTAAGATTTCAACCCAAATAGGTGTATATTCAGCCAGAATTAAAGAACTGCTTTTTATGACAAACTGTATAATCTTTTTAAATAGTATGGGAAACTGCTCATGTGTAATAAGCTATGCCTCTAATCATTCATTTTAATTTTAGTTCTTTATAGAACATATTCATTAATATCCCAAAGAAGTACTCCTTTTTTCATAAGACTCTAACAAAGGTAGATCTTAGAAATATACTTCAGTAGATCAAAGTAAGAATCATGACTCCCTCTAAGATGAAGCATGATTGACCATTTGCCAGGTGAATTATAAGCCAGAGGCAGAGCATTTTAGCACAACAGCCAAGAGTTTCTGATCAATGTGTGGTTGAATAAGCACTCTAAAATATTAATCCAAGCACAAAAATTTAGAATGGAAATTGTTGTAGTGCTCTGCAGCATAGTATATTGGTATGCTGTGTACATAGTATATTAAACTTTACTCTGGAATGAGAATCTAGGAGGATTGTAAAACAAATACTCCAGCTTCTATACCCTCATAGGCTGTTTCTGTAATAATTTGCTTTTTATTCTGCAGTGAACAACAGAATAACAAACATGTTTGTGCTAAGCAAGTCTTAGATTATTTAAGTATTGGGTAGTTATTGAAGAGGGTTTAAGAATGACCTACTTAGCCAATGAGAGAATCTTTTATTTATAAGTTCCCCTGAAGAAAGGTAAAATTAAAAAATAAAAACAACTCTATATCAGATACAAACTACTACCAAGCCATTAATTTCAAGTCTTTTTAATTGGAGCTCTTTATAATAATGTTGATGGAGGAAAAGAACTGTTTCAGGAAATGAACAAACTCATGATGCACTCTTGCTTATTCATTCTTTTGTTGCATCTATACATGTTTCAAGTCTGAATTACTCCAGTGTATTGCTTTTCACACGTTCTGGATTACTCTTCTAACTTTTTTCCATTTCTCTCTCTTCTGCCTAGGGGTAGCATCTCTTTTAATATACCCCACACTTCACTATCCTTCAACACACCATTTTGGTTCCAACTCATTGCCTTTGCCTTTCTCTCTACTTTAAATATCCTTTTTCTTCTCTGTCTAATGAAAAGAGTCATCATCCTTAATCATATGGATGATTCATGTGATTCATATATTATATTATATAACTTAATATAACTTAACTTCAAAGTATAACTTAATTATTACCTCTTTTTGAAAGCATTTCCTAATTTACCCCCAGGAAGCTAGTCTCTCACTTGTGTTTCAGTAGGTCTTAGCACTTACATGTATTACCCTTTATTATAATAAATATTTCTGTGTTTTAATGACCAGACTTTGATAGAATAGGAGAAAGATGATAAACAATTTCACAGTGTATCCAGCTAAACCTTCACTGTCTAACACTCTAACCACTATTTGTTTGTGCCTAGTGAGAACTTAGACTGTAGCGAGTGTGACAGGGGAACTGAATATTTAATTATATTAATTCAAGTTGAATTACTTTAAGTTTCAGTTGAAATAGTAACATTTTACATAGTCAGTAGTCACATATATCTAGTGGCTAACATATTTGGTATGGCAGATATGAAATACTTCTGTCCTTGTAGAAGCTTGCACAGTAGAATTTAGGACGAATGAATGAATGGAGGAATGAATTCTACAGGATAGGCTACTAACATTTGCTTTGCAATGGACAGATGCCACTGTGTTGAATTGTATCTATGACTGTGTTTTGAGGATCATTTCACAGCTTTATGGAGAGAAACAGATAATCTCAACTTGACCAAGAAGGTAATAACAATATAAAACACCAAAGAAATCAAAGGGAGTATTCAAGTTTATCTTTGGTGAATTCCTTAGATATTCACCCAAGACCTGCTTATCTGAGATGGCAGTATAGCAAACATCATCTTTTAAGACAAAGCCACACAAGAATAGGATTGAGCCAGAGGTATTAATTCTATCCCTTAAGACTGAGAGTTCTTCAGATGAGGAACCGAATTTTGTATTAATATATAAATACGAACTTAATTTTATGTTAACTCACCTGACACATTAGGTGCCTATTATCCAAAAGAATGAAAGAAAGAGAACAAACAAACAACATCAACTAAAAAAAACCAACTGTTGATAAGGATGTGGAAGCACTAGAACTGCCGTGCTAATATTAATGATGGGAATGTAAAAGGACGCAGTTATTATGGAAAATAGAATGGTGGTCCCTCAAAAACCTAAGCTGAATTACCATAGGATCTAGCAACCCCACTTCTAGGTGTATACCCAAAAGATTGAAAACAGAGAATGCAATAGATATTTTTCCTGCCATGCTCGTATTGACATTATTCACAATTCCCAAAAGGTAAGAAGGGCTCAAATATCTTTCAACATAGAAAGGGATAATTAAAATATGTTATATACGTAAGTGAATATTATTCAATCTTAAAAGGAAACAGTTTCTGATACGTGGTACAATATAGATGAATCTTGAAAACATTGTTAATTGACATTGTAAGACATAAAAGAATAAAAACTGTAGGATTCCACTTACATGATGTACTTAGAATAGTCAGATCCATAGAGACAGTAAGTAGAGTAGTGGTTATAAGGGCTGAGGTAAGAAGGAATGGGAGTTATTGTTTAATGAGTATAGCCTTTCAGTTTAAGATGATGAGAACATTCTGGAAGTGGATAGGAGTGATGGTTCCTCAACAATGTGAATGTATTTAATGCCACTTAGTTGTATACTTTAAAAGGTGAAAATGTTAACCTTTGTGATGTGTATGTTTTACCACATGAAAAATTATTTTGATAAATATTTATTAAGGTAATGCGTGGTTAGACACCTTCATCTCTTAGAAAAATATCCATCCTTCCAATGTGGCCTCTCAATGCCCTTTGGAATGTAAAACACAACCCCATAGAATAGTCTCTCTGCTTATTAATATTGAGAAAGGTGATCAGCCTATTTCCATAAAAGAAACTTTATAGACAGTGAACATACATGCAGTGCATCTGGTCTGTGGAATGTACTCTATTAAACAAGCACATTTAATAGAGGGAGGGAAGAAACCCTTAACAGTGAGCATTGTGCTTCTGGCTATGACAGCTGCTAAGGTGTGAATGGAGGTTTTGGAACGAAATCACTGCATAACTGGAAGCAGTGAAGTAAATGTGAAGCCCAAGAGGACTTTGTGTTGAGGTTGATACAAAGCAGCCAGTAGGCAATGCCTTAGCCACCTACACATGCAAACTGCTAGATCAAAGACCAAATGATCAAATGGGATTACTCCAGTGACACAAATGTATGCGGTTATCGAGGATTGCACATTATGGAGCATATGCTCCTTTGCTGACTCCTTGGGGGGCAGGATGTGTACAAGGAAAGGTCTTATTGTAGAGATGATAAGAACGCTGATTGCTCTCAATGCTGGGAAAAAAAGCAAGAGTCATATCCTCCCATTTTGTGTTTTCTTTCCTTAATGTGATGATTTACCCTCTTATATAATATTGTTTTAACCCACCCTTTTATTCTATACCATTAAATTTTCTAGGCAGGTGCAACTTGGCATCTAATGGATAACTGTTCTTCATAGATGATGATCTATCACACATAAAAAGGATCCTGAACACACTGCTATATTTAAAATGGACAACCGATGAGGACCTACTATATAGCAAAGGAACACTGCACAATGTTCTGTAATAACCTAAATGGGAAAATGATTTTAAAAAAATAGATACATGTATATGTATAAGTGAATCACTTTGCTGTACACTTAAAAACTAACACAACACTGCTAATCAACTATACTCCAATATGAAATAAAAATTAAAAGAAAAAACATCCTGAAATTTACTTTACTTGGTACATTACTCAAAGACAAAGATATTCATATACCATGCAAACAGACCTTGAGCTGTGTAAATTATTTTTCTAGGAGGGTAATACATTGGATTGACTCGGTTTTGCTTTTTTGCCAAATGCTGTTGATTGCAGGTGCTTTTCCACCAAATTGAATTCAGATTAGTGAGTACAAGAGTGTAAAAGAAGAGTCCAGTTTTATTAGTTTATTAGAATAATATTCTGACTAGACAGATTAATCAATTTTTTTCATTCTGAGCACAGTAAGATAATTTGGGAGTATAAAGCAAGCTATTTTTAAAGTGGTATCCTGAAATGAGAGCTTGAGCAGAGGTCAGGGAATATATCAGAAAATAATTTGTATATTTTTCTAGAGCTGTAGTTATAGCTAATATAATAGTGAATTTTATTTTACTTATTTTACTTTAGTTGCTACTGCCAGAGAAGCAAAGAAATATTTTGTTATAAAGCCATACAGCTTTGCCTATCCTCCTACAGTTCACCTACTTTATGAAGGTGAACTTCATATTATTTATTTTACTTTAGTGTTGCTACTGCCAGAGAAGCAAAGAAATATTTTGTCATAAAGCCATATAGCTTTGCCTATCCTCCTACAGTTCACCTACTTTATGGATTTTTAATTGAGACACAGAAGGTACATAACATTGCACAATTTTAAGGTAATAAAATGTTGAGTTGATACACTTATATAGTGCAAAATGATTACCACCATAGCATTAATTAACACCTGTATTACATAACATAATTACAATTTCTTCATTGTGATGAGAACATGTAGAGTTCACTTGCAAGTGTCAAGTATACAGTACCATAGTTTTAACTATAAGCACCATCGTGTACATTAGATTCCCACCTTGCATTTTCTTTCATCTTTTTTTCATTTTCATTCTTTCTCCATTAAGACTCTCCACTCTTCCTGAAAGAAGTAATTTAAAAGAAATTATCATACTAAGTGAAGTAAGTCGGACAGAGAGAGACCAATATCATATATTACTTATATGTAGAAACTAAAAAAAAGATACAAATGAACTCATTTACAAAACAGAAACAGATTCACAGACTTCAAAAACAGCCTTATAGTTACCGAAAGGGAAAGGTGCGCTGGGAGGGATAAATTAGGAGGGTGGGATAATCATATAAACAGTACTATAGATAAAATAGATAGTCAGCAAGGATCTACTGCATAGCACAGGAAACTGTACTCCATATCCAGTAATAAGCTCAATGGGAAAAGAATTATAAAAGAGTGGATGTATATGCCTGAATGACTGGATCACTTTGCTGTACACCTAAAACTAGCATAATGGTATGAAGCAGCTATACTGTAATAGAAAATAAAATTTGTGTCACAAAGGAAAAAAATAAAAGGCATGACATAAAAATACACCAGGAAATGACATACAGAATACAGAAAATTCCCCACTGGATCTTTGTTTTACATTGAAATTCTTGTCCTCCATTACTTTCCCAGAATAAGCATGAACAAGCCATAGTTCACTTCATCAAACATATATTAAATACCAATCTTTATGATGCAGGGTACTGGATATTAAATGGCGTGGAAGTGGATGAAAGTGATCTCCACCCTCAGTAAATTCATGTTCTAGCATGGAGTAGCTCCCGCCCAACAGTATCAGTAGGCTTTTCTCTCTGCTTTCCTTTCCACTTCTCTAATTGTGTGTAACACCTGTTCACACACAGTTGTCTCAGAAAAATCTATTTTTCTTCTCTTTTAAGACAATCATTCTCATTGGGGTAAGAAGTTGTCCATTTTCCTCTTTCCTGTATTTTCAACCTTTTCATTCACTGGCTCCTTTACTTATTTTTATAATTATTTCCACTCAAGGAAAACAAAAGCCTTTCAAAAATTTTCCCTTAAAAATTTGTTTTAAGTCCCCTATATCTAGGTAAAATTGTATCTGCTGGGGGAAAAAAATGTTGTTCAGTCACTAAGTCACACCCAACTATTTGTAACCCCATGGCCTGAAGCATGGTAAGTTCCTCTGTCTTCCACTATCTCCAAGAGTTTGCTGAAACTCATGTCCACTGATTTAATAATGCTATCCAACCATCTCATCCTCTGCCATCCTATTCTCCTTTTGTCTTCAATCTTTCCCAGCATCAGGGTCTTTTCCAATGAGTTGGCTCTTCACATCAGGTGGCCAAAGTATTGGAGCTTCAGCTTCAGCATCGGTCCTTCCAATGAATATTCAGGACTGACTGCCTTTAGGATTGACTGGTTGATCTTCTTGCAGCCCACAGTACTATCAAGAGTCTTCAGCACCACAGTTCAAAAGCTTCAATTCTTTGGCACTCAGTCTTTATGGTCCAGTTCTCACATCCATACATGACTACTGTGAAAACCACGGCTTTGATCATATGGACCTTCATTGGCACAGTGATGTCTCTGCTTTTTAATATGCTGTCTAGGTTTGTCATACCTTTCTTTCCAAGGAATGAGTGTCTTTTAATTTCATGGCTACAGTCACCATCCACAGAGATTTTGGAACCCAGAAAATAAAATCTGGCACTTCTTCCACTTTTTCCACATCTATTTGCCATGAAGTGATGGAACCAGATGCCATGATATTAGTTTTTTGAACATTGAATTTTAAGCCAGCTTTTTCACTCTCCTCTTTTACCCTCCTCAAGGGACTCTATAGTTCATTTCGGTTTCTGCCATTAGAGTGGTATCATCAGGTTATCTGAGGCTGTTAATATTTCTCCCATCAGTCTTGAATCCAGCATGTGCTTCATCCAGTCTGGCATTTCACATGATATACTCTGTATATAAGTTAAATAAGCCTTGTCATACTACTTTCCCAATTTTGAACATCTGTTGTTCCATGTCTGGTTCTAACTGTTGCTTCTTGACCTGTCTACAGGTTTCTTAGATGACAAGTAAGGTGTCTGTCTTCTTTAAGAATGTTCCACAACTTGTCAAAGCCTTTATCAAAGTTAATGAAGCAGAATTAAATGTATTTCTAGAACTCCCTGTTTTCTCTCTGATCCAATGAATGTTGGCAACATGATCTCTGGTTCCTCTGCCTCTTTGAAATTCAGTTTGTACACCAGGGAGTTCTCAATTCACGTATTGCTAAAGCCCAACTTGAAGGATTCTGAGCTACAAAGATCATAATCAATCTGATTTCAGTATTGTACATCTGGTGATGTCCACATTATGTACAGAGTTGTTCTTGTGTTGCAGGAAAAGGGAGTTTTCTATGACCAGTGTGTTCTATTGACAAAATTCTGTTAGTGTTTCCCTTTTATTTTATACTCCCAGACCAAAGTTGCCTGTTTTGCATGCCAATCCTGGATGATGAAAAGGACATATTTTTTGGTGGTGGTTACTAACCTAGAGTTGGTCATCTTGGACTTTTACATCATGTGAGCCTTAGGAAGCATTACTACAAACACAGATAGTGGAGCTGATGGAATTCCAGCTGAGCTATTTAAAATCCTAAAAGGTGATGCTGTTAAAGTGATATATTCATATGTCAGAAAATTTGGGAAACTCAGCAGTAGCCACAGGACTGGAAAAGGTCAGTTTTCATTCCAGTCCCAAAGAAAGGCAATGCCAGAGAATGTTCACATGATAGAAAAGTTATACTCAAAATCCCTCAACCTTTACATGATGGAGAATAAGATGATGTGGTGTTCATAATAATTAATAATGATGCTTGTACATGATGCTATTTATGGATGCTCCTTCAGCATTGCTTTCTTGGCACATAATCCTACAAATCAGTGAGCAGGCAATATCACCACTGTCTTCCAGAAAAGAAACTTGTGATTTTCGTGTGCACAGTTTCATAGATAACTAGCAGAGCTTTGATTCAAATACTGTTCTGTTTAACTCCTAACATTAAGATACCTCATGCAAATTTGTCCCTCCATGGCAAAGTTTCTTAACTTTGCAGCACATTGAAATCACCTAGAAAGTTTTGTTTTCTTTCTTCTTTTTTTGTAATCCCATTGTCTAACCTGAACTCCACATCATTTATATCAGAATCCCTTAGGATATGAAGCAGTCATCAATTTCTAAAAAAAATTCTTAGGTGATTCTAATGAGCAGAAAAGATAACCACTGTTTTATAGTAAACATTTTGATGATACTCAAGTCTTTATCTCTGTCATGGAGCTCTCTCCCCAGTATTAAACTTACATTATCCAGGGTTTACTGCATCACTTCATTTGTCTGTCCTTACTGCCACTTTGGGATTTCTCCTTTTCCAAAATAAACTCACCTATCACCACCCAAATAGTTGCCTTCTAGAATCTGTGTGTTACTTAATTTTTCCCACCCCCTACTACTCTAGGTCTCATTAGTAAAGTCTGTTCAATAGTCTCTCAAATTGTGACTTTCCTAACACCTTATGTTTGGGAATTGATAATTTTTTTATTATATTAGTATCTCAGAAACATTTTTCCCATTTTCCTTCCCTCTTTTCTTCATCACCTCTGTAGGTAAATTTACTCAGGCTGTTCTTGTCTCTCACATGGAATTTTTGTGGCAGACTCCCTGACTCAAGGAGTCTCTCTTTGCTTCATGTGGTCTCTCTTTGATTCATTTTCCTGTTTAATGCTGTCAGTGTTACCTTTCTAATATCCCATCAGTTGTTTCACCCTTTATTAAAAACTCTGTCCATTGGCTGCACAATACAGTCCAAACAACTTAACATATATTAACAAACTTCATGAGACCTTTTACCATCTGGATGCATTTCTTTCCCTCACCAATTTCCTTTTTCTTGACCAAAATACCCTACCTTCTAAAGCCCCTTCTGTACTCTGCTTTCCCCTTAAAAAAAAAAAAAAAAAAAGGCCTCACAATTATCCATTGTGAGTCTTTTCCATGGTTTGTCAACACCATGGGGGAAGGATAGGCATCCATATTTCAGTATTTTCACTGTTGTTGCTGCTGCTGCTGCTAAGTGGCTTCAGTCATGTCCGACTCTGTGCGACCCCATAGACAGCAGCCCACCAGACTCCGCCGTCCCTGGGATTCTCCAGGCAAGAACACTGGAGTGGGTTGCCATTTCCTTCTCCAATGCATGAGAGTGAAAAGTGAAAGTGAAGTCGCTCAGTCATGTCCGACTCTTAGCGACCCCCTGGACTGTAGCCCACCAGGCTCCTCCATCCATGGGATTCTCCAGGCAAGAACGCTGGAGTGGGGTGCCATTGCCGTCTCTGTTCACTGTTGTTAGCTGAGTGCTTTTCAGAAAGAAGTTATTTCTAAAAAGTTATGTGTTGAATACATATGTGAAGGGGGGTGTGCAGGAACTTTTCACAACTCTGTCATTTCACATGTTTTCCTCTATGAATAGAATGATCAGATACTTTCTCTCTCCCTGGTAAACTCATACTTTTAATGTGACATACACATTTGAAATACTTCTGGAGTTCACCAGACAGAAATAATGTAGTAGGTTTTTCCTCTCTGATTCCACAATGCATTCTTCCTGTAACTGTAATAGGAATTCTATCAAATAGCAATGCACAGGCTTGTGTCCCTTCTAAATTAAGAATACTGAAGAACTGGGGGCATAAATTGTTTCTGTTTGTTTCGTCTGCACATGTGATGATGCTTGGAATACAGTTGATTCTTCAGTTGTAACCTTTATTGAATGGACGTCTGATTTCACGTATTATTGAAGGGATTCAAAGACACTGCCTAGTTTATTCCAGCTTCTAAATTTAATGGTAAGATTGCACATCTTTCTTCTGGGAAAAAATAAAAATAGGATAATATCTACTACTTTGTGACCATTCATTAATGGTCTTATGGGTAAGGAAGATTGTTGCATTCATTATCTGAATAATCAATTGTCACTACTTTGTAAGCCCTTGGCTTTATTATTGTAGACATAATTTACAAGATAATTGAAATATGGGTGCTTAAATATCAAATATTAAAAAAATTAAAAAATATTTTTAAAAATCCTTAAATATTAAAAAAAAGAAAAGATTAAAAAGGACCTTGACTTTTCGAGTGAGAGAGGAATGGTCTTTATTCTTCACTTACACTTTTAATGGGCTTCTCCTGTATCTCAACTGGTAAAGGATCTGGGTGCAGTGCAGGAGACCTGAGTTCTATCCCTAGGTTGGGAAGATCCCCTAAAGGAGGGCATGGCAACCCATTTCAGTATTCTTGCCTAGAGAATCCCCACTGACAGAGGAGCCTGGTAGCCTACAGTCCATGGGGTTGGAAAGAGTCGGACACAACTGAGCAACAAGCCCTTACTTAGTTTGTGTAGTAATGCAATAATTTAATAATTCACATTTGAGAATGAAAAGCACATAAATAATGAACGTTCTATAAAATTTGTACTTAATTACAGACAATTAAAGGCCAACTGAGTTTCCATTTGTGTACTGAAGTATAGAATACTACATAAATTCAAGGAAAATATTAAAGTATTAAAATTTAACAGTAAGAGTTTTTCATATGATGCACAAAATTATAAAACTAGCACACGACTTGAACTCAAGCATATTTTTGTTTTGCTTGTTTGGGTTTTTGTTTTATTTTATTTTTTTTAACTACACAACAAGGCATGTGGAATCTTAGTTCCCTAACCAGGGTTCGAACTTGTGTTTCCTGCATTGGGAGTTCAGAGCCTTAACCAAAGGGCCACTAGGGAGGTTCCTCAAGCATATTTTATTTACTCTTTCTCTTGTGCATGAACAATAAAACCATTCCCACATCTGTGTTCTCTACCCTCACTATCAGCCACTGCTTCCTAATAGAAAGAATAACATAACCCCAAGCTACTGCTCAACATTCTTAGACTATATTCCTACCTGGGAAAACTCATTAAATAAAAGCAGTCCTCCATTGCATGCTAGAACAACTAAATATATTATAAAATGCTTTGTTGTAGTCATATAATTTTTGGTATAATATACACAAATTGTTTCATAATACCTTTATATTATAGTCACTTTACTGTCTAAAAATGCAGATAATTTAAGAAAAAAGAAAAGACCTGAAAAGAAATGAAGGCTTTGGTGTTTGGTAACATGTTTGTTATTTCAAATGAAAACTTTGGAATAGAACCAATTGTATTTAAACAGCATAATTTAAACATGCATGCAAATCCATTCTAATCGTATAATTCCATATGTAAAGACTACAGATGCCTTATAATCGATCTCTTCCATCTGTCAGAAAGATAATAAAACTGTGCTTTTTATGTGATATTATTATGTGATATTATTGAGATTTACTTTTTAAAATATTTGTAACAATATATCACACATTTCCATTTTGTTCACTACTGCTTTGTAACGTCTGCATCTGAATACTCCAAATAGCATTGCACTAAGCACATAACTCACCACAGACAAGTTTCATGAATTCATTTTACTGTAATCTGATGATCTGTTTAAAATTTTACCCTTATATATTATTTGAAATAATTTTATATGTACATATATATGTATAACAACATTTTTCAAAATGGAAAGTATCAATATTTGAATCTAATAAAATCTGCAGAAGTATAGTTTTAATGGTTATTAAACAGCTATGCTTTTTATGAGCAGTCAGAAATCCAAGTAATAAAGTAATGAAAATATGAGGACAGTTTTTCCAACCAGATTATCAAGAATTTTACAATATGCAATACATATACACACATACAGAATCCCATTATTTTTATTTCCAAACTCCTCCTTGTAGGAGTTCCGGTGTCCTATATAAGTCCAGATAAACATATTTCCAAAATAAGTTAAAATAAAGGACTGAATGCTTTAAAATGCATTGAGGACATTGTGTTTCCAGCTCATATTCTTTTTAATCAAACATTGAAATTGTGAAATATATCTACAACTGAAATATACTTGTATCTTATAAAAAAGGAAAATCCAATTGTA
This sequence comes from Ovis aries, assembly GCF_016772045.2. NCBI lineage: Eukaryota > Metazoa > Chordata > Mammalia > Artiodactyla > Bovidae > Ovis > Ovis aries. Next base: position 148,267,332 of record NC_056054.1, on the reverse strand, counting down.
AAATAAAAATGAGTTTATACTCCTGGCTTAGGACTATATGATTTGTGGGCTGAAATGCTCTTTTGTATAAAGAAAATAACATTGAATACCTAACTTAGAAATTAAATTAAAAGTTCAGCTTTTTTATTTAGGAGATTATGATGATGGACTGAAGTATTACTTTGTGTAAAAAATAATATTGAAGTAATGTATAGATTAGGAATTAATTTATGCTGGGAATCTAATTATCAACCAAATCTTATGTAAATATAAGCTATTACTGAGATGAATGTGTATATATTAAAATTATTACTTTTGACTATCTCTGACTTTTAAAAACTATGCTTTATTGTAGGCTCAATAACAGTTTTAAAGGTTTTTAGTGATATAAAACATTCAAATTAAGCAAAAATATTAGGTATGAAATTCCAGAACATTTGAGGTGGAAGAGGATCTTTAGTTGTATTCTTAATCCCATTACTGAGAAGCTAGAGACCCAGAAATGGAAAGTTGCATCAGGGGAGGAAAACTTAAGTAGAAATTGAGCTATTATAAACTTAAATTAATTAAAGACTTAATTAAAGAGTCTGCCTGTAATGTGGAAGACCTGGGTTTGATCCCTGGGTCAGGAAGATCTTCTGGAGAAGGATATGGCAACCCACTCCAGTATTCTTGCCTGGAGAATTACATGAACAGAGGAGTCTGGTGGGCTACAGTTCACTGGGTAACAAAGAGTTGGATATGACTGAGAGACTAACTTTCTTTTTCAAACTTAAATGTTATTATAAATTGATGATCAAAATGATGTTTGTTCTGAAAATATCTTCTATGAACATATTTTAGAAGATGTTGGAAAATTTCAAATTAAGAGACATATTGTAATAATTTATGGTAAAGTACTAAAGCAGGAAAGCGGGCAGAATTGATGAATAGAATGCTTATATCACAAATTATTTGTATTTTTCAGTAAGTCATCTTAAATAGCTTCCCAGTGGCTCACTGACAAAGAATATGCTTGTCAATGCAGGAGATGCAGGAGACATGGGTTTGATCCCTGGGTCGGGAAGATCCCCTGGACTAAGAACTGGCAACCCACTCCAGTATTCTTGCCTGGAAAATTCCATGGACAGAGGAGCCTGGCAGGCTAAAGTCCATGGGGTCGAAAAGAGTTGGACGCAGCTGAGTCAGCTGAGTGACTGAGCATGCACACACACATGTATCTTATATAGTAGCCTATTTCTTTCCTCCTAAAAATTAATTTAGATTTTTAAAATCTTTTATCTCCAAAATGTCAGTATTTTAAGTATTAAGGAGAATGTCTTAATCCCATCTACATTTTATAAATTGCACTATTTCATTTCCGGTGGATGGAAAGGGTAGATTTGAATAGTAGTCTATAATGAATTCGGAAAATGAATCTATCCAAATGTCCCACTTTCTTTAGAAATAGGGGAAGTTATAAAGATTGACTCAAAGGTTTACTTTCCTTTTTACACTTTACTGTCTATTTAAAAAAGAAAAAAAGAAGCATGATTTTGTATTCTGTTGTCAGTGTATCCATAAACTAGCACAAAAGCAAAGCTGAAGCAATTTACAGGATTGTACCATTGCATAAATTACAGTTACGTAAAGAAGAACATCTAATTATGTGAAGAAAAACATGGATTCATAACAGGAGCATTTTTAAAGGGAGAAAACAAAGCTACTCATGAAGACAAAAAAATAATAAATGACTTCATATTAAGCTTATACATATAAGTTCTATTAGTCCTTAATGCCCTAATTAATTTCTTAAAATTTTAATGATATTCAAATTAACTATACTTAAGTAGTTCCAAAAGGAGAAAGTACGTGGCATTTGTTGAACCTTTGCTACCTGTTTTGGTCAAGGGTTTTTACATGGTTATGTTGTAAAAAATTCTACCATTTTTTCCAAACTGGTAGAATTGATATTATTACACTCACTCTGAAATATAAAGAAACAAAAGCTTAAAGATGAAACATGTAAGAAGCAGAGGTATGCTTTTGCTGCTACCTCTGCGATTTCTCTAAGCCTTCGTACCTTTCTATTGCTTCCTTTGAATGTCAAGTAGGCTCCTTATGGACTGCTCTGATACATTTGGCAGTCAGCGATAATTGTTATAAGAACTGAAGAATTACATTAATTTATTTAGCTTTTTCTTTTTAAAGCAGGAAGTAGATTGTATTTTTTTTTTTTTTTTCAGAGCTGGTAACTGATAATAATGTACTGGAAACAATTAGCAAGATTCTTCTCCTTTTAAAAAAAAAAAAAACAAAACAGAAAAAAAACCCTGGTAAGTGGTATTGTATTTAGGAGTTATATCTCCTGGATACCAGTGCTGTGATTAAGAATTTGATCTCAGCTAGAATATTCCAGGACAAAGCAATGACAATATGGCAATAAACACCTTCTCTGTGACTGACTGGGTAGGATAATGGATGTAAGCTGTACTTAAAGCAAAAACACTCTGAATGCTTACAGGGCTACCTTTTTTCCTTCCAAACCATAAGGACACTTAACAAGCACCCTTCTGACTGAAATTGAAGGTTTAAATAGGAATAATCATTGGATCAAATTTTTATCCTGGATTATAGAAATGTGGTCATTTGAGACATTCATCTTCGAGAGGAGGAGATTATATATATGTATAATGTATATAAATGTGTATATATGTATGATATACATGAATAATATATATTTTTCTTGTTCACCATATCAAAAGCTACTAGGAGTTTTAAAATGTAGGAACTGTATTAATTTTTAATAACAGGCCCCTTGTTAATATTTATTTTTTCCACGTGTAACACATTTTACCCTGGAAATAGAGAGGGTAAGTTTTCCTTGAAGATAGGATTTCTTTCTTACCAGTCTTTAAATATGCAGCATCTCACACAGGTACTTGCTTCTAAAAAGTATTTGGTATATTATTTTTTAAACAAGTATGTGGTTGAATGGATGGTATCAATGAAACAAAATTCTACCTCAGGAAGAGAGTGTTGCATTTTGGCAAGATGTTGCTGAAAATATGAAAGGACTGAAGACAAAAGAGATTTTGTAGTATTGGGGACAGCCTTCTTGACTTGTCTTGACCCTAAAAAAATAATTGTCTCATTATAGTAACTCGGTCCCATTAAGCACTTATCTCCAAAGTCAACAATGTAGGTGTTTTTTTTTTTTTTTCCTTTTTCCTATCATTAATGCTTAAGGTGGAGAGAATTTAATCAAGCACATTTGCTTATGAAGTAAGTTTCTATATGAACAATTCCAAATGTTGCAATAATAATTAGAGAAGGAAATAGCAAGGGAATCATAGCAGTAGCTGTTGAATTCTGCCACAAGCATAGAGAACTTTTTGTTTACTGGCTGATGTTTGAATTAGCAAGGGAACAAAAGCTGAGCTCCAGTAATAGAAAGCAATCAGTCTGGTTTGGGACAGAAGCTTAAAAAAATTCTGATTAAAGACACAGAATTAAATGGACTTAATTAGAATTGAGAAGGCAATGGCACCCCACTCCAGTACTCTTGCCTGGCAAATCCCATGGATGGAGGAGCCTGGTAGGCTGCAGTCCATGGGTTCACTAGGAGTCGAACACATCTGACTTCACTTTCACTTTTCACTTTCCTGCATTGGAGAAGGAAATGGCAACCCACTCCAGTGTTCCTGCCTAGAGAATCCCAGGGATGGGGGAGCCTGGTGGGCTGCCATCTCTGGTGTCGCACAGAGTTGGATACGACTGAAGCGACTTAGCAGTAGCAATCATTAGAATTAGATAGAAGAATATCTGGATAGAAAAATGCCAGAAAAAACACACCTCCACTGCAATGCTCTACCAGTCCTTGTACTGGTACCATAGTGAATTGGCCTGATGGGAAGAATGGACTCATTGGGAAAGACCCCGATGCTGAGAAAGATTGACAGTGTTAGTCGCTCAGTTGTGTCTGACTTTATGTGATCCCATGGATGGTAGCCCACCAGGTTCCTCTGTCCATGGGATTTCCCAGGCAAGAAAATTGGAATGGGTTGCCATTTCCTTCTCCAGAGAAAGATTGAAGGCAGGAGGAGAAGGAGACAACAGAGGATGAAATGGTTGGATGGCATCACAGACTCAATAGACATGATTTTGTGCAAGTTCTGGGAGTTGATGATGGACAGGGAAGCCTGGCACGCTGCTGTCCATGGGATCATAAAGAGTCGGACACGACTGAGTGACTGAACTGAACTGAAAGTGAAGTGGGTCTGATATTTACCATCAGAACTACTAAAAGGCGAATGGTTGGCTGGCGGTGGGTGAGGGGGGGTAGGGGGAGGAGGGTAGGACATGACTAAGTTGAGATGGGTTGTCTGTGTCCCAAAGGATCTCTCATCCTCCAGCAAATTCTAGGAGCTCTTCAAAAAGTTGCTTCAGGATTGCCAAGAGAGGAAGACCTAAAGCACAATCCATTCCTGGTGTGCTTGTTGTAAGTTTGTTCATGTTTTCTTGACCAAACCAGGTCACATGGCAACCCAGATGTGAATCTGGGGAAACAGACCACTTCTTGACTAGAGAATCTATACTAGCTCCCTGGAAAAGTTTGGGCTTAGGGAAGGGAGTAATCTGCAACTGATTTTTTTAAATCTACCACAGACTCTTTACAAATGTATCTAGTAGTTATTTTTATAATTTTTTATGGATATTAATATAGCCAGTCCTGCTGTGGCACACAAAAAGTTAACTCTGGTAGAATGAACTAAATTTACCTTTTGTGCATAAGAAAATAAATGCTCTCCACTCAAAATATTGAACACTATGGTTTTTTGTAAGAGTTAAAAATTAACAAACTTAAGAGATGAAATGCACTAACAGTTTTTAAGGGATTCGTATTTTCAGTACCACAAGAGTGCTAGAGTGGATTGCCATTTCCTTCTCCAGGAGGTTTACCTGACCCAGGGATCGAACCCTGGTCTGCAGTGCAGGCAGACGCTTTACCGTGTGAGCAACCAAGGAAGCCCTATTTATAGGCCTATTTATATGCATCAGGGTATGCAATACGATAGGTAATTCACTGAATTCATCAGGGTATGCAATTCAATGTAGGTGCTTCTTATATAACAGAGGATGTGGTAAACTTAAGAGGTAAACTTATAAACAGAGGATGTAGTAGGACCTCCTGAAGTGCATTCAGTTTTAGAACTGGTACAATTTACTATTTTATATCAGAGCTAATGATTAGAAGTTTTGTGCATTTTAGAAATACTTTGTCATAAAACAGAGAAGTAAATTATATGAGATTGTCAGCATGGAACAGATCTTAGTGTTGTTGACACTGCCATTCTGAACTGGATCACTTTTTCCTCTAATACATGAAGATGATCTACATCTCAAGGAGTAATCTGGAAACTTGAAATCATTAATATTGAGTGGGTATGATCATATTATTTTAAAAGTAATAAGTATAGAATGATCTCAGTTTACCAATTTAAATATTTTATTTTGAATTTTATGGTAATTTATTATATTAACATCATTCACATATTGTTTCTTTTGACTTGATGACAATTTCTTTGTGTTCCCCCAAATTTGTGTGTGTTGGCTGTTCAGTCATGTGACTCTTTGCAACCCCATAGACTATAGCCAGCCAGGATCCTCTGTCCATGGAATTCTCCAGGCAAGAATACTGGAGTAGGTTGCCATTCCTTCTTCAGGGAATCTTCCCAACCCAGGTTTCAAACCCAGGTCTCCTTCATTGCAGGCAGATTCTTCACCATCACAAATACACTCCTTCCTAAGAACTTAAGTCCTGGGAACTCCCTGGCAGTCCAGTGGTTATGATTTGACACTTTCACTCCCATCTTTCACTGCTGAATAATCATAATCCCTGGTTGGAAAACTAAGGTTCCACAAGCCACACTATGATCAAAAAACAAAGCAAAACAAACAAACAAAATGTTTATTGATTTAGAAAATGTCAATACATTTCTTAAATAAAACTTCAAATCCCAAACCAAGACCATATAAAGGGAAATGTTAACATGAGGATAGTATTTGCAGAATTAACTCCAGAACCACTGTTTAAAAAGCATATCTTTATTTCTTCTGTCTGCTCCATCAACCATTAAACCTTTTCCAGAGATTCTTCTCAATAGCCTATCCAACTTTGGGCTCACTACTAATTGACTGCAGGATCTTAACAGCTCTTGTCTTTAAAGTCTCTTGATCATCACACAGATGTGCCAGAGGTAAAGACAAATGACTTCAGACTTCAGGCAACCTCTGATCCTTTGTGTAAAAGCTTATATCCCCTGCCTCAATTCTATAAAATGTCATAAACTAACATATTCTGTGAACAAATACAAGCCTACCTCTATGCGTTTATTTTCCCAAACCCTGAGTGATTGTGAGAAGATCAGAAACAGTGTGAGTTGCCCATTTCAACATCATGTGGTTTCCTATGCACTTGCAAAAGCAACGCAGGTAAACCAGCACAAAATTAATTGCCTTTTTGCATAGTGTTCCAGCAACAGTGGGCACCTGTTTTATAACATGTGTGGCATTGTCTTATTGGTCTTATCTATTTGGCGAGTCTATCTCTTCTGGTGGATTCTGAGTAACTTGTAGGCAGGGAACCAATTACTCAGGATGCATTGGGCCTGGGAGTGCTTACAGGAGAATGCACGATAAGCATGAAAAGCCTCAAGGACATGGAATACACAGTGCAATAGCCCTAGTATTTTATTATAAAATTCTGTGGCAAAATAGCACATTTCCTTCAACTATTTTTCCCCATTTCTACTCAAAACAGCATGAATACAATGAGACAAACTTGTGCATAGATATCCTTTAAGACATGCACTGTTTGTTGTTTATAACCCTGAAGAAAATTATTGCAGTTCTCACGTATAACTTTTCCCTCTGAGTGTAAATACACCTGCACACCTTTTATTATATTCTAACTGGAGGGCTAGTGAATAAGCTCTACGTGGTTGAACTGAAAATGCTGGAGGATAATTGGATCTGCAGGCTAAAGTGGTCAGGATGTTAAAGTTTTTATGTGTGAGATTTATTTGTATTACCTACATTATACTGAGAAAATTCAGATTTATTCTGGCATTTCCATTCTGAATTTGAAATTTTAAACCTGCAGTTAATTTTTAATGCCTTTCTGGAGAGTCTCTTACCTTGCATTGTCTTTAAATCTCAGTAAAATGTTTCTTTTCTTAGTGGGAAAATACATTTCTTGTAGAAGCTGGAATTCCAAAATAGCACACAATTGAATTTCAAAGAAAAAAATAGCCCATCATTTTATTTGGTGTTAAACCTACTCAGTTATTCAAGAAAGGCTGCTGAAAACATGAAGTTGGCCCTATGAAACTTTTGAGCATTCTCTAGGTTGAATGGCTCCTCTTTGGCTCACTTGAAGAAATAAGATGTCAATCCTCAAAGGGATCCTGGGTCAATCTTTGACCAAGCAGTTGCCTAAGAGGCTGGTTTCCAGTGTAGGTACGGAAGTTGAATGGAATAAGATGTGGGAATAAGATGGCAAAAGGAAAAATGAATTCAAGTCAAACAAAGGGGGAAAAAAAGACAAGACTCATCCTTGGAATGGTAGAAAGACTCCAGGGAGACATAATTAAAGCGGACTCATTCCTATGACATTCATCACTGGGTGAGCTGAAAAATCCTGACAGCCTTGTCTTACGTGCTTCGTGTGCTTAGCTCTGTCAGGTGGTTTTATGAGTCACTTATTTTCTGACAGACCTCTTCAAAAAACTGTAGGGCGTCCCACAGGTGGGATTTGTTGATAGAACAAAGAACATCTGTTATAGTTTTACACATATGACTTTACACAATGAACTGGGGGGGGGGGGAAGTGGCTTGTTTGTCCATTGGCTGCTTTCTGTCTCCCAAGATCTAGGAAAGTTAAGCTCGAGGGAATTTTTCTCTTGCTCACGTCTGTGTTTTGGTTATTAGTGTCCAGTATATGGTAGGCACTCAATAATATGTGCTGATTAATTAATGTATGAATTAATTAATCTCTGTCTCTCCTCTAGCTTCAACACAGGCTTGTAGGTTAGGTATCAGCTGTCTGACTCGCTGAGGGTTTCTGTATACACATTTAGAAAATACTGATGGTGCCATAGTCTTTATCAAATCTGGGCATTGTTTTCTTCCTCTCTCCTCCACTCCCTTTGTTCAACTTAATATTTAGTTCATAATTAGAACCCTCCTTTTTATAGGAAGGTTTCCTAATCATCTTTATATCATGGAGAGTACCCCTTATGGCACTCTATTGGGGTTGTCTGTATTTTGGATACATTCTCTTAGTAAATAATATTATCTATGAAGACACCCATGGATGTTAGCTTTGCCACTGAATTTTCCAGTGTTTACTTTGGTATGTAGCTATAAAAGCAAAGTAAGAAATAGTTTTGAATGAATGAAACATACACATACTATTCTTAAACCTAAACTTCCTTTTGGAGACTAGAAGCAGAGAAAAGAAACAGTTGAAATATATTCAGTTGACAGTTACACTGAATAAAGGCTGCTTTTTACAATTCTCCAAGTTCCTTGGGAATGAAGTTAATAATAATTCGGGGGCACTACCATTCACTAAATGGTTGCTGAGGCACAGAGATGGAACTGTGCATTTAGGGAAACCTTTGGAATTCAGTTATAAATTACCTGGTGATTATTATTACATAAATGTATTGAAGTCTGTCTTTATGGTCATTTCTCTTAACTAGATCATTGAGTCGGAACTTGAATGATCCTAAGAGTAGTCTGATATGGAATGTTACAAACACCGTGCACTGACCTGTTAGTCGGAAGCACTGCCCACTTGGAGGAGGTGCACACAGCAAGCACAGAATGAATAGCAGGCATTGATAGGATTTTTTTTTTTTTTTTTTTTTGGTCTAAGCTATCAACATCTCTCACTTGTATCGCTACAAGGAATAACCTCATCACTGGCCCCACTGTTTGCACTTAAGTCCCTCCTCACTCTGTAGTCACATCTCCTCACAGCAGCCAGAACAATTTCTTAATAATGAAAACAAGATCGTATCTTAATTGAAAATTCCCTTGTCTCCCCTTCTCAATTAGCTTAAAATGCAGACTTCTTGCTCTTTTCTCACAGACCTCAATAATGTGGGTCTTCCCTAACCCCCCAGTCTCACTCTCAGTATGCGTGAGTGCTAAGCTGCTTCAGTAGTGTCCGACTCTTTGTGACCCCATGGACCCATGGCCCTCCAAGCTTCTCTGTCCATGGGATTCTCCAGGCAAGAATACTGGAGTGGGTTGCCCTGCCCTCTACCAGGGAATCCTCCTGACCGAGAGATGGGACACGCATCTCTTACATTCCCTGCATTGCCAGGTGTGTTCTTTACCACTAGTGCCACCCAGGAAGCCCCTTTCTCAGTACACTCTCTCTCATTTGCTACGTGTCAGCCTCAGAAACCTGCTCTCTGTCTGTGGGACACACCAAGATCTTTTGTGTTTTAGTCTTTGTGGCTGCTCAGATCTCTGCCTGAGCGACTTCTTACTAGATTTTCAGAGGTGATTTTTTTTCCTCTATCATTTAAATCTCAAAAATTAAAACAACAGATTTCCCTTCATGAAGGGGTCTCATACTCTCCTAAGCCTTTATCACATGTTCTTATTTTATGCTGCTGCTAAGTCACTTCAGTCGTATTCGACTCTGTGCGACCCTGCAGACGGCAGCCCACCAGGCTCCCCTGTCCCTGGGATTCTCCAGGCAAGAACACTGGAGTGGGTTGCCATTTCCTTTTCCAATGCATGAAAGTGAAAAGTGAAAGTGAAGTCGCTCAGTCGTGTCCGACTCTTCGCGACCCCATGGACTGCAGCTTACCAGGCTCCTCCATCCATGGGATTTTCCAGGCAAGCATACTGGAGTGGGGTGCCATTGCCTTCTCCTATTTTTTTTTTTTTTGAAGATATATTTAGACACATTCTAAATGAAATTAGTACAGAAATTCCTTCTTGGGCTCATGAAAGTATTACCCTCTAGGTTAATAATCTTTGATAGTTTAAATGCCTATGCAAATACTGCCAGCTATAAAGAGGACTAAGTCCTGGTGATATAATGTACAGCATTTTTTTTTGAAGATATATTTAGACACATTCTAGATGAAATTAGTACAGAAATTCTTTGTTGGGCTAATGAAATTATTACCCTCTAGGTTAATAATCTTTGATACTTTAAATGCTTATCCAAATACTGCCAGCTATAAAGAGGAATAAGTCCTGGTGATATAATGTACAGTATGGTGACTAGAGCTAATATTGTACTGTGTATTTGAAAGTTTCTAGGAGAGTGGATGGTAAAAGCTCTCATCAGAAGAAAAAATTTGTAACTGTGTGTAATAATCAATGTTAACTAAAATTTCTGTTGTAATCATTTCACAATATATACATAATATCAAACCATCGTTCTATACCTAAAACTAGTATGTTCCATGTCAACTGTACATCATTGAAAAATTATCTAAATAAATAAATGCCTATTTGAATTAATGAAAAGCCTCAGTCCTGAACGTCTTGAATATAAGTGAAAGTGGTCAGTCATATCCGACTCTTTGCAACCCCATGGACTATAGCCTACCAGGCTTCTCCGTCCATGGGATTTTTCAGGCAAGGGTACTGGAGTGGGTTGCTATTACCTTCTCCAGGGGATCTTCCCTATCCAGGAATCGAACCTGGGTTTCCTGCATTGCAGGCAGACGCTTTACCCTCTGAGCCACCAGAGAAGCCTTTGAGTATAAGGTGCACCCAAATCACCCAAGCATCTTGATAAAAATACAAATACTTCCAGGTAAGCCAGATGATATGAATCCATCCATCTACACTTTATGAGAAGCAGGGTCTGAACGAGCATTAGTTTACACTCATATTTACATGTTTTGTTCCTCAATAATTGGAAAAAGGATTTTCATGGAAGAAGAGGTTGTTATGACTTATATCAGTTGTTCTTGAACTTTGCTTCATATTAGAATCAACTGGGGGGCATTGAAAACTCCCAGAAACCAACTCGCACTCAGACCAATGAAATCAGTCCCCAGGGGTGCCCAAGGAGTGGCATTTTTAAAATTCCACAGTTACTACATTGTATTGAAGACAGTGCGCTTCCCCAGTGGCTCAGTGGTAAAGAATCCGCCTGCAATTCAGGAGACCTGGGCTCAATCCCTGCGTCAGGAAGATCTCTTGGAGAAGGAAATGGCAACCAACTCTAGTATTCTTGCCTGGAGAATCCCACAGACAGAGGAGCCCGGTGGCCTATGGTCCTTTGGGTCACGAAAGAGCTGGACACGACTGAGTGACTGAACAGCAACAACAAAAAAACTGCAGATAGTACTTGCTGCTCTGTGCATGGATCGAAGACCAGCAGTTTTGGCATGGGGATTTGAAAAGTGAAGGCTCGGGCCCCAACCAAGACCTGCTGAAGTCCTGGCTGCATTTCAAGAAGACCACAGGTGACTTTTTCATATACTTTTAAATTTGAGAAGTACTGGTTCAGAGCAAGAAGTTGTTTGTTTACTAAGCTCTCAAGTTTTGGGTATGCACAGGAATACTGGAGTTCACTGGAGCTTTTTGTTGTTGTCATGTCCGACTCTTTGTGACCATGTGAACTGTAGCCCACCAGGCTTCTCTGTCCATGTGGTTTTTCAGGCAAGAACATTAGAATGGGTTGCCATTTTCTTCTCCAGGGGATCATCCCAACCCAGGGGTTGAACCTGCATCTCCTGCATTGCAAGTAGAAATTTTTAGCACTACTTAAGAATGAACTTTATGGATAAATATAAATTCTCACTTACTAAACACTAAATGGATGACAGAGGATGAGATGGTTGGATGGCATCACTGACTCAATGGACATGAGTTTGAGTAAACTCCAGGAGTTGGTGATGGACAGGGAGGCCTGATGTGCTGCTGCCCTTGGGGTAGCAAAGAGTCAGACACAACTGAGCGACTGAACTGAACTGAAACACTACATATAAATGCTCACTTCATTTGGCAGTGGTAATTTGTGAATTTTGCACACTGATTTAGTTTTGGAATAAAGATGATAATGAAGTTATAGTCAGTGCAATATTCAGTTTGAGATAAACGCAAATCTAGAGATAGTCAATGCCATTCAAATTTTCATGTTTTTTAGCAGGTTAGTGGTATAGAGGGGATTGTATGTTTTTTGTATTGTTTGTATATTTTTCATGAGATGTATGTATATATATGTATGTATATATATATAGAGAGAGAGAGAGTAAGAAGAAGGAATAACAGGAAAGTGACTAAAATAGGATTAAATGTTGGTAAGAATAGTGGATCTTATCACAAGGTAATTAGGCAGAAGAGTGCTAAACAGGGGAGTAGAATATAAGAAATGGGCACAGGTAGTTTCTGGGCTCCAAAATCACTGCAGATGGTGATTGCAGCCATGAAATTAAAATACGCTTACTCCTTGGAAGGAAAGTTATGACCAACCTAGATAGCATATTCAAAAACAGAGACATTACTTTGCCAACAAAGGTCCGTCTAGTCAAAGCTATGGTTTTTCCAGTGGTCATGTATGGATGTGAGAGTTGGACTGTGATGAAGGCTGAGCACCGAAGAATTGCTGCTTTTGAATTGTGGTGTTGGAGAAGACTCTTGAGAGTCCCTTGGACTGCAAGGAGATCCAACCGGTCCATTCTGAAGGAGATCAGCCCTGGGATTTCTTTTGGAAGGAATGATGCTAAAGCTGAAAATCCAGTACTTTGGCCACCTCATGCAAAGAGTTGACTCATTGGAAAAGACTCTGAAGCTGGGAGGGATTGGGGGCAGGGGGAGAAGGGGACGACAGAGGATGAGAGGGCTGGATGGCATCACTAACACGATGGACATGAGTTTGAGTGAACTCCGGGAGTTGGTGATGGACAGGGAGGCCCGGTGTGCTGCAATTCATGGGGTCGCAAAGAGTTGGGCACGACTGAGCGACTGAACTGAACTGAGAACAGTAAAGCCATGGTGTCCATTTTTAAGGGGGGATACACAATCATGGAAAATACAGGAAAACAGAAGTAATATAATAGGGGAAGAACAGAGGGTATGGTAGTACAGAAAAGCATACACAATCCTATACCATATTTGGGATTGGTCAAGAAGGGGTTCTAGGAAGAACTAATCTCTGAACCTACAACTGAAATGAAGAGGATGAGGGATCCTGCTAGAGGAAAACAAAGGGAAAAGGCATGGAGCTAAGAAGAAACAGGTGCCTATAAGGATGTGAATTCAGTTCAGCCTAAGGTTAGTACTGACAGCTGCTGTAGGTAAGTAAGGGAAGAGAGGGGCAGAAAAGGGAAAGGAGGTGGGTGTGGAGAAAGATTAAAGATGTCAGTTTATGGAGAGTTCCCTCCTGAGGGAAAAAATTTATTATGCTTCTCCCTTGACTAAAACATTTTAATATTAATGGAAATATAGTTATATTTGCATGTAAGAAAGCTCTTCTAATGTAAGGTTAATAGGAAATACAAAAGGCAACAAGATAATTGGGCTTGTTCAGTAATTTGGAAAAAATAATGGTAGCCTAAACTAGGTGGTGATGGGAAAATGGTGAATTAAATCTAGATTTTAAGAAGTAAAAACTGTAGTGCTTGCAGATTGAATGAATTGGGGATGGGGACGATGTGAGGCTGATGCTCAGGTGTTTGAATCAGGGAAAATTCTTGGAAGATGCCATTCATGGAATAGGACACACAAATCTTTTTGTTGGTTGGCTATCTTAGGACCTGCTGCCCTGGTGGCTCGGATGGTAAAGAATCCACTTGCAATGCAGGAGACCTGGGTTTGATCCCTGGGTTGTAAAGATCACTTGGAGAAGGACATGGCAGCCTACTCCAGTATTCTTGCCTAGAGAATCCCTGTGGACAGTCCATGCGGTCGCAAAGAGTTGGACATAACTGAGCTACTAAGCACAGGGTGGTTAGATGATCTAGGTTATAGATGATGAGCGGTTTTTGGAAATAATGGCATTCTGTGGATAGTAATGTGAATGGGTTTGAAGATATCATCATGAAGATACAGGAAAGAGAAGCCGATTGTGAGTCTCCAGCATAGATATAGTAACTTTAAGCCATGAAATGGTAGCACTAGGAATATATTATACAAACTGAAAAAAAAGTCAGGGAGAGGGACCTAGGACAAGATCAACTTTAAGGTATAATTAGAGTTTTAAATTGAGTGGAGAAAAGTAGAGAGAAAATATAGCTATGTGTCACAGAAGTCAAAGAAAGAGTTTATCAGCAATTTTTGAAATGTGAAAAATGAGCGAAAGTGACTTTTTTATTTCAAATAAAGGAAGTTCTTGACTATAATATAGATTTTCACAGAGTGACAAGGACACATAGATTGTATGGATTCAAATTTGTGACTTGTAGACCACAAATTTAGAAAATATTTTCAACATGATTAGCTGAGAATGGGGAAGATGAGGTAAGGTTTAGAACAGTCTACACAGTTATGGCAGAATATTCCTGCATTTCCCAAGGAACTGCTCCTGCCCCTTTCTTGTGAATAAATAAGGAATTTCTGTTCTGTTTCCTTGTCATAAAATAACCATTTCTTTAAAAATAATTTTTAATTAGGAATTCTAATATCTTTATTTTAGGCTAGTATAATTTAATGTAATTTTTAAAATAAAATATATATAATATTTATATTTGAATAGCTGATCCAGTCTCAAATTTTAAGTATTTTTATTTCACCCCCCTACCCCTAGGAATTTCATAAGATTAAAAATATTTCATCCACATATTTGTTTTCAAAACAACTGAGCAGATACAGATTCTCAAGCCGGGATTTTATTAACAACATAAACATTCAAAACCCTTTAGGCAGAGGTTATAATTCCTGTGTCGTTTGGATGTGCTAGAAGCTCCATCTAGACTATATTTTTGTTTAACAATTTGGAAAACTTGTATGTCAATAAAACCTGTAATATAGGTCTGGCTAAATTTATGCCCACTTGATATGTACTGTTTTTTATTGGTTTTTATTTACTTTGTGTTTTGAATGTGATACAGATTACAGAGATTACAAAATTCATTGTGTCTGGCATGCTTCAAGATGGAAAGTTTTGGATGGTCTTATTTGCTTCATCGCTCCTTTTCTTTAATATACTAGCTTTTAATCAGGGGTCAGCATCGAAATCACCTACTTGGGCTTTTTAAAACATAAATAACGAGACCTTATCCAAGCCTTAGAGTTGGTTGAAAGAGTCTAGGGACATATTTCAGACTTTGCTAATAATTCTGATGTATGCACGAAGGTTTTTTTTTTTTTTTTTGCAAAAGATCCACAAAAATACAATTTAATTAATTGCTTTGTAGTGGAAGAGCAAGAAAAAAAAGTAAAAAATTTAAGCATTGCTCACTGTTCCTTCCATACACACTTTTAAAAATATTACTTTCTTTCATTGTTTTCCTGATATCACAATTTCATCTCACAAAAGATAAAGATGCATTAAAGGGGGAAAATTATATGAAAGGGACATCATGGTTATTTTAAAAGTCACCAGAATAGCATGTTTTCTGACTGTCAGATGTGGAGGAGGAAATGACCTAACTTTGAATATACGAAACAGACATTTTCACAGTGATTGCAAGTCATAATTTCAACTGCTAGTCTTTGGAAGAACAGAACTTCTGATACATCTTTCTGCCAGATGTTAGAGATTTGATAATGTATATTCATTCTAAGGAAATTAAGTATTTTTTTTAAACTAAAGCTGTTACCAACTTTATTTCTTAAGGAAATTAACCATTCTTCTTTTATTTATTTATTTTTTAAATTTTAACTAATTAATTTAAATATAAATTTATTTAATTTTAATTGGAGGCTAATTACTTTACAATACTGTATTGGTTTTGCATACATTGACATGAATCTGCCATGGGTATACACGTGTTCCCAATCCTGAACCCCCCCACACCTCCCTCCCATACCATCTCTCTGGGTCATCCCAGTGCACCAGCCCCGAGCATCCTATACCATGCATCAAACCTGGACTGGCGATTAGTTTCTTATATGATAATATACATGTTTCAATGCCATTCTCCCAAGTCATCCCACCCTCGCCCTCTCCCACAGAGTCCAAAAGACCAATTAAGTATGCTTTGAAGAAAGCATTCTCAAATGCTATTAGCTCTTTTTGCACCAGTCTTTTCATTCCAGGTTAAATTTCCCTATTGTTCACCACTGGGGTGGAGGAGGTGGGAAGTAAAATTACTTTGTAGATATCTTAAAATGAACAAAGTGGATACCAAATTAAAATATAATTTATGGGTAATTACTAATTATGATTATATATATCACTATTTTTTTTGCATTATGGTGCCCAATCAGTGGATGACTGTGGTCAGACACTTTACCATCTGAGCTACCAGGGAAGTCCTAACAGTTACATAGGAAGAACATATCTGTGATTTTAGCAAAGAGGGTGTCTTCTATTGTTGATTCTTGGTTATCTTTTCTAATTGATAAAAACTGCAAAGAAAATTCAGAAGAGGATATTCCCTAAATCATATTTTCTCTCCACTCATTTAGGTACTATGATTATTAAAAAAAAAAAAAAAGTGTGTATATATACAACCTGAATGAAGAAGTAGAAATTTCCTGGATTAGAGTATATATGATACTGTATAGATATATACATTGTATAATATATATATGATATATAGATAGACATAATGTATAGATAGGTATAAACAATAAATATTAAAAAGACTTTCCAGAACCATGATAGTTAGGGAAGGATCTTTGACACCTATTAGATGATGGAACAAAGATGTTAATTTTGGATCAACTAGAGAATCATCGGTGGATAATGCACAGGTGAATACTTGTTAATTTGCTATGTAATTGTCTCTATAATGAACTTAGCAAAATATAACATTATGTAAGGGCAATGGTTAGTAAGCTCTTTCAGAGAGAAATCATGGGTCACAAAATATGTTTCTGGGATGTACTGCCACTTTATTAATTTCAATCACACTATAATTAAATCTACATATGCAGCAGTAAAATATACCAAATCATCAGCTGATGCATATTTAGCCTCTGGACTCAGTGACATTTAATTAGTTAGCACACAGCCAAATGCCAACCTTTCTCTTGCAGTGGCAGACGGCTTCTTCTTCACAGTACCTCCTCCCCTTATTTAATAAAGCTTGACATAATTTTCACAGTGATGCAACACAAAATGAAAAGCAAGTTATGAATAAAACTTTGGACTATTGAAAGTAAAATAAATACAGAGATTATATGTGGATATAAATATAAAATGGCCTTCTGATTTTGTTCTAATTTACTGAAACATTGTTCTTCCAGGTACTGAAAGTGGTCAATATGAAACTAACAAGGCATTTTTTTCTAAGCAAGATTGTTTTTCTCAAACAGACATGTACTAACAGGTCTTGACTTTAGCCTTTTGCCTTATTTGGAAATTTTAATTGGCTTTATTGGAATTTCCATGTATTCTAATTCAGAAGCTCATTTCAGCCAGGAAAATTGTGTGTCAGAGTCTTTGGCACAGGTGTCTTTTCAAAACCTCTAACCTACCCTCAGCTACAAGTTAACTTAATCTCTGAGAACTAGGCCATGCAGTGTTAGAGTTACACAGTGAATGGAAAGGGCAGTCTGCTTCTCTGAGAAAAGTTAGTGTAAAAAGCAAAATGATTGATGTATCTTAAGAATTTTTTTTTAAGACCATTAATTCAGAAAGGAAATGGACATAATGAAAACACCCTAAGAACAATCCATGATTATTCATTAAGAATTAAATTTCAGCAACTCCCAAATAAAATGAACCATATGTAACAACAATAATGGACATTAGAAATAAAAATAAAATAAATATATTTTATTTTTCATAGGCTCATCATTTGATATATTTCTTATATACTTTATCATTTTGCCCACTTATGTGTGATTTTCTAAAAATAATGGATGATACTATTTCATATTACCCTTTTATATCATCCATAAAGCTTTTCAGTCAGAAATAAAGAAAATCATGCCAAATTATAGTGATTTACAGGAAGAGAACTTGCTATATAATGATTTTCATCAAATGGCTTAATATAGAATTTGAAAAGAAAATCAGTAAAATCCTGGGTTTTGGCCAGAAACAACTTCAAATGACTGAAATTACATTTTTAAAGGCATATGCTATTAAGATATGATAAGATAAATGATTATTGAAAAATATCTAGACAGTCTGTGTAGACATTTTTTTTATACCAAATGGGAAATGCAGTTATATTTTAGAGGTAATATAACTTTGATATAGGCAATTGTCAATATTAAAATTTGTGTTAAATGAGTTTGTCATAGCTAGTATAGCTATTTCACCTTTTTAATTTTTCACCTTTCTAATCCCCCTCAGTTAACAATAAAGGTTAGTTTTAAGATCAGAGGTGATATAATAAGATAAATATAGATGAAATATGAATAAAGATGAAAAAAATTTACAGTTTTCTGAGAGGTGACATTAGCTGTCTAGCTATTCCTTGTTAAGTGACCACCCAGTATCGCCATAATATCTGCTTCCTCACATAGCTGAGTCTTCATGTATATAAGTGTGATAGGCACTTAAAATGTAGTGATTCTTTTTAATTTGAAGCCTCTAAAATATCTTGAGGAACACCAGCCTAGCAATGTCTCAGAAATTAAAAATAATATTTAAATTTAAAAACAGGATACAATATATGGAGCTTGCTCTATAGAAAAGCATATTAATAAATTTTGGATGGCAATATATGTCATCTCTAAAATCTGTCTTGAAAAATGCATTTATGTTTATTCTCTTTGTAATAGGATGTATTACATACTACACATGTGAATAGGAAGAATTATGGCCAATAGTTTATATCTCTACTGAGATGTGGAAACAGGGTGGAAAGGATTAATTCATTCCCAATATGAAGGATTAAAATATATATAATATGTGTATTTTTATGTAAAAGGTTTTTATATTTGAGTTTTGATGAATAATATTTATATACTAGCTGAATTTGAATTTCAGTTATTTAAAGTGATTCCTGGCTAAATGTGAAACAGTTGGGAAAATCCATTTTAAAAACCATGTCTTTAAATTATGATTTCAATATTATTACCTTTTGTATGAAAATGATACAAAACTGATTATACATTTTACCTGTGGCCGATTCATGTTGATGTATAACAAAAACTATCACAATACTATAATTATCCTCCAATTAAAATAAGTAAATTAATTTAAAGGAAAACTAATTATATTATCTACATGGATATAATTAAAAATTCAAAACTAGTATTCTACATCTTTTAGGTAAAAATATATCTGAGTTTATTGGGTAATTAATGTAGCTGCAGTTCCCAGCTTTTCTACCTGCTTTATTGATTGGCTTCAATTAATGTTTGCCAGCGAGTAAATTAACATAGCACCTGAGGCATAATTCTCTAGTGGCTCATGGACACTGAGTTCCCCCCATCCTTGCTGGTTTAACTCCTCCTGAGCACATCGCTAGTAGGTACATTTTAATTCAGTCTAGACAGGGACATTACCCATGACTTTAATGACGGGTCATTTACAGCAAACTCATGTTTCAATGCAGAGATGTCTCTTTAAGTGACATCTTATCAATAGCAATTCAATTAGTCAACCCCAAGACTATGAGATGGAGCTTAAACTGTGTCACAAAGCACTCCTTGAATTTGCATTTGAAATGTCCTTTTTACCCTGCTCTTCCCACCCTGCATATAAACAGAGCCCTGAAGTTTAATTTCAGATATACCCTATGTGGCTGATTCCCTTTTACATACCTTATTCTCGTAGGATTAGATATCAATTGAAAACTGTCTTCCCTTTGCAAGAAATATTAGCACAAATATATCTGGCTTAATTAAAACCACCATCAAAGGCTTGACGTTGGTAAATAGAATAGCATATGTGAAAGACCTTTCTTTTCAGATATAATATCAATAAAATAATTAAAAACTAAAATACATGTGAACAAAAATATACTGAATTAATGTATAGCAAAATCAATTTATCATTCTTTATTTAGCAGAAGTTTGGTATCTGGACTGTGCCATAATCATAATGGACTAACATACAAGCTGCCCCTTTTTGATCTTTCAACATGGAGTGTTCATTAAAACCCTAATACGTATCTGGCATTTTGATATGGATTAGAATCCCTATAAGGTATCATTACAAAGAGATAATTCTGGAAAAGAAGATGACTGGATGAAATAATTTTATATAAAGTCTTGATCCTGAGAACAGAGGGATCAAGAATATTTCAGTGCTACAGGTTTTGTTGGAGAAAAATCAAAAAATGGAATAAAAGGTGGAGGGAGTCAGTGTAGCTGAGCAAGTATGGGATTAACAACCAGAACATCCTTTCACGGCCGGTGTCCCAGGAGTGACTTAAGTCCAAATGCCTGAAGGCACCCCTTGTCTGTAATGAATTAACTTCTCTACTAGATTGGCAATAGTGAAATACTTTTGTGCTATCCTCTGCAGAATTGATAAAATTGTCATTCACATTACATGTTGTGCTCTGCAATTCAGATGAGGAGCCCAGTTTGAGAAAAGCTGCTAAGCTCTTGTTGATTTTTGTTGTCCATTTCTGATTTGTTTGCATGAGATCTCTTCAAGTTGCAGAGCTGCAAGTTGTGGTGAGATCAAATAATTGCCAGATATAATTTTGGGGCTTAAAGGGAAAATTTCAAAGCAGGTAGATGATTGTGAAGATGATTGTATTATGTGATTAATGCTATGTAAAGATGGCTCTTATACTCTGTCCTGGTACATGAACAGAAAGCTCTGCATATAAGTAGCATCAGTTGAAAATCACACATTCTAGCAAGTATATCAGTAAGGATGCTCTTAACTACAGGTTACAAAAGACCCATGAAAAATTAGCTTAACTGTGCCACATTTAAAAAAAAAAAAAAAGGAGGAAGGATGATTGAGAGTCATTAATTTAGTGGCATCATATCAAATCATATTGTGTCATATTACATCATAGTTATAACATGACTTATCAGGCATAATGTTTGTCATTTTTTTTCTGCCACTCTCAAAATGACAATGGCCATCTTTGTGGTTACACTATAGTGGCATAACCTGCAAATATTAGTAAGAAGAGAGGTGATTCTTCTACTCACCTTTTTTCATTGCCTTGGCTGACCAATCCTGTGAGTTCTCTAGTTAACTGACACTCAGATCTCATTGATGAAGATGGAGCCATATACCAGTGACTTGTCAACATCAGGGAAAAAAAATCTACAGTGACTGTTTTAGGTTTATACTGATGCAACCCTAGAATAATGGAAAAGGAATCATCTTCCTAGAATTTATGAGATAATGATAACCAAAGAAAAAATGCAGCCTGGGTTGGCAAATGAGAAGGATAAGGACTGACAGTGAAGGGATCTACTACTTCAGAGTGGGATTACAGGAGCCCTCTAGATTTCTTGAAAAGTGGCAGGGAATCCCAAGGTAAATAAAGTCTAAGGAAGTATACTATTTAATCTGTCTATAGTTAACCAATGACCCTCAAAACTTAGTGGCTTAAGCACAGTTGGCTCAGACTCTCTGGGGATCACAGATTCAAGCATGCCTTATGATCTTTTGGCTCTTGGTTTCTCATGAGGCTGCACTCAAGGTGTCTCCTGGGACTGGGGTCTCATCTGAAACCTCAGCTAACTGGCATAGTTAACTGGCATAGTTGAGAGGGCTATTGGACTAAGAGCCTCAGTTTCTTGCTGGCTCCTGGCCAGAGGCTACGCTAAGGTATGGGGCTTTTGAACATGGCTTACTGTCTCACCAAGCATACAAGCCAACAGGAAATAAATAAAGTCTGTTGACAAGATGTTTGTCTCGATATTGCGTAGCCTAGTCGTGGACATACCGTTTCCTCTATATTGCCATAATCAGTTGACTAGAAGCAGAATATTTGAGGGGAGGGAATTATACAAGACTACACCAGAAGGCAGTGGTCATTGGGGGCCCTTTTAGATGTTGCTTCCTCTAGGTAGAAAAGATATAGCATAGAAATATAAAGACCTAATAAATATACTTAAGGTAAAATGAGTTTTAGGATTCTAAGTCGCTTCTGTCGTGTCTGACTCTGTGCAATCCTATGGACTGTAGCCCTCCAGACTTCTTTGACCATGGGGATTCTCCAGGCAAGAATACTGGAATGGGTCACCATGCCCTCCTCCAGGGGAGCTTCCCAACTCAGGGATCAAACCGGTCGTCTCCCCTCTCCTGCATTGACAGGCAGGCTCTTTACCACTAGCACCACCTGGGCCCTGTAGGTCTCTTGATTGCTTATAATTTAGTTAATTAACCATGAGAAAATGAAGTGTTTAAAGGGATATTTAATAGTTTTAATGTTTGTTCTTTGCCTTAACTAGAGTTGAGATGAAATAAACGAGGAATTTTAAGTATTGATATAATAAGCACAGATGTCCAATATAAAGTTTTAGAAATAGTATTAAATGTTAATGACATGTTTTAAAAAGGTGAGAAACGGAATACTCTAAGAGATACACACAGATCTAGGACAATTATATTTTAAATTAAGATCCTCTATTATAATTCTTTAGAATAATAAAGGCATCCCTAGAGAGGTCTTTAAAAAACACTTATTATGCTTTAATCTATAGAAGACAGTTAAATGCTTTTTTTCGGTACTTTTAATGTTTGCGTAATTTAAATAATAGTTCTCATATAATAATTTAGTTCCTAATTGAATGTGGCTAATAATGCAAAAAGTTAAACTTAGTATGTGTCATGAAAAATAAATGTTGTAGGAAAAATTCTTAAAACTACTCTTTAAGTTACTGAGAAAAGTTTTCTGTTACTTCTGTATGACAAAAATGAAATAATTATTATTCATGTGATTGTTGATGCCTTGTGATTGCAGAGATGCCAAAGGATCAAAATATCTAAAACACTGAAGCTCAGCATGACTAATATATTATTAAATGTGAAGTACACAAAGCACTGAAGCCTGTGAAGCACACTATGTCCAGCTCTCTTAAGAGAGTGGCAACAGCCTATTTTTATGAGGGATGAGGCTAATTGCATTCACTGTAAATTTATCTTAAGGATCTGTTAAGTATTCTTCAGTGCATCTTCCCTCCTATTGCCTATAAAATACTGTCACTTTATTTTGTTAGTCTAGGATTCATTTTTTTATTGTAATGAATCTGATTAAAGCACCATCTCAAGGGAACATCAACTCACATTTCAAAACCATCATATAATTCAGCAGAAATGTGGCAGCGTTGATAGACTCTGCCTCAGGACAGAGTTAGCATGGAAAATAACTTCACCTTTGATCCCAAGGGAAAGAAGGATGCCTTTAGGTCATAAATAAGGGCATTCCCATAACACACTCCATCTGTTTAAATCCCTGTACATCTCAGCATTGCCAGGGGAATGGTGGGGGTGGTGGTATTATTGGTGTAGAATGGACTTTTTTATAAAAAGGACAATTTATAATACTAATGATATTTTATCCAAAATCACTATGGTTGGTGGTTAAAAGTATAAACATTGCCTACTAAATCGACTGGGCAACATATCACTATCTTTTTAAAATGCTTTATCTACGTGTCAAATGTAGTATTGTGAGTAGTAACCATGATTATAAACAGAGCTGCTGGCACTTGTTCACTAGACTCAGGGCATAGGTGACCTCTCCACATGGCATTGATGGTAATCTGGACCACTGAGTATGCTGGATATTGTTATTCACATCTAGGTGCTATTTTTTCAGCGCTGTTGTTATTAGGTAAGCCATCAGAACACTACTGTGACAAAGACAGTGAAAATGAAAAGATAAAGTGATGGGTAGAGAGAGAAAGAGACTGCACAAATGTAATGATAAAAAGTCAGCTATTGATTTAATGATTTCTATTTGTTTGTTGATAATGCTCCTTAAAACTATAGGAGATTACCTCTGATCAAAGAAAGAGTCTGCGTTTTCACTATGCAACAAGAGCTTGTTCTGAGGATGGTGAGAATTAACTTGATAAACAGCCTCTTAAGGATAAACAACATATTAGCTAAAAGCAATAGTTGGCAGTTAAATCATGATATCTCCATGAATGCCTGTGAGCCACGAGGAAACCACTAGCAACATGTATTTTGTTCACTCTTTTTGTACACAATGTATCATCGCTTTTATTGAGGTCAAGTGGAAATGAAACATTTAATAAAATGTTTATAGTTCAGAAACTTGAAAATTGGGGGAAAATAGAGAATGAATTGAATTCTTTGACAAAAAAATTATACTTTAAAAAAAGCATGAGAGGTCAGTTTATTTTGTAGTTTTTCCTTAGATACTGAGCTTCTGATACATACTGACAGATGAGCTGAATCTTTCATCTATAATTTGTAGCATTTTGAATTAGTTTCCTGAAGATATCATATTTTCTTGGTTCCTTGAAATACTCTCTGGTATTTTTTTTCTGTAGTCTAATATTCTAATGAATAGCAGTAAAAAATAAGTTTCTTATCTTATCTGGTGATCTAACTTGATACTGAAACAAACTTCTGCAAACATTATGAATTTGAAGTTGTTTTGACTAGCAGGCTGTAGATGAAATTGTAGGTATTTTGCTTATTGGCATAATTTATTTATCTTAAACTTGCCTTACCTGGTTGAACTTTTAGAGGAAGATGGCTTCATTTTCCTATGTTTTTAAAACCTTTTTATTTTGTATTGGGGTAGAGTTGATTGCAAACAATGTTGTGATAGTTTCAGGTGAGCAGTGAAGGGACTCAGCCATACACATTCACGTATCCATTTTCCTCCCAAATCCCCTCCCATCCAGGCTGCCAGATAACCTTGAGCAGAGTCCCATGTATTATACAGTAGGGCCTTGTTGGTCATCCATATTAAATATAGCAGTGTGTACATGTCCATCCCAAACTCCTTAGCTATACCTTCCCCACACCCTTCCCCCTGGCATCGTAAGTTTGTTCTCTAAGTCTGGGAGTCTGGCTTAGTTTTGTGCAGAAGTTCATTTGTATCATTTCTTTCAGATTCCACATATTAGGAATGCCATATGGTATTTCTCTTTCTCTGTCTGACTTACTTCACTCAGTGGCATCCTCTAGGTCCATCTGTGTTGCTGTGAGTGGCACATAATTTCATTTTTTTTAATACCACATCTTTGTCCATCCTCTGTCGATGGACATTTAGGTTGCTTCCATAGCTTGGCTGTTGTAAACAGTGCTGCAATGAACACTGGGGTGCATGTATCTTTTCAGATCATATTTTCTCCAGATATATGCCCAGGATTGGATTGCAGGGTCATAGCGTAGCTCCACTTTTAGTTTTTTTAAGGAACTTCCGTACTCTTCTCCATCATAGGTGTACCAGTTTACATCCCCACCAACAGAGTAGGAGGGTTCTCTTCTCTCCACATCCTCTCCAGAATTTATTGTTCTGGATTTTTTGATGATAGCCATTATGGCTGGTGTGCGGTAATATCTCATTGTAATTTTGAACTGCATTTCTCTAATAAGTAGTGAGGGCTTCCCAGATGGTACACCGGTAAAGAATCTGCCTGCCAATGCAGGAGACACAAGAAATGTGGGTCCTATCCCAGGGATGGAAAGATCCCCTAGGGGAGGAAATGGCAACCCACTCCAGTACCCTAGCCTGGAAAATTCAATGGACACAGGAGTTTGGTGGGCTACAAACCATAGTGTCATAAAGAGTCAGGCACGACTGAACATTCACACAGTAATTAATGATGTTGAACATCTTTTCATGTGCCTCTTGGCCATCTGTATGTCTTCTTTGGATAAATATATATTTAGGTCTTCTGCCCATTTTTTTAGGGGGTTGTTTGTTTTGATACTATGAAATGTCATAAGTTGTTTGTAAATGTTGGAAACTAATCCCTTTTTAGTCACATTATTTGCAAATGTTTTCTCCCAACCTGTGGGTTGTCTCTTTTGTTTATTATTTCCCTTGTTGTGCAAAAGCTTTTGAGTTTAAGTAGGTCCCATTTGTTTATTTTTGTTTCTATTTCCATTATTCTGGGAGGTGGTTCAAAAAAGATGTTGCTGAGATTTATGTCCGAGATTGTTCTGCCTATGATTTCCTCTAGGAGTTTCATAATATCCCGTCTCACATTTAGGCTAATTTATGTTGCACTTTTTTGTGTGTATAATGTTGAAGAATGATCTAATTTTATTTTTTACATGTATCTGGTCTGTTTTCCCAGAACCATTTGTTGAAGAGACTGTCTTTCCAACACTGTCTAGTCTTGTCTCTTTTGTCATAGATTAATTGACCATAGGTGTATCGGTTTATTTCTGGGTTTTCCATCCTTTTCCATTGATCTATATTTATAGTTTTGTGCCATTACCATACTGTTTTGATGGATGAATCAGGCTCCCTGACTTCAGACTATCCGACAAAGCTACAGTTATTTTCCTACTTTTGACCAATAGGAATTCTATGAAAGGTTTTACCCCTCACCTTTCCAATGCACATGGAAAATATTGATGGTTCATCATATTATTCTTCACTGGGACTCTGATCTAGCCTTTAAATCATTCTTATAAGATTTTAGGTTGAGTCAGCACTCATGATTAACTTCAAGTAACCTTGAATCTAGAATTCATCTGAGGGAAAGTATGAAACATAGGGGATAGTGATACTGTATCATTTAATATTTTTAAAGATAAAGTTCAATACAATTTGAAATTGAGCCTAGAGAAGGTAAGCATAGACATATGCTAACTGAATGGAGTTAAGTTTGGTAAAAATAAAAAGTGTCAATCTAGGGCTTTTAATGTTTGTCTGCTTCCAAAATCAATATTTGAACTGCTGATTCAGTTAAAGTCAAGAAGGATTCATCATTGTATTGGTGTATATTATTTTCATCATCATATATTTTTTAGCTTTTATGTCACAAATAGTAAGGAGTCTTACAGTTTTCTTCAGAGTTTGAATTAAATATCTTACTGTAATTGTTTTCCTATTTAAAAAGCAAACCTATATAATAAGTAAGAGTTATCCTATCTAGAATATCCTCCAGTTATCCTCTCTAGAACTGTCACATCTTCAAGCAATGGTTTAGCTTAAAGTGAAGTGAAGTTGCTCAGTCGTGTCCAACTCTTTGCAACCCCATGGACTGTAGTCTACCAGGCTTCTCCATCCATGGGATTTTCCAGGCAACAGTACTGGAGTGGGTTGCCATTTCCTTCTCCAGGGGATCTTCCCGACCCAGGGATTGAACCCAGGTCTCCCGCAATGCAAGCAGATGCTTTACCTTCTAAGCCACCAGGTTTAGCTTAGGAGCTCTTAATTTGGAGTCCACAGTAATGTTTAGAATATTTAGAATTCAGGAGTATTCATGAACAGGGGATACAGTGGGAAAATAAGGTTCATTTTTTATTTCTAAGTTCTAATTAAATTTAACATTTCCTTAATTACTTATGTGAGCAATATACCAGAATATTGTATGGCAGTTATCTGTGACTTTAGCTTCATGGAAATAGAAATTTCAGGTATGTCTAAAGAATATTATTAATGTGACAAAAATCTTGAATATCCTCATCACTAATTTGAAATCACTTGTTATTAGATATTTTGTGATCTTATTATTGTGTTAATAGAGAATCACATTTCTCCAGTTATTTCTAGCTGTCTAGTAAGTCACTCAATAACTTAGTACCTTAAAGCAGTGGTTTATCCTTTATCACAGTTCATTGCTTTTACTGGACTAAGTGGTTCTTGAGGATCTCTCTGGAGATCCAGGCAGATGTCAGCTGGGAGTGCAGTTATCTGAAGGCTCACCTGGACTGGATGTTCAAGATGACTCGCTGACAAGACTGACAGTCGATGCTGGCAGTGGACTGCTCGATTAGTGGTAACTGACAACCCGAGGACCTACATCTGGTTTCTCTCTGCCCAATAGTGGCTAAGTTTTGAAAGGAAATGTTCCAAAATATTCCTTGATCTGTGAGACCAAGGCAGAAGCTGCAAATTTTCTGATGTCCTAAATTTACTAACCCGACTAGCCCAGATTCAACATGAGAAGCAACTGTATAATGGTGTAAATAGTCTGGAGTGTGATTCCCTGATGGCCATCTTTAAAGGATAGCTACTACCCATTCAGTTCAGTTCAGTTCAGTTCAGTTCAGTCACTCAGTTGGGTCTGACTCTTTGCAACCCCGTGAATCGCAGCACGCCAGGCCTCCCTGTCCATCACCAACTCCCAGAGTTCACTCAGATTCATATAACAGTGTAAATAAAAGATATTTTGAAAGCTGTATTTTGATGTAGATTCCTTTGCAAGATTATTTTCTGACATTACACTTGTATAACTTTATTTTAAGAAGAATGTTTAGTCTTTATCTGGCTATTAAAGAAATCTATGTTGTTCCTCCAATAGTAAAAAAAAACCATGGTTTAACAGAAATAACATTTAATAGCACAATGTTGATTTTTTAACAGTATATTTTGTGCGAAGCATTTGGCAACATTGATTTTATTCTGAGATATTTTCCCTTTGGAAAGAACTTCATGATAAATTTTTGGTGTTAAAATTAGTAAACTTTTGTCTCTCCACATGAGTTCACGTGCTTTTTGTAATGTGATATGAAAGCTACATGACCCCAAAACTTTATCATCCCTTTTTCACTTTGACTGCCAGGAAGCTCAGGAACATTGGTTAATGCTAATATTTTAGCGTTATTTGAAAATGATGAGATTCACAAATCTTGTAGAAAGTTTATTCTTTCACAAAAGTTCTCTTTTTAAGGCTTGAATGAATTAAGAAGAAAGTCAGTGTTTTATGTTGCTATTTACTGCATGGCTAAATATTTCTGAAAAATTTATCTGACTTAAGATTTCAATCCTTGTAGTCAATTATGTCAGTGGAACATGATTTAACTAGAGTTTGCTGAAAATTGGTTTTCTAGCAAATAAACACTGCATGAAAATGGACCTAAATTGATGTTATTGAAATAGAGGACTGCTGAGGCATAATGCATGTGCGCGTGCCGTCATTCTTGTTAGAAGGAATCAAAATTTTTCTATCTATGTTTAATTATCTCACCCCAACTGATTCATTTAGTCTAGTTTCTTAGAACTCTGCTAGAATTCTCACAGGAGCCCATAAGTCATCTCTTTTTTACTTTTCTTGCCAAAAACCATTGTGGACCTGCCATTGAGTGTAAATAATATCTTTATTTTCCACACACATTCAGCAAGGCACTCTTACTTATGCTTGCTGCAGTGACTATCAATATTCTTTTCCTTCCAGATACCTTTTGCTTCATCATTTCTTGGAGCTCAATAAGTGACCAGTACAAAATTAATGGGTTTCCAGCCTACAGAATCTTTTAGCTGAAATTAACTTTATAGAAATGTTAACTGCAGCTCGAGGTTTTCAGTCATAAATATAATATTTCATTAGCTTCCTTTGCAAAATGCAATGTTATTATTTATTTAAAAGAAATGCTGTTATGTTCCTTCTATGCTTTAATGAAAATATCTCTAAAATTTACTTTTAACCTCTTTCAATTAATAAGAAATATTCTGTTGCCAAGCCCAGTTTATTATTTTATTGATGTCTGCAGGTTATTTAGCATCCTTAGCATGCTCAAGTTATTTTTCCCTTCGTCCTTTAGACACAGTGTGGAGGAGATAAATAATTACACAATGGCTATCCCTGTGGCCAGCAGATAATTGTAACACTACAATAGTATAAGGAATGGTGAGAAAAATGAAAGAAAGAGTCCACATCCTATTATACCTTATTAGAATATTCTTTCCTATACATTGCTTTTGGTTATTTATTCCCTGTCACATTTTAACACCCCTCAATGTGAAAGCTAAATGCAACAAGTTATTTTCCATGCTGCTGTAAAAGTTTTCTACTGACATATTTAGTTTATCTTAGGTCACAGAGAGAAAAATTCCACTGTTTCTTTGATTCTCCTATTTAAAATATCATAAAGCTGGATATATTTTAGATAGGGAATACAACATTGGAAAATACTCTGTTTCGGTTCTTAAATTGTTTAAGTGTTGGTAGAAATTTGGAACATATCTGTACTTAATAGTAATTATATCATTGCCTTGAAATAGATGCTTCTCATTGTGGATAATGAAAACTGAATGTATTTAAGATGAAGGAAGTTTTCTGAATATCAGAATTTCTTTTTGTACAATACTCTGAAATTAGTATTAAAACAAGGCTATTATAGGACCTTTGTAGGCAGCTCAAGTTCTTCATCTCCCTTTTGTCAGCCTCCTATTCCCGAGTACTCCTTGACATTTCCGGTTCCACGCCCCAGTTTATATTTTTCCCTTGTTTTGTCTCTTTATGTCATTCCACTTTATTCTGTCAAGGACAATGCTCCTTAAAGAATTGGTGGGACTGCCGAACATCAAAAAGGCATTGAAATAGCTTTATTCCTTTCATTTCCCTCCTATTTAATCCACGAAACCGGCAAACATGCTGACCACACACAAACACACCATCTAGTGTAATTATTTGTGACTATTCTTTCTTTCTCTAAAGTTTTGCAATAGAGTAATGCTAAAGTTAAAAAAAGGACGTGTACTTCTAATATATATACATTACATAACATATACCAAAAAGCAGTTAGCAGAAAATTTTGTAAAAGATAATTTCTTTGTGACTGGTAAAATTGACTTGAATAATTAAAAGTTGAATAAGATATTTGAGATGTAAATACTATTCTTTTAAATTATTTTATAATTATCTTTTAGACTGATTGTACACTTTTTCAAGTCAAGCAATGAGAGTTTGAAGTAAAATAGTCAAACACATACGTCCAGCCCATGTTTATTTTCTGCCATGTGTTTTCCTAGCTCATCAAGATTGTTCAATGTTCAGGGTCTACAATGGTTTTAAAGATTTTCAAATAAAAACACATTTATTTGGCATTTGATTATTCTAAGTTACTTACCAAGTAAATTCAGAGATGCTGTCTATAAAATTGTGCTTTCTTAGAGTAAAACAGGTAAATTATTTCATCTACTCTTCTAAATCCGGAAGATAAAAATTTTATTTAGAAAAGTTCAACAAAATCTGAAGATAAAGTTTTATTCAGAAACTTTCAACAAAATAACATTTAAGGTAGAAAAAAATACTTTCTAGGGGGAAATATTTTGGAGAACTGTGACACTATTCCTTTAAAAATAGTTCAGTTCAGTCGCTCAGTTGTGTCTGACTCTTTGCAACCCCATGGACTGCAGCGCATCAGTCTTCCCTGTCCATCGCCAACTCCTAGAGCTTACTCAAACTTATGTCCATCAAGTTGGTGATGCCATCAACCATCTCATCCTCTGTTGTCCCCTTCTCTTCCTGCCTTCAATCTTTCCCAGCATCAGAGTCTTTTCCAATGAGTCAGTACTTCGCATCAGGTGGCCAAAGTATTGGCATTTCAGCTTCAGCATCAGTCCTTCCAGTGAAGTCCTGAATAGGACTGATTTCCTTTAGGGTCGACTCGTTTGATCCCCTTGAAGTCCCTTGGACTACAAGACTCTCAAGAGTCTTCTCCAACACTGCAGTTCAAAAGCATCAATTCTTCTGCTCTCAGCTTTCTTAATGGTCCAACTCTCACATCCATACATGAAGATAAGAAGGAATCAAAGTCTATTTTTGATTGATATTAGTTGTCACCATTTTCATAAATGGTTCTCTATGTGATAAATTTATTAATTTCAAGAAAAATCCAGCCCCAAACTTCTATGGTTAGGTATTTACACATCTTTGTCCGAATTCTAAGCTATGTATTTTGCTGATAGTATTTATATAATATTTTTGTATTCACAATTAGAATTTTTGTGCCACACCTCAATCTTCTTCCATCCTAACCAACAAAATATCATTGACTCTTCTTTAAATTTCCATGAGACTTCAGGCATCTTTTAATAACCTAGTCAATTTTAGACCTGCAGCAACTCTCATATTCATGAGCTGTGCTATTAAATTATTTGTGGATTATGGGTTTCACCTGCTGTCTTCCAGTTCTTGTGCAGCTGGTATTATTGGATGTTGACCAGCGTGGTTGGTATCAGGTCAACTGAATTCACATTTGCTACATCTTCATGTTTGCCATTGACAGACTGACTCCTTTTAACTTTCTATGGCACAAATAACATATTACCCAAAGCTGGCTTCAGTTATGGCCAGGAAGTTTAGAACATTCTTATGGTACTGTTTTGTTTATACGACAAATTAATGAAAAATTTATTTAGTTACAAAGGCATCATTGTCAAAAATGAGAACATAACATACCAATGCTTTACTAAGACCAAGTCAAAATATATATTTGAGAACTGCAGAATTTCCAGCTTATCACAGCCATGTCACAAGCCTAAATTATTTTTCAATATATTATATACTATTTTGTAATATACCTATAATTCATATATTCATATAAACTGTCTTCTTAATATATATATAATATAGGATATCTCCATTAAATTAAAAATATTCATATGCTCATTTCTTCTAGTATAATGTAATATAACACAACATGGCCATATTTCTTAGCTTTAATAGCAAACCCTATATAATAATAATAACTTAATCACGATTAAATTTTCCAAATACTTGAAGCCAGCCACTTAAGAAAAATGATTATTTTTATTGATACTTTTCTATTCTGTTGATACCCTGCCACCTCAATAACTTTTCTGGAGGGGATTTGGCTCTATGCACCTTGCCTTATGTTTAAAGGAAAAATAGATTCACACATAAATTCTATAAGTGTGTATTTTCATCTTATTTTCATTAGTAAGCATTGAGAATATAACTATATCCAATTGGGATCCCTAGGTGGTGCTTGTGGTAAAGAACCTGCCTGCCAGTGCAGACTTAAGAGACCTGGGTTCAATCTCTGGGTCAGGAAGATCCCCTGGAGGAGGGCATTGCAACTCACTCTAGTATTTAGTATTTAGATCTAGTATCTAATATTTAGTATCTAGTTTTTGCCTGGAGAATTCTTTTGGACAGAGGAGCCTAGTGGGCTGCAGTTCACAGGATCACAAAGAGTTGGTCATGGCTGAAGCATCTTAGCACACAGGCACTCACAATATCCAGTAGAAGAATACTTAAATATAGTCATTCCATTGCAATGCACTGTTATCTAGCCATCTAATAATAATGTAGAATGATAAATTTTTAAACTGTGGCACATTTCCCACATGGATTGGTGTGTGAAAAGAAAGCATATCACAAAATATGATGCATAGCATAAATATATAATTATTATAAATTAATCCCAATATTCTGTGTGTGTGTATTTTAGTAGAGTTAGCAGCTGCACTAGTACCAAGAAATGGAAATAAGATTGTGTGTGTGCTTCAGTTTGAAGTCTTCCCTGGTGGCTCAGATGGTAAGGCATCTGACTACAACGTGGGAGACCCAGGTTCGATCCCTGGGTTGGGAAGATCCTCTGGAGAAGGAAATGGCAACCCATTCTAGTACTCTTGCCTGGAAAATCCCATGGACAGAGGGGCCTGGTAGGCTACAGTCCATGGGGTCGCAAAGAGTTGGACACGGCTGAGCGAATTCACTTTCACTTTCAGTTTGAAAGTTCATAACTTTCCCTTTACACCTTTGAATACATCATATAAATTCCTAATGTTTTGTCTGTATTAAAAAGTGTTTTCAAAATATAACAATACAAAAGAGATATTGCTTACAGCTTGATAAGAGCCACTTTACTTATGGTCAGGAAAAGAGTTAAAAAATATAATTGTAGGTATCACCTGCAAAATTGTATAACTGCCCAAAATAAAAATATTTGCTGAAAAACTATCCATTTCTCTTTATTAAACCCCTCTTTTGACCAAGAATTTCACTAACATAAGAAAAGTATTTGCTTTCTAGCTGTAATGTACATAACATTCTACCATAGCAGTGAATAAAATATACTAAAACTTCTATTATTTTCATAAATTAGGTAAATTTGTCATCTAGTTTTATCTCAAAGGCTTAAAATAATTTCATTATTCAAAGATGTCCTTTACTGTTCCACTTCTGCATATTGATATAAAGCTTATGTATCCAAAAAATGTATTCCTGTGTTAATTCATAAGAGATCAAATCAATTTTTAAAAATTAAAGTTTTTCAAGTAAAATTTAAGAATGGTAATATTAATAACAATATACATGCTAAATACTGCTTGACTCTTTTTATTGTGATGAGTTATTTAAAATTATAATGATAAAGTAGTTTTTCTTAGATAATCTTCCTTTTTTAGAAACATTATTTGTGTACAAAGTATGGATAACTCAAATTTTTCTACTGTAGATATAAAATAACTTTTTGACATTATATTAAGAGTTTGAAGATTATTTAAAATATTTATCAGATATACGTTGGATTAAAGTTGTATTCACACTTGGATCAAAAGTTATATTTAAGAAGAGGGACAAATTATTCTTATTTGCAAGGAATTAACTGCAATTAAGATTTTTAAACAATGCATTCTATTCTAAGATGGAGATAATATATGTTATAGATCAGACTTTTAAGATGTTTCCAAGTTTGGACACTCTACATGGATTTTGGACTCTCTAGAATTTTACATTAGCCCTTTATTTATTTTTATGGGCTCCAGTTTTCTTGATGTTAAAGCTCCTAAGATTGTATGCTTTCTAATTCATAAGCAAAGGAATAGACTGTCACTTTGTTCCCAGGAAAATTCCTGAGAGACATCCTAGTTGACCTGCCTTAGGCCACACAGCCAGTGTTGGAAGAATCATTGAGGTCAGAAGCCAAGAGTAGGCTCTTTAAGAGTGGGTTCCTTGAGAGTGGACCCAGCTATCTAAGTCAACAGGGATTCTAAAATATATTTGAATTTTTGGTACAACAATTAAATATGGAATGGATGCTGAGAAGTAATTAATAGTTGCCTACTATGTCAGAGACAATAGACCATAAAATATTAAGTGCTTAAAGTTAAAACCACTTTACTTGGATTGAAATCTAGCTCTACTACTTTCCTACATGTGTGAACTCAGATGAATTTCTTTTTAGTCTTTTTGTGTTGGTTTCCCCATCTTTAAAATAGAGATAATAATATGATACCTTTTTCTTAAGTTTGTGTGAAGACTAATTGGATAATCAATACTAAGGACTGAAGAATCTTCCCAGGTGGTGGTAGAATCTGTCTGCCAGTGCAGGAGACATAAGAGATGTGGGTTGGATTCCTGGGTAGGAAAAACCCACTGGAGAAGGAAATGGTTTCCCATTCCAGTATTCTTGCCTGGAGAATCCCATGGACAGAAGAGCCTGACGGGCTATAGTCCATAGGGTCGCAAAAGAGTCTGACATGACTGAAGCAACTTAGCATGCAGGACTAACTGGGAAGAGGAGAAAATGGGTTTTGTGTTCCAGAGAAGTAGCTTGGTGTGCAGGGGCCACCTGAGAGAAATGGTGGACTTCAATCAGTCAGAAAAGATCAAGCGTAAGCATTAAACTTGAAAAAATAGGAAGCAATGAGTTTGGATAGAAACAATGTAGTATATTCATACAGTGAGATATTACTCAACTCTAAACAGGAAGGAAATTCTACAATATCAACAACATGGATGAAGCTTGAGACATACTGTGAAATGAAATAAGCCAGTCACAGAAAGACGAATACTGCATGATTTCATTTATATTAGGCTTCTGATATAAATTTATAGAATCAAAGAATGGAAATGGTGGTTGTTAAGGGAAAGAAGGAAATTGGGAATTATCAATCAATGAGCCTAAAATTTCAATTTAAGAAGATAAGCTCTAGAGATCTATTATACAACATTTATACCCATAGTCTCTGACTGTTTTCACTGTTTCCTCATCTATTTGCCATGAAGTGATGGGATCAGATGTCATGATCTTAATTTTCTGAATGTTGAGTTTTAAACCATCTTTTTCACTCTCTTCTTTCACTTCCATCAAGTGGGTCTTTAGGTCTTCTTCACTTTCTGCCATAAGGGTGGTGTCATCTGCATATCTGAGGTTATTGATATTTTCTCCCAGCAATCTTGATTCCAGCTTGTGCTTCATCCAGCTCAGTGTTTTGCATGATGTACTTTGCATAAGAGTTAAATAAGCAGGGTGACAATATACAGTCTTGACTTACTTCTTTCCCAATTTGGAACTAGTCTGTTGTTGCATGTCCAGTTCTAACTGTTACTTGACCTACATACAGATTTCTCAGGAGGCAGGTACGGTGGTCTCGTTTTCCCATCTCTTGAAGAATTTTCCACAGTTTGTTGTGATACACACAGTCAAAGGCTTTGGTATAGTCAATAAAGCAGAAGTAGATGTTTTCCTGGAACTCTTCTGGTTTTTTGATGACCAATCAGATGTTGGCAATTTGATCTCTGGTTCCTCTGCCTTTTCTAAATCCAGCTTGAACATCTGCAAGTTCATGGTTCACGTACTGTTGAAGCTGGCTTGGAGAATTTTGAGCATTACTTTGTTAGTGTGTGAGATGAGTGCATTTGTTTGGTGGTTTGAACATTCTTTGGTGTTGCCTTTCTTTGGGAATGTAATGAAACTGACTTTTTCCAGTCCTTTGGCCACTGCTGAGTTTTCCAAATTTGCTGGCATATTGAGTGCAGCACTTTCACAGCATCATCTTTTAGCATTTGAAATAGCTCAGCTGGAATTCCATTGCCTCCACTAGCTTTGTTCGTACTGATGCTTTTATTTTGAGGGGCTCCAAAATCACTGTAGATGGTGACTGCAGACATGAAATTAAAAGACGCTTGCTCCTTGAAAGAAAAGGTATGACCAACCTAGACAGCATATTAAAAAGCAGAGACATTACTTTGCCAATAAAGGCCCGTCTAATTAAAGCTATGGTATTTCCAGTAGTCACATATGGATGTCAGAGTTGGACTATAAAGAAAGCTGAGCACCAAAGAATTGAAGTTTTTGAACTGTGGTGTTGGAGAAGACTCTTGAGAGTCCCTTAGACTGCAAGGAAATCAAATCAGTCAATCCTAAAGGAGATCAGTCCTGAATGTTCATTGGAGGAACTGATGCTGAAGGTGAAACTCAATACTTTGGTCACCTGAGGTGAAAAATGTGACTCATTTGAAAAGACCCTGATGCTGGGAAAGATTGAAGGCAAGAGGAGAAGGGGACGACAGAGGATAAAATGGCTGGATGGCATCATCGACTCTAAGGACGTGAGTTTGAGTAAACTGGGAGTTGGTGATGGACAGGGAAGCCTGGCGTGCTGCAGTCCATGGGGTCTCAAAGAGTTGACTGAGCAACTGCACTGAAATGAACTGTACCCATGGTCAACAATACTGTATTAAATACTTAAAAATTCATTGAGGGTAGATCTCATGTTGTGTTCTCAATACAATAAAAATAAAAATGGAAAGAGGAAGTTATTTATAGATTATTATCAGAGTTAAGTTACGTGTGGAAAAAAAAACAGATTAACTTGGGACTTTATAAATCCCTTGATCACATGATCTCTTTGCCTCTTCATCTCCTGTCTTACTTGAGCAAACCATGCCCGTTCAATCCACATGAACATTGTTATTACTTAAAATTTTACCGGTTTGGAAATTTTATCCTTCAAAATTTATTTTCTGTCTATTCTAGCTGAGGTTGTTCTGCAAATATACATGTTCTTAGAATTATTCACATTCTCTCACTTGGAGTCTTTTTTAATTAGATGTAGATATACATTTTATGTTGCTAATTTCAGTCCTGATGACATCTACCAGCATAACCCAACTGTTCCCTGTACTGCACAGGATGGGTTGTTTGATCTGACAAAGAAATGTTGTAGCTGAGAGGCATGGGTTCAGATGCTAGTCTGCTTTGTAATTCTGAGCTCTGCCCAACAGAAATGTAAGGCCATATAATTAATTTAAATTTGTCTTTGTTGTTCTTCAATTGCTAAGCCATGTCTGACTCTTTGCAACTCCCTGAACTGCAGTGCACCAGGCTCCCTTGTCCTTTACTATCTCCTGAAGTTTGGTCAAACTCATATCTAGTGAGTTGATGACATTCAACCACCTCATCCTCTGTTGCTCTCTTATCTTTCTACCCTCAGCCTTTCACAGCCACAGGGTCTTTTCCAATGACCCTTTTCTTTTTAGCTCTTCAGATCAAGTGGCCAAAGTATTGGAGCTTCAGCATCAGTCCTTCCAATGAATATTCAGGGTTGATTTCCTTTAGGATTGATGGGTTTGATCTCCTTGCAGTCCAAGGGACTCTCAAGAGTCTTCTCCAGCTCCATAATTTGAAAGATTCAATTCCTTGGTGCTTCAACCTTCTTTATGATCCAACTCTCACATCTGTATGTGACTACTGGAAAAACCATAGCACTGACTATACAGACTTTTGTTGGCAAAGTGATGTCTCTGCTTTTTAATACACTGTCTAGGTTTGTCATAGTTTTCCTTCCAAGTAGCAAGTGTAAATGGCTAGAAATATATTAACTGTTAATAAGTTGGCTCAGTTCCACAAACTGTTCAGGAATCCAGGCCCGTTTTCACTAAGTTCTTTCATCTCTGGGGTGGCCCTTAGCATCTTGTCTAAAATAGCAGCATTTATGTTCCAAGCAGCAGGATAGGGAGAGGAAAGGTGAGAATGGATCAAAGGTAAATACAAGCATCTTTCAAAGAATGTTCGCAGAGGCTGACACCTGTCATTTCCACTTATATTTCAATGATCCCACTGGCCAGCACTTAGTTCCAGAAAATGAGTCTTTTTTGTAATCACCCAGTTAGTCAGCTGAAAATTGAGAGTTCATTAATTATGGAAGGAAGATAACTATTTGAATAAGTAGCAGCCCCTATCTTGGGCTCTCTGAGGCCCCACCCATGGACTTAAGGTAATTTCAGCATTTGTATTCCTGGTGAATATGCCTTAGAAGAAGACTGTAAGAGGATCCAAGATGTCTCATTGCTTCCTTCAAAAGAAAAGTGTGGATGCATGCCTTGATTTAGACTGCTATTGTTTTCATGGCATTTCAGGATTTGGGGTTGTCAGAGAAATCTCGAAGGCACAGAACTCATGCTCTGTTGCTAAGTAGGGCAGTCCATTATGCTTTTGCTGTGTTGTTTAGTAATTATCATGGAATCGAGGGAATTTCCATATTATAGTTTATTTTCAGGTGCTAAAATAGTCATCAATTTTATTATTGTTGCTGTTCAGTTACTAAAGCATGTCTGACTCTGCAACCCCATGAACTGCAGCACACCAGGCTTCCCTGTCCTTCACTATCAATTTTATTAATACTTTTCAATTTTGAGCCACTGGTATTCTTTATAAATGCATTTGTTCACGCAAAATAATCTCTTCATTTTAGATTCTGTTATATTTCTTACATACCTATAAATAGATATGTAATCATCTTCATAATAAGAAATCTTATTAATAAATAACATATAATGTTCTTGCTTTGAATATGATTAGATTTTCTACATAGTCTATGATTGATGTTATGAACAGAAGGATATGTTCTAAATATATAGACCTTTCTTAAACTTTCATTTTGTGATCAAATATGGCAGTTGTTTAGAGAGTTTTTTTTTTTTTTAAAGCCTATTATTTTGAAGCTTATTGGCACTCTCAACATCTCCTCAGCAGGTTTCTTGATTTATTCTATAGTGGTTGAAAGTCAACTCTTTCTGCTTTATGTGCTGACTTACTTTATAAATTATTAATGTCCTTGCTGCCTGCTAAACACTTTAATTCCTCAAAAATTTTGATCATGCCAACAATTCTGTTAGTAGTGTTTTCCTTTAGGAATACGTTCAGACTGAATTAAGTAACTTGATGGCAGTTTAGCTACAAATCCACCTCTTTGTTAACTAGATGGAAAATAATTCAGGAGGGAAATGCAGACAAAACTGACAGTTGACCTTCTAGATTTTCCCAACTGAAGCATGGTTTGGAAGAACTAAACCATATTAAGAATAATCTAAAATTCAGTTCTAATTAAACTTTAATCTGTCTTATGTTTATCTATATATTAGAAAAAAGAAAACCAAATTTAAAAAGATGAATTTGCCTCCATTACCTATCCATTTGCTTGTGATTGTTTATTTTACTAATAGTAAAAGCAGACTAAGTTCATGGAAAATTATGAACGACAAAGTAAATCATGTCTTCATTAACCAATCATACCTGCTATTACAATTTTGATGTATGTTCTCCATTGTTTATTACCATTAATAGTTTTTAAAAGTTGTAATCAGAATCTATATACTCTGGAATACTATTTTCTATTTAAACTGTGTTATAGAATATTTTGTGCCATATCAGCTTCAAAATCCCTACATTTAATTAGTTGAATAGTGTTCTCTTGAGAGAAAGTAGTATGAATAATTGTTTCCTAATTGATGGGAATGTAAGCAACTCCTAATTTTTGATACTTAATATGGCAATGAGTGTCTTCATTTAAAAATATTTTGGGGGCGGGAGGGAAAGATGGCGGAGGAATAGGACGGGAAGATCACGTTCTCCCTCACAAATTCCTCAAAAGAACATTTCAACGCCGAGCAAACTCCACAAAACAACTTCTGTAGGCTGGCAGAGGACATCAGGCAACCAGAAAAGCAGACCATTCTCTTCAAAACAGGTAGGAAAAAATATAAAAGACGAAAAAGGAGACAAAGGAGGTGGGGAGGGAGCTCCGTCCCGGGAAGGGAAGCCCGTCCCGGGAAGGGAATTTTAAGAAGAGAGGTTTCCAAACACCAGGAAACACTCTCCCTGCCGAGTCTGTGGCGAGCCTTGGAAACACAGAGGGCAACATAACAGGAAGGAAAAATAGATAAATAATTAAAACCAAGAGATTACAAGCCCACCAGTAACTCCCCCAGCGGAAAAGCAGCACAGACGCCTGCATCCGCCATTGGGAAGTGGGGGCAGGGCAGGGACGCGCGGGAGGCGCGGGCTGCAGAGCTTTGCAAGAATCGGGCAGGAGCGCCCCACGCGCAACCAGAACGATCTAACTTGGGCTAGCAAATCAGACTGTGGGATAGCTACCACGCGAAAAGCTCGAACATAAGACACCGCCAGGACTGAGCACAGAACAAAGGACGGAGCGGAAAAAGCCGGCTGCAGACCATTCCCCGCCGGGGACAGGCAGCCAGAGCCGTAAGGACTGGAAAGGGGCAATTGCAGACCCGGAGAGACTTTACTTACCTAACTGCAAGCAGGCTCCTGTGCTAAGACTTCTGGGGGTGCTGGACAGTCACAGTCTGCTTCACGGGGTGCGCCAGCGGTCCACCCAGAAAGCTAAGCAGCAGCGGCGGAAAAGGTGACAAGCTGCGGCGATTGCGCTCGCCAAACTCCTGAGCTACTGGGACCTGGGAAGGGCACAAAGCGCAGTCCCAGCCGCATTTGTGCCTCTGAGGGCTGCCTGAGGGCCGAACCTGAGCGGCTTGGACCGGGGAAGTGCACGCAGCCTAGGGCCGGCCCCAGACGGCTCCCGGCTGAGCATCGTAGAGCCGGAGCGGTTTGTACGCCGCG
The DNA here is from genome assembly GCF_016772045.2 of Ovis aries. NCBI lineage: Eukaryota > Metazoa > Chordata > Mammalia > Artiodactyla > Bovidae > Ovis > Ovis aries. The sequence goes on along the minus strand of NC_056054.1, from coordinate 148,225,781 downwards.
AGAAAGGACAAGTCAAGCGGGGCAGAGATACTGTGTACACACGACAGTGCTATTTGTTTGCAGCATCCCCCCTCCCCACAGCGCGACTGAACTAGTGAGCCTAAAAACCAGCAAACAGAAGAAGTTAAACAGAGGAAACCACCTTGGAAGTGAGCCCACACGGCCCATAACATCAGAGAAGAGCCAGATATATTTTTAATTTTTTAATATTTTTAAAATCATTTTTTTTTGCCTTTTGCTTTTTTTTTCTTTTTTTCCGAGCTTTTTTTTTAATTGTTAAGTCTTCTATTTCTCCTCTAATTTTTATTTCTATAACCTAGTATTACTATTTTTTTTTTTTAAAAAAGACTTTTTTTTTTTAAGGCAAACACCATATATACTCTTTGGATGGTTGTTGGTGTTTTGGTTTTTTTTGTTTGTTTGTTTGTTTTTTAATAATTCTTTTTTTTCTTTCTTCCTTTTTCCTTCTGCTTTTCTTTAATATTGTATCTTTGAAAATCCAACCTCTACTCCAGATTTTTAATCTTTGTTGTCAATTTTGTACATTTAAAAACCCAAACTTCACTACCCAAGTTTACCTGAGAGCGAGATTACTGGCTTGTCCACTCTCTCCTCCTCTGGCCTCTCCTTTTTCTCCACCAGGTGGCCTCTGTCTCTTTTCTCCCCATCTCTTCTCTATCCAACTCTGTGAATCTCTGTGTGTTCCAGACGGTAGAGAACACCTAAGGAACTGGTTACTGGCAGGATTTGTCTCTCTCCTACTCATTCCTCTCTCTTATCCTCCTGGTCACCTCTGTCTACTTCCTCCCTCTCCTCTTCCCCGTATAACTCTGTAAATACCTCTGAGCAGTCCAGACTATAGAGCGCACATAAGGAAGAGACTACTGGCTAGCTTGCTCTCTCCTCTCTTGATCTCACCGCATCTCATTCCAGTTACCTCTAACTACCCCCTCCATCTTCTCTTCTCCTTGTAACTCAGTGAACCTCTCTGAGTGTCCCTCAAGGTGAAGAAACTTTTCATCTTTAACCTAGATGTTTTATCATTGGTGCTGTATAGATGGAGAAGTCTAGAGGCTACTGTAAAAATAAAACTGAAAACCAGAAGCAGGAAGCTTAAACCCAAAGCCTGAAAACATTAGAGAACTCTTGAATTCAGGGAACATTAAGCAATAGGAGCTCATCAAATGCCTTCATACCTACACTGAAACCAAGCTCCACCCAAGGGCCAACAAGTTCCAAAACAAGACATACCACGCAAATTCTCCAGCAACACAGGAACACTCCCCTGAGCCTCAATATACAGGCAGCTCAAAATTATCCCAAAACCTTTGATGTCTCATAACCCATTACGGGTCACTCCACTGCACTCCAGAGAGAAGAAACCCAGCTCCACCCACCAAAACTCCAACACAAGCCTCCCTAACCAGGAAACCTTGACAAGCCACTGATAGAACCCCCACCCAAAGTGAGGAAGCTCCATAATAAAGAGAACTCCACAAATTATCAGAATATAAAAAGGCCACCCCAAACGCAGCAATATAACCAAGATGAAGAGACAGAGGAATACTCAGCAGGTAAAGGAACAGGAGAGTTGCCCACCAAACCAAACAAAAGAGGAAGAAGTAGGGAATCTACCAGAGAAGGAATTCCGAATATTGATAGTGAAAATGATCCAAAATCTTGAAATCAAAATGGAAACACAGATAAATAGCCTAGAGACAAGGATTGAGAAGATGCAAGAAAGGTTTAACAAGGACCTAGAAGAAATAAAAAGAGTCAAAATATAATGAATAACACAATAAATGAGATCAGAAACACTCTGGAGGCAACAAATAGTAGAATAACGGAGGCAGAAGATAGGATTAGTGAAATAGAAGATAGAATGGTAGAAATAAATGAATCAGAGAGGAAACAAGAAAAACGAATTAAAAGAAACGAGGACAATCTCAGAGACCTCCAGGACAATATGAAACGCTCCAACATTCGAATTATAGGAGTCCCAGAAGAAGAAGACAGAAAGAAAGATCATGAGAAAATCCTTGAGGAGATAATTGTTGAAAACTTCCCTAAAATGGGAAGGAAATAATCACCCAAGTCCAAGAAACACAGAGAGTCCCAAATAGGATAAACCCAAGGCGAAACACCCCAAGACACATATTAATCAAATTAACAAAGATCAAACACAAAGAACAAATATTAAAAGCAGCAAGGGAAAAACAACAAATAACACACAAGGGGATTCCCATAAGGATAACAGCTGATCTGTCAATAGAAACTCTTCAGGCCAGGAGGGAATGGCAAGACATACTTAAAGTGATGAAAGACAATAACCTACAGCCCAGGTTACTGTACCCAGCAAGGATCTCATTCAAATACGAAGGAGAAATCAAAAGCTTTACAGACAAGCAAAACCTGAGAGAATTCAGCACCACCAAACCAGCTCTCCAACAAATTCTAAAGGATATCCTCTAGACAGGAAACACGAAAGGGTGTATAAACCCGAACCCACAACAATAAAGTAAATGGCAACGGGATCATACTTATCAATAATTACCTTAAACGTAAATGGGTTGAACGCCCCAACCAAAAGACAAAGACTGGCCGAATGGATACAAAACAAGACCCCTCTATATGCTGCTTACAAGAGACCCACCTCAAAACAAGGGACACATACAGACTGAAAGTGAAGGGCTGGAAAAAGATATACCACGCGAATAGAGACCAAAAGAAAGCAGGAGTGGCAATACTCATATCCGATAAAATAGACTTTAAAACAAAGGCTGTGAAAAGAGACAAAGAAGGCCACTACATAATGATCAAAGGAACAATCCAAGAAGAAGATATAACAATTATAAATATATATGCACCCAATATAGGAGCACCACAATATGTAAGACAAATGCTAACAAGTATGAAAGGGGAAATCAACAATAACACAATAATAGTGGGAGACTTTAATACCCCACTCACACCTATGGACAGATCAACTAAACAGAAAATTAACAAAGAAACGCAAACTTTAAATGATACATTAGATCAGTTAGACCTAATTGATATCTATAGGACATTTCACCCCAAAACAACGAATTTCACCTTTTTTCAAGTGCTCATGGAACCTTCTCCAGGATAGACCACATCCTGGGCCATAAATCTAAACTTGATAAATTCAAAAAATCGAAATCATTCCAAGCATCTTTTCTGACCATAATGCATTAAGATTAGATCTCAATTACAGGAGAAAAAGTATTAAAAATTCCAACATATGGAGGTTGAACAACACACTTCTGAATAACCAACAAATCACAGAAGAAATCAAAAAGAAATCAAAATATGCATAGAAACTAATGAAAATGAAAACACAACAACCCAAAACCTGTGGGACACTATAAAAGCAGTGCTAAGAGGAAAGTTCATAGCAATACAGGCATACCTCAAGAAGCAAGAAAAAGTCAAATAAACAACCTAACTCTACAACTAAAGCAACTAGAAAAGGAAGAGTTGGAGAACCCCAGAGTTAGTAGAAGGAAAGAAATCTTAAAAATTAGAGCAGAAATAAATGCAAAAGAAACAAAAGAGACCATAGCAAAAATCAACAAAGCCAAAAGCTGGTTCTTTGAAAGGATAAATAAAATTGACAAACCATTAGCCAGACTCATCAAGAAGCAAAGAGAGAAAAATCAAATCAATAAAATTAGAAATGAAAATGGAGAGATCACAACAGACAACACAGAAATACAAAGGATCATAAGAGACTACTATCAGCAGTTGTATGCCAATAAAATGGACAACATGGAAGAAATGGACAAATTCTTAGAAAAGTACAATTTTCCAAAACTGAACCAGGAAGAAATAGAAAATCTTAACAGACCCATCACAAGCACAGAAATTGATACTGTAATCAGAAATCTTCCAGCAAACAAAAGCCCAGGTCCAGATGGCTTCACAGCTGAATTCTACCAAAAATTTCGAGAAGAGCTAACACCTATCCTCCTCAAACTCTTCCAGAAAATTGCAGAGGAAGGTAAACTTCCAAACTCATTCTATGAGGCCACCATCACCCTAATACCAAAACCTGACAAAGATGTCACAAAAAAGAAAACTACAGGCCAATATCTCTGATGAACATAGATGCAAAAATCCTCAACAAAATTCTAGCAATCAGAATCCAACAACACATTAAAAAGATCATACACCATGACCAAGTGGGCTTTATCCCAGGGATGCAAGGATTCTTCAATATCCGCAAATCAATCAATGTAATTCACCACATTAACAAATTGAAAATAAAAACCATATGATTATCTCAATAGATGCAGAGAAGGCCTTTGACAAAATTCAACATCCATTTATGATAAAAACTCTCCAGAAAGCAGAAATAGAAGGAACATACCTCAACATAATAAAAGCTATCTATGACAAACCCACAGCAAACATTATCCTCAATGGTGAAAAATTGAAAGCATTTCCCTAAAGTCAGGAACAAGACAAGGGTGTCCACTTTCACCGCTACTATTCAACATAGTTCTGGAAGTTTGGCCACAGCAATCAGAGCAGAAAAAGAAATAAAAGGAATCCAAATTGGAAAAGAAGAAGTAAAACTCTCACTGTTTGCAGATGACATGATCCTCTACATGGAAAACCCTAAAGACTCCACCAGAAAATTACTAGAGCTCATCAATGAATATAGTAAAGTTGCAGGATATAAAATCAACACACAGAAATCCCTTGCATTCCTATACACGAATAATGAGAAAGTAGAAAAAGAAATTAAGGAAACAATTCCATTCACCATTGCAACAAAAAGAATAAAATACTTAGGAATATATCTACCTAAAGAAACTAAAGACCTATATATAGAAAACTATAAAACACTGATGAAAGAAATCAAAGAGGACACTAATAGATGGAGAAATATACCATGTTCATGGATTGGAAGAATCAATATAGTGAAAATGAGTATACTACCCAAAGCAATTTACAAATTCAATGCAATCCCTATCAAGCTACCAGCCACATTTTTCACAGAACTAGAACAAATAATTTCAAGATTTGTATGGAAATACAAAAACCTCGAATAGCCAAAAGCAATCTTGAGAAAGAAGAATGGAACTGGAGGAATCAACTTGCCTGACTTCAGGCTCTACTACAAAGCCACAGTCATCAAGACAGTATGGTACTGGCACAAAGACAGACATATAGATCAATGGAACAAAATAGAAAGCCCAGAGATAAATCCACACACATATGGACACCTTATCTTTGACAAAGGAGGCAAGAATATACAATGGAGTAAAGACAATCTCTTTAACAAGTGGTGCTGGGAAAACTGGTCAACCACTTGTAAAAGAATGAAACTAGATCACTTTCTAACACCGCACACAAAAATAAACTCAAAATGGATTAAAGATCTAAATGTAAGATCAGAAACTATAAAACTCCTAGAGGAGAACATAGGCAAAACACTCTCAGACATAAATCACAGCAGGATCCTCTATGATCCACCTCCCAGAATGCTGGAAATAAAAGCAAAAATAAACAAATGGGATCTAATTAAAATTAAAAGCTTCTGCACAACAAAGGAAAATATAAGCAAGGTGAAAAGACAGCCTTCTGAATGGGAGAAAATAATAGCTAATGAAGCAACTGACAAACAACTAATCTCAAAAATATACAAGCAACTTCTGCAGCTCAACTCCAGAAAAATAAACGACCCTATCAAAAAATGGGCCAAAGAACTAAATAGACATTTCTCCAAAGAAGACATACGGATGGCTAACAAACACATGAAAAGATGCTCAACATCACTCATTATTAGAGAAATGCAAATCAAAACCACAATGAGGTACCACTTCACACCAGTCAGAATGGCTGCGATCCAAAAATCTGCAAGCAATAAATGCTGGAGAGGGTGTGGAGAAAGGGAACCCTCCTACACTGTTGGTGGGAATGCAAACTAGTACAGCCACTATGGAGAACAGTGTGGAGATTCCTTAAAAATTGCAAATAGAACTACCTTATGACCCAGCAATCCCACTTCTGGGCATACACACCGAGGAAACCAGAATTGAAAGAGACACATGTACCCCAATGTTCATCGCAGCACTGTTTATAATAGCCAGGACATGGAAACAACCTAGATGTCCATCAGCAGATGAATGGATAAGAAAGCTGTGGTACATATACACAATGGAGTATTACTCAGCCGTTAAAAAGAATTCATTTGAATCAGTTCTGATGAGATGGATGAAACTGGAGCCGATTATACAGAGTGAAGTAAGCCAGAAAGAAAAACACCAATACAGTATACTAACACATATATATGGAATTTAGGAAGATGGCAATGACGACCCTGTATGCAAGACAGGGAAAGAGACACAGATGTGTATAACGGACTTTTGGACTCAGAGGGAGAGGGAGAGGGTGGGATGATTTGGGAGAATGACATTCTAACATGTATACTATCATGTGAATTGAATCGCCAGTCTATGTCTGACGCAGGATGCAGCATGCTTGGGGCTGGTGCATGAGGATGACCCAGAAAGATGTTATGGGGAGGGAGGTGGGAGGGGGGTTCATGTTTGGGAATGCATGTAAGAATTAAAGATTTTAAAATTTAAAAAATAAAAAACTAAAACTAAAAAAAAAAATAAATAAAAAAATAAAACTAATTTTTATATGTCTACTTATAATGAGAGTTTCTGTAACAATGAATTTCTCCTTTATGCCAAATAGCTAAATAAATGATATCCTTTTGTCACAGAAAAAAAAAAAATAAATAAAAAAAAAATAAAAATATTTTGGATTATTTTGTTATGATAGACATTTTGCAACTGAATGGAATGAGTACATAGTTAAGTCTTCTATGGTATTACCAATTTGATTTTTATAAAGGGGTGATAATATTTCTTTTTTTTTTAACTTTACAATACTGTATTGGTTTTGCCATACATCAACATGAATCTGCCACAGGTATACATGTGTTCCCTATCCTGAACCCCCTTCTCCCCTCCCTCCCGGTACCATCCCTCTGGGTGATAATATTTCAATAAGACCTCCCTCCAGAAAATTAGACACAATTGTTTCAAAGTTTTAGAAATTAATAAAGTGTTAGCTGTTGTTAAGTACATACTTTTCTATTTTTGATTGAAATTTTCTGTTTCTTGTTTATGTTTCCTTCTCATGAACTTTTCATGAAGTTTGCCTTTAATCATCCATGAGACTCTTAAAAGTTTTATTATTAATATATGTATAGGGCAATGGCACCCCACTCCAGTACTCTTGCTTGGAAAATCCCATGGTCGGAGGCGCCTGGAGGGTCGGACACAACTGAGCGACTTCACTTTCAGTTTTCACTTTCATGCATTGGAGAAGGAAATGGCAACCCACTCCAGTGTTCTTGCCTGGAAAATCCCAGGGACGGGGCAGCCTGGTGGGCTGCCATCTATGGCGTTGCACAGAGTCGGACATGACTGAAGCGACTTAGCAGCAGCAGTGTGTAATTTTACGGTATTTGTCACACTATATTTTGGACATTTTTTGTTGTTGTTGTTCTTTGTATCCATTTTTCCACATTGAAGTCCTTTAGTTTGTGTGATTCTTTAATTAGTATTGTTATACTTCAGAACAGATAAATTGATCCATCTACCCATCCATTCATTTATCCACTGAATTTGTTACTTTTTTTATAATATATGTTTTTGAATAAATACTTGTAAACTTTTAGTATATAGTGTGAATTATATGTCATGTTGTATCATTTTTCTTAGTCATTCTCTTGAGAATAGCCTTAGTCCACCAACTTGCCTAACAACGTCACTAGCCTACCACCAGTTATATCTAGTTGAGTGATAAGAATCAAGCAAACCACAGGGGCCACGCTGATAGCTCAAGAGACCTTTTATTTTTCTGGTTTTCTGGACATTTACCTCTTCCTTCCTCTTCTTGTAGCACTTTTCTGTCACTAGATTTGTTGGTTCTCTTCCTAAAGAAATGAATCCAGTATCCTTTTGAAGACAGTATGCCTATCTGTGATATTTTTCATTCTCTAAGGAGGAATCAGAATAATTTTCAGAAAAGATAAATATTTATCAATTCCTCACTTAAAACACTGGAAGGTAGTGATGACTTTATGTAATTTCAATCCAAGAATCTCTTTGTAATGACAGCGTATAAGGAAGTACAGCTTTGAAAGAGAGACTTAATGAGCAGGCAGATTATCTAGGTGCTATTTTGTTCATTTCTGCTTCATTTGAAAAGATCAGTTTAGCTAAAACCACTGCAGATATCATGATACTGTCTTATACTCATTTGAATTTGAGCTGATGAGGGAAAAAAAAAATAAAAAACAACAAATGTGTAGATCTAATTTGTTATTTGTGATTTATTGCCATGAGTATCTTTTTTCCCCTTTTACCCTCTGCTTATATGAATCACTCACTTTAATTGAATTATAGCTTGATTTCCAAATATAAACTCTTATTATAGTAAGATTTTGTTATTTATATCTTATACAACATAAAAACAGGCTTTCCTGTTAGTATTAAAATAGGCTATATTCTTCTTAGTACAAGTTAGCAATTAAGATAAGCAGTATTATCCAGCACAAGGAGGAAATAAACCTACAAGACCTTGAAATTGGCTAAATGGAATGACCTAAGGCTGACAGTGCTCTTTTAGGGAAAGGTAAAGACTTCCCTGGTGGCTCAGACGATAAAGTGTCTGCCTACAAAGCGGGAGACCAGGGTTCAGTCTCTGGGTTGGGAAGATCTGCTGGAGAAGAAAATGAAAACCCACTCCAATATTCTTGCCTGGAAAATCCCATGGACGGAGGAACCTGGTAGGCTATAGTCCATGGGATCACAAAGAGTCAGACACCACTGAGCGACTTCACTTTCACTTTCTTTCAAAGACTATCCAAATGTACAACTGAAAATTTTAGGAAAGCATACAAATTATTGCTATATCACAAATATATACTCACATATTAAAATTTTAGTAACAGAAAAACCTAAATATTTCCTTGAATTATTCAATGATGCTATTTTCATTTTAGAGAGGAGGAAAGTGAAAGTGAAAGAAAGTGAAGTTGCTCAGTCGTGTCTGACTCTTTGCGACCCCATGGACTGTAACCTATCAGGCTCTTCTGTCCATGGGATTTTCCAGGCAATAGTACTGGAGTGGATTCCCATTAAAGCCACAACCATATACACTTAAATTTTAGAGAATAAATTCTCCATAATAAAATTATTGTCCCAGCAAGCAGTGTTTTAGATAGTGAGCACAATACAAAATGTCTTACACATTTTTTTGTATGTCAAATATTTTACTCAAAAATCTGCATTTAGTAATGAGATATTTCACTGTGTGCTTTATTCTTAAAAATACTTTTGCATGTGTGCTGAATCGCTTCAATCGTGTCTGTCTCTGTGAGACCCTATGGACTGTAGAATACCAGGTTACTCTGTTCAAGGGGTTCTCCAGGCAAGAATACTGGAGTAGATTGTATTTCAAAGTGTATTCTCTTCTTATTAGACTCAGTCCCCGCAAAACCAGTTTGATGTTTTTCAGCAGCCACTTTCAGGTAGCTGGAATTTTCTGTATTTTAAGAGGTTTTTGTTCATAAAATAAAAGAATAATAGAAATCCAACACTGCTTCAAAGGGGTAAATTCAATTGGTTTCAATAGTACACATTGAATTAGTATAATTAAGTTGGAATTCAAGGTAAAGTTTTTATAATTTTGTATGAAACAAAGAAAAGCGAAGCTAGTGTAGTGAATACCTTTTTGAGTAAGATCATAACTTTGATTCTTAATTTCCTGACTCACTTCCTTCAAGACAACCACATTGCTGCAATCTGAAGCTAGTCTGAACTTAGAATTGTGTGACTTGGTTTTCTTTCCTTTTTCACTGACTAACTTCATAAACTTTTTGAAGTATCTCTATATTCTTTAAAAATAAAAGAAATGTAAGAGATGTAATTACGCCCATGTAGGGGCAATAAATCATAACCTAGTTCTATTTTTATTCTTAATATTTAAAAAGAGCCATTTACAATAATCTTCTTGTATATTTTGGTATCGGTGTGTGTACATGTGTATAAGAAAAGGTAAGCCATTTTTGAGAGGGATAGTTCTCTTAAATTGACAGTTGACATTAAAAGGAGTAATAGAGTTTTATATACAAATGATGAAGAAAAAGTCCATTTATTCTCATACTGACTGTTGCTGGATCAATTTGATATATGATCCTAGGAATTGTAGCAATAATCTGTCTCCACTAATTTGCACCTTCTGTGAGCCATTTTTTAGTGAATTAGCCAGCTAGGTTAAAATTAGTGAGAGTAGAAACTGGAAAAAAAACCTATAACTTTATTGGCAGTCATATGCCGGTTTTCATGTGAGGCAGTCACTGCCATTTTTCAAACGCTGTGCTTTTTAACTTTTTTTTCAAGAAGTATATTAGTTGAGTTGATTTTCAAGCTAAAAATGGTAGAGATTCAGGTATGAGAATTAGCCCATTAATTTTTTTTCATCCATAGGAAGTAAGTTTCTGTAGAGTGATGTTATCTATGTTAAATGCCCTTTAGGAATATGTCTGCTTAATTGAAGATATAGTATTAGTTTATTATTTATTGGATTGAAACTCAAGCAGAATATTCAATGCCTGAAGCAGAGATTTACTTTTAAAGGAGAAAATTACATTTTCTTTGATTGGTTCATGTTCTGTTAAACGAGTAGATTATAAAAGCCCCTCAGTTGGAATTTTAAAATACTTTTAGGGTAAAAGTGATTTATGTGTACTGTAACAATATAATAGAGGGAAAAAAATCATGTTTTACTTACAGCAGGCACACAGATATAATTAAATCAAGATACTTCACAATGTAACATACTCTTCTTGGTAATGTGAAGATCTGTTTTCCTGATTTTTAATGATAACTTTAGTCTCTTCCATTGTCTATACAAAACAGTATCCCTTCAGGACTTTCCTTATATTTATTTGAGTGTCAAGAGGACGCTCAGTCCTCATGGGTCCTAGGGCTCCATGTTTCCTTTGAAAGGATTTGGGGTTCTAACAATGCACTTTTCCTTACTCCCTAACCTTACCAGTACTATCTGTACTAAAATGGACTGGAATGGGTGACTTTAATTCAGATAAACATTACATCAACTACTGTGAGGAAAATCCCTCAGAAGAAATGGAGTAACCCTCATTGTCAACAAAAGAGTCCAAAATGCAGTACTTGAATGCAGTCTCAAAAATGACAGAATGATCTTTGTTCCCAAGGCAAACCATTCACTATCACATTAAATCAAGTCTATGCCCCAACTAGTAATGCTGAAAAAGCTGAAGTTGAATGGACCTATGAAGACCTACAGGGCCTTCTACAACTAATACCCAAAAAAGAAGTCCTTTTCATTATAGGGGACTGGATGCAAAAGTAGGAAGTAAAGAGATACTTGGAGTAACAGGCAAACTTGGCCTTGGAGTACAAAATGAAGCAGGGCAAAGACTAACCGAGTATTGCCAAAAGAGCGCACTGGTCAAGCATAACAACACAACACAAGAAAAGACTCTTGTGTTCTCTTCCAACAACACGAGAAGACTTTACACAGGGACATCACCAGATGGTTAATACCAAAACCAGATTGATTGTATTCTTTGCAGCCAAATATGGAGACGCTCTATACAATCAGCAAAAACATGACTGGGAGCTGACTATGGCTCAGATCATGAACTCCTTATTGCAAATTCAGGCTTAAATTGAAGAAAGTAGGGAAAACCACTAGACTATTCAGGTATGACCTAAATCAAGTCCCTTATGATTATACAGTGGAAGTGACAAATAGATTCAAGGGCTTAGATCTGATAGACAGTGTGCCTGAAGAACTATGGGCAGAAGCTCATGATATTGCATGGGAGGTAGGCATCAAGACCATAACCAAGAAAAAGAAATGCAAAAGGCAAAATGGTTGTCTGAGGAAGCCTTAAAAATAACTGAGAAAAGACGAGAAACTAAAGGCAAAGGAGAAAAAGAAAGATATACCTATTTGAATGCAAATTTCCAAAGAATAGCAAGGAGAGATAAGGAAGCCTTCCTCAGTGATCAGTGCAAAGAAATAGAGGAAAACAATGGAATGGATGTTTTTGCTTGTTTGTTTACCTTTCTTTACTAATGGATTATTTCCATAAAACCTGCAGTTTATGTTATAAAAATCTGTTTTCTTTGTTCCTCATTTTTTTAGTATAAATTTATTTTAATTCAAGGTTAATTACTTTACAATATTGTATTGGTTCTGCCATACATCAACATGAATCCGCCACAGGTATACATGTGTTCCCCATCCTGAATCCCTCTCCCTTCTCCCTCCCCGTACCATCCCTCTGGGTCGTCCCAGTGCACCAGCCCCAAGCATCCAATATCATGCATCGAACCTAGACTGGCGATTTGTTTCATATATGATATTATACATGTTTCAATGCCATTCTCCCAAATCATCCCACCCTCTCCCTCTGAGTCCAAAAGACTGTTCTATACATCTATGTCTCTTATGCTGTCTCGAATACAGGGTTATCATTACCATCTTTCTAAATTCCATATATATATGTTAGTATACTGTATTGGTGTTTTTCTTTCTGGCTTCCTTCACTCTGTATAATCAGCTCCAGTTTCATCCACCTCATTAGAACTGATTCAAATGTATTCTTTTTAATGGCTGAGTAATACTTAATTGTGTATATGTACTTTCTTATCCATTCATCTGCTGATGGACATCAAGATTGCTTCCATGTTGTGGCTATTATAAACAGTGCAGTGATGAACATTGGGGTACATGTGTCTCTTTCAGTTCTGGTTTGCTCGCCAGCAGTGGGATTGCTGGGTCATAAGGCAGTTCTATTTGCAGTTTTTTAAGGAATTTCCACACTGTTCTCCATAGTGGCTGTACTAGTTTGCATTCCCACCAACAGTGTAAGAGGGTTCCCTTTTCTCCACACCCTCTCCAGCATTTATTGCTTGTAGACTTTTGGATTGCAGCCATTCTGACTGGCGTGAAATGGTGCCTCATTGTGGTTTTGATTTGCATTTCTCTGATAATTACTGATGTTGAGCATCTTTTCATGTGTTCCTCATTCTTGATAGTTACCTCCAAAGAGCATAGAATTGTAGCTTGATACAGATATATCTTAGCAAATTGAAAATGCGATTCCAATTTCATCTGACTTTCTTTCCTGCTGCTTTGAAATTGACCATCAGGTGATTACTTTTGAAAGTAATCTGTCTTTTGTCTTAGACAAAGTTAGGAATTTTATGATTATAAGTGTGCAGAGGTATCAACACCATGATATAGCTATGTTTGTGGAATTTTTTATTAATTGAAAATTTGTACTGTTGGTATTTTTTATAATTTCTGAAAATTTTTAAGCTATTTAAGTCTTAAATGATACTCAAGTCCAAATTTCTATTTCTTCTTGGTTTGGAACTCCAGATAGACTTACAGTACACTTCTTTACTCTGACTTTCCTGTCTGTTATCATGTTTATTATTTTCAGATCTTTATCTTTTGTATTGTACTTTGGATAATATATAATAATTATTTTCCTTTGGTGGTTATTTCTTGTTCTTTCTTTTTCAATGGGCTTTTGACTTCAAGGCCTTTTTTTAAAAAAAATTTATAGACATTCTATGTGGGTTTTAAAAGAAACTTTTTGGAAATTATGTATTTTTCTATGCTGCTTGCTCATATTTTCATTATTTTTTATTTCTGAAAAATATTGAAATCGTATCTGTAATTTAAATATCTGGAGTTTCTGTTTATTTTCAATCATGGTGCCATGTGTGTGTTTAATTTTAGAACCATTTCCTTGAATTTATTTAACTTTTTTTGTGGAAATTCTTTGAAGCCAGGAATAAAGATGTTTATTTAAGAAAGTATTAATTTTTTTTACCATATATTTATGGATATTAATAGGTCAGAAAAATTTTAAATAAATTTATATTCTTGAAGTTTTTCTGAATTATCTTGGTAGTGTTCTATTGGTTTAAACAAATTTAGGATATTCTTTTATAGCTTGTAATCATGAAATCTCATGAAATACATTTCTTAGTTCTGTAGTAAGTTTGAAAAATAATATTTTGCTCCAGATTTCTTGCAAAGTCAAGGAATGTCTAATTCACTCTTAAGAGTAGTTCTTCACAATCCAGCTCTTGTGAAGCATTTCCCACAAAATTGGCAAGTCTTGGCAAACACTGGAGTTTCTCTAACTTCCCTCTGATCTATTCAATGAAATTGAAAATAAAAATCAAGTTCAGAATTTTAATAAATACTTCCAGTGCAAAAGTTAAGTTCACAGTTTCCTTGCATCTTTGAAGGTCTCAATTTTCTCTTGCCTCATAGACTCAGTTTTACTTAATCATTTATTATATCATTTTATTTAATTTTATCTTCTACCATTATGTGGTTTTATAACTTTCCTTTCATATTTTAATACATAATGATTAATATAATTCAAAGCTATTTTGAATGCTGCAAAAAATCTGTCAAATATTCTTGTCTATTAATACCTTTATCAATATAAAATATCTATTGGTTCCATTTTTATCTTGACTCTAGATTGATTACTATAAATATTACTACTCATGCTTTCTATTTGTAAGCATTTATCTTGTATATATTTTTCACCTTTAATTTTGAAAGTGTTGTTGTCATCTGTTTTATTTCTTTTAAAAAGTATACATCTAAGATTTTAGTTTGCTATTTGATACTGATTTAAATCTTATTTTTTAAAGATTTTTTACCTAGTTATAATTATTTAATGAATTATATATATGGGTTTATTATGTTATTTTCCATTTGATGTATAGTGTTTCTTACTTACCAATTTTTTTTTCTTATTTTTGATAGATTGACTTTTTTATCTTAATATAATTCTCATTTTTATTTAATTGTGTGAATAGCCTGAACATTATTCAGTTCAGTTCAGTTCAGTTGCTCAGTCGTGTCCGACTCTTTGCAACCCCATGAGTCACAGCGTGCCAGGCCTCCCTGTCCATAACCAACTCCCGGAGTTCACTAAGACTCACGTCCATCAAGTCCATGATGCCATCCAGCAATCTCATCCTCGGTCGTCCCCTTCTCCTCCTGCCCCCAATCCCTCCCAGCACCAGAGTCTTTTCCAATGAGTGAACTCTTCGCATGAGGTGGCCAAAGTACTGGAGTTTCAGCTTTAGCATCATTCCCTCCAAAGAAATCCCAGGGCTGATCTCCTTCAGAATGGACTGGTTGGATCTCCTTGGAGTCCAAGGGACTCTCAAGAGTCCTCTCCAACACCACAGTTCAAAAGCATCAATTTTTCGGCACTTAGCCTTCTTCACAGTCCAACTCTCACATCCATACATGACCACAGGAAAAGCCATAGCCTTGACTAGACGAACCTTAGTCGGCAAAGTAATGTCTCTGCTTTTGAATATAATGTCTAGGTTGGTCATAACTTTTCTTCCAAGGAGTAAGTGTCTTTTAATTTCATGGATGCAATCACCATCTGCAGTGATTTTGGAGCCCCAAAATATAAAGTCTGACACTGTTTCCACTGTTTCCCCATCTATTTCCCATGAAGTGATGGGACCGGATGCCATGATCTTTGTTTTCTTGAACGTTGATCTTTAAGCCAAGTTTTTCACTCTCCTCTTTCACTTTCATCAAGAGGCTTTTTAGTTCCTCTTCACTTTCTGCCATTAGGGTGGTGTCATCTGCATATCTGAGGTTATTGATATTTCTCCCGGCAATCTTGATTCCAGCTTGTGCTTCTTCCAGTCCAGCGTTTCTCATGATGTACTCTGCATATAAGTTAAATAAGCAGGGTGACAATATACAGCCTTGATGTACTCCTTTTCCTATTTGGAACCAGTCTGTTGTTCCATCTCCAGTTCTAACTGCTGCATTCTGACCTGCATATAGGTTTCTCAAGAGGCAGGTCAGGTGGTCTGGTTTCCCATCTCTTTCAGAATTTTCCGCAGTTTATTGTGATCCACACAGTCAAAGGATTTGGCAGTCATTAAAGCAGAAAGAGATGTTTTTCTGGAACTCTCTTGCTTTTTCCAAGATCTGGCAGATGTTGGCAATTTGATCTCTGGTTCCTCTGCCTTTTCTAAAAGCAGCTTGAACATCACGAAGTTCACGGTTCACATATTGCTGAAGTTTGGCTTGGAGAATTTTGGACATTACTTTACTAGCATGTGAGATGAGTGCAATTGTGCAGTAGTTTGGGCATTCTTTGGCATTGCCTTTCTTTGGGATTGGAATGAAAACTGACCTTTTCCAGTCCTGTGGCCACTGCTGAGTTTTCCAAATTTGCTGTCATATTGAGTTCAGCACTTTCACAGCATCATCTTTCAGGATTTGAAACAGCTCAACTGGAATTCCATCACCTCCACTAGCTTTGTTCATAGCAATGCTTTCTAAGGCCCACTTGACTTCACATTCCAGGAGGTCTGGCTCTAGATTAGTGATCACACCATAATGATTATCTGGGTCATGAAGATCTTTTTGTACAGTTCTTCTGTGTATTCTTGCCACCTCTTCTTAATATCTTCTGCTTCTGTTAGGTCCATACCATTTCTGTCCTTTATCGAGCCCATCTTTGCATGAAATGTTCCCTTGGTATCTCTAATTTTCTTGAAGAGATCTCTAGTCTTTCCCATTCTGTTCTTTTCCTCTATTTCTTTGCATTCACTGAGGAAGGCTTTGTTATCTCTTCTTGCTCTTCTCTGGAACTCTGCATTCAGATGCTTATATTTTTCCTTTTCTCCTTTACTTTTCACCTCTCTTCTTTTCACAGCTCTTTGTAAGGCCTCCCCAGACAGCCATTTTGCTTTTTTGCATTTCTTTTCCATGGAGATGGTCTTGATCCCTGTCTCCTGTACAATATCATGAACCTCATTGCATAGTTCATCAGGCACTCTATCTATCAGATCTAGTCCCTTAAATCTATTTCTCACTTCCACTGTATAATCATAAGGGATTTGATTTAGGTCATACCTGAATGGTCTAGTGGTTTTCCCTACTTTCTTCAATTTCAGTCTGAATTTGGTAATAAGGAGTTCATGATCTGAGTCACAGTCAGGCCCTGGTCTTGTTTTTGTTGACTGTATAGAGCTTCTCCATCTTTGGCTGCACATTATTTAGTCAATCTGCTTTTGGTGTTGACCATCTGGTGATGTCCATGTGTAGTCTTCTTTTGTGTTGTTGGAAGAGAGTGTTTGCTATGACGAGTGCATTTTCTTGGCATAACTCTATTAGTCTTTGTCCTGCTTCATTCTGTATTCCAAGGCCAAATTTTCCTGTTACTCCAGGTGTTTCTTGACTTCCTACTTTTGCATTCCAGTCCCCTGTAATGAAAAGGACATCTTTTTGGGTGTTAGTTCTAAAAGGTCTTATAGATCTTCATAGAACCGTTCAACTTCAGCTTCTTCAGTGTTACTGGTTGGGGCATAGACTTGGATTACTGTGATACTGAATGGTTTGCCTTGGAGACAAACAGAGATCATTCTGTCATTTTTGAGATTGCATCCAGGTACTGCATTTTGGACTCTTTTGTTGCCCATGTTGGCTAGTCCATTTCTTCTGAGGGATTCCTGCCTGCAGTAGTATATATAACGGTCATCTGAGTTAAATTCACCCTTTCCAGTCCATTTTAGTTCTTTGATTCCTAGAATGTCGACGTTCACTCTTGCCATCTCTTGTTTGACCACTTCCAATTTGCCTTGATTCATGGACCTGACATTCCAGGTTCCTATGCAATATTGCTCTTTACAGCCTTGGACCATGCTTCTATTACCAGTCACATCCACAGCTGGGTATTGTGTTTGCTTTGGCTTCATCCCTTCATTCTTTCTGGAGTTATTTCTCCACTGATCTCCAGGAGCTTGTTGGGCACCTACTGACCTGGGGAGTCCTTCTTTCAGTATCCTATCATTTTGCCTCTTCATACTGTTCATGGGGTTCTCAAGGTAAGAATACTGAAGTGATTTGCCATTCCCTTCTCCAGTGGACCACATTCTGTCAGACCTCTCCACCATGACCCACCAGTCTTGGATTGCCCCATGGACATGTCTTGGTTTCATTGAGTTAGACAAGGCTGTGGTCCTAGTGTGATTAGATTGACTAGTTTTCTGTGAGTATGGTTTCAGTGTGTGTGCTCTCTGATGCCCTCTTGCAACACCTACCATCTTACTTAGGTTTCTCTTACCTTGGGCATGTGCTATCTCTTCCCGGCTGCTCCAGCAAAGCACATGAGCTGCTTCTTACCTTGGATGAGGGGTATCTCCTTACCGCTGCCCTTCCTGACCTTCAACATGGGATAGCTCCTCTAGGAACATTATTACTAGTTATATAAAGTTTGCACTTACACACTTCACAAAAATTTATGTTCATGTCAGTTATACCAATTCAAATAAAAGTGATCAATATCTATAATACACTTCACAATAGGACAAGATTTTAGGATATTTTAACTTTTGCTCTTCCCCTCACCTTTCCCATCACCATCACCCAAATATGTAATTACATCTCTTTTACTTATAAATAATGATATTTGTCAAGATAAAGTGAAAATGCCACAACTTAAATATGCTTCTTTTTACTGTATAAAAAGAAGAAATACGCTTCTTTTTACTGTATACAATATTTGTAAGAACATGTTTTATATTGAAATTTGATTGTTAGCAACATCACATAAGATGTTACATTTTTTTTACCATGATGACAAGAACCATAATTGTGTGTCGTCATCAAAAGACAGATTAATTAGTTGTAATGGGTGATAATTTAATTTTGCTAATTAAATTTTATCCCCAGTAGGGAATGGAGATTAATGAATCTTTGGCACCTCTCATTGACAAATTGTGGATTTTGACAGAGTAACAATACTGTGAATATTAACAACTGCTTTTTCAGTTCTGTTCAGTCCCTCAGTCGTGTCTGACTCTTTGTGACCCCATGAGTCGCAGCATGCCAGGCCTCCCTGTCCATCACCGTCTCCTGGAGTTCATGCAGACTCACGTCCATCGAGTCCATGATGCCATCCTGCCATCTCATCCTCTGTCGTCCCCATCTCCTCCTGCCCCCAATCCCCCCCAGCATCATTTTCCAATGAATCAACTCTTCGCATGAGGTGGCCAAAGTACTGGAGTTTCAGCTTTAGCATCATTCCTTCCAAAGAAATCCCAGGGTTGATCTCCTTCAGAATGGACTGGCTGGATCCCCTTGCAGTCCAAGGGACTCTCAAGAGTCTTCTCCAATACCACAGTTCAAAAGCATCAATTCTTTGGTGTTCAGCCTTCTGCACTGTCAGTAGACATGTATAGAATTAAACAGTATATTTATAGTTCATTATTTAATTAATTTTTTGATTTTAGATAAATCCTTTATACAGTATAGGCCTCCCTGTTTTCTCAGGCAGTAAAGAATCTGCTTCCCGATCCACGTTGTTATATAGCAGAAACTAACATAACATTGTAAAGCAATTATATTACAGTAAAAAAAAGTCAGATTCATGAAAAGTATTTACAGTCAGTCAGAGTTTGTTGAGAAAACCATTAGCAAACATTTTCTCTTGCTCACAGCCAAACTACACAGCAGTGGTGTACCAAGATGTGTGTATGTGTGGGTCAGGGTAGGAGTCGGGTGGACCACACACCTGTGGGAGCAGTCAGCCCTGTATTCAGACTATAAGGAAGAATATTTTCTAATAAAAACATAAAAACAATAATAAAACTGACCAAAGCCAGCAATTCTGAACATCAATGAAACACTCCTTCCTTTTGGGGAGAACTGGTCTCTCTCCCTTCCCCTCCCCCTACTCCCATTGACTACATCAGGGCTATAAAGCTTCTTTCCAGAAAAGAAACACAAATTGAAATTCAAACAATGACTTTAAAATTACCCTATCAGTGTAGTTCGTGATAAATTGAGTTAAATTTACATGGTGAAGAGAAAAACATTAAATTTAAGCATTTATTTAACTGTAGTTCTTATTTAGACATGTACACATATCTTTCTTAACTAAAATTGTGCACAGTGTTAGTACCTCTAAATCTTACAGTAAATATCACAATTGTCACTAATATATTTGCAAAAGGGGATGTCCAGTATGAAGTACTTAAGTAAGAAATTACTTGACATCACCTAAATGTTCATCAGTTGAGATTAGTAGATCATGACATACCTGTAATAAGAATACTCTCCACTTCATGGGAAATAGATGGGGAAACAGTGGAAACAGTGTCAGACTTTATCTTTTTGGGCTCCAAAATCACTGCAGATGGTGACTGCAGCTATGAAATTAAAAGACGCTTACTCCTTGGAAGAAAAGTTATGACCAAACTAGATAGCATATTCAAAAGCAGAGACATTATTTTGCCAACAAAGGTCCATTTAGTCAAGGCTATGGTTTTTCCAGTGGTCATGTATGGATGTGAGAGTTGGACTGTGAAGAAAGCTGAGCACCAAAGCATTGATGCTTTTGAACTGTGGTGTTGGAGAAGACTCTTGAGAGTCCCTTGGACTGCAAGGAAATCCAACCAGTCCATTCTGAAGGAGATCAGCCCTGGGATTTCTTTGGAAGGAATGATGCTAAAGCTGAAACTGCAGTACTTTGGCCAACTCATGCGAAGAGTTGACTCATTAGAAAAGACTCTGATGCTGGGAGGGATTGGGGATAGGAGGAGAAGGGGATGACAGAGGATGAGATGGCTGGATGGCACCACTGACTCGATGGATGTGAGTCTGAGTGAACTCTGGGAGATGGTGATGGACAGGGAGGCCTGGCGTGCTGCAATTCACGATTCACGGGGTCGCAAAGAGTCGGACTCAACTGAGCAACTGAACTGAACTGAACTGAACTAGAGATTAGAAAAGAATGAGGAAACTAAAATATCTGACATGAAATTAACTCAAAGATATGTTGTCTCAAAATGTAAGAACTTTTCACTATTTAAATACTTCTCTACCCTTTCCTAATATAATATATTCAATACACACATATAAAATAGAAAATTTTAACATAGAAATGTTCAAATGTCTTATCAAAAAGTTACCAACTGTTAACTATGGGAAGTACTGTAATTTGTGGGATTCAAGTAAAATGAAGCTTCTACTTCATTTCTTCTGCCCATACTGTTTTAATATTTTAATGTATTAGTTCTATAATCATAAAATAGAAAATAATTGCATTTTAAAATCACCTCTTCCAATAATATTTATTAAATGTCCATTTTGTTCCACTTTAAATGTATTGGGAAACAGTGTGAAACATAGAATGCTGGGTTGTATTACATATGAAAGCTATTAGTTGCTTGGTATTCAGTAGCAACTATCAGTTTCCTTATATTAGAACTAAGCAATGACCCCTTTCTGAAACTATAATTACTTATAGTCCATACCTACCACATTGTGATATCATTTCCACCAAGTTTATCTCTATGCACTAGAAAGTAAACGCCTTTTGTAACATTCCCTAGTAATTCAGAGATACCAAAGGATCTACAACTAAAATATTGAAAATGTAAGCATTTTTTAAATTTGTGAATTCCCAAGGAATTTTCTCTGACACAGGAACTGGAGATTTTTAATTACCTGGTACTTTTAAAATAAGTGCTACTGATATTCTTTAAAGTAGCCTCAAATTATTTCAAGTAATAATTTTGATTAGTATTTTATTAGAAGAAATAGACTTAAAAAGCAGATTGTAGGGAGACCTATTTTAGTGACTATAATAAATTTTTACTCACATAATAGTAATAATTTTAATCTGTTGCATCTTTGTATGTGTGCATAATTTTCTAATGATTACATTATTAACTTGCTTGGTCTTCATATTCAGCACAGTGTGGTACATGCTGCTTTTATTTCCCTAACAGATGGAAAACCAAGGCTCAGAGAAGTTACCTATTGCTGTTGAGACATCAATAAATAGTCAACCAATCAGTAGCAGAACCAAGTTTTTAACTCAAGGTCTCATTCTAGAATCTGCTGTCTGAATCTTGACATTATGCTGCTCTGTGTGTGGTGGGTGGGGGTGGGGGTGGAGATAAGCACTTATCTTTAATAATTTCTTAACATGAGAAGTCACTTTTAAAGAAATTTCAAGAGCATTATCTATTTTCATGTAGCAAATTAGCATAAACTTAGGAATTCCCTGGTGGCTCAGAGGTTAAAGCGTCTGTTTCCAATGCTGGAGATCGGGGTTCGATCCCTGGGTTGGGAAGATCCCCTGGAGAAGGAAGTGGCAACGCACTTCAGTGTTCTTGCTTGGAGAATCCCATGGATGGAAGAGCCTGGTAGGCTACAGTCCACAGGGTTGCAAAGAGTCAGACACGACTGAGCAACTTCACTTTCTTTTTTTCTTTCTTTCTTTCTTTCTAGGAATTTAAAACAATACCTGTCCATTTTGTCAGTGTTTCTGTGGCTCAGGAGTCCAACCATAGCATCGCTGCTTAGGATCTCACAAGGCAGCAGCCAAGGCATTGGACTAGTAATATTCTTATTTAGAGCCTCAAGTGGGGATAAATTCACTTTCAAGTTGACACAGTTTGTTGTCAGGGTTCATTTCTCTATGGTTAAAGGATGGAAGATCTTGGTTTTTGTTGGCTGTCACCACTCTCAGCTCCTACACATCAATCCCTGTTACTAAGGGCACCTGTACTAACACTTACCAGATACTATGGGGGTTGCTAACATAGCTGTTGACTTAATCCATCCTGCAGGGGGTGGGGGGTGTCAAGACAAAGTTAACTATTAAGACAGTTTTATATAATGTAATGTCATGGGAGTCACATCCCTTCACCTTTGCCATATTGTGTTGTTTAGGATCAAGACACAGATTCTTGTCACATTCAGAGGAAGGGGAATTCACAAATGTGTGACCTTCAGGAATTGGGAATCACAGGAAGGCCTTTACAGTTGTCCATCCCAGGTCTCCTTCTGGACCAGAATCATTCACATCTCTCTCACAAGCAAAATATATTGATGTCTTCCCAAGGTTTCCAAGAGTCTTATCTCATGACAGTATTTGCTCAAAGTCCAAAAATCTCAACATCCAAGTCAGATTGAGGCATGGATGAGCTGCTTCAGGTGTGGTTCTTCTTAGTCAGTGATGGTCAGAAGCTAAGTTGGCTTCCCATCAGCCCTGCCTCCTGGTGTTCATGTGCTTGTGTGATTGCCCCCTTGTGAGTGTCAGCAAAACCAGTAACTTACTTCTAAATAACAAAATGCGGCAAAGGTGATGAAATGTTATTACCAAGATGGCATTACATGATAAAAAACTAACTGGTTAACAGCCTAACTCTGGAGATTTTCTCTCCCTCACTGTGTTTGAAGGAGAGAGGAGACTTTGTTGACAGACCTATGTAACAAGATGCAGAGGGCAGCCAACCAACAGTCAGCTGAAGGCAGCCTTCAAACAATTTTTTTGCAAGTTCCGTATTATGTAAAATTTCTATTGGCTAATAAAGCTTTTCCATGCTAGAACTGGAGCTATTTAGAGAAGCACATGATGAGTTTTTTTGTAAGCAGAGTACTTCAAACACAATGAAAGTTAAAGGAAAGTGAGTCGCTCAGTCGTATCCACCTCTTTGCGACCCCACGGACTATAGAGTCTATGGAATTCTCTAGGCCAGAATACTGGGGATCTTCCCAACCCAGGGATCAAGCCCAGGTCTCCTGCATTGCAGGCGGATTCTTTACCACCTGAGCCACAAGGGATGCCCCAGTGAAACAG
This sequence comes from Ovis aries, assembly GCF_016772045.2. Taxonomy (NCBI): domain Eukaryota; kingdom Metazoa; phylum Chordata; class Mammalia; order Artiodactyla; family Bovidae; genus Ovis; species Ovis aries. The sequence continues at coordinate 148,202,005 of NC_056054.1, read as the reverse complement.
CCTCAAATCAAATGTTTGCATCTGAGTAATACAACTATTGTTGCAACTGCTAGTAACCAGTTTATCCACATATATACTGTTGGGTCACCAAATAAAATTATACAAAATCTAAAGGAAGAACCGTATCTAAAACTACATCTGTTTGTTTCATTAAAGGTAAGAGATTTGGCAATTTCAGTCTTGTTTTCATAAGTCATGTTGGTATTTGCAGAAGGCCAGTGTCATACGATACTGAAGACCATGGAAAGGCCATGAGTCCTCAAGGAAATGAACTTTGCCAACAGGTAGAGTGAACCTGGAGGCTGATTACTCCCTTTATTGCAACTTTATGAAGACCCTAAATAGAGGATGTAACTAAGCTGTGCCTGGATTCCAGACTCATGGGAATGCTGAGAAAATAAAATGTTTATTTTAAACAACAATATTTGCAATGATTTGTTATACAGCAGTAGGTAAGAATATAATATTCACTAGTCTCATTGATTCTCACAACCACCCATTGAGCCAAGAGCTATTGTTACACCTATTTTGTAGTTACAATAACAATGGTAACAGAAAATATTAAGCTCCTCTCCCAAAGTCACCAAGGCAGTTGTGACAAAATGGAGACTTAAACCTTCGTAATCCATCTTCGCTGTTTGCCTTCTTCTCTATGATAATACATCCACAGGCTTTTAAAAAATTTGTATTTAAATTTTAAACAATGAATATCAAAAGATTTAGTCAACATTTTCTATTGGTTGATATCAGTCATAGTTCTGTAAGATTAAGCATATTCTTATCCCCATTTTCTCAGCAGTCAAGAGGAATAATTTTAAAATATTAATTACAAGTTATCCCTGTACTTTCTCCATTAGGTGCCTCTCTGTTAGGCAATGCTGATTATTCACATATAGACTGTTCAGATTTCTTTGGTATATCCCTTTAGCCTCCAGCTACCTGCCATTTTGTCATTTGTCTTCTCCCTTGGAAGCTGTCCAAGTTCATGGAGAGCAGGGGAAACTCGAACTGATCTTAATAGCAGCTCTTGTAAATGCAGCTGTGAGGAAAGAGTGAGCAGCTATTGTCTGACATCTTTATCGTCTATGAATTTCAATTATCCATATGATCCCTGCCTCACATTATGCTGAATAATTGAGAGTTGGGTTCAATGTATCTTAGAGATATTTTTGCAGTCTTGAATATTTAACACTGAGCTAAGATATTCATGTAAAATTTCAAAGCAAACACAGAAAATACTCATTTTCTCTTATTTCATTCCAATTCCTGTGGGACATGCAGGCTGGTACACACATACTGTAGTATTCTAATGATCAAATGCACTTTTAATGTGTTTTCCCATAGCCACTGGAAATTTTGGCTCAAATTTGAGATCATTAAATAGCTGTAATGATATCAACAGAAGCACCATGCTCAACCAAATGAAAACATAATTAGAATTTAAATATTAGTTTTACTTTTTGTTATATAGTTTTTTAAAAAGCTAATAGCATTGTTTTTTGACATTTCTTCTTTTCTGTAAATACATAGAAATGCATATGCAGAGACAAATAAAGTATATTTTTGGTACAGTTTCACAGTGTAACACAGAAGTATTCATTTGTACATATATTATAGGGTATTCTTTAAATCATTGTCTGGGAAATGAAAGAGTTACATGTACATAAAGTGAATCCAAATTTCATTTTGCTCTGCGTAAAAATGGTAAATTTTACAGGGTAAGAGATTGCATTCAGATTGGCTGTTTCTGGAGAGGGTCAGAAATGGGAGCCGTGGACTATGCAGCACTAGGAAAATATGATAATTTTCGTCTCAGTGTAATATGGGTTATTTTAATTTTCATTTTTGTTTTTTTCTATTTTACAAAACTCTTGCAACAAACATATTAATTTCTAAAACAAAAACACCATTTTAAAAGATATATGAAGGTTAAAGTGAATTGCTGGCTTACTAATTCTAATTGCTTACATGTACTAAGAACAGTCAAGTGTTGGTCTTAGTATTAAAGCAGTTTCCATTTTCTCAGCAACTCTTTTAAAGTCATTTCCATTTTCAGTTGAGGAAATGAGGCTTAAAAATAATGTAAACAGCCGGTGTCTATGTTCCCAGAACTGTTAGTTGCCTGTTCTTAGTTACTTTGTATACTTGGTAGAAACTTTAGCTACTTGCTGTTCATTTCATAATATATCAATATTGTATTTTCAGGAAAGAAGTGAATTATTGTCACATGATTTTTGTTTATTAGTGACAAAGAGCTCTGTGGGGTTTTTGATTTATGACAGCTAATTCCATGTGAAAATGTTTTATTTTGGTTAGTAATAATGTCTTCCCCTATAAGGAAAATTGAAGATAAGCAGAGGGTTTTGTAACCTGTATCTCTTTACAGCCGAGTTACAGTAATCCATTAACTGGTATGTAGCCCATAGGATGCAATGGAATCAGGTCCTTGGCCCCTGACGGGGAGCTTACTTACTGAGGGAACATGAATAACTTCAGATATAGGAAATGAGACTGCTGTTTGCAAGAGATTTGGGCTTAGAAATGGTTGGGAAAAAAAAAAATGCCTCAGACCAAAAAAACCTTAAAATGACTGTTATTGTTCACAAATAAAGAACCAAATTTTCTACCTAATGTAATTTTCAAAACAAAGGCATTCATTTCATTCTCTAAACCCACAACCACATTGCCTTCCAAACAGGAAATCAAAGCTAAAGGGAAATTTGATTGGATCTTTAGCCTAAACAAATTGAACTTATATTCGTACTAGCAATATCCATTATTACTCAAGTTGAATTGAGTCTGGATTTATTTAAGCAAGACACCTGACCTTTGTAAGCCAGTTCTAGAACGTTAAATGCTCACATTCTTTAATGTGTTAATTACAACCTAAAATTTTTGCATTCTCTCACACACCCACACATATAAAATATTCATATCTTACCCTCAAGGGAATCCTCCATGAACTATATAAATTATTACTGCATGATTAAAGCAACATTATTACTAATTGTTAAATCTGCCATTTAGTAAAAACATTAAGACATTTAAAGAAGTTGTTACATGACAGGATAAATAAAATGTCCTTGTTTCTGAAAACGATCCCATCATCTTTTTTCTTTATGTAAAATGACTAGCTCTCAGGCAGATTGGAAACAGGACTAGAGGAAGAAATATTCTTTGATGTTGTGAATGCCCACAAGCGTCAGCAGCTGTGAAGACTAGTAATGAAGCATTTGGCCTTCATTTGGCATTGCTTGCTATTGAGAGGATTTTCTTACAAAAGATCAGCTATTTGATGAGTTCCACAGGCTATCGCTTTGACATCCACATATTGGCATCTACATGCTGTTGAAATTGACATTCTACCTTCTGTGTGGCACAGTGCCCGTCTCACAGATGGGCCCAGGTGTTGGCATGACCCAGAGACAATGTTGTTACTACATTCAAGTGTGAGGAACTAGATTTCTCTCCTTGAGTGTCAAGTTACAATTTCTAAAGTCACCTCATCCTCATGAAGGGTTATAGTAGGCATTATTTAAGATTTCATACTGGTTGAAAAACATATTGGGCAATATGGCTACAGAATTACTAGTAACATGTATTCTTATGTCCCTAAAATGTATAGTATAATGGGATATATTGGAATTATCCCAAGATCAGTCATATTTTTAAGAGTTTAAATCTAATCTGAAATTTATTCTGTGTGTTTTAATTTAAAGACATTAGAATGCCCACCTTTCTTGAATTAAATGACATCTAAGAAATAAACACATTGGATGAATTGTTAAATACTGGATAAATCAGTGTTAGAATTCTGTCTAAACTCAGAGGGAAATACTCAAACTAGTTTTCCAAATATAGACTACTACTAGCTGAACTGGTCTTCAAGGATAGGCCAGGAAAACATTATCCTATATCATTTTTCATTGAGTGAAGAGTGCCTCAGATGTGTCCCCAGTAAGGTTAAAAGGTATTAGTGTGTGCACATTTTAAAATAGCTTAGTAAATGAAAGTGAATAATTTGGGCAGAAAATTGGCTTATGGTCTGTACACACTGTGCTTTATTGTGGTTTGCCAGGTTCTCTGAGTGAAAAGACAAGAGCAAATTAAACAGCTTTATGAACTCACAAGGGGAACAGTTGTTCTAGTGGCTTTCATACAAACGTCTAATTAATTCTTGAAGTAACCCAAATTGTTCTTTTGTGATCTGTGAATGAGAATCTAAGAGAAAACCTGTGCAGAAGAAACGTCAGTGAAAGGAGAATAGGGATTTCATGATTAGCTTACAGTTCACAGTTTTGGGGACCAGCATAATTTAGTTATTTTCCTCGTTAATATTACATTAGGAAGCTAATGAAACCTCTGGGTGAATACATTATGAGTAATAAAGGCATTAATTTTATTTTCTGAACATTCAATTATGTTAATTGGCATCTGTTATTGTTTACTATATATATATGAAAATTAACAAATATAGAACACAGAGATATCTTTAAACACTGCCAGTAAAACACATTTCAGTACTTTGTACACTTCTTTTGTACTTTTGATATTATGCCCAACTTAAGAAACTTAATTATTTATAAACTATATTTCCATTTAAGTTCAACTTCTTTTTTCAATTCTAAGTATGTTTTTATTGTTTTAATATTAACTGTAATTTTCTATTAGACATAAATACCATTGTTTTATGGGCCAACTCAATATAAAATGAATAGTATACATGTAAACTATTTCCAAGCATGAACTGTGTAAATTTTTCAAACCCTGGATGAGGTCAGGCTTTTATAAATTATCCCATTTCCATATGTTCAAAGGAAGAATTCAGAAAAAAAAATAGACTCCCATATAAATTTTGTTAGAGATTCATGTTTGTTTCAGGAAGTCTCTATGATAATTTTTAGTCTCACAACTAGAGTTCCTCTATTTTATGAAGGAGATTTCTATTTAAAGGAGTATTTATTTAAAGGAGTGAGTATTTTCCATGGCTCCCTTATTATAATATTCCATTATTCAAATATATTGGGCCTAAACTTAAAAAAAAATAATTTATGCAATTAATTGCTTATCACCAAGTTACTATGAGTTACAGGTGCTAAGTCTTAAACACTGTACTTGTTTAGGTATCTAATTTCTATATGCTGTGCTTAGTTGCTCAGACATGTCCGACTCTTTGTGAGCCCATGGACTGTAGCCCGCCAGGCTCCTCTGTCCATGGAGATTCTCCAGGCAAAAATACTGGCGTGGGTTGCCATTTCCTCCTCCAGTGGAATCTTCCCAACCCAGGGACTGAACCCAGGTCTCCCGCATTGCAGGCAGATTCTTTACTGACTGAACCACCAGGGAAGTCCTGATTTCTTTACCTGTCAATTTATTGACTATTTTAATTCCATATACCTGCCTCATTGTTAACTAGAAGTCACCTCCCCACCATAGCATATGTAGGTATGATATAAAATGAAGCATAGAAATCTAATTAAATAATCTGAATGAGTGAGTTGGTTGTCAAAAACTAAACTAGTTTATTGAAGCAGTTTTATTAGGTTGTGTGTGTGTGTGTGTTGTGTTCCTTGTATATCATAGAATCAATACAGTTGGAAATATTTCAATAAATTGCTGCCCAAATCCACACTAGGAATTTGAGTCCTAAATCATTTTTAACATTGTATATAGCCTTTTAATCTATTGTTTATATTTATCTGACAGGGCTAAGTGTCCTTATGTGGCTTTCTGTCCTCCTGATTCTATCCAGACCATTTCAGTTTGAATGGTGTAGCCTATATGTGCCCTGTGCTTCTTAAATTTTCATTGAAAAATGTCACTGTTCACCTAAAAGGTCAGCTTATTAAATGACTGTGTGCCAAACATAATTTTTGCTTTTTTAAAAAAGCGGGGACCAGATCACTTGGCTAGCTTAGCAGTCTGATGGTTTCTCCAGTGGGGCTATAGTGCCATCCATGATCAGCGCTTTAGAGGTACATGCTAGAGTTGATAGACTATTTGGGACATAACCACGAATCGTCAGTTAACTGTTACACTTGTTTGAATTACAATTTGAAATACTATTTTCTTGTATGGATAGAATTTTTGCTTAAGAATCTACTGCCCATTCTCAAATGGAAGACTATTAACTATGGTTCTCTTTATTTTACTATATTTCTGGAAGGTTTAAATCTACTTTATACACTTGTGTGAAGTGTAAAAGTCACACATTTGTAAGAATTTCCTAAATCAGCTGAGTGTGAATTACAACTTGATTTGGGAGAATGGCATTGAAACATGTATAATATCATATAAGAAACGAATCACCAGTCCAGGTTCGATGCACGATACAGGATGCTCGGGGCTGGTGCACCGGGATGACCCAGAGGGATGGTACGGGGAGGGAGGTGGGAGGGGGATTCAGGATGGGGAACACGTGTACACCCATGGTGGATTCATGTTGATGTATGGCAAAACCAATACAATATTGTAAAGTAAAAAAATAAAATAAAACAAAACTACAGTAAAAAAAAAAAATAAGTAAGCTGCGTTTACCAGGTGGAACCCACCTGCTAGTGCAGGAGACATAAGAGCCATGCTTTTGATAATTGGGTCGGGAAGATTTCTTGGAGGAGAAAATGGCAACCCGCTTCAGTATTCTTGCCTGGAGAATCCCATGGACAGAGTAGCCAGGTGGGCTATGGTACCTGGAGCTGCAAAGAGTTGGGCAAGACTCAAGCAACTGACCTAATAAATAAACCATATTTTATGAAAATATCCTAAATCTTTTAATATATCATCTTTATTCATAAGAATGTGGATTGTCATCCTACCTGATGAAGCAATCTTTTGTAAGACTTTTTACTAGAAATTCTGCCCACAATTTGGTTACTTTTTCAGTGTGTTATTGCTAAAAAAAAAGTTGGTTGTATCTCCTAGAATATAAAGCTATATACGAAAATTTACTCTTTGAGCACTTTGTATTTTGAGAGAATTTCTAGTTTAAATCTCACACAGTAGTAGAGATTTAAAATGTACAAAATGGATACTCAGGTGGACAAAACTATAAAATAAACATTTATTTACTCTAATCCAAGCACTATTTTGTTAAAACTTGAAAAAGTCTGTTTTGGTTAAATTTAGGAAAAGTCATTCTTTCCTTCAAGAGTGTTGCCAGTTTCTCACTAGTTTGGTGTCTTTAGATCACCCAGGAATTTATTTTCTCCCTCTTCTCTTTTTCTTCTACTAGGTGTGATAGGAATTAGAGCCTCCTATTATAATACTATAATTGTACAAAAGGTGTCTATTCCCCCATCATGGAATTTGTGCACTTGTCAGTATCTACAGCATTCTGTTTGAAGCTGCAAAGCCCATGTCTGATTCATGCCACCCAAGATATATAATGCAAAGTCTCTTTTTGGTCCTAAAATGAAAGTATCTAGGCTACCAAGTGACTCTGTTACACTTATATATGTATATATATAATATATATGTATATTACAAATTTATACATATACAAAATTCAGTTTACTACTTTGTTTTGCTTATTTGTGTGTTTTCCAATTGAGGTGTGATTTTGTTCTTTCCCTTGGATGAATGAATGTCCTTTGATGTAAGGAATGCCACTAATTAATTAAAAGAAAATAAAGTCTTAGTATAGTCAAATTTATTATATTTTGAAAAAATATATTTTATAAGTAGTTTGGAATCTTTTAATATTTTATTTCCCTGGCTATTTCTATCTTTACAGAGATTTCATTCCAATCTAGTCAACAACCTTAATATTAATTCAAAGAACTATTGAGTTAAACAAAAAAAAAAAAAACCAACATCCTTTAAAAGGATGATTTTCAGTTAAGGACAAGTATCCTTTTTCATTGACAGGGGCATGCCTCCCAAATGTCAGAATCCACTTTGATCTCAGCATATAATCTCAAGCAGTATCCTACATATAGAAAGTCAATTAAAATTTACTTCATACTAAAACTTAAAGTAGAAAAATTATTTGCATTAGCTTTGCAAATAGTCTATATTTAAGATTTTTATCTTGACTTATGCATTTAAAAGAAAAGTTTATTAATATTACCTGCTTGGTCACAATCCAGTATGTCCTATTATCATCACTCATTTTGCCATCAATCAAAACAACTAGCTGTATTCATTCTGAAGGTTTTGTAGAAATAACTCTTGATCATAACTAAAAGCAACCAGAGCTGAAAGGCAATATGCCACAATTACTAATGTAAAACATTTTTTCCTTATTTTATGGGAAGTATGTGCTCTTTCCAGTTGCCAGATAAGAACTTCATGAAAGAATATAACTTTAAAAATAAAAATAAGTGATTTAAGGAAATTGGAAATTTTGCTCAAAAGTTCATTTACATAAGGATTAAAATACAAATGAAACTAATAGACTAAGTTTCAAAACATGACATAATGGCAGTGGTTGCTTCATTATGACCTCATTGATAAAAATCTCTAATATTTTTATATACCCAGTGATCTTGATTATATCAAATAGCCTCTGAACCAAATAAGGCCTACATAAATAAAACATGTAGTTATCTTTTTTTTTTCACTGAAAGTATTCAAAACTAAAAAGGTGTCATGTCTTTCAAATGTTCTTTTGATCAGTCTCTAAGTCCTGTCTGATTCTTTGCTACCCTATGGACTGCAGCACACCAGGTTCCCCTGTTCTTCATTATCTCATGGAGTTTGCTCAAATTCATGTCCATTAAATCAGAGGTGCTATCTTACAGTCACATCCTCTGCCATCCCCTTCACCTTTTGCTTTCAATCTTTCTGAGGATCAGGATCTTTTCCAATGAGTGGACTCTTCATATCAGGTGGCCAAAATACTAAGGCTTCAGCATCAGTCCTTCCAAAGAACTTTCAAGGTTGATTTCCTTTAGGATTGACCAATTTGATTTCCTCACTGTCCAAGAGACTGTCAGTTGTCTTTTCCAGCATCACAATTTGAAAGCATCAATTCTTTGGCACTCAGCCTTCTTTGTGGTTTCTCTCTCACATCCTTACATGGCTACTGGAAAAACCAGAGCTTTGACTATACAGACATTTGCTGGGAAAGTAATATCTCTGCTTTTTTTTAATATGCAATTTAGATTTGTCATAACTTTTCTTCCAATGAGCATGTATGTTTTAATTTCATGGCTGTAGTCACTGTCCGCAGTGATTTTGAAGCCCAAGAAAATAAAATCAGTTGGTGTTTCCAATTTTCCTCTTCTTTGCGCCATGAAGTGATGGGACCAGATGCCATGACCTTAGTTTTTTTGAATGTTGAGTTTCAAGCCAGGTTTTTCACTCTCCTCTTTTACCTTCATCAAGACGCTGTTAATTTCTCTTCAATTTCTGCCATTAGACTGGTATCATCTGCATATCTGAGGTTGTTGATATTTCTCCTGGTAATCTTTTTTCCAGCATGTAATTTATCAAGCCCAGTGTTTCACATGGTGTACTCTGCATAGAAATTCAATAAGTATTGGAGTTTCAGTTTTAGTATCAGTCCTTCCAGTGAATATTCAGGACTGATTTCTATAAAATGTATGCTGAAAAGTTAGTCCTATAATATAGTATTGTAGTCATACTTTAGTACATAGCCAGGATATTTTCCAAAATTATCTTCAAACTATATCTTAATGAATGGAAACATAAATGAAGAGTAAATTATTCTAATAATTCATCATTTCTCATTGGGCAACTCAATTCAATAAGTTATTTAAGAAAGTGACAATAATTATATTATATATGCAAAATGTAATGAAGATATTTATTTAATGTATTATGTTTCTTCATTTCTTATATGACACAACATAGAAAGCATCTATTATTCTCCATTCAGGGATAGATATACAATCTATCAGTCAAGCATGCTTATCATTATGGCACCTTTAATCTTCAGAAATCCTGCCTACAGTCAAGAATATATTGAATGTTTATTATTATTTTTTGTTTCCACAGAAAATTTCAGTAGAAAGTTAAAGAAATCAAAAGCAAAGGAGACAAAAGGGAGCATTGCAGCACAGAGCTTCAGTATAACACTTACACACCAAGAACGTACAAGAACAGTTTTGTTCAGGTATTGGAACCACAAGGTGTATACTCTGAGGGACCTAGGGGAAAAATAGCTTCAAATGGTGGAGAAGAAATCGTGACTTGTTATGAAAAAAAAAAAAAAAAACCACCATTAAACCCAATCCTGGAAGATTTATTAGCTGAATTAAGATACGAAAGGATATGCCTGTCATTAAATGAGGAGGAGAAGAAATGGACCAAGGCAGGCTTCCTAGAGGAACCAGCAAAGAGAAACTGGGCTCCTCAAAGACATAGGTAGAAGAAGACAACAAAACTATCTTTTTCAGAGGGCTCTGGTCAGGGGGACCATAATGAGTGCTCTAAAGAGTCCCATAAAAGTCAGCTTCTCTCTAGGTTTTTCAGTTCTCAGCATAAAACATTTTTTGAACGACCAGTTAAATTTCATCTCAGAGAGTTTTGTCTGTACTTACACATCATTAATCCTGAATATCTAGGAATGTGAGTGGTACACATAAGGCATGTAACTGTCTATTAAATGCATGAAGGAATGGAATGGATAAGAACTCTTGACAAAGAAACTTACCTGATACATTTAGGAACCTGAGAAATCAGTAGCATGTATACAGTAAATATTATACACAGCTAAAGCAGTGGTGATAGCAGAGTAAGGGTCTGCATATATATAACTGACACTATGTAGCAAGTATTAGAGAAGTAATTATTAGTAATATTAGCAAGTATTAGCCTGGTGGGCTGCAGTCCATGGGGTCCCTAGGAGCGACTTTACTTTCACTTTTCACTTTCATGCATTGGAGAAGGAAATGGCAACCCACTCCAGTATTCTTGACTGGAGAATCCCAGGGACAGGAGAGGCTGATGGGCTGCCGTCTATGGGGATGCACAGAGTCAGACATGACTGAAGTGACTTAGCAGCAGCAGCAGCAGCAGTGAGTATTAATTATCTGCTAATTGCAAGACATCATGCTTATTGATATAAACAGCTGAGCTTACAATTTAATTTAGAAGCTAGAAGGCATTGGAATTAAAAACAAAACTACTAAGATAGTTTTGCCCCTGTCATTGCCCCTAGGAATTTCCAGACTAATAGAGGAAAGGGATATATAAATAAAATAATTCTAACTCATTTTGATACTAGAGGCACATAGAGCAAACATGCAACATGGTAAGTATTTAAAAGTTCATTGTGAGAATCAATAAAAACTTTTCCTGTATAGATATAGAAAAGTAGTTCAAACATATATCTAAATGTTTAGCTTGAACTGTTGGTGGATACTAAAACAAAGGGAGAGAGCAAGTTTGTTGTGAAGATGATGAGTTGGAATCTATCTTTGGATATTTGAAGCTGATGGTATAACACAAGTGACATAGATTGAGAAAAGTAGGCTACAAGAACAAGATTCTGGAAAACAAATACAATTAAGGGGTCAATGCAGAAATAAATAGGAAGAAAATCAAAGAATAGATGTTTTCTAGAACTGAACAGTCAATGATGCCATCATCTATAAAATGCTACAACTAAGTAGACTATGGCAAACCCTCTAGAAACAAAGGCAACTGCTATGAAGGCATAACTAGGAAACATTGTGGGTTAAGAAGACTCAGCAAGCAGGTAGTATAGTTGGTAATGGGCAGATGACAAATTAAACTAAAAGCAATAATAGAAACAAAATGAGAAAATTAGGAGTTATAGAATGTTTTTTAAATTTTTAGATGGGAGATCTGAGGCACCATGGTGTGTGTATATATCAATAAAGATTTGCAAGCACTGCCTTCTGACAAGAATATAATCCAATAAATAACATTTTTTCCATTACGTCACAACATTTTTCACTGAAAATATTTTTGTAATAATTTTATTAATGGGATAATGGTATAGTTTTTTCAAATGAGTAGCATAACAATTATGGAGTTATTAACAGTTATGTTATTAGCAATTAGTGTAACAATTGCGGAGTATGTAACAATTATGAGTATGCTACAGAGTAAACAGAATTGTAGAAAATGAGGAATTCAGGAATCAATATAAAACAGTACTATGTTCACATTAATGAAAATTATTTTATAAAGAAGATCTCTGTATTTATTTGTTTGTACTTAAAATAATAGTTTCTAGGCTCTAATATCACATTTCATTTATTTGTTTCTAGTAGTGAATGATGAAAGTGAAAGTGGCTCTGTCATGTCTGACTCTTTGCACCCGCGTGGACTATACAGTCCATGGAATTATCCAGGCCAAAATACTGGAGTGGGTAGCCAATCCCTTCTCCAGGGGATCTTCCCAACCCAGCAATTGAACCGAGGTCTCCTGAATTGCAGGTGGATTCTTTACCAGCTGAGCTGCCAGGGAATCCCCAGTCAGTGATTAGTACCACCTTATGCCGTGATGATTTTATATAGTAATTCCTTTGGTTCATCTTGCAGTTTGCTAAATGCAATGTTATTTTTTTAGACTCACAACTCCCTTTCAGATTTTCCCACAGGACTCTAAATGACAGTCTTTTAAAGACACTCATTTCTTCCACAGCCATGTGACAGCTCCAAGGCACAGCTTTGTATCTCTATTCCTATTCCTTGCCATTGTTCAAGTGACCTTACTAGCTGAGCAAATGATGATGGCATTGAGGCCCAGTGGGAATCTAAGAGGCTGAGAGGAAAGGCCAGGCAAGAAATATCAAATGATGATGTTTATGAAGTCTCTTTCAAATGGCAAGTTTTTGATCCTATAATTCTTCTTATACCTGGATAAAGCCTCCTGAGTATTGGCAGAAGCAGTTTCCTTTACAAGGTAGAAATTCCATTGAGCACTAATTAAAATGACTGAAGCTTCCTCTTCTCTCTCCTTTTGAGATTTTTTTCAAAACATTAGTTTGATCATCAAGAAGGAAAGTTTAATGATATGAAAGTAAAATACTTCATTAGCAGGTATTGATTAAAACGGTCAAATTACCTATAGCAGAGAAACATTTATAAGAGACTGAAAACATTTTGGAGGTTGCAATTTGGCAACAAAAGTGTAGATCTTGAATCTGAAGAATAATCTCAAGTTCATCTTCCTGCTTCCTTTGATCGTTTTTCAATGTGAAGTTAAATCTTTCAAAGCTGCTAATTCTCATTCAAAGTGCAAAGGAGTTCCAGAGAATTTAAATCACATCTGTAAGTGTGTGTAATAGCATCCATGGTTGTTTCACAGTAATTTAGAAGGCTACTTTCAGGATGAATGACTCATTCTAAGTATTATCATAGAAAACCTGTTAAAAAAAAAAAAAAGGACTGCTCTTTGCATTTTAAACTTCAGAGGCACTGCTGAGATTTTAAATGTTTTAATGGAAGAGGATTATTATGGTTAGGCATTGAAGGAGACAAAAAGAAAAAATATAAACAAGGTGCCATGAAAAATGCAGTGAAAATCATTTCACATTGTGTCTGTACTGGGTGGGATATTCGCTACATTCCCTGCTGTTAACCAGCTGACAGCATCCAAGTTATTTTCAAAGACATGTAATTTCAACATGTAAAATGTGATATAGAAGACACATGGCTTCAGAGCAAGGAATTTTCTTGCAGGCAAAATGGTGTCTATGGCAATTTTTCTGCACTGTTATATATCTACATGGACCTCTGTTTCCATAAAAAAGTAAAATATGAAAAGAAAGGGAGGGAGGAATAAGCAATAAAGAAAGACTGGTTGTTGAAGGGAAAGAGAAAAATACAATGAAATCTGAGAAGGAAAGTAATAGGAAAGAGCCAGGGGGATGGGGAAGAGAAAGAAAAGAGATAAGGATAAATATTAACAAAAGGAGTGACTGTTACTTGACTGGGCAGAACTCTTGCTTTGTAATTCAGAAAACACTTTAATAAGACTAAAATAACCTGTTATATGGTAGTCATGCAGTATTGCAAGCTGTTTCCGTGGGAAGTGGACTCTGAGTCAGAATATGGTATGCAGGAGTCTTAATAAGGTGTACTTTTCAGATAAACTCTTGTGGAATCTGAGGTAAAAGAGGAGCAAGTAGCCAAGAAGAACTTTAAAACTTTTGCAGCCCGCGGTCATTTGTTTTGGGCCATGACGGTGAAGTACATCACCTTGGGTGAAGTGGATCTCTGAAGTTAGGTAATTCCTGAAGGGGTTGACCACACTAGTAAAGTAATGCTCAAAATTCTCCAAGCCAGGCTTCAGCAATACGTGAACCATGAACTTCCAGATGTTCAAGATGGTTTTAGAAAAGGCAGAGGAACCAGAGATCAAATTGCCAACATTTGCTGGATCATGGGAAAAGCAAGAGAGTTCCCAAAAAACATCTATTTCTGCTTTATTGACAATGCCAAAGCCTTTGACTGTGTGGATCACAATAAACTGTGGAAAATTCTGAGAGAGATGAGCATACCAGACCACCTGACCTGCCTCTTGAGAAACCTGTATGCCGGTCAGGAAGCAACAGTTAGAACTGGAGATGGAACAACAGACTGGTTCCAAATAGGAAAAGGAGGACGTCAAGGCTGTACTTTGTCACCTGTATACAGCCTTCGTCAGGCTGTATGTTGTCACCCTGCTTTTTTGACTTATATGCAGAGTACATCATGAGAATCACTGGGCTGGAGGAAGCACAAGCTGGAATCAAGATTGCCAGGGGAAATAACAATAACCTCAGATATGCAGATGACACCACCCTTATGGCAGAAAGTGAAGAGGAACTAAAGCCTCTTGATGAAAGTGAAAGAGGAGAGTGAAAATGTTGGCTTAAAGCTCAACATTCAGAAAACGAAGATCATAGTATCTGGTCCCATCACTTCATGGGAAATAGATGGGGAAACAGTGTCAGACTTTATTTTTGGGGGCTCCAAAATTACTGCAGATGGTGATTGCAGCCATGAAATTAAAAGATGCTTACTCCTTGAAAGGAAAGTTATCACCAAACTAGATAGCATATTAATAAGCAGAGATATTACTTTGTCAACAAAGGTCCATCTAGTCAAGGCTATGATTTTTCTGCTGGTCATCATGAATGTGAGAGTTGGACTATAAAGAAAGCTGAGCATCAAAGAATTGATGCTTTTGAACTATGATCTTGGAGAAGACTCTTGAGAATCCCTTGGACTGCAAGGAGATCCAACCAGTCCATCCTAAAGGAGATCAGTCCTGGGTATTCATTGGAAGTACTGATGTTGAAGCTGAAACTCCAATACTTTGGCCACCTGATGTGAAGAGCTGACTCATTTGAAAAGGCCCTGATGCTGGAAAAGATTGAGGGTAGGAGGAGAAGGGGACAACAGAGGACGAGATGGTTGGATTGTATAACTGACTCAATACACGTGGGTTTGGGTGAACTCTGGGAGTTGGTGATGGACAGGGAGACCTGGCGTGGTGTGCTTCATGGGGTTGCAAAGAGTCGGACATGACTGAGTAACTGAACTGACCGACTGAAACTCTAACCATGTTTATGTTTAATTTGAATTTTTAAAATTATTAAATCTAAATCCTAAAAATCTATTTATATTATTATATTTCAATTATTAAAACTCTTTTTTAGTCTAGTTGATTGATAGTTATGTGTCTAGGTCAATGCATATTAAAAAAGGGTTTTAGAGTGATTGTCATAAAATTTGAATACATTTGAAATTTTAATAATGGTCTATAAACATTATTTTTATATATTAATATTTTAAAATGTAAATGTACTTTGACTAATCTGAATGGTTAATATAAACAAGTTCATATAAATAGTTCTTAAAATTTCTGATTGTATTATGATATACACATTTGAAAATAAAAAATTATTGATTCTAAGTAACATTATTAAAAAATAAGGCACCTAAAAACATAATCAATGCACTAATAGCAAGAGAAGTCTGAATGATGCAATCATATATTATATTGGAAAGCAAAAATGTGGAGATAGAAATTAGTAATAATTTCATGTCATAGAAATTAACAGTTTTTAAATTTATTGGAAGCTTAGAAAATTAATTTCATGCTTATATTTTTACAACAACTTTATAATTATAAATATTCCCACTGTTACTATCAAGGAATAAGTAACCATTTCTACTATGACATCAGGGATACTGTAGTGTAGAGAATTATTCTCTCAAACTAAGGTCACTCCATCATTGACATATGGGTACTCCATCAAGTCATCTAGAATTATTATATGAAGTGATCATTTTTCAAGCTGTCAAATTTGATCTAAACATTATCTTTAAGATGTAAGATTTTCTCTTTTCAATCAAAGAAAGTAAATTGTGATGGCTGAACGTGTATATTTTTACTTTGCCTAGCATTTTAAGTAGTTCTTTTTCTTACCTGCAGTTATCTGCCTATACTGTCATTACCATATATCTTTTTCCAGTATTCAGCCACCTGACATTACATGCAATTTCTCCTTCATTGCCTGCCATCATTGATAGATGTTCTTTATAGTTCCCTCAAGTCATAGAGGGTAGATTGACTTACTAATTCCATCAATGGCGAATAAGCTGCCTGGAGCAATATCTCAGTATATAAGCTTCAAATCAGATTTCAAGCAACAACTAATTCTACCAGTATTTGGATCCATTCAAAAGTTAGATATGATTCACTTTTTCATTGAGAATATAAATTAGAAAAATAAGCAAAAGAAAGGAAACCAATAAGTTATATTATCAGGCTAATTTTAAACAGCAATTTTTTTAATATAGAAATCTTATATAAGCAATTACGAACATTCTTAAATAGTTCCATTCTCTGTCCTTCTTGTACCAGTTTTATTCTACCATTTCCCATCTTTCAGTATCAGCCTGTTTATTTCTTTAATAAACTGTAAAGATACAGTACACTATTATTGTATGAATTTGTTTTGCAGTTTTTCTTATTATCCATATAGATTAGAAAGACTAGTTAACTCTCCTAAGCATTCCCTGATATCCTAAAATTTTATAGTTTCTTCACAGTTTTCTACATCTTCAGTTCAGTTCAGTTCAGTCTCTCAGTCATGTCCGACTCTTTGTGACCCCATGAATCGCAGCACACCAGGCCTCCCTGTCCATCACCAACTCCCGGAGTTCACTCAGACTCATGTCCATCGAGTTGAGTTGGTGATCCATCCAGCCATCTCATCCTCTGTCGTCCCCTTCTCCTCCTGCCCCCAATCCCTCCCAGCATCAGGGTCTTTTCCAATGAGTCACCTCTTTGCATGAGGTGGCCAATGGAGTTTCAGCCTCAGCATCATTCCTCCCAATGAACACCCAGGACTGATCTCCTTTAGGATGGACTCGTTGGATTTTACCCACATCTTAGTGGGTAAAAATTCAAAATCATTATTTCAAAAAGCAAATATTTTACCCAGTTTATGTTTGTATTATTTATGAAACTAAAAATCAAGATCCAAATGGCATCATATTCCCTTTCCAGTATTTGGCCATACATGATAAAAACTGATTAAAAAACATCACTGAAGACAATAGAAAATAATATTTTGTGTACATAATATTATGCAGTCATCATGGTAGGAGTTGTTCCTATCCTTATTTTACAAATAAAAAAAACTTTAAAATGTTAACTAATTAATGAACATAGAAGTCAGATTCAATTGGTGATTCTCTTCTTCCACAAAATTCTCAAATTCCTACCCTTTTATGTATTTTCATTTTATTGAAACGTCAAATAATAACCCTAACAGCTTTAAAGGATAGCTGCAGGAGTGGCTGGATCAGGTTTTGAGAATATTCTAGTGGACATATTGCTGGTAAACATAGTTCCGTCACTACCTTTCTTGATTTGGGGTGTTCCCTTAACTGACTTTCCTGCTTTGTGAAATTATAGGTTTTTACCTAAAAAGTCTTTAAGCTCTTAACCAGCTTTGCCATTTTTTAAATTTATTAATTATTGGAAATAAAAACCCTTATTTCACAACCAGAAATATATAGAATCTTTCTGTAGCAGTTAGTTATACTCTTTGATAATCCTGTTTAGGCTTCTGGCCTATCTTGCTTCTATGAAATGCAAGTGCGGAATGTTCTATTGAAGATAATATTCTTCCCTTGGTATCTGTGACATACTGGTTCCAGGACTCCCTCCCCCCAAATCCATAGATGCTCGTGTTCCTTCTCTAAAATGGCATAGTGTTTATATCGTATATAACCTATTCACATTTTCCTGTGTACTTTAAATCATCTCTAAATTATTTCTAATAATTAATACCAGTATAAAGGTTATGTGACTTGTTGCCAATACATGCCAAATTCAGGTTTTGCATTTTGAAACTTTCCAGAATTTTTTATTTCCCAAGTATTTTCACTTCAAAGTTAATTGAATCTGAGGATGCAGAACCTGTGGATATGGAGGACTGACTGTATTCTTGGCTTCAAGTACAGTAAGTCCCCTGCATATGAGAGAGTTCCATTCTGAAAGCCTGTTCATAAGTCCAATTTGTTCATAAGTTCAACAGTTAGCCTTGTTGTTGTTCAGTCACCCAGTCCTATCCAACTCTTTGAGACCCTACAGAATGCAGCACACCAAGCTTCCCTGTCCTTTACCAATTCTGAAGTTTGCCAGAGTTCATGTCCATTGCATCAGTAACACCATCCAGCCATCTCGTCCTCTGAGCCCTCTTCTCCTTTTGCCTTCAATCTTTCCCAGCATCAGGGACTTTTCCAATGAGTTGGTGATTTGCATCCAATGACCAAAATACTGGAGTTTCAGCATCAGTCCTTTAAATGAGTATTCAGGGTCGATATCCCCTAAGATTAACTGGTTTGATCTCCTTGCTGTCCAGGGTACTTTCAGGAGTCTTTTCTAGCACCACAGTTTGAAGGCATCAATTCTTTGGCTCTCTGCCTTCTTTATGGTCCAGCTCTCACAACTGACTGTGACCACTGGGAAGACAATAGCCTTGACTATACAGACCTTTGTCAGTAGAGTGATGTCTCTGCTTTTCAACATACTATCTAGGTTTGTCATACTTTCCTGCCAAGAAGCAATCATCTTCTGATTTAATGATTGCAGTCACCATCTGCAGTGTCTTTAGAGACCAAGCAGAGGAAATCTGTCACTACTTCTACCTTTTCCCCTTCTATTGCCTAAGAAGTAATGGGTCTAGGTGCCACGATCTTAATTTTTTAAATATTTTATTTTAAGCTGGCTCCTTCACTTTCCTCCTTCCCCTCATCAAGAAGCTCTTTAGTTCCTCTTTATTTTCTGCCAATAGAGTGCTATCATGTGCATATCTGAGGTTGTTGATGTTTCTCCCACCTCTCTTGATTCCAGCTTATAACTTATCCAGCCTGGCATTTTTTATCATGGGCTCAACATATAGGTTAAACAAACAGCAGACAGCTCTGTTGTACTCCTTACTCAATCTTGAACCAATCAGTTGTTCCACACAGAGTTCTAACTGTTGCTTTTTGACTCACATACAGGTCCCTTTTCTTAAGAGCTTTGCACAATTTGTTATGCTCCACCCAGTCTAAGGCTTTAATGTAGTCAATGAAACAGAGGTAAATATTTTTCTGGAATTCCCTAGCTTTCTCTCAGTTCAGTTCATTTCAGTAGCTCAGTTGTGTCTGACTCTTTGTGACCCCATGAATCGCAGCACGCCAGGCCTCTGTCCATCACCAACTCCCGGGGTTCACTCAGACTCATGTCCATCGTGTGGGTGATGCCATCAAGCCATCTCATCCTCTGTCATCCCCTTTTCCTCCTGCCCCCAGTCCCTCCCAGCATCAGAGTCTTTTCCAATGAGTCAACTCTTCCCATGAGGTGGCCAAAGTATTGGAGTTTCAGCTTTAGCATCATTACTTCCAAAGAAATCCCAGGGCTGATCTCCTTCAGAATGGACTGGTTGGATCTCCTTGCAGTCCAAGGGACTCTCAAGAGTCTTCTCCAACACCACAGTTCAAAAGCATCAATTCTTTGGCACTCAGCTTTCTTCACAGTCCAACTCTCACATCCATACATGACCACTGGAAAAACCATAGCCTTGACTAGATGGACCTTTGTTGGCAAAGTAATGTCTCTGCTTTTCAATATGCTATCTAGGTTGGTCATAACTTTTCTTCCAAGGAGTAAGCGTCTTTTAATTTCATGGCTGCAGTCACCATCCGCAGTGATCGTAGCTTTCTCTACAATCCAGCAAATGTTGGCAATTTGATCTCTGGTTGTTCTGCCTTTTGTAAACCTGCCTTGAACATCTGGAAGTTCTTGGTTCTCATAATGCTGAAACCCAGCATGCAAGATTTTAAGCATTACCTTACTAGCATGGGAGATGAGTGCCACTGTCCAATGGTTAGAACATTTTTTGGTACTACCCCTTCTTGGGCACTGGGATGAGGATTGACCTTTCCGAGGCCACTGCTGGGTCTTCCAGATTTGCTAACATACTGAATGCAACACCTTGATGGCATCATCCTTTAGGGTTTTGAATAGTTCTATTGTAATTCCATCACATCTACTAGCTTCATTAACAACAGGGCTTTCTAAGGTCCACTTGATTTCACACTCCAGAATGTCTGGCTCTGGGTGGCTGACCATGCCATCATAGTAATCTGGTTCATTAAGATCTTCCTTGTATAGCTCTTCCCTGTATTCTTTGCATTTCTTCTTGATCTCTTCAGCTGGGTATCTACCTTTTTTTTTTTTTTTCCTTTTTTGTGCCCATCTTTTGGCAAAGTTTTCTTCTGATATTTTCAATTTTCCTGAAGATATCTCTAGTCTTTTGCCTTCTGTTTTTTTTTTGTTGTTGTTTTTTCCCTCTATTTTTCTGCACTGTTCATTGAAGAGGGCCTTCTTGTCTTTCCTTGCTATTCTTTGGAACTCTGTGTTTAGTTGGATGTACCTTTCCATTTCTCCCTTGCTCTTTGCTTCTCTTCTTTCTTTAGCTATTTATAAAGCCTCCTCAGACAACTACTTTGCCTTCTTGCTTTCTATTTCTTTAGGATGGTTTTGTTCTCTGCCTCTGGTACAATATTACACAACTCCATCCATAGTTCTTCAGGCACACTGTTCCTTAGATCTAATCCTTTGAATCTATTTGTTAACCCCTCTGCATATTAATGGAGAAAGAAATGGCAATCTACTCCAGTATTCTTGCCTGGAGAATCCCATGGACGGAGAAGCCTAGTAGGTTACAGTCCCTGGGGTCGCAAAGAGTCGGACACGACTGAGCGACTTCACCTCACCTCACCTCACCTGCATATTAATAGGGGATTTGATTTAAATTGTGAATGGCTGGCCTAGTGGTTTTGCCTGCTTTCTTTAGTTTAAGCCTGAATTTTGCTGTGAGAAGCTGATGATCTGAGCCATAGTCAGCTGCAGGTCTTGTTTAAGCTGATTGTATACAGCTTCTCCATCTTCAGCTAGGTACTCAAAGTTAGCCTAGGTACCCAAATAACACAATCGGCTGTGTACCACTGCTTCTACACTTGCTTCCAGACTTCCTGGTCTTGAAATAAAGATACTGTACTACTGTATTCTTTAGAGTAGTATATAGTAAAATACACTTTACTGTACTAGCTTTTTTTTCCTTGTTGTAGATGATAGCACTAGATTGCATTCCAAATGGCCACTGCAACCTTTCTATGCTATTCTACATGTGGGTCAAAAGCTAACAGTGTCTACTCAAGTAAAGAAAATCCTCTTGCCATTTGCTATGTTGTGAATGTCTTCAGTTACTTCTTCATCTTGTTTCTCTTCATCCTTTTGCCTGGGCCTCAAATTCCACCAGGTCTTCATTAGTAAGCTTCTCATGTTGTACAGCAAAGTGTTCAATGAAATCATACTTTTGTAGATCTAGCTTGAAATAAAGATACTGCCCCACTGCACCCTTCAGCGGTGGTGGTTGAGTCGTTAAGTCGTGTCCACTTCTTGTGACTCCATGGAGGGTAGCCCACCAGGCTCCACTGTCCATGGGATTTTATAGGCAAGAATACTGGAAGGGGTTGCTATTTCCTTCTCCAGGGGATCTTCTCGACCCAAGGATTGAATGTGCATATCCTACCTGGTACTCTATACAGAACTGTATGTAACTGTACCACCGCTTGTAGAGGATGCAGGCACTGACAGTGAACGCCAGTGTATGTGAACTAACTTATGTGATCGGACACTAGAACTCATGTTCCCACCTTTGGAAGTTTACAACTTGAATTTACCAGATAATTCTCATTATGTTCATCTTTTCTTTTCCCTAGTTCAATTAGGATTCTTATTATTAATGCTTTGAATCCTTTATCTGGGTAAATTCTTTATTTCTTTCTGATTATTTGTTTCTTTCCAGCAGCTTTCTCTTTCAGTTGACACCAGTTCCTCTGTTTTCCCATTTTGTCTAGTTTTGACAAGGATTTTGCTGAATTTGACGTGAATACGAGTCATGTCTTTCCTCAGGGTGTGCTGGCAGCTAATCACCTTGGTAGGAGGAGGGCCTGCAGATGGAGAGCTAGAGCCAGAGCTAGGTGTGAGCCAGGCTCAGCGGTCATCACCACCCTTTCTAGGGCAGGGCCCAGTCTCAAGTTATTGGAGCAAAAGCAACTGAGGGTTAGGTCTGAGCTGGCTCAGTTCCCTTTAAGTGTATGGAAACATCAGGCAAAGTAGCATAATTAATATGAAAACTAAGTTGAGAGATATGAAAAACAGCTGCCAGCAACTCTGAAATTGATATGTAAATATGATGTAAGTGCAGGTACTTATTTGTTTGACATCATCCCTGAATGTGTGATATCTAGTTACGATGCATGGCTGGAAGGATTTAGGCAAACAGAGGCATGATAGAGGGAGGTACTGGGTAATGTCAATGAAGTCAGAAGGCAAATGTATGGGTAGAAGTGAGATTTTTCATCAATGGATGTATCTAATTCAGCCCAGCATCTGACAGATGTAGAAACATAAGGAGGCAGTCAAGTACGTATGTGTAGGGAAGTCATTTGTAATCTTGAATAAGACAGTGAAAAGTGCTTCACTGAGAAGTGAATATGTGAAGAGTAAAAGGAAAAAAATCACACACAGCTATCTGGTAAAAAGATTTTTCAGGCAGAGGGAAGATCAAGTTTAAAGACCCAGGGCTAAGAATACCATTCTAGATACAATGAAGTGGGTTGGGAGAGTGGCTAGAGCAAATGCGGAAGGAGAGGAATAATATGAGGTCATAGATATGAAGGCTTTTGAACATATAAAGGCTTAGTGCTGTTAGTGTCTGTTCTGAGTAAACAGGAAGTGTTGCTGAGCTGTGAGCAGAAGACAAGACTTGATGATCTGATTTATGTATTAAAAACAATACTCAGCTGCAGCAGTATACACATAAACTGGTCTGGGGGTAGGGCACCAAAGGAACACGGGAGAGCAGGTAGGAAGCTATTACATAAAGTCAGGTTAGAGATAATAGTGCCTTTTGCAATAGAGGCAAAGTGGAGGTCGTGAAAATGGCTGGATTGTGGAGACAGGTTGAAGATGAATCTACCAAGTTCACTTATAAAGTTGATATAGGTTTTGAAGATAAGTCAAGAATTACCCAAAGTTATAAGTATATGACATAAAGCATGAATCCATCTTTCTTGGCTGCTAAATTTTTAGTAAATGGATCTCAATTGTTATTCAGTCACAAAATCGTGCCCTACTCTTTGTGACCCCATAGACTGCACCACAACAGCCTCCTCTGTCCTCTGCAATCTCCTGCAGTTTTCTTAGATTCAAGTCCATTGAGTTGGTGATGATATCTAACCATCTCCTCCTCTGCCTCCCCTTTCTCATTTCACCTTCTTTCTTTCCCAGCATCAGGGTTTTTTCCTATTAACCCACTCTTCACATCAAGTGGCCAAAATATTGGAGCTTCAGCAACAATCCTTCCAATGAGTATTCAAGGTTGATTTCCTTTGAGATTGACTGGTTTGTTCTGCTTGCAGTCCAAGAAACTCTCGAGTTTTCTCTAACTTCTTGACATGCATACAGGTTTCTCAGGAGGCAGGTAAGGTGGTCTAGTGTTCCCATATCTTTAAGAATTTTCAATGGTTATTTGTGATCCACACATAGACTTTAGCATAGCCAATGAAGCAGAAGTAGATGTTTTTCTGGAATCCCCATCCTTTTTCTATGATCCAACAAATGTTGGCAACTTGATCTCTTCTTCCTCTGTCTCTTCTAAACCCAGCTTATACATCTGGAAGTTCTAAGTTCATGTAATGCTGTAGCTTGAAGGATTTTGAATATAGCCTTACTAGCATGTGAATTGAAAGCAACTGTATGATAGTCTGAACATTCTTTGTTACTGCCCTTCTTTGAAATTGGAATGAAAACTGACCTTTGCCGGTCTTGTAGCCACTCTGAAGTTTTCCAAATTTACTGACATATTGACTGTAGCACTTTAACAGCATCATCTTTTAGGATTTGAAATAGCTCAGCTGGAATTTCATTGCCTCTGCTATTTTTGTTTGTTGTAATTCTTCCTAAGGCACACTTGACTTCACACTCCAGGATGTTTGGCTCTAGGTGAGTGACCGCACCGTTGTGGCTATCTGGTCATTAAAATTTTTCTTGTTTCATCCTTCTGTGTATTCTTGCCACCTCTTCTTAATCTCTGCTGTTTCTGTTAAGTCCTTATCATTTCTGTTCTTTATTGTGCCCATCCTTGCATGAAATGTTCCCTTGATAACTCAAGTTGTCTTGAAGCGATCTCTTCTCTTTCCTACTCTGTAGTTTTCCTCGATTTCTTTGCGTTGTTCATTTAAGAGGGACTTCTCATTTCCCTTGCTTTTTCTCTGGAACTTTGCATTCAGTTGGACATATCTTTTCCTGTCTTCCTTACCTTTTACTTCTCTTCTTTGCTCAGCTCTTTGTAAAGCCTCCTCAGACAACCATTTTGCCTTCTTACATGTCTTTTTCTTTCAGTTGATTTTTGTGCTGCCTCCTGAACAGTGTTACAAGCCTCCATCCATAGGTTTTCAGTTACTCTGTCTACTTGATCTAGCCCTTGAGTCTATTCATTTTTCCACTGTATAATCATAAGGATTTAGGTCTTACCTGAATGGTCTAGTGGTTTTATCTACCTTCTTCAACTTAAGCCTGAACTTTGCAATAAGGAGCTTATGATCTGAGCCATAGTTTGTTTCAGGTCTAGCTTCTGCTGACAGTATAAAGCTTCTCCATCTCTGACTGCATGGAACCTAGTCAATCTGATTTCGGCCATATGGTAATGTCCATGTATTTGAGTCATGGATATGTCCATGACTCATCTCTTGAGTTGTTTTGAGAGGGTGATTGCTATGAACAGTGTGTTGTCTTAACAAAACTCTGTTAGCCTTTGACCTGTTTCATTTTGTTTTCCAACACCAAACTTGCCTGTTATTCTTGGTAAGTAGCTCCTAACATCGTACCTTTGCATTTCAGTCATCCCCTGTGATGAAAAGGACAACTTTTTTTGTTGGTGTTAGTTCTACATGGTGTTGTAGGTCTTCATAGAACTTGTCAGTTTCTGCTTCTTTGGTTGCGACATAGATTTAGATTACTGTGATGTTGAATGATTTGCCTTGGAAACAAGTTGAGATCATTCTGTCATTTTTGAGATTGCACTTAAGTACTGAATTTTGGCTTTTTTTTTTTTTTAAATGAGGACAACTCCAGTTCTTCTAAGGGATTTTTGCCCAGTATAGTAGATACAATGGGCATATGAGTTAAATTTGCCCATAACCATTCATTTTAGTTCACTGATTTCTAAGATACGGATACTCATCTTGCCATCTCCTGCTTGACCAAGTGCAATTTACCTTGGTTCCTGGACTTAACATTTCAGATTCCTATGCAACGTTGTTCTTTACAGTATCAGACTTTACTTTCACCATGAGATGCAACACATCCACAACTGAGCACTGTTTCTGCTTTGGCCCAGTTGCTTCATTCTTACTGGAGCTATTGCTAATGCCTTCTGCTCTTCGCTAGTAGCATATTGGCCGCCTTCCAACCTTGGGGACTTGTCTTCGGCATTGTATATTTTGCCTTTTCATACTTACCATGGGGGTTCTCCAGGCTAGAATACTGGAATGGGTTACCATTTCATTTTCCAATGAACATTTTTTTTTCAGGAATCTTCACTATGATGCATCTGTCTTGAGTGACCCTGCACAGCTTATCTCATAGCATCATTGAGTTACACAAGTCCCTTTGCCATGACAAGACTCCATGAATGTCCTGGGTACTTCTGTTGAAATCACATGCCAGCTCTGAATCCCACTGATAGCTGAATAAAAGCAAATGAGATGCTTGCCAAATAGGATTCTGTGGCTTTGGTGAGAGGGTGAGCCAACTGCCAATTCAGAGAATGTCTAGAATTTGTCTGAAACTGGAAACAACAACAGAGAATAGTTATATTTTACAAAAGAACAATTTTTGCTGACTTTTAAAAATTTAAGACTTGGGAAAGAGGCAGGGGACTATCTTTGTTACCTTGAATTGCTATAATAAAATATTATGGAGAAGGTGCCTTAACAACGTTTCCCATGTTTAACAACAAACATTTCCCACAGTTCTGGAAAATGGAAAGTAAAAGGTCAAGATGTCTGCTAAGAGTCCTTTCTTATTTTCAGAGGGCCATCTTTTTGTTAGGTCCTCACATCACCTCTCTTTGTTGCATGCATGTACAACCAGAGTGATAGTGTGAGATATCCGGTCTCTTCCCCTTTTTATGTCGTTGTTGTTCACTTGCTCAGTTGTGCCCAACCATTTGTGACTCCATGAATTGCAGCACACCAGACCTCCCTGTCCTCCAGTATCTCAGAGTTTTCTCACACTCATGTCCATTGAGTCGGTGATACCATCCAACCATCTCATCCTCTGCCCCCATTGTGAGGCCCCCCATAACCTCTTCTGAATCGAATCACCTTCCAAAGTCCCCACTTTTAAATGCCATTCCATTTGGTGTTAGGTCTTAAGTATATGGATTTTGAAAGTGTGAGTATTGTCAACAGTTAGGAGGCAAATGCCAATATATGGACCAACATTCAATCCATAATAGGAAATCTAAGAATCTCTGACACATAATATTTGTTTAAATTGTTTAATAATATTAGATAGCTTTGGAACAAGAGAGGAAGAGTGGTTGAGTCTGGTTTGGGAAAACAGCTTGGTTGATTCAGACATTTTTGCCCCTCTCTACTCATTTCTCCTTACCCACCTCTTAGAATTCTACATGGATTGCTTTTGGTATAAATGTTTAGCTCAGTAAATGCATTACCCTTTTCACCCTAACAAGTCTTGGCAAAGGTTAAAAAATAATCTGCAAGAGTTAGGAGTAGTTTTATGTTATATTTAAAGAACTATAAATTAAACGTGGCTGTATTTAGGACTATATATTATAAATGGACAAGAAATTTGCTCAAGAAATGAGCAAGTGAGAAGAAATGAGCCTATAAGTTAGCATTAGAGATCCTATATGGAAAAGACAAACATTTAAGCACAAAAAAATGCAGAACCTTTATTAAGATATCTCAGCTGTTGTTGTATTTTATGTGTATATGCTTGTAGTTTTTTTGTTTGTTTGTTTTGCCTTACCGTATAGAGGTTAAGTATACATTACAGGTTACTTATATAGATTAAGTATAGGTTTTAGAAATATCTAATTGAGTCAAGTACATAATTTTTTGTTCTTATGTTCCTGAAAATTTATTTAATTATTATGATTTAATCTCTATTGAGATATAAATTGTGATATAGATTGTGTGTATACATACACACAAATATATGCATCAAATTATTCTTGTAAAGTTTACTACAAATTTAAAGTTGTGGCACACATTAAGCATTAAACATTCACATATCATTTGTTCTCAGGTGTTTTCTGGATGGTTGATGTTGCCAGATAAGTGATCTTAAGATAAATGAGGTATTACGGTATGTGCCCACTTTTAATGCTGTCCAGAACTTAGTTGAAGATTTCATCAGAGCTCTAAAAATTGATTGATTGATTGATTTTTATATGCTAATGTGCATTCCACAGGCTAAAATCTTTGCTAGGCTTCCATGTCAGAGCAGTAAATGTTATTCATCTTCCCTTTTGAAGTTAGATTGTTGTTTTCTATATTCCTTTCTGTCAGAAAAATGTTCCCTTAGAAGAGTACTTATGTTTAACAGTGGTCTCTCATTTATACCAGCAATGTCTGTTGATACTCTCAGAGAAAATGAAGATAGGCTTGAGCAAGTTTTAATATATAGTGTTTGCCATTAAGATGATGTGATTGCAAACCAGACAAACTTATGTCAATTGCATTTTTGATCTTGAATATTCAGTAATGTCCTGGGGTTCACTTTCTTTTTTTTTAATTTTTTTTATTTTTTTTTTATTTTTAGTTTTTTTTTTTTTGAATATTATTTCCATTTATTACAAAGGAGAAAAAGTAGGTAGCAACAATAGTTTGAAAATATCTTGCATATCCGCTTCTATTCAATTTCTACCTCTTGATACGTGGAAAAATCCACCTGGAATATACCATTACCATAAATCAAAGGGCTTTACAGAGCAGTACAAAGTGAACATCATTTACTTAGTGCAGTGCTGATGGGAAAACCCTAGACAGCACAGAGAATTACTTTTTTCCACAATCATCTAATAACATAAAACAGGAAAACATGACCCCATACTTGATATCAGTCACTACCATTATTACCTCCAGTTTCCAGAAGACCATCAGAGGCTCAGGATTACTGCCCATAAGAAAATAACACACAAAGAAAAAACACTTAGAGATGAAGTAAACATATGGTTGAAAATCTCGTGCATTATAAACAAGAGTTCATGGAAGATAGATGTTCTCTGTACAATCGCTTTAAATAGTAATTAAGTACTTGTACTGAGGAAAAAATGGATCAGTCTCCCAGAAATTACAGAGGATGCCTAGATTTCAAAGATCAGGAAATAAATATCAGGGAGTGAGAGGGCCCTATAGATTTATATCTAATTCTAAGTTTACTCAAAGGGACCAGCACTGTCATGAAAAATAGATCTGGGGGGATGTATTTTGACTTGGATCCCTTCAAGTCTTGGGGGACTTGGAGTTCAGCTCATTTATATAAGTATGGTCACAGCTTCTCCTTGGATGCAATCACTTCAGAGACTGCAGACCTGAGTTAAGGAGCAATTAGAGTCTTGGTTTACCCCTTTGCTGTGAATCGTGTTTTTTGGCTCCCAGTTGTGTTAATTTTCCTTTTATTAGTAGAGTCACTTTGCTGTTTAGGAAACTATAGTCTAATGCCCTCCTTTAAGACATTTTAAACCAATAACAGTATCATCACCGTCATTGTCGTCATTACCACCAACACTACCACAGTCACCACCAACACCACCTTTGGTCATTACCATTAACATGGTCATCAGTCACTACCATTATGGTTGTTAATCATCATTATCTATTCACTATTAGGCATTATCAACTAGGCTTAAAATGTTTATTCTAAAGGATTCAAAACTAAATAAAAAACAAACTGTATACTTTCCATAAAGGAATATGAATTTGTAAGGAATGCTAAATCTGTCACCCTGTTTCTACAACTGTAGACCAACAGTGGTAGAGTGGCAGGAAATTGAGGGGCATAAGAAAGTAGACATAAGAAGTCTTCACTCACATATCACTCTATATTATTTCTTATACCTGCATATGAATCTACAATTATCTCAGAAGATAAAGGTTAGCTTAAAAATTTTCATTAGCTAATCTTCATAATACTTTCATCAATGATATATTGCTGAATATATTCTGGACAACTGCATAGCCTTATAAATGTATTTCCCTTAAGAACGAGAATAGTTTTTTATTTTTTAAATTTTAAAATCTTTAATTCTTACATGCATTCCCAAACATGAACCCCCCTCCCACCTCCCTCCCCATAACATCTTTTTGGGTCATCCCCATGCACCAGCCCCAAGCATGCTGCATCCTGCGTCAGACATAGACTGGCAATTCAATTCACATGATAGTATACATGTTAGAATGTCATTCTCCCAAATCATCCCACCCTCTCCCTCTCCCTCTGAGTCCAAAAGTCCGTTATACACATCTGTGTCTCTTTCCCTGTCTTGCATACAGGGTCGTCATTGCCATCTTCCTAAATTCCATATATATGTCTAAGCAGAGTTATTCATATTTTTATGTAATTGCCTTGTTATTAAGGGAAAGGGAGGGGATAATTATGTAGGACACTTACCCTCAAATTTTCCTGTGACATCTTAATAGCTTATAAAGCAGTGTGCTATTAATGTGACTTCTGTGAGTTTCTTAACTAACAAAATACCAATTTCACTTCTCACATTATACTTTAGGATTGAACCATAAAGGGGGAAAGATGAAGGCATTGCATACCTCATTACACCGACCTAAGAGGTGGTGATATAGCAAAAGCTACAGAATTACTGTGGATCATTAGAGTCAAACAGAAGAGGTGAAAAAGGAACAGTTTATCAGAAACAATCAATCTAATAAAACAAAGGACTTAAATCAAAATGATAATAGGCTAAAAGAAAATGTGCCCTGTGTGAGCAAATGGAAGAAAAACTATGATTGTAAATGGAAGAGCTGGACAGAATAGAATTCATATGTTAACAATTTTATGAAACTAGAAAGACAGTTTGCAAGAGGTTAAGTGTGAAAATTTTTCTCTGTATATGCATCTTTTAAAAGGAAGTTGAATAAATAGATCAATTAAAGTTGTTCTTTAATGCAAAATTTAACATATATCTCAAAACATGGAATGTGATTTCTACTTTTCATTATGGTTGTTTTATGGTTAAAACTAATCAAAAGTCATTTTATTTTAAATTGAAAGAGGAAGTCATTTGTTGTCTTTGATATTTAATTGTCTCATGTAAAATGACAATATTGGAATAGATACCCATCTTATTTGCTTCCAGTTATCAATTTGCAAGATTCTATGAAATAGATTTCCACTGGACTGAAGTAACTTTCCATCCTTCACAAATATAGTGATTTTAAGTGTTTTATTTTATAATTTGTGAGACTTTTAGTAACATTTATTTGTAATACTATATCTGAATTTCAGTCTTCTCTAGTGATTAATTACATGTGAATTATTCTCAGATATCAAGTATATCCATACACTCAAGATACCCTCTCATAAATATAGGGTTAATAACCTATGTATATTTTATCAGTATGTTTATCACTTACTTCTGCTACTGCTACTGCTAAGTCGCTTCAGTCGTGTCTGACTCTGTGCGACCCCATAGACGGCCTCCCACCAGGCTCCCCCCGGTCCCTGGGATTCTCCAGGCAAGAACACTGGAGTGGGTTGCCATTTCCTTCTTCAGTGCATGAAAGTGAAAAGTGAAAGTGAGGTCGCTCAGTCGTGTCTGACCCTCAGCGACCCCATGGACTGCAGCCTTCCAGGCTCCTCCGTCCATGGGATTTTTCAGGCAAGAGTACTGGAGTGGGGTGCTATTGCCTTCTCCGATCACTTACTTCTAGGCCCATCTATATATTTCATAACAGATATACAAGGTAAAATTCAAATTCAATCCTTTATATGACATGTTGCTTTGAAAATCACAAGTGGTTATCTTCAGTTTTCAACAGGTAGGCTTTGTGTTTTTTACAAAACAAAATATTTTCTTAACATCTAACTTTGTGGAAGTTTAGGGAAGTGCACCACCACTCCCAGTTACAATTTGCAAACTTCATTTACCATATTGATATAGCTATCAGCCATGCCTTTTGATAAAACTGTATAGATGAATAGAATTGGAAGGTTTATTCCATTTGTGTCAACATTAGCAGAAAATAGTATGACAGGGTGCAAGACTCAAGAGATTCATCTGACATTATTGAACAACCCCTTACCCTAAGAACTGCCTTTTGCTGGGTCTTCTCCAGACACATTACACAAAAGAAGATCTTTTGATGGCCTTTGAACAATCTGAGATCCTGATCTATGCATTTTAGAAAAGACGCCCTAATTGGAATGCAAATGATTTCAAGTTGAGATCTTAGTGAAATGCCTGAAAAGCATTTCTTTTGTATGGTTCTTTAAAGGTCCTTTTACAATGACTATTCACATCAATGTCAGATCCTTTGTAGAGGAAGAAAAACCTTGACATTAAATCATAAAATATAAACTAACAAATTATTATTCAATTTAAAGACAATGAAATATGAGAGAGGTTTCACCTTCCAGGGAAATGAACTTGAGCAAGATAAGCACAATATGGCCAACTAATATATATGGATTTTTAGTTTCTTAAGAGATAGGTTTCATTGTCAAGAGTTACATTAGGACAGTTTTCTGTATTAAAAAGCATTATTAGTAAATGAACTTATTTCTCACTTATTTTCTTCTTGAAATAATACTGAAATAATCATGATTTAAGGATATATGTAATATATAAGCATGTATATAATAATTTTATACATATGATAATCCTGTAATAAATCATCCCCTGAATTAGATTTTTTTTCAGTATCTAAATGTAACTAAAATAAAATTTCTAATTACTCATTTTTAATGGTTTCTTTGGCTAGGTAAATAAACATATTTAGCATTTATTGGAGGAATATGTGAGTCTGCTTAAGCCAGCACAAATAAAATGCTGTGGTGACAGAGCTAACCTTTATTGTTTTCATTAATAAGGACTCTGATCTTTATTTATAGCTGCCCATTTTGAAATAGAATACTTAAAAAACAACTCAGCATAATTTCAAGTTTGGAAAGAAACACAAAATATATGTTTCCTATGGGAAAGTTTGTTTCACAGTTTTTCATATTTGTTATTAACATCTTATTATTATTAAAATAATAACTGCACCTCCTATCACCACCACTGCTACTATTACTATCACTACAAATACCACCACCACTGAAGCTCTTTCTCATGGTAACATTTATTGCATAGAGAATATATGCCAAATCCTGAGCCAAGTAACCTTCATAAGATTATTTTATTGAAGTTTCACAGAAGTCTTGCACAGTAGACTTTACTATATAATCCCACACTATAAAGCAATAGAGATTGTGCAAAACCACAACAAAATTCCCAGAGTTGAAGTTCATCTCAGCAATTTTAGACACCATAATAATCTTTTTTTTTTTTCAGGTAGCTTATGTGTGCAAGATTATTACTTCAAGCAAATAGCAGAGTACTAACAAGTATGGATGAGATATGAGAAGGGAAATAGTTTTTAGGGTGGATTAGATATGGGAAGGGAAATGGTTTTTAAAGAAGGGTGCAAGAACACACTATGGTCATTCTTGTGAGTATACAAGAGCTCAGTCACCTTATAGAGGATTCAAATAAGTATTTAAATGTCCCTGAAGAATCCCACCAGTTGTTAAATGGTGATTTATAAGGGTGATTGTTCAGTCTATTCTAAGGAACTAGTATGGTACATTTTTAAAAATCACAAAAAAAAATCAATTTGAGAGTAAAATAATACAATGATAAATCATTAATATACTGAATGTGACATGAGGGCTTCTGTTTCACAGACATGTATGGCTTTACATGTGAAATTAATCCATGGAGAGAAAGTCAAGCATTTTGCTATCTATAAAAATTTGGCATTCCAAAGTATAAGCTGAACTGTACTGTGACCTGGATTTCAATCATAATGAAGCAGGAGGGAAAATGTCGGTGAATTATGGTAAAATAAATTTTATTTTCAGCAATATTAGTTTCTTTTCAGTGATCTTTTTGACATTTAATAGATTTTCCAGTCATGCACAAATAGAAGAAGAATATAAGTGGAATGAAAATATAATACTTTTGGTACCAAATGAAACATTAAACCATGCCAAGGAGAGCCTCTGGATCTGTCCATTTCACCCATGAATGCTCCAAACTCTCCCGAGTTAATGTGAAGGGAAGTGGTGCAGTGGCTGGTCTCCTGGGGCACTCATGATGCACACAGGGCTAAGAGGTGGCTGACTACACAATACACCCCTGACTTCTGTGAATAAATCAGTCGACTTCAGTTTTAGGAAGAGAATTTTGTGAAACAAATTTGAACAACAGTATTTATGTAGATGCTGCTGCTCTGAAATTAACTTGCTTACACATAATTTTAGTCATAGGTCCTTTAAAAAAATAACAATGCTCTTTTTTTTAATTTGGGGAGTATTTTAAGCTTATAAAACTGCACAGAAAAGAAAAATGACTGTTGCTACACTATCAGCCAGATCTTCAGAGTTAATAGTTTGCCATGATTTTATCATTTGAAAATTTTTTGGAAGCCTTAAAAGTAAATTATGAGGGATAGAGTTGAAGCCTCTTATAAACCTCTCCCTGAAATTTCTATCTCTTTCTAACCTTGAAGAGATAATAACCATCTTAACTTTGGATGTACCATATTTCTATTACATATATTTAAGTTAAAACTTAAAATTTTTTAAATTTCCAAATTTCCTTGCTGAAAGACTACAAAGTTTAATTTTCAACTCTGGCTGAACATTAACATTACTTAGGGGACCTTTTTCAGATATTTGGCTCTGAAATTCTCAAATATGTATATTTGGGGCTAATTTTTAGACTGAATTATTACATTACATTCACAAAATATATAGTCTATAAATGGCAAGTCTTTACTATAGTTTTATATTTACTTTGTGACATATATATATACACAGTGCAAATATAAAGATATAAACAGCATAAATATTGTTATGTATTGTTATTGTTATATATTCAGCAATTACTTACTTGCCAGTTTATTGCTTCTGCCTTCCTTCTAGTTTTGATTGCTTTCTTGCTACAATACATGTTAACTGGTGGTTCTCAACTAAGTTTTGTATTAGAATTATCTATAGAACTTAAATAAAAACAACAGCAAAAATTGGTGACTCAGTTCTTCCCACAGGGATCCTAATTTAATCAATCTGAGCTTCCACTTGATATTGAGAACTTTCGAGAGACAGGATAGTGAAACTGCAAAAGACCAAAGATAGATTTAAAAAGAGCTTAGAGAAGTAAAAGAAAATGCCCAACAAAGAGCTTTTGGTCCTTTGCAGTTTCACTGTCCTGTCTCTTGAAATGTAAGATTTGTAATTATGTTTTTCAGGAGAAGGAAATGGCAACCCACTCCAATGTTCTTGCCTGGAGAATCCCAGGGACGGCGGAGCCTGGTGGGCTGCCGTCTACGGGGTCAGACAGAGTTGGACGCAACTGAAGCGACTTAACAGCAGCAGCAACAGAGTATTTAAGGATTCATATATTTTATCAAAACTGAAGAAAATTCAGCCATTTATTCTTTGAATAATACCCAATTCATTTTTGTCCTGTTTAATTTCTTAAGATAGAACCTTCTTCTTTTCATTTATTTCTAAAGCTTAGTTTATATATTTAAGTATTTTGAACATATCTGTTTGAAAATACATATGTCTGAAAAAAAGTCTGTTATCTGAAGTACTTAAGGGCTGAATCTTGTGCTGTATTATCTGTGAACTTTTGCTTATGGTGTATTTTGTGGTTTAGATTATGAGTTTATCTTTAGTGAGCCTTTATATATGTGTTGCTATGTTGAAAATACTTTTCTCCACTGCGCTTTACATTTGCTTCTGTTGGAATCCCAAGGGTTTTACTACAATAGTATAAATTTTATGGCTGGGAGTTATCCAAGATTTAGTAACAGCGGATGCCTGAAATGTAGACATGCCTGAAGGCATATCATGGCTACAAATTTTCAGTCCCAGGACAAAACACATAAATTTCCTTTTGTCTGAAAAGTAGACTTGTTTCTAGTTTTCTATTTCACTTAGATTCAGCCCTGAAAAGGCTTTGACTTTTTAATGCAATGTATCTCAGTTCTAACTCTCTAAATCTTATTAGCCCAAGACTTTCTCCCCCATCTTCAACTAGGAATCAATGTGTAGGCTACAGAGCAGGATTTCTCTCCACTAACACTGTTGATTAAATTTAGGGATGTATAATTATTTAATAGTGGTGGTGATGGGCAAGATGGGAGGTTTGTACCCTGTGCATTGTAAAAAAATTAGTAGCTGTCCACCCTCTACCCACAGAATGCCAACTGTATACACCCGTTTCCTATCATGATAATCAAAATGTCTCCATCCATTTCCAAATATCTCCTGAGGACAAAGTTTCCCCCACTTAAAAACCACTGTCCTAAATTATTGAGATCAACAAGCCCTCTAGGGTAACCGCATGATTGAATTAGCTCATGTCCTAACTAGTCTGGTTATCAGTTGGTTCTTATTTAGAAATCCTAGAAATTGCCCTCACTTTCTTGTAAGCTCATTTACATATGTAATAGGAGGTCTAATAATATTTTATCTAATATTCTAAGGGAATTTTTATAGCAGGGAAATGTTCAGTTATTGAATTTTCTATGTTGTCAAAACTGGAGTTTTACATTTTGTTTTAATCTGAAATAATGTGACAAGAAGGTAAATTTTTACCATGGGTTAACTGGTCATGTAAGTAATTCTGATACAGTATTTAGATAAGCCTGATTAGACAGAACACTTGTATTCATCTATTTCCAATACAGCAAGTGCTATCTCCTATGATGGGGCACAGCTGGCGAGTCAGATATCATTAATTCTAAATGTTAGCTTTACCTCCAACCAGCTCTGTGACTACAATCAAATAATAGCTTAGCTCCCCTATTTTTTAGTTCAATTACTGTTTGCTATGTCTTGTGTACTAATTACCATGTCATTTATCTAATTTGATTATAGTGAACCCAGACTCAGATATTATAATTCTCCCACCTATGAATATTAAAGTGACAGTATCAGTGGAATACATATCAGTTGCTGATTTGCCTTCTCTAAATGACCATCTTGTCATAATATATATGAACCTTCATACACTAAAATATTTTCATTCATCTACCATATGGTTTTAATTTTTCCTATATGGTTTTAAATCTACCAACAGCACCTATGACTAAACTCTTATGGAAATTATGAAGCAGATAATTTAGGAATAAAAAGAGAAAATATTTTAAAATGTGAAAAATTCTACATACTTAAGCTAGGTATTTTAAGATGTTTAAAGAGAAAGAGATTGGTAAGTGATGCTGAGTAACAGTGGTTTAAAGTAATACCAGTTAAGGTTGTCTCAGAGCATGACATAAGGTTTAGAAATGGAGAATGAAAAGAGCATTCTGAGTAGCAGATTTCATGGAAAAATAAAATGCCCAATCATATGCCTTACTTTCTCACTCTCAGGCAGTAGAAAGTTTGAGAGAATTGTTTCAGGTTATCCCATGAATAGACTCACCACAGTACCATCGCTACCCTCTTTGTTCTTCTGACACAGACTATTCTTAAATATTCCATACAGCTTGGAGGAAGTACACCTTCCCTACATCCATTCACCCTGAACAAGAGGAGGGGATGCTCAGTTTTAGTTATTGTGGACAGTCTCAGACATATCACTAAAGAAAAGTTGAGGAATGCAAAACCTAAAAAGGCAAAAATCCAGTGGTATATTCTCTGAAAGTTCAGTTGCAGTTATAACTTTTTGTAGTTGTAGTTAGCTGTAGTTAGTTGTAGTTAGTTGTAAATTGTAGTTAGCACAGGAGTTACTCTTTCTTAACTTTCGAAATTCATACTTCCCGGAAGGTGAAAAAATCCAGTGGATGATGTGGGACTCCGTAGTGGGTTTTATAATGGCAGTTCAATAACAGGACTGTGATATTTTCAGAAATACCTGCAATACAAAATGGCAGATGGTCAGTGATACTTCCCGCAAACTACCATGTGAGATGAATAAAGATAGAACATTAAAAGGAAGCTTTCCTTGAAGTTGAAATGTGTAAGTCAGACCTTGAAGGGTGATTAGTATTTGAAATGACTGATCATTGATATCAAAACTCAATTAGGTTATAAGTGAAGTCAGACAGAAGCAAAATTCATGGAAAAGGGATATTACAGAGGTAGGGGTATCATTAAACAAAAGTAGTGAAAGAAAAGAAATGACTTTGGGTATAGATTCTAAAAGCAAAGTACTTCCAGGTATATTAGAAACTGGAATTATTTTTAAACTGGTTACCAATATATGTTAAAAGTCATCATAATGATTTATCAGATTGCTTCAAACAAATATCTCCATTAAAAACAATCTCACTTGAGATAAGGTCCAGGCCAAATGATTCAGAATCCTAGGAAATTCAGCTCAACACATTCATTCACTTCTGTATGACGAAAAGTTTTCCTTAAAAGATTCTAAATGCTGAATATCATATCCACTCTGATAATGTTTTGTATTTATTACCTTTCTGTTAAGAAGTTCCAAGCACATCGGTGAGCTAGTCTTATAAACTTTGATCAGGGTTAGATACTATTTAAAGGAGTTCACTACTTCCATAGTAGGAAAAGCTTGACAAAATATGTATCTATCATTTGCCTTGTCTACATTTTCTTCAGTTCCTCAGTGCAAGATAATTAGAAGAGTAAAGACTTTATTAAGGAAGAAAAATAAAATGAAACCATGAAGAATCCAAGAATATTCTAAATTAATAAGAAATCATGATTTTTCTTTTTTTGAAAATGTTTCCCATCAGGGGCTTTAACAATTTTTAATTTTATAAGTTTAAAACTATAAAAATTTCTGTTGTGTGCAGGGCTTTTTCAAGTTAACCCGAGCTTTGTATTTGAACAATAAGCAAGAGGAGAAAAAAGTTTCTACTATTAATCTTGTACTTTTTAAAATACAATTTTACTACTTTGCCATTATATAGCAAAGAGACCTTGAAGATACATCAAGCAAAACACTTCTGACTTCTGATAATTATAAAAAGAAGAACTAATTTTATGGATAACATCTAATGAAAATAAGTATTAATAACTCTAAAGCAAATGATTTATTATTTCAACAAATGGAGACATACATCTCACATCAAATAAATATTCTGCAAATTATCTTTTTGCTTCACAGGTGCCTCAACCTGTCAGCTGGTTTCTAAATAACCTGAGAAACAGAGAGAGGTATAGAAAGGGAAACTTAGTAGATTAAATTCATAGTGATATTCTTGAAATGGCAATGCTACTAAAACTGCTGGATCAATACCTAATTCTACTTCTTATTTCTCTTTCTCTTTGAGTGATGGAGCAAAGAGAACTTTAACATGCATATACTTAAAAGAAGAAAACTCCTTTTAACTCTTAAAAGCTACTGATGCTTAGTAAATATTAAGAAATCAAATCATTTAAAATTCTGGAAAAATGGATAACAATCCTATGAAAATGTATTACTTCAGTAATTTAGGAGAAATAGGAATCCCTTCAAATAACCATGCTATAACAATGAAAGGAGCACTGTCTAGCTAGCCATCCCATTTTAATACTCAGGATATCTTTTTCTTTCCTGAAATATTTACTTTTACATTATTGATAAATATCATTAAGTGGTAGTTGAGTGTATGGAGAAGACAATATCAAACTAGTAGCAAATCCAGGTAAATACCAAACATTTCCCTGGTAGCATGAATTAAAGGATGAGAACATTTTTGCCATTTCTTTATGAATTTTTTTCCAGCCCAGTTTTATTTAATGTGAGATGCTACTGGTTTATGCCTTTCTAGAAAATATTCCTTTTCTCACTGTTTACTTAATTACATACTTTGAGTATCATTTCAAAATAGATATATACTATAGAGTCCTTCTGAAAAGAAGGATTTTTTCTCAGTTTAAGGAAAGTATAGGAAGTGAATGCATCAATATACTAATATGTTTAGAAAATGCATTCCTCATATGGAAATAAAGGGTCCTGTTTGGATAAAACTTTAATTTAGTTGCACTATCTTTAAACTATCACATTACATTGCATTGTGTGAGTGCTCAGTTGTATCCGACTCTTTGGGACCCCATGGACTGTAGACCACCAGGCTGCTCTACCCATGGAATTTCCCAAGCAAGAATATTGGAACAGGTTGCCATTTCCTTCTCCAAGTTATCTTCCCGACTCAAGGATCAAATTCATGTCTCTTGCATCTCCTGCATTGGCAGGCAGGTACTTTACCACTTAGCCATCTGGGAAGCCAAGCTATCACATATTTCAAGAATATCATCTGAGGGACTTTGCTAACAGTCCAGTGATTAGCTACACTTCTAGTATTTCCACTGCAGGGGCTGCGGGTTTGATCCTTGGTGGGTGAACTAAGATCCCACATGCTATGCAGCATGGCCTCCCTCCAATTTTTTTTTAAATTATTTAAAAAAATGTTTTTAAAATGTCATTTGGCTGTTTATTCTAGGATATTAAAACCTAAAATGCTACCTATGGAATTATGAATGCAATCTGAAATTGAGATTTTAATTCTCAGATAGAATTCAAATTTATGTAGAAACTCTCTTCTAGAAACCATATATACATGTATTTTACTATTCAAACAATATTGTAAACCATTTAATATTACCATTTACAAATAAATTTAACAAGAATTTTACAGCATGGTGAAAAGCAAGGAATCTGAAAGCAAGAGTGAAAGCAAGGGATTTCTGAAAGCAAGGGAATTTTTCTTGAATCTCAAGGGTCTTAGGCACACGGTTCTTTCCTGGTGCCAGTTATGTGGGACCAGATTGGAAGGAAGATTGGAAAAGAACTAAAAAGTACCTGTTACTTCATCCTTAGTGAGTGGGTTTTCCAGCTTGGTGAAGAAGGGAAGGGTATTTCATTATCATCTGTCAAGCTCTGAAATTGAAAAAGCTTTTCTTTCTTTTAAGGAGTCTTTAATTTTGATCTTTTACGCTTTCTTGTAAACACAATGAGACTTATCTACCTATGCAGAAATTAGTCCACCTGCCAGGTTCTTCAAAAATCAGACCATGATATAATTAAGAAGATAAGCAAGACTCTATTTTGGCAAGTTAGGAACTGAGATTCTCACTAAATAAATTAGAATTAGTGTAGTGAAAATCAGAGTCTTTTTTCCCGCCTTTGCAAACAATCTGGCAGATGAGGCTTCTCTGATACTGAATCTTTTGCAGTACTAAATATGGCTGTTTTTCATTTGAATCATGTTAAATATCACTAATACTCTATTACACAGTCTATGCTGATTTCAATGGCTGCCCTTCCAGTGTTTTAAACCTTATTTCTGAATAAAGTGTCCTAAGTCTATTGAGCTTTCTGAAGCTTTACGTTAAAATTAGAAAATACTGTATCTGTTTGCATTTGATCCCATTTACCTCCTTTTCATTTTTCCCCACAATTAAATGATTCATAAAAAAACACTTTCTCATCCTAGCCTTGATATGTGTATCAAGGAAAAAAGATTAAAATATGCTCAAGTAAAAAAAATATTTTCTAAAAAGATTAGTGGGCTTCTATACTATTTATCATATAAACAGAGTGCTTGATAGTGCTATTTTATTGCCTCATGCAAAATTGCTAGTATGACTCAATACAGCTCTAACACCTTTAGGAAATGGAGTCATTCAGAAGTCATGCTCTAATAGCATAGCATCGTAATATGTGTTAAACCATTGCTTGATCACAGTCCAGTCCCATTTATATAGGTCTCAGATGAGCCAGCAAGCGTAGCTAAATGTGTCTGAAAATGAGATTGTACATTAGCTGTAAAATTGCAAATGCAAATAAGACCACACCACCATACAGTATTACTTTGGCTTTATTCAGCATATATTTTAAAGCTTTTTTATAATATTGCATTTAAAAGTTGAAAATATTATCAGAGACCATTTTTTTTCTAGTGCAAAACTCAAATTTAAATTTTTCTTTTGAAATGTGTTCTCAGAGCCTTGGGGTTGGTGAAAGAAGGTCGCATTAAAGGTTTGATCTTTGCTCACAGAAAATGAAGGTACACTACGTTAAGAGCTTCCCTAGCTGCTCAGACAGTAAAGAATCAACCTGCAATGCAGGAGACCCGGGTTTGATCCCTGGGTTGGGAAGATGCCCTGGAGAAGGAAATGGCTATCCACTCCAGTATTCTTGCCTGGAGAATTCCATGGTCAGAGGAACCTGGTGGGCTACAGTCTATGAGATTTCAAAGAGCTGGACATGACTGAGTGACAAATATATACACACATACCATCTTAAGAAGTGGGAAACACAACATAAAAGTTTGGGATATAAATGTTTCAAAGTTGTATGTACTTCTTCCCCAAAATATTACTAACATTTTAACAGTATGAAACATTTTAAAAAGTATTTTTCAGTCTTTAGAAATAAGTTGCTAAATATCACTGATTTGGCATTGTATTGATATTTATTGCTTTGGGTAGTATGGTTATTTTAACAAAATTAATTCTTCTAATCCAGAAACATAGCATGTCTCTTCACCTGTTTGTGTTGTCTTTAATTTCTTTCATCAGTGTCTTATAGTTTCAGAATACAGGTCTTTTGCTTTCTGAGGTATTTAATCTTATGTGTTTATTTCTAGGTGTTTTATTCTTTTTTGCTGCCGTAGTAAATAGTATCATTTCCTTAATCTCTCTGATACTTCATTTTTAATGTATAGAAACACAATCGATTTCTATATATTAGTTAACTGTGAACTTTTACAGCGCATCACAAATAAGTACATACATTTACAATGTTGCCACACAAAATTTGAAAAAATTCACTTTCATGTTAATTGCTTATTCTGTATCAGGACTGTCCAATAGCACTTTGCATGATGGTGGAAATATTCACCATGATATCTAGTACCACAGCCTCTAGATATATGCAGCTTTTGAGTTTTTGAAATTACTGTGATTTTTATTTTAATGGACACCAAACTCATGATTCATGATTTAGCCTTTGACTGTGTTCAACAAATCTGTCTTCTTTTTCTTAGCTATCAAAATATTTCATAATTTTGAAATATAAGAATGATATCTATAAAAAAGTGGTATAGATATAGAATTGAAATATTCTGCATTCATAGTTTGGATTTTTATTATGTAACTAACATGTTTTGTTCACCCCTGTAAATCCTAGCCATGCAAAAATTATTTCAGTAACATCCTTGCCATTGCCTCAAATCCACCTTTGAAGGGAGTGATAGAGCATGCAATACTCATGTCAGAAGCAAACCATTTGTTGTTGCATGTGTTATCCAGTGAGCTTTCAATTCTTTAAAAATAGCTTTTATAGGATAGATAAAAAGCGTATGTGAAGGGAGACATGTTCTGTCAATGCCTTGAACCAAGAACACCTCACCAATAATGCAGTAAGAAAAAAGTAAAAGGCTGTCACAGGAATCTTCAGAAGAATTACTTTCTGGCAGCATATTTTGATGGCCAGAGTGACTGCCTTGGGGATTGTGTAAGAATGGGGAAAAGAAAACCTGTGACAATTTAGTGTATTCAGGAATTTTGAGAAAAATACCTAATGAGTGTCATTAAAATTCACAGAAACACAGTTTTATTTTCCAGATTCAACATAAATTCAAGAGATTTTGCCCCATTTTTTGGTTGCTGTTTTTCTAGTGGATATGCACTATGAATAAAATCAAGGGTGAGACTTTTGTATTCAATGAATAGATGAACTAGACAGTCCCCAACATCACTTTGAATAATAATATCAAGATTTCCATATTTAAAAAGAAGCCAAAATACCTGTGAAAATTTTCTCTAATGAAGTTCTGCTTCAATTCTTCCTAAAATCTAAGTATATTATATTATTCTATAATATAAAATCTGTTCTAAAGAATTCCATTTTCAAATTAACTAAGATTTCAACCAGAAAAATGATTAAAATGATGGATGTAGGAAATATCAACATCATGGGCATCGTAGGAGTGACAAAAGTAACTGAAAGAAAAATCTGTGGATAAAAACAATCAAGTAAGATTTGTGCGTATATCTTAATCACTATTTATTTACTGCTAGTTTTCCTTCATTACAAGGAATTATAGTTAGAAGAGACAAGAATCTAACTAATGCAGTAATGCAGAATATCAAGTAGCCTAACTCTCTCTGTTCCCCAGAGGCTGATTCACACGCCTCCACTCCATTTCCTCTGCACATCTCTGTCTTCTGGTATAACATCTAGCTTGTGTGACTGTGTACACATTTGAGTTTTACCCCTTTTGTTAATAGTGAACAGCTGTATTAACAACTGAGGTGATAATAATCCTGTAACATATTAGGAAGGAAAATAATTGCCCCAGAGTGAAACAAAAAATGAAATTCAGAGAATATTTCCACTTTTCAGAATAAATATTTGCTGTGAGTATTTTGAGAAGATGATATTCAATAATCTTGATTTCATATTTAATTTTACAACTTACCATCTAAGAATAAAGACTGTAACCCACTATTTTCTATCAAGAAAGAGGAGATATCAACCATATTCTCTAGCAGTAACAGGATACTTGTTGGCTGTTGAAGGCAAGAAGATTACACGTCTATTTATACCATTTTGTATAACATTGGAAATAAACAAAAATTATTCTTTTCAGATTTTTGGAATTTACATTCTGTTTGAATTTACTATTAATATTTGAATGGATTATGTAAGTATAATGTATTAATACATAGCTTAATATATAGACAGTTGAAACAGACCATCCAGGAGACCTGACACATTGCATTATTCTCAAAGAATCCATCTAGTATATCATAGCATTGTTATAAGGGTTGATCGGATAGAAGTAAATGGTGAGGAGAGTACCTGATACATATTAAGTGCCATAGAGCATTAACTTCTACTTTCTCTTGGACCTGGACTAGTAGGCTTTATACAAATGGTTTCCATGTTGATATTCCCAATCTCCTATCAGATGGGAAAACATGATTAAATTATACCTGCATTACAAATATTGAAGGAACAAAATGAACTCTTTGTTTCAGTCCAATAAACAATATAATACACAAGAAATTTCCTGAATGAGTTCCCAACAAAGAAG
Source organism: Ovis aries (assembly GCF_016772045.2). Classification (NCBI taxonomy): domain Eukaryota; kingdom Metazoa; phylum Chordata; class Mammalia; order Artiodactyla; family Bovidae; genus Ovis; species Ovis aries. The sequence goes on along the minus strand of NC_056054.1, from coordinate 148,157,179 downwards.
CTCCTAAGTCCAATGGCCCTTGTTCCTCAGGGTTGTCAATCAAGGCCACACATGTCTGAACCACAGAGATGGACATGGCTTCAGAGGTTGAAGCTGGAGCTATTACCAAACAAGAAAGATTTTTTTAAAAAAAAACTTCAATTAGACATCTGTTAATAACTTTGAATTGTGTTGGAGAAGACTCTTGAGAGTCCCTTGGACTGCAAGGAGATCCAGCCAGTCAATCCTAAAGGAAAGGAAAGTCACTCAGTCGTGTCTGACTCTTTGTGACCCTGTGGACTGTAGCCCACCAGGCTCCTCCATCCATTGGATTCTCCAGGCAAGAATACTGGAGTGGATTGCCATTTCCTTCCCCAAGGGATCTTCCCTACCCAGGGATCGAACCCAGGTCTCCCACATTGCAGGCAGATGCTTTTAACCTCTGAGCCAACAGGGAAGCCTAAAGGAAATCAGTCCTAAATAGTCATTGGAAGGACTGATGCTGAAGTTTCAATACTTTGGCCACCTGATGCAAAGAACTGACTCATTGGAAAAGACCCTGATGCTGGGAAAGATTGAAGGCAGGAGGAGAATGGGACGACAGAGGTTAAGATGTTTGGATGGCATCACCAACTTGATGGCTGTGAGTTTGAGCAAGCTCCTGGAGTTGGTGGTGGATAGGGAAGCCTGGCTTGTTGCAGTCCATGGGGTATCAAAGAGTCAGACACACCTGAACGACTAAACTGAATAACTTCGAGAATTGACTGATGAGTATCTGATATTATTTTTCATTTTTTAGCACTATTCCAGTACTAGTATAAAAAATTTTATTCCAGGGGAATAAGATTAAACCTTTAGCTATTAACAATTAAGAATAGGTTATTGGACCAGAGCTATATAGGGTTTGCACTAGGTGTCACTACTCCAGGTTTCCTACTATTTGGAGAGAAAACTAGGATTAGCAGTAGTTAACATTAGATTTCAGTTCCATTCAGTTAGCAATCTACTCCAATAATTCCGAAATAAGGACAAATATATATGCATAGAAACCAGACTATTTTTCTTACAGTACACAGCCCTGTATAACACTTTTATTGCCCTTTTGAAAGTTTAGTCATTCTAATATGTAAGTAGTAGTGTAAAATTGTGTTTTACTCTGCATTTCTTTTATAACTCAGTATTGAATTTTTATCAGAATTTTTGCCATCCATATCTCTTCTTTATTAGTATGTCTGTTCAAATGTTTTCTTTTTATTGGATTTTTGTTTCATTTCTTGAGGATCTAAGTCCTTTATCAAAAATATATTTTGAAAATATTTTATCCTCATTTCTTGTTTCTCTTTTCATTTTCTTAGTGGTGCTTCTTGAAAAGTAAAAGAGTTTAATTTTGAAGTAGTCCTATTTTTTCTCTTTTATACTTAATACTTTTTGTACCTTGTCTTTCATATCATCAGAGAAACTAGTGAACATCTGATACCTGTCACTAATAAAACTGCTTATGTTTGGATATGATTCAGTCCTTTGTTTGACAGCCTTCTCTACATTTCTCCGATGTGTGTGCATATGTATATATGTGTGTGCATATCTATGTATATGAATTATAGTGAGCATTAATAACTATACTGGGTGAATTATCACTTAATGATAAGTGATTCCAAAAGGCTTTTAAATCTTTTTTACTTCTAAAATCTTATACTTTTACTTGTAATTATGTCCCATGCTTGGGAGAGGAAAATAATATTGTTGAGTTCTTATAATTAGAAGAATATGCTAGTAACCTTAGATATCACAAATCAGATTTGGATGAGACACATGTTATTATTCATGCAATCTTTCTATATACTAGAAAAATGATATGTTCATTCATGGAAAATTTATAAAATAATTGTGCTCTGGAAAAGTTCTAAAATAATCATGATCAAGGGGACTGATGGCCAATAGGGTTGGTAGCAAACTGCAGAGTGAACAAATGTTACATTATCATCCCCTCCTTATTATTACTGTTCCCTTTACAGTCCTTCCTTTTAGTGTTTGTATTGGATTCCATTCCAGAAACATGGGCCTTCTGGTGTGGAAAATAAATAAATAAATAAGTAAGTAAACTGGAGGAGTTCGTCATCAGTAAATCAGGATTGCATATGGCCAAATTTTAATAATGTATAATAAAAGTGATAATGTTTGCCAAGCAGTATGAAGGAAGTATAAAGTTAGATTCCAGAAGAAATTATATTTGCTATTTAATTATTTGTTATTGTTCAGTTGCTCAGTTGTGTCCTACTCTTTGCAACCCCAGGGACTTCAGCAAGTCAGCCTTCCTTGTCCATCACCATCTCCCTTAGCTTGTTCAAACTCATGTGCATCAAGTCGGTGATGCCATCCAGCCATCACATCCTCTGTCATCCCCTTTTCCTCCTGCCTTCAGTCTTTCCCAGCATCAGTGTCTTTTCCAATGAGTCAGCTCTTCACATTTAAGTGGCCGAAGTATTGGAGGTTCAGCTTCATCATCAGTCCTTCCAATGAATATTCAGGTTTGATTTCCTTTAGGATTGACTGGTTTGATTTCCTTGTAGTCCAAGGGACTCTCAAGAGTCTTCTCCAGCACCACAGTTCGAAAGTGTCAATTCTTTGGAGCTCAACCTTTTTTAAGGTCCAGCTCTCACATGCATACATGACTACTGGAAAGACCATCAGTTCAGTTCAGTTGCTCAGTCGTGTCCAACTCTTTGCAACCCCATGAATTGCAGGATGCCAGGCCTCCCTATCCATCACCAACTCCCGGAGTTTACTCAAACTCACATCCATCAAGTCGGTGATGCCATCAGCCACCTCATCCTCTGTCGTCCCCTTCTCCTCCTGTCCCCAATCCCTCCCAGCATCAGAGTCTTTTCCAATGAGTCAACTCTTACTTTGACTATATGGACCTTTGTCGCCAGAGTGATGTCTCTGCTTTTTAAAATATTATCTAGGTTTTATATAACTATTCTTCCAAGGAGCAAACACCTTTTAATTTTGTGGCTTCAGTCACCATCCTCTTTGATTTGGAGCCCAAAATTTCATCAAATGATGTTTCCACATTTTCCCATCTATTTGCCGTGAAGTGATAGGACCAGATGCCGTGATCTTAGTGGTTTGAATGTTTAGTTTTAAGCCAAATTTTTCACTCTCCTTTTTCACCTTCATTAACAAGCTCTTTAGTTCCTCTTCTATTTCTGCCATTCAAGTGGTATCATCTGCATATCTGGGGTTGTTGATATTTCTCCTGGCAATCTTGATTTCAGCTTGTGATTCATCTAGCCTGACATTTTGCATGATGTACTTTACATATAATTTAAATAAGCAGGGTAACAACTTGCAGCCTTGTACTCCTTTCCCAATTTTGAACCAGTTTGTTGTTCCATGTCTGGTTCTAACTATTGCTTCCTGTCCTACACACAGGTTTCTCAGGAGACAGATAAGGTGGTATGATATTCCCATCTCTTTAAGAATTTTCCCGTTTGTCAAAAGCTTTAGCATAGCCAATGAAGCATAAGTAAGTGTTTTTCTGGAATTCCCTTCTCTTTTCTATGATCCAACAGATGTTGGCAATTTGATCTCTGGTTGCTCTGCCTTTTTTAAATCCAGCTTGTGCATATGGGAGTATAAGTAGTCTTGGTTGCAGATTTTTCTTGGTTGTAGATTTTTTCCCTTTCATCCCTTTCAATGAATCTTGCCACTCCCTTCTGGGGTGCAGAGTTTCTGCTGAAAAATCAACTGATAACCTTAGGGAGATTCCTGGCTATGTTATTTGTTGCTCTTCCCATTGTTGCTTTTAGTATTTTTTGTTTGCATTTACTTTGTGTTGCTTTGATTAATATATGTTTCAGCATGTCCCTCCTAGGATTTATCTTGTATGGGACTGTCTGTACGTCATGAACTTGCGTGACCATTTCCTTTCCCTTGTTAGAGAAGGTTTTGATTGTGATCTCTTCAGATATCTGCTCAGGCCATTTATAGTTTTCTTCCTCTTCTGGGACTCCTGTAGTTTGAATGTTGGTGCATTTAATGTTGTCTCAGAGTTCTCTAATACTGTTTTCATTTCTTTTCCTTCTTTTTTTCTTTATTCTGTTCGACAGTAGAGATTTCCATCATTCTGTCTTCCAGGTTACTTGTCCATTTTTCTGTCTCAGTTATTCTGCTATAGATTCCTTTAGAGCATTTTTCATTTTGGTCATTGCCTTGTTCATCTCTAGATCTTTGTTAAACTTTTCTTGTATCTTCTCTATCCGTAGCTCCATTCTATTTCTGAGATCTTGAATCATCTTTACTATCATTACTCTGAATTCTTTTTCAGCTAGATTGTCTATCTTCTCTTCATTTAGTTATTCTTTTAGGTCCTTATCATGCTCCTTTATCTGCAGCATGTTTCTTTGTCATATCATTTGGTCAGACTTAGTGTGTTTGGAGAAGGAAATGGCAACCCACTCCAGTGTTCTTGCCTGGAGAATCCCAGGGACGGGGGAGCCTGGTGGGCTGCCGTCTGTGGGGTCGCACAGAGTCGGACACGACTGAAGCGACTCAGCAGCAGCAGCAGCAGTGTGTTTGTGGTCTCCTTTCTGCAGGCTGCAGGATTGCAGTTCCTCTCCCTTCTGGATTCTTCCCCCTGGTGAGTGAGGTTGGTTCAAATTCTTGTGCTATTATCCCACTGAGAGGGAATTTGACTGTTGTGCTGGTGGTCAGAGTCTGCCTTAGATATTGAACCTCCCTTTGGCTTTGTGGCTGTCACTGCCCTGTGAGGGGTGAGGTCTGCTCCCTAGTTGTTGGACTAGAGGTACCCAAATCTGTTTCTTAGTTGCGATTCTGATCTGCGATGGGAAGGGCGTGGAATTGGAGCACACCCTCTGGGGCTTCCCTCATGGCTCAGCTGGTAAAGAATCCACCCGCGATGCAGGAGACCCCAGTTTGATTCCTGGGTCGGGAAGATCCTCTGGAGAAGGGAAAGGCTACCCACTCCAGTATTCTAGCCTGGAGAGTTCTATGGACTGTATAGTCCATGGGGTTGCAAAGAGTCAGACACGACTGAGTGACTTTCAGTTTCACTTTTCTCTGGGGTGGAAACCACTGAGTTTTCCTCTTTTAGAGAGGTTCACCTGTTAATGTTCTCTGTTGCCTCTCTTTTCACCCATTGTGCAGTCTCGCAAAGTATACTGCTGTTGGCACTGCTCTTTGTCCCTCCTTCACTGTGGGTATGCTGACAGCAATTGGCTCTGGTGTCTCTCAGGCATTGTGTTCACCCATCCACAGGTGCAGGTCAACTGAGGTTAGGCTGCAGTAATGCAGTATTCACTCCCTCATCTGGACCTGCTATGGGGCTCTGGAGGCAGCTCAAACCCTGGTCCATGCCTGCCCTTACATGTATATGCCCATAGAGCCCCACAGCTGCTAAAGCCAGATCCGTCCCAGCTGCAAGAGCACTTGTTGTCTTTTCAGATGTTTCATAGGCAGTGAATTTAGGAAGCTGTCAGCAGAGTTGTAACTCTGCATTTCACGCAGCTGCAAAGAAAGATTTCAGCTCTTCTTTAGTCACAAAGCCCTGAGTGCTCACCTGTGATTTTAGCTCTTCCGCAGGGTGACTTTCCTAGTTGGGGGAGTTACCTGCATCCTTCCAGGACAACGGGGTGGGTCCCAGGACCTACTGATGGATTTCCCAGTTGTAGAAGTTATCCATGCCCTTCTGGTACAGCATGAGCAACTTGTGGGGCCTGATGGTAGAATTCCCAGTGTCAAAGATTCATCTGTACCCTCTGAAGTCAGCAGGGGCCAAAGTGTCACTTTAAATGTTACACAACAATGTGAAAGTACCAGTGGCAGATTTTATACAAAAATTATGAGTGAGTGAAGACCAAATAACAATATAGCACTCTGCAGCAATAAATTCTGCTGTGCTTGAAAAAGATAATATTCATAAGAGAATTGCCATCACAATTTATATGCATTATAGCCAGAAAAGCTGTAAAACATTGCTCCACAATCATCAGAATCATATTCAAATTGCAAAAACATTTTCATTACGGAAAGATAGCATCATCCATTACATTTAGTTAATTTAAATCAAATACCCTTAATTTTAATATTATCAACTTTCTAACATTTGTTTTTAATTGTAACTTTTGTTTTATATTTTATGAGCTATAAGCATAATGAGTCTGTATTTTTATATGTATTTAAGTGCCATGATCATAAATATACTCTATGTTAATACCAAGGAACTGTGGAATTTTTCTTTTAAATGATGGATATATGTTAGTCAAGTTTGAAAACCAGTTTGTAGCTTTCCTGAGATCTGAAATAAACAAGTAAAATATTTAGAATAGACAGAAATCAAGAAATAAAAGCCTGTTTGCATCCACCATCACTTTCTTCCAGAAACTGTGTCCTTGAATATTCTATCCATATGGGTGTGAGGTTCTCATAAAACATCACATTCTTGTGATAATAGATTGATCTAAAAACTAGTTGCTTAACACAAGCAAGGGCAATGAATGCCTTCTTGTAGGACTTTGGTATCTAAGATCTAAGAAGAATTGACCAATCTCCAGTGCTTAAAGATATTATAATAAGCCAAATCCTGTTAGTGACTATATTTTTTTACCATGTGGAGAAAGTACTTCAGTAGAGAGATGGAGAAGAAAGAGAGGGGAGATGAAGCCAGTGCTCAGAGAATAACATATAGCTGATAAAATTCTACTGTTTTGAGTTACTCTTCTCAGTGAAACATGTATTACATTGCTATCCTTCCTGAAGCATGATCATTGAAAAAAATTTTTAGACTCCAAGAACTAGCCCACTACTCTTCCTTTAATTTTTTTTTTTTAATATTTTAAGTAGACTCAGCTGGATTTCTATCAGAATCTGAACTTCTGTGTTAGCTAGAAACTGATCTTGCTTCACAAAATCCTTGGTGCTCATGAATAAAATTTTATCAGTATTTGAATGTGACATTGGTTTTTAGGCAATTAAGTGTGGTCCAATATTCTATAAACTTTCAGTCAATCCCAATGCCTCCATTATCAGAAGAAAAAAATCTCCAATTTTTAAAAAATATTGATCATTTGGAATTCCATAATGACATTATTTTATAACACATTATTAAAATAACCTAATTAATATTTTAGTTCATTCAATAATTAATAGAGCAACATATTTAAATTATGATGAAACATGCATAGCATAAAATTTATCATTTTAACCATCTTTAAATGTACACTTCAGAGACATTAAGTACATTTTTTAATGTGCAACTGTCACCGCCATCAATTTCCAGAGCTTTTTCACTTATAAATATAAAACTACATCAATTAAAAACTTCCCATTTCTCTCTCACCCCCAGTTTTTTAGAGCCACCATTCTGCTTTCTGTCTCTTAATTTAACTACTCTAGGCGTCTCATGTAAGTGGAATATATAATATCTGTACTTTTGTGACTGATTTATTTATCTTAATATCTTCAAGGTTGTACTGTGTTATAACTTGTGCCAGAATTTTCTTTTTTGAGGGTGAATGATATTCCATTACATGTATGTTCCACATTTTGTGTATCCATTCATCTGCCAAAGGACATTTGGGTTACTCCTGTCTTTTGGCTATTTTAAATGATACTGCTATGAACATGGGTGTACAAGTAGCTATTTGAGGCGTGGCTTTCAATTCTTTTGAGTATATATAAGTGGCATTGCTAGATTTTATGGTAAATTCAGTTCAGTTCAGTTTCTCAGTCATGTACAACTGTTTGTGATTCCAATGGACTGTAGCACTCTAGGCTTCCCTGTCCATCATCAACTCCTAGACCTTACTCAAACCATGTCCACTGTGTCAGTGATGCCATCCAACCATCTCATCCTCTGTCATCCCCTTCTCCTCCTGCCGCCAACCTCTCCCAGCATCAGGGTCTTTTCCAGTGAGTCAGTTCTTCACATCAGGTGGCCAAAATATTAGAGTTTCAGCTTCAGCATCAGTCCTTCCAATGAATATTCAGGACTGATTTCCTTTAGGATGGACTTGTTGGATCTCCTTGCAGTCCAAGGGACTCTCAAGAGTCTTCTCCAACACCACAGTTCAAAAGCATCAATTCTTCGGCACTCAGCTTTCTTTATAGTCCAACTCTTGCATCCATATGTGACTCCTGGAAAAACCATAGCTTTGGCTAGAGGGACTTTGTTGGCAAAGTAATGTCTCTGCTTTTTGTATGCTGTCTAGGTTGGTCATAGCTTTTCTACCAAGGAACTGAATTTTCTTTCAATCGCATGGCCGCAATCATCATCTGCAGTGATTTTGGAGCCCCAAAACACAAAGTTTCAAACAATGTTTCCATTGTTTCCCCACTTGCCATGAAGTGATAGCAAATATTTCCCGATCTATTTGCCATGAAGTGAAACTGAGCTGCTGGGACCAGGGACGTGATTAAGATGCACACCCAACCTGGGACAGTGTGCTCACCAAGCATATGGTCACCTGAGCACTCAGGCCTGGGAAGGGTGCAAAACGCATGCCCAACCAGGTCTGTGCCCTTGCTGAGTATGGGAGAACTGAGCGGCTTAGACCTGGGAAGTGCACGAAATGCAAGGCCCTGCAGAGCCTGGGCAATGTGCACCTGGGAAGCACAGGCCACCTTGAGCTGGGGCAAACCCAGTGTGGTCCATATACTGTGAGTGCTCCCCACACACGCCAGTGATGTTTGCAGTGTTCCTTCCTCCCCACAACACAACTGAACGAGTGAGCCTAAATAAGTGACCACCTTCACCTCCTTGTGTCAGGGCAGAAATTAGACACTGAAGAGATCTGCAAAAAGAGCAAGCAAAAGTAAACAAAGAAGAGGGAACCACCAATCTGGAAGTGGCAGGTGCAACAGATCAAAACCCTGTAGTTAACATTGACTAAGCATTCAAGGGGCTTATAGACCTTGAGAACAAGTACACGCTGGAACAAGGAACTACCTGAAACTGAACTGACATCACACTGCCCACAACAGCTCCAGAGAAATTCCTAGATATATATCAGTATTATCACTTTTTAATTTCATTTTAAGTTCTTTATTACTCCTTTAATTTTCACTTTTATAATCAACTATTACCTTGCAAAAAAAAGACTATTTTTAAAGCAAATTTCATATGTATATTTTTATAATTTTTGTGATTGATTTGTTTTGTCTTTTTAGTATTTCTTTTTGAGAGTCTCACCTCTACTCCAGATTTTCAATCTTTGCTTTTTGGTATTTGTTATCAATTTTGTACCTTTAAGAATCTAATCTTCAGTATCCATTTTCACTTTGGCGTGTGATTACTGGCTTGATTGCTCTCTCCCCTTTTGACTCTTCCTTTTCTCCCCCAGGTCACCTCCATCTCCTGCCTCCCCCTTCTCTTCTCTACTTAGCTTGTGAATCTCTCTAGGTGTTCCGGGCAGTGGAGAACACTTAATGAACTGATTGCTGGTTAGATTGATCTCTTCCCTTTTGACTCCCCCTCTTCTCCTCCTGGTCACTTCTATCTCCCTTCTCCCTCTTCTTGTCTCTGTGTGACTCTGTGAATCTCCCTGGGTGTTCCAGACTCTTGAGAGAGCCCTTAAGGAATTGATTACTGACTAGATTGCTTTCTCCCCTTTTGACTCCCCTCTTCCCCACAAGAGACTGACCCAGACTTGCCCATGAGTGTCCAGGAGTCTTCAGAGGAGGCATGGGTCAGTGGTGGTCTGGTACAGGGTTGCGGGCACTGAGTGCCTGCAAGGAAACTTCTGAAGCAGGTTACCATTATCTTCATTACCTCTATCATAGTTTGGACTCAGGTCAAACAGGAGGGAGGGAACACAGCCTGCCCATCAACAGAAAATTGGATTAAAGATTTACTGAGCATGGGCCCCTCACATCAGAACAAGACCCAGTTTCCACCTCAGTCAGTCTCTCCCATCAAGAAGCTTCCATAAGCATCTTATCCTTCTCCATCAGAGGGTCAGTCGGTCAGTCAGTTCAGTCACTAAGTTGTGTCCAACTCTTTGGGACCCCATGGACTGCAGCACACCAGGCCTCCCTGTCCATCACCAACTCCTGGAGTCTACCCAAATTCATGTCCATTGAGTCAGTGATGCCATCCAAACATCTCATCCTCCGTTATCCCCTTCTCCTCCCATCTTCAATCTTTCCCAGCATCAAGGTCTTTTCAAATGGGTCAGTTCTTTGCATCAGGTGGCCAAAATATTGGAGTTTCAGCATCAGCTGAAACTGAGTATTCAGGACTGATTTCCTTTAGCATGGATTGGTTGGACCTCTTTGCAGTCCAAGGGACTCTCAAGAGTCTTTTACAACACCACAGTTCAGATCATCAAATCTTCGGCTCTCAGCTTTCTTTTTAGTCCAACTCTCACATCCATACATGACTACTGGAAAAACCATAGCCTTGACTAGATGGGCTTTTGTTGGAAAAGTAATGTCTCTGCTTTTTAAGTGTGCAGCCTAAGTTGGTCATATATTTTCTTCCAAGGACCAAGCAGGTAGAGAGAATGTAGAGGGTATTCAGAATGAAAATGAGTGAATGAAAACCACAATAACAGAAAACTAATCAAACTGTTCACATGGACCACAGTCTTTTCTAAAAAGTGATACATTAGAGAACACATAAAATGCTTTAAATATGTAGATGTTTGGAATTAGAAAGAAAATTACTCCTTTGTTCAATTTAATCATTTATTTGACTGTGACACTATATATGATGTTAAAAATAGCAGGTGAATTTTCTTTATTTAATAAAAAATCTAGTTAATTTAATGGATGCTGCTGCTGCTAAGTCACTTCAGTCGTGTCCAACTCTGTGCGACCCCATAGACGGCAGCCCACCGGGTTCCCCAGTCCCTGGGATTCTCCAGACAAGAACCCTGGAGTGGGTACAATCCAATTGTCTATTTAGGTAAATATCTTAAGAATTGCTTGTTCAAATAACCTGTATAACTAAACAGCATCTGTGATACATTCTGATTCAACTCAACTCTTTCTTTCTTACGTCACTAACTTTAAAAATATCAATATTTTCTCATGCCTATTGTGACATTTCCACAATTCACTTAAGGTTCATTTTTAGTATATCAGAGAGATAGTGCAGAATTCAAAATGACTACATCTTGAAAAAGGTAAGGCTCAAAATTAAAGTGGTTCTGGGTCAGAAACTGTCTTGTTCCTTAAATAGTGTAGAAATCTGAACCAACATAGAAACCAAAGAAAGGCTAAAGGGCTTACAATTATAACAGACTATAGAGCTATTTGCGGACCACACAGTCAACCAAATTATAATTTCTACAAGAAAATATAACGCAGTTCCAAATGACCAATTTGTAAGCATGTTCATGTAACATAGTTTAATTGTGTATTGAGGACTATGCTTAATTGAAAACATGAATATTTATCTTCAAATTTTGTGATGAATACAATTCACATAGTTATTTGATGAAATTACACCTAATGGAGTAATATAGTACAACATGCATACAGTGTAAATGGGATTTAGCATCAAGATTTTGTTTAGTTTTAAATCCTCTGAGACTTATATTACGCAGCCACTTCTATAATGACTGTAAATATTCAACATCCTGGGTATGACAAACATGTCTTAGGGCTGTAAAATATCATGTTCAATTAGATGGCTCCTCTCCTGGGAGTATAGAGAGTGTGAGTATGCATTTAAACAGACAGCCTCAGTGAAGAAGAATTTATTTCAAATATTAAAAGCTATTTAAACTAGTTTCCAGTTTTACAGCTTCTTAAATTGCCATGTTTATCTACATTCAGTTTCATCAATGAACAATTAATTCAAGAAGCATTAGGGGAGAATAAGAAATGGATGCACCTGAACACACCGCAGAACAAGAAAAAGAAAATACTTTGTAAAAAATAAATATCAACTTTTTAATTGAATATAATTCTATGATACAATGAGTAAAAAAATAAATATCTTGGGAATTTTGTTACTGAGCAGGCAATATTTTAATATCAATATATTTTCATATGTGCTAACTATACCCTTACATTTATATTCTTCTTCTGATTATTTTAACAAATTTAATAGCCTATCAAAGAAAACAAAACTGATATTCACCAGTGAGAGCAATAGGTTAATCAAATATAGATTTTCAGGTCACTGCAGTAATAAATAATGTTAGTAATATGAATAGACATTTTCTACAATTTACTCATAAGGATAAACATTTGTATTGTATTAAGAAAATTAAAACATAATAACATTAACAATATAAAAAAGGAAGTCTTTGTTCCATATAAAACTATTGTAATTTTCAATGTTGTTAACTGTGTGTTTTTTTAATGACATATGAAAAATAAAAAATAAATTAAGTATGCAATACTTTGACTTCTACATTAAGGAAATTTTTATCTGGAATCACAGTTAGGATAACCATGGGCATTTGAGTACTAACAGAGATAAATTTTTGTATAAACATTATTGATATATTTTCAGTGATGTTGCTCCAGTAAATAAAGCTCAGTTACTATTTTAAAATAGTAAAATACTATTTTATTTCAGAAATTCAGTATATGTTAATAACATGTTTTTATTCTTTTTATCCCTCATCACTTCATGGGAAATAGATGGGGAAACAGTGGAAACAGTGTCAGACTTTATTTTTGGGGGCTCCAAAATCACTGCAGATGGTGACTGCAGCCATGAAATTAAAAGGCACTTACTCCTTGGAAGAAAAGTTATGACCAACTTAGATAGCATATTCAAAAGCAAAGACATTACTTTGCCAATAAAGGCCCATCTAGTCAAGGCTATGGTTTTTCCTGTGGTCATGTATGGATGTGAGAGTTGGACTGTGAAGAAAGCTGGGCACCTAAGAATTGATGCTTTTGAACTGTGGTGTTGGAGAAGACTCCTGAGAGTCCCTTGGACTGTAAGGAGATCCAACCAGCCCATTCTGAAGGACATCAGCCCTGGGTGTTCTTTTGGAAGGAATGATGCTAAAGCTGAAACTCCAGTACTTTGGCCACCTCATGCGAAGAGTTGACTCATTGGAAAAGACTGTGATGCTGGGAGGGATTGGGGGCAGGAGGAGAAGGAGATGACAGAGAATGAGATGGTTGAATGGCATCACCGACTCGATGGATGTGAGTCTGAGTGAACTCCAGGAGTTGGTGATGGACAGGGAGGCCTGGCATGCTGCAACTCATGGGGTCACAAAGAGTCGGACACGACTGAACTGAACTGAGGAATACGTTTTCTTTCAAATATTTGAGTTGTAAATGCTTTAAAACTTGAAACATGTAATAATACTGATATAAATCATGGCAGTATCCCTTAGTGATCTAAAAAATAGTAATCTGATGGGCCCGAGATCCCAGGTGATATTTGTTGTTGTTGTTTTTCAGTCACTAAGTCATGTCTGACTCTCCATGACCCCATGGATTGCAGCATGCCAGGCTACCCATCTTTCACTGTCTCCAAATTCATGTCAATTGAGTGAGTGATCATTGAGTCAGTGATTCTATTTAACCATCTAATCCTCTGTCATCTCCTCATTTTGCCTTCAGTCTTTCCCAACATCAGGGTCTTTTCCAGTGAATCAACACTTCGCATCAGAGTGTCAAAGTATTGGAGCTTCAGCAAAAGCATCAGTCCTTATGGGTGAATATTCAGGGTTGATTTCCTTTAGGATTGACTGGTCTGATCTCCTTGCAGTCAAAGAGACTCTCAAGAGTTTTCTCCAGCACTACAATTCAAAAACAATTCTTTGGTGCTCAGCCTTCTTTATGGTCAAAATCGCGTATCCGTATGTGACTACTGGCAAAACCATGTGGCTCAGCTGGTGAAGAATCCGCCTGCAAAGCAGGAGGTCTGGATTCGATCCCTGGGTCAGGAAGATCTCCTGGAGAAGGGAAAGGCTACCCACTCCAGTATTCTGGCCTGGAGAATTCCATGGGCTCTATAGTCCATGGGTTTGCAAAGAGCCAGACACAACAGAGTGATTGTCACTTTCACTGGAAAAACCATAGTTTTGACCATAGGTACTTTGTTGGCAAGCGATGTCTCTGTTTTTAACACACTGTCAGGATTTGTCATAGCATTCCTTCCAAGGAGAAAGCATCGTTTAATTTCCTGGCTGCAGTTACCATCCGCAGTGATTTTGGAGCCCAGGAAAATAAAAACCTGTCACTGCTTCCATTTTCCTCCTTCTATTTGCCATGAGGTAATGGAACTGGATGCCATGATCTTATTTTTTTTTTAATGTTGAGTCTCAAGCCAGAGTTTTCATTCTATTATTTCACCCCCATCCAGAGGCTGTCTATTTCTTCTTCACTTTCTGCCATAAGGATGGTGTCATCTGCATATCTGAGGTATTGATGTTTCTCCTGGCAATCTTGATTCCAGCTGGTGATCCATCCAGCCTGACATTTCACATGAGGTACTCTCATAGAAGTTAAATAAGCAGGGTGCCAGTGTACAGCCTTGACGTACTCCTTTCCCAATTTGGAACCAGTCTGTTTTTACATGTCTGCTTCTAACTGTTGCTTCCAGACATGCATGCAAGTTTCTCAGGAGACAGGTAAGGTGGTCTGGTATTCCCATAACTTTAATAATTTTCCACAGTTTGTTGTGATCCACACAGTCAAAGATTTTAGCATAGTTAATAAAGAAGAAGTAGATGTTTTTTCTGGAATTCTCTTGCTTTCCTCATGATCCAGTGAATATTGGCAGTTTGATCTCTGATTCCTTTGACTCTTTGAAACCCAGCTTGTACATCTGGAAGTTCTCAATCCACATACTACTGAAGCCTACCTTGAAGAATTTTGAGCATAACCTTAATAGCATGTGATATGAACATAATTGTATGGTAGTTTGAACCTTCTTTGCCATTTCCATTCTTTGGGACTGGAAGGAAAACTGACTTTTTCCAAGCCTGTTGACTCTGCTGAGCTTTCCAAATTTACAGAGATATTGAGTGCAACACTTTAACAACATCATCTTTTAGGATTCTAAACTGCTCAGCTGGAATTCCATTTCCTCCACTAGTTTTGTTCATACTAATGCTTCTAAAGCCCCACTTGACTTCACACTTCACAATATCTGGCTCTAGGTGAGTACCACACCATCATGAATATCCCATCATTAACACCTTTGTTATATAGTTTTTCTGTGTATTCTTGCCATCTCTTCTTAGTCTTTTCTGCTTCTGATAGATCCTTAACTGTTTCTGCCCTTTATCATGCCCATCCTTGCATGAAACATTCCCTTGATATCTCTTATTTCTTGAAGAGATCTCTAGTCTTTCCCATTATATTGTTTTCCTCTGTATTTTTGGACTGTTCATTTAAGAAGGCCTTCTTATCTCTCCTTGCTATTCTCTTGTATCTGCATTCAGGTGGGTATCTTTCCCTTTCTCCCTTGACTTTTGCTTCTCTTCTTCACTCAGCTATTTGTAAAGCACTACATGGTATGGCTCACTGAGTTTCATAAGCCCCTTCATCATAACAAGACTGTGATCCATGAAGGGAATTCAGATAATTATCATATCTCAATTTCAACAAGAAAACATATATACTTTCCTTCTATTTCCTGTAGCTATTTTTGTTTTGATTTTTTCATATCTTTACCCCAATCAGGCTTTACCCTGTGATCTAAAATGGCCCAGAATAGGAGTGTCTTGGGAACTAACAATTTTGAAATAATGGCAGATAGAGACCGTGTGTGGTAGAATGTAAAAGCAATGAAAAGAAAACAAAATTGACACTGCTAAACAGTCATCTTATCTGTAAGATGGTGGCTCAGATGGAAAAGAACCTCCCTGCAATATAGGAGTTCAGTTCAGTTGAGTTCAGTTGCTCAGTCGTGTCTGACTCTTTGCAGCCCCATGGTCTGCAGCATGCCAAGCCTCCCTGTCCATCACCAACTCTAAGAGTTTACTCAGATTCATGTCCATTGAGTCAATGATACCATCCGAATATCTTATGCTCTGTTGTCTCCTTCTCCTCCTGCCTTCAATCTTTCCCAGCATCAGAGTCTTTTCAAATGAGTCAGTTCTTCACATCAGGTGGCCAAAATACTGGAATTTCAGCTTCAACATCAGTCCTTTCAATAAATATTCAGGACTGATTCCCTCTAGGATGGACTGGTTGGATCTCCTTGCAGTCCAAGGGACTCTCAAGAGTGTTCTTCAACAGCACAGGTGAAAAGCCTAAATTCTTTGGTGCTCAGCTTTCTTTATAGTCCAACTCTCACATCCATACATGACTACTGGAAAAACCATAGCTTGACTAGATGGGCCTTTGTTGGCAAAGTAATGTCTCTGCTTTTTAATATGCTGTCTAGGTTAGTCATAGCTTTTCTTCCAAGGAGCAAGTGTCTTTTAATTTCATGGCTGCAGTCACCATCTGCAGTGATTTTGGAGCCCCCCAAAATAAAATCTGTCACTGTTTCCCCATCTATTTGCCATGAAGTGATGGGACCAGATGCCATGATCTTTGTTTTCTGGATGTTGAGTTTTAAGCCAACTTTTTCACTCTCTTCTTTCACTTTCATGAAGAGGCTCTTTAGTTCTCCTTCGCTTTCTGCCATAAGGGTGGTGTCATCTGCATATCTGAGGTTATTGTTATTTCTCTCAGCAATCTTGATTCCAGCTTGTGCTTCATCCAGTCCAGCATTTCTCATGATATACTCTGCATATAAGTTAAATAAGCAGGGTGACAATATACAGCTTTGATGTACTCCTTTTCCTATTTGAAACCAGTCTGTTGTTCCATGCCCATTTCTAACTGTTGCTTCTTGACCTGCATACAGATTTCTCAGGAGGCAGGTCAGGTGGTCTGGTATTCCCATCTGTTTCAGAATTTTCCACAATTTGTTGTGATCCATATAGTCAAAGGCTTTGGCATGGTCAATAAATATAGGATCCTAGGTTCAATTCCTATGTGAGGAAGATACCCTGGAGAAGGGAACAGCAGCACACTCCAGTATTCTTGCCTGGGAAATCCCATAGGCAGAGGAGCCTGGAGTGCTGTGGTCCATGCAGTCACAAAATTGGACAAGACTGAATGACTATTGTTTCACCCATTAAGATGTAAATGTTTAAAGAATGAAGGCTGTTCTTTAATCTATTATGTACAACTTGTTTAGGGGCAGTGAGCTTCAACTGCTCAGTGGATGAATCTTTTTCTGGTTATCCTTTGGTAATGGAGTGTCTTGTTTTTCTTTTCTGTTAATATATTCCTCTTTTGCCTTGATCCTCTATGGTTTTACATAAGTAGCTACTAACCCAAGAGGAACTATCTGAGAGAAGCAGAGAAAATATTCAATATAGTTTATATTATTCATTAACATAAGAAAGCATTTTACTCAAAGCCTCCAATCATTTTATTTGTCTCTCCAGATCTCCACAATTTGGCAGTTACCCTGGGAATATAGAAATCCCATGACACATATTAAAGAAAGGGAAAGTCTATGCTTTAGACCAATCTGAGTGGCCCTTTAAAGTTTTAATCATTTTGTATTCTCCCCTTTGTTGAGCAAGAGATTGCCAGCAAAGAACCTTAGGGATGGTTGATCACATCATACCTAACACCAAACAGATGAAACCAACAGGAATTTATCATTCACACTCCCAGCTGAGGGGATGAGCACATCACATGCCATGTGGGGCCACATGGCGGTTGCACTCTGAAGCAGACGGAAAGACCAGACTCAGTGGTATTGTAGTGTCAAGAGAGTGAGGTGCACTAGTTCTCTTAGGAGGGCGTGACTGGCTTCTCTGGATAATTTCAGAGGATGGCTGGTGATGAACCTTATCATCAATGATAAGTAGGGACTGTGGCTGATAAGGTAGGGGTTTGTTTCAGTTCAGTTCAGTCGCTCAGTCCTGTCCGACTCTTTGCGACCCCATGAATCGCAGCACGCCAGGCCTCCCTGTCCATCACCAACTGCCAGAGTTCACTCAAACTCACGTCCATCGAGTCACTGATGCCATCCAGCCATCATCCTCTGTCATCCCCTTCTCCTCCTGCCCTCAATCCCTCCCAGCATCACAGTCTTTTCCAATAAGTCAACTCTAGGCATGAAGTGGCCAAAGTACTGAAGTTTCAATTTTAGCATCATTCTTTCCAAAGAAATCCCAGGGCTGATCTCCTTTAAAATGGACTGGTTGGATCTCCTTACAGTCCAAGGGACTCTCAAGGGTCTTCTCCAACACCACAGTTCAAAAACATCAGTTCTTCCGTGCTCAGCTTTCTTCACAGTCCAACTCTTACATCCATACACAACCACTAGAAAAACCATAGCCTTGACTAGATGGACCTTTGTTGGCAAAGTGATGTCTCTGCCTTGAATATGCTATCTAAGTTGGTCATAACTTTCCTTCCAAGGATTATGTGTCTTTTAATTTCATGGCTGCAGTCACCATCTGCAGTGATTTTGGAGCCCCCCAAAATAAAGTCTGACACTGTTTCCACTGTTTCCCCATCTATTTCCCATGAAGTGATAAGACCAGATGCCATGAACTTCCTTTTCTGAATGTTGAGCTTTAAGACAACTTTTTCACTCTCCTCTTTCACATTCATCAAGAGGCTCTTTCTCCTTTGCTTTCTGCCATAAGGGTGGTGTCATCTGCATATCTGAGGTTATTGATATTTCTCCCGGCAATCTTGATTCCAGCTTGTGCTTCTTCCAGCCCAGCATTTCTCATGATGTACTCTGCATAGAAGTTAAATAACCAGGCTGACAATACACAGCCTTGAAGTACTTCTTTTCCTATTTGGAACCAGTCTGTTGTTCCATGTCCAGTTCTAACTGTTACTTCCTGACTTGCATACAGATTTCTCAAGAGGCAGGTCAGGTGGTCTGGTATTCCCATCTCTTTCAGAATTTTCCACAGTTTATTGTGATCAACACAGTCAAACACTTTGCCATAGTCAATAGAGCAGAAATAGATGTTTTTCTGGAACTCTCTTGCTTTTTCCATGATCCAGCAGATGTTGGCAATTTGATCTCTGGTTCCTCTGCCTTTTCTAAAACCAGCTTGAACATCAGGAAATTCATGGTTCATGTATTGCTGAAGCCTGGCTTGGAGAATTTTGATCATTACTTTACTAGCATGTGAGATGAGTGCTATTATGTGGTGGTTGGAGCATTCTTTGGCATTGCCTTTCTTTGGGATTGGAATGAAAACCAACCTTTTCCAGTCCTGTGACCACTGCTGAGTTTTGCAAATTTGCTGGCATATTGAGTGCAGCCCTTTCACAGCATCATCTTTCAGGATTTGAAATAGCTCACCTGGAATTCCATTACCTCCACTAGCTTTGTTCATAGTGATGTTTCTAAGGCCCACTCTACTTCACATTCCAGGATGTCTGGCTCTAGCTAAGTGATCACACCATCATGATTATCTTGGTCATGAAGAGATTTTTTGTATAGTTCTTCTGTGTATTCTTGTCACCTCTTCTTAGTATCTTCTGCTTCTGTTAGGTCCATACATTTCTGTCCTTTATCAAGCCCATCTTTGCGTGAAATGTTCCCTTGTTATCTCTAATTTTCTTGAAGAGATCTCTAGTCTTTCCCATTCTGTTGTTTTCCTCTATTTCTTTGCATTCACTGAGAAAGGCTTTCTTATCTCTTCTTGCTATTCTTTGGAACTCTGCATTCAGATGCTTATATCTTTCCTTTTCTCCTTTGCTTTTCACTTCCCTTCTTTTCACAGCTGTTTGTAAGGCCTCCCCAGACAGCCATTTTGATTTTTTGCATTTCTTTTTCATGGGGATGGTCTTGATCACTGTCTTCTGTACAATGTCACGAACCTCTGTTCATAGTTCATCAGGCACTCTATCAGATCTAGTCCCTTAAATCTATTTCTCACTTCCACTGTATAATCATAAGAAATTTGATTTAGGTCACACCTGTATGGTCTAGTGGTTTTCCCTACCTTCTTCAATTTCAGTCTGAATTTGGCAATAAGGAGTTCATGATCTGAGCCGCAGTCAGCTCCCAGTCTTGTTTCTGCTGACTGTATAGAGCTTCTCCAACTTTGGCTGCAAATAATATAGTCAATCTGATTTCGATGTTGACCATCTGGTGCTGTCTATGTGTAGAGTCTTCTCTTGTGTTGTTGGAAGAGGGTGTTTGCTATGACCAGTGTGTTCTCTTGGCAAAACTCTGTTAGCCTTTGCCCTGCTTCATTCTGAGTTCCAAGGTCAAATTTGCCTGTTACTCCAGGTGTTTCTTGGCTTCCTACTTTGGCATTTCAGTCCCCTACAATGAAAAGGACATCTTTTTTGGTTGTTAGTTCTAAAAGATCTGTAGGTCTTTATAGAACTGTTCAACTTCAGCTTCTTCAGCATTACTGGTTGGGGCAAAGACTTGGATTACTGTGATATGGAATGGTTTGCCTTGGAAATGAACAGAGATCATTCTGTCATTTTTGAGATTGCATCCAAGTACTGCATTTCAGATTCTTTTGTTGACCACGATGGCTACTCCATTTCTTCTAAGGGATTCCTGCCCACAGTAGTAGATATAATGGTCATCTGAGTTAAATTCACCCATTCCAATCCATTTTAGTTCACTGATTCCTAGAATGTTGACATTCACTCTTGCCATCTCCTGTTTGACTGCTTCCAATTTGCCTTGATTCATGGACCTAACATTCCAGGTTCCAATGCAATATTGCTCTTTACAGCATCGGACCTTGCTTCTGTCACCAGTCACATCCACAACTGGGTATTGTTTTTGCTTTGGCTCAATCCCTTTATTCTTTCTGGAGTTATTTCTCCACTGATCTCCAGTAGCATTTTGGGCACTTATTGATCTGGGGAGTTCCTCCTTCAGTATCCTATCATTTTGCCTTTTCATACTGTCTGTGGGATTCTCAAGGCAAGAATACTGAAGTGGTTTGCCATTCCCTTTTCCAGTGGCCCACATTGTGTCAGACCTCTCCACCATGCCCACCCGTCTTGGGTGGCCCCACATGGCATGGCTTAGTTTCATTGAGTTAGACAAGGCTGTGGTCCATGTGATCAGATTGACTAGTTTTCTGTAATTATGGTTTCAGTGTTTCTGCCCTCTGATGCCCTCTTGCAACACCTACCATCTTACTTGGGTTTATCTTACCTTGGGCGTGGGGTATCTCTTCATGGCTGCTACAGCAAAATGCATCCGGTGCTCCTTACCTTGGAGGAGGAATATCTCCTCACGCTGCCCACCCCCCCCCCCCCCCCGCCCCTGCCCCAACCTTGAATGTGGAATAGCTCCTCTAGGCCCTCTTGCGCCCACGCAGCCACTGCTCCTTGGAGGTGGGGTTGCTCCTCCCAGCCGCCACCCCTGGCCTCGGGTGGAGGTAGCTCCTCTAGGCCGCTCCTGTGCTGTCCCAGCTTGGCACTCTCGGTGTTTATATATAGGACTTCATTCACAGGAGTGGAAACGGAAGTTTATGATACCTTACAGTGAATGATGTTGGATTCACGATTTCTGAAGAAGATTTAGCTTCCGGACTAGGGACCAGGCTTGACCACTTGGGGCTCTTGTGTGGTAGAAATTTTATTACAGTGAAAAGAGACATAGACATCAGGTGGAGAGTGCCCTCTCACTAGTCTTAACAAGGGAGCTATATACTTTTTCAGTTGGTTATTACAGTAAATCAAAATCAAAAGAATGTCTCAAGGTTGTCATCATTTTACCAGACCCACACCCACAATTTGCATTTTAAGAAAATAGGATTAGTCAGAAGGTTCTCAAGGAGAAACCTGTCCTCAAGCAGGATACATCCTTGTATATAATCCTTAGTACAGAGTTTAAGCTGAGTTATTTTGTTGTGTAATCATCAACTCTGGAATTAAAGGAAAAGAAAAAAAATGTTTTATGTTCTAAGACTAAGAAATGTAGAAAAAAAGTTTGTTCTTTTCTCCTCCTTCAGAACCCCAGACCCCTTCTCCTCCTGGAGAGTCCCAGACCCGTTTATTCTCTGCAGGGACCCCAGCTTCTTATCAACCTACCTAAGAATTAACTCTCTTACTTGTAGTTAGGCCATTTGAGGCAATCCAGATTTCACCAGATGTCAAGGAAGCATATACTCTCAGACCTTAATTTTAGGCCTTACACTGTATATAACAACATGAAATAGCAAGTAAATGCTAGGGGTATAAAAGGGAATCATATGAAGAAATAGTCAAGAGTCTAGCTGAGTATGCATGCATATAGATTTGAAGATGAATAGTCCTGCATTTATGGCTAATATATTTTATTGTGTTGTACAGAATTCCAATATCCAAAATTATTAAAATGTGCTTTTCTCAGCATAATAGACAGCATCCACAAGTTACACAAAGCTTGCCAAAGAAGATAAACTGCGAGAAACTCCAAATGGGACTATTTTTATTTTCATTTGGATGTTTTAGATGTGATGTAATGAGAATTTATTTTGGGGGTTATAGTTGATTTTATGATGAAATTTTTGCTCTTCTGTTACAATAAGAA
The DNA here is from genome assembly GCF_016772045.2 of Ovis aries. Lineage (NCBI taxonomy): Eukaryota > Metazoa > Chordata > Mammalia > Artiodactyla > Bovidae > Ovis > Ovis aries. The sequence goes on along the minus strand of NC_056054.1, from coordinate 148,134,720 downwards.
ATTGTTTCTTTAGGATAGTTGATAAGATTTCATTAGCCAAATAAATGAAATTAATTTACAATCCAACTGCATTTCCCTCCTGATACATTGAATGACCAGGTATTTGTAGGTAGCCTTCCCATCATCCCAGCAATATAGCTCTAAAATCACTTGGTTAGCAATTAGGTGTTTATCAGATTCTTACTGAAAAGACATGGGGCAGTTATCTGACACAATTATCTTTGAAAATTGAATCCTCCATTTCTGGTCCTGCTGAGGACATTCAAAGGAACACTGAATAGTTTAAAGCTAAATGCCTTTCAAAAACCCTTACCTCCTAGAATGCATGCAACACAATTGCCAGCCACAGACCTTTACCTCAATCTTGTATACAAAGACTTTTGTGTGTGAATCTTTTTTGTTGCAGCTTTGTGCATGTTGACAGATTAAAATTACATTTGGCCTGCTTTTCTGTTACTTCATTAGTGTCTTTCTTATTGTAGCATTGGTTATATTCTCTCTAAAATTTGATTGCTCCTTCTGTCCTCTCTCTGCTACTATATCTTCATAAACTAACCCAACATACATGAAGGCATTTGCTAAGATTGACTAGGCTCTATGTACATTTTGGATAATATTTCTAAAGTGACTTGCTGTTAAGCAGTCTAAAAATTTGCAGCCCATTTAAGTATTAATGTGCAATGTATTCACAACTTGGAAATTAATATTGAGCTTTAATGTGAATAGCTGTAAAAAAATAATTATTTAGGCACTAAAAAATTCAAACCTGAAGTAGTAGATTTTAATTTAAATGTCACATACATTTCAAAATGATGCTGTGACTCATCTCCCAATAGAATTGAACCCATTTTAGGCTTCCTTTCACAGTCAAGGCAGTGTGTTTAAAATCAATTTGTTTATAAAATAAAGGCAAGTAACAATGAAAACTGAAGGCATTCCTCTGTTTAATATTCATAAGTAGTGCTGACTCTGTAACCATTCTCTGTCTTAATCATCACAATTTCTTACCTAACATAATGGCCATTTTCATAGACATTGACTTTGTGAACATTATAGCTTTTGTGTTTTTGCCTTCTCTATAAGTACATTAGTTCAGATGCATTTCACTGTGTTCATATCATTGTGTTCATTCACCCATCATTAATTCAACAAATATTTAGTGTTTCCTACATAGCAGATGTGGTGCTGGATGGCAGAATACTGCAGTAGTGACCCATGCAGCCTCATGGTCAGTCTCCAAAATTTCCCATTTCATCATTCAGTTTTTGCTCTAGAAACCACATTTGCTCATTTCATTCTTTTTATTTTATATATATATATATTCATACAATGCCCTTTACATTTTGGCCTAATTCTACTTTTACAGCATCCTGTCCAATCATAGCCTCACACATGTGTATCATCTGGAAACCCATCCAAATAAAATTATTTATTGTTCTCCAAACAGACAGACACATTCCTTCATGCTTTTGCACAGTTGTTGCTTTGTTTAGAATTATATTTCACTCCAGTCCTGAACTCTTTTGGTTCAATCAACAGCTGTTATTCCTTGAAAATCCGTCTGAAATGTTTACTTCTGTGATGAACACTTTCTCCAGTTTACCAAAAGGCTGGTTGCTTTGTTCTCTCTTTGATCTCATAGAAAAATATTTAATCTTGTTATGGAAACCATGCTGTACTTAGTTTACCTGGGTCTTCTTCTTGCTGACATACTCTAAGTTATTCCTGGGTAAGGACTATGTCCTATTAATATTTGATCTTAAGATGCCACATAAGAGATTCTTGGACAAACAGTTTTAAATGAATCAACTCTAGTGTCATGAATATCATCTTCGTTTTTGGGGGTAGATTTTTGTTTTTCATTGGCTTTATATAATCTGATCATGACATTCAAGTCAGTTCAGTTGCTTAGTCATGTCTAACTCTTTGCAACCCCATAGACTGCAGGACGCCAGACTTCCTTGTCCATCACCAACTCCCGGAGCTTGCTTAAATTCATGTCCATCCAGTCAGTGATGCCATCCAACCATCTCATCTTCTGTTGCCCACTTCTGCTTCTGCCTTCAATCTCAGTATCAGGGTCTTTACAAATGAGTCAGTTCTTCGCATCAGGTGGCCAAAGTATTGGAGTTTCAGGTTCAGCATCAGTCCTTCCAATGAATATTCAGGACAGATTTCTTTTAGGATTGACTGGTTTGATCTCCCTGCAGTCCAAGGAACTCTCAAGAGTCTTCAACATCACCGTTCAAAAACACAGTTCTTCAGCATAACATTTTATTTCATTAACTATACTTTTTTTTTTAACCTCATAAAATATCTTATTTTGGAAATTTAGCTAGCTTTAAGTCTTGGTGTCTAAAGTGAAAAATGAGTCACCAGACATTGTTTTTCAATTAAACAGAGAAGAGAATGATCAGCACTGAACTTTCTAAAAGCTGAAGATGTTCAGAAAATGACTAGCTCACTTGCTGTACAATAGGTTTGATGTTCATTCCAGAAATTGTCAGCAGAACATGCTCGCTAGATCAACTGTTCATTTCTCTCATTCTTGGGCTCTCTCATCCCCTGCCCTCTCTGTCAGTCTACATTTCTCCCTCTCCACATAGGTGTTGAGCCAGACCAGCTTCATATGTAACTTTACTTTGACCAAACCAAGGCCCAGACAATTTCCTTTATTTCTGTTATCAGTGCTGAGATAAATCTAACAGCAAAGGTGATACTTATTTTAGGATAATGAAGCTATTGATGTTTATGTCCATGTTACATTACTGGAAAAATGATATTTTCCAGAAAAATATGTCTGCAACTGGATTCACTTTCAAGGAGGATGACCAAACATCATCTGCCCCACTCATTTTCATCAAAATGATGAAATGAAAAATATGATTGAAGGTCAAGTGGGCATAGAATTCATCTGACTGAAGCAGTGTGAGCACAGCATTTTGAAAATTGCTTTTGTTTGAAAATTGCTTTCTTTTTGTCTTTGTGTACATGAGTATACTTTTAAGGAACCAGCTTTGTGAATTTGAGCATTCATTTTGAAAAGATTGCCTGACTTATACAGCTTTCATGTTAGCTGCAAAATAAGAAAAGAAAGAAAGAAAGAAAACCCTGGTAGAATCCCTTTTTATTCTACATCTTCACATGCAGAATTTCTTTACATAAAATCATCTTTTTTATTTTGTTAATTCATGATATAGTTCCACTACTATATGAATACACTCTTTTGTAAAAGTTAAAAACGTAGGTTGACTTAGGCAACCTTATAATTAAAGTGAAAAGAAGATAAAAATCTCCATTATACTGTATTTACCTTTGCCTTTATGTTAGCACTACTAATGAACTCACTATGTTTAGCGTGAAAAATTGATTTGAACTTTTCTGCATTTAGTACTGTGCTTTCCCCCCCACCACCACTCTCCCCTTAAGGATTTGTGCAGTTTAATTTGCCATCGATTCTTTAATGATTATGGTAGCTATAGTAGAGAAACTGGTGTTTATCTCATCATGCCCTGTGGATAGCACATAATGTTTATTTTTGTATATAACTACATTTCCATCATTTTGATAACACAGTGTAGTCAGTGGTTGGCAACCATTTTACTGTTATTGTTGATTTTCTATTTTAATCTTGAAACACATATATGAATTCTTGGAACAAACTATATTAAAATATCTAATCTAAAAGTCATGCTAGCATGGCTTTAAACCCCTGCTGAAGTGTCAGCTTCAACATGCTGAAAGAAGAGCAAGCAATAAGTAGAACTTTTAATAACTGTTAATTAGACTGTCTGGTCTGCTCACAGTGCTTTCTTTGAAAATGTCAGTCAATATTTTGAATATTCCAAGCATAGTGTTTTAAGAACCATATAATGTTCCCAATTCTCATTTTGTAGCAATAAAATAATTATTTGTCTGTGCTTTGTGATGATTCTCCTAAAATTATTGACATCTTTAGTACACAAAATGGGCTGGTGAAATGATGATGTTAATTTTAACTGCTAGTTATTATTATTTAATGTTTTCTTTTCAAGAAATAATAATAATACATTCCATTGCTATGTCTTTAAACATTCTAATCAGTGAAATGTACAAACCAGAAGTTCAAAATTTTGGAAATCTTTAAAAATATAGCAGACTCATTATATTTACATAGTTCTGTATGGCAAAATATAGAACTGTGACTGCAGCCATGAAATTAAAATTTCCTTACTCCTTGAAAGGAAAGCACTGACAAACCTAGACAGCATATTAAAAAGCAGAGACATCGCTTTGCTGGCAAAGATACGTATAGTTAAATCTCTGTTTTTTCCAGTAGTCTTATGGATGTGAGAGTGGTCCATAAAGGCTGGGCATGGAAGAATTGATGCTTTTGAACTGTGGCACTAGGAAAAAGGCTCTTGAGAGTCCTTTGGAATGTAAGGAGGTCAAGCCAGTCAAATCTAAAGGAAATCCACCCTGACTATTCATTGGAAGGACTGATGCTGAAGGTGAAGCTCCAGTAGTTTGACCACTTGATGTGGAGTCGACTCATTTGAAAAGACCTTGATGCTGGGAAAGATTGAAGGCAAAAGGAGAAGCAGTTGGCAGAGGATGAGATGGTTAGATAGCATTATTGACTCAATGGACATGAATCTGAGCAAACTCTGGGAGATAGTGAAGGACAGGGGAAACTGGAATCCTGTACTCCACAGGTTCGCAAAGAATGGGACACAACTTAGCGACTGAGCAACAACAGTATGGCAAAATGCTTATTGTATTAGTCTGCTCAGGGTGCTGTAACAAAATGTCTTAGGCTAGACGGCCTTTAAAGAACAGAAATTTATTTTTTACAGACCCGAGGCTAGGAAGTTCAAGGAAGACTTTATGTATAATGAGGTCCCACTTCCTAGTTCTTAAAGTGCTATCTTCTCTTCTCAATTCTATTCTGGGATCTCTCTTATAAGGATGCTAATCTTGTGGATGAGGACTTCCCTCATGACCCTCGTGACCTTATTACCTCCCAAAGGCCCCACATCCTAGTGGAGGTTAGATTTCAACATAAGAATTTTGAGCAGATACAAACAGTCTATGGAAGTTTCTCTGAATTTGATATAGGTTGCAGAATAAGAATTCCAAAAGAATGTGTATCTCAGATAACTTTCTTTATTTTCTATTAATTTATTGTAACATATCTGTCTACCTGGGCTTCCCTGTGGGTTCAGATGGTAAAAATCTACCTGCAATGCAGGAGACTTGGATTTGATCCCTGGGTTGGGAAGATTCCCCTGGAGAAAGGCATGGCAGTGTTCTTACCTGGAGAATCCCCATGAACAGAGAAGCCCAGTGAGGTCGCAAAGTCCATGGGGTCGCAAAGAGTTGGACATGACTGAGCGACTTAGCACACATCTGTCCACCTGGGGCTAATAGAAGGAATATGTTAAGTGAACTAAGTAAATTTTAAAAAAAAAGTTTCTTTGAATCTTCATCTGGACTTGATAAGCTATTTTAGTACATTTTGGACATAGAATAAGCCTCATTCCTTATATGCAACCTGAGGTTTATCACCATGCCCCAAGTTTCCTCACAGTATGTTTAAAATGTTTTGTTTCCTGGAAATCTGATAAGAATTAATTAATCTCTTGTGAAATGAATAAAGCCAAAATTGGATATGGGGTCCATGACCCATTCACATAGAACTGATGTGTGAATAGCAATGAAGCTTTGCATACATATCCCGGATCTTCAAGAAATTAGGTGACAACCCACTGAGAATCTTGAAAATTTTCTTATTTCTGCTACTCCTGATTAACTCTCTGTCCAATTTTCCAGGTTTGTCTTACCCTTATCTCATGACTGTTATATTTTTCATGTACTTTATTCTCATATTGATTTAATACTTACTTTCTAGAGTCTTTGGTTTTTAGATTATTTTCTTTCCTTTTTCCCTCTACAAATATATATATATATATATATATATATATATAAATGGAGTCAGAAAATTAATAGAGATTAAGTTAATAAGCCTAGGAATTAACATCTGGGGTTTGGGATACTTTAAACATTCCTTCTGTGATAGAAATGTTCCTTAAGTATATGAGGAGTCAAGTGTGTTGTACAATAACTATAATTTATGCATATACACCCTAAATCTGTACTTTAAGTGGTTGACTTTTGTGTGTACTATGCAGTTTTCAAATAATACAGTCTTAATAAGAGATGTGAGAACTTAATGGTTATAATTTACAATTTTTATAAATTATAATTTTACAGTTTCCTTGTCTATTTGAAAACATTAAAACTATATTTTTACACAGTATTATACACCTCTAACTTGTTATTTCATACTAAATGTATCCCAAATAATCAGAAGCAATAATAATTTATAGTAGGCTTCGGTTCGGTTCAGTTCAGTTCAGTCACTTGGTCTTGTCCGACTCATTGCAACCCCATGTTTGCAGCATACCAGGCCTCTCTGTCCATCACCATCTCCTGGAGTTCACCCAAACTCATGTCCATCGAGTCAGTGATGCCATCCAGCCATCTCGTCCTCTGTCATCCCCTTCTCCTCCTGCCCCCAATCCCTCTCAGCATCAGAGTCTTTCACATGAGGTGGCCAAAGTATTGGAGTTTCAGCTTTAGCATCAGTCCTTCCAAAGAACACCCAGGATTGATCTCCTTTAGAATGGACTGGTTGGATCTCCTTGCAATCTAATGGATTCGCAAGAGTCTTCTCCAACACCACAGTTTAAAAGCATCAATTCTTCAGCGCCCAGCTTTCTTCACAGTCCAACTCTCACACCCATTCATGACCACGGGAAAAACCACAGCCTTGACTAGATGGACTTTTGTTGGCAAAGTAATGTCTCTGCTTTTGAATTTGCTATCTAATTTGGTGATAACTTTCCTTCTAAGGAGTAAATGTCTTTTAATTTCATGGCTGCAGTCACCATCTGCAGTGATTTTGGAGCCCCCCAAAATAAAGTCTGACACTGTTTCCACTGTTTCCCCATCTATTTCCCATGAAGTGATAAGACCAGATGCCATGGTCTTCGTTTTATGAATATTGAGCTTTAAGCCAACATTTTCACTCTCCTCTTTCACTTTCATCAAGAGGCTTTTTAGTTCCTCTTCACTTTCTGCCACAAGGGTGGTATCATCTGCATATCTGAGGTTACTGATATTTCTCCCAGCAACCTTGATTCCAGCTTGTGCTTCTTCCAGCCCAGCATTTCTCATGATATACTCTGCATAGAAGTTAAATAAGCAGACTGACGATATACAGCCTTGACGTACTCCTTTTACTATTTGGAACAGTCTGTTGTTCCATGTCCAGTTCTAACTGTTGCTTCCTGACCTGCATATGGGTTTCACAAGAGGCAGGTCAGGTGGTCTGTATTCCCATCTCTTTCAGAATTTTCCACAGTTTATTGTGATCCACACAAGTCAAAGGCTTTGGCATAATCAATAAAGCAGAAATAGAAGTTTTTCTGGAACACTCTACCTTTTTCCATGATCCAGCAGATGTTGGCAATTTGATCTCTGGTTCCTCTGTCTTTTCTAAAACCAGCTTGAACATCAGGAAATTCACAGTTCATGTATTGCTGAAGCCTGCCTTGGAGAATTTTGAGCACTACTTTACTAGCATGTGAGATGAGTGCAATTGTACAGTTCTGTGTATCCTTGCCACCTCTTCTTAATATCTTCTGCTTCTGTTAGGTCCATACCATTTCTGTCCTTTATCGAGCACATCTTTGCATGAAATGTTCCCTTGGTATCTCTAATTTTCTTGAAGAGATCTCTAGTCTTTCCCATTCTGTTGTTTTCCTCTATTTCTTTGTTTTTTTTGATCACTGAGGAAGGCTTTCTTATCTCTCCTGCTATTCTTTGGAACTCTGCCTTCAGATGCTTGTATCTTTCCTTTTCCCCTTTGCTTTTTGCTTCTCTTCTTTTCACAGCTGTTTGTAAGGCCTCCCCAGACAGCCATTTTGTTTATTTTGCATTTCTTTTCCATAGGGATGGTCTTGATCACTGTCTCCTGTACAATGTCACGAACCTCATTCCATAGTTCATCAGGCACTCTATCAGATCTAGTCCCTTAAATCTATTTCTCACTTCCGCTGTATAATCACAAGGGATTTGATTTAGGTCATACCTGAATGGTCTAGTGGTTTTCCCTACATTCTTCAATTTCAGTCTGAATTTGGCAATAAGGAGTTCATGATCTGAGCCGCAGTCAGCTCCCAGTCTTGTTTCTGCTGACTGTATAGAGCTTCTCCAACTTTGGCTGCAAAGAATATAGTCAATCTAATTTTGGTGTTGACCATCTGGTGATGTCCATGTGTAGAGTCTTCTCTTGTGTTGTTGGAAGAGGGTGTTTGCTATGACCAGTGCATTGTCTTCACAAAACTCTATTACCTTTGCCCTGCTTTATTCTGAGTTCCAAAGGTCAAATTTGCCTGTTACTCCAGGTGTTTCTTGGCTTCCTACTTTTGCATTCCAGTCCCCTATAATGAAAAGGACATCTTTTTGGGTGTTAGTTCTAAAAGGTCTTGTAGGTCTTCACAGAACCGTTCAACTTCAGCTTCTTCAGCATTACTGGTTGGGGCATAGACTTGGATTACTGTGATATGGAATGGTTTGCCTTGGAGATGAACAGAGATCATTCTGTCATTTTTGAGATTGCATCCAAGTACTGCATTTCAGATTCTTTTGTTGACCATGATGGCTACTCCATTTCTTCTAAGGGATTCCTGCCTGCAGTAGTAGATATAATGGTCACCTGAGTTAAATTCACCCATTCCAGTCCATTTTAGTTTGCTGATTCCTAGAATGTCAACATTCAATCTTGCCAGCATCTCCTGTTTGACTACTTCCAATTTGCCTTGATTCACGGACCTAACATTCCAGGTTCCTATGCAATATTGCTCTTTACAGTTTCAGACACTGCCTCTATCACCAGTCACATCCACAACTGGGTATTGTTTTTGCTTTGGCTCAATCCCTTTATTCTTTCTGGAGTTATTTGTCCACTGATCTCCAGTAGCATTTTGGGCACCTACTGACCTGGGGAGTTCCTCTTTCAGTATCCTATCATTTTGCCTTTTTATACTGTTTGTGGGATTCTCAAGGCAAGAATACTGAAGTGGTTTGCCATTCCCTTTTCCAATGGACCACATTGTGTCAGACTTCTCCACCATGACCCGCTCGTCTTCGGTGGCCCCACACAGCATGGCTTAGTTTCATTGAGTTAGACAAGGCTGTGGTCCGTGTGATTAGATTGACTAGTTTTCTGGGATTATGGTTTGTGTGTCTGCCCCCTGATGCCTCTCGCAACACCTACCATCTTACTTGGGTTTCTCTACCTTGGGCGTGGGGTATCTCTTCATGGCTGCTCCAGCAAACGACAGCCACTGCTCCTTACCTTGGACGAGGGGTATTTCCTCACAGCCGCCCCTCCTCACCTTGAACGTGGAGTAGCTATTCTCGGCCCTATTGTGTCTGTGCAGCCGCTGATTCTTGGACATGGGGTTGCTCCTCTTCGCCGCTGCCCCTGATCTTGGTTGTGGGGTAGCTCCTCCCAGCCGCTGCCCCTGATCTCAGGCATGGGGTAGCTCCTCTGGCCGCCGTGGGAGGGCAGGCTCAGGATGAAGGAGCACCGCATTCACTGTGGCTGAGAAAGATGGTGTTCAAGTCGGTGGTCGTGTTGAATCAGTTCTTGGGGGACTATGTGGTGAACCTGGACACATCCCAGCTCAGTCTGGGCATCTGGGCAGGAGCTGTGGCCCTGAAGAATCTTGAAATTAAAGAAAATGCCCTGCCTTTTTAGGACCCCCCACACTAACTGTCAAAGAGCAACCTATTAGTAGGGTAAACTATATATATGGAGAAGGCAATGGCACCACACTCCAGTACTCTTGCCTGGAATATTCCATGGATAGAGGAGCCTGGTGTGCTGCAGTCCATGGGGTTGCTAAGAGTTGGACACGACTTAGCAGCAGCATATATCTATATATATATATACATACACACATATCATTCTAGAGAACTCTAGAGTAAAAGTCGATTATCCTGTCACTTACAAAGATAACACACACATACACATACACATCTTATTAAACTTTTGTTTTCTATGTTTAAATTTTAGGAATAGCACTATACATTTATCATTTTTTTTCTTTTTTACTTCCAGTGTTCTGTGCAGCATCAAATTCCATTGCCTTTTATTTGCAATGTCTTAATATGTATTCCATCTTTTCATCCACTTAGTAGACTTTTATGTAAGATCCTATTCACCATACTTACTAGAGCATATTAATAATTTTCTACACAGTTTCTTTTGTCTTAATTCACTTTCATTTCCAAGCTATTTAACTGTAACCAAGCTTCATCTCCCTTTATGTCATCACACTGTGGATAAGAAAAGCTTTGAATTAGTCTTACATTCAAGACTGCAATTCCTTGACATTTTTATTTTGTAATAAGAAAAATAATGGATTTGATTCCAGTTCACTTCTAACTACATGCATTTATGCAGATAAGTCTCATAAAGATCTGATTTCTATTCTCACGTGAAGGTAGAATTTATGACTTACTTTCCTAATATTAAATCCGATGAGCTAATAAAAAAGTAAAGTAAATCTTGAAGTACTACATATATATTATGTATTATTTATTTTTACCTTTTTACACAAACCTTTCACTGTAGCTGCACTTATCTACACACTGCGTGTGTCCTCTCATCAAATATGTTTAACCAGTTTTTGCAGTTGTGTAACAACAAATTCATAAACCAAGCTTCCATCTCTTCTATTTGTAAACATGGAGAATATCTCCTTATTCCACATGTGGGTTTCTGACTGATCATTAACCTTACAGAGACGAACTGTTTTGAGAAACAGCTGTTCCTTCACTTGTCATCATTATTTCTTTTATCTAAGAGTGAGAGTTGGACTGTGAAGAAAGCTGAGCACTGAAGAATTGATGCTTTTGAACTGTGGTGTTGGAGAAGACTCTTGAGAGTCCCTTGGACTGCAAAGAGATCCAACCAGTCCATTCTAAAGGAGATCAGCCCTGGGTGTTCTTAGGAAAGACTGATGCTAAAGCTGAAACTCCAGTACTTTGGCCACCTCATACGAAGAGTTGACTCATTTGAAAAGATTCTGATGCTGGGAGGGATTGGGGGCAGGAGGAGAAGGGGACGACAGAGGATGAGATGGCTGGATGGCATCACCAACTCTATGGACATGAGTTTAAGTGAACTTCGGGAGTTGGTGATGGACAGGGAGGTCTGCCATGCTCTGATTCATGAGGTCACAAAGAGTCAGACACGATTGAGCGACTGAACTGAACTGAACTGAGGAGAGAAATCATCAGCAATTATTGATTTTACTATATTGTTGAACATTTCTAAGTTTTCCCTCACTTTTGACTTATTAGATGATAATCAGTTAAAAGTGAAGTTGAATAAAATGAAAAGACTGAGAAAACAAGACTCCAAAAATATGTTGATTCTTTCGAGCAAAAGTAGTATAGCTTAGAGAATAAATTTGGTTTATAACAAAGAAAGCCTCAGTATTTCTGTCTCTTTAAAAATTAAAAAAAAAGAAGAAAGAGAAGGAAGATGGGGAGGAGGAGGAGGAGGAGCAAGTTACCTATGATGAAGTCTAGAAGAATCTGAAAATTAGTCATCATTAGGCACTGATATAAGCTGAGGAAATGTTCATGTTATCTTAAGTAATTCAAAATGTGTGCATAAAGAAATGATTTTATATTGTTGAGCCATGCATTTTCCAAAATTAATTTTTATGAAACATTTTTACTTTCCAAGAAATGTCATTAGTAATCAGGGGAACATGATTATCTCAAAATATATTTTTGAAAACTCTCTTTGAGGAAATCATCCTCCTAAAATTAGCGGATAGACCAGGCTACTACCTTTATTCTCATTTGAAAATCTGCATAAGCAACATGTACATATACACAGCATATGTATGTAACACATTAACTTTCAATATCAAGGCCCCTGTGAAATCATTTGCATCTTGGTTGGAGTGGAACTCATTTGCGTCTCTATGTTTGTCAAATTTGAACCTTGCACACTTTAAGTCGGTTTATTTTATCATATATATATATATATCATTTTCCCCTTTATGGCTCACAACTTGTCCATGGCAAAGGGGCTTGAGTACTTATTGAAGCTATGATCCATGCCATGCATGGCCACCCAAGAGTTCATTACAATAAATCAAAACCACTGATGTTTGCTAATTAAATCTAAAACATAACGCTATTCAAATGTAAGTGAAAATATTGATCACTCAGTCATGTCCAGCTCTTCGCAACCCCCTGGACTGTACCATACTAGGCTCTTCCATCCATGGAATTCCCCAGGCAAGAATACTGGAGTGGATGGCCATTCCCTTCTCCAGGGGATCTTCCCCACACTGGGATTGAATGGTGTCTCCTGCATTGCAAGCAAATTCTTTACTATCTGAGCCATCTGGAAAGCCTATTCAAATATAAAGCAACCCACAAATACAAATCCAAGATTGGGTTCATCGTCACTGGTAACCTCTTTGATGCAATTTCAAGTTAATATTTATAGATATCAATTGATGAAGCAGAATCTTATAACACTATGCATATTAGCTCATCCAATATGGTAACTATTACATCTACTTCATATTTTATTTATATTTGAGAAAGATGAAACTAAGAGAACTTAAGTTGTTTGTTCAGAATCAAATAATATGTGAGCTGTGGAGCTGAGAAGGAAATGGCAACTCACTCCAGTATTCTTGCCTGGAAAATCCCATGGACGGAGAAGCCTAGTAGGCTACAGTCCATGGGGTCGCAAAGAGTCGGACACGACTGAACAACTTCAATTTTCACTTTTGTGGAGCTGAGATTCACACTTGAATAGCTTTATTCTCTGATCTTAGCTTACAAAACACTGCAGTATATTACTTCTATACACTTATCATTCACAAGTAAATTAATTTTCAAAGCATATATATTACTAAATAATTCTGTAATCTCATATTTAGTGTAATATTTCACAACAGAAAGGGATAAATAGCTTCTTCCTTTTTTATCATATTATCATAGTTTTTTGAATTCAAAACTATGTGTATTTTCATTCGAATCCCTTGACAGTGGGCAGTGTATATATATGCACACATCTAAGGGTAGAGGTGCTCTTATAAGGGGTTGTGGTTGTTGACTCCACTATATTGTAATACTCAGAATCTATGCACAATTACATCACATTCTTCACAGCATCAATTGTCCTATCGTTACTATGTCAAAAGGTGTGATTTTAAATAAGGGGTAATTGTATTTTCTATTAAGCTTATATTTTACCTCAGGGTACTTTCCTTTTCCCAAAGAAAGGCAATGCCAAAGAATGCTCAAACTACTGCACAATTGCACTCATCTCACACGCTAGCAAAGTAATGCTTAAAATCCTCCAAGCCAGGCTTCAACAGTACATGAACTGTGAACTTCCAGATGTTCAAGCTGACTTTAGAAAAGGCAGAGGAACCAGAGATCAAATTACCAACATCCACTAGATCATTGAAAAAGCAAGAGAGTTTCATAAAAACATCTACTTCAGCTTTATTGACAATGACAGAGCCTTTGATCACAACAAACTCTGGGAAATTCTTAAAGAGATGGGAGCAAATTTTGGGAAATTCTTAAAGAGATGGGAATACCAGACCACCTGACCTGCCTCTTAAGAAGTCTGTATGCAGGTCGGGAAGCAACAGTTAGAACTGGACATGGAACAACGGACTGTTTCCAAATAGGAAAAGGAGTACATCAGGCTGTATATTTGTCACCCTGCTTATTTAACTTATATGCAGAGTACATAATGAGAAATGCTGGACTAGATGAAGCACAAGCTGCAATCAAGATTACAGGGAGAAATATCAATAACCTCAGATATGCAGATGACACCACTCATATGGCAGAAAGTGAAGAGGAACTAAAGAGCCTCTTGATGAAAGTGAAACAGGAGAGTGAAAAAACTGGCTTAAAACTCAACATTCAGGAAACTAAGATCATGGCATCCAGTCCCATAGCTTCATGGCAAATAGATGGGGAAACAGTGACAGATTTTATTTTGGAGGGGCTCCAAAATCACTGTAGATGGTGACTGCAGCCATTTAATTAAAAGATGCTTACTCCTTGGAAGGAAAGTTAGGACCAACCTAGACAGCATATTAAAAAGCTGAGACATTACTTTGCCAACAAAGGTCCATCTAGCCAAAGCTACGGTTTTTCCAGGAGTCATATATGGATGTGAGAGTTGGACTATAAAGAAAGCTGAACGCTGAAGAATTGATACTTTTGAACTGTGGTGTTGAAGAAGACTTGAGAGTCCCTTGGACTGCGAGGAGATCCAACCAGTCCATCCTAAAGGAGATCAGTCCTGGGTGTTCATTGGAAGGACTGATGTTGAAGCTGAAACTCCAATACTTCGGCCACCTGATGCAAAGAACTGACTCATTTGAAAATACCCTGATGCTGGGAATGATTGAAGCTGGGTGGAGAGGGTACGGCAGAGGATGAGATGGTAGGATGGCATCACCATCTCAATGGACATGGGTTTGAGTAAATTCTGGGAGTTGGTGATGGACAGGGACGCCTGGCGTGATGCAATCCATGCAGTCCCAAAGAGTCGGACACGACTGAATAATTGAACTGAACTGAACTGAACATTCCTTTTCAGAGAAGATTTGAAAATCAAAACTTCAATGTATTGTGATGTGTGTATATAGCAAATAATGCAGTTGCCACTTTGGATTTGTGGGTCCTAACTCAAAATCATATTATAATAGTAGCCACTGACTGTGTAAATTCACAAAATTGTCCTTGGATAATAAAAATTTGAGTTTGAGCAAGCTCTGGGAGATGGTGAAAGAAAAGGAAGTCTTGCATGCTGCAGTCCAGAGGGTTGCTAAGAGTCAGACACGACTGAGTAACTGAACAACAACATCCTAAAACATTTTAGAAATTTGAAATAAATATCTGCCTCTTACTGTAACTTATAGGAGTTCAACCAAGAGTCATGTCTGACTCTTTATGACCCCATTGACTGTAGCCTGCCAGGCTTCTCTGTCCATGGAATTCTCTAGGCAAACATACTGGAACAGGTAACCATTCTCTTTTCCAAGGATCTTTCCAACCCAGGGATAAAAACCAGGTCTCCTGCATTGCAGGTGGATTCTTTACCTTCTGAGTCACCAGGGGACCCCCTAGAAGAATGCTTTATATTTACACGTTATGTCTGGAAGAACTAATCATGGTCACACTGTGTCTGTGTAACCATTGTGAAAAATGCGACTATAAGCCAAAACAGTCAATGGATAACCCTGGAAAAGAGCCTCTAGACAAACTAACAACTGCATAGTATGAATTGAAGAGTAAAAGTGTACATCTAGGCTTGTGCTATCTATAGAAATCTAATTTACTTTCTGGTCTCATTTGACTCTTAAGAAAGAAAGATAGTGTGTGAAAGATAATGAGGGATATAATTTCATTTGTGAATGATATACCAGGATAAAAATAGTTGCAAAATAAATCAATTATAGTCCAATGACAATTAACTAGAAAAAAAATGTTACAAGGACATTAACCCCAAACAAGGAAGATAAGACAACCAATATGAACCTATAGTAATTGAGAATATTTCTTTGGAGGCAGAGTTCTAGCTCAGACAGTAGTTGCTTGCAGAATTTTTAAGAGAGAAGAAATAATCCTCAGATATCTTCAGTACGGTTAGATGATTGTAGCTGTCTGGCAGGAGTAGGCAGCTTTGCTCAAGGAAAACTTGGCAATTAACTCTGCATTGGTAAGTAGTAAAGTAAGGACAGCTCAGCTCAAATAGGCAGATTGACGATAGCTTTGTGCAGATAAACTGACAGAATGAAATTTGTCATCCTTTTTTCAAGTTGGAACTCAGAGTGTCACAAAAATGAGTGACAGAATTTTATTTTTCTTTGGGAATAAATTACATTTTATATTGCAATAGGTTTATAGATATATTTTTGAATAAATGAATAAATGTCCTTCCACTTCCTATCTCCCAAATCTAATCAATTGCCAAGTTCCACAAAGTGTATTTGCATAATGTCACCTACCTGCCTCCCACCTAATGCCTGCATATATTCTGTTTTGTCTGCCGTTGTCCTTTGTAAGCATCCATTATACATTTCAGCATGGCCTCTGTGCTAATTTCCCTCATAATTTCTTTATCCTTCACATTCCTCTCAGAGTTATCTTCTAAATGCAGTCAATCTTCTATATCCATGGACTCCATAACTGTGGAATAAACTAAAGATCAAAAATATTAAAGAATACATTTAGAAAGTTCTGAAAAGCAAAACTTGAATTTGTTGTGTACTGGCAGTGATTTACATTGCATTTACACTGTATTTACAACTACTTACATAGCATTTATATTGTATTAGGTATTATAAGTAATCTGGAGATGATTTAAAATACAGGAAATGTTATGCCATTTTTTTATAAGGTACTTGAGCATTTACAGATTTTGGTATCCATGGGGGTTCCTAGAACAAATCCCCTGTGGATACCTAGGGACAGGTGTGGTTTAGATCATATTATCATTATCATTAAACTCTATACTGGCTCCTCATTACCTTTCTTTATCTTTTCAGTTTGCTATCTTATTATATCCTGGTTAATATCACAAGCTAAACAGCCCCTCTTAGAGTTCCCTGAATGTATAAATATACTATTATGGAAAAACATACACACATGTATTGTTGTGGTGGTTGTTATTGTTGTTCAGTCACTGTTGTGTACGACTTTTTGTGACCTCGTGAATGCACCATGCCAGGCTCTCCTATTCTCCACTATCTCCTGGAGTTTACTCAAATTCATGTCCACTGAGTTGGTGATGACATCCAACCATCTCATCCTTTGCCGCCCCCTTCTCTTTTTGCCATCAATCTTTCCCAGCATGGGGGTCTTTTTCAATGAGTCAGCTCTTCACATCAGGTGGCCAAAGTATTAGGGTTTCAGCTTCAGCACTGGTCTGACCAATATATTTGAAGTTAATTCCTTTAGGGTTGACTGGTCTGATCTCCAAAAAGTCCAAGGGACTTTCAAGAGTCTTCTCCAACACCACAATTAGAAAGCATCAATTCTTCAATGCTGCATCTTCTTTATGGTCCAAATCTCACATCCATACACAATTACAATTACTGGAAAAACCATAGCTTTGACTTTAAGGACCTTTGTTGGCAAATGATGTCTCTACCTTTTAATATGCTATCTAGGTTTATCTTAGCTTTCCTTCCAAGAGGCAAGCATCTTTTAATTTCATGGCTGCAGTCACCATCTACAGTGATTTGGGAGCTCAAGAAATAAAAAAAATTCTGTCACTGCTTTCACATTTTCCCTTTCTAGTTGACATGAATTGATGGAGCTGGATGCCATGAGCTTAGAGTTTTGAATGTTGAGATTTAAGCCAGTTTTTTCAGTCTCCTCTTTCACCTTCATCAAGAGTCTCTTTAGTTCCTCTTTACCTTCTGCCATTAGAGTTGATATTGTCTGCACATCTGAGGTTGTTGATATTTCTCCCAATAATCTTGATCCTAGCTTGTGCTTCATCCAGTTCAGCATTTCACACAGGTTACTCCGCATGTAAGTTAGAGAAGCAGGGTGACAATATACAGCCTTGACAGCCTTTCCCAATTTGGACCCAGTCCACTGTTCCGTGTCCAGTTCTAACTGTTGCTTTTTAACCTGAATACAGGTTTCCCAGGAGACAGGTAAGTTGTTCTGGTATTCCCATCTCTTTAAGAATGTCCCACAGTACTTTTTGTGGTCCACACAGTCAAGGTTTTAGTATAGTCAATGAAGCAGCTGTTCTTATGGATGATGCTTGCTTTTTCTACGATCCAGCAGTGTTGGCAATTTGGTCACTGGTTCCTGGGCCTTTTCTAAACCCAGTTTGTACATCTAAAATTTCTTGGTTCACATACTCCTGGAGTCTAGATGGAAGAATTTTGAGCATTACCTTGCTAGAATGTGAAACGAGTGCAATTGTATGGTAGTTTGAACACTCTTTGGCATTGCCCTCCTTTGGGATTGGAATGAAAACTGACCTTTTCCAGTCCTGAGGCCACTGTTGCATTTTTTAAATTTGTTGATATATTGAGTGAAGAACATCATCATCTTTTAGGATTTGAAATAGCTCAGCTGGAATTCCATCACTTCATTATCTCATATCTCAAATGCCATTTCTTCAATGTAGGTTTGGTCAGTTCTCCCAGGCAAAATGGATCAGGCTTACCTTTATATATCTGTAGTTTTACTCTGCCATTTTTTAGCATCAGCGTCTTGTCAAAATCCCTATTGACTAAAAATACTGTTTTCTGCTGCTGCTGCTGCTAAGGCGCTTCAGTTGTGTCTGACTCTGTGTGATCCCATAGACGGCAGCCCACCAGGCTCCCCAGTCCCTGGGATTCTCCAGGCAAGAACACTGGAATAGGTTGCCATTTCCTTCTCCACACTGTTTTCTACCCAGCATTATCTGGTGTTTCTTGGGCCCTTCACAATTGATACACAGTGCCTTGTTTAGCATAGAACAGCATAGAACAGCTATAATAGTTATTTTTTTAATTTGTTTATAAATTGACTTAACTAAAATGGCCTCACATTATATTTACATACCTGAATGAAGACAGAATTTAGTTTCTTTTTTTTTTTCTTTTGCAGTGTCCTCAAAAAAGCATAGTGACTGGCTTTTTATGAATAGTATGTAAATATTTATTTACTGAATGAATAACAGTAGAAGTTTCTAGGCTTAATGAGAGCTTTCTGACTCAGGTGATAGGAAATCAGAAACACTGATCTGTCATCCCCTAAAGATAGTGATTGCAGCCATGAAATTAAAAGACACTTACTCCTTGGAAGGAAGGTTATCACCAACCTAGATAGCATATTCAAAAGCAGAGACATTACTTTGCCAACAAAGGTCTGTCTAGTCAAGGCTATGGTTTTTCCAGTAGTCATGTATGGATGTGAGAGTTGGACTGTGAAGAAAGCTGAGTGCCGAAGAATTGGTGCTTTTGAACTGTGGTGTTGGAGAAGACTCTTGAGAGTCCGATGGACTGCAGAGAGATCCAACAAGTCCATTCTAAAGGAGATAAGTCTTGGGTGTTCTTAGGAAGGACTGATGCTAAAGCTGAAACTCCAATACTTTGGCCACCTCATGGGAAGAGTTGACTCATTGGAAAAGATTCTGATGCTGGGAGGGATTGGGAGCAGGAGGAGAAGGGGACGACAGAGGATGAGATGGGTGGATGGCATCACCGACTCGATGGACGTGAGTTTGAGTGAACTCCAGGAGTTGGTGATGGACAGGAAGGCCTGGCGTGCTTCAGTTTATGGGATCACAAAGAGTTGGACACGACTGAGTGACTGAACTGAAACTGAACTGAAAGGATAAAGAAAACCAGGGAATCATTTGCTATTGATATCTGCTAAAAATGAATTTTCAAAATTAATAATTACTATACTTGTTCAAAAGGTATATCCCAAAATACATTTTGTATAAGTTTTATTCATTTTAACTATGTTTTATAATTTTCATAAATGACATTTTAAAGGTATTTGAACTATGATTTTTCACAAAATATTTTTAATATTGTCTCTATCTCAACATAGCTAACCATGAAAACAATTCTGGTGTTTTTTTTCCCCCCCTAGATAAAACATATCTGTATAACTGGCTGGGTGTAATGCAAGGAAGGGACAAAGATGAAATGGACACATGCTCCTTTTTTGGCCATAATATCACTCCTTAGCTTGTCAAAAAGTCACTTGTTCCTGGCACAGCTTATTCCAGGTAAGTGCCATGTGTTTGTCTCATCAAACCTTAATCACCATATCTTCTTTGCTTTAAATTAATTTTTGTTTTGCGTGTTGTAAATTGGATTTGTTTGTTTTCTTTGGAACTTGTAAGTCTGTGTGAATGATTTCTTAAGTATGCGTGCTGAGAAATTTCAGAAATCAAATATTATTCTTGAGTATAGAGCACTTTGTTAATTTCCTAGAGAAACTGAGAAGTTTCACAAAAATCTACTGTTACTAAAATGTGTTAAAAAATTATTAAGTGAGTTAGAGTAGTGAAAGAACAGTTATAGTTGGGAACAAAGTACTTGTGTGGGTGACACAAAAAGAATAGCAAAGTCCCTATACATGTTAGTACCATAAGAAGGAAATATCAGAAAAAGGAAAATATACCTGAAACTCCTTTGGAGTAGTGATACACTAATTCACAGGCTGAACAATGTCAGAATAAAAATGAAACTTGCTATGTGTTGCTGCTGTGGTTCCTGTTGTTTCTCACAATGTTAGAAATCTTGTTCCTTGATGTCATAATTTCATTAATGGTTCTGTATAAAGCTTTCCTTAAGCTCTTTTATAGGAACTTGATTAAATTCCATGTTAAGGTAGAGAAAAATAAAAAAATATATTAACACACTAATCAGAATGTAATGTCAATGTTCCTCATAGTTAAAAGTATGGGAAAATGATAGTTAACTTGGATATATTTTAATACATCATCATAATTTAGCCAGGTTATCCATAAAATAATGACATTTGGTGTTTTATTAAACCAAAATGTGAAGCCCGAGTTTTATTTTATCTTTTCTCCTTGTTTTAATACTCATAACTATTTGTAACTTATCATGCATATCCACATACAAAACAGATTTTCAAATATGTATAATCTTGGAATTTGAATTTTCCCCTGGTGGGTTAAAATTGATATTTTTATTTCGAAGATAAGGAGTTATTAACAAAAAGTGTATTTAGATCTGTTAAAAGTATTTCCAGAGGGTGGAAGTATATAGCAAATTTAAAGTCTGTTGTAGCAAAGTCCATTAAGCTGCTTGTACTCTAATAGGTTGACTCTGAAATTACTACTAAACCACTAAAGTTTTTAATTTTAACCTGTCCATTCTATTATTGTGCCACTATTTTTTTTGAGTACTGACTAAAATTAGTGTATGAATCCAATATCAAAAAATGACAATATGAAAAAATGTTAAACATTTTTAAGTGTATTAAAAATGCAAATATAAGTATAAAATAGTTTGTTGTATTTCAAAGTATCAGGATTAAAAAGATTATATGAAAGTGTTTTGTAAGCTGTGACTATAGTTTTAGGTACAGTGTTGATGCCATTGCGCTTATCAGGTAATAACTGCTCCAGGTCAACAAATTTAGCCCATAATATAGTTTTTGACCAGGTAATCAAATCTCAAAATGGTCTAGTGTGGTGTTAGTCATCTTTATTAATCTAGATATGTAGATTACTTCTACACAATATGTAGATTACTTCTACATATCTAGATTGTGTGTACAAAGTATATGGTAAGTAAGGGGTGTGACATTTATCTGTGAAACATAAAGTTACCTTTTCAGTCAAAAAAATATATAAATTCAGAGAAGACATATCCACTTGAACACTTAATTCCAAAATTTATCAAAACTTACTATCTTACATGCAAACATTTCAAAATTAAAGAGAGCTTAAAATGCATGAGTTTCTTTAATACAGTCTATAGATCAGGTACATAGATGATCAATTGGCTAGCAGTTAGCAAAAATATGTTATACTGATTAGAAACTCAAGATCTATTTTGAGAAAATGCCTTGAAAAGAAGCAAGGATACCGCCAAAACTGGGATTTATAAACCTAAATATCTTTCCTGTTCAGGACCAGAGAGTTCAAGAATTATTTCAAAGTGATTTACCCGTCAAAAGAAATACGCTGTTAGCTTTGAAAAGGAACATCTGCAGAATGGATTTTCTTAACTGCCTCCATCCAGAAGCATTGGTTTCAAGCTAAGGAGATTAGAAAACCTACTGAAAGAGGTCCTCAGTCTCAGAATCTCTCCTCCTTTACATTAAAGTGAAGTGAGACCTCACATGAAGTGAGACCCTGGTTCTTCCTGTTGCTGTTTTAGCTTTATTATTATGTTCAGTAGAGGCCCTTGCCCTGAACTGAGTTTAACATAGCTCAGAAGATCAAAGACAGAAGATTGAATACTAGTGACTTTTTCAAAACAGTTTCTCATTCAGCCAATTTGCTTCCAATCTTTCCCTTAAGAAAGAATATCCTCCTTCATAAGAAATTAATTTCAAAAGTCAGATAAGTAAAATAAAACAACAACAAAAAAAAAGGTACCATGTTTCTAAAAAACTAAGGAGGAGTATACGGTCTTTAGAATATAACTTGGTGAGCTGTGAGTAGAGCGTCTACCAGCATAAGATCCCTCAGGGTACAAGATGCCTAATTAAAAAGCTATAAAGACAGCTATCATAATGAAGATTATATCACTGTCACCTTAATAAAGAGGTTTTCGGTCACACTGTGATGAGGTTTTGTTGTTGTTTAGTTGATAAGTTGCGTTCAACTCTTTGTGACCCCATGGACTGTAGTCTACCAGGCTCTGCTGTCCATGGGATTTCCAAAGCAAGAACACAGGAGTGGTTTACCATTTCCTTCTCCAGAGAATCTTCCTGATCCAGTGATCAAACCTGCACCTCTGGCATTGGCAGGCAGATTCTTTACCGCTGAGCCACCAGGGAAGTCCTATGATGTGGTTACTAGGTGTGATTCAGTATTAAAAGAATGCTTGAATTGATGGATTACCCAGCTCACCATTTTTTTTCTTTTTATTTTTTCCCCTATATAACACATTTTTAAAACTGCTGTTACATTTTAAAATATTGTCTGAGAAGTGGTTGGTAGATCAGAAATGACTGGAAATTACATGTCCATTTGAAATGAAAAAAAAAATACTCTTATTAGTGAAAATTTAACCCATTTTAAAAGAAAAGGAATAATTAAGAAGTGGATCCTAGGAATGACTGACCCTCTCCCATTTGAGTTGTCGCCTTTGGTGTATAGAGAGCCCATTAAAGGCTCTGTAATAAACCAGTTAAATGTTCATCTTTTCAATTTTCCTCATCTCTTATTCACATATAAAAAACACTTAAACCAACTGTGGTTATCTCTTGAGGCATACTTACCTGGACTAAGCCAGATGTTTATTTAATCTCTGCTACAAAGAACCGTGACAGTTACCAATCTTCCGTTTTGAATATCTACCTCTGATTGCAACGAATGTCAGAAAAACAATGAAAGACAATTGTTAAATGATATGTTTTAAAAGTATACATTTCATATATAGTGGGCTGAATTGAAAATTGGAAGAAATCAGTGATGAAAATGTTGAATTCTAAGTATATATTGTAAGATTTTAAATGGAGATATGTGAGGATGGGAAGGCACACAGGGTTGCATTTCTCTTTGAATAAATCTGACAGCCACTTTAGAGTTAAATGTGATTTATTTTTCCCTCTCTCTTCTCTGAATGTGCAGCAGTGCTGTCCTTCATTAAAGATGCAGGTGCTGACAGGGTTATTTCCTTTGCCCGGCCTCATGTCAACAAGCCTTGAGTGTGAAATTGTCTGAAATGATTTACTGCTTACCCTCCCCACCCATCCACCCATCCCCAGCCACCACCACTTCAGTTCCTTGATGCTTTAGTCTAAGGATGGTAATTGCAGGGAGCTAAGTGTTATCTGGGTTTGAATCATCCATGGATAAATTGTAAATGTTAATGAAATAATTCTTTACACAAAATTCTAGATATAATAGGAAGTATGTACATACAACTCCAAAGCATCCCTAAGTTTTGTGATTAGTTTTATTTGTTAAATGCCCAGTAGATTTTCAATAGATTTGAGGAATTATTTCAAATTTTAAAAATCTTCTGTAAATGCAAAAAAAAAGAAGAAAGTAAGTTTCTGACATTAAAATATGATAGAATCTTTTTATCTGACTAATTTATTTAACTAAGAATGTTTCGTTTATGCATTCCACAAAGGGTTTTATCCACAACTTTTTTTTCAAAAGTTGTTATTAGTTTCTATAGCACAGTAGCCATGGGAAATTGATAAGAAAAATGCATATTATTTGGAGAATACAGCATTGCTTGTTCTTAGCAATTTTTTTTTAAGTTGCACTGACTATTCAGAAATGTATCAATTAATTTTAAAAATTTACAAAGGTGTTTGTCTCTTCTACTAGAATAAAATATTCAGACTTAAAATTACTTTAAAATGTTATTTAACTCTTCCAATTATGCATTGATAGAATTTTTACTATTAAAAACATGGTTTGATTATAAATGCTACTCAATAAATCTGTATGACCAGAAAAGTGTTTCTCAATCTGTTTTCCATATTTTTTTTAGAAATATATTTTCAGAAATATATTTTTTTGAATGTTTATTAAATCTAAAGTTGCCAATGGCCCATAATAGAATCACTGAAGCAGAGAGCCTGGTTTTGACCCAAGGAACCAGAAGTTTTACAAATACCCTCTATTAATGTAGTACACAGAACATTTAAGAACTATAGCTTTTGAGAAAGTTTAAGTTGACATAATAGTTAAACAGGTTCAAAACTACTTGTTATCTGTATGAAGTGAAGTGAAGTCGCTCAGTTGCATCCAACTCTTTGCAACCCCATGGACTGTAGCCCACCAGGTTCCTCCCTCCATGGGATTGTCCAGGCAAGAGTCCTGGAACGGGTTGCCATTTCCTTCTCCAGGGGATCTTCCTGACCCAGGGATCGAACCTGGGTCTCCCGCATTGGAGGCAGACGCTTTACCATCTGAGCTACCAGGGAAGCAAACAAATGCTCTGAACACTTTCGTCATCCTGGAATGACATATTCTATAGCACTGTGCTCCATGTCAGGTGTTGCTTACTATGCACGTGTGACTGTGTGTAAGAATGACTGTGTGTGTTTGTATGTTCTAAAATGGAGATAAAGGTAGAAAAACAGAGATGGCAATGTGGGGGAGAGACAGACACACAAACCTGTGAAGCCTGATGAGAACTAGGACTGGATTTCTATATTTAAGAGGAAACAGCATTATTTGTTGGGGTTTCTGGAAAGGTTTCCCTACAAAGCCAAATAATGTTTCTAATTTGTCAGGTTCTATAAACTCATATTTTAAGGATTTATCCCATAGACCTGAAATTTTGCCTTTTATCCTAGTTTCATAACTTAGTGTGAGGCAGTTTGCTATAACTTTTTTCTATTTTTGCACATTCAGTTAATTTTCATAGAATGCTCTTTCCCCTTCTCTTATACCCCACACCTAATGGTTAAAGACCTGGTTTAGTGTCTTCCCATTTCAAACTTTCTCTGACTCTTCTTATGTTGAAATCTTTCTTCTTTGAGTCATGTTTATGCATGGTATTGAACTCTGATAATTGTATTTATCATATGATTTATTTTGTATCTTTCTCCCTATTAGATTATGAGTTATTAAGGTCATAATTTATGCCTTCTGTATCTTAATAATTCTAGCATCTGGCACTTGACTCTTACAAATTGTTCATTGAATGAATACATGATTAATTGAGTTTGTGTTGTCAGAGAAGGGGAAAACTTCAAGCATTAAGAAAGCTTTCAGAGGAGGAGAGGTGAAGGAGAAAGACACTGCTGTGTGCACTGAAATGAATTTTACCGTCTTCACAGTTTCATTTAGGGCTCACCCTTTGTGTCAGTTACCACCTGGGCTAAGCTCTGTGTACCTACAATCATGCCCTTGATTTGCAACCAAGGCTGCTGCTATTCGTATTATCTGTATAAAGAGATGAAAATATTTGAATATTTGTATTATCTGTATAAAGATGAAAATTTTTGAAGATATTTATTTTATATATATTGCAAGGAATTGGGGGAACAGATTTAAGGTTAATGCTGTTTTTTTGCATTGTTTTTACTTACATTTCTTGCTATTTTGTCTTATAATATTATTTATAGTTTGAAAAATATAATTTTGAGGCAATAGCTCAAGAAAATAGTAACTGAGGAAATCAATCATGAAAATTAACCTGTATAATTAAAAATGTCTTTACAGGGTTCTAACTTAGTTTTGCCTAATAGGTAAAAGGTTTCCTAAACTTTGTCTCAGTCTTAATAAAGTATTGTCTCAGACATTAAGTGGCTGAGAATTTATATCCAAATTAGAATAATGTATCAGTTATGCAAACTTTCTGAAAAAAAAAGGCTATGAATCAGAGTTGCATTATGACTAACGGGAGCCATAGGTACTTCTGTCTTTGTGAAGTTTCTTGGCATGAAAGAGTATAAAACATTGTTTATTAAAATTGTGTTGGTATCAACATGAATGTAATCTTTGACTGTAAATGTTTATTTTCTTCTTTTGATTTTCAAGTGAATGAAATATTTTCATGATCCCCAGCTGAATTGTTGGCTGACACTATGTCACTGTGTTTAGTGAGTAAGTTAGTTCTATTAAGGACTTTGTCTAAAAAGACAAAGTATGAATTTATGACTTATGCATGAATATGATATCTAAAACCAGTAGTTACTACAAATTAAGGAGAATAAAAGGTTAATTTTACACATTTCTAAAAGCATTATAGAAAACTAGAAGAAAATCATTAAATTAAAAAAACAGATTTTTTTTATACTGCTTTTCAAATTTTGTTTAAAAATAGTAAAAGAACACACTCATAAAGAGAAGGGTAGATGGCAAGAAGAAAAGGAAAGGAGGAAAGATGGGAAAGAAAGAAGAGAAGAAGGACGACTCAGAAAACATCAAGAGTATCAAAAGTTCATAGCAGAGAAAAGGTGACTTTGGGCTCAGAAGGGCTGTATATGAACCATGTCTTTGCTATGTATTAGTTATGTTACTTTGTCCAATTACTTCATCTCTCCTTATGTCAGTTTACCCCTCAGGAAGAATGTCAGAATTATCCCATGTTATTTTTATCTGAGTTATAGATTAATGATCAAACAATTTGGATATTATTATAAGGAGTTGCTCTTACTACCATTGATGATAATCTCATTATTGTCTAAAATCAAATGTCACTAGCCTAGTCTGAACTATATGGTTATAGTGGGACAGTAGCTAATTACAAGTGCCATTGAGGGGAAAAAAGACATGTCCAATAAGGAGGAGCTTATCTGTAGAACAATTCGAGGAGCTCATGAAAGACCTCAGGGAGCAGGTGAACAAAAAGAGTCCATTAATTAAGTTCCTACTATGGGGTAGGTACCTAAGTTTTAGGAGTTCTCTCTGAGTGGGGAAAGAAAATTTGGGGCTCATGCTAGGAGACA
Organism: Ovis aries; assembly: GCF_016772045.2. Taxonomy (NCBI): domain Eukaryota; kingdom Metazoa; phylum Chordata; class Mammalia; order Artiodactyla; family Bovidae; genus Ovis; species Ovis aries. The sequence continues at coordinate 148,107,513 of NC_056054.1, read as the reverse complement.
GAGTCACGGTGACTGTGAGAACTCTTGTTCGGCTGGTAGGAAGGAAAAGTGTATATTAAGGGATGTTTGCAGATAGTCCAGAGAGTAATTTGAAATTCAAATTCTGAGGAAGCTTTTACACTGAGCTGCTGCTGCTGCTGCTAAGTCGTGTCCGACTCTGTGCGACCCCATAGACGGCAGCCCACCAGGCTCCGCCATCCCTGGGATTCGCCAGGCAAGAATACTGGAGTGGGTTGCCATTTCCTTCTCCAATGCGTGAAAGTGAAAAGTGAAAGTGAAGTCGCTCAGTCTTGTCTGACTCTTTGCGGACCCCATGGACTGCAGCCTACCAGGCTCCTCTGTCCATGGGATTTTCCAGGCAAGAGTACTGGAGTGGGGTGCCATTGCCTTCTCCATATACTGAGCTAAGCAGCTTTAAATATAAACTCTGGTCAAAAGGGAGGTGAGAGTTTAAGGTGGGAAGTAGCCAAATAAGAAGTTTTCTTTTCTTAACTGTAATTCAGTGGAAATGTGGTCCATCTAATTGTTTCATTTATTTATCATCAAATTATTTATTTTATTTTTATTTATTAATCCAACACCTATTTGACTTCTAACACTGCACAGTACTTTTTAAGGTTGGAGGAGGCAATGTAAATGTAAACGGGCATTGTATCGTCTTACTTTATCTTTCTCTGTAAAGGAAAAAATAGTAAAAAAAAAAATTGTACATCTAATTTTTTAATGATAAATTATCATTATGCTAGAAGAGAGGAAAGCACTGTTGGGGGTTTGTAGAATTATTATCATAACAAAAAAAATGTAAGCAGTGCATAGGAATTATTCATGGAATGTTTATTTATAGATGAATAAATTAACAAGAGGAAGAGATTACTAAAACTATGGCAGATGCCTCACTATACACACAACAAAGACAGGAAAGGAACAGGTTTGAAAATAAAATGTGTAGGATGTAGAGTCAGAAAAACTGGGTGATGATCGAAAGTGAGGAGAAGGAGAGAGAGACATCATGAATGACTCCAAGACTCATTGTCGGAAGATAGACCAATGGTGACATTAATTAAATTAGGCAGATAGGAGCATACTATGAGGTCATTTTATTTTTGTGTATTTATTGTTTGATGACTTACAATATACAGTTGTTTTATAAGATCAAATAGAAAAGGTATTCAGGTATACTTCCATTTGGTTTTTAGAACCAATATTTGCTTTATGTTTTTTGCTGGACTTTCATTGAATGACTTTATAATACTATTTAAAGTCACCATTCATATATACACTCATGTATATATGCATATATGTACATTATTTACCATTATTTTTTGTATAGATATTAATGCCATTCAAACATTTTTGGACAATTAAACAAGTTAAAGTTAATGTTCATAAGATCAATATTACAGTCAAACTATGGAATAAATCATTGTTAAGATGTCTAGTATATATGATTTATTCTCTTAGTGTAATTGTGTTTCTCAGGTTTTTTCCTCACTTCACTGACACAAGCACATTTAAAATATTCCTTGACTGAGTGTCATTTGGCTTCATGATGTGACCTTTGTTTACTTGTTTATATATGTGTGTCTGTGGGTGCTAAATAGGATTGGAAATCTTATTTCTATAGGAAATAGAAGGGTCAAGTCTAAAGAGAAGAAATACTTTAAAAAGTAAAATGCATTCCTTATTTTCAAGAGAATGTCACTCAACCAAAGATGAGATCTTGAGAGAATTTGCCAGCTGTACTCAGTTCCATGCTCTGCATTAGCCTTGGTCTACTAGTATAAGGCTTCCTGTAATTGTTTAAGTAGATGGAAGCAGACTAATAGACCTCATTAGCTATAGGCCACTCGATGAAGAAGCTCATCTTTGTAATCTAGCTGTAGAGCCCAGGACCATTCTGCTTTGATGATATGGCCTTTGTGATGAACCTGGCTTGAAAAACCCCATGTGTCACACGCTTCACCTAATTAAGCCATCAGAATGCATTGCAGCAAACAGAGTGTCTCATATGGACTGGTCTAAGTAATTTTGCTCCTCTATTGCTTCGTTAATAGAAAGAGGCGCTGTTCTAGATTATGACTGATAGAGGCTATATCGTACAGCTGTTGTAATTGTGCCAGAGGGTAGAAAAAGCCTGTCGTAAAAAATTCTCTATTTGCCAGAGACACTGTCTTTACTTCATTCAGCTGTTTTCCCCAGATTGCCTAGTAAGCATTCATTTATTCTTTCTCTTTACTTGCAGCTTTTCTCTTTTCACACACCTGTTTCCTTTGTTATAGAAACAGACTCAGCCTCTGCTATATTTTCACATGGGACAATTGCTTGGTAGATGATTTTTTAATTGATTCAATAATTAGTAAATAAAATGGGTATCCCAGACTATTAAAAAGAACATATAAATAAATCAACATAAAAAGTTGCATGTGGGCCTTGAAAGTATAAAAACTGACATTCTTCCTAAAAATATATATATATACACATACCTATGAAATAATTGTTATAACACACATATGTATGAATGAATGTATATATATATAAAATACTTATATTGAAGTACAAATTCACATATAAAATACTATATGTGTTTATCATTCTAAATTATTCAAATAGACTTTATATACATAAAGGCTGCTATAGGTTAAAAATTATTTTTTATCCTCTTAGAAGATAAAATATCATGACATGACATTTTTTCCATCTATGTTAATAGTCATTCTGTAAATTAATGTTTTACTCTTATAGATTCACAGCTTGACATGCAATTCAATCAAAAGCAAAAGCATGGTATAACTGCTACCATAAGCATGATATAAGTAGTAAGCTGTGGGTAGTGGTCCCACATCCTATGTTGTTTTCTTCTTCATGATGTCATTATTCACCTTGTCACTGGGTCAGAGATTTTTCCTATAACTTTGTGATGCTAATCACTTCTTGTCTCTTCTATTGGACCTACTTTTTCTTTTCCTGGATTTTTGTTTTCTAATATGAGAAAATTGTGGTTTTTAGGTAATTTCAGAAGAGGAAGTGTTATTTATTTTTAACAATTTATAGCTTATTTTATGTTCTTTAAATAACCTGAATTTCTCCAAATGTAACTTGACAGTAGTATCTCTATTATCTAACTTTAAAGAAAAAAATGTATCACCAATTAAGCCATGACACAATGTCTTAAGGATATTTCTGTGTGATGCATTAATCAGACCAACCTCTTAATACTTTCAAGTTTTGTTCATCCTTTCTGAAGGAATAGACAGTTTCTCATGCATTTAGTTAGGTGGTGACAAACAATCCTTTTGAAGTATCTCAGGAATCAGGCACTTTTTGCTACCTAAGTGTTTCTTCCTTCTTTTATTAAGTAGCTTAATTTTTGTTTCACAGAAAATATAGTTTCTTGGCTATTTCTCTGACAATAAATACTTTCTCAGCAGTGTTAAATCTATGCCCAAATTTTTGTTTGTAAGCTTCAAATAATAGCATTTCCTGACAATGTTCAATTTTAGAGGAATTGGGGAAGACATTTTAAATTATAATTAAACTCAACTTGTACATCCCCATAATGAACGTAGCTTAACTGAAATGACTACAGTGTGAACAGTTCTGACGAAAGAATAGCGTGACAGTCAATGTCAATCATATCAAAATCACTGTCTGGCTCATAGCTATTCTAAAATATCATCAACTGTAATAATTTAGAATCAAAATATGAAAAAATGACTTCAAGTTGATGAAATATGATATATGGAGGGAAATTGAGCCTGATGTAACCCACATGCTCCTCTAAGCTATTTTATGTAAAGGTACAAATACTCACTGGCAACCAGGTATTTGTAATAGAGCCTTATTTTAAAGCCACAAGCTTGGCAAACATAAAGGAAAAAAAATAGTATAATAAGAATACAAACATGATTAAAATTTATCCATTCAGAGCCTCATAGTTTTTTTCTTCCAAAAGTAGTGTCTTTCTAAGGTTTAGAAATCTATTAATCAGAAAACTAAGACTATTCACTTGCAGTCTTACTGCCATAATGAGAGTTGACATTTCTAAGCACTCTGCACAGTGGTGAAATTAATGTTATATGTCTTTATTAGCATAACTGTGTATTTTTTTCACTGAAGTTCTTAGGTAGAAAAAAATAGTAGCTACTGTGCTGTTTATCCACAGGTTGGTGAGATAATATCAATGTAATGATATCTATTCTAAATCTGAATCTTTTAATAATAATTCTATATAATAATAATTATTATGAATAATTATATCAATTCAATATAAGAATGGCCTTATAATACTTTATTTTCAAAAGTATACTAAAATTATGTACAGAAGAGTAGTTTCTAAGTGTTAAATAGTGAATATATAATCAAAGATCAACTAACACTGATAAGAAGTTAGTGTTACTCCTTAGTCAACATGCTAGTCAATCAATTACTCATACTAGATTTTTCACTTGCCACAGGTGTAAAACTTGTATCATTGAATCCTATTTTTAGCATCACCACCAAATACTTGTTTTGTTAAAACTAAGGTTACCTTTGTAGAAAAATGCCAAACTGTCCATGTACCACTTTGCCTTCCTCCCAGCAGTGAATGAAAGTTCATTGTTGCTCCGTTTCCTTCTCAGCATTTGGTGTCATCTGTGTTCTGGATTTTAGCCATTCTAATAGATATGTAATGGTATCTGATTTTTGCCTTAATTTGCTGTTCTCTAATAATATCTGATGTTGGGCATGTTTTCATATGTCTATTTGCTATATGTATTTCTTCTTCAGTGAGGTGTCTGTTTAGAATTTTTGTCCATTTTTTAATCAAGTTGTTTGTTTTCTTATTGTTGACTTTTAAGAGTGCTTTGTGTATTTTGGAAACAGTCTTTTATCAGTTCTGTCTTTTACAAATATTTTCTCCCAGTATGTGACTTATCTGTTTATTCTCCTCGCACTGTCTCTTGTGGAGCCAAAGATTTTAATTTTAATGAAGTCCAGAGTATATATTTATTTTTTTTTCCTTTATGGATCATGCTTTTTATGTTGTTTCTAAAATGCATTGTCAAATCCAAAATTACATAGGTTTTCCCATAAGAACTTTTAAATTTGTGACATTACCCCACATTACGAAAGAGTTTATTTTGACTATATAGAATAGTATTTTCCTTGTAATGTTTTCACTGTAAAGAAATAATGTTGGAGAGGATATCATCTGACTGATGAAATCAGAATTATATGTGAAAATGGTAATATTAATGTTATTTTAGTCAAGATAACCATAAAATATAATTTATATATTAATTGGAAATAATAGTCTATGTCATCACTAAATGATTTTTTTATCATTGTAAAATATTAAATGCTGCTGGAAAAAGGAGAAACAAAATTAAGTTTGAAAAGAAAGACCAGAGAAAATTTATGTGAAAAGGAAAGACTTCTTTTTTTAATATAAATTTATTTATTTTAATTGGAGGCTAATTACTTTACAATATTATATTGGTTTTGCCATACATCAGCATGAGGGATGGTATGGGAAGGAAGGAGGGAGGGGGGTTCAGGATGGGGAACAGGTGTATACCTGTGGCAGATTCATGTTGATGTATGGAAAGACTTCTTTAAGAAACCAATAGTTTTGTGGAGACAGGAGAGAAAATTCAGAAGTATTATTTAGGTAGAACAAAGTCATGTGGGACAAATTGATCAATGTGTTCCGGGTGCACAAGGAAGCAGTTCCACACCCTCTGGGAATGTCTGGAAGTTGATTTTTAAGGGCTTCTCTGGTGGGTCAGATGATAATGAATCTGCCTGAAGTGCAGGAGACCTGTGTTCAATCCCTGGCTTGGAAAGATCCCCTGGAGAAGGAATTAGCAACCCGTTCCAGTATCCTTGCCTAGAGAATCCCATGGACAGAGGAGCCTGGTGGGCTACAGTCCATGGGGTTGCAAAGAGTTGGACATGAGTAAGTGACTAGCACATGAAATCATTATAAGGTAGATGGTTTATTCAAGTTTCAACCACAGGTTTAAACTTAATCTTTCTCTCAATTCATTTTCTATCTGTGTCATGCTGCCTCTTTCAAGAAGAGCTGCCTTTTTTCCTATTTCATTTTTGTTAGATTTATCAGGTATATGTAGGAATCAATCATTTTAACAGATTGCTTTATTGTAGTAAATAAGCTAGATGAAATTAAAGAAAGCATTGGGTTTCGTGTCAAGCTTATTTGGATTCTCTATGAAATGTGTGAATTTGGGGAACATACAGAGTGGTTTTTTGGTTCGTTTGGTTTTTTAAGTTCGGTTCAGTTCAGTTCAGTCGCTCAGTCGTGTCCAACTCTTTGCGACCCCATGAATCGCAGCACGCCAGGCCTCCCTGTCCATCACCAACTCCCAGAGTTCACTCAGACTCACGTCCATCGAGTCGGTGATGCCATCCAGCCATCTCATCCTTGGTCGTCCCCTTCTCCTCCTGTCCCCAATCCCTCCCAGCATCAGAGTCTTTTCCAATGAGTCAACTCTTCGCATGAGGTGGCCAAAGTACTGCAGTTTCAGCTTTAGCATCATTCCTTCCAAAGAAAACCCAGGGCTGATCTCCTTCAGAATGGACTGGTTGGATCTCCTTGCAGTCCAAGGGACTCAAGACACTTGTTTTTTAAAGGAAATAATATTTACCTTGTAGTGCAGCTGTAAAGGTTACATAAAGAGGGTGAAGTATCTAATATGATATCTCATTTACAGAGGGCGCCCAGTGAATAGTAGCTACTGTCGTTTGAAAACATGTATTGCTAGTGAGTTTTTGGAATACGAAAGGTTGCTGTTGTTGTTGTTTAGTCATTAAGTTGTGTCCATCTCTTTACCACCCCATGGACTGTAGCTTGCCAGGCTCCTCTGTCCATGGGATTTCCCAGGCAAGAATACTGGAATGGGTTTCTGTTTTCTTCTCCAAGGAATCTTTCTGACCCAGGGATCAAATCTGAGTCTCCTGCATTGGCAGATGAATTCTTTACCAATGAGCCACAAGGGAAGCCCTATATGAAGGGTCCAGGTGATATAGATGAATGAAAAATTATCAGATAATTTTGAGCCCAGATGGTGATATTAATGATTGAAACCAACAGTACTTGGTGAGTTGCTCCAGATGCATGGAAGAATTAAAAGAGAAAACAGTGTGACCTAAAAGAGATGGATTTTAATTTGGGTAATGGATGTGAGAATAATTAACTAGTTTTCCAGAATAGTGGATCTTACACAGTGCCTTGAGCCCCTCTCTGAGATTCCATTAGTGGGTGATGTCAGATACAGTATTCAGGGATAAGCCGTATAGGGAAGTTATAATTTGCTGTGCTGTGATAAACAAATGTGACACAATTTCATTACAAAAAAAAAGGAAAGGAATGCAAATTTAACAGACTATGTACAAGTTTGGCTTATAAATATATAAGAATAAGTCATAAATATTAGACATCCAACTCAAACAGTAATGCTTTAGGGCAAACATGGGGAAAGTGACCATTGTGAATGCTTGTATTGTGCAGTGTGACATATTTTCAGACCACAGTAGTGATTTTGTTGTAATTATTAGTGGATTGTTTCATACAATGAATATTTTAAAGTTACGAATATGTCACCCAGATCTCTAGTTTTTGAAAGTATGCCACGAAACAACCAGAAGGGTACTCAGAAGTTAGCATTTATTTTCCCAGGTATCTTGGTAATAGGAGTTTCATAATTTTGTACTGCTTTTTAGTGAAGTATTTTACAACAAGAAAACTATACACATATACCATTTGCATCATTTTGCATTTCCTCGTTAAGAAACTGAGAAAGACATTAAATATATACTAGTTGCAAAAAAACTTTGAAAATTACTAGTCTAAAAAAGCTAGAGAAGCATACAATGCAACTTTGAAATATTGACTAGAATTAGACAAAGTATAGTTTAGCCAAATGCTGTCTGGTAGGAGGTAATTTTTTAGTTTTATTATGTCTGTTTATCAATGTGTAGCTATTTGTGTTTAGTCCATGTGAATTCTGGAGAAGTTTAATTATTGAAACAAAATTTGATTCACTTTTGTGGTATATCATAATATACTTTGATTTTAATGAATGGAAAGAAACTTTATTAAGAATAGCAGTTTTTAGCTAAATTTATTATGTGATTAACCTGAGTGTTCTAATTGATGTAAAAGTCACAGATCCACAAAACTTAAATATTATTAGTAGAAAGGAAGAGAACACAGTATAGGAGGATCTTTGATTTATAAATACAGTCTGATTGATTAAAGTAGATAATAAAAAGTAAAAGTAAAGATGACTACAATAATTATTTGCTTGGTAGAATTTCAATTGACTTAATTAAATTTTTATGACCCTATTAGTTATAAAAATTAGAAAATAATACCATTTTTAATTGAATGACCACTAAAAGAGGAAGAAAAGTATAGTTTAATATGAAAGTATTAATTAGTACAGTTAGTTGAAATAACTAGAGTTGTCAAATTTCAATCAATGCTGAAAAAGGTGTTTAGTGCACAACACACAAAAACAGGTAGTAACATGGATGAATAGAGTGTATCAAAATGCACAAATCATTGGGAAAATTAGAATCACTGGAACCACTTTGACTCATTCAGTTAAAATATAGAAAATGCTGTATTAAAATCATGAAACATTGACCTAAAAATGTTATTATTTTATATATTATAAATGTATCATATTACATGAAAAGCCAAGTCATGTAACAACAAAGCTTATGAGGAACGATTTTACATAACTACCTGAACAAAACAAAAAAGGGACAAGGCTTATCTGTTATACAATTCTTTTAGTACGAAAAAAATAATACTGTGGATGAGAGGAAACAAATGAACACATGTCTCAGGTTTCTCTGGATAGTCCTCATTTTTTGCTAAGTGTTCCTACATAATACAATATATATATGTTATATAATATATATTCTATTATATAACATTATGTGTAAGGATATATATGTACATATATACACATACACATATATATAATGGGGCTTCCATATTATATTTATATTTCCACTGTAAGTTAAGTTAACCAAACAAAGCCAAATCCCGTAACATATTTGGACAGTGTGTTGCTCTTCATCTGGTCTTTATATAGTAGAATTTGCTATGTGATAGGTGTTTATTCTATATTAGATTTTTAATTGATAAAATATACCTTAGAAATTATTTAAGTGAGGATTTAAGGCAATTTTAATGAGGTGACTGAGATTATTTGGGTGATTTGCAGAAATAAATATTTGAAATGAAAACTAAAAGCTGACTTAGATTGAATGTGTTGGTAATTTGTCATTTTTCTTTAAATTATCAATAATTTCATATTAATAATTAAATGACAAGTTTGTAACATTTTTCCAAAATAACATTTCCATGAATCACCTCTCTTCATTGTTACACTGCTTAGACACTGGCAGTTGATAAATCTTACAAACAAACTTTACACATTAATAATAAATATGAGTATAATTTATCTAGTTTACTGTGTTCTTAATTTGTGAGTAACAAATAATATTTATCATCAATGACTATCACTACTTGAGCACTCACTTTGTGCTCTCTCTGCACTGATTTCATTCAATTTTTTAAGACTCCTTATGAAAGAGAATTAATTTCTTTGTAACAATTAACAAAACCAGGATTTGAACTGCCTTGGTTTGTCTGACTCCAAAATTCATGATGATATTGTCCATCCCATGTCAGTCCATTCTGTTTCTCTCAGTATGTCACAAAGGATTTTCCAATCTTGTTTGATAACCTAACTGCAGGTAGGATAGGATATAATCTATACAGTATATTAGAAAGGTGAAAGATTCCCTCCTGGGCTAAATCTGTCTCTTTTCTTCTAGGGAAAAAAAAAAAAAAGATCATGTTTCATTATTTTTAACTGGATTTCCTGATTTATGTGGTTCTTATCTAGAAACCTACTTTTGTGTTTCTAACTTTTACTCTTTTGTTTTACTACCTCTTTGTTTTACTATCTCTTCTTTAGCTGGACAATGGGTATTATAATTGAGAGTACACAGGCCTTAAAATACTTTATGTTTAATTTAAGATAGCATTTTATGATTTCAGAATGCTATGTGTTTTCCCTTAGATACCATTTCATAACAACTTTAGAAAAAACTATCAGCATAGTTTTAGCTAAATTTTTATAATCATAATAAACTTTCATTGCATAGAATTTTCCTTACCTAATCATATATTTTCTGTCATTTTAAAAATTCAACCATAGCAATGTTAGTATATTTATCAAACAACTGTGACTTAACATTTCTAGAATTATGTCACAAATATTTAGGTCAATATTTATGATTATATGGATCAAATTAACATGTTTCATCCAATCAAACAAGGGTTGTGTTGAGTGCATTATGTGTTGAATACACATACTGATACACAGTAAGATTTTTCATTTAATATTACATGTCTAGTCTTTTTGAAGAATCATCTTAATGTAACTTTTTAATGTTCAACATATGCTATTTGACATATATTTATATATCATTTGCTTTTTCTATCAAAAATTACTTTAAAATGAGAGTGACACATTTTATTTCACAGTTTTATTTTCACGTGAAAATGTGTTTCTTTGATTAACCCCTCCCCTACTTTTTTTTAATCTGCTAATTTGTATTAAGCCGTTAAGTCTCTGGTATCAATACAAAAGGCTCAAAAATCATGTTAAACTTGGAAAGCCTACAAAAATACTGCCTATGATTTTTAAGAATATACAATGAATTTTGTCAGCAGGTATCATAGTGTTGTTACTAGAAGTAAGTTGGCTGTCCTTCCACTGAGGCTTAATAATTGAGCATGCATCACATAGACATGTGCATTAATTTTAATTTAAAATAGTCTACTGTGTAATGAACCAATTTAAACTGAAATTTTTGCTAAACCAAAACATGTTTGGGGGCATTTGTATCACTTTATTTTCTGAAACTAACTGCCATCTTTTTCCATTTTTATAAATGAAGTAATAGTAGTATATTTTCTAAATCAACTTTTCCATTTATTTTCATAATTTTAGAAAACTGCATCTTTTTATAAATTTACTATTTGAATCTGAATTGCACTAAATGATATAGCTTATTAGCTTTATTTTCCCCTTTGAGTTTTAAAAGGTATTTATCTTAAAAAATAGTCTATAATGTTTAACTTTCTACACATGCTATCAAAGATTGGCAACATATTTGATGCTATATTTATAGAGTAATGGTTCCTAAATAACTTATTATATAATTTGAGCTCAAAACTATATATTATTCCAATATCTGACTTTTAGTAACTTAGGTTTCATCTGGAGCCCTAGATAGACGGTAGTTTTACCTCAGAATTACTTGTGGCCTTTGCAAGGTCACTCATTTACACATTATTGCCTCTCATAAATTGATCTAATCTTCTGAATAATGGCTGGACATGCTTATGATCAATATTTTATTGCTTCTACAACCTAAAACACACCATGAATTACAGTCGAAATCATTATCACTCAACACTGCAGATGTAACAATAATATACATGTGATATTAGCCCTCAGCTTGTGCTACTATTTATGAAACAAGATTCTGCTTGACTGATTTTATTTCAGCACTATTATAATCTTTAATTTATAGCTAGGAATTCTACTGACAGTTATCACTCAGTTCTATTCAAGGCCAGAGAAGCAACTCATCATGGGTTTGCGCTATAATAATCAAATCTAAATTTTCCTTTGATTCAAATTATTCTAAGATGAATCACTTTATTTTCAAAGGGTAGTGTGAATTAACAATAATCAGCAGTGTAATTATAAAAAGGCACATACTAGTACTAATCATTTGTAATAGAGAACATTATAAACTGATGCAAAACACAGTGTTGATTCTGTCTAGTTATTTTATTACCATATAGTTATATTTTCTTAATCAAAAGCAATGTGTGATGCTTATTATATACATTTTTTCTTTTTACTGCTGTCTTTTTATAATTATTTACTTTCACTCTTTTCATAATATTTTAATTTACTTTTGTGAGATTTTTGTCTTTATTTTTCTTTAATTTTACACACACATGCTCTGATCTCTCTTACTCATAAGAGAGATCTGTTGTCCATACTTCACTTATTAGTGAGTTTCAACATTTGCCTTTTTGATGTGTTATGCCAATCAATATTTGATGATGTGAGTGCTTCTAGTAATCCGCAGTTTGTTAGCTTCATGACTCTGATCAAAAAATGAAAACTTTCTCTCTCGGAGACTACACATGGATATAAAAATAGCTGCAATCAGAGAATAGATTTTGCATATTATAATCCTATTAACTGTAATTTTCAATCAGGTTTACTTCCACAGGCACACAAGACACACACACACACACACATGCACACAGTTCAGTAGTTCAGTTCTCTAGAAGTAATAGAAAATAGCTCGTCTGTTTAAGTAGTGAATCTAGTTCTGCAGTCACGAGGAGGATGCTTGGCATCATTTTTGGCTGCTTCCTCAGCTTTCAGCTTACCTCCCAGAGGTCTGGTACAGCAGACCTTTGGGAAGTATCTACGTACATGAGGGATTCAGGTGAGTTGGTTTGATCTAATTAGTATTTTCCAGTTCTTTCATTGGTTGCATTGACCTATTTTACTTTAAATTGTAGCACCTTAAAAAAGTGTTTTGTGTTGGGCAAAATATTATAGATGTAAACATTGAAACATGGGCATTTAAGTGACTTGAGTTCATACAGTAACACTGAATATTCTCTAGATATGGAAATATAATAATTTTTAAATATAAAAATAAGGCTGAAAACTCTACTATAAATTGAATTATTATCCTATGAGAATTTTAATGGTTTAATCCATTGTCAGCATATAATGAAAGGCTATTAGTAGTGCTTTCACATTTCTGGCTTAAGCTTTCACAACCTTTTTCAATTCATGATAGTCCCTAGTTTTAATAAAAAGGTTTTTGACTCAGAATTAGTTTTGTCAGCTTGATAGACTATATATTTAATAAATTGTTAGCAAAAGAAATCAACCTTTTAAAAATTTTAGACTTTGGTGAATAAATAATGCAAATAAACTAAAATATTTGATTAATACTTCAATCAAAAGGATGCCCAACTATCCCAATATGCATTGTTTTCTTTCAAAAGGTGTGTGGATGTGTGTGTGTGTGTGTGTGAGAGAGAGAGAGAGAGAGAGAGAGAGAGAGAGAGAGAGAGAGTGAGTGAGAGTGTGTGTGTTGGGGGTTTCAGTTCAGTTCAGTTCGGTCAGTCATGTCTGACTCTTTGCGACCCCATGAATTGCAGCACGCCAGGCCTCCCTGTCCATCACCAGCTCCTGGAGTCCACTCAAACTCATGTCCAATAAGCTTTAGCATCAGTCCTTGAAAAGAACACCCAGGACTGATCTCTTTTAGAATGGACTGGTTGGATCTCCTTGCAGTCCAAGGGACTCTCAAGAGTCTGTGTTGGGGGGTTAGCCTGATTAATAAAGAAGAGAAGAATTTATAGATCTCCAAACCTAAGGCTATTGGAGCAAATTTAAAATGTGATACTACTGGGAGATTGGGATTGACATGAACACATTCCTTTATATAAAATAGATTACTAATAAGGACCTACTCTATAGCACAGGGAACTCTACTTAATACTCTGTAATGACTTATATGGGAATAGAATCTTAAAAAGTGTGGATATGCATATATGTATAACTAATTCACTTTGCTGTGCAGCAGAAACGAACACAATATTGTAAATCAACTATATTCCAATAAAGATTTAAAATAAGGTAAAATGTGATACCACATCCTTCTGAAAGATGTAATAGCTAGGTATGTAGCCTAACTTCTTTTAATATGTCATATTATTCAAAAAGTTGAGTTAAAACATAAAATAAAAGTATTTTAAGTATTGCAAACACCTTTTCTAAATTTGTAGCTGGCCTTTCTGTTTGTAAAACTCAGAATATAAAACAATAGTAATTAAATATACTATATTTATAACCATTTTAATTTAAAAGCCAAATTCCTGTTTGGCATAACTTAAAGTTTACTTTTGCAGGGACATGGCAAGTCATTCCAACTTCTTGCCTTTGGGGGGCAGGGATCGATGCTAATTAAATTCTAGAAACTGTGTTTTTTTTTTTTTTTTTAATTCCAGAACAAAGGATATTCAGGCATGATTTTTTACAATTTTACATACAATTTCAAGAGGATGAGAGATTGTCCTAAAGTTGGTTCACGGACCCCCCTATTTATTCAATGATGAGTCAGAGAGAAAGCTAGAGTTAAAATTAGAAAAAAGTTATGCAAGTGGTCTGATTTTTTTCATGTAGAAAATAGAGGAGAAAAAACTTTATGGGCTAGTCAACACTGAAATTGAAGTTCAGGCATCAACAATCACCAAGTCCAACTTTTACACTTTCTAATTGTCTGAAGGCTTGAAATAGAATGATCTGGTTATGGTTCATTAAGACATTCAGATCAATTTTCCTTCTGTCTTTCTGTAAGTCCATCTTCTTGTCTTCTGCTTTGCTGACTGACAAGAAATGATTTATCTTTCTATTAATTTTTAGTGCATGAATTACTTACAATGCTATTTCTATTTAACTGCAGGTTGACTGTGTTCCTTTTTAAAATAGTAATAACATCTGAGTCAGTCTACTTTCTAAAGCATATTTATATATAGAGATGGGATTGTTGACCATTCACAATATAATGAATCAGATTTATGTTCACTGCATCAAACATTACACTTAACAGAACCATTTTCATTACTTATGAAAGAAGTCCTGGGCCACTTAATGTCTAAAATATATTTATGTAGACTTATATGAAATGGCAACCCACTCCAGTACTCTTGCCTGGAGAATCCCATGGATGGAGGAGCCTGGTGGGCTAAAGTCCACCAGGTCGCAGAGTCGGACACAACTGATGACTTCACTTTCACTTTCTTTTCATATGAATAAAAGTCACACTTTTGTAGGAAGAAATAGTTGATCAATCTCTTAATTTAAAAATTCTGAATGAAACACATTAGAAGGAAGGGCATCAAATCCTTTGCCCTAGCTTTTTAAGAAGTTATAATAATTCATGGCCTTAATGAAAAGACTTTAAGTAGGACCAAAATAATCAATTTAGTTTGTCAATACATTTTAAAGTGGTAAGAACACCAGGTATATATCATTTAATGATATTTGCAGAAAATATCCCATGAACACCGTTATTTTTTTTCAATATTCAGAACTTCCAAATTAGTGATGAGAAAAGAGGGTAAATATTTCCCTTTTTCATTATGGTTTGTGTTAGAGGGCTTGAAGATTATTGTCAGTCTATTTAAACCAAATAGTGCTGATTTTTTATATTCCATTAAATCCAGATCTGGCAAATATATTTACTAGGTTAGTTTCATTAGTGAAATAGATAACCTTAAAAACGAATGCATATTATAATTTCTTTTGTTTTTCTATTTGTCTACTTACATATTTGTTTTCCAAATGTGTAGTTGTTAAGGTCTGCTGTGAAATACTTGATGCTACATTAGACTTAAGTTAGAGTGGATAACATTATGATCTAAGTTGAATCAACTAACATGGTTAAGTTGTTCCTGATCACTCTACACAAGAGAAAATATTTTCTTCTGTTATTCATTGTTATTCAATTTGTTTTGTTGTTCAAAAGGAGTTTCAAGAGGGAGGGGATATATGTATACCTATGGCTGATTCATGTTGATGTATAGCAGAAACCAACATAATATTGTAAAGCAATTATCTTTCAATTAAAGATTAATATTAAAAAATGTTTTTTAAAAAGAATAAACTGAGAGCTGAAGAGTGTTCTCTTGACTTCAAACACTTTTGTTTCAATTAATTTATTTGTTTTAATTGGAGGCTAATTACTTTACAATATTGTAGTGGTTTTTGCCATACATTGACATGAATCAGCCATGGTTGTACATGTGTTCCCCATCCTGAACCCCCCTCTCACCTCCCTCCCCATCCCATCCCTCAGGGTCATCCCAGTGCACCAGCCCTGAGTGCCCTGTCTCGTGGATCGAAGCTGGACTGGCGATCTGTTTCACATATGATAATATACATGTTTCAATGCTATTTTCTCAAATCATCCCACCCTTGCCTCCTCCCACAGAGTCCAAAAATCTGTTCTTTACATCTGTGTCTCTTTTGCTGTCTTGCATTTAAGGGCATTGTTACCCATTTCCTAAATTCCATATATATGTGTTATTATGCTGTATTGAAGTTTTTCTGACTTACTTCATTCTGTATTCTTGCCTGAAGAATCCCATGGACGGAGGAGCTTGGTGGGCTACAGTCCATGGGTCGCAAAGAGTCGGACCCGACTGAGCGAGTTCACTTTCACTTTCATTCTGTATAATAGGCTCCAGTTTCATCCACCTGATTATAACTGATTCAAATGCATTTTTTAAATAGCTGAGAAATATTCCACTGTGTGTATGTACCACAGCTTTCTTATCCATTTGTTTGCCGATGGACATCTAGGTTGCTTCCATGTCCTAGCTATTATAAACACTGCTGTGATGAACATTGGGGTACACATGTCTCTTTCAGTTCCGGTTTCCTCAGTGTGTATGCCCAGCAGTGGGATTGCTGGTTCATATGGCAGTTCTTTTTCCAGGTTTTTAAGGAATCTCCACACTGTTCTCCATAGTGGCTGTACTAGTTTGCATTCCCACCAACAGTGTAAGAGGGCTCCCTTTTCTCTGCACCCTCTCCAGCATTTATTATTTGTAGACTTTTTGATAGCAGCCATTCTGACTGATGTGAGATGGTACCTCATTGTGGATTTGATTTGCATTTCTCTGATCATGAGTGATGTTGAGCATCTTTTCATATATTTGTTAGCCATCTGTATGTCTTCTTTGGAGAAATGTTTATTTAGTTCTTTGGCCCATTTTTTGATTGGGTCGTTTATTTTTCTAGAATTGAGCTGCACGAGCTACTTGTATACTTTTGAGATTATTATTTTTTTCTTTTTTTTAGTTTTATTTATTTATTTACTTTACACTATTGTTTTGGTTTTGACATACATTGACATGAAATTCTTTGTCAGTTGTTTCATTTACTATTATTTTCTCACATTCTGAAGTCTGTCTATTCATCTTGCTTATAGCTTCCTTCATTGTGCAAAAGCTTTTAAGCTTAATTAGGTCCCATTTGTTTATTTTTGCTTTTATTTCCCTTACTCTGGGAGGTGGATCATAGAGGGTCCTGCTGTGGTTTATGTCAGAGAGTGTTTTGCCTATGTTTTCCTCTAGGAGTTTTATAGTTTTAGGTCTTACATTTAGATCTTTAATCCATTTTGGGTTTATTTTTGTGTGTGGTGTTAGAAAGTGTTCTAGTTTCATTCTTTTACAAGCACCAGTGTTCCCAGCACCACTTGTTAAAGAGATTGTCTTTTCTCCATTGTATATTCGTGCCTCCTTTGTCAAAGATAAGGTGTCCATAGGTGCATGGATTTATCTCTGGGCTTTCTATTTTGTTCTATTGATCTATGTTTCTGTCTTTGTGCCAGTACCATAATGTTTTGATGACGCCTTCAAACACTTTTAATACTCAAAAGGAAAACCCGAAGGTTCATGTTTGTTTAAAAAGAGCAAGAGACAAGGGTTCAAGTCAAATATTTCTATAAGAGTTCTTTGTTGTAGCACTTTTTTCAGTCTTTTCTTATGTCTTCTGACTTTAATCACTCTAGAATTAAGCAGAATTTGGAGGAAATATTGTCACTTCAGCAAAAATTCCAAGATAGCTCCATATCAAAGTGGTCCCATGATGTTTTCTACTAGCAATGGGAAAGGTGTTGTAACAGATGTGGTTTGATTATGAGTGTGGCCCAACTGCAGTGCTTTATGCTGGCTGGTGTGCATGTGAATGTGTTCTTGCAACCCCATGAACTGTAGCCTACCAGGATCCTCTGTCCATGAGCATTCTCCAGGAAAGAATGCTGGAGTGGGTTGCCATTTCCTCCTGCAGGGGATCTTTCTGGCCCGAGGATTGAACCTGTGTCTTCTGCATCACTTGCATCGGCAGGCAGATTCTTTACCACTGAGCTATCTGGGAAGCCCATATGGTGGCTGGTAGGAGAAACCAAAGTTTTCAGGAGCTTGTCCAGCCTTTCAGGACTTCTCAACAGATGTGACATTTTCTGAGCAGAGCACAGAATGAATTTTCAGTCTCCTGAGTCCCATTTGGTCTTGAAGGTGTGTTTCCCTTTTTGCTGTTTTCATTGTATGATACAGTCTTTGATATAAAGTAATTTGCAGATTTATTCTCTAAGACCTATCTCTAAAGACATAAAGCAGATTTGAACAGGTGTGTGTTTGTGACCCTATACTTCATCCACCTCAAATTTTTCACTTTAGGGTCATCATATTAATAACTATTATCAGCATTTTTTTCAATCACTTGTCATGTGTTCCAAGAGGCATGTTATATATAGCTTCAAATTTAATTTTCCAAATTCTTCTATGTATTAAGTATTAGTCTCTTAATTTTGCATTTGAGGAAACTGAAGTTAAACAATACGTCACTTTCCAAGACACATGGAGAAGAGGTGGAGTAGTGAAATGTAATGAGTCTTTCTGATATTAATAGCTGAGACTGTGCTCATCCCACCATACTCTGTGCCTCTCATGTTTCTTGTTCTTGGTGGTAGAGAGCAAGATGACTATGCAGTGCTCTTCTCTACCATTAACAGGGATCCTAATCCAATATCTTGATAGGCTGGACTCTAGGAGTTGAAAATAGAATTTCTCAATCTCTTCTAGCAGTTAAATTTTGTAGTTGGTGCCAACTTAGTAGCTAAAGCTCTGCAATTTTCTATTGGATTTGGTCTTGATTAGGTTAATTTAAAAATATTATGGAGCATAAATAAGTTAACATGAACCCAATCATTCTTTTTAGAAACTTGAAGTTCATGAGCTAGCATTTTAGTTGACAACTGCTTTTTCATCTTTATTGATGGAAACCTAGCAAATGATGTGAATTCTATCCCATTGACTATGCTTGCCATCAGATATATTACCAGGGCATTATTTTTTTCTATATACAAACTAATACCACTTGATAAATATCTGTAGGTGTTAAATTTAAAAGCATGAAATATGCAGTTAATTTACTAGTATGTCAGTGTTCTCAGATCTCTGGCATTCTATTTTAAGTGAATTTGTACTCTAACAAAGCAGCATGGTTTTATACAAAAAAGGATTTTGTAAAATCTCTCACAAAGGTATCTGATTACATGCTTTCTGAAAACACATAAGTTTCCAAAATTACAACAGAAATAATTTTGATACAGTCTCTAATTTCACAATTACACTGACCAGCATTAGATATATAAAAGATCACCTTGGTGGAAAATTTGTGTTTAACTTTGGCCTTCCATCTTGCAATACATATTTTCTTTTGACTGAAGATATCTGACAAACAGAAACTTATGGTGGAAATGACCTCTCAACTTTATTTATGAAACTGGTAGCAAAACACAGCAGTAGATCACAGAATGACATATGATTACTGTTTCTTATAAGAGGTACAGTAGCAGGCATTGCAGTGAACCATGCTCCATACTGAAAACCCACATGTTCTATGCTACCCCAGGGATAGACTACCTGGTGTAAAGGGAAATTTGGCAGAATCAGCTCACCACAGAAACCTCAGAGTTCTACTAGAAATGTGCCATGTCACATGAAAAGTTGCAGAAAAAAAATATATTTTTCAGTTTTGCCGTATCTACTGTGGTTGTAAAGCCTGAATTTTATAATTATATATAAGGACAATTTTCCACTTAAGTGTGTTTACTGTGGAATTGGAGTCCTTGCCAAGTCTTACCACTTTTCATTATTTTTTCTGTGTCACATGTATCTTTTGAATGACATTCCACTGAATCATTTTTATTTCAAAGTTCAGTATTAATTTTCTAAGATCTATATTATGAAATAAATATTGATAAAGTAATCTTAATTTTTAAAATGTCATCAAATCAAGACAAACCTGGTTTCCTGCCAAAAATTAAATATAAGCTTAATTCATATATTTTACTTTGACATGAGGTGTTTTTTTATGTAAAATTGTCCAAATTTACTCCCTGTATATTGTGCAATGCATGAAAAAAGTAAGTAATTTTGTAATATGAACAAAAATGATTTCATTTTATACAATGATATTTTTTCAGTTGTATGATTAAGCTCTAAATTGTAAATAGTAATTTCTTTCTTATTGGCTATTTTAACAGATTTTACTTATTTTTTTAAATTTTTCTACTCTATTCAATAATTTTCATTATATTTACAGAAATTCTATGACAAGCCTAGCTATTTTTTGAATAAAGATAGTAAAAAGCCATGTGGTATAAGCACGGTTATCACCAAAATGACTTTCAGTGCCAACGAAATAAATTACTATCACCAAAAGTATAAGCGGTAAACACTGAAGCATAAGCAAGACAGTAGACATAAATGGATGGACTTGCTTTTTGAGGTATTTCTGATTACATTAGTCATTTATAGTTGACACTCATCTCTTTTGTTTAGAAACCATGAACTAATTCATCTGCATCATTTTTATGAAACTTCCTATTGTCAATTTTATTTATTTTGTACTTTTGAAGATCAGATTTGTGTGCTACAAGTGGAAGGGAGTTACAATAGAACAGAATAAGCGATACCAGAAAGAAAAGGATGTGAAATGTCCAGGGACAGTCTCTCTTGCTCACAGATGGTCATGCCCTCATAGATGATCAAGTATAGTAATTCACTGTAGCCACATTTGTGTTCCCAGGTGAAAATGTCTGAACCATGAGATGCCATATACTGACGAAATGAATTGGATACTGGGAATACAATCTCAAACACTTCTATAACTCTTATTTTTAAAGTGAATTTCTTCAAATATATCAAAGTTTCTGTACTTCACTTATCACCAATCTGCTACAGATATTTGTATAGAAATAAACTATTTGAGATACATAGGAAGGTCAAAACCCACTGGAAGTTTGTTTTTCATTTGGTTTGCTTTTTGAAATTAATATTACCTTATGTTACTATGAGAAATTCAGTCTAAATGTCGAGGTGTTTACTTACCACATTCAGTTCAGTCAGTTCATTTCAGTCGCTCAGTCGTGTCCAACTCTTTGCGACCCCATGAATTGCAGCACGCCATGCCTCCCTGTCCATCACCATCTCCCAGAGTTCACTCAGACTCACGTCCATCGAGTCCGTGATGCCATCCAGCCATCTCATCCTCTGTCGTCCCCTTCTCCTCCTGCTCCCAATCCCTCCCAGCATCAGAGTCTTTTCCAATGAGTCAGCTCTTCACATCAGGTGGCCAAAGTACTGGAGCTTCAGCTTTAGCATCATTCCTTCCAAAGAAATCCCAGGGCTGATCTCCTTCAGAATGGACTGGTTGGATATCCTTACAGTCCAAGGGACTCTCAAGAGTCTTCTCCAACACCACAGTTCAAAAGCATCAATTCTTCGGGGCTCAGCCTTCTTCACAGTCCAACTCTCACATCCATACATGACTACTGGAAAAACCATAGCCTTGACTAGACAGACCTTAGTTGGCAAAGAAATGTCTCTGCTTTTGAATATACTATCTAGGTTGGTCATAACTTTTCTTCCAAGGAGTAAGCGTCTTTTAATTTCATGGCTGCAGCTACCATCTGCAGTGATTTTGGAGCCAAAAATAAAGTCTGACACTGTTTCCACTGTTTCCCCATCTATTTCCCATGAAGTGATGGGATCGGATGCCATGATCTTCATTTTCTGAATGTTGAGCTTTAAGCCAACTTTTTCACTCTCCTCTTTCACTTTGATCAACAGGATTTTTAGTTCCTCTTCACTTGCTGCCATAAGGGTGGTGTCATCTGCATATCTGAGGTTATTGATATTTCTCCCGGCAATCTTGATTCCAGCTTGTGTTTCTTCCAGTCCAGCGTTTCTCATGATGTACTCTGCATAGAAGTTAAATAAGCAGGGTGACAGTATACAGCCTTGACATACTCCTTTTCCTATTTGGAACCAGTCTGTTTTTTCATGTCCAGTTCTAACTGTTGCTTCCTGACCTGCATACAGATTTCTCAAGAGGCAGGTCAGGTGGTCTGGTATTCCCATCTCTTTCAGAATTTTCCACAGTTTATTGTGATCATTACACTGAGAAAACCAATGAGAAATAAATTTGGCACCTTAAAAATAACCAGTTCAGGAATCTGTTGAAACAATATTTTGTTGTTTTGATTGCATGACTGTTTTGGTTGCATCCCATTACTATTTAATTAAACTGAATGTTCATTGAATATATTCACCCATCAACTCAGAAGAGGATTCAACTATCTTAAATTTGTTGTCTTGGACATATTTCAATCTAGCACCCTTTGTCAGATGATCTTTAGATGTTATATACTAAAAATAGTAATGGATATTCAAATATTTACGTCTTCTCCTGTGCTATTTTTCTGGTTTTTTTTTTTAAATTCCGTGTGTGTGTGTGTGTGTGTGTGTGTGTGTACATATATACATACGTATGTGAAATGTTTGCCACATTACAAATGAGGATAATTTTAGGAAAAAATAAAGTGGCAAAAGTACGTTTCACTTATGGCTAAGTGACATCTTATGATAACAGCGCATGACATAGTTCAAAGACTATATTCAGATAGAACATTTTGGCCTCTGACTTTTGTCACTGAACCTCCTGACAAGAAGTAACTATCTATCGAAGTATAAAGATTAATGGCTGAGTTTATCTATGGAGGCCACATGTATAAAGCTTTAGATTGGGAAGTTAAGAAATAAAGCCAGTTGTCACCTAAGGGTTATTAATTCTAATCATATAGAAATGACGTTGGTCCTCAGGAGGTCAACAAATAACCCCGAGATGATAGTGATCATCTTTGTGCTCTCGCCTTTGTTCTCACCTCAGGCATTTTATGTCTAATAGACAAGTGGGAATCTTCTAAACCCCAGTGATTTGTATCACTGCAGTCTTCATTTAGCTGTTGTTGAACACAATGGCCCAAACCTCTTTTATCTTCATCCACACTGTTGTTTGTTTGTCTTTTATCATTTTTCACTTGGATTTACTGCAACCTGCCATCTGTCTTGTTTAACTTCAACTCATTCTCCAAATAATGTCACAGGCAGTCTTCTAAAACTATAAATCCAACCAAGTTACTTTCCTGTTCAGAATCACTTACTGGCCTCTTGGAACTTTAGGGATAAAATATACCATCCATAGCATGACTTACAATGTCCTGATCTCATCTATGATTAAATCGACATCCTCACTTTTCACTCTTGCCTTCAATCCAAACTCCAACAGTAGTACACTGATGAAAGCTCTCAATCCCAACTTTACGTTCTTTACTTCTAGGGCTTCACATAACCTGATACTCTGCCTTGAATATCTTGCCATGCCCCCATTGTCACAAGACTCAGCTTAGATGTCTCTTATTGTAAGAGATATCTTACAATCTTACTCTAAGCCTTATCTATCTTTCAGGAGGTCCATATCATTAAGTATTAAATTTTAGTACTTTTAAATCTATGTATCTGCTCAAAATTTCTTTTCATTTGGTAATATAACATTATGTAATTTAAAGGTCTATGTTTATAACATAGTATGACAAATTAGGTGTATTAATGGTCTATAATTAGGTATCAATTTCCTGTGTTGTGTGCCAAACAAATGTTTCACTCAAAGGGGGGAAAATGGTATTTTGACAGATATATAACTTAGGTGTTCTGTACATTTTCTTCTGCATATGTTATCCTAATGTGATAACACAGTAATATAATTTTATTTGAAATTATATTTGATTATAGTATAGAGTTTTAATTTAACCCAAGACCATATTTTAGCAGAAAAGTATGGTTATATAATTTGAAGCAATATTATTTTAACATACATAATGTAGTTTAAATATGAAAATACAGCAATATTTCTCCCTAAGCTCCAGTTTACTTAGAGCTAACACTAGACTATGTTAGCTGGAAATTCACACAATTTACAGATTTGACAGGCTCTTCTAATCAGGCTCATTATTACATAATAACTAAGTAACAATGAATCAAACACTGAATGCTTGAATGAAGAATTTGAAGTCTGTTAAAGCTTATAGATTCAAACCATGAGTCCCATGGATTGCTTATCAAAGATGAGATTTAACAGAGCTGTGTATCTTTACCTCATTTGTCATACTGTCACTGGCTTGAGGGCTCTGAAAAACATTTCAGTGAAAAAAAATACTGTCTTTTCAAGTCTAATAGGAAATATAGACCAAGTTGCAGCAAAGCGATTCTTTTACATTTTGTTTCTGAAGAGCCACTAAGTCATATGCGAATAATAAATTTAAAGTCAAAGTGAATGAAGATGGCAGAGAATATGCCTTTTAAATCCACATGATTTTCTCTCTGTATATACAGATAATTGAGTTACACACTAGACTAAACATTAGTCAGAAAGATCCTCTAATAGTATGATTAAGGTATGTACAAAGATACTTCTTAAAAATTGAGTTGCTTTATTTATTGAAACATCTTCCGACATTGTGGGCTCCTTTTTTCTGTTTCAAGATTTCAAAGTTTTTAGAATAAAAAATGTTTTCCCTTTGCAAATTAAGAAAACTCCTATTGAAGTTAGTGTTTCTTGTGTCAATTGTTGAAATATTGAAATTTCCTGACCAAAGAATTTGATATCACACAGATATAGTACCAGGTATCAAGAGAGGCAAAAACTAAAGTTTTATTTCATTTTTTATAGACTAAAACAGCTTAAATTCAACTATAGGAACTTTATTGTTTCTCTAACTCTAAAAGGAAAACGAATCATTGAAAGTCTTTGAGTTAAAAGTCATGGACAGTGGTTAAAGAGTTATGGGAATGCTTAAGTGACAAAATCTTTGTGCACAATGATTAATTTCTATACAACATTAGAGATAACTAAGAGTCCATAGTAACACATAAGTGAGATAAACAATATTTGTAAAAGAGACTGTCTAAATTTTATATATGGAGCAGAGTGAGGAGTTGATTATAATTTAGTGGAAATTAAAATATATGTTCTAAATTTTATTAAAATATGAATAATCTGACAAAAACTATCAGTAGAAGTGGGAAGTAACATTCACTTAATAATAGAAAGGATACTGTTTTACTAATTTTATATTGAATGGGTTTTATATTGAATGAACAAGAAAACTTGCCTAGTTGTGTCCAACTCTTTACAAGCTGATGGACAGCAGCCTGCCAGAGACTCCTCTGTTCACAGGGATTCTTCAGGCAGGAACACTGGAATGGATTGCCATGCTCTCCTCCAGGGGACTTTCCCAATCCAAGGATCAAACCCAGGTCTCCAGGATTGCAGATGGCTCAATCGGATTCTTTACCAACTGAGCCACCAGGGAAACCCCATCTTTATTCTACTGAATCATTAATGTAAATGAGCAAACCTAGTCTTTATTTTCTCTTTCTGCTTCTTCTCCCCATATGTATGTGTGTGCTCAGTAGCTCAGTCATATCAGATTCTTTGCTAATCCATGGACTATAGCTCCTCTGTCCATGGGATTTCCCAGACAAGGATACTGGAGTAGATTGCCATTTCCTTCTTCCCATCCCAGGGATCGAACCCATGTCTCCTGTGGCTCCTGCACTGGCAGGCATTCTTTACCACTGAACAACCTGGGAAGCCCCTCTTTTCCCCCTACCAGCTCTATATTTCACATTTGACATTAATACAAATACCCTTACTAGCTTGATTAGTTATTATTCATGCTATAATTTGACTG
This sequence comes from Ovis aries, assembly GCF_016772045.2. Classification (NCBI taxonomy): domain Eukaryota; kingdom Metazoa; phylum Chordata; class Mammalia; order Artiodactyla; family Bovidae; genus Ovis; species Ovis aries. The sequence goes on along the minus strand of NC_056054.1, from coordinate 148,081,710 downwards.
CCCAATAATCAGTTTCTTCCTGCTTCATATAGCTTTGGCCATCAAGGGTCATCAAGAATCTGATCAATCTTGGCATTTCTCCCAACCATGGTTCTGAGCTCAGTATGCATCCTGAAGCTGGATCAAATAACATGAGGTAGTAGGAGGGGTAATCTCAAATACAATCTAATTTATATTTTTAAAATATGTCAAACGTTGGGGAGCCCTGGTGGCTCAGTGGTAAAAGTATGTAAAACATTGCATATGGCAATATATGAAATATAATTAAGAACAAGTTATCTCTCTTGAAGCAACATGAAACTGTAGTGACTAAAGGCTTTGTAGACACACAATAGTAGTATTTTTATTTTCTTTTGCCATTGTAATACCAAGACTTAGGACCAATTAACCCCAGCGTCTTTCTGAACCCAAATTCAGTCATTCCATACCCTACAGGTGAGTTTAAGTATTTCAAGGCTAAGCTCTAATACATTTTGAGATATATCTTCTTCATTGGAATCAACATTACAATATGTAAAATTATGTTGGCCATAATATTATCAAGAAGTTGTAATTTTTTAATGTTCGACACTGAAAAGGAAACTGTCCTGTTAAGTTTTATTGTATTTAGTAGTAATGTAGGGCTTAATAAATGTTCCAGTACTAGTTATTCTTAATGGCAGTCCTGTTTACATCAATTGTACTGTTCAAGAAATGACTTTTGGTACATATCTGACATAGAGCATTTTCTGACCACAGAGTGAGAAAGTTTTCTTTATATGCTATTTTAAATTCCTGGAAACTGATATTAAGATTCATTTTTGAATGAGCATTTTACATATACTCTAATAGAATAAGTGTTCATATTCTTATCTTCTCAGAAAGAAATCACATGGAATGAGAAACCTGTATTCTATTTATGTGGCATGATATAAATTCAATATGTGTCAGAATGCCACATTGGAAATCTGATCAAAGAGTAGAACTGCTGAAATACTGTGTTTTAAAAGTGGAAATTTTGTTATGACAAGTCATCAGGACAGAAGTCACCCCAGCTTGCTATGGAATAAACACAATTAAAGTCTGTTCAAATTTAAAACCTACTCCCTGACAAATAAACGAAGGTGTCGAATCTCATTGCAGTCACATTCAATAGTGACTTTGAATACATGCAAAGATGAGATTTACTCAATGGGGCTCCGTGACAGTTCTTAAGATTCAACTGTGAAATTGTAGTAGCTTAAACCTAAAGTGGAATTTCGCACATACTGGAGAGCAGTCTGTTTCTTTAGTTATGGTGGTTAGAAAAATAATGCAGAGGTTTGTATTTCCATTTGTTTCTGTGAGCCATAATAGCTTTAATAATAGTGAATGTTCAACATATATTTATGTTATTATATTTATCTGTTATTATATCATTTTAACTAAGTACTGACTGTAGCAGTAATAAATACCTGAACCCCTAGGAAATTGCAATATGAAAGTTTACAGAATGCATATACTGAGCATTGCTGCCTTTTCTTAAGGTTTAACTCGGACAGGCAGGAATCGAAGCCTAACAAACAGAAATGATCTGCTTCTTATTTTCTACATAAGCTGCCAACTATCTGCCAATGCCAAGCTAACGTTTGGGTAACATGAACTATTAAATCGGAAAATATTTCTTTTTGGTTCAGAGAATTCAGTTGGGAATGAATATTAGAATGTTTCACATGGTTATACTTTGCATATTTAAAATGCCTGCTTCTTTATCTCTCCATTGAATTTCTGAATTTATCATTCTGAAGGGGAATAGAGGTTGCTTTTATAAAACTCTATATCAAGGCAGCGTTCTTTTTCTGCTCACATTCAATTTAAAAAGATAAAATGCATAAGAATTGATCTGAGAGTGAGGGAATAAATACTCTTATTGCACAAGTCATAGAAAGGAAAAAATCACTAGTTTGTGTGAACGCTGCTTTGAATCTCACAGGTGAAACCTGAACCACAGAAATAAATATATGCATATTTTTGTGTCACAAATATGCTAATATTCACAATGAACATTCATGAAAGTATGTATTCTTGTTGAAACGCATTTGACCAGAAGTCTAGTGTTGGGGGGAAGGGGCTGGGGGCACAATTATTGCGCTGTAGAACAAATTTTGGGTGACAGTGTTTAGTGACTTTTCCATTGCAGTAGGTAGCCTCTTAAGTCAGAATACAGTTGTAAGATGAAAGAAGGCCCTTTTTGTTACTTTAGTTGTACTGTATGGGTAAATAGTCTCAGATCCTTTTCTTCTTAGTCCAGAGAAGGATCACAGGATGTGAGATGAACTACCCCATCGTCCATATATTGTTAGTTTATAGGAATATATGAGTGCAAAAGGGGCTTCCCAGGTGGCACTAGTGGTAAAGAATTCACCTGCCATTGCAGGAGACGTAAGAGATGTGGGTTCGATCCCTGGGTCAGGAAGATCCCCTGGAGGAGGGCATGGCAACCCACTCTAGTATTCTTGCTTGGGGAATCCCGTGGGACAGGAGAGCCTGGCGGGCTGCAGTCCATAGGGTCACAAAGAATCGGACACAACTGATGGGACTTAGCACACACACGAGTGCAAAAAGAGAGAAATATTTTAATTACTATGTGCCCTCAGTTTACTCATCTATAAAATGAGATGATTCTTCCACCTTATATGTTTAAAAGGAGAGGGTTCATAAAATCTTCCTTTCAAAGATCTTTTAACTCCTGGTTTACATAACATTTATTTTGCCACATAAATGACAAGGTGTTTGTGTATTACTGTTACTTCAGGGATATCATAGTCACCAAGAACTTGCTCTTCTGCTGATAGCTGGATACCACAAATGGGGGCATACATCTTGAATAGTTAAGAATTTTTCTTTGTCTTGATCAAATTTTTCTTTGTCATACTGTCTTTCTCTCCCCCTGCCCAGACATTGCTTGTTTTGCTATCCAAAAGGATCTGCATAGTCACCATCCTTGACTGGAGGTAAAGAGTAAAGATAACTCAGCAATACATTTTTACTTTACAAAACTTAGGATACTATAAATCTAGAATAGTGTTCACTCTTTAACTGCTAAGTGAATGTATTTCTTAGTAAGTGAATCTACTTTTTGCCACCCCAGCTCCAAAATCCAGTTCTTGATTAGAAAATATTTATATATTATCAACCCTTTAGGAGGAGGATTTTCTTATGTGTTCTACTAATTCTTATTCCAAGAGTCTTGCTTTACAGTGACTGAACTATTCATTTCAGTCTTCACCTGTAGTAGGAATGAGTTTTTCCCAATATTTCACCATTGTGCAATAAATTATTCAAATTTTCTAAGCATGTATTGAAACATAAACCGTAACTTTAGGAAGAAGGTGGTTTTTGTTTACTAAAATAATTAAATATGTTCACATTACAAAGACTGCAGACCTGACTGTTGAATAAAGGTTATCTCATGTTCCAAATAACATCAATGACGTCTATAGAGATGTTTTCTAAAGTGCTTCCCATTCTCTTCATACTGTAAGAGAGCTCTATAAAAGCTGTGCTCGTGATGTACTTTGGCTTACGCAGCCCTACTGATTCAGACAGCAATAGCTTTTCAGTGAAATTAGGTTGTGCCTAGGAATGTTTTGGAGTATTGTTTGTTATATACAAGATGAAGAAGAAAACAGATCCTTAATTTTGAGACCCTATTTTTATTGAATTATAATTAACGTATAATGCTATATTACTTTCAGGTATACAATATATTACTAGGATATCAGTAGTGATTTGATATTTTCTCAAATATGAAAAGGGTCAGTTACCATCTGTCACCGTACAAAGCTGGTACATATTGTTGGCTATATTCACTATGTGTACATTACATTCACATACATTTGTTTATCTGAAGGAAAGGAAAATACTAACTGGAAAGACATATGTACCATTGTGTTCATTGTAACGCTATGTACGATAGTCACAATATGGTAGATAGCTAAGTTAGGTGCTATATCTGTGTTAGTGTGTGTGTGTATATATATATATATACACACACATACTCAACATATAATAAAATATTATTTACATATTTTATTTTGTCTGTGTTCTGTATCAAAAATTGTATAGATTTATTGAAGGCAGTATGTCTTTCCTCTTCTCACTCCCATTCTTTTCATATCTAAGTATAACTGCACATGTGCTGCTAAGTCGGCTTGGGCCATGTCCGACCCTTTGTGATCCTATGGACTGTAGCCTGCCAAGCTCCACTGTCCATGGGATTCTCCAAGCAAGAATACTGGAATCAGTTGCCATTTCCTTTTCCAGGAGATCTTTCTGACCCAGGGATTGAACCCGCATCTGTGATATCTCCTGTGTTGGCAAATGGGTTCTTTACCACTAGCGCCAACTGGGAAACCCCTAAATATACGTGATGCTTCGTAAAGATACAATGAATCAATGGATTTAATACAAGTAAAATCAATGTACTCAAAATTGCTCTCCCTGAAATCTTGATTCTCCCCCCTCATGTTTATTTTGGTACAGCTGGATTGTTTTTACAGTATTTCTTGGCCATTGAGAGACCAGAATCCTTTCTAAAGCAAACCTTCCCTTCAAAGAGCAATTCGATTAATGACAATGAGTACAGAAACCCTGTCTCAATATCCACTGGCAATGACCCCCGACTCCACCAAACTGAGAAGAATCTCATCACAAGAATCTCCTCACAGCCCTTCCTTCTACTTGTGCACGGGCCCGCACTCTCAACTTGCTGAGCTCTTGCCCCTCAGTGGTGGAGGCAGACAATGATTCAAAATCCTGCTGTTGCCAAGCATGAGTACTGACATCCAAGTCTGGTCACCACTCTCAAAGAGTAGCAGAAAACCGTTCTTATGAATGGCCACATTGTAATTAGAGAATGTGCCTCTCCTTTTCACAGAATCTAGTGCTTATAGGTAAATCTATACACAACCCTTGGAGAAGGCAATGGCACTCCACTCCATTACTCTTGCCTGGAAAATCCCATGGATGGAGGAGCCTGGTAGACTGCAGTCCATGGGGTCGCCAAGAGTCGGACATGACTGAGCAACTTCCCTTTCACTTTTCACTTACATGTATTGGAGAAGGAAATGGCAACCCACTCCAGTGTTCTTGCCTGGAGAATCCCAGGGACGGGGGAGCCTGGTGGGCTACCATCTATGGGGTCGCACAGAGTTGGACACGACTGAAGTGACGCAGCAGCAGCAGCAGCATACACAACCCAGTTGGCACTAATGGTAAAAAATAAAGCTCACTGTCAATGCAGGAGTCATAAGAGCTGTGGGCTGGGTCTCTGGGTTGACAAGATCCCCTGAGGGAGGGAATGGCAAGTCATTTCAGTGTTCTTGCCTGGAGAATCCACACGGACAGAGGAGCCTGGCAGGCTACAATCCATAGGGTCGCCAAGAGCTGAACATGACTGAAGAGATTCACTTAGCACAACACAGTACACATATACAACCCAGTCCTGTTCACATCAAATAAGTCTTCAACCTTCCCACCATAAAAGTTGTCTTAACATCTTTGGTGTTTAATTTTTTATATTGAAAGTTATCATTGAGAAAGAAGTACCAATTTTGATGTACTATTCATTTCTACAGGCTTCCCTGATGGGTCAGACAATAAAGAATGTGTCTGCAATGTGGGAAATCTGAGTTTGATCCCTGGATTGGGAAGATCGCCTGGAGAAGGAAATGGAAACCCACTGTAGTATTCTTACCTGGGAAATCCCATGGGACAGAGGAGCCTGGCGGGCTATAGTCCATGGGGTTACAAAGAGTCAGACATGATGGAGGAACTAACTCTTTCACTTTCACTTCCATTTATTACTGCATGAATGCACCCATTAGCCTATAATAAGCAAGAGTTTGTTATTCTCAGATCATTGCTATGCTCCTCATCTTTACGAAGCACTTAACAGTGTGGTTCCACTTTAGTCGACTAATTTTATGTGAACCATGTTGGTAGATTTCTCATACCCAGAGAAACTCTATAGTACATGCTGTAGGCTGAGTATTCACGCTACATGGGGACACGGGAAACCCATTGCACAGTGTCTTGCTTCTGTTTTATGACTACTCAAGCGAGCATTTGTTTAAGAGATTTAATGAAAAAGGAACAGATCAATGAACATACCGATCAGTTGTGAACCTCGTGATGGATTCTCATTCCTAACACCAGAGTCTCATGGACTTGTGCAGTGAGGATCAATAGAGGGGAGGAAGGGAATCTTAATCTTGAGTGAAAACGTTGTCTGCTGCTATCACATAATGAGTGCTTTCCACTCTGGTATTTTAATGCCTACCCATTGGGCATTTCACTAGTGATTCAATCAGGAGTGATAATGAGTATTTGAAACTGTTTCTACACTGATATTAGGGAGTCTCACTCACATGTCTTCAACATCAGTGAAATCACCAAAAGATTTCCCCTGGAAATCTTTATCACCCTGGGAAAGCAGATGGGGAAAAAATGTCATGCCATCAGATGTTGATCATCTTGAGATTTAGATACTAGTCCTCCTTGTTGATCTTCAACTCTGCTAAAACAACTGTACAGACACCTGGGAAGACAGTATGGCATATGCTATTTTCATTATAAAGCATTAATTCAAGAATGTGATTAAAAAGACAAATTTCTCATTTCCTTAGGCCCTACCATCAAGAATATGTATATACACACACACACACACACACACACACACACACACTTGGAAATTTTCTAAAATTTTGTAATCTCACTGTCATCATTTGCAAGGTAGAATTAAAAATAACTATATCAGAATTAGAAGAAATGAAATGTAAGAAGATATGGAAGGACCTTGATCAACACCCGATAAACTTACTTCTCATTTTCCTCCATTTTATATTAAAAAAAAATACCCAGCAAAGTGCTCCAAATCTAGGTCAAAACCCATTGTCACTGAGTCATTCACTACCTTTTAAACCTGTGTTAGCAACTGCCATAATGAACTGCTTGCATTTCTTACTCTAAATTCTAAACTAAACAGCTTTGGTTTAATCCCAATCAAGTATATTCTACACTGCATAATAAAATTTTAGTGCATTAAATAATCTTAGTATATTTAAGTAAAATCTTAGCATGTTCTATTTGGCTTCCCTAGTGACTCAGATGGTAAAATAAAGAATCCATGTGCAATGCAGGAGACCTGGTTTCGATTCCTGGCTTGGGAAGATGCCCTGGAGGAGGGCATGGCAACCCACTCAAGTACATACTGCATAATAAAATCTTACCAAGATTACAGTTAGTTCAGAGTTAAGTTTTTTCACTTCAAGAATAAGCACTTTTCTATTTCAATTACTCTTGATAAGTATTTCTAAGCATAATTGTTATAAAAGGAGCAGTCTAGTCATAACCTGTTCACTGCCTCAAGGCCATCATTAAATAACCTATTACAGTGATCTGCTGTCGACAGCCTGAACATAATGCTGAGTGGACACATCCAGTAATGATTGCCCTGGACCTTGGCTTTCAAAGACAAATTTCCCATAATCAGTAAGAATTTCAGTCATCTTTCTCTTCCTGAGAAAAGTGGAGTGTGCCCTGTGCAGCAGTAGGATGCCTAGTCATGAAATAATGCAAACTTCTTAAAGACTTACCCAATTTTGACTTTTACAAATCATGTTCTAATAATCATTTGATCAGAAATGAAAACTTTTTCTTTTCTTTTTTACTTTCCAAGTCGTATTTTCTTCCTATTGGAAGACCAGTTCTTTCAGTGAATATAATCCTAGTAATAGTTCTATCACATGCTTAATTCTTAACTTGGCCAAGCCCTCTATGAAAAACCCTGTGTCCTCAGTTGCTGTCATGTCTGATTCTTTGTTACCCAATGGACTGTAGCCCACCAAGCTCCTCTGTCCATGGGATTTTCCAGGCAAGAATACTGGAGTGGATTGCCATTTCCTTCTCCAGGAGATCTTCCCAACTGAGGGATCAAACCCGTGTCTCTGCATCTCCTGCATTGGCGGTAGGTCCTTTACCATTACGCCACATGGGAAGGCCATGCAAACCCCCATGCAGGCCTTATGACAGACTCTGCTTGGGTTTAGTGAATTCAGATCGTTTCTGAAAGTAAAGAAATAAAATCATAAATGACATCATTTTCATATCTGTGGCAGCTACAGAACCCTTACCATCCCAAGTTTTGTAATCATGTGGAATATGCCTATCCCCCTGCTCTTTATTCATCATTGACTAAATATTGTTAGAAAATCATAATCACTTATTTAATGCTATAAAGTGTTGAGATTAAAATTCATGAAGATAGCCTCCCATGATATAAACTCCACTTCACAGATGGAAGATGTTTGTTCAGGAAGATTAAGTGATACAGTAAGATCCCTCCTTGGTGTCATGTGACGTCTTCTGCCAAGGGCAGCAAGAGTGACCATGAGGAGGTACAGGGAGCCTATCTCCTCTCGCCCAAACTGAAGGTTTAAATTTCTCTTTACTGTTTAGTCTTTCATTCTCAGGTATAGTAATATGCATGCCCACCAATGTCTTTTAATCATTCTCAGTGCAAAAAAAGGTCTTTCTCTCCACATTCTGCTTTTTTTTCTTCACATTTTGTGGTATCAGTTTTCTCATTCTTCTCCACTTTCACACAAAAAAAAAAATGCTTAGTTTATCTGCTACAAGTCTGTTCACTTATGTCTGTGTCTCCATTGCTGCTCTGCATATAGGTTCATCAGTACCATCTTTCGAGATTCCATACATATGTATTAATATATAACGGTGGACCTGGAGAAGGAAACGGCAGCCCACTCCAGTATTCTTGCCTGGGAAATCCTGTGGACAGAAGAGCCCAGCAGGCTACAGTCCATAGGGCTCCAAAGAGTCGGACATGACTGAGTAACTGAGCATACGATAGTGGCGGAAGGAGAGAGTGGGACAAATTGAGACAGTAGCATGGAAGCATATACATTACCATATTGAAAACAGATAGCAAGTGGGAATTTGCTGTATGATGCAGGGAGCTCAAATTTGGTGTTCTGTGACAACCTGGGGTTGAGGGGGATGGGATAAGAAGTGGGAGGGAGGGAGAGGACACATGGATACCTGTGGCTGATTCATGTTGATGTATGGCAAAATCTAACATAATATTGTAAAGCAACTATCCTCCAATTAAAATAAACTAAATGGATAAAAAGCATCTACCAATAAGAGAACTCATTCTGTTTTGCACAGTAAATAAACTGTCACATGACACTGGATGTAAGTTTGTTGCTTTTTATACTTTGCAAATGCCAAGCTTGCTGTGGCTGAGAGTACAGAAGTGTTATTTCATTACTTAATTTTTTGAGAGGATGTGGAAGAGAAATCACTTTTATGTGTGAATCCAATTTCCAATACTAAGGTCCAGAATTCTGTTGTTGTTATTGTTTGTAATTCATAACATTTATTTATTAACTAGTTCAGTACACATTTATGGAGTGATTACTATATACTAAGCACTGGGAAAAAGAACAAAGGACAAGGCAATAGAGTAGGTTGCTGTCATGAAATTTACATCTATGTGAAAGTGAAAATCGCTCAGTCGTGTCGGACTCTTTGCGACCCCATGGACTATACAGTCCATGGAATTCTCCAGGCCAGAATACTGGAGTGGGTAGCCTTTCTCTTTTCCAGGGCATCTTCCCAACCCAAGGATCAAACCCAGGTCTTCCGCATTGAAGGCAAGTTCTTTACCAGCTGAGCCACAAGAGAAACCCACATCTATGAGAGAAATAGATAAAAAATCTGAAAGACAGAATGCAAGGTAGTCAGTTCTAGGTATTCATAAGTGCTGTAAAGAAACTAAAGCAGGATAATGTGATATGAGAGAGGCTGGAGGAGGTTAAGGGTCAGCAAGTCTGGCAGAGGAGGCTGTCTTAGTAGAGAACCAAATGAAGAAGGACCAAGCAAGCACAGGCCCGGAGGAAGTGTTCTAGGCAAAGAAGTACACTTAGAAAGGCACCAAGATAGGAAAGAGCAACTTGTGGTCCTGGAACCAAAACAAGCCAAAGAGGCTGGACTCTACCAAGCAAAAATGACAGTAATGCATCATGATGTTTTGGGGACCTGAATCCTATATGTCTGCTATAGACAGAATTATGTCCATGAAAATTCATATTTGAAGCTCTAACTGCCAATAAGGTGGTATTTAAAGATTATGTCCTTAGGACAGAATTCAATTTAGATGGGATCAAAAAGGTGGGGCTCTCATAATGGGATTAGCGGACTCATAGGAAGAGAAATACACAAAAGAGGACACTATATGAGGATATAGAGAGAAAGCTGACATCCACAAGTCAGGATGAGTGTTCTCACCAGAATTCAGCTATGCCAGCACCCTGATTTCAGATTTCCAGCCTCCAGAACTGTGAGAAATACATTTCTGTTGTTTAAGCCATCAGTCTATGGTATTTTATTAGACTAAGACAAGGGCCTTCAAAACCATATTAAAGCTACTGGTATTTTATTATAAGTAGCAAAGAAGGCAATGAGTAGATTCTCCATGATAAGTTTCTGGTTTAATGACTTTCATGAACTCTAATGATTGAATCTCTAGATTTTCATTAAAAGTTCAATAGCACTTATTATTGTTGTTTTTATTATTACTCTGATTAGTGCTCAAATGCCTGCTGGAAAAGTATTTCAGGCTTTTTCATCAAAAATTGTCATTCCATGCTTGTTAAATGGAATGATCTCATTCATTGCTCTCAATGAATGCTCTCATACATTCAATGATCTCAATCATTGCTTAGTTCTTAATTTATACTGAAAATGAATGAAAAAGTTATAAAAATTGCAAGAATAAAAAAATGAACACTTTTATAGATGTAGCATTATTCCATAAGTCTTCTTAAATCAAACATGTCATTCACAAAGTAGATTGTTCTGTTCCTTAGTAATCAATCCCAGGGAAATACAAGAAAGTAGAACTATTGCTGTATTTATTAAGAAAATAAAAACAATAAACACTAGTTGATACTTCTGTGTTGTTTTGATTGAGAATAGGAAAATGTAGTTATTTTAAAATCCACGTGTACTGTGAAAAAAATGATCATTGAATGTAATTCCCATAGTTAGGTAGAATTATTTGTTAAATGGATTAAATTACCAATTGGACTTGTTCAGATGATTTTTCCATCATTACCTCATTCTTGGAATCTGTAATTCAGAATCTTCCTCCACTTCTTTTTCTCCTTTCTTGATCCCCTCAAAACTAGGGCATCACTGGTGTATTCAAGAACCAGACAAAATACACACATTTCGTGTAGCGCAAATACTATATATTCATGAAAATAGGTTAAATTTAAATAATACAAAGACTTGGAAGAAAAATTCTAACAAGGGAAGGGGTAGATGACATCTTCTTACTGTCTAATCTGTGCATCCCATCTGTTTGTGAGGAAATAGAAAATAGCATTCCCATACAGACTGCTTTAGTGGTTGAGAAGACTATGGATTGGAAGAATACATGTATATGATTTTCAGGACTTTATTTGATGCATACTTCTCCTTATCCATCACTGTCTTTCAGTTATCATTCCATTCTGTGTAGTGGTTCATTCAGTGACCACTAGCAGTTTTCTTGGAGCTCTGCAGTTTTTTGTTTCTGCTCACATGCTGCTCATTGAGTAACATTTGCTTTGTGTATCAATTTCTAGAGAGATGTTAATATTTAGATATCCATGTAAGTTAGAAATATATTATATTAAATATCAGTTTCTAAGACACCATCACCAAATAGCTTTTTAGAGATAAGAAAACAATATAATGTGTATTTTACCATTTCCTTTGAGTTTCCTTTGTGTTTCAGAAAAAGCCTATTATTAGGCAAATTGGACAGAAATAATGTCATTTTAGAGATAGAAATTTAAGGTTCATGCTAATTAACAATACAAAGTCCAAGGCTAAGTAATTAGCTCATAACTCCTGCCTTACTCCTTATTCTGTACCGTGACAAGAAGGAGTATTTAGATGCAAATTTTTTGGCCAAGAAAATACAATTTGCAATATTCAATATATGTACATTTTTAGATTAATATTTCTGCAACTTGCAAATATGTTGTTTACTTTTTTGGAAAAATATATTGAAAATTTAGGAAGCATACAAAGTATAATTTCCACCCAACAAAAGCAATGTATTGCATTTCAAAAGTTTCCCACAATTGATATTAAGATTTGTGAACATACCCACCTCTGCACTTGTATTAATATTTGCAATGCTGTTTACAAGTGAAATACTTTATATTAAACATTTTTCCTAATTTATTAATTTCAAGTCAACTTTGCAAACAAAGTAATCTATATGGGTAGGTTAAAATTGGCTTAAATTTTATTTAGTATAAACTGTGGATTGAGTATTCAAATTATTAATATAAATACTGAAATTTCATGAATATTGAAATAATCTAGTTGACTAAAACCATAAAAAGGAAAAATAAGTTATAGATTAAAACCTTAAAATGAGACATAAAATAGTCTTCTTACAAAAAAACATTATTTATCATACTTTCTGAGAGAATATGATAAAATTTTTCTTTATACTTCTTCAAAGTAGCCTTTATGCTATGCTGTGCTAAGTCACTTCAGTCGTGTCTGAATCTTTGTGACACCATACACTGTTTGAATTACTAATACTACTTATGTTCTTCAGTCTTCAGTTGGGTCAGTCTAATAAAAACCCAACTGAGTACTGCTGCTGCTGCTGCTGCTAAGTCGCTTCGGTCGTGTCCGACTCTGTGCGACCTCATAGACGGCAACCCACCAGGCTCCCCAGTCCCTGGGATTCTCCAGGCAAGAACACTGGAGTGGGTTGCCATGTCCTTCTCCAATGCATGAAAGTGAAAAGTGAAAGTGAAGCCGCTCAGTGGTGTCTGACCTTAGCGACCCCATGGACTGCAGCCTACCAGGCTCTGCTGTCCATGGGATTTTCCAGGCAAGAGTACTGGAATGGGGTGCCATTGCCTTCTCCAACTGAATACTACATTGTACTATATTAAATATTCTTCAATGCAGTGTGTACCACAGGGTCTCACCTGATAGTGTGTAATTTCCATGCATTCTGGAATCATTTTTTTCTTTTATTCTAGATATTTTTGCTTATTTCTGCTTTCATCAAGCTTAGAAGGAAAGACAATAAACATAATAAATATACGAAAGAACTCTGGAATGAAACTGTAAAATCCACCACCACATTTACGTACACATGATTATGCTGAATCCTAGAGTCTATTTCCACAAATAGATTTAGAAAACCTCATGGGGACTCCAAAGCAATAGAATGAGAACTAGATGAGTTCCTTCTTTGAATCATGAGTTGCTTAGAGTGAAGGATTTCAGAAGTCAGAGTTGAACACTGCTAATAAAAAGGGCTTGCTTCTGTTGGGGGACAAAATATATATGTATGCTTTTGTATGGATTAAGTCCAGATTTATTATTCTGAACTATTCACCCAGCATTAATCATAAATCAATTTAGTGACAACTTTAAAATATGAGAAAATTTTATATGCAGCTTGAATAATCCATTTAACAGGTCAAATCAATGATTTTGCTTCACGCTTTCTTTCAATTGGGTTTTCCAGTTATGCACTATCTCTTTACCAATTTTATTCTCCCAGGCAATCAAGAGCAGGGGGTATCTCACAGTAATTTGATGCCCCTGAGTCAGGGAACACAAATCAACTTGAAAGGAACAGTATGCCTGGTTTAATGCCATATTTTATGCAGAACAAGAGAAATGACAGTTCCTAAGGCTAAACTTAAAGCTTTGAAAAAAGTAAATCTAGAAAATCTCACCCTTTAGGATTGCTATAGCCATTATGTATACATATATTTTCCCCTAGAAAAATATTCCCAAAAGTGACTCCAAGCATGTTCTCCAGTTTATAATTACTTGGGGAAAATGATAGCTAATGAATAGCTTCTCTCCCTGCTGCCTGTGTAATGAACAAATGTTTTCCAAGCTAAATCTGAAATATGCGATTCATTGTATGAAATAAATACACACAGAGGTTGGTATTTTAATCAAATAAATATCAAAAATTTTTTTTAATTTCATTTTTACATCTTTCTCCTGGATAGTTATGAATTGTTATACTCTATTATGTGATATATCCCTATGAAAGGTCATTACATTCAAATGTATCTTATTTAGCTAATATTTTTTAATATATTTTTTAAATTATAGGCTGATCATTTGGCATATAGAACTATCTGAAATGCCACTTCTATACCTTCCTGTCTACTGAAAAATAAAGCAATGGGGAAGAAATAAACTATGAAATTAGACCAATGTCTGAGTCTTGGCTCATCAGCTTACTAGCTGAGCTACTGAGAACTCAGAGGCTTTAAATCTCAGTTACCTCATCCATTAAATGCAAATAATAGAGTTTTCATGAGGATTAAATGAGACATGCTGTTTAATTGAGTAGCAGGTATTTTAATTTTATAAGCAAAATCATGCATTATCAGTAGTAATTTTATTTATTTTAAAATGTGGATCAACTGCAAGCCTCTGAATATATATTATGTATAGATGTGGATGACCCTTGAAAGAATTTCGTTTCATTCTAATTAGCTAAATTTACCTTGAAAAAAAGTCAAGATTTTTTTTAATGCATTTCTGGTAAATAGCTTTATTCAGAAAGTTACAGTAAAAATTTTTCTTGGCACAATTTTGTAACCTGGAGAAGCAAATGAGAAGTATGTGACAGTACCCTTGCGATGACAGATGATAAATACTTTAAGTTTGGGGATGTCTTAAATTTTTAAATTATGTAAATTTGTGGGCAAATATAATAGTACAGACTCATACACTGAAGCAGAAAATTAGAATCTGTGATTTGAGACTCTTTAATAATAAATCTCATTAATTGCTACTGACAATCTTTTAGAGATGAAAGATCATTATATTTTCAGGTTTAGCCCAATGGCTGTGAAAAAATATTATTCTTCACCAGTGGATGATCTAATGTAGCTGAAGAGCAAACCCTATAAAATCAGAGTTGATGACCTCGTTGATTAATGTGCTTAGTAATGCTATTAAAATGTAATTTAGGAAACCAACCACTAAAAATCACCATCCTTAATTTTTTAATTAGAAAATCATATATATTTTAAAATAATACGTAAATTAATAAGTACATATATTATAGGTAGTTATAGAAGTTACATATAGAGATATATTTCCTCTAGACAATGCACAGCTAAACTGGGAGGAGGCAAAAGAAAGTGGATAAGATTTTTAGCAAAATCTTTTGCAGCTTTTTAACCTCAACTTTTAAAATTTGATAAGATACATTATAAAGGAAAATATTATATTTGCATGTATATGACTGCAGCCATTTCAGTTTCTTAAAATGAATACTATATCTCTCTTGAAGCTGTGAAATCACATTACCCCTATTCTTAAACACGCATTCCCCCCAAACACTCTAAATGTCCACCCAGCTCTGTGTCAGAGACACCACTGGGTAAGGGGAGAAAGCATGTTTGAAACATTGTTGTGGGTAATTTCAATCAAAATCAAGTAGCAGAAACAAGGTCAATTCAGTTGCTTGAATTGACCTGTCACTTCACTTAAATTACAAGGAGTGGTTCAATAACCCTATGAACCAGGTAGTGAAATGTGGGTGAATGTATGTGGAGTTAGATCATTGGAATTTGTAACTGGTATTGGCTGATGCCGTTTTTAGACAGTATAGTTTCAAATGTAAATTTTGATTAAAGTGAAGCCAGTATGCATATGACTACCTATGTATTTTTATAAGCAATAAGAAGTTGATACTGCTTTATAATTTTATTTTAGCCACGATATTAAGATGAAGAATTATTCACAGGAAATTTACTCAAATACAGGTATATTTCATTCATTACATCTAAAAGAGAAATGTAGAAAAATAAATAAAAGAGAAATATAGTAGAGAGTTTCATGTACATTGTTACACAAAATTTAATAAATACTATATTATTAAAGATTTGTGACAATATTAAATATTTGTGATAATAACTAATTCAAACACTTTTGAACCCTGAGTGTTATACACTGAGAATTAAAACGTTGACAGGATAATCCCCATGGCCTTCAATAATTTCTACCTAATAAAAGCATAGTGTGTGTTAGCAGCTCAGTCATGTCCAACTCTTTGTAACTCCATGACTGGAGCCCTCCAGGCTCCTCTGTTCATAGAATTCTCCAGGCAAGAATACTGGAATGGGTATCCCTTCTCCAGGGGATCTTCCCAATCCAAGGATCAAATCCAGCTCTCCTGCATTGCAGGGAAATTCTTTACCATCTGAGCCACCAGGCACATAAAAACTGTAACTTAAAACTTAGTGAATAACTTCAGAATGCTGAGGGGGCATATTAAAGAACATATTTGGTTTTCAGGTCATACTTCTCAAAGAAGATAAAAGTGAAACTAAGCAATAGCGCCCCACTCCAGATCTCTTGCCTGGAAAATCCCATGGATGGAGGAGCCTGGTAGGCTGCAGTCCATGGGGTCCGCAGAGTCAGACAAGACTGAGCGACTTCACTTTCACTTTTCACTTTCATGCATTGGAGAAGGAAATGGCAGCCCACTCCAGTGTTCTTGCCTGGAGAATCCCAGGGACAGAGGGCTCCTATCTATGGGGTTGCACAGAGTCGGACACGACTGAAGTGACTTAGCAGCAGCAAGCAGTAAAGAAATCTCCTGAGCTGGAAATAAAGACCTGAAATAGTAAAAGCACTTCAGACATAAATTAGTATAAGAAATGTCTGAAATGCATGTGTTTATCAGAAAGTGGATTATTATGACTTGAGCATGAGTATTTCTTAGTGGGGGATGGGGTGGAGTGGTATGTGGGATTTGAGTTGATAATTGTTGATATTGAGGAATGGATCCATGAGGGCTTATTACACAATCCTATAAAATTTTTGAAATTGCAATATTCAGTATAGATACACACATACACACATTCGCACTCACATACACACACTCTCACACACACACACACACTCAGGGGCACCAGGAAACTGAATTTAGCTATTGTCCGTATTAGTGTTGTGTTAGTCACTCAGTCATTTCTGACTCTTTGTAATCCATGGACTGTAGCCTGCCAGTCTCCTCTGTCCATGGGAATTCTCCACTCAAGAATACTGGAGTGGGTCGCCATTCCATTCTCCATGGGATCTATCTGGCCCAGGGAATCAAACCCAGGTCTCCCACACTGCAAGCAGATTCTTTATAGTCTGAGTCACCAGGTTTAGCCCCGTCCATGTTTAGTTGGTTCTCAGTTACTACAGTGACATGTGTCAAGTAGTAAGCCCAGGCTGAGAGACAAAGCAGATAAGAATATCTCATTTGACATTTACAGATAAAAAAGGTACAGAAGTACATTCATAGAATAGTCACATCAACACATTTTTGCTAATGATATTCCTGAATAAGCAGGGTCATACCAGACCTCCTGAAAGCTCATCTGTGCCCCACTCCCAAGCCCAGTTTTATGTAGGCAGGATGTGAGCTGGAGCCCACATAATCTACATCAGGTGCAGCTCATCAATATTGGCAGAATTTTAAATACAACAGGACCACAGTATTCAGTAGAATATAATCAACCAGGAGTGAATTTCTCATTGTTGAACCTCTTCCTCCCCTTGTCAACCTAGTTAAGATCAAGACAGTCTAGTTGGATACAGAAACTCACTTGCTCTTATTGTTGAAGAAATAGAAGAAGTAGGCATTCTAAGAAGTCTTGCTAGTGTGTATCTATACTACATATTGGGCCTAGAGCTGAAAAGTAAAAACTTGGATACATTTACACAATTAAAGAGGTTTGAGGATACCAAAAATCCTGGAAAACCTTCACCTTTAGGATGCTTTAAATGTAACATGTAAAAATAAAATAATTTAACCAATATCTATTTTATCAACTGAACATGCATTGCATTATTATTAGACACATTTTTGAATTCATAGTCGATGGACAATTTATGGTCAATATGTAGCTCTCTAGTTCTGAGCTTATAAGCTAAATCATAAATTGTGAAAATATTACTGAGTACTCTTAAACTCTCCTTTCCATTATATTTTATAGTACAAATACAAGATAGAAACTTTTTGAACTGCTGTGTTATTATAGTTTTATCAACTGTTGTAAGAGTAGACTCTGAAAATCTTTGGTAACGTGCTAAATTTCAAGTCTCTGAAATAAGTCATCACTTCAATTTATCAAACAGTGTTGGCTCATGTAACTAGAATTACAGTAACCTCTAAGGAATTATGAAAAGTAATCATATTATGGAAAGAATTATTATAAGTTTCAAAGCCCAGATTTAAATCCAACTTGATGCCACATGTAAAATTAGCCTTTAGATTTTTGTAGAATTCCTCTGGGCAATAGCCTATGTCATAAAATCAAACATAATGATGAGTAGACACTTTTTACTCTGAAGAAGTCCAGGAAACAAAATTTCACTGCACGATTAGGTATATCTGTTTTGTAGAATTTATCTTCTTCTTAAGCATGAAAAATTGTCCCATATGTGATATTAAACTAAAAAGATTAATAGCCTGATGTACTATGCAAATCCTAATATAAAGCTCAAAGAAATAACATTTTTATTTTTTTCCAAACTTTAAATGATTCAAGTAAACAGCCTTTACTTGTCCAAGCATGATATCAATTAAGCAAAGTCTTAGTATTATTACCATAAAGAATTAAAATGCATACTATATTTTCTTTTTTTTTTTTTGTATATATCTGTTAAAACATATACTTTAAAATCCAGGTTATATTGCAGCATGGTTCTTTAGCAAAAGACCTAAAATTATATTATTCCTTAATTATTCTGGTCACAGCATATTCAACATGTCTAAAATGATAACACACCATACATCTTCCCTAAAACAACTAATACAAATGTTAATTTAGTCCTTTTTTAAAATTTTTCCATTTTTCTGTTTATCCTAAAATGAAAGAGGTATTGAAGAATATCTCCATAATATCTAATAATTCAATATTTTAAAACTTGCAAAACATGAAATATTTCTTTGAAAAGATTTCATAACAGAAAATACATTGGGAGTCAGCTGTTAAGATGTTCTAATTGATTAAAAAAAAATTGGTTTTTTTTTTTGAGGAAAATTATCACAGACAAAATATTGGATGAAAACACCCACCAACACTACACCATTGTCCTTTGGTAGGTAGGGCCTTTTTTTTTTTTTTTTTTTAAGTCTAATGAGCATGGTATGTCTTATGTATATACACTAGCCTCTCCTATTTGATATGCACAGAAATTCAATCAGATGTTTAATTACATCTTAACATGAGTTCCAAACAGCTGGCTAATTCCCTTGTTTCTGATTAAAGAGATTACAAAAAATAAAACCTTACATGGCATTTACATACAACTCTAAAATTAAACATTATTAATAAGTTTTAGGCATTCAAGAAATAAAAAGGCATTATTTTTAAGCACTGGAACAATGGTTTCTGAAAAAAATGATAACATTTCACCAAGTGGCAGGGAAAGGGGACAAAATCATTTGGAAGTTTAGCAGTTTGAAAGGAGAGATCCTATAAAGCTGTCATATAGGATTTGTTAATGCAGTGTATGGGCTTACTATCACTGATGTGCCAGGGTCAGGAACATACATTTAGGGTTGCAGTTGCCCAGCAGTGAATGTATTAGAAGCATGGAGGTAACTGCCTAAGTCGAGCACAGCTAACACAACTTGATTTGGGTCATGCCTTTTTGTAGTGCCAGTTAGCATATGGGGCTTCCCAGGTGGCACGGCAGTAAATAATCCATTTGCCAATGCAAGAGACACAAGAGGCAAACACAAATTTGATCTCTGTATCGGGAAGACCCCCTGGAGGAGGAAGAGGAAACCCACTTCAGAATTCTTGCCTGGAAAATTCCATGCCCAGCGGAGCCTGTCAGGCTGCATTCCATGCAGTCAGAAAGAGCTGGACATGACTGAGGGAAATTGTGAGGTATTTTTAGCATTATCAAATGATATACTATTCTTTTAAAATATCCTTGTGATGCATTATTGAAGTATATCTTCATTGCCTTTAACATCTTCAAATTAAGGGAAAGTGAACCAGGCACTCTTGGTTATTGTGCTACTTCTAGCTTATGAATTGGATAAATCTGTATTAACTCTTCCAGAAATGAAACTGCTGAGTATCCGAAGTCCTGAAGGCTATGTAGACACAGATGTAAGAATGTTACATTATGTAATGTGTGTAATCTCTGACTTTTTTTCATGTTTTTGATATTATTTATGGAACTTACTCCCTCAGAAACATTTCATAAAGCTACAGTTCATGGTACTGACACCAGACTAAATATAGACAAATAGGACTTGGGAGAAACTAGTTTATGATATTCAGGTATATCTGGATGCATTTGTGTATATATGTATGTGGATGTATGCATGGGTGTGTATTTGTATCAGTATATACAGATCATATCAATTTAGAAAGCTCTCTGGGATATATATCTGAAATGTGAAAATGTGAAGAGCCTTTAAGAATAATCCTGATTGAAAAAGAACTCTCACCTATACCAATAAGATATTTTGTTGCATATATATATTTATACAAAGCTATTTTGAAATATTATGTAGCAGTTTTAAAAGTATATGGGTGTATACATATTGATGGACAGATCTCCAGGATATATTATTAACAGAAAAATCAAGTCATAGACCAAGGACTGATAGGTAGTATTTAATCTCAACACATTATAAAAAATATATACATATATAATAAATGTATACCTATATAGACAAAGATAAAAAAATAAATCACCCTCTGTTTTAGGCTATTTAAGCTGCTATAACAGAATACCATAGACTGGGTGGCTTATAAACAATGGAAATTTATTTCTCACAATTCTGGAACTTGGTTAGCACAAGATCAAGATTCTAGCTGATTTGGTGGCTGGTGAGAGCCCACTTCCCGATTTGTAGACTATCATCTTCTCTTTCTGATATTCTGGGGCCTCTTTTATAAGGGCTTTAATCCCATTCATGGGGGGTTCTACCTCATCATCTCCTAAAGGTCTCATATCCTAGCACCATCACTTTAGGGGATGAGGATTTAACATATGAACTTTGTTGTTGGGGAGAGGACACAAAAACTCAGTGCATAGCACCCACAAAGTGATGAAAGGAGTGGTATTGAGAGAGAGGAAATCAAGAGCCAAGAATTTGCTCATCTAGTCTCCTGACATTCCCTCATAGACACAAATGACTGCAGCAGCTCTGGGCATCATGTCCTTATCGAACAATGAGAGGGGATAAATCTCCTACATCTTTTTTATTACAGAAACATATACAATATGAGTGTGTATGTATATATATATGTATATTTCTGAGATACCTTCAGCACAGTTTTCCTAAAATCCCATTGATTATACCCAATTCTATGACTTTGTTGCAAAAAGAGACTAGGAAGGCAAGTAACTAGGAATTTCAATCTCCATCATCATGAGGAAGCTCTGGCAACAAGAAAACAGTGAAGACTAGTTATCAAATTGGCCACCAGCAATGTTGTCGTATTTCATTACTATTTCATACACATTGAGAGGAAGAATACCAGTTTCCTCTCTCTTCTGTGTGACCTCAGTAGCTCACACTGAATTTTGGTGTCTTAAATAAAATGTCTAAATGCACTTTCAGAGAAGGGATAACTGCAATTTACTGTAAGAAATCCAACACCAAACTCTACAATAGAATTTTAAATTTTATTAGTGAATTTTTAATTTTGCTTTGTAAAAATGTGCCTAAATTTTTTAATGGATCCCTAAAATGGATAGCAATTGGATTCCCACTGCATCCCTTAGAGTTTGGTTATTGAAAGTGGATACTTCTCTAAATATTCTGAATGGTTATTTAAGACTTCTGGTTAAATCTTCACTAAACTCCTTTAAAAAAAAAATTCTGGAAAATAGTGATGAACCTCATGGAGTAAGAGATCTGAGAGTCCTACAGTGTCTTCTAGGAGAGACTGTATAAAAGATGATTTACCTTAACATTTAAC
The DNA here is from genome assembly GCF_016772045.2 of Ovis aries. Taxonomy (NCBI): domain Eukaryota; kingdom Metazoa; phylum Chordata; class Mammalia; order Artiodactyla; family Bovidae; genus Ovis; species Ovis aries. Next base: position 148,059,658 of record NC_056054.1, on the reverse strand, counting down.
TAAGAAAAGTATAAACAAGCAATACAATAGATCTTAAGAACCAAAAGACAAATGAAGCAGAGAACCGACTAAACCTTGTCAGAGGTAAAGCTATAGTTATTAGTATGCATACTCAGGGAGTCAAATGCAGGGTTAGAAAGAAGCCCCTGATCACGGTTCAAGGGGAGGTCAGGTGAGTGCCTGCAGGATCTGATTCAAATTCTGCTTGGAGACAGGAAATCTAGAAGGCTTAAATTTTAGAATAGCCCTAATAAATCTGTCAATAGATGGATGAGCTGTTTGATGAGGGAACAGCAGCCCCCAAGGCTGAGGACTGAATGAGTGTGTTGTACATTTAATTGTTTGAACCACCCAAAAGAAAAGCACTGATATTTAAGGAAAGATCAAGATTTCCTACTTTAGAGAAAGCACCAAGTAACATACATTCTTCCTTTTTTTTTCCCATTCTTCCTTTCTTTAAAGCAGAGTTAAAATATTTTTCAGGCTCTATTTAAGGACAGAATGGAACAATATACTCATTAAGCCTTAGCTTAGCTGATATTAGCAGAAGAATGGAGCAGTTTCTACTAGACTTATGAAACTAATTATCCAGGGAAAAACTAGGAAGGACATTCAGGAACTTACTGAGAAAAGCAGACTGCACAGTGCCAGCTGTGGAAGATACTAGAATTCCTTTACGCTCTACATGAAATGATGAGGTGTTAGTTTTCTATTCTTGCTGTGAAAAATTACCAACCACTTAGTGGCCTTAAACAACACAAGTTTACTAACTTATACTTCTTTAAATTGAAATGCAATATGGCTTTTCTTGGGCTGAACTCAGCTTAATCAGTAGGATTGTATTCCTTTTTGAAGGATCAGCTGTCATGCCTCTTCCATTTTTAGAGTCTGCCAAACCCATATTTCATCTTCAAATTCAACAATAGCTTTTGAGTTTTTATCTCATCACTATGACATTTACCTTCTGCTTTGCTCCATCCCTGGCGGTGCAGAGGTTAAAAGTGTCTGCCTGCAATGCGGGAGACCTGGGTTCGATCCCTGGGTCTGGAAGATCCCATGGAGAAAGAAATGGCAACCCACTCCAGTATTCTTGCCTGGAGAATCCCATGGATGGAGGAGCTTGGTGGGCTATAGTCCACAGTTTGCAAAGAGTCGGACACAACTGAGCGACTTCACTTTCACTTTCACTTTGCTCCACATTTAAGGATCCTTGTGAGTATCCTGGATTTACCAGATAACCAGATTATCAGGTAACCTAGGATGGTCTCCTTGTTTTAAGATCAGCTGGATATCAACCTTAATTCCTTATGCTACTACCTTACTTCCCATTTTCCATGTAATATAGCAATCATAGGTTTTAGGAATTAGAGGGGAAATGTCTTAATACTTCTCACGTGGAAAAACTGCCAAAATGTAAACCTCTATTCCACATTGAGAGAAGGCAATTGCAACCTACTCCAGTACTCTTGCCTGGAGAATCCCAGGGATAGGGGAGCCTGGTGGGCTGCCATCTATGGGGTCACACAGCGTCAGACATGACTGAAGCAACTTAGCAGCAGCAGCAGCATTACCTGTTGTTTTGAAACTTGAATAGAAAACTGTACGTATAATAAAGTCCTATACTTAAAACACATTTCTGTATTTCAAAAGAGCTTACAAATTGATTAAAATATATTATGAGGGCCAGAAGTAAAGTACATTGTTATTATTTACTGAAGGGCTATCATATCTACAGAATCATGTTAAATACTTAAGGGGATGAAAGGAAGTTCAGAATTGACCCAATATTTATCCTTACGTTCTAACAGACATAAAAGTATGTTTCCAGTTTTCTCTAGAAATGTAATACAATAGATGAATTATCACTCTCATAAGTAAATATGTTTACCAGTAATATGATATTATTTCAAACACTGATTTACTATAAGAAAAAAAATTTTAAGTAAGAAAATTTAAATAACTTTATCCTATCACATCATCATGTTGAATTAGAAACTATTGGAGAAGTGAAATAATAATAGGATAAATGTTTTAAAGCGAGTGGGAAAAAATCCTACATATAACATAATTAATGATCACATGCGTGGCATAGAAAATGTTTCAAATATTCATAAAGATTAATAATCATGGTTCAGTTGAGTTCAGTCACTCAGTCATGTCTGACTCTTTGCGACCCCATGGACTGCAGCACACCAAGCTTCCCTGTCCATCACCAGAGCTTCCTCAAACTCATGTCCATCAAGTCAGTGATGCCATCCATTAGTCTCATCCTCTGTCGTCCCCTTCTCCTCCTGCCTTCAATCTTCCCCAGAATCAGGGTCTTTCTAGTGAGTCATTTCTTCACATCTGGTGGCCAAAGTATTGGAGTTTTAGCTTCAGCATCAGTCCTTTCAATGAATATTCAGGACCAATTGCCTTTAGAACTGACTGGTTTGATCTCCTTACAGTCCAAAGGACAAGAGTCTTCTCCAACACCACAGTTCAAAATCATAAATTATTTAGCAGTTAGCTTTCTTTATCATCCAACTCCCACATCCATACATGACTACTGGAAAAACCGTAGCTTTGACTAGATGGACCTTTGTTGGCAAAGTAATATCTCTGCTTTTTCATATGCTGTCTAAGTTGGTCATAGCTTTTCTTCCAAGGAGCAAGCATCTTTTTAATTTTGTGGCTGCAGTTACTATCCACAGAAATTTTGGAGCCGCCCAAAAGGAAGTCTGTCACTGTTTCCATTATTTCCCCATCTATTTGCCTTGAAGTGATGGGACCAGATGCCATGTTTTTCATTTTTTGAATGATGAGTTTTAAGCCAACATTTTCACTCTCCATTTTCCCTTTCATCAAGATGCTCTTTAGTTCTTCTGTGCTTTCTGACATAAGGGTTATGTCATCTGCATATCAGAGATTATTGATATTTGTCCCAGAAATCTTGATTCCAGCTTGTGCTTCATCCAGCCTAGCATTTTGCATGAGGTACTCTGCATATAAGTTAAGTAACCTGGTTAACAATGTAAAACCTTGAAGTAGCCCTTTCCAAATTTAGAATCAGGCTGTTGTTTCATGTCCGGTTCTAACTGTTGCCTCTTGACCTGCATACAGATTTCTCAGGAGGCAGATAAGGTGGTCTGGTATTCCCATCTCTTGAAGACCTTTCCACAGTTTGTTTTGACCCATGCAGTCAAAGACTTTGGCATAGTCAATAAACCAGAAGTAGATGTCTTTCTGGAACTCTCTTGCAGTTTCTATGATCAAACGGATGTTGACAATTTGATCTCTGGTTCCTCTGTCTTTTCCTAATTCAGCTTGAACATCTGTAAGTTCACAGTTCCCATACTGTTGAAGTCTGGCTTGGAAAATTTTGAGCACCACTTTGCTAGCGTGTGAGATGAGTGCAATTGTGCAGTAGTTTGAGCATTCTTTGACATTGCCTTTCTTTGGGATTGGAATGGAAACTGAACTTTTCCAGTCCTGTGGCCACCACTGAGTTTTCCAAATTTGCTGGCATATTGAGTGCAGCACTTTCACAGCATCATCTTTTAGAATTTGAGATAGCTCAACTGGAATTCCATCACCTCCACTAGCTTTATTAGTAGTGATGTTTCCTAAGGCCCACTTGACTTCACATTCCAGGATGTCTGGCTCTAGGTGAGTGATCACACCATCGTGGTTATCTGGGTCTTGAAGATCTTTTTTTATAGTTCTTCTGTGTATTCTTGCCACCTCTTCTTAATATCTCCTGCTTCTGTTAGGTCCATATGATTTCTGTCATTTATTTTTGCCCATCTTTGCTTGAAAAATTCCCTTGGTGTCTCTAATTTTCTTGAAGAGATCGCTAGTCTTTGACATTCTATTGTTTTTCTCTATTTCTTTGCATTGATTGCTGAGGAAGGCTTTCTTATCTCTCCTTGCTATTCTTTAGAACTCTTCATTCAAATGAGTACATCTTTCCTTTTCTCCTTTGCTTTTAACCTCTCTTCTTTTCTCAGCTATTTGTAAGGCCTTCTGAAACAATCATTTTGCATTTTTGCCTTTCTTTTTCTTGGGGATGGTCTTGATCACTGCTTCTTGTACAATGTCACAGACCTCCTTCTGTAGTTCTTCAGGCACTCTATCTATCAAATCTAATCCCTTGAATCTATTTGTCACTTCCACTGTATAATCATGAGGGATTAGATTAGGTCATACCTGAATGGTCTAGTGGTTTTCCTTACTTTCTTCAATTTAAGTCTGAATTTTGAAATAGGAGTTCATGATCTGAGTCATAGTCAGCACCTTTTTTCTTTTTTTTTTTTTTTTGGCTGACTCTATAGAGCTTCTCCATCTTTGGCTGCAAACAATATAATCAATGTGATACTGGTATTGACCATCTGGTGATGTTTATGTGTAGAGTCATCTCTTGTGTTGTTGGAAGAGGGTCTTTGCCATGACCAGTGTGTTCTCTTGGCAAAATTCTGTTAGTCTATGCACTGCTTCATTTTGTACTCCAGGGCAAAATTTTCCCATTACTCCAGGTGTCTTTTGACTTCCTACTTTTGCATTCCAGTCCCCTATGATGAAAAGGACATTTCTTGGTTGTTAGTTCTATAAGGTCTTGTAGATATTAGTTCTAGAAGGTCTTGTAAATATAGAATAAGTTCTTCACCACCTGATGCAAAGAACTAACTCATTAGAAAAGACCTTAATGCTGGGAATGATTGAGGGCAGGAGGAGAAGGGGATGGCAGAGGAGGAGGAGATGGTTGGATGGCATCAGAAACTCGATGGACATGAGTTTGAGCAAGCTCTGGGAGTTGGTGATGGACAGAGATGCCTAATATGTTCAGTCCATGGGGGTCGCCGAGTCGGACATGATTGAGCAACTTAACTGAACTGACTGAAACATAATTCACTGTAAATTATGTAAATTATTTACATAATTCAATGTAAATTTGTTAGTTCTAGAAGGTCTTATAAATATTCATAAATATAAATAATCATGGTGATCCCCAAATATTGAAATTTAGAGTCAAAACAATTGTACTTTATTCCTTTCCCTTTCCTTTTGTGTGCCATCCCTCCCTCAAAGGTACAGTACCCACTGCCTATGCCCTTTCCATGACCCAGACCTACCCAGGCACCTGGAAATATTCTTATAAGAGGTCCCCTTATATTTAAAGGAAGCTAATCATTCTTCAAAATACTTAGAGCATATTTTAAAAAACCCAACCCAATTAATTTAACTATTACAGAGTAATGATGACTGAGTAGAGAAGACTCTTGAGAGTCCGTTGGGCTGCAAGGAGATCAAACCAGTCAAGATTAAGGGAAATCAGTCCTAAATATTCACTGGAAGGACTGATGCTGAAGCTGAATATCCAATACTTTGGCAGCCTGATGCGAAGAACTGACTCATTAGAAAAGACCCTGACTCTGGGAAAGATTCAAGGCAGGAAGTGAAGGGGATGACAGAGGATGAGATGTTTGGATGGCATCATCGACTCGATGGACATTAGTCTGAGCAAGCTCCGGGTGTGGTGAGGACAGGGAAGCCTGGTGTGCTGCAGTCCATGGGGTCGCAAAGAGTCAGACACCACTAAGCAACTTAACTGACTGAAACATAATTCAATGTAAAATTATTAAATAAAACCACAAATCATAGAATTTATGACAACACAGGATATTGCTGTGAAATGGCTTCTGAAGTGAAGGAAAGCATTTTGAGTCGGCCACGTTTGAGAACAAGTCCTTTTCTGAACTGTTCCTGATTTTTGCTTCCTGTTTCTTGTTTCTTCTTTCTCTGAACATATAGACTCTTTTAAAGTTCCAAGTTTATTTGACAGTGTGTGTACATGTGCTTAGTCTCTCAGTCATGTCCAACTCTTTGTGACCACATGGACTGTAACTCACCAGGCTCCTCTGTCCAGGGGGATCCTCCAGGCAAATATACTGGAGTGGGTTGCCATTTCCTCCTACAGCAGATCTTCCTACTCAGGGACTGAATCTAAGTCTCTTGCATCTCCTGCATTGGCAGGCTGATGCTTTACCACCTGTGAAGCCAGTCAAAGATACAGAGAAGAACAGAGATGTGCATTTTATTTGAATATGTTTGTGCAATATATGAGAAAATATCAGTGGTTTAAACAGAGTAAGTCCCCTACGTATGAACTCTCATGAGGCTGTGTGTCCAATCACTTAGCTTAGCTCACATGTCTGGTGTGCTGGAGGACTTCAAGTGGTTGTGCTTTTGTGCACTTTACTGTTCAGTACTTGCAGAGTATAGTAGTATAGTATCTTTTGCTTAAGCCCAGGATGTCTGGAAGCAAGTGTAAAAAAAGCAGTGAGGTAGCTGATCTGGCTGAAGAACCAAAGAGATTCATAACACAGGAAATGGCAAGGGGATTTTCTTTATTTGAGGAGGCACTGTTAGATTTGAGACACAAGACCTGAACATAGAATGGTATATGAAGTTTTCTGCAGCCATTCAGAATACAATCCAGGGCTACCATGTCTTCTATGACAAGAAAAAAGAGCTATTACCCAGACATTACTGGGTCATTTTGTCAAGAGAGTAGATAGAATTGAATCCAGCAAGGGTTCAGAACCTGTGTCGTCTACATCAGGTGTGAGTGAAACTGCAACATGCCTTCTGACTCCCATTACTGGTGATCCTTCAGCTCTACCATCTCCCACATCCTGCGGTCAGTAACTCTTCTTGCCTGTTCACTCAATGCTAGCCTCATATGCCAACTATTGTACTGTACTACTGTACTTTCCAAGGGGCTGTACTGTAAGATTAAATATGTTTTCCTCATTTTTGTGTTTGTTTTTTAGGTATTGTTTGTGTGAATGGTATTATAAACCTATTACAGTACAGTACTATATAGCTGATTGTGTTATTTGGGTACCTAACCTAACTTTGGTGGACTTATGAGCAAATGGGACTTATGAATGTGCTCTCAGAATGGAACTCATTCATATGAAAGGGGCTCACTCTATGTACTGCCTGATGGTTTTCTCTCTTTAGCAGTTCTAAAGTTTGAGAAATTTCAGATTGAATTTAATAGTATTCACTCCTGGCCTAATTACCAAATTTTAGATTCATATTTTTACTTATTAAATATTTCTACTTATATGCCTTATCATTTAATAATAAGTTATATTATATCATTCAAACTCACTTCCAGAGTCAACCAACTACCTTCGCTCTGGTCAGACCTTCTATTTGCATACCATCCACCTTGACTAAAAGTTCAGTGCCAGTGAAACATCTTGGTGTTTCGGGACATATTTCAAATCCTCTCTCCAGCACACCACCTTCTTAAGTTCTATCAGTTTTTATTCCCTCCCATTCTCCTGTGTCAATCTGTGTATACTTTTCTGATAATAATTCAGGTCTTTCCCTGGTGGTAGCTTTTAATTTATACTTTCAAATTCATAGCATGGTTAATGTTCCTTGCTTGAAGTTTGATTTTCCTAGATCAATATGTCATTTTATTTTGTTTGTTTGTTTTTTTAATTTTTTAATTGAAGGATAATTGCTTTTCAAAATTTTGTGGTTTTCTGTCATATAGCAAGAAAAAGCAGCCATAGGGAACACCCATGTTCCCTCCTTCTTGCACCTCCCTCCCATTTCCCTGCCCATCCCACCCTTCAGCCTGTCACAGAGCCCCTGTTTGATTTCCCTGAGTCACACAGCAAATTACCATCGGCTATCTGTTTTACATGTGGTATTGTAAATTTCTGTTTTACCCTATCCATACATCTCTCCTTCTCCCTCCTCGCCTCCCCTCATGTCCATAGGTGTGTTCTCTATGTCTGTAAACATGGCATATATGTCAATATGCCATTTTATGGCATATACCATGTTTAATATAACATGTTTACATATTGAATGCTGCTGCTGCTGCTGCTGCTGCTAAGTCGCTTCAGTCGTGTCTGACTGTGTGCGACCCCATAGACAGCAGCCCACCAGGCTCCCCCGTCCCTGGGATTCTCCAGGTAAGAACACTGGAGTGGGTTGCCATTTCCTTCTCCAATGCATGAAAGTGAAAAGTGAAAGTGAAGTCGCCCAGTTGTGTCTGACTCTTAGCGACCCCATGGATTGCAGCTTACCAGGCTACTCCATCCATGGGATTTTCCAGGCAAAAGTACTGGAGTGGGGTGTCATTGCCTTCTCCGTTACATATTGAATAAAGGAGCATCAAATTCTGCCAGTATATTGAAACAGACGCTGGGATTATAACTTCCTGTAAAAAGCAAAATAGAGGTCAAGAATCAATTTGTATATTTCTCAGAGTTTCCAATATTGTCAATATTGTACCATAATATTCACATTGTGTATATACATATAAATATTAAGACAGATAAAATGTCACCATATTTCAATTTGAATGTTACAATTTTATGTTAAGCATTACATAGATAATATTTCATTGCTAGATAATATTTCATTGATTTCATTCAGTATATTTATTGAGCATCTATCAGAACTACTGATGGTTCCTGTTCTTGAGAAGTTTAGGACTTAAGGGAAAATTAATCAGTGAAAAGTGTTAGTCGCTCAGTTGTGTCCAACTCTTTACAACCCCATGGACTTAGCCCACCAGGTTCCTCTGTCCATGGAATTCCTCGGGCAAGAATACTAGAGTGGGTTGCCAGTTCCTTCTCCAGGGGACCTACCCAACCCAAGGATCAAACCTGGGTCTCCTGCATTGCAGATGGATTCTTTTACCCTCTGAGCCACCAGGGAAGCCCCAAATTAATCAGTAGATCATACAAATTGATGTCATCTGGAGGTATGATAAATAATATGAAGACTAGCTTAGTCCATTCAGCCTGTTTTGAAACAAAAATTTCATAGTCTAAGTAGCTTGGATATCAGACAAATCTTTCTCATGGTTCTAAAAGCTAAGAAGTCCTAGATAAGCTGCCAGCATATTTGGTTTCTGATGAGAGCCCACTTCCTTGTTCATAGATGGCCATCTTCTTATTTCTTACTTACTTTCCAAATCCTCACATGTGGAAAGAGCTAAATTGCTCTCAAGGGTCTCTTTTATAAGGAATTTAATCCCATTCATGAGTCTCCACCTTTATGACCTGATCAACCTCTCAAGAACCTTATCTCCTAATACCATCATGTTACAGCTCAGAATCTCAACATAAGACTTTTGGAGGGATACAAAGATTTGATATACTGCAGAGCATGTCTGTTGAAATGCAAGTGGAAAACAAAAGTCACCAGCAGAGGTGAAGAGGTCAAGGAAAGGTTTCCTAGAGAAATTAATTCTGATCTGAGAATTAAAAAAATAAATGTCTGGGTCACTCCTCAGGGAAGAGTTTTGAGGTAAAAGAAGCAACCCAGAACATTTAGCAAGAGAAAGAGTGATGCATTTAAGAAAATGAATGTTTATTAGTACAGCTGAGCAGAATAAAGGAAGGTCCATGTCCTGCAAAATGAGGCTAGAGAGTAATTGAGGACATGTCATGCAAGGTCTGGTAAATTATGTAGAGGACTTCTATCATTATTATAAGGGAAATGAACATCCATGGAAAAAGTTGTGTTTGTGTGCTTGCAGGGTGTCAGTCTGCATAGTTAAACATTTGCAATTCAAAAACCTCATTCTCACTGAGGCTCAGACATTAAAGAATCTGCCCACAATGAGGGAGACCCAGGTTCCATCCCTGAGTGGGGAAGATCCCCTGGAGAAGGGAATGGCACTGATTCCAGTATTCGTGGGTCTTCCCTGGTGGCTCACACATGGGCGAAGGAATGGTTACCCACTCCAGTATTCTTGCCTGGAGAATTCCATGGACACAGGATCCTGGTGAGCTACAGTCCAAGAGGTTGCAAAGAGTTGGACATGACTGAGCGACTAACACACTTCACTGCTCAAGACAGGACTAGAGGGGAGGCCAAGTCATCTAAGAAACTACTATAACCATGACCCAGTTTTGACCAGAGTTGTTGTGGGAGGGTTTACTAAGAGTGGACGGGTTTGAAATGAGTTTAGGGGGTAAAATTGACCAAACTTGATTATAGTTGGATATGGGTGTGATAAAGGAGGGAATGTTAGGATGACTTGAAACATTTTACGTGTGTTATGGATAGATGGTGATGCCATTCTTTCAATGTATGTTTTGACCTTAAGTTTGGTTTTGGGTGTTATTGAGTCTAGAATGTCAAATCCCATTAGCAATGCCAAACAGATACATGGGAAATATAACTCTTTTGGATTCAGAGGAGAGATATTTGGTGACGATATTTATTTGAGGGATGTTGTTTGTAGATACAATCTCATGCCAAACCTATTGTTGTATCAGGACCTGGAAGAGAGTATAAAATAAGGACAAAAATACAGTGCTGTGAGTGCTTTGGCAGTAGTAAAATGCAATATTAAAATAGTTATATATTACAAGAAGTGTGAAATTATGAATCAAAAGTATCATTATTTTTATAGCAATTTTATCATGTGTTATTTTGTACTATTATATTAAAGCAAAGTATAATGTGAATATTTTACACTTAAATGAACAAAAGTCTCTCTGGTTACATTGGTAAGGAAGGGTGAATTCTCCAAGTATCCAACCCCTGTTCTTAAATATTTATTTTAAAAAGAAAATAATTGTATTTTCTCTATAAATGTAAACAGGTATATCATAAATTTATTTATTAAAAGTTGTTATTGGAAGATTTTAATAATAACATTATATTGCAATCAATAATACATGTTTACTACTCTGATTTGATTTTATGGAAATTTTGGTGATAGTTTATTAGCTGATTTTGAATTAATGCCCTGCTGCTGCTGTAATGCCCAGTTTCCCTTAAATCCTACTCAAAGTTTGAATTCTTTCTTTTTAATAATATCCCTAGTAAGGAGAGACCTTTCTCAAAATATTTTTAGGTAAGACATTATTGAAACCAAAAAATCTATTGCTGTGTTTGACATAAATAGAGACCACAGAATTTTTAACAGTAGATTAAATTATGCAAGGCACTGTCTGAAAACCAACAAAAGGTATTATGAAATGATATTACTGTTATTGAGTTAAAATATGTTTTGAAGAAATAATTTTATGCATTTAATTATGCATAATGGAGGTATAATGTGTCTAAGATATATAATGTATAAAGAAGGATTATCACAAATTGTTTTTAAATAGGATATTCTAGAAAGATAGTTGTTTCTTCTTTATGATATCAAGATATTTCTCCCCATTTCTGTTGTTGGGGCATTCAACTGTATCACTGACAATATTCCCAAAAGACATTGAATTCTATCAGGAAAAGTGTGAGGCTTTTTTCTTTTAACTAATTTTTAAATTACATAGTTACAAATGAGCATCATTTTAAGCGTTGTCCTTTGGTTTAGGAAGCTATCTAGGAGCAGGGACCTTGTTTATTTCAACAGATAATAACTGTTGCAATGATTCAAATACTATATGGAGATAGTAAATACTCATCTTTGGGACTCAAATTTCTACTAAAAACATGAAAGAGTCTCAGTGCTGAGACTGAAGGATTTAGCTGCTTTGTTGTAATAACCAAACCATTTCAATAGTTGAATGTCCAGTATTTTGATAAAATCACACCTATTTACATATGCATATTTATTTTGCTATCAATCTGAGGTATTCCAAATAGCGAAAAATGTAGACGAAGCAAATGCCATAGTGTTTTATATTGCCAGAAACATGGATTAATACCTTTTCATCTGAATTTATTTAATCCAAAACTCATGGCAATGTTAGGAAAACTAAAGTCTGTATGCTGCTGCTGCTGCTGTTAAGTCTCTTCAGTCATGTCCAACTCAGTGCGACCCCATAGACGGCAGCCCACCAGGATGCCCCTCCCTGGGATTCTCCAGGCAAGAATACTGGAGTGGGTTGCCATTTCCTTTTCCAACGCATTAATGCATGCTAAGTCACTTCAGTTGTGTCCGACTCTACGCGACCCTATGGACAGCAGCCCACCAGGCTCCTCTGTCCACAGGATTCTCTAGGCAAGAATACTGGAGTGGGTTGCAATTTCCTTCTCCAAAGTCTGTATAAGAACTGGGAAAACACTTTCTCTAAAGTGAATCAATGAAAGCAAGCAAAGCAAAAAGTAAGGAAAAACAGATATAAGGTCAATGAGATCTCTAAATGTGATCCAAAAGGACTGTAGTTTTGCATAATTAATTTGTTGGGATTCATTTGCTTTAATACAAATTATAAGAATGTTTTTATGTACATTTTATGAACTTACTATAAGATATAAATAATTGGACATATATTGATATACTGTGATCAAAATATTCTTGTAATCTACTCTTCCACAATCATCAACCAAAACCCTGAGAAATGAAATCTGAACCTTTGTACTCAGAAAATTATTCTTATATTTTGGACAGTACAGTATCTTTTTAGTTTGATTGTTGAGAGTCAGTTCTCACATGTACTTTATTTTCTCACCATGTGTAGCAGAGACCTGTTATTTAACTCGCGCATGAGTGTGAATATCTGCCCCACCTTCTAGTCAATCACTGTCCTTCAACTGAATGGAGAGCCAAAGCATAAGTGCCCAAGCTCAGTGTTTAAGTCATGAGAGATTGAGAATAACCTTGGAAAGTTAAATTTAAGGTGCTCTCCTTTGCACAAAAATGTCTTTCTTCAAAGTACATGAAGTAACATATAACCATATTTTCTTAATTATTTTACAAGCCTGTGTCATCTCTGAATCAGAAAAACTTTGATGTTTGTGATGTTCACTTCACTCCTCATTCTCCCTTTCATTTAAAAAAAAAAATTCTAGGGACAGAGAAGAAGTTGGATTTTAATTTCCATTCCTTACACGATACTTTTCTCTCTTCTTGACTCCAGTTAGGAGTGGATAAGTATACTCTTTTTTGTCTACTTTAAAAAAAATTTGCAGAAAAAGAGAGTTATGAATCAAGTTTTATTTGGGGCAAAATAAAGACTATTGCCTAGGAGACACCATCTCAGATAGCTCTACTACTCTAAAGAGTCAGGGGGAATGGTCAGTATATATGTAATTTTGTTGACGAGGGAGTGCATGCAATCAAGCACATATTTTGAGCAGAAGGTTTCTCCTAGTCTCGTCACCATGAAGTATTTTAGTGCTTTTCTAGATTGAGGAAGTATAAGAATGGGGCTCCTAAAATCAGCTTCTGACATCTAACTCTCTGAAGACCTGTCCTGCCAGTTGTAATAACCTCCTCCTCCCCCAGCACAGAGTGCCTCATTTCTGCTCTCTGCTTTGAACTCCTTTCAAGGGGTGTTGAAAATCAGCAGCTGCAGCAGTACGTGATTTATTCTTTGTGGAGGTAGATGGCAAGTGCCAATTTGTAGTTGACATTTTTTAATTAAGTAGATTATTCTGGAGTATTTTTTCCAGGCTTATTTCCTAATCAGCTAAGGAAGATGATAAATAAATGTAACTATTTCTCTCATCAAAAATCAAAGATAATTTTCAAGGCTATCTTTTATTGAGAGTTAAAGTAGCCACTCTCTCCTAGTCTACAATGATAAGTTTCATAGATCGATTTTGGTCACAGAAATTTACAGCAAACACAATTGAAAGGGAGAAATCAAATAACATAAACCTACTTGTACATGACTTGAGTTCCCTGTTTTATTTTGTTTGTTTTGCTCTGTTTTCTTTTGGCATGGGACAGGATATTTGGGTAGAAATGACTAAATCCATCTATAACAGAGTTATATTAAATATATTAATAGTAAACCTGGGCTTGCTTCCTGGCTCAGATGGTAAAGAAGCTGCCTACAATGTGGGAGAACTGGGTTCTATCCCTGGCTCAGGAAGATCCCCTGGATAAGGGAATGGCTACCCACTGTAGTATTCTTGCCTAGAGAATCCCAAAGACAGGGGAGACTGGCAGGCTACAGCCAATGGGGTCAAAAAGAGTCAGACACGACTTAGAGACTAACACTTTCACTTTGGGGCTTCCCTCATAGCTCAGTTGATAAAGAATCTTCCTGCAATGCCAGAGACCTCAATTCAGTTCCTGGGTCAGGAAGATTCCCTGGAGAAGGGATAGGCTACCCACTTCAGTATTCTGGGATTTCCCTTGTGTCTCAGGTAGCAAAGAATCTGCCTGCAATGTGGGATCCCTGGGTTGGAAAGATCCCATGGAGAAAGGAACTGGCTACCCACTCCAGTATTCTGGCCTGGAGAATTCAATGGACTGTATAATCCATGGGGTCACAAAGAATTGGACATGACTGAGCAACTGTCACTCTCTCTGGCCTAATTTCGAGGATCAGAGCAAAGTCAAGACTCCTTTCTCCTGTAACTACTGCATTTTGTTATAATATCTCTAAACTAGAACATACGACAGCCTTATATTCAAGCAATTCCATGAAAATTGATATTATCATTAAATTGGCATAAATATCATTCCAGAGGCTCTATCAGCCATTTATGGAAAGGGTAGATTTAAAACAGAAGAAATGACTTAATCTTGCATGGAAGCATATTAGTCATCTGAGTATAAAGGGACATTTAGCTGTTTCATACAGCTTGTAAGTGCTTTATTAAAATGTGTAAATCCAATTACTTTTCTTTTTGAAGCCTTTAGTTTGAAGGTTGGTGATATTTCTATAAGTGTTACTATTTCTTTTGCTGAGTTTAGTTGTCCAAAAGGACCTTCATAATCTCAAAGAAACTGTAATTCTCTCTTTTGGTCATTGAAATAATTGCTGTCTCCTTGAAATGTAGATGAATTTAATGCATGAGAATGGGAGAATTTTCTGTGTAGAGACATGTTAAAGTTGTATTTTTAGATCTTATTGTTTTACAAATAGTGTTAATTATAAGATATTCGGAGGAATTTGATTTATAAGAAAAGTTACCAAACTAGCCACTGAATTATTTTGTGTCGTTGTAGTAGCAAATCTGAATCAAATTATAATCGACATGATTTACAGTACTTTAAACAAAATATCGCTTAAAAAATTCACCACCTAGAAGTTGACAATTATGTTTTAATGGGTGGGAATCTGGAGAATTTCAATCCTGGGTGGCAGCCACATCTCAAGTAATCCTGAGAAAACTGCTTCAAGAAGACAGGTGGGGAGATGGGTAGGAGCCAGGGTACATAGAAGTTTTGTAACACAGGGCAGGTAGCATGAGCATCAGATTATTATTAATTAAGAAAACTAGATAACCTAAATTAAGGGATTTAGCACTTTTCATGCACGGAAGATTCAAGTCTATGGTTCATTGAAATCATCCCTTTGGTATGTACTTCAGCTATCTGGACCTGTATCCTGCGTTTTCACATCCTGAGCTCCTAGGGGCTCACTGAAGGGAGTGGCTGTTGTGTAAGGGCTGCTAGATGGCAGGTGTCCTTCAGGGCTCACCAGCTCATAAGGGTTAGGGGGCAGGGTGGGAATCTCTGAAGACTATGACATTCTTGTTTACTGATATGGCAGGGAATATTCCATTTCTCAAAATTATTCTTTTAATTATTGGTAAAGATTTCTAAAATTCTTTGAAAGTTAAAAAAAAAAAGATCAAGTGTTGACATGAATATTGAGCTATAGACCTCAGCTTATCTCTGTGGCAAAAAATGTGCTTCTTGTTGAATGGATTTATTTGAGTAAAATTAAATAAATCAATATGTATTCAATTTGGTTTAGCAATATGTTCCAAGGAAGCTATAAAACTGATTCCTTCAAATAATTAACCTTAGGTTTAATGTAAGTCATGCATGGAAACCTCGATAGATTCAGAAGGAAATTGATTCCAATACATAGAAAGAATGAAAGTAAAAATGAAGTCGCTCAGTCGTGTCTGACTCTTTGCCACCCCATGGACTGTAGCCTACTAGGCTCCTCCGTCCATGGGATTTTCCAGGCAAGAGTATTAGAGTGGGTTGCCATTTCCTTCTCCAGGGGATCTTCTTCCCAGGGATGGAACCTGGGTCTCCCACATTGTAGGCAGATGCTTTTACTGTCTGAGCCACCAAGGAAGCCCATAGAAAGAATGATAAAACCCAATTCATATTTCTACTGCTGCTGCTGCTGCTAAGTCGCTTCAGTCGTGTCCGACTCTGTGCGACCCCATAGATAGCAGCCCATTAGGCTCCCCCATCCTGGGATTCTCCAGGCAAGAACACTGGAGTGGGTTGCCATTTCCCTCTCCAATGCATGAAAGTGAAAAGTGAAAGTGAAGTTGCTCAGTAGTGCCGAACTCTTAGCGACCCCATGGACTACAGCCCACCAGGCTCCTCCGCCCATGGGGTCTTCCAGGCAAGAGTACTGGAGTGGGTTGCCATTGCCTTCTCCGATATTTACACTAGGTAAACTTTTTATCATATTTAGACAACATGTTGTTAGACTGCAACATGGGGAGAAAATCTGTAATGATGGTTCACACATTTTTAACAACTGGATTTATTTTTATCTTCTTAAAATTTTATCTTACCTCTTTAGAATCATAATTGCAACTGAATTGAGCCTATTTTATAAATTAAAGCCCTTAAAAGTAGAAAATCTACCTAGTACTAGATCAGTGAATAGTTAGAAAGAAATAGTTTATAATTCATATAATTCTTATGAATTATAAAAGATTTTGCAGTATTGGCTTTAAATCACAAACTCTGGATACAAAATGTGTGTTCATTTGTTGTTAAATGCAAGTAAGCCATAATCTCTGAACTTTTGTTTCTGAATAGAACTGCTGAAATCAAATGACATACATATTCTAGTAACAGAGAGCTTGTGATATTTGTTATCACATTTAAAAATACCAGCTACCTGGTAAGCACTGTGCTATTAACTTTATTCACTTTTTCTTGCACTTAACAATCCTCTATACAAGGCATTGGAGAAGGAAATGGCAACCCACTCCAGTATTCTTGCCTGGAGTATCCCAGGGACAGAGGAGCCTGGTGGGCTGCTGTCTATGGGGTCGCACAGAGTCGGACGCGACTGAAGTGACTTAGCAGTAGCAGCAGCATACAAGGCAGGTGTTACTGTACCCAATTCATGACATGCATGTATGCGTGCATGCTAGGTCTCAGTTACCACATATAAAGTGAAGGTTGCTCAGTCATATCCGACTCTTTGTGACTCCATGGACTATACAGTCCTTGGAATTCTCCAGGCCAGAATACTGGAGTGGGTAGCCTTTCCCTTTCTCCAGGGGATCTTCCTGACCCAGGAATCAAACCAGGGTCTCCTACATTGCAAGCGGATTCTTTACCAATTGAGCTAGAAGGGAAGCTACCACATATAGGCACTTGCCAAATGGTCACAAAACTAGTGCAGAGCCAACTTTTTAACCCATGTATAGCTTTTCTGTTTTTTATTGTCCAAGAGCGTAGAAACTTGTAAAAGATATTCTCTTTTTTTCAGTTCTGTTTGCAATATGTGTATGTTAATTTTAAGCATGTCTTGATTTTTGAAATTTAAATAAACAATACAATTTAGCTTCTAGTGGTGGCTTCTTTTGTTGCAGGGCACAGGATCCAGTCGCATGCGCTTCAGTAGTGGCAGCAGGCGGGTTCAGTAGTTGCTGCTTGTGGGCAGGCCCTAGAGCGTGCAGGCTTTACTAGTTGTCGTGTGCAGACTCACTAGTTGTGGTGCGCAGAGTCACTAATTGTACTGCACGGACTCACTAGCTATAGTGTGCGGGCTCACTAGATGTGGTTCACCTGCTCTAGAGGAACAGAGGAGGAGCAGATGTTCCAAGAAGTCTAAGTCTTGCCCAAGACAGTGGTGTGAAAGCTTTCAGTCTGTTCAGTTAAATATAGAGACTGACTGCCTAAGAACAACAGGTAATCAGGGGTCTTGGATGCCATTCGAAGTTTGGATTTTCTTCTGGCAATCCAATTACCAACAAATCATTAAAATACAGAAATCAGCATTTGTTATACCAAAACAATTATTCAATTATGATTTCTACAGAGTAACAGTGTTTCAGATGCACTGAAATATGCTAGCTGGTGACATCTTATTTGTTAACTTCATACATTTGGCTATATTGGAGGTTATCATAAATTATAGTATCTTTTAATATTTTAGCATGACTGTGTTATTGCCTTTGGATGAGTTTCCAAAGGTAAGTGTGTGTTTTGTGTTTTCACAAGAGAGGTAACCTCCTTGCTCTACTGACACAGATGTTCAAGACATCTTTCAGTGGCCCCTCCCCAGGGGCAGACTGTGGAGAGAACAAGTCCCTGGGTTCACAGTGCAGGAGGCCAAGTACGATCATGGTGTTTAAAAAAAAAAAAGAAAGAAAAATTGAAAAATATGCTAAGGGAAAGTGTTTACTTGAAACCAACTCAAATGTTTATACTAAAAACCAACTTTAAAATACCTTTAGAATGAGGTTTGCCCTGAGGACATGAAAGAGTATTCAGTTGTTTTAAGTTGTTTCAGAAACTGTTACTTATATAGGTACTTACCTTACACATGTGTCCAGGTCAAAGAAGGCATGTCGTACATTTATTTCAGCATTTTTCATCTGAATTTTGTAAAACTAGGCGTCTGAAGTCACTTTGAGAAATTTGAAAAAGGCACATGAAGCACCTAGCTTATTCTGCCACCTTGTGGATAAAATAGTAAACTCTCTACACCAACAATTTCCAAATAAAGTATTTTTTTTACCTTAGGAAATTTCCAGTATTTCATAAATAGGAATCACTAAGAACACTGCTTTTAAACATATGTTTTTTGATAAATATGTAGATATTTAAGGTAATATAGTGCTTTCTTTGGGGCTTCCTTGGGGGCTCAGATGGTGAGAAATCTGCCTGCATTGTGGGAGGCTCAGGTTTGATCCCTGGGTCAAGAAGATCCCCTGGAAAGAAAATGGCTACCCACTCCAGTATTCTTGCCTGGAGAATTCCATGGACAGAGAGCTTGGCGGGCGACAGTCCATGAGGTTGCAGAGTCCTACATGACTGAGCGACTAACACACCACGTAAAGAAAGGACAGCAAATTTAATTGTAAGTTCCTGGGATACATTTAAGGATAGAAAGCTAATGTAATTAAATGCTGCAATTAGTAAATGAGCAATTGAAGGGAGGTGATGCTTTCCCAAGACCACCATCTGTTTAGGCTTGCTATTTCAAGGCTGTCAAAAAAATGATACAGTGGCATCAAGATCAAAGCTTAGTTCATTCAGAGACAAAGGCTAATGTCTAGAGAATATCTGAAATACATGTGCTCTCTTTAATACCATGAATTGTAGCCTAGAGAATTTCATTTAACTATTTGTCTTGTCTTTCACCCACATATTTTTGCCCTACATCCACATAAGAACAAAAGATGTGATTTTAACCTTCTCACTCAATAGTATTTTTTGTCCCAAAAAGGTACTTGTTTTTAAGTGGCTCTGGATTGCTTTTGAGTTTATGCTTTAGAATTATTTCAGGGCTAGGAAACATTAATTTCATTAGAATAAAATTTTAACAATAGAAATATATTAACTTCTAATTCATTGGCTGGCTAATTGATCTTCCCTCACAGGCTCCTATCGCTACTCCACTCCATATCCACCTATATACTCTCCAGGTAATTAATCTCTTCTATTTTGAATTTCTAATTGTTTAAAAAAGTAGCCTAGACTGAGAAGATTTTGGGGGTTTTTAATCTTAATTCTTCAATCTCTTCTAGAGTAAATGATTCTTTTCCTTCATTTGGGGATATACTAGAATAAATATTATTGTTTCACATATTAAACACTTGAAATCATTGAACCAACAAACCTGGATACTTGATAGCCTCCTGTCCTCTCTACTCCTATGAAGACCTTGAGCCCCAGGGCATCTGACTCAATCATTGGGGCTAGAGACTATGATTTTTGTTTGCTTGTTTAACCACTGTTGATCTTTTGAGAAGTTCAGTTCAGTTCAGTCAATCAGTCGTGTCCAACACTTTGTGACCCCATGAATCGCAGCACGCCAGGCCTCCCTGTCCATCACCAACTCCCAGAATTTACACAAATTCATGTCCATCGAGTCGGTGATGCCATCCAGCCATCTCATCCTCTGTCGTCCTTTTCTCCTCCTGCCCCCAATCCCTCCCAGCATTAGAGTCTTTTCCAATGAGTCAACTCTTCCCATGAGGTGGCCAAAGTACGGGAGTTTCAGCTTTAGCATCAGTCCTTCCAATGAACCCCCAGGACTGATCTCCTTCAGAATGGACTGGTTGGATCTCCTTGCGGTCCAAGGGTCTCTCAAGAGTCTTCTCCAATACCACAGTTCAAAAGCATCGATTATTCAGTGCTCACCTTTCTTCACAGTCCAACTCTCACATCCATACGTGACTACTGGAAAAACCATAGCCTTGACTAGATGGACCTTAGTCAGCAAAGTAATGCCTCTGCTTTTGAATATGCTATCTAGGTTGGTCATAACTTTTCTTCCAAGGAGTAAGGGTCTTTTAATTTCATGGCTGCAGACACCATCTGCAGTGATTTTGGAGCCCCCAACAAATAAAGCCTGACACTGTTTCCGCTGTTTCCCCGTGTATTTCCCATGAAGTGTTGGGACCGGATGCCATGATCTTAGCTTTCTGAATGTTGAGCTTTAAGCCAACTTTTTCACTCTCCTCTTTCACTTTCATCAAGGGGCTTTTTAGCTCCTCTTCACTTTCTGCCATAAGGGTGGTGTCATCTGCATATCTGAGGTTACTGATATTTCTCCTGGCAATCTTGATTCCAGCTTGTGCTTCCTCCAGCCCAGCATTTCTCATGATGTACTCTGCATATAAGTTAAATAAGCAGACTGACAATATACAGCCTTGATGTACTCCTTTTCCTATTTGGAACCAGTCTGTTGTTCCATGTCCAGTTCTAACTCTTGCATCCTGACCTGCATATAGGTTTCTCAAGAGGCAGGTCAGGTGGTCTGGTATGCCCATCTCTTTCAGAATTTTCCACAGTTTATTGTGATCCACACAGTCAAAGGCTTTGGCATAGTCAATAAAGCAGAAATAGATGTTTTTCTGGAACTCTCTTGCTTTCTCCATGCTCTAGCGGATGTTGGCAATTTGATCTCTGGTTCCTCTGCCTTTTCTAAATCCAGCTTGAACATCAGGAAGTTCACGGTTCACGTATTGCTGAAGCCTGGCTTGGAGAATTTTGAGCATTATTTTAATAGCATGTGAGATGAGAGCAATTGTGTGGTAGTTTGAGCATTCTTTGGCATTGCGTTACTTTGGGATTGGAATGAAAACTGACCTTTCCAGTCCTGTGGCCACTGCTGAGTTTTCCAAATGTGCTGGCATATTGAGTGCAGCACTTTCACAGCATCATCTTTCAGGATTTGAAACAGCTCAACTGGAATTCCATCACCTCCACTAGCTTTGTTCGTAGTGATGCTTTCTGAGGTCCACTTGACTTCACATTTCAGAATGTCTGGCTCTAGGTGAGTGAGTGCACCATCGTGATTATCTTGGTCATGAAGATTTTTTTAGTACAGTTCTGTGTATTCTTGCCACCTCTTCTTAATATCTTCTGCTTCTTTCAGGTGCATACTGTTTTTGTCCTTTATCGAGCCCATCATTATGAAATGTTCCCTTGATATCTTTAATTTTCTTGAAGAGATCACTAGTCTTCCCCATTCTGTTATTTTCCTCTATTTTTTTGCATTGATCACTGAGGAAGGCTTTCTTATCTCTCCTTGCTATTCTTTGGAACTCTACATTCAGATGCTTATATCTTTCCTTTTCTCCTTTGTGTTTTGCTTCCTTCTTTTCACAGCTATTTGTAAGGCCTCCCCAGACAGCCATTTTGCTTTTTTACATTTCTTTTCCATGGGAATGGTCTTGATTCCTGTCTCCTGTACAGTGTCATGAACCTCTCTCCGTAGTTCATCAGGCACCCTATCTATCAGGTCTAGGCCCTTAAATCTATTTCTCAATTCCACTGTATAAACATAAGGGATTTGATTTAGGTCATACCTGAATGGTCTAGTGGTTTTCCCTACTTTCTTCAATTTCAGTCTGCATTTGGCAAAAAGGAGTTCATGATCTGAGCCACAGTCAGGTCCTGGTCTTGTTTTTACTGACTGTATAGAGCTTCTCCATCTTTGGCTGCAAAGAACATAGTCAATCTGATTTCAGTGTTGACCATCTGATGATGTCCATGTGTAGTCTTCTCTTGTGTTGTTGGAAGAGGGTGTTTGCTATGACCAGTGCATTTTCTTGGCAAAACTATTAGCCTTTGCCCTGCTTCATTATGTGTTCCAAAGTCAAATTTGCCTGTTACTCCAGGTGTTTCTTGGCTTCCTACTTTTGCATTCCAGTCCCCTAGAATGAAAAGAACATCTTTTTGGGTGTTAGTTCTCAAAGGTCTTGTAAGTCTTCATAGAACCATTCAACTTCAGCTTCTTCAGTGTTACTGGTGGGGCATAGGCTTGGATTACTGTGATATTGAATGGTTTGCCTTGGAAATGAACAGAGATCATTCTGTCATTTTTGAGATTGCATCCAAGTACTGCTTTATGGACTCTTTTGTTGACCATGATGGCTACTCCATTTCTTCTAAGGGATTCCTGCCCGCAGTAGTAGATATAATGGTCATCTGAGTTAAATTCACCCATTCCAATCCATTTTAGTTCACTGATTCCTAGAATATTGACATTCACTCTTGCCATCTCCTGTTTGACCACTTCCAATTTGCCTTGATTCATGGACCTGACATTCCAGGTTCCTATGCAATATTATTGCTCTTTACAGCATCAGACCTTGCTTCTATCACCAGTCACATCCACAACTGGATATTGTTTTTGCTTAGGCTCCATCCCTTCAGTCTTTCTGGAGTTATTTCTCCACTGATCTCCAGTAGCATATTGGGCACCTACCGACCTGGGGAGTTCCTCTTTCAGTATCCTATCATTTTGCCTCTTCATACTGTTCATGGGGTTCTCAAGGTAAGAATACTGAAGTGATTTGCCATTCCCTTCTCCAGTGGACCACATTCTGTCAGACCTCTCCACCATGACTCACCTGTCTTGGGTGTCCCCACATGGCATGGCTTATTTCATTGAGTTAGACAAGGCTGTGGTCCATGTGATCAGATTGACTAGTTTTCTCTGATTATGATTTCAGTGTGTCTGCCCTCTTATGCCCTCTCACAGCACGTACTGTCTTACTTGGGTTTTTTCTCTTACCTCGGACGTGGGTTAGCCTCTCGGCCGCCGCCCCTGACCTTGGGCGAGGTGTATCTCCTCTTGGCCATGCTTCTGCACGATCCATCACAGCCAGCGTGCTTCTTTGAGAAGTAGGCCTTTTAAATAGAACTACTCTGGTTCATCGGGCTTCCCTGGTGGCTCAGACTGTAACGAATCTGCTTGCAATGTGGGAGACCTAGGTTCAATCCCTAGGTTAGGAAGATCCCCTGGAGGAGGACATGGCAGCCCACTCCAGCGGTCTTGACTGGAGAATCCCTATGAATAGAGGAGCCTGGCAGGCTACAGACCATTGGCTTGCAAAATGTTGGAGTCGACTGAATGCTTAGCAGCACAGCACAGGACGGCACTCTGGTTCCTCATCTTTTGTCTTCACGTCTCTTTCAGGAACGATTTCACAGCCCAAGGATAATATCCGACTTCTGGATGTGCCTGTCTAGTCTTTCTTCCTGTCTGATTTCCCTTGTGTCCCTTAGCATGAGTGTCTGTATCCATGTATATCTCCCAGATCTTTTAATCAAACTTGTGATCAACTCAGTTATCTCAACTGCCTGTTCATTTTTCCCCTGTAAGAGGATTATAAGAAGGTGACAATATATCCAGGTTTGTCAGGACAATCACAAATTACGCCTATTATCCTGACTCAACTATTGAAAAACATGTTCATTCCCAACATTGTCCTGATTGGACAATAAATTATATTACACTTAGTATAATATATATTTACTTCTTAAGTGAGAGTATATTTACATCTCCATCAATATCAGGTTTGACCATGTGACATATTTTATCCAATGAGGTATGAGTTAAAGAGACCAATCCTGGCTCTGAGAAGAAGCTTTAAGAGTCAGTGCAAGTTTCTTTGACATCTTTTGATCTGTCTCTGTGCCACAGGAATAGCCTATTTCATATGAGAGCTGTCCCTTCAGCCTGAGTTCTGGC
The DNA here is from genome assembly GCF_016772045.2 of Ovis aries. Taxonomy (NCBI): domain Eukaryota; kingdom Metazoa; phylum Chordata; class Mammalia; order Artiodactyla; family Bovidae; genus Ovis; species Ovis aries. The sequence continues at coordinate 148,035,572 of NC_056054.1, read as the reverse complement.
TTGAGAAGCACTTCTTTCTGGACCAGAGTAAAGCTACAGCTACAAGCTGCCACCCACATGTTGCATGAATGACGAACACATATGATCGAGAACTACTAAGATTTGGGGATTTTTTTTAGTACTCTAGAATCATGTAGCAGAAACTTCTTTATTTGTTTATTATCCCTTGATTCTTAAAGCTTAAAAGCAATCTTCATGGGTGTTCGATTCACTTTTTTATGAATAATTCTGTACCTATTTCTGGCATACACCAGGAAGCAGCATGTTGTCAGGCAAGAGTTAACTTTGAAACCACATCAGACAGTAGAAGGATGGGAAACAAGGAAGAGAAGGAGGCTTTTAGCAGCAACTTGTGCCATTACTGCCTCCATCTCTAACCCTCTGATGGGATAAGCTCACCATCATTTTTTTTTTTTTTGACAGTCTAAGAGTCTACATTTTTTAAAAATTTTTTAAAATTGCAGGCTAATTACTTTACGATATTGTATTGGTTTTGTCATACATCAACATGAATCCACCACAGGTGTACATGTGTTCCCAATCCTGAACCACCTCCCTCCCCATACCATCACTCTGGGTCATCTCAGTGCACCAGCCCCAAGCATCCTGGATCCATACCTCAGGGTCATTCATCTTTTCTCCCAATTCTGAGTATCTACTGCCAGGTTGATAAATTAAACCCATAGAAAAATAAATACTTTTCTGAAACTGTGTAAAGAAAATCAAACATGCTGATAGAGCAAAACTGGAAGAGTAGAATCCTGTAGGAAGTCTAGGCAGAGCCTAACAGTTCTTGCCCTCCTCACTCTTAGTAAAGCAGTACACCACTCATGGCATGTTTTTTTAGGTTCAGAGAAAGCTCCACCTTGCCTCATATATTCTCTCACCACCAGGTGGCTCTCCAAACCTACCAGTTCAATAAATACAAGTGATCTTTTCAGTATATACTTTCTTTTTGTAAAATTCTATATTTATTTATAATTAACTCTTGTTGGAGTACAATCCATTTACAAATGTTGTGTTAGTTTCTGCTGTACTATACAGCAAAGTAAATCAGTTATATATATATATACCCATTCTTTTTTAAGATTCTTTTCCTATAGGCCATTATAGAGTATTGAGTTCCCTGTGCTATACAGTAGGTTCTTATTAGGTATCTAGTTTATATATACAGTATATATTATCAGTATTTCCAGAAAATCATATTTTTACTTTTCTGTAAGAGACTAAATGATAACTCTCTAGAATACTGAATGTTCATTCAGTCATTTGTTTCTCAATAATTAAAGGCTTACATGAGGCTCTGCTGTGTAACCTGTTTCATAGCATAATAACAGAATGTCTCCAACTCATACTTTAGTTCTTGCCAGCCATGTCCAAGTACTCCGTGTTACTTATTATTAATAACTTATACAACTCATTTTTGTAACAAGTCCATAATTGAGTAATGTTTTGTGCTTTGTGCCCTTCTGTATCATACAATCACCCAGAGCAAGGTGTAAGCAGATGCTCTTTACCTCCATCGGTAAAGATTTGGGGCCACTGATGCTATCATACTCATGTATTGGAAGCAGTGAATGTAAAAGAGGTGTACCAGGAGGAATTCTAAATTAAAAAGAGAAAGAAGAAATTGTAGTGCTATCAGAAAGTTAAAGGGATTTAAATACAAGTTTATCAAAGAGACTGACACAGAACAACTAAGAATTAACCAAAGATATTAGATCAGAAAAGTTTTTCCCCAAAAGTCAGTGGTAAGAAATTTTTGAAGGGAGAGCATGATGATTAGTTTCAAATATTAAAAAAAAAAATCAAGTGTGATAAGGATAGAAAAATCCTCCATACATTTGAAAATTGGGATATTATTGGTAACAATAACAGTGGGGTGATAATAATACTAGTCAGATTAAAATGGGTTCCAGAGTTGATGGTTGTAAAGAAGTGAAGGAAAATGAGAAAAGAGATAGCTAGGCAGAGAAATAATCAAGTTAGAGATAGTTTCCTTTGTTTAATGTAAGGAAAGGCTGAGCATATTTTTAGACTAAGAGAAAAAATTCAAGATAATCAGAGAGACTTATGGTATGTTGGAGAGAGTGGATAATACACTGCAATGCAACTTTTCACTCATTAAGTCTGCTTTCTTGACAAAAATTTGGGGAAAACGCTTCTCTCATGTATGGTCCATGAGTGTAAATTTCTCATAGACTCCATTTAAGGCAACACTGGGACATTTTTCTTATTAAAAATGCACATCATCTTTTATTAAGCATATCTACTTTTAGAAATTTATCCCAAATTCACACATATGTGAAACAATGCATACTCAAGATTATTTAATTTGTTCATATTTGGTAAAGTGTCATACCTATCAATAGTCAATGATTTAACCAATTCATGATACATACAAACAATAAAATAGAATGCAGCTTTAGGAAACAAATGACTAAGCTGTATGTTTATTAGTACAGAGAGATTTTCAGGACACATTATAATACAAATATAGTGAGTGATGGTATGTATAAGCTGACTATACATCGTGTATAACGAAAATGGAATCAGAATAGATATTCATTTTTGTTTGTATAGAGACAGAGAGGCTATGCAAAGACTCAGAAGTAACTAAAACTGAGGGTCACCTTGTATGGTGGATGGGTGGTGGTATGGAAAATTGTGTGGAAATTTGGCTGGTGGGGAACATGGGTAGGTGGGTTCTTTCCACTCCATTCCTTTATATTTTAAAATTGTTTTCTTTCAAAAATTTAAAAAATACATTAAAAATAATTATAAATGAGTTGAAACTTTGAAGAAAAAATGAAAGAGTATGGGATTAGGGGTTTAAAATTTATTTAATCTGGTTGAGAGAGATAGCTTTCTGAAAGTACCATTTATGCTAAGACTTGTGTAAGTAGCAGTCGACCAGGTGAGGTGGAATGGGGGGGATGAGTGTGATCAGCAAGTGGTGATTTACTTACAAAGAAAGGAGAGAGGCAGGCAGAGAAAGGGGAGTACAGATGTGGGAAACTCGACAGACAGTGGGAATAGTGAGCAGAGGATGGACAGAGAGATGCTGTTTTTCTGAAGATGGAGCAAAAGAGGACAGAAGGAGAAGAGAGGAGTCAGAGAGCTGAGGGAGTAAGAGAAAGGAGGCTGGAAAGAGAGAGATAAAGGAAGATAGAAAGAGAAGCAAGGGAGAAGGAAACACCTACCTGTGGACACAGCGCCACACCGAGGATGAGAAAGGCATGTGCTCAGGACAGAGACTGAAGGAATGAAGGTTTGTAGGGGGAGTGGGAAGGGGAGGGATGGGAGACCAGATGACCTACAAAGACACTTGCCATGCTAGTCAGTTAGAGGTGTCTGTCCTCTGGCTGTGAGATCCTGGATGGCAGAGGGTGACCTGTAGAACTGCATATTATCAGCAGGCTTAGTGGAAGGCTTTGCAACAGTTGGCATACAACACACCGGGTCTTGAATGAGCAGTGAGTTCAAGAATGAGTGAATAGCATTTCTGTGTCTACTGGATTCATATTTATATGTCTGCTTTCAGTCTAAGAACAAACTTTAGCAACTATGCTAACAGTAAATCTAGTTGTCAACTTGATATGAACTGTCAGGTTTCAAAAGTGGTTACAGTGAAAAAATGAAGAAGTGGAAATCTATGACCTTTCCTTTATATGCATTGACCATTTCTAGATGGAAAACCAAGTATTTGAAAATACCAAGGGAAGAAATTTGGAGAGTGAGAGTCAAATATTTTGGCCAAGGATATTTTCTTAGTCTTGTAAAAGCTTAATGATTATTTGAGTGTATATGCACAGAGTATATAATTTAATGAATGAAATACACTGATGGGAATGAAATTACAAAATCACTTATGTGAACATATATCAACACATCAGCCAGATACTTTTTAAAAATGCCTACATACAAACTGGCCAGAATGATACACAGATATTTAGTAACTCTTTTATGAAATGTTACATAATGAAAATGTACATCTGAACCAATGATTTTATTCAGTTTTACTAACTTAAGTTTCAGTGAAGTGAACATGAAGTAGGACAAATCCTTGGTTATGGCTTTTTGAGCCGAGAAATAACACAACACGAAGGATATGATTAGATACGATTTACAAATGTTTGTCAACCTATGTCTATAGAGAATTCTAAGATGATGTTACTATATCGTCTCAAAACGGAGTTGGAAAATACTGAAAAATAAGACACTGGGGATGCAAATTGCTGCTAGCTAAAGGAATGTCTTCTGAGCAGCCACAAATACCTCTCCTGGTTGAGAGGAAATTTGCATCTTCATAATAAGTGTTATGCGAAAAGCAGAGCTGCTTTCACATGCCAGCTTAGCTATTCAGGCTATTCTTATCTTCTATCGGAAATACCGCCTGGTAAGAATAGGAAATTTTTCATTCAGTTTGCCAATTATATCTGCCATGTGCAGGCAACACAGGGCACTGGCAAACATTCAGAAGCCTGTGGACGGAATTTGTTGGTGGAGGATGGTGAGCTTTGTTCAGCAGTCCAGGAAGCTCTGCTGGTGTTAATAATGCATGAGGAGGCAAGGGTAGTGGGGGAGAGGCGGGGAAAGACGGGCCTGGGCTATTTTTTCAGGTTCTTGTGCTCACTGCACGCATGCCGTCGTGAGGCACCAAGCATCCTATCTCTAGGCTCCGAGTGAGAAGTGAGAAAACAAGGCTTGGAAAAGCTTACAGATAGTAGCAGGGAATCTGTTTTGCAATCAAAAGTACTCAGGAAGGAACAGTAAGACTGTGGCTGAGCATTTATATGAGTTATACAGAAACCTTTGTCTTACAGAGTAAAATGAGAAATGCAGTCGAAAATGTGATAGCTTAACATTAAAAATTAGCTAAATAATGAAACTTCTGTGATACAGAGAGAAGGAACCCTAAGAACAAAAGCGTGATTCTTTACATTCTATAAAAGTTCAATGAGTAGCTAAAAATATTATCTGTAGGTTTTAAATCTATACATTTTAGTCTCTCTGTATGAATTTGCTAAATATACAGATTAAGTAAAAACTGTCATTTGTCCTTCTTTATTGCTTGGTATTATACATTTCTAGGGATAAAGCATTCAACATTACATGGAAATTACTACAGGTTCATAAATACGCAGCCCCCCCCCACACACACACACACACCAACAGATTAAAGGTTTTCCAGTGATAATAGTGTTTCTAGCACTAATACCCTCAGACACTAAACTCCTTGTCAAGTGCTCTGGAAAAAGGATTGCAAGCTCATATGCCTTCATGCCCTTTTGAAGAGGACCAAGTATAAGACAGCAGAGGGTGTGTGGACCCCAGCAAACCAAAGACTAGGTCCAGGCCCAAAATATTAAAACAAAAAAGTAAAACATGAAATTGGCCAAACTGAACTTTTAACAGGTCAATCATGTCTGCTGCTGCTGCTACTAAGTCGCTTCAGTCGTGTCTGACGCTGTGCAACCCCAGAGACGGCAGCCCACTAGGCTCGCCCATCCCTGGGATTCTCCAGGCAAGAACACTGGAGTGGGTTGCCATTTCCTTCTCCAGTCATGTCTACCACTTTGCTATTACAGCTTGAACATACTTCTGCTCCATCTGAATTCTTCAAGAGACATCTTGAAAGGGACAGACTATAAACCATGCTGTAAAAATATCAGAGGAACTCATCTAACTTCTCCATCCACACACCCTTGTGGGTTTCAGGTTAAATGTACCTTTTGGGATTGAAGCCACAAATATGTATTCCTCTCCTTTCCAAAGGAGCAGGCAGGCCTTTTCTATGAAATCTGTCTTCGTCCTTGACCTACCTCCTTCCATCTCCCAGACCCCTGCTCGCATCCTAGAAAGCGCACCTTTCTTTGCATCTCTCACCCTCCAGACCTGCTTTCCTGTGGATCCTTCTGTCCCAAAGAATAAGGGGCAAGAATTTAGAATCGCGATGAGAGGTGGTGGATAAAGGTTTTATTTAAGTTGTGTTTACTAAGGAAAAGTGTAGGAAGAAGCTCTCAGGAAGCTATGTTTCTACTATTGTGCTGTACTAGATTATGTGTGTGTGCGTGCGTGCGTGCGTGTGTGTGTGTGTGTGTGCTCAGTCATGTCTGACTCTTGCGAGCCCATGAACTATAGCCTGCCAGGCTGCTATGTCCATGGAATTTTCCAGGCAATAGTACTGGAGTGGGTTGTCATTTACTTCTCCAGGGGATCTTCCCAACCCTGGAATGAATCCAGAGTCTCTCATGTCTCCTGCCTTGGCAGGTGGATTCTTTATCATTGTGCCTCCTGGGAAGCCCATTGTACAGGATTATTTAAAGTGAAGAGAAACTCAAGAGCCTCTTGATGAAAGTGAAAGAGGAGAGTGAAAAAGCTGGCTTAAAACACAACATTCAAAAAACAAAGATCATGGGGTCTCATCCCATCACTTCATGGCAAATAGATGGGGATACAATGGAAACAGTGACAGATTTTATTTTCTTGGGCTTCAGAATCACTGCAGATGGTGACTGCAGCCATGAAATATTAAAAGATTCTTGCTCCTTGGAAGAAAAGCTATGACAAATCTAGACAGCATATTTAAAAGCAGAGACATTACTTTCTTGACAAAGTCTGTAGTCAAAGCTATGGTTTTTCCAGCAGTCATTATGGACGTGAGTGTTGGAACATAAAGAAGGCTGAGTGCCAAAGAATTGATGCTTTTGAACTGTGGTGGTGGAGGATGCTCTTGAGAGACCCTTGGACTGTAAAGAGATCCAACTAGTCAATCTTAAGGAAATCAGTCCTGAATATCACTGGAAGGACTGATGCTGAAGTGGAAGCTCCAATAATTTGGCCACCAGAGGCAAAGGACTGATTCATTGAAAAAGACCCTGACACTGGGAAAGATTTGAGGCAGGAGGAGAAGGAGATGACAGAGACTAAGATAGTTGGATGACATCACCGACTCAATGAACATGAATTTGAGCAAGCTCTGGGAGTTAGTGATGGACAGGGAAGACTGGCATGCTGCAGTCCATGGGATCACAAAGAGTCAGACATGACTGAATGACTGAACTGAACTGATTTTTCCCTAAAGATTCTGAAATACCACTATTTAAAAAACTCATCTCTCAAGGAGGAAATGTGGGGGATAGGGATAAATCAGGAATTTGGAATTAATATACATAGACTACTGTTTATGAAATAGATAACCAACAAGGACCTACTGTATAGCAGTGTAAACTCCACTCAATATTCTGTAATAATCTATGTGAGAAAAGAATCTGACAAAGAATGAATAATCTTTTATGTATAACTGAATCACTTTAGTGTATATCTTAAACTTGCACAATATTGTAGACCAACTATTGTTGTTGTTTAGTCTGATTCTTTGTGACCCCATAGACTGCAGCACGCTAGGCTTCCCTGCCCTTTACTATCTCCTGGAGTTTGCTCAAATTCATGTCCATTGACTTGGTGATGCTATCTAACCATCTCATCCTCTGCTGCCCTCTTCTCCTTTTGCCTTCCATCTTTCCCATCATCAGGGTCTTTTCCAGTGAGTCAGTTCATTGCATCAGATGACCAAAGTATTGAAGCTTCGGCATCAGTCCTTCCAATGAATACTCAGAGTTTATTTCCTTTAGGATTGATTGGTTTGATCTCTTTATAGTCCAAGGGACTCTGAAGAGTCTTCTTCAGCACCACAATTTGAAAGCAACAATTCTTTGGTGCTCAGCTTTATTTATGGTCCAACTCTTACATCCATACATGCCTACTGGAAAAACCATAGCTTTGACTATCAACCATACTATAGTAAAATTTACAAAAGAAAAACTACTGATCTCTTTGGGCTCTTTTAGTAATATAATTTTGCCAGAGAGGTATTCAAACTTGTTACTAAGTTTCACGTAAATTAAATAGTACCACTATCTTTAAAAATCTCTACTAACATAAGTTGACAAGGCAATAACTCCATTAGCTCTCTCAGGCCCAAAGAGTGGGATTTCTCTTCCTTACAGTGGTTAATTCAGATTATTCTTATTAAGTTTTCTTCCATGTAAATGCTAACTCTGATAAGGCAACATTCTCCTTGGTTATGTGGGTCAAAAAGTGATTTAATTATTCTATAAAGATGTCATTATGAATTGAATTACTTCTCAGTTATATAGTGAATCTTGTGATTTTGCTAGAAGGTGAAAGGGGGGTGACTTGCAGGAGACCGGTAATTTAATTACTTTTCCTATAACTGAAAATATGGTCTGAGCTCACAATAATCATTTTACTGCAATGTTTTTTTCTTTATTGATGTTTCTTGAAACTTAAAAATTATGTTATTTAAAAATGGCTGAGCATTATATCTCTGGAAGAAATACCTTGAATGTTTATATTTTTGTAGATATATAGATGTATTTTTACATATTCTGGTTAATTTAGGTCATCTGCTAGTTTTCAGTGGTAGAATATATAACATTTTATTATGTTTTAATATATTTTCTCATAAAATATGAGACAAATTTCCACAGATCAGTCAGAACACTTCAAAACAGTCTCTTACGCTCCATTAAATACACTGTTGGTTTGTTTGCTGATATTTCCTTTTGGTTATTTGTTATCTTCCATGGGATTTTCTAATGTCTGCTAGAATTTCACAGATCAGTAATCTGAAATGAGATTTTGATGTTCAAAGCCCACGTCCTCTGCTAGATATTAAATATTCCATGTGAAGGTCAGGTTAGGGTTGATTCATAGTACTTGATACAAGCAGCAGCTTGCAGTGCCTTTAAATCATGATTTCTTTATTTTTTTTCTTTCTTTCTTTTCATACATAACAGGCATTTTTAACTTCTGTTTTTTGCATTATTGAAGAAAAGCATATCATATTTTCTAAGGAGATCTTTGAAAGGCTTAGATTAAGATCCAGCACTGTATATTTTGTTTTTATGGTACTGTTTATAGCTTAGGACTGTTTATTTCTGAATGTCTAGCACCAGGTTTTCCCTGTAAGTTCTCAGTCTTTTGTTTATTTCTCTTCCTTCAGTGTGATGCCAATTTATTTTTTGTTATGGAATATATTATCCTATTGTGATGATAGTAATTAGAGCCTATGTGATAAAATACTTCCTGTTTAGGAAAAGGATATTTTCATTAGCATTTTTTTCATTTATTCCCTTTTGTAAGGTTGATTAGCAATAACACTCAAATTTTAGAAAAGGAGTGAGATATAGCATAAAGAATTCTAGCAGCAGAAGCCTTAATTGCCCCTTATTATGAATGATCTTGATGGCAACCCACTCCAATACTCTTGCCTAGAGAATTCTGTGGACGGAGGAGCCTGGTGGGCTGCTGTCCTTGGGGTCCCACAGAGTTGAACATGACTGAAGTGACTCAGTAGGCATGCATGCATTGGGGAGGGAAATGGCAACTCAGTCCAGTGTTCTTGCCTGGAGAATCCCAGGGACAGAGAAGCCTGCAACCCCACCTATGGGGTTGCAGAGTTGAACACAACTGAAGCGACTTAGCAGCAGCAGCAGCATGACTGATCTTTGGCAAATCACCAAGATTCTCAGAAATTCTTTTCATCTGTGAAAACAGAACCAGAGCATCAAGCTACATCAAGGGTTTGCGAGAACCAAGTTAATTAACATAGGTAAACCTCTTGAAGGGGGCTTCCTGGTGGCTCAGATGGTAAAGAATCTGCCTGCAATGCAGCAGACTCTAGTTCAATCCCTAGATCTGGAAGACCCCCTGGAGGAGGGCATGACAACCCACTCCAGCAATCTGTCCTGAAGAATCCCCTGGGCAGAGGAGTCTGACAGGCTATAGTCCATGGGGTCACAAAGAGTCAACCACAACTGAGAGACTAGCACACACAGAAACACCCCCTGAAAAAGGTAAGCTAAAATAAATATGTAAGATATTCTGCTTTCACAATTTAAGGCATAATCACAAAACACAAAAAATTTTTGTTATCAAAAAAATTATTTTAAATAAGCTTAATCTCTTCTTTGTAGTTTATAAAATCTTAGTGGGACTTTTCAGTTCATGTTAGCAGTGTTCACAAAAATGGAGTTTCAGTTGGAGTCATTTCTTTTTCCTAAGTTAAATTCTACCCACATATTCATGTGATGTAAACAGATTCATTCCTCATATTGCATAGACAGTTTAGATCTTGCACAAATTTCATTTTCTCCCAGCTCATTTGATTCTGTTGGGGGCATTTAGAAATCAACAGCAATATTTTTTCCCAGAATGGAATGACCCAGTTACTGCAAATGGCTATGGATGGCTGGAACAATAAAGGAATTGAAGATGCTCTCCAACCGTCCTCATCCAAAATATTAAAAAAATAATAATAAAGGATGTTTAAAATAACCACATACTCAGACATGGCTATTTGGTTGTTGATCCTGTCTTCCCATCTTGTACTTATTTCCTACATGTATGGTCTTAAAGATTACCTGTTCCTTCTAAACATGAATATACTTTTTAATTTGTTTGCTTTTATTAGGGATTGTACTATTTCACACCTCAGATGCTTTGTGTCATAATACATGGTTTGCACAATGCCTGATATTTAGTAAATATTCAATAAGTGGAAAGAATATTATGGCCCTGAAGTGAATATCCTTCAATAGACTCAGTTTATAATTAACAAAAAGAAAGATTGCCAATATATTCACAATTCAAGTCTGTTTTTCAAAGAAATACATTAGTGTGGTTTATGGAGGGAAGTTAAGACTGAGGAAGAGTTTCTTCAACATTATTTATTAAACTGTACAAGCGAGTTTAGAAACCAGGATGTATTGAGGGCTTGTCATGTATCCAGTTTAAGCTAAGTCTTGAGCAAGATTAAGCAAAAATATATGTGTTCTAGTATATAAGGGAGACAAGTGGTAATCAAATAATCTCATAAGTGAATATGGAATTAAAATCTGCATATGCAATACAGGGAAAATGATGAGAAATAGTGGAAAATTCAACAATATTCCTAAACATTTACTGTACATGACCATGTGGAGAGTGAACTTTCTGAATGTCTAAAGTCTGAGTTCCAGAAGTTTCTTCAGGCAGGACACAGCCTGTATACTAGCTTTGATGTAAACAAGAGACCATATTTAAAATGAGCATAAATAAGGGCTTTAAAGAGAAATGTGTTTAAACTTCAACAAGTGAGATTGAACCCAGCCATAAATATTTTTAATTACTGAAATTTGGCTGCCTTCCTGGAAAAAAAGTAGAAGAGAGCCAGCCATAATCGCAGGATATGTTAGACTAGTTCTCCCAGAAGACAAAGACAAGTCTAGGTGATTGCTTCAGGTTTGAGATAATTCTCATTCCATGATAAAAAATAGTCCCCCCAAAATAGCATTTTACCTTTTTGTAATAAATTAGTGATGTGCCCCTACATGTAGAAGTTACATTTACTAAGGAGTTATGAATATATTATTAAAAATACTTAAAGATATTTGAAGTACCCTGAAAAAATAACTACTCTTTTTTCTAACATGTTCATTTCAGTTGTGCTGTAGTACATTTACACTTTGCTTTATCAGCTTCTTCCTTAAATGAAATAGTTGAATTCTAATGAAAGCAAACCAATTATGCCAATAAAGAATATTTATTATGAATCACTGGCTGTTTACTGAATAAGAGGATGCTATGTGATTCTTGACCGGCTTCCAACAAAAACTATGCTAAATGCAAGCTCACTCATTTTGTTGAGCTAAATCCAACTGCTTCATGTATAATTTTGATTTATTGATTTATTTTTTAGAGATAGAAATAGTACTTGATACTGCATTTTGTTTTGTTATACTAACACAAGTTTTAATTGAACATATTTTCTAAGAATTCTCATTTACGGTAATGAAAATCTATATTTTTGTGGAAATTACTTTTATTTAAACAATATAATAACATTGATTATATTCCTTGCATTCTATTGGGGAATGGTAGTTCAAAGAGTATATCTTTGTTGTCATGTCTATTAGTTTGCTAGGATTTGTATATTATATTTGCTGGGTACTTTGCCATATAAAGGAGCACATGTTGGGTGGCTTCAACATGGAAATTCATTTTATACAGTTCTGGAGTCTCGAAGTCTAAGATCAAGGTGATAGCAGAATTGTTTCCTCTAGGTCTCTTTCCTTGGTTTATACATATTTGTCTCCTCTGTTTGTATCTATGTCCCCATTTCTCCTTATGAGGACACCCATCATATGGATTAGAGCCCTTCCTGTATTACCTCCTCTTAACATAATCACCTTTAAAGACTTTATCTCCAAGCTTTAATGTAATCACCTTTAAAGAGTTTATCACTCACATTCTGAGGTAATGGCAGTTAGGGCTTTAACACAGGAATTTGTAGGGGACACATTTCAGCCCATAACACCATGGATTTTGGTAAACTACCTTCATAAGCATTATTAAACAATATTAATTAAAGAAAAATTATAGGTTGGTAAATCCATGACACTACCTACTTACTTCGTAGAATCATACCCACGTTGTTGCAAAGAAACCAAGGTTTGACAGTACACGGATATGCAACGTTAAACATGTTAAGAAACCAATTTTTCTCTCTGACAAACAATATGACAAATTGATCAAGTGTTTTTAAGGACTAGTAAAACTGTTCTGCCATTCTAATTTTCACAGTATAAGGGATTAACATTTGGGGAGATTACTGAAACCCTACAGAGACCTTCCCTGCAAATTTATATCCTTTTGCTCAGTCTTATCCTTGGAGCATTGCTATGTAGTGATTTGAACAGAGAGATAAACAGGTAAACCCCTCCCCTTCTTTATTTCTAGTAGTCAGGATAGTAATACTTGAAGACCAAATACATCTAGAATACCTTAAATTATAACTTAAACATAGCCATACAATGGCTAACTCAGAATCCACTGGTAGATTTCAGATGTGCTGGCAATGCACAGAGCCCTCTCCCCTGCCCACTATGTCTGGGAAAACCTGCTTTAAATGTACCCGGGGCTCTTGCACAGTTGTGTTCAAGGACTGTAGGGACCTTGGTAGATGGCTGCTTCTGAGCTACATATTTTAACATTAAACTTTTTATTTTCATTGGGCTATAGCCAATAATGAGCTGCATTTGTATCAAAAGGCCCACTTCCAAGTTGTCATATTAGATTTCAAGTGACACAGTCCTAATTTTGTATACCATCATGTCCCTCACTCTCTTATTTTTAACAAGCTAGTTAATGGACTCTAAACATTATTATCACAGTCTTGATCTAACACAAGCTTTCGTCTCATGATGTAAAACAGTGCTGGGTCTCAAGAGGGAGCTCTAGGAAGTCTGAGTGAATAGACAGAATGACTGACACTCACAGAATGTGGGTGAAAATGCTACATAAAGTGCTGCACATGTGTACTCTCCTGACACATAAATGCCTATGGCCTCTGTAACTTCTCAGGTGTGAGCCTTAGATATTTGGTTAATGCACAGCAAATTAAAATTCCTCTTAACTCACAAGTTTCATGTTTTCACTTACCTAAAATTCAAACGGTGCATGTATATCTCCATGACACTTGAAACTCAACATATTCACAATCAAACTCACCAATTTTTCCTTAAATTTGCTTTGTCTCATTATTTTCTTGTCTCTTTTGTCTGAAACTTATTGTTGACATCTTGTGGGTTTACATTTAACCCATTTTCATTGTTCTTACTTTCAGCCTAATGGTAAATTCTAATTATTCTTTCTTTAGCATCACTTCTGTTCCATCTTCTTTTCTCATACTACATGCTGATTAGTGGTGGTAACTGTTTGTCATCCATATATTTAATCTTCTAATTACTATTACTACCTCCAGTCATTTTCTGTTTCAAATCTTCCTCACTGCCATGAGGAAGAAATTTTTTTGGAAAAACAAATATCTGATCATGAAATCTCAACACACTCATCATATTAAGAACAAATATATGAAAATAAGAAATTAATAAAAGCAAAGCCTTCTGAAACCTCCTTTTATGTCTTAATAAAATGCAGATTCTCTATTTGCTCAACAAGACATTCTTCAAACTCTTCTTTAAATGTATTGCCAGTCACTCACCCTCTTATTCTAGTTTATATTTTGTCCTACTTGAGGCAAGTTCCCCAAGTGCCGGTGGTCCCCGCTTTGTGCATTCATGCGCTTGCTCCTATGTCCTGGAATCCCCTGTGTTATCCATACCTAGTGTCATATCCAACCTTTAAGACATACCTCAAGTGCTCTCTTCCCTGAAACTGTATCTTAAAATTACAACAGTAAATAACCTTATGATTCTGTAAACCCATCATTGTGTGTGTTACTGAAAGAAATCTTTCTTCTGTTATCATCCTTTGTCTACCCATCTGATCTAGTTTGTTGTTTTTGTTTAATTGCTAAGTCATGTGTGACTCTTTGTCACCCCATGGACTGTAGCCTGCCAGGCTCCTCCATCCATGGAATTTCCCTGGCAAGAATATTAGAGTGGGTTGCCATTTCTTTCTCCAGGGGATCTTTCCAATTTAGAAATCAAACCCGCATCTCCTGAACTGGCGGGTGAATTCTTTATCACTAAACTACCAGGGAAATCCTTGATCTACTTTACTAGAGAGTAAGTCTATGGATCATGGCACCTGGTCCCATCACTTTATGGAAAATAGATAGGGAAACAGTGTCAGACTTTATTTTTGGGGGCCTCCAAAATCACTGCAGATGGTGATTGCAGCCATGAAATTAAAAGACGCTTACTCCTTGGAAGGAAAGTTATGACCAACCTAGATAGCATGTTAAAAAGCAGAGACATTACTTTGCCAACTAAGGTCTGTCTAGTCAAGGCTATGGCTTTTCCAGTAGTCTTGGATGGATGTGAGAGTTGGACTGTGAAGAAAGCTGAGTGCCAAAGAATTGGTGCTTTTGAACTGTGGTGTTGGATAAGACTCTTGAGAGTCCCATGGACTGCAAGGAGATCCAACCAGTCCATTCCGAAGGACATCAGTCCTGGGTGTTCTCTGGAAAGAATGATGCTAAAGCTGAAATTCCAGTAGTTTGGCCACCTCATGCTAAGATTTGACTTGTTGCAAAAGACTCTGATGCTGGGAGGATTGGGGGCGAGAGGAAAAGGGGATGACAGAGGATGAGATGGCTGGATGGCATCACCGACTTGATGGAAGTGGGTTTGGGTGAACTCCGGGAGTTGGTGATGGACAGGGAGGCCTGGCGTGCTGCAGTTTGTGGGGTCGCAGAGAGTCGGACACGACTGAGCGACTGAAATGAACTGAACTGAACTGAAGTCTATGGAAGGCATAATCTACATCTCTCTTTCAACCTTATTGCTCCTCTTGCATCTTTTCTCTAATAGATGAACTGCTAAGCTGATGCATAAGAGAGATTTTCCTCATGGTCCAGTGGCTGAGACTCAGAGCTCCCAATGCAGGGGTCCCAGGTTTAATCAGTCAGGTAACTAGCTCCCACATGTCATAACTAAGGGTTTTCATGCTGCAACTAAAGATCCCACATGCACCATCTAAAGATTCCTCTTGCCATAAGGAAGACTGAGGATCCCACAGACCAAAACGAAGACCCATACAAATAAATAAATACATTTTTTTAAAAAGATGATACACACTACTCAGAGCTAGAGTAGCTTTCCCTGTTATTAGGCAGCAATTCTTTTTTCTCCCCAAATCACAAAATTTTGCATGCTGAGGTAAAGCCCCCATCCCCTAGCTTTTTCCCTCTGTTTCCTTTTCCTTCGCTTAACGCCTCCTCTGCTTTTCTCTTTTTCCTCCTCTTCCTCTCCTTCACCTCACTCTCCTTTTTTCATATTTCTTCTTTATTAGAAGACTGAAGAGGATCTGAACAAAGCAAGAAAGTCAATTAAAAGAAAGGAAACATATATTGAAATAATTTAATAAATTAAAATGTCTTTGTCTGGAGATGAATTTTTCCATTAATGAGGACACTTTATGCAACAAATTCACACTAATTCTACCTCAACAATGGATTACACAGGAATTCATTTCAATATAGGAACATAATTTTCATGGAATTAAATATTTAAAAGGCTGTTAGGGGGGCATTCCTAGGACCTATGAAGTGTCTGAAGACCTACATTGGAATATACCTCTCATTACAATCACCTGACAATTTACCTTACTGAGAAGACAAAGTATTCAGAACTTTCAGATGCATCTCTTGCATATATACACACACATGCAAACACAGAAAAAAAAAGACAAAGGTGAACACACAGGCACACAACTACTGCTATATTTTCTTATTAAAGGTTTTGTATTATTGGTAGAATTTTTTCAGTTGTAAATATCTATCTTTGCTGTTGTCCAGTCCCTAAATCATGTCCAGCTCATTGGAACCCCATAGACTTCAGCATTCCCCACTATCTCCTGGAGTTTGCTCAGATTCATGTTCATTGTGTTGATGATGCTGTCTATCTCATCCTCTGCTGCCCCTCTTCTCCTTTTGTCTTCAGTCTTTCCCAGAATCAAGGCCCTTTCCAGTGAGTTGGTTCTTTGCATCAGGTGGCTAAAGTATTCAGCTTCACCATCAGTCCTTCCAGTGAATAGTCAGAATTGATTTAGTTTAGGATTGACTGGTTTGAATTCTCAGCAGTCCAAGGGACTCTCAAGAGTCTTCTCCAGCATCACAGTTTGAAAGCATCAGTTCTTCAGCACTTAGCCTTCTTTATAGTCCAACATTCATATCTGTGCATGACTATTAGAAATCCATAGCTTTGACTATACAGACTTTTGTCACCAAAGTGATGTCTCTGGTTTTAAATGCACTGTCTAGGTTTGTCATAGCATTCCTTTCAAAGAGCAAGCAGCTTTTGATTTCATGGCTGAAATCACTGTCCACAGTGATTGCAGAGACAAAGAAAATAAAATCTATCAGCTTCCACTTTTTTCCTTTCTATTTGCCATGAGGTGATGGGACCAAATGATATAATCTTCTTCGTCTTCTTTTTTTTAATGTTGAGTTTCAAGCCAGCTTTTTCACTCTCTTCTTTCACTTTCAGCAAGAGGTTATCTAGTTCCTGTTCACTTTCTGCCATAGGCGTGATGTCATCTGCATATCAGGAGAAGGCAATGGCAATCCACTCCAGTACTCTTACCTGAAAAATCCCATGGTTGGAGAAGCCTGGTAGGCTACAGTCCTTGGGGTCGCACAGAGTCGGACACGACTGAAGCAACTTAGCAGCAGCAGCAGCATCTGCATATCTGAGGTTGTTGATATTTCTCCTTGCAATCTTGATTCCAACTTGTGTCTCATCCAGTCTGGCATGTCCCATGATATACTCTGCATATATGTTAAATAAGCAGGGTGACAATATTCAGCCTTGCCCTACTCTTTTCCCAATTTTGAATCAATCTGTTGTTGTATGTCCAGTTCTAACTGTTACTTCTTGACCTATATACAGGTTTCTCAGGAGGCAGGTTGAGTCTGGTATTCCCATCTCTTTGAGAATTTTCCACAGTTTGTGGTGATCCACACAGTGGAAGGCTTTAGCGTAGTCAATGAAGAAGAAGTAGATGTTTTTCTGGAATTCCTTTGCTTCCCTATGATCCAACGCATGTTGGCAATTTGATCTGATTCCACTGCCTTTTCTAAATCCAGCTTGTATATCTGGAAGTTCTCAGTTCACATACTGTCAAAGCTTAGTTTGGAGAATTCTGAGCATTACTTTGCTAGTATGTGAAATGAGCACAATTGTATGGTAGTTTGTACATTCCCTGGCATTGCCTTTCTTTGAGATTGGGATGAAAACTGACCTTTTCCAATCCTGAGGCCACTACTGAGTTTCCAAATTTTCTGATATTTTGAGTGCAGCATTTTAATAGCATTGTTTTTTAGGATTTGAAATAGCTCAACTAGAATTCTGTCACTCCCACTAGCTTTGTTCATGGTTATGCTTCCTAAGGCCCTCTTGATTTCATATTCCAGAATGTCTGATTCTAGACTGACCACACTATCCTGATTATCCCAGTTATTAAGACCTTTTTTATATAGTTCTTTTGTGTATTTCTGGTACCTCTTCTTAATCTCTTCTGCTTCTGGTAGGTCATTACTGTTTCTGTCCTTTATTGTGCCCAAAGTGAAAATGAAAGTGAAAGTCGTTCAGTCATGTCTGACTCTTTAGAACCCAATGGGCTATACAGTCCATGAAATTCTCTAGGCCAGAATACTGGAGTGGATAGCCTTTCTCTTCTCTAGGGGATCTTCCCAACCCCGGGGACAAACCCAGGTCTCTCCCATTGCAAGCAGATTCTTTACCAGCTGAGCCACCAGGAAAGCCCTATCGTGCCTATCCTAGCATGAAATGGTCCCTTGCTATCTCCAGTTTTCTTGAAGAGATTCTCCCATTCTATTGCTTTCCTCTATTTCTTTGCATTGTTCATTTAAGAAGGCCTTCTTATCACTCCTTGCTATTCTCTGAAACTCTGCATTCAGTTGGGTATATCTTTCCCTTTCTCCTTTGTGTTTAGCATCTCTTCTTTCCTCAGTCATTTGTAAAGCCTCCTTGGGCTTCCATGATAGCTCAGCTGGTAAAGAATCTGCCTGCAATGCCAGAGACCTCGGTTTGATTCCTGCATCAGGAAGATCCCCTGGAGAAGGGATAGGCTACCCACTCCAGTATTCTTGGGCTGCCCTGGTGGCTCAGCTGGTAAAGAATCTGCCTGCAGTGCAGGAAACCTGGATTCAATCCCGGGGTTGGGAAGATCCACTGGACAAAGGAACTGGCTACACACTCCAGTATTCTAGCCTGGAGAACTCCACGGAGTCTATAGTCCATGGAGTCACAAAGAGTTGGACACAACTGAGCAACTTTCACCTCAGACAACCGCTTTCCCTTCTTTCATTTCATCTACTTTGGGATGGTTTTGATCTCCACCTCCTGTACAATGTTATGAATCTCTGTCCATAGTTCTTCAGGCACTCTGTCCACAGATCTAATCCCTTGAATCTATTTGTCACTTCCACTGTATAAATCATAAGGAATTTGATTTATGTCATGCCTGAATGGCCTAGTGGTTTTTCCCTACTTTCTTCAATCTTAGCCTGAATTTTGCAATAAAGAGCTCATGATCTGAGCCACAGTTTGCTTCAGGTCTTGTTTTTGCATACAGTATAGAACTTTTTCATCTTTGGTTGCAAAGAACATAATCAATCTGATTTCGGTATTGAATGTTTAGTGATGTCCATGTGTAGAGCTGTCTCTTGTGTTGTTGGATAAGGGTGTTTGCTATGACCAGTGTTCTCACTTGACAAAATTGTTAGCTTTTTTGTCCTGTGAGATTTTGTATTGTCCATTCCAATATGCTAAGACAATTAAAAAATAAGTATCAGTTCAAATTGTGGGTCCTTCAATTTTTACCTTAAACAATACTGAAATAGAATAATCTGTAATAATCATTAAATTAAATCATTAAATTAATTCATTGAAATGTTTCTTTAGAAAAGACAAATATTCTGCATGTAGTTTTGTTTCAAGTTTTCAAGTTTGGAACAAAAGCTAGCATTAAATTCTAGTTTTACAATTTCTTTGGTTTTAGGTTCTCTGCATTCTTTAGGGCAAAAATAATCAGAAAATAAGCCTTTTATGTATACCATTTTATAGTACAAGTCTATATTTTTACAAAAGTTTGAAAACGTATTTAGGCATTTATATTGCAATATGAATTTTGCTGTTATTTTCTCATCTGAACAACAGATACTTTTAAGCACAAAATATTTCCACAAAAGCTTATGTTCCAAGTACAATAAATTTTACCTCGCAAAATTAAAGGAAAGATAAAATGATAAAGATATAAAGATTAAAAGATATAGATATATAGATATATATGAAGTTATTTTAATATAAATGTTCATTAGAAGTATTATAATCAGTCCATAACATTATAATGTTACATATAAATTCAACTTACAGCTTTTCAAATGTGATTTTTATAATTTTTGTTCATTCATTGATATTAGGAATATGATCCGAGCTTAAAACTTTTAGTACACCATCACATGTTAGCTTATGTAAAGACACAGTTTCACAGAACCTCAAAGTGAGCCCGGACCTTGGAAATTCTATTAATTATGATCAAATTCCTTCTGTGTCTTGAGAAAGTAAAGCTCGTAAATTTAAATAATAAGAACACTAAGCCTCCTTCACAAACTGTAAGATGGCCATTCTGTCAGTGTTTCTCCCAAATGACAGAAGTCTTTGTTGGATAAATCACAGCAGTTTCTGACTTTTTAGACAAATCCAGACAATGACCATTGTTTTAAAATACGATGGGAAAAACATGCTTCCATTTATCATGGTTTTATACAGTAAGACTGAAAACAGATTTTCCAGAGAAAATTATGAAGTTATAAACATGACTTGATAGTTGCTGTTTTTTCACTTATTTCTTTCTCTGAGTATATCATATCACTCCGTCTACACGCATAGCCTCCACTGTAGGGGGCTTATGATTTTGTTATTTATAGAAAGGGGATAACTGAAGACACATTGAAGTACCTTACCTGAGGATACCCAGCGTCAATTGACCTGAGTTTTCTGAGAGACACTGTATCACTGGACAACATCTTGCTTTATTCCTTCAAGCCTTACTAGTAGCTTCATCCCATATAAAGTAAGCAAAAGACTGTACTTACTCTGAGTTGATATGTGTTACAGTTAGAGCTCTCTGACTCAAACTGCTAAGTCCAACCTTACCTTTTTAAGTCAACATAGTGTCATAGTTACCTAAAACAACCTTACATATTATATATTTCTTAAACTCAACTACAGAGAAACCATTGTTGAATATACTCAAATCTGATAATGAGCATTAGTAGTATATGTGAAAGTCTTATAGCCTTGGAAACATATATCGAGAAACTTAAGAAATATAGGGGTTGGGTTTGCAAAAAAAAAAAAAGTTTTACAGCTTCAATGATAAGATGAAGAATACTTCTTGCCTCAATGTTGCTGTTCAGTCTCTCAGATGTGTCCGACTCTTTGTGACCCCATGGATTGCAGCATGCGAGGCTTTCCTGTCCTTCACCATCTCCTGGAGCTTGCTCAAACTCATGTCCATTGTGTCAGTGATGCCATCCAATTATCTCATCCTCTTTGGTCCACTTCTCCTCCTGCCTTCAATCTTTCCCAGCATCAGTTTCTTTTCTAATGAGTCAGCTGAAACTGATATGAAAAAGAATGCAAATGTGTTTAGGTTAACAAACTAAACCTTTAACTGAGTTCAGCGCACGAAATTTTTTTCTAAAAGTTCTGATGCAAGGGAGAGAACACAGCTGACTGCTTTTCTTTCATTTCATTTGATCTACAAGGCTATCTGTCAGAGTTGCGACTGAGCACACACACACACACACACACACACGCTCTGTCTACTGACAGAGTAGATGAATTGGTGTGGAGACTCCATTCTAAGGGTCAATAGCATTATCAGCTTTAGTAGTCCTGGTGTCAGATGTACATTTCACTCCAGAGACCCTCAGATGACATCAAGGCCCTGAATTAACATCTGCCCCGTTCTGTTCAGAGAGATGAGAGGATCTCTAGAGCTGTGTCAGGTCAGTGACAGAGTCATCCACGAAAAGCCTCATGGGTTGGTTGAGATAACAAAACTATTTTAGAACAAAGTGGGGTAAATGTTATCTGTAAATCTTTTAGAATTTGTGAGCCATAGTTTCTGTCACAACCTCTCAAATCTGCTACTGTAACAAGAACGCAGGCACGGCGATACATAAACAAAAGAGTCTCACAGTGTTGCAATAGGTATGTGTTCACCAAAAGAGGTGAAGAACTGTGCCATCCATGCTTTGCCAAACCTTGCTTGAAGGCATCGTCTTGCGTGATCCATTGTGCTCAATTCTTTGAGACCCCATGGACTGTGGCCTGCCAGGTTCCTCTGTCTGTGGGATTTCCCAGTCAAGACTGCTGGATATGGGTTGCCATTTCCTTCTCCAGGGGATCTTCCTGATCCAGGGATCAAACCCCACATCTCCTGCTTTGGCTGATGGATTCTTTACCACTGAGCCACCAGGGAAGCCCTTCGCTTTGATGTCTTCCAAAATTAGTCAGACAATTGTATGATGCATGTCACGATTTAGGGTGTCTACCTGGGTAGTGAGAGGTGAGGAAGGTGAGAAAGATGGAAGGGGGAAGAGAAGAGCAGAGGAGATGAGATGCACATATTATATTCTAAATATATCAGTATTACGCAGCTCTTTTGACCTGATCTCTTGAAATTTCACATTAGAGCTCTACTCATTTGCTAAGGCCCCCTAGTATCAAATGCATAGAGCCTTAACATTGAGGCTATATTAACCCATTTAATATTTAACCTTTCTGAAAGTGTGATAAGTATTAATAGAAAGCTATGGTTAAGCACTTGGAGTTTCTCAATCTTATTTGAATGTGTTGCTGCTGCTGCTGCTGCTAAGTTGCTTCAGTTGCGTCTGACTCTGTGCAACCCCATAGTTGGCAGCCCACCAGGCTCCTCTGTCCCTGTAGACCTCACTAATACCATCCCTTCCTGCCCTTCTCAGTTAAAAAAATGAAATGTTTTCTAAAATATGCTTTGAATAATAGAACTCTAATTCATACTAGCAAAAAGGACTCATGTCAGATTTCAGTAGAGAAGATGACATGGAGTCAGGGCATCCACAGAAGGGGCAACAGCAGGGTGAGGGTCTTGCCAGAGCAGGTCTTTTATAGGAGTAATTTAAGTGGAAAATGATCAAAGTACTGACAATATGAAGTTCAACTACTCACTGAGGACAAATTAAAACTTTCTAGTTCCATCAAAAGCTACCTTTTGTACCTAGTGAAAATATTCAACATGTCCCATGAGAAAACTCGTAATAAAACTATACATTTCTATGCTTTATTTTTTTTAATTCTAATCATACCTATATTTATTTTTTCCTTGTATTCACTGTTTTAAAATGAATTTAACAAAGAGAAAGATTGTGGACATTTAATCCATAATAAGTATATCATAATGTAAAATATAAAATGAAAATGACATTTATTATTTAAAAGAGAAAAAATGACCTACAGATTGTGACCTGCAGATTGAACTAATTTTCTTATGCATTATTATAAGTTAAAAATGAGTTTTTAACTTTAATTTTAGCTATAGATATATTTCAGTTCAGTTCAGTCACTCAGCCATGTCCAACTCTGTGACCCCATGGACTGCAGTATATCAGGCTTCCCTGTCTTTCAAAACTCCCAGAGCTTGCTCAAACTCAAGTCCATCGAGTCAATGATGCCAGCCAACCATCTCATCCTCTGTCATCCCCTTCTCCTCCGGCTTTCAATCTTTTCCAGCATGAGGGTCTTTTCCAATGAGTCAGTTCATCAGATGGCCAAAGTTTTGAACCTTCAGATTCAGTCCTACCAATGAACTCCCAGGATTGATTTCCTTTAGGATGGACTGGTTGGATCTCCTTGCAGTCCAAGGGACTCTCAAGAGTCTTCTCCAACACCACAGTTCAAAAGCATCAGATCTTCAGCTCCCAGCTTACTTTATGGTCCAACTCCCACATCTATACATGACTACTGGAAAAACCATAGCTTTGACTATATGGACCTTTGTCAATAAAGTAATGTCTCTGCTTTTTAATATGCTGTCTAGGTTTGTTATAGCTTTTCTTCCAAGGAGCAAGCGTCTCTTAATTTCATGGCTGCAGTCACCACCTGCAGTGATTTGGGAGACCAAGAAAATAGTCTGTCACTATTTCCATTGTTTTCCCATCTATTTGCCTTGAACTGATGGGGCCGGATGCCATGAGCTTTGTTTTTTTGAATGTTGAATTTTAAGCCAACTTTTTCATTCTCCTCTTTCACTTTCATCAAGAGGCTCTTTAGTTCTTCTCTTTCTGCCATAAGTGTGGTGTCATCTGCATAGCTGAGGTTATTGATATTTCTCCCAGCAATCTGGATTCCAGTTTGTGTTTCATCCAGCCCGGCATTTCACATGGTGTACTTTGCATATAAGTTAAATAAGCAAGATGACAGTATACAGCCTTGACATACTCCTTTCCCTATTTGGAACCACACTGTTGTTCCATTTCCAGTTCTAACTGTTGCTTCTTGACCTACATACAGACTTCTTAAGATATATTTATCATTCGTCAAATAGTCCTGGCTATTTTTAATGACTTTATAATTTCTTGATATAACTGTGTTCACTAGCTTAAATTGCTTTTAAATTTTATTTTTGAATGGGAGTATGTTAATGAATAAGAAATATAATTGATCAAACACCCATCACATAATTTTTCATAGGGTATGTTGAATCACAGACCTTGGCATCTCTACAATTACTTGGGGTACCATATTTTAAAATTAATTTTTAGTGAATGGAAATGGACACAAGTACATAAGTACAATTCTTATTCTAAGCACATTTAAACTTTTATGTGTTGTAAAAGATGTGTTTACTTACTTAGTCATGTCTGACTCTTTGCGACCCCATGGGCGATAGCCCACCAAACTCCTCTGTCCATGAGATTTCCCAGGCACTATGGAGTGGGTGGCCATTTCCTTCTCCAGGGGATCTTCCTGACCCAGGAATTGAACTCGAGTCTCCTCTTTGGTAGGCAGATTCTTCACTGCTGAGCCACCTGGAAAGAACAAGCAGTAATAAAATAGGAATCAAGCAGCGATGTAAAATGGTGGATTAATGATGCATAATCCTAAATGCTTATTATAAACTGAATATGTTTTGTATATATGATACATTTAACTCTTCAGTACTAGAATGTAAATTTTAAAAATACATCTGGTAATATCTACTGAAGTTATAAACAAAAGAAAAATTAACTTACAGAAATAGAGCACAATGAAATATTTTTGCAAGAAATCTAAATGTAACACAAATGCTTCTGAAAATTGTTTTTTTCTATTTCAGTGAACAGTATTTCTTATCTGTTCAAATTATGAACTTTTCAAATTATTACTTTCCACCAAGAAAGTAAAATACAATTTTAGTCATCCTAGTTGTAGATGTAAATTTTTGATGATAGCTTCATAGTCAGCTTTGATAACATTTATTTCCAAAGATCCTAAGAAAATAAAATTATATACCTAGTTCTCTGCTTCTCCTTTCCATTTTACATGAATCATACCTTCTTGGTCTTGACTGGCTAGAAGAGACTTTTTTCCTTTTTCAATTCTTAAATTTTGAAAGTAAAACTATCAACTGCAAACAACTAATGGAAAATCATTTTATAATATTAACCATTTTAAAGGGTTTCCCTGGTGGCTCTGTTGGTAAAGAATCTGCCTTAAAGGCGGGAGACTAGGGTTCAATCCCTGGCTCCGGAAGATCCTCTGGTGAAGGGAATGGCAACCCGCTCCAGTATTCTTGCCTGGAGAATTCCATGGACAGAGGAGTCTGGTGGGCTACAGTTTAAAGAAATAAGTTAATTTGTCTTTAAAATCATTCTTTTAGTAAACTTTCTACTGCAGATCCTGAAACCGCACCAAAATATAATTTGACTGTGGATTTAAAAAATTCCACTAGAGGGCAACATGTACCAAGGTTTTTGTCACTTGTTTCCAAGGGGGAAAAACATCCAGTTTCATTCTTTATCCTGAATAAATGTCATTGATTTAATATTTAGCACAGTCAGTATTAATTGTTATCTTTATGAGGCACATGTGGTGTGAGTGGATACTGTCTCATTTCTAAAACAGTAGTATGGGTGTTCCTCTATCTGCTTTTAATTAGTCGTAATCAACAATTTTCAGTTACCGTAATTACTAGAATAAATAACAAGTGAAAAAGCATTATTTTATATGTAATGAGTTCATGGGGTGAGTTATTTAAGGCCATATGTGTTTTAAGTTGTAAATATATAAAAACAATTCTAGATTAAAGAAAAATAAAGTAAAACCCATAGGAGATACTGGTCATAAATTTGAAATTCAATTTTGAAGAAATAAAAGCATTTGCTCATTATACATCCTCAGAGATTATTTTAACCATGAGTAGGAAGATCGGTTCAGTGGTGTGGGTTAGCTTTCTTAATCCTTGCTGAGAAGAGGAATCTGCTTACAGCTGGCAGCATCTCCACGTTTTAGAAGCCTGCCCAAACACTGTTTATAGCCCGTCCTCTTCAATTCCCTACTTCTCGAATTCTCATTAAAATCACTAAAGAAAAAATTCTACATAGAGTTAATGGTCACTGACACTGATAATAGCAAGAGCATAATGCTATATTTCCAAATACATTTTCTGCTGTTGTTTTCAGTCATTTTCGTGTCCGATTCTTTGGAACCCCATGAACTACAGCACACCAGGCTTCCCTGTCCTTCTCTATATCCTGGAGTTAGCTCAAAAACTCATGTCCATTGAGTCAGTGATGCCATATTTTCTGTATAAGAGAGCAAAGCAATATTGAAAGGGAGGGGGAGGAGGTACATAACCAGCTTTGGAAAATGATTTTGTGGATTTTAATAGGTTCATATTTAGAGATAAAATAATTATTTTAAAAATACACAGAATAGTGTATTTTAAAACTATGACAGATATTATATGGGAATAGACGTAATTGTCACCAATTGCAATAAAATAGTGATTTATCCCCTGAGTAGCTCTTGCTTAGTTAATTTGTTGTTCGTTCACTCAGTCCTGTCAGACACTTTGTGACCACATGGACCATGCACAGCAGGCTTCCCTGTCCTTCACCATCTCCAGGGCTTGCCAAAACTCATGCCCATTGAGTTGGTGGTACAATCAACAATCTCCTCTTCTTCTGCTTTCAATCTTTCCCAACATCAGGTTCTTTTTCAGTGAGTCAGGTCTTTGCATCAGGTGGCCAAAGTATTGGAACTTCAGCTTTGGCATCAGTCCTTCCAGTGAATATTCAAGATTGATTTCCTTTAGGATTGATTGGTTTAATCTCATTGCAGTCTGAAGGACTCTAAATAGTCTTCTCCACCACCATAGTTCAAAAGCATCAATACCTTGGTGCCCAGTCTTCTTTATGGTCCACCTCTCACATCGATACTTGACCACTGGAAAAACCATAGCTTTGACTAGACCAAACTTGGCAAAGTAATGTCTCTGCTTTTTAATATGCTGTCTAGGTTGGTCATAGCTTTTGTTCCAAGGAGCAAGCATCTTTTAATTTCATGGCTACAGTCACCACCTGTAGTGATTTTGGAGACCAGGAAAATAAAGCCTGTCACTGTTTCCATTGTTTTTCCATCTATTTGCCTTGAAGTGATAGGAGTGGATCCCATGATCTTTGTGTTTTTTTTTTTTTTTTGAATGTTGAGTTTTAAGCCAGCTTTTTCACTCTCCTCTTTTACTTTCACAAGAGGCTCTTTAGTTCTTCTTTTTCTGCCATAAGCATGATGTCATCTGCATAGCTGAGGTTATTGATATTTCTCCCAGCAATCTTGATTCCAGCTTGTGCTTCATTCAGCCCAGCGTTTCTCATGATGTACTCTGAATATAAGTTAAATAAGCACGATGACAATATACAGCCTGGATGTTCTCCTTTTCCTATTTAGAATCAGTCGTTGTTCCATGCCCAGTTCTAACTGTTGCTTCCTGACTTGTATACAGGTCCTCAAGAGGCAGGTCATTTGGTCTGGTATGCCCATCTCTTCAAGAATTTTCCACAGTTTGTTGTTATCCACACAGTCAAAGGATTTGGCATAGTCAATAAAGCAGAAGTAGATGTTTTTCTGGAACTCTCTTGCTTATTTGATGATCCAACAAATGTTGGCAGTTTGATCTCTGGTTCCTCTGCCTTTACTAAATCCATCTTGAATATTTGGGAGTTCTCGGTTCACATACTGTTGAAGCCTAGCTTGGAGAACTTTGAGCATTACTTTGCTAGCGTGAAATCGGTGCAGTTGTACAATAGTTTGAACATTCTTTGGCACTGCCTTTCTTTGAATTGGAATGAAAACTGACCTTTTCCAGAAAGGCTATCTTGTTATCTTCGAAATAATAGGTGCTCATTTTACTAAAAAAAAGAATTATTTTCACTATAATCAAAGCATTCCCTGATAAACTATCAGTCTTAACATGTTGTAGTTGTTTAGTTATTCAGTCATGCCCGACTCTTTGTGACCCCATGGGCTGCAGCATGCCAGGTTTCCTGTCCTTCACTTCTCTCAGATATTGCATAGATTTATATCCATAGAGCCGATGATGCCATCAAACCATTTCTTCCTCTGTTTCCCTCTTCTCATCCTGCCCCCAGTCTTTCCCCACATCAGGGTCATTTCCAGTGAGTCAGCTCTTCACATCACATGGCCAAAGTATTGGAGCTTCAGCTTCCGCATCAGTCCTTCCAACGAATATTCAGGGTTGATATCCTTTAGGATTGACTGGTTTGATCTCCTTACAGCCCAAGGGACTCTTATGAGTCTTCTCCAGCACCATAGTTTAAAAGCATTAATTCTTCAGTGCGCAGCCTTCTTTATGGTCCAACTCTCATATCCATACATGATTATTGGAAAAAATATAGCTTTGACTACGTGGACCTTTCTCAACAAAGAGATGTCTCTGCTTTCTAGTGTGCTCTCTAGGTTTGTCATGGCTTTTCTTTCAAGGAGCAGTGTTAGCAGTGTTAGTAGTATTAGTCGCTCAGTCGTGTCCTACTCATTGTGACCCCTGTGGACCGTAGTCTACCACACTCCTCTGTCCGTGGGATTTTCCAGGCAAGAATACTGGAGTGAGTTGCCATCCCTTCTCCAGGGGATCTTCCCAACCCAGGGATTGAACCCAGGTTTCCTGCATTGCAAGCAGATTCTTTACCATCTGAGCCATGCGGGGCTTATTTTCAAGGAGCAAGTGTCTTTTAATTTCATGGCTGCAGTCACCATCTGCAGTGATTTTGCAGCCCAAGAAAATAGTCTGTCGCCCCATTTTCTTCCCTTCTATTTGCCATGAAGTGATGTGACCAGAGGCCATGATCTTTGGTTTTTAAATGTTGATTGTTAAGCCAAGTTTTTCACTCTCCTCTTTCACCTTCATCAAGAGGCTTTTTAGTTCCTCTTTGCTCTTTGCCATTAGGATCTGTATATCTGAGGTTATTGATATTTTTCCCAGAAATCTTGATTCCAGCTTGATCCATCTAACCAGGCATTAACATGCATATTATACAAATAGATGTTAGGTAGATCAGGTTTTAAGTTCTTAAATAGTTATCATTTATTTAATCCTTGTACTTCCCTGTGCAATACATACTATTTTTATCTCCATTTCTTAGATGAGAAAATGGAGGCATCTGTCTTAATAATACATTTAATTGGTAGAATAAAGATATACATATATATAAAATGAGATACATAAACATGCACAAATAAATAGATACAATATTATTACAATCCCAATGACACCTCTAAAATTAAGAAAATAAGATTAAAAGGAACTTTTTAAAAACTAAATTATTTTAACCTCATATTTCAAATTTATAGTATCACTTCCCAGTAATGCATGATAGAAATTGTAGCCTTTGCATACAACTGTCCCTCCCCTATATCTTAATTAGCATTAATTTTATTTAATTATTTTGGTGGTTTCAAAGTTTATAACATTCCCATTTCATTCTGTGTTCAGAATCCACAAGGTTGTTTAACCTTATGTTTGAATTTAAATAGATCACTCCCATTCTTTAGCAGGATTTCACTGAGGGCTTACCAGGTTTCACTAGCGATAAAGAACTGGCCTGGTAATGCAGAAGACCTAAGAAAGGTGGGTTTGATCCCTGGGTTGGAAAGATCTCCTGGAGGAGGCCGTGGCAACCCACTCCTGTTTTACTGCCTGGAGAATCCCATGAACAGAGGAGCCTGGAGGGCTACAGTCCATGGAATTGTAAAGACTTGAAACACAGCAGAAGTAATTTAGTATTGTTGTAATGTTTAATCTCATTTTACTTTCTTGTATCTTCAAAAATATTTTTTCAAGAAGAGATCCTGTATATTTCTGAAACATTCTGGTGAATTCTTGTCTATTATCTGTACATTTAGAAGTTAGTTGTCAGGATACGCTTTGAGTAATCCTTTCCTTGTCCCTTTGTTCTTAAGCAGGGGTGCTACTCTGGAGAACTCAGATCAATAGTTTTCACTCTTGAACATGATCTGCTCTTTTTTTGGCCATATTAATAAATGACTATATATTAAAATATTTAATTATTTGCTCAGGAAATACTCATGAAATATCTTCCATGTATCAGTGTAGTTACTGGAAATTAAATAGTAATTTAAAAAGGTTGCCTTCTTGGAACATGCAATCTAATTGGGGAGATAGGAAATTAACAAACATCTATTTATTTGTCTATCTACTATCTATCCATCTAATGTCAGACAGTGATCAATGCTTTAGAAAAAATCAAGGTGTGGAATCATGGACCAGTAGTGACTGTCTGATGCAGATATTAGCACACCCTCCCTGTTAGGTGACTTGTGAATGATTTAAATATGAGGGTATTTGTAGGCAAAAGTCTGCAAAGTGATGACTTCATAGAAATTTTTCCTAGAATAAATGTTTCCTTTCAATTTGTCGATTCAAGCACTCATTTATTCAAAGTTTATGTATTGCATGTTATATATTTTGAATTTTTTTCTTTTCCTTTGGATTTTTGTACATTTCTTTTTCAAAACTAATCAATCAAATTTCAAAAGTGTGTCATCCAGCTGCACTATAATGTGTAACTGTGCATCTTTGTCCTTTTTCATTGTTTTGTGTGAATTCCTCATGCCTGAGTACCCCAGATCTATGTTAAGCTGCATTTCTTCTCCTTCTCTCTTCCCATCCTCCCCCTCCTCTTTCCCCTACCTTTCCTCTTCCCCTTGAAATACAGCGATTTTTTCCCATAAACCATGTCAGTTCACTTTTGATCCTCTTCTTTTGTGTTGAAATTTGTTCTCACTACTACCTCCTTCCTTCTTTCTGTAGTTTCTTCCCCCCACCCTTGATATTTCCTTAAGGCCTTTTGGTTCTTGTTGTTGTTGTTGTTTTGTTTTTAATATCTGAAACCTCACTGAGGCTATAGAAAATGATTGATTTAAAGAACCTCTTATGGTGATTTTTAACTTATATTTGTTGTTGTTATTGTTTCATGTTTTGTTTTGTTTGTTTTTTTTTTTTCCCTGAGTCTTGATGCAGGTCTTCTGCTGATTTTTTTCTCCTTAAAACTCACTTTTGAAAGTGACTGTCTCTTTGCTGAAAAAAAAAAAAAAAGTGCAAGGCATGGAGGCAAGAAGGAATGGGAAAGGACATTCTGTAGTAGGTCAAAATCTGCTTTTCTTAGCATTTGGCAGATAGTCTTCATGGCCTTTTTAAAATCAAAGTTTTAGTTCTTATATGACTTTTAGAGTGATGCATTCAAAAAGTCATATGTGTGTAAGACAGATTTCAGCTATGATTATCAAACTTATCTTTTGTATGAAATTTATAACTAGCTTGATTTTTGAAGCAACTATTAAATTAATGGGAAATGGCAAACTGATTTTTCTAAAAAATTTTCTGATATATTTAAAATTAAAAAAAAAAACACTAATCAGAAAGCACCAGTTAATTTTAACTTCAATTTGATCCTTTCAAAAAATACGTCTTTAAAATATGTGTCATTAGGCTCTAGCATGATGTCTGATATTATAGGTGCTTAAAGAATGTTTGCTAAATGAGTTGATTATTTTAAAATTTTATTTTATTAACCTCTATCATTTTTCCTACATTCAATACAGAGTTTCATCACATATTATAAATTATAAAATATAACAATAGTTTTTTTTGAGCCTCTAAAATTCTAAATCCAGTATAGTGTTTGATGTTTTATAGGAAATATATTTTTGAAATTTAGCCAGTAATTAAGAGGGAGTATGAATAGATATTAAACTAAGAAAAATGTGTTATTAAATTTTAAGTAATATCTTACATTTTTATCTACAACAACTCTTTTTCATCTTAGGCATATATTTTGGAGTATTTTACTAAAGATTTGATTTAAATAATACTTGACTCCTTTTCTTCCAAAAGTTTTAAAATTTGTCAATTATTAGTATTTTGCCTTCCTTTAGATATATTAACATCTAAATTTGTATTTTATTCAGTTACTTAAAGCAATATTGACTTGTGCTCTCAGTTTCTGATGTGAAATGATTGTTATGGAGGTGTAACAGGAACCAGTATTTAGAATGGCTCAGAGGTTAAAGCGTCTGCCTGCAATGCGGGAGACCTGGGTTTGATACCTGGGTTGGGAAGTTCCCCTGGAGAAGGAAATGGCAGCCCACTCTAGTATTCTTGCCTGGAGAATCCCAGGGACAGAGGAGCCTGGTGGGCTACAGTTCATGGAGTCAGAACTCCGTCGGACACGACTGAGCGACTTCACTCACTCACTCATATGACTTTCAGTAAGAAACTATTTTTAAACCATTATATCAGTTTTACAAACACATACCTTAATTCCAGGTGGAATTCAAGAATTTATAAATTGTGGGTCTCATGCTAATTCATGCAAGGCTAATATAAATATCTTTGCTCAGCTTATGGTAAAAAGAACCCATAAATGGCTTATAGAAGTTTAAATATGTAACTTTAGATGCACCCTACTGCCTTTTTTTCTGATATAAAAACATACCCCAAAGCAACTTCAGGGTTCTCCAATCCCTAGTCCCTTTGACATGTAGAGAATCTAATATACCCTATATCTTGAATAAACCTCAAATGTGAGTGACAGCTGAGAAATAACAGCTGGCTTAGGGTGTTTAGGTTGAATTCAGTGGACCTCTATTCTGACTTCTGCTTGATATTGGCAAATGCCTTAGAGCCACAGCCTATTTCCCAGCTTATGTGAAACAGCGATTACCAAGTACAAACCATCCTCATAACACCGTGACAGTGCAGGCTGACTGTCCACTCACACCTCAGATCATTATATCTCTTCCCCTCTTCTGTCCAAGCATCTATTTACTTCCCTTATTAGACTTTTAAAATAGTAAAATATCAGATTCACTTATTTTCTAAGAAAATGTAACCATTATATTATATATCTCCTATCCCACCACCCAGGCAGAAGAAAATTACCATCAGAACTCGAAATAGAGTCACGCTTTTAAGGATGATGGCTGTAGTCAATGTGGGGTACCTCTCTTACTGCAGAAGATAAAGGAATGATCAGCTCCATCATTTTTTTTCATTCCTCAACTTTATTCTTTAGTTTTTATGTGTATGCTGAAGACGCTATGATTTCATGACTCATAAGTCTATTAATGGCAAAGGCAACAAAGCCAGGGTCATGTTTCATTTTCGGTTGTATTTTGCATCTCCTTTTACTAGCATCTTTTAGTTGCACAGAAGCTCTCTGAAGCTCATTACTGTCTTTGCATCCCACTGTCAGGAGCTCAGCTGAGCTGGAGAGAGCTGAACTGGCAGGTGCTGGAAGGGTCAAGCCAAAGCAAAAGTTAGCAGTTCATCATTACACACTTACCACAGTCCTATAGGTAAGAGGCAGAAACCAGAAAAATTACCTCTCTCCCTCACCTCACCTTCCATTTTTCCCCATTTAATGGCACAGATCAAAGATAAGGTGGATTACCATGGACTTGGGCTTATCTCAGTGTTGAGGGAGCCCTGAACAAAAGGCTTTTGATGCTCAATGTATCCAAGATCAAAAAAAAAAAAAAAAAAAAATTAGCCGAAGAGGGAGGGAAGGATAGGAGTGGAAAATCTGTGAGCACTAAGTCAGAGTGAAGAAAAGTTGTCTTCAAGGCTTTCCCTTCTTCCCCTAATTCCCCCTACTCCCCAATAAGGAAGCCTCAGCAGAGGCATCTGTTGTAAACCCCAGCCTAAGACCCCACTTAAAGAGACCTCTGAAGGAAGGAACCTGGGCTAAGAATGCAGATAAACTTGTGCAGAGCACAAGGCTGGACAGAGGGAGCCACTTCTTTGACTGCAACTCAGAGCCTACAGTGCTGGAATGTACAGAGTCTGGTTTGGAGAGGGCAGCTGTCCCCTGGGAGGCAGACAAAGTGAGGATTTACAGTAATTGCCTTTGTAATTGTGACTCAGATCAGTCAGTCAGTCGGTTCAGTTGCTCAGTCCTGTCCGACTCTTTTCGACCCCATGAATCACAGCACGCCAGGCCTCCTTGTCCATCACCAACTTCCGGAGTTTACGCAAATTCGTGTCCATTGAGTCAGTAATGCCATCCAGCCATCTCATCCTCTGTTGTCCCCTTCTCCTTCTGCCCCCAATCCCTCCCAGCATCAGAGTCTTTTCCAATGAGTCAACTCTTCGCATGAGGTGGCCAGAGTATTGGAGTTTCAGCTTCAGCATCAGTCCTTCCAATGAATACCCAGGATTGATCTCCTTTAGAATGGACTGGTTGGATCTCCTTGTAGTCCAGCGGGCTCTTAAGTAATTGCCTTTGTAATTGTGACTCAGATCAGGCCTCTCCAAACCAGGGAGAGGTTCTAAACCAATCACCTTTCCTCTGTTTTTGTTGTTGTTTAGTTGCTAAGTCATGTCCGACTCTTTGCAATACCACACATGGACTGTAGCCCACTAGGCTTCTCTGTCCATGAAATTTCCCAGTCAAGAATACTGGAGTGGATTGCCATTTCCTTCTCCAGGGGATCCATTTCCTTCCCCCCTGACGCAGGGACTGAATGAGCATCCCTTGCGTTGGCAGCCTTTTTGTTTGTTTTGTTTTTACCACTGAGCCACCAAGGAAGCCGCTCCTTTCCTCTTCCTCTTTCCATTCTTCTCACTTCTTATGCACCTGATTTGGGTTCTTCCTCTTTTAACATATGAGAGTGGTCAAATCAGCTAGAATAGTTCAGAGATTTATGGTCAGAAGGTGAAATTAACTTCTTATTATGCACAGTGCATGCATGTTAAGTTGCTTCAGTCTTGTCCAGACTCTTTGCAACCCTATGAACTGTAGCCCACATGGCTCCTTTGTCCATGGGATTCTCCAGGCAAGAATACTGGAGTGGGTTGTTATGCCCTCCTCCAGGGGATCTTCCAGATCCAGGGATCAAACCCACATCTCTTATGTCTCCTGCATTTGCAGACAGGTTCTTTACCATTAGCGCTAGCTGGGAAGCCCTTATTATGCGAGATGAAGGGGAAATCCACCTCACTGAAGGTGAAGGAAAGGAGTGGAGTCCAGGAATAGCATGTACTGAACCAATGAGAGGAACTACGGTGACTTAGGTTTGACTGGAGTGAAGAGTATAAGGCAAGGGCAGGCAAGAGATGTCTTAAAGAGACTGAAATATGAATTGCCACATCTACCATACACAAATTTAAAG
Source organism: Ovis aries (assembly GCF_016772045.2). Lineage (NCBI taxonomy): Eukaryota > Metazoa > Chordata > Mammalia > Artiodactyla > Bovidae > Ovis > Ovis aries. The sequence goes on along the minus strand of NC_056054.1, from coordinate 148,000,278 downwards.
TTTCTTTTCTTTAAGTAAAACTATTGAAAACTTTTAATAGTGAATAATATGACCACATTTATATTTTGAGAAAATATCCAGGCTGAAGGTAATAAATAGAATACTAATTAGTATAAGAGAAATAATGAGGTACTTAAATGTTTACATGGTATTCAAATTTCTTGTACAAGGGCAGAATTGATTTGAATTTGTCCCTGAGAGAGACCTTTTCAAAAATCAACAAATGAGCTGTTAGAAGAGTTGCTAAATTCTTTATTAGCATGTGAATACTTCTTTGACATATATATTATTTAAATACCCATCTGTGGACATATTCTTGTGAATTGTATATTCTGTGTGTGTATGAATGGTATATGGAACTGTATTGCACCTCTACCCTGGAATGGTCATGTGGAAAAATAGTGAGTGAAGAAGACATGCTGCTAACATGAGGGGAAAATACACACTCCACTTGTAAACCATGTGGTTTTGCAAAGTCTGTTTAGTATCAATATCTTGATAAACTCTAAGCTCATAAGAGTAGGATTTTTTGTAATTAGAAAACTGTTATCTATTTGCTTAACATTAAACAACACTATTTCTGATGAACAAATTACATTAGAATTTTAAAATATATTTAAGCTTCTTATTAAAACTGTTCTATTTTTTAAATCTTTATGCTATATGGTCAAACTCATTTTAAGGAATAACTAAATCCATTTTTTAAAATTTCACAATTGTAATTGCCATATTTTCCTCCTGAACTGAGAGTCTATAGTCCTTTTAAAAAATATCTGGCTATATTCTTACCCATATAAACACATGTTAATACTTAAATCTACATTTGTGTGTATTTTAAGATTTAATTGTTATCCATTATTAATATATGCAAAATTATTTGAAATTTCCTAGCTTTATCAAATATTAAGCCTAAATATTTAGGGCTGTAGTCATTTCTTCTTTATTATTGTTTATTGTGGAAGCAGGAAGGGAGAGATCTATTTTTTCAATTTGGATCTTGTAGACCAAAGAGTAAATCTTATTGACTTCATGAAAAATTATGCATAAAGCACCCAAAGACAGAAGCTGACCTATAACAAATTAAATCTGATTTCCTTGTCACTTTGCATGCATATATAGATCTTGGTCTGTTCTAAAAGAAATATATTTTGTCTTAAGTGCACAGCTCTAAGATTTAGTATTTGCTTTATCTTAATTTGCTGTCAATCTATTACATTTATAGAATCGTATTTATTGTCTCTGGTGGTCAATTAGAGATCTGTAAAACAATCCAAGAATATTAATGCAACACAGAGCTGCCCAGCCAAAAGGATTTTTATTTTACCAATAGCAAGTTCAAGATATTATATGGTGTAATTTTGAGACAGTAGGAATTTTGAGACAGTAGTTCAGATTAAAAGAAAAATAATACCATAGAAAATGTTACTTTTGTTTAGTTGCCATTATTTTTGTTGTTTTTTATTTTGGAGGATATGGTTGTTTTAGGAGGGAATGGAATCTATAAAATACAGCATTTAGCGGACTTCCCTGGTGGCTCAGACGGTAAAGCTCTGTCTGCCATGCGGGACACCCGGGTTCGATCCCTGGGTTGGGAAGATCCCCTGGAGAAGGAAATGGCAATCCACTCCAGTACTATTGCCTGGAAAATCCCATGGACAGAGGAGCCTGGTAGGCTACAGTCCATGGGGTCACAAACAGTCGGACACGACTGAGCGACTTCACTTCACTTCACTTCTTCACAGCATTTAGCAATATTCACCATAAGAATGTATGGGAAGAAAAAAAAAAAAAAAAAAAAAGAATGTATGGGAAGTCCCAGTGACTCAGCAGTAAAGAAATTGCCTGCAATGCCGGAGGCACAGGTTCAATCCCTGGGTTGGGGATGATCCCCTGGAGGAGGAAATGGCAACCCACTCCAGTATTCTTGCTGGGAAAATTCCATGGACAGTGGAGCCTGGGGGGATACAATCCATGGGGTCAAAAGAGTCAGACACAATTGAGCAACTGAGAACACGTGTATACACCATAAAATTGAAGATTTCATCATGTAATTCGAAGTCTCTATCTTCATGTATACACTTTTCTCTTACACAAGTTGTGTCAACAGTAACATGAACAGCATGAATTTGTTTTGGCCTGATAAAGTACTCTACAAATATTTGAGTGATATGATGATATCTTGAAGAAAAAAACAAATTTCCTATTGTTGAGGCCATAGGAAACAGAGAACATTGGAAGTTAATATATTTCTTAATACTAAGTATGGGCTTCCCTGGTGGCTCAGTAGTAAAGAATTTGCCTGCCAATTCAGGAGATGTAGGTTTGATCACTGGATTGGGAAGATACCCTGGAGAGGAAAATGGCAATCCACTCCAGTATTCTCGCCTGGGAGATCCCATGGACAGAGGAACCTGACAGGCTTACAGTCCGTGGGGGTCTCAAAGAGTCAGACACGACTTAGCAACTAAACAACAAAGCTAATTATATTAAGATGATTAACAAAACTGAGATTATTGTTTTTTTACCATTCAGATATTCATTTTGGCCTTTATGTTAAGAGTTCGATAACTCTCAGGGTTTTTTTCTTTAACTTGATTTTAACAGAATTTGTTTACATTTTTCTTTTTTAGTTCAAAAATAAAGCACAAGTTATTTTTTGTTTGGTAAGAGTTAACTAATTCTAAATACATATATTTTTGTTCCCTAGAAAGTAACACTGCTTATAAGATAGCTCATTTTAACACCTCAATTGTTTGTTGTTTTCACTGGCTGACTTTTAAATATTTTCATAACATTTCTGCAATTTTAAATAGAACCCTTTTTACAATAAGAGAAACTTTTTGTAATTTATTATTCTCATTTTCCTTCTTTTTAAATCTAAGGAACATACATATAGTGATCATTTGTCATTCATATAATTCCTCAGCTACTAAATCTTGAGAAATGATTTGTGTATATTAAAATGCGTGCTGTCTATTTGGCCTCAGAAGTTAATTCAGCAGAGTAATGGTAAATTTCTTAAAGTAGTTACTTATGGGCTTAGGAAAGCTATTAAATCTGTAGGACAGGTGACACCAGAAAGCTGAGGTGAAGGCTTAGAATTAAACCTACCTTAAAAGCACAGAGCCTAAACTTAATATTAGGGAAAAAAAAAAATTAAGGTGTCAACTCACCCTTAGCTATGAAGTGAAGTGAAGTGAAAGTCAATCAGTCATGTCTAACTCTTTGCAACCCCGTGGACTATAGCCTACAAGGCTTCTCTGTCCATGATTCTCCTGGCCAGAATACTGGAGTGGGTAGCCGGTTCCTTCTCCAGGGGATCTTCCCAACCCAGGGATCCAACCTAGGTCTCCTGCTTGGCAGGCAGATTCTTTACCTGCTGAGCCATCTGGAAAGCCCAACTTTAGCTATATTGTTGGTTTATACCCTTTATAGGTAGGGAAACAAATAGAACAAAGAGAACAGAAAATCATACTGTGTTTTCAGCCCTGTTATCCATTCAACCCCAAATTTTGCACATACTGCCCAAAGCATATTTGGAAGCAGTTACTAATACAAGCATGCCCTATATTAAATCAAACTTTTGCTAGGCAACCAAAAAATCAGCACTTGTTTATGAAAGTGCCTTATAAAAATACACATTCCACTGTTTATGTGCTCATTTCACCCTTTGTCTAGTCAAGCAGTATTGAAAAATGAAGCATTTTCCTGAGGATAGAGAAGTGAAATGAGTTCACAGACAGAACATAATGAAGTAATTGCAACAGATTATGATAGATACTGTAATAGAGATATTTATTCTGAAAAATGGAAGGCAAATGCCTAACTCTCTCTGGGGTATCCAGGAAAGGTTTTGAAGGAGAGTAGGAGTTTACCAAGCAAAGAAAGCACTATGTATAAAGGTATTTGTTTACATTTACTTGTGTACATTAAAGAAAATATGCCTTTAATGAACCACAAGAGTTCAGAATCTTTTGCATATGACAAGCTATGCATAAGGAGCTGTAATAATGCAACAATAAACATAAAAAGAACTAATAGTTTTAAGCTCTTTATTAAATGCTAGTCACTCTACTGATAGCTTTCCCTGAATGAAAATATGTTGGCACTGTTTTATAGATGTTTTATGGATGAGGAAGCTGAGGTATTTACAGAGTAACAATTTTTCCAGGATTCATGGCTACCAAGCATCAAAACTAAATTCCATCAGTCAAAATTGAATTCCATTAAAGTCCAGCCCAGGCTGTGTTCATCCAGTGTTTTATGTTCTACATGAGGTTGTAGTGGTGGTGAAACCAAGGTGGGAAACAACTTCACTTAGGAGTTTATTCTGTTAGTAACAGACAGACTTACTGAAGTCAGATAACCAACTAGATGTGGGAAATGAGAAAGAGCCTTGGCAAGTGATTTCCAAGCTCAAGTCTTGAAAAACTAAGTTGCAAGCGGCACCTATTTAGAGACAGAATAAAGAGTAGAAGGGTCAGTAGAGAAAATAAAATGCTGTAAGTTTGGGGCATGTTAATTGCAACATTATGTTTGCAGTTTACAGTTGTTGGCAGTTTGCTGCTGCTAAATCGCTTCAGTCGTGTCCGACTCTGTGTGACCCCATAGATGGCAGCCCACCAGGCTCCTCCGTTCCTGGGATTCTCCAGGCAAGAATACTGGAGTGGGTTGCCATTTCCTTCTCCAGGGGATTTTCCTGACCTAGGGACCGAATCTGCATCTCTTACATCTCCTGCATTGGTAGGCAGATTCTTTACTGAGCCACCAGAGTTTTATTAATGTAGGATCTAGTTATGGTTTTCATTTTTAATCTTCTGTTTTAGTGCCATTAACTCCAATGTTTTTCAGTATAGGTAATTATGTTTGCCAACTTAAAATTATAATAAATATGATAACTTAGATGAATCAGAAGGATGGATCAGATTTACATTATTTTAAGTTATTCAGTTCTTTTGAATTAAAGTACTAACAATATTCTCATTTTATCCAAAGCACTCACTCATTCACACATCCTCTTATTCAACAAAAGACTACTTAGTATCCACTATATAGCAGTCACCCAGCTCAACACTGTGGTGAGTGAGATGAATGTTTGTCCTCGTTCTTCAAAATCAGGTATAAGAGTAACGGAATTTAATACAGTGATAGAGGCTTGGAAGGACTGATGTTGAAGCTGAAACTCCAATACTTTGGCCACCTCATGCGAAGAGCTAACTCATTTGAAAAGACCCTGATGCTGGGAAAGATTGAGGGCAGGAGGAGAAGGGGACGACAGAAGATGAGATGGTTGGATGGCATCACTGACTCGATGGAAGTGGGTTTGGGTGGACTCTGGGAGTTGGTGATGAACAGGGAGGCCAGGCGTGCTACGGTTCATGGGGTTACAAAGAGTCGGACATGATTCAGCGAGTGAACTGAACTGAACTGAGAGGCTTACAGACTGTGTGGTTTGTCACAGTAAGATTAACTCCCTCCATCAGCGGGTCTGTAGTAGAGCACATGAGCAAAATATTACATGCATGTTGAGGCTTTTCAAACTCTCAATAGATAGCACATCAAATTATTAGCTGTAAATTAATGTATTCTTTCTAAATCCCAGCTTATTAAAACTATTTTAATTATACTGTATCATATATATATATATATATATATATATATATCCAAAATTCTTATTTGTGCCCTCTACTGAATAGACTTTATTAATACAACGAGTAGTACCTAACCAGCAAAGTGACTTTAATCTGCAAGAATAAATGACATTTTCTCTGCAAACACATTAGTTCATAATGGTAACAGAATAAAATTTGTGAGTCTTTTCCTCAGAAAATAGGCTTCACAGAGGTGCTGATGTCTGAAAGTTTTCTTGAACAGTAACTAGAAATTTATTAGTCAGGGTAGAGAGAAATGAACAGTTCATCACCATTTTAACCATATATCATGTCACTTTATAAAAGAGGACTTTGAAGGACAGAAAGACCTGTGATTCAATTGATCCTCACACTTCTCTAAAACAAAACAAACATTCAGCCCCATGTCAGATGATCCAGGTCAGAAATCTGTTTACTTTCCTGGAGTGACCTCATGGTCGTCTGACTCCTAAATGCCCTGTAGCTTATGGCTCCATCCTCAGCCAGGCCCATGTTTCTTTTTCTGAGTTATCTTTTTGATAGCTGTATGTCTGGGTGAAAAAGCATTTCGTCTCCTGTTTATCACTGTTGTTTCTTTGTGAACAGACCCCATATCTGGAATCCCTGTCCTGCCTTTCCCTTTGACATCCAGCCCTGGACCCATGATCGCCCACCATTTATTTTCATTTGAATGTGAAATTATTGCTTCAGAAGGAACATAGCAAAACTAAACTCTTCAGCTTTTTTTTTTTTTTTCTCCTGAAGCAAGGCCCTTTGAATTTCCATTTTGCCCTTTCTCAATAGAATGGCTATTATTAATCCCTAGTACTTTTCTTTCACTCCTCCCTTTTCCTTGCTCTTTCAGTTCAGTTCAATCGCTCAGTTGTGTCTGACTCTTTGCGACCCCATGAATCACAGCATGCCAAGCCTCCCTGTCCATCACCAACTCCCGGAATTCACTCAAACTCATGTCCATAGTGTCGGTGATGCCATCCAGCCATCTCATCCTCTGTCATCCCCTTCTTCTCCTGCCCCCAATCCCTCCCAGCATCAGGGTCTTTTCCGAGTCAACTCTTTGCATGAGGTGGCCAAAGTATTAGAGTTTCAGCCTCAGCATCAGTCCTTCCAATGAACACCCAGGACTGATCTCCTTTAGGATGGACTGGTTGGATCTCCTTGCTCTTTACCATGAGTGAAAGTTCAGTCCTCCATTGTTCAGTTCATCTCAACCATCCGCCCTTTGTTGCTGCACCTCTGATAGGGTCTTCATCTTCCATGCCAGGAGTTATATTGGGTAGGGCAAAAACTGAGCTACTGTGATGAAAGCAGACAAGAAAAATGACACTGGTTAACATGGAGAGAATCCGTGTGTTCCACATGAAACAGCCTAAGTTCAGTGGGCAGATAAGACGTGGGAAACTCTCCAGGAACCACTTGGCTTCCTTCAGTTGCTCCCTCAGCTCCCAGGGATTGTTGTTGACTGAGTAATACTGATAGGAGCTGTCTCAGCCATGTGGCATTCTTGCTAATGGAGAGATGGGGGAAGGGGATATGGGAGATTGAAGCAAGAGCTGTGGAGGTTGCACATGTGACTTCCAATCATGTCTTTGGCAAGAACAGTCACCTGGCCTACCCTGTTGCAAGGGATGCTGGGAAATCTCCAGCTGAGTGGCTATTAATAATAGCAGGGCAAAAATAATGATTGTGGAAGAAAGGGAAAATGGATTGGGGGATAAAATTAAACATTTGTCCTACTAGTCAAACACTATTGCCCAAATAGATCATTAACATGATTTTCTTCATTTTTTTCTGAGGTTTCAAGAACAAACCTAATCTGTCTCCCTTTCTGGTTATCAAGGGCCTTGGCAGCTGTTTCCTAATATTTACTTTCCCATTCATTTTTCCATTTATCTTATGCTATCTTATTCAGCCTCTCTAAAGCTCTTCTTATTATTTATATGCACTCCCAAACAAATTTTAAGTTTTTTGGAACCAGGGAGCACATTTTATACTGTTTGAATAGGCAAGGCCTATGAGTATATTATCCAAAATAAATAACAAAATTATGTACAAGAGTTTAGTTTTACTTAAGACAGAGTCAATACTTTTGGCAGTATTCTCATAATGTACATAATGTACATGTATTTGAATGAACAAGTATATGAATGATTGGATGAATACCCAAATATTCATAAATTAATATTTAAATGAAACTAGATACAGATATGATTTTTTAATGCAATAATAGAAAGAACATAGAATATATACTTTGTATGTAAGATTTACACGAAGAGCCATAATTCTCAATTGATTTTCTATTTCTCTACCATCTGATTGTACACATAATTCTTATCATTCAGCAAAAGTAAAAGAAAATGTCCAATTTTTCATAACATTAAGAAAAGAAAAAGCATTATAGCACTGTTGTTTTGAGTTTGATAGAAAAAAATATCAAAAGTTCCTCTGAATATGTGCTACAGTAACTAAGATTTAAAGCAAACAAAAAGAAAGGCAATACCAAGGAGGAGTAACCAGGGGATGAGGTAATAATTAGAGATCAGTAAAGAACAAACTAAGAAATAAAATGGTTTGGAAAGTGTCCTGAAGTTCCAGTAGCAGAGTGGCCAATTCAAAAAAGGCTTAACATTAGATGGGGGAAACATTTATTTATAACATATCTTCCTCCTGTACCAGTGGCTTGAACAACAGACAAAAGGAATGTATTCATCATTTTCTTCCTTTTTGAAATGTTTGTGTGTCAATAATGTGAATAATGATCAAATAAGTATACTTAGGCTACTCATAGGATCAGCTCTACCGATAAACCCAGTATATTAATAAAATGCTCACTTATATCTAGTTTTCATTTTGTTTATTTTTCATTATTCTTTCCTAAGTAACAGGGTGTAAAAAGTGAAAACTCAGTATTACCAATACAGGCCTCATACAATTTACAGAAAGTACGTAAAATTGCACTGGACTCAAAATTCAACTGGGCTCTATTCCCCAAAGACATTTGCTTTTGTGGAACAAAGGAAGTGAGTTCACTTTAAGTATAAATTCCTAAGTCTTTTACAATTTCTGCTCAGACTCTCCTTGGCATTTTTGTTGGGAGGCAGTCTATTTTATTCTATAGATGGATTTCATTATTCAGACTTCACCATCAGTAGAATACATTATAAATTATGCAGAATGTGATAATTAGTCACAAGCAAGAATATAAATAAAACTGCAAAGCCAATAAAAGGCCATAAAACCTGGCAAGCAAAATTAGTTACTGTGTGTTAAAATAGGAAATGTATAGAGGAAAAAATTGATCTCACATGTCCTCTCTGTGCTGGAGAGAAATTGCTATATTGCGCATAGCTCTGGAAAGGCATGTGTATAGACTATTAGAAATAAAATAAAATCATATGTAATGTGGTGATTTAGAATGATCTAAGAACAAAAGAACCATGGTCCCATGAAGGTAAATGCTTCTTTTGTTAGAGTAAAGCTGATAACAGCCCTACCTTTCTACATTAAATCAGACTCTTATTTTTAAAATGAATATCGATTTCCACAGTTAGCTGTTGCAGTTTTAAATTTTGAAAATGACATTGAAAATATTAATACTTTATTTGCTTAATAAATATACATGCACACAAAAACTATATTATATATTTTCTGGAAATCTTTAGTCAGTGAAATGTAATACAAGTAATACTGAACAAAAGATAATCATGGTATATGCAATAATACACATTATGTGAGCTGAAAAATTTGCCTAACAACCCAGCAGTGCTTGACTATGATCAAGGGAAAAAACTGTGCATGAATTATGCCTGTCTAGACAAGAAAAATCTTTAAGCCCATATTGATTTCATAGAATCCCCAATAGATACACTTGATAAATTGTACTGTAAAGGTTAAAGCAAAAACTAGAATTCATTTGAATAATATATTCTAACATATTCTATAAGACCCAGTTCACTGCATCTAAGAATCAAAATATATACAGTGTGCCAATTACATCAAAAATGCCAAAGTACTTTGGAAAGGATGACTGTCTCTTAAATAATTTTGATTTTTTTTTTAATAAAAGGGTATTTGGCAAAACAAAAGCAAAATCAGTTTTTAAAGACTTATAAACAATTGCAGCTAAAATCAAGCTTTCCTGCGTATGGAAATAAATTGGAATTTGTGCACCAAAAAACCTTTGGGTTACATTGTACTATATGTTTTTAGATTCATCTTTCCTTTATAATTGGAGTTTGGTTAGATTGCAATGTCAAAGAAGTCAAAATGCCTAATATAAATACTAATTTACTATTTGTTTGCTAATAGAAAAACCAGGGAATGTGAACTTCAGTGTTTCTGTAGTCTGAGTAGGTAAATGTTATTGTTGTTTAGTTGGCAAGTCACATCCAGCTCTTATGATGCCATTGACTGTAGCCTGCCAGACTCAACTGTCCATGAAATTTTCCAGGCAAGAATATTGGAGTTGGTTGCCATTTCCTTCTCCAGAGGTTCTTCCTAACCTAGAAATTGAACCCACATCTCTGGCAGGTAGATTCTTAACCACTGAGCCACCAAGGAAGCCCATTGAACTAAATACAGCATAATTTTATAAAATGTCTTAGACTACTTATGCTTAGGGCCTAGTATAACACTAAAGTGCTTGGTGAATGATAAAATCACAGAGGACTAACCATCAGTTCAATTGACATAATAATATATTTGATTAATTTTTGAGACAATAATCCCACTTAATTAATGGGAACTAATCAGTGTGTTATTTAGAATTCCATTAAACTATGAAGGTTATTTTGATACTATAGATTTCCAATATTCATTATCCTTCATCTTGAGGTAGGATCAAAGGATTGATCAGATGTGAGTTCTTCAAGAGTGACTTCTGGAAACCAGCTTTGGTCCATTTTCCTTTGCAATTTTTCTACTCTATATCATAGATAGTTTTGGAATGTGAGTGACCCTCTATCATCATTTATATCTTGATTTGTGCAATAATTGTTAATTAAATTCAATTTACAGGCTACTATAGGAAGGACTAAAATAGATAAATAAGTGCTATAGCATAATATGACTGCCTAAAATCCTCTTCTGATAGGTCTATAGGACACTCTACATTTTCTCCATATAAGTACTCAGTATGGCGCTTTTCTGGTTTTTGTTGTTGTTGTTGTTGTTGTTGTTTATCTGTAGCTACTCCTAGATTTTAGGTGTGTTGACAATGGACCTGGTCAGATCAGTTTCTCTATTGCACAAAAATTGTTTAGAAATCACAGAAATATTGGGTTGGCCAAAAAATTCATTCATGGTTTTCCATAAGATGTTACAGAAAAACTCAAGGAACTTTTTGACTAATCTCACAGTCATGCATAGATGCATTGATCAGGGGAAGACCGAAATAAAGCACTATGCAGTTTCCAGGAAGCATCAGCTCTACTTGGCAGGTAGGGGAGAACAGTGAGAAAGCCTTCACAAAGATAGATAACATTTGAAATGGTCAGAAGACGGGATGGGAATGGTATACATTAATGTTAAAAAGAGTAAAATGAAAGGATAGAAACTTGAAGTAAACATCACATTGAGAAAGTATCTAACCCTCCTGTAGAGCCGAGAGTTTTGGGGAATTGAGTAATGTGAGGTTGGAAAGGTAGTTTCCTTATAACTGATGTGTGAGAAATGGGGTGGAAGCAGTTCAAACCACAACTGTTGAAATAATCCAGGCACACTGTTCAGTAACTGTCTTATATTAACAAGCTTAACACGTATGTCTGATTTCTCTTTGGTCTACAATGACTCAGTTCCAACTTGGCTGAGCTGTATTTTGTAGATCTTAGTTATTGAAGAATACTGTCAGTCTAGAATCAGGTGCAAATTTACCAGGGTTTGTGTTAATAAGAATATCAAGATCCCCCTAATATGTGAAATTGATTATTTGGTACCATAACTTTTCTTTTGGACTCTGAGGGAGAGGGAGAGGGTCGGATGATTTGGGAGAATGGCATTGAAACACGTATACTATCATGTAAAAACGAAGTGCCAGTCTATGTTCGATACAGGATACAGGATGCTTGGGGCTGGTGCACAGGGATGATCCAGAGAGATGATATGGGGTGGGAGGTGGGAGGGGGATTCAGGATTGGGAGCTTGTATACACCCATGGTGGATTCATGTCAATGTATGGCAAAACCAATACAGTATTGTAAAGTAAAATAAAGAAAAACTAAAAATTAAAAATAAATAAATAAATAAAATTCTAGTTTCAGGTCTTTATTTAATTACTTTCTACTATGGATCCAAAGACTCTTGCAGCCATATTTGGTGTCTCCATTTGCTTTTACGTTCTGGTCACAGTACACTGAATTACGCTGTAGTTAGTATATATACTCTCTATAGCATAAGGAGTCAGGTATTAATATATTCAATGAATGAGAATGAGAAATACACATGAATGTTTTCACAATGTATATTTAATCATGTAGGTTAAAATCAGCTTACCTATAGATTAATATTAATAAATATAGATTGATATTTTAAATAGTTAATATTAAAATAATACATACATTTTGAACAAAAATATACTAGATAATATTAAATAAGTTAGGAAACTGAATCCAAGGATATCAAAATGGTATATGTACAGTTTTAGGAATATAGTATGGGAATGATATAATGCATCTAAACTTGATACATTAAGAAATGTGCATTTGAAATCTACCTTGTTATTTAGACCAAAATACTATATATTTCATTTACCTCTAAAACCTCAAATTTAAAATGAAAAATTGTACCCAAATTATATGTTGAAACCTACTCTGAACAGCTTTTCTTCTCACATTTTGCTACAATACTTAGCCAAACTATTAATATAACATACCATCCTTGTGTCTTTTCCCACTTGTTTGGTTTTCTCTTTTTGGTTCTTTTGGGAAAAGGCTTTCTTGCATATCATAAGCCATCTCTTATCTGCATCTAATAAAGAAGAAAACATAAAGTCCCAGGACTAATTGTTTCCCGATCATAAATCTTCATTGTACCTCAGTTCACAATTTCAAAAATGAGAGATTTACAAGCTCGTTGGTGAGAATTTCTCAAGCAAAAATGTGGACTCAGTGCTTGAAATGAAAAGATTATTTTGGAAGCTCTTAAGCTCAACATGCTGGAAAAGACCCTGCTGCTGGGAAAGATTGAAGGCAGGAGGAAAAGGGGATGACAGAGGGTGAGATGGTTGGATGGCATCACTGACTCAATGGACATGAGTTTGAGTAAACTCAGGGAGTTGGTGGTGGACAGGGAGGCCTGGCATGCTGCAGTCCATGGGGTTGCAGAGAGTCAGACACGACTGAGCGACTGAATTGAACTGAAGCTCAACATAGGCTACTTAGAAAGTATTATCTGGGATTCATAGAATCCTAGAAGTCCTTGAATTCAGAGAATTTGTGAACTTGAATGGGAAAAAAGGATACATCATTATTTCTACTTACTTTCATTGAACTATAACATTTTCCCAATTGTGAATGTGATGATAAACCACAGATGTGTTAGTAATACAGTGAGTTCAGTTCAGTTCCTTTCAGTCATTCAGTCGTGTCCAACTCTTTGCCACCCCATGGACTGTAGCACACCAGACTTCCCTGTCCATCACCAACTCCCGAAGCTTGGTCAAACCCATGGCCATCAAGTCGGTGATGCCATCCAACCATCTTGTCCTCTGTCCTTGCCTCCTCCTGCTGCCTTCAGTCTTTCCCAGCAGCAAGGTCTTTTCCAATGAGTCAGTTCTTCACATCAGGTGGCCAAAGTATTGGAGCTTCAGCTTCAGCATCAGTCCTTCCAATGAACACTCAGAACTGAATTCCTTTAGGATGGACTGGTTGGATCTCCTTGCAGTTCAAGAGACTCTCAAGAGTCTTCTCCAACACCACAGTTCAAAAGTATCCATTCTTCTGTGCTCAGCCTTGTTTGTCACCAATAAAACTCTGATCATTTTTGTTATATGACAGTTACTATAGGTGTTTTAAAATATCATTTTTACTCCTCAGTACTTCAAAATTGTGGTAATTTAATGTTCTGTTATTGGATCACATCATGTGGTGTGTTGGTAAAGGAGCCCATTACCACATCCCTGATTACTGAACATATTCATTAGCAAATTTCACTATCACTTTCATCATGTGTATTTTGTTGTTGCATTAAAAATAATATTCTGAAAAGGGGAACTATAAGCTTCACTAATCTTCCAAAGACATTGTTTATTCAAAAGACATATAAGAAACCTCTCTACTAGAGGAGCAAAACCTCTGGTAAATTTTAGACCTTTAGTGATGACACCTTACCTTTCTGTTATACTTGAGAGTTTACAGAAGACCTTCATGTATACTGTGTGTCTTTGTTCTTAATTTTCTTTTTCTTTTTCTTTTCTTTTTTTTTTTTTTTTGGTGAGACTAGTGGGAACGGCTGCAGGAATTGTCCATACCTGGTATACGCAGTAAAGAATATTTTCTGTACAGAATTTAAAAACAAAAGCATAACTGGCTAAAAGTATCCTATTTTCTATTATAACCATACCTTGGCAATTTTAAACAATATAGTAATAAAATATTCCAAAGTACACCCCTCCAAAAATAGCTTTTGTTCTAAGTTCTGATCAATTTCTGTGATTATAATTGCTTATGTTATTGTCACTCTATGGTTTCATGGATAACTGAGGAGTTTTCTTAATTACAAGCTATTTGAACTCCCTTGGGTGTTAATAATATATATGGAAGCTAAAAATGAGCACACCTTAATCTTTTAATAAACATTGTAGTCAACATGGAAATTGATATAAAGAAATCATAAGTACAGAGTTAAAATCCCAATACACCTAAACTCAACTACATATAAATTAAGCTGCTGCTGCTAAGTCGCTTCAGTCGTGTCCAACTCTGTGCAACCCCATAGACGGCAGCCCACCCAGCTCCGCCATCCCTGGGATTCTCCAGGCAAGAACACTGGAGTGGGTTGCCATTTCCTTCTTCAATGCATGAAAGTGAAAAGTGAAAGTGAAGTTGCTCAGTCATGCCCGACTCTTAGCTATCCCATGGACTGCAGCCCACCAGGCTCCTCCGTCCATGGGATTTTCCAGGCAAGAGTACTGGAGTGGGGTGCCATTGCCTTCTCCGATAAATTAAGCTACATGTGTGCATTTCAAGGTGAAGTATGTAATAGTTCAGAAATGTCCAAGCCTACTTTAGGAACGTGTTTATGTTTCTGACCCCTATGATCCTAAACATTCCTGAATTCAAAAGTTGATTTAATGTAAACAATTGCAGCTCAGTGGGGATAAAGTGAAAAAGAGAAGAACCTGAGTTACTTCTGTCATTTTCTTGGAATATTTTTCATTTTATGATTATTATCAAAAACGTTTGTTGTCTAGGAAAAAAGAGGGTACAAAATTGATTACTTTTGGTGTCAAGTACTGCACTGAGACAGTTTCTGGTGTGATTATTTCAGGTATTATTTTCTCTGATTTTCTCAATGGTGTTTATAATATCATTTTAAAACATGTCCAAAATCATCTAGTGACTAAGGAGCCAAACTTCACAAGAACCAAGTCCTCAGATTTCCTAGACAAGTGTTCTGAGTGTTCTTTATTCTCAAGATGTTAATTACCTCTTTCATGGAAGAAGTGTTTCATGGTCAGATAAATTTAGAAGACACTATGTTACCCAAATTTAAGGAGTCTTTTAATATCAGTATGCATTCTAAATCTTCAATGGTGGAGTGGGTTGGTGTCTCCCAAACTAATTTGAATCACAGATTTTTTGGTGTGTGTTCTAAAAAACATACTGTAAGTCTAACTTAGCAGCAAGCATGAAAAAACAAAACAAAACAAAAGAGTGGCTCTGTGTGCTTTTTCTTAAAGTAGGACACTTGGTTTGGATATATTTTACTAGATGAGTCTACCTAACAGTCCCTGAGTACTAACCATGTACTTTAAGAAATTTGCATTTGTGTTTTCATACAGTCTTAACTCCCTTAGATTGATGCAATTATACCTCCAGTTTAGAAATGGGGCAACTGAGGATCATCAAGGTGAAGGGCTTGTCCAGTGTTAGAGACATATATAAGTGCAAATATTACTGCACTATTCAGTTCAGTTCAGTCACTCAGTCATGTCCAACTCTTTGTGACCCCATGGACTGCAGCACACCAGGCCTCGCTGTCCATCACCAACTCCCGGAGTTTACTCAAACTCATGCCCATTGAGTTGATGATGCCATCCAACAATCTCACCCTCTGTTGTCCCTTTCTCCTTCTGCCTTCAATCTTTCCCAGCATTAGGGTCCTTTTCAATGAGTCAGCTCTTCGCATCAGAAGGCCCAAGTATTTGAGGTTCAGCTTCAGCATCAGTCCTTCCAATGAATATTCAGGACTCATTTCCTTTAGGATGGACTTGGATCTCCTCGCTGTCCGAGGGGCCCTCAAGAGTCTTCTCCAACACCACAGTTCAAAAGCATCAATTCTTTGGTGCTCAGCTTTCTTTATAGCCCAACTCTCATATCTGTACTTGACTACTGGAAAAACCATAGCTTTGACTAGGCAGACCTTTGTTGACAAAGTAATGTCTCTGATTTTTAATATGTTTTCTAGGTTGGTCATAAATTTTCTTCCAAGGAGCAAGCACCTTTTAATTTCATGGCTGCAGTCAACATCTGCAGTGATTTTGGGGCCCCCCAAAATAAAGTCCCTCACTGTTTCCACTGTTTCCCTATCTATTTGCTATAAAGTGATGGAACCAGTTGCCATGATCTTTGTTTTCTGAATGTTGAGCTTTAAGCCAACTTTTTCGCTCTCCTCTTTCACTTTCATCAAGAGGCTCTTTAGTTCTTCACTTTCTGCCATAAGGATGGTGATATCTGTATATCTGAGGTTGTTTATATTTCTCCCGACAATCTTGATTCCAGCTTGTGCTTCATCCAGCCCAGCGTTTCTCATGATGTACTCTGCATATAATTTAAATAAGCAGGGTAACAATATACAGCTTTGATGTACTCCTTTCCCGACTTGGAACCAGTCTGTTTTTCCATGTCCAGTTCTAACTGTTGCTTCCTGACCTGCATACAGGTTTCTCAAGAGGCAGGTCAGGTGGTCTGATATTCCCATCTCTTTCAGAATTTTCACAGTTTATTTTGATTCACACAGTCAAAGGCTTTGGCATAGTCAGTAAAGCAGAAGCAGATGTTTTTCTGCAGTTTTACTACAGTCTAGAGGGTCAGATTTCACAGATTTTAAGTTTTGGCGTTCATTGACTTGAGAATGGATTCAGTCTTTGCTCTGTTTTCACATGAACTTTTTCTTTCTGTGCCTTTTCTGTGTCTGCGTATCTCACATCTTTACTGTTTCTTGTAAAGGCATCAATCTTTGGATTTAGGGCTCCCTTCAAATTTAGAATGCATCTAATTTAATTACATTTGCAAAGACCCTCTTTCCAAAAAGGGAGTCAGATTTATGACATGCATATATCTCTTGGGAGATACAGTTCAACCCACTCTACAGAAAAATAAGCATGTATTTTATCTATTTGCTAGCTTATGCCTTGAACACACCTCTACTTCTGATCCCACTCCCTAATACATTTCCCTAATCTCACTAATCCTTAATATTCCTTTAGATTTTTGGTTGAAAGTTACTTTTCCAAAAAGACCCTCTATAAGATAGACTAGATTAGATGACTCACCGTATGTTCTAGGCCATCACACCCTAATCTTCATAATTATTTGTTGCATGGTAACCCTCTACCCCTTTATCGTCCTTTCCACTTTCCCTGTCTTCACTGGTAAATGCCAGTTTGTTCTCTGACTGTGAGTCCATCGCATTTTGTTACATTCACTAATTTTATTTTTTATGTGCCACATACTAGTGATATCATACAGTATTTGTCTTGCTCTATCCGATTTAGTTCACTCACCATAATATCCTCTAAGTCCATCCATATTGCTGACAATGACAAAATTTCATTCTTTTCTTTCTTGTGACTATTATTATTATGCCATTATTATTCCATTATAGATACATATCTATGAGCATTTAGGTTGCTTCCATATCTTGGCAACTGTAAATGATGCTGCTATAAATGCTGGGATGAATATATCTTTTCAAATTAGCTCTTTTTTTTTTTTTCATAAAGCCCAGAAGTGGAGTTGTTAGGTCATAGGATAGTTCTATTCTTAGTTTTTGAGAAACCTCCAGACTGTTTTCCATCATAGCTCTTCCAATCTACATTCTCATCAGCAGCATAAGAGTGTTTCCTTTTCTCTACATCCTTGCCAGCATTTTTTATTTGTGTTTGTTTTTTTTTTTTTTTTGATGATTGCCATCCTGGAAAGGTTCTTATTGGTTTTAATTGTTGTGAACTTGTATTAAAAACACTTCTATTTCAGAATATATTAGATTAACCTAAATGTAATACAAATTATCAACATTTATGAAGTACTAATTATCTTGGGGAATAAAAAGTATATATTATTTTCAAATATTCTTACAAAAATTATACAAAATTATTATTTCTATTTCATAAATAAGAAAACTAAATTAACTGTAGTGAAGAATGCTGCCCAAGGCAAGTTCAGTTGTGTGGCAAAGTTGATATTCAAATCTGTTTGCTGTTCTTCACTTCAAACTCATGATATATGTGAATGTTACACCAACTTTTCTTCTCCAATTTTGTAAATCAAGTGTATGACATCCTTCAATAATTAGGGAAACCCAGAGCAATCCTTGGGTTTTCCTGGTAACTCAACTGGTAAAGAATCCACCTGCAGTGCAGTTCGATTCCTGGGTTGGGAAGATCCCCCTGAAGAAGGGATAGGCTACCCATTCCAGTATTCATGGGCATCCCTGGTGGTTCAGATGGTAAAGAATCCTCCTACATTGAGGGAGACCTGGGTTTGATCCGCTGGTTGGGAAGATTCCCTGGAGGTGGGCATGGCAATGCACTCCCATATTCTCACCTGGAGAGTCTCATGGGCCCAGGAGACTGGCGGGCTATAGTCCGTGGGGTCACAAACAGTTGGACACGACTGAGTGACGCACACGATAGCAGTCCTTCTTGAGTCTGGGTTTGTTTCTTTTGGGTCTTTGCTTGATTGCTTTCATTTCTTAGAGACCCACCAACATCCTGGCCACTTTTATCTAATGAATTCACTCCTGGCTTTCTGCAATAAAACCTAATTATTCATCATTATTCCAGTGTATCAAATTCAAATTATTCAATATGCTGCTGTCAGATTAATCTACCTGTCTGACTTTTTCCTGCCACTTAATTTCCCTGTTTTATAGTTTTGCCCCAGGATGATATCAGGGATGTTCAAGGGCTTCCCCATGCATAGTAAGTGAAAGCCTGAAATAGGTTTAATTAAGGTCTGTCAAAATCCATTCCAAGTTCTTTTTATATCATACTTCCTTTTTGGAGGCAGGAATTGGTATTAGTCTTTCACATATTTTTCCAATGCTTCACACAGTATATGGTTATTTTAGTACTCACTAAATAAATGAATAAATGTTGTTTTCCTTCAACCTCTTTCTATTTTGACTCTACTTTGTACCTGGTTTATTTTCTCCCCAATTTCAAGTTTCATTTCCTTTCTAAAGCTTGCCACCTTAAAAAAAGCCGTCTTTCTCCTAATGACTTGTGACTTAGCCTCTAATAATTAATGTATTTAATTTTTGTGAATTTTAGGGCAAGGTACCTGCTAAAAGCATGAACTCTGAGCCACTGTTAAAATTCCACTATGTCATGTGATTTGAAAAAATTAATCTCTCTGTCCTCAGTATCCTCAAATGTAAAATATGGGTTATTATAGTACACTTCTCACAGGGTTGCTAAAAGTATTAAGTGAGCAGTAATGCTTCCTAGTAGTCTCAGAATACAATCTGACACAATAAAGAAAGAATGTTCTTAATATCAGACACTGTAGATTCTACACCCACAGCAGTGAATAAAATCAGTAGAATCCCTTTTTTCATGTAATTTTTAATCTGTGGCTTAAATATTATGGGATTTTTTATTACATATTTGTTTTATGATTTCTAGGCCTGCATTTTATCAATATTTTAAACCTCCAGAATTAGCAGAGTCCAGATTTTGCTCCCAAATGTGCTTAGCACAGTTGGAGGCATGTAATAGGAATGCAGTCAATCCTTTGCTTGTTTGTGCTGTTGCCAAAGTGAAATTTTTATGGTCTCTCTAAGGTTCCCCAGATCAGTATCCACTGTAAACCCTTCTTCCCCAGGATCCTCTTTCATACTTCTAGAAACTGTGTTGTTTCTGAGATGCCACCCCCATTTCTAAGCAGCTCTGACTTCTTACAAAGAGTGAACACCTGCCTTCAAGTAATTCTTTCATTTTTCTCACTAGGGCCATATGTCTCTTCTGTGAGCCATCCACTCAAATATTTGGCTGTTTTTATTAGCCATTTTTTTTTTCTTTTTTAGGCAGAATGATTCCCACCCCTTAACCTTTTCTCATATTAGAGTTTCCACTCTTCTCATCATTCTGATCACCTCCCTCTTTTTGCTGTTGTTCAGTCTCTAAGTCATGTCCGATTCTTTGTGACCCCATGGACTGCAGCACATTAAGCTTCGCTGTCTCCGCTTATCTCCCAGAATTTGCTCAAACTCATCTATTGAGTCAGTGATGCCCTCCAACCATCTCTTCTTCTGTTGCCCTTCTCCTGCTCTCAGTCTTTCCCAGAATCAGGGTCTTTTCAAACGAGTCAGCTCTTGAGAGTCCCTTAGACAGCTAGGAGATCAAACCAGTCAATCCTAAAGGCAATCAACCCTGAATATTCATTGGAAGGACTGATGCTGAACCTGAAGCTCCAATACTTTGACCACCTGATGTGAAGAGCTGATACCTCCCTCTGGATATGGTCTAGTCAGTTCCTGGTATAGTCTGACTCCTGAAAAATAAACTGTTTCTGATAATAGATATTGACCAAAAATAATATAAATAGTGATAATTTATTTCTCTGCATTAATCAATAAGCCTCTATTTAAGTGAGTTAAAATGTTTCTGGCAAACATTAAGAGATATGCCACAGAGTCATTTATCAAGCCATTAGTCCCACCTAAGTGTCTTAATGTCTGAGATGCCTCATTACCCCAGGGTCTAACTTATTGAGAAAGACACATGGAGATCCACTTGAATCTACAAATGGTGTCCAAACATCACACTCCCTGTCTACAGACTTACTATATTACATGGTAGAAATCTTTTTTGACAATAATAATTGAGTTCACGTTGCTCTTAAATAAAACTAGCTCATTTAACTTGTGAAATGGGCTATATTTATCTCTTTGTCATTAGGATTTAAAGATGCAGTCTTATTAGGCTTTGGTCAGTGCTATTTGTCTTTTAAGAAATTTAGAGAGAATAACAACTGAAGTATAAGTGGAAAGAGTTACAAATAGAAGTGACATACGAGGTTTTGAAATAAGATGTATATGGCCATGTGTATGATCATGTTGAAAACTTTCTTTAAAGGAAACGTAGATTTAAAAGTGACATGTTTTAAATGTCAGTAATTATAGTCTGAATTCTTTTAAAATCTGTTTTCTTATAAAAATATGTGCTTTTTAGGAGTACAGACTTTGTGAAATATATGTTCATAGCCTTCAGCAGCAAGGACAATCTTTTGGACACAGAGAAGAGAAATTGTCATTTTAAAGAGGATTTGGGGTGGTTTTCAACCTTTTAAATTAAGCGGCAAGTCTGGTTTCTTTCAAAGAAGATTGACAATACTAATACCAATTCATTATCACATGTATAAGCTGCCTAGAACTAAAATTGTTTAAAAATGACCAGATGAAAAATGAAAGAGAGACCTAGCTATCATTGTTGCAGTTAATTTTTGGAAGCTGGTCATTGTCTTTAGGAAAAGTTAATGAGGGAGTAAAAGCTCTTTTTTTTTTTTTTTGGAAAAGATAATGGCAGTCTTCTGTCCCAGAGGGCTTTTCTGTTCCAAAAAGAAATAATCCAAGATGTTAACTCTTTTGCCATGTAAAATGATTTAGATATATGAGGCAACATTTTCTCATGACTTCAAAGAGTTTGGTCATATAAATATTTTTAACAAAAGAACCTCCAGGTCACATTGATCAAAAATCATTATAAATTTTTAGAAACAGTGTAAGATCAGGGTCACAATGGAATTGGCAAGCTATCATATTTGATCATTGATGATAAATAATGAAAATATAAGAATTGATTTAAATGAATTCTAATTCTCTCAACAGGTATACTCTATCCAGCAGGGACAGTAAATATTTAACTTGCTATTAAAATAGTGTATTATTTAGGAATTCGAAAAGTTGCCAACTTTAGCATTTGAAACAGAACAACATGGAAACCCTGTAAATTTATTTAGTTATAGATTAAAAATGCATAACTAACAAAATAAAGGAAAGCATCATTAGGAAATGAAATTGGAAGACATAAATGACTGTGTATGAAAGGACCTTATTTTGTGATAAGTTTGAATAGAGAGAGTTGAGTTTAGAGATCCATTTGACATTATAGGAGACCCACTGTTAAAATAGAATATTAATAAGTATCATTCTTTGATTCATAATACTCATCATTTTTACATATATAAACAGCTAATAACTTACAATATTTTCATAAAAAGTGAGTCAAATAATACTTATTCAAAGAATTTATACAACTGGAAGAAAAACTACTTGGTTAAGTAATTTAACATATGCAACCTGTTTTCCATTGTTTAAAAGGCAATTCCAGTTTAACCAGGGTTCTCTGAGGATTGTGCTTTCTGAACTATAAGAAACATGTCACATTCTTTAAGGATTAGGGTCTTTGTCTCCTCTTTGCTTTCTAATCCCATAGAGGTGCCATGAGTCTACAGCTGCCTAAAGACTCTGGTATGTGATTAAGGCAAGAAAAGTCGCTGGGGGATTAGAGTCATGTGCAAGGCACCTGTGCTCCCTGGACAGAATTCATGCCCTCTGGCTGTAAAAATGTTCACCCAAAGTATTGATCACAGTCCTTTCCTCAAAAATCCATCTCACATCAATGAGAAAAGAAATAACGTAGATTGATCGGAGTTTGTCAGAATTATATATTTTGGAGTTTCAGAGAACATCATCAATGAAGTGAAAAGGCCACACACATAGTGGGAGGAAGTATTTGCAAATCCTGTAATTGATATGACACTTGTATCCTGAAAGTTTAGCGAATACTTGTAGCTCAATAATAAAAGATAATTCAATTACAAGATGGGTAAAGGATCTGAACAGACATGTCTCTAAAGAATATAATCAATGGCCAATAAGCACAGGAAAAGATGTGTAACATCATTAGTCATTAGAGAATTGCACATCAAAACCGAATGAGATACTATTTCACACTCAGTAGGATGGCTATAATCAAAAATTCAGATAGTAACAAGTATTAATGAGGCTGTAGAGAAATTGAAACTTTTATACACTGCTGGGGGTAACAAAGCAATAGAGTCACTTTGGAAAACAGTTTGGCAGTTTTCTCAAAAGATTAAACATAAAGTGTTCACACAACCTAGAAATTCCACTCCTAGGTATATATTCAAGAGAAATAAAAACATATGTTCGTACAAAAAGACTTGTGCATAAATGTTTATAGCAACATGATGTATATAGCAACTATTATTCATAATAGTTAAAATGTGGAAACAACCAAAATATCCATCAACTGATAAACAGGTAAATAAAATCGCATATATCCATATCACATTTCAGGAAGCAATAAAAAGGAATGAAGAGCTTGACATAAGCTATAACATGAATGAACCTTGAAAACATTATATTAAGTGAAAGAAGCCAGTGAAAGACCTTAAATTGTGTGATTTCATTTATATGCAATGTTCAGGAGAGACAAATCTATAAAAATGGAAAATAGTGATTACCCAGGTCAAGGGGAGTTAGAAGAAATAAGTGACTGATAATGCATTTGTGTTCCTTTCTGGCATATGAAAATGGTAGAAAATTGTGGCAATTGTACAATTCTGTCTAATAATAAAAGCATTGAGTTGTATAATTTGAATAGATAAACTGTACATTTTATGAATTATATTTCAATAAAGCCCTTTTTAAAAAGAAGCTAGAGTATTGTCAGACAAACATCAACTACTTCAGTACTCCTTTGATAAGAAAACTGATCAATTATAGACTTAAGAATTAGTCACTCATTATTTTTTTGTTGTTCTTTTGGCTTGTTTTGCTTTGGTTAATAGATTCTTCCGTATGCTAGGAGTAAAAAAGTTACAGTTTAAAGTTGGCTTCAGGCTCTGCTATGTGGAAATAACTTATCAAGAAATAATTACATTTTATAAATTACTTTGTTTTTCTTTCTTTTAACTGTCTAAAGTTTCTGCAGTGGGAGAGGAAGTCACGTAACTTGAGTAATCATTTATTTTACTGAAGCTCATTGAAAATATGTTGACAAGGAAAAGAAAATAGAAAAAAAAAAAAGCCAACGTATAAAAATGACTCAAATTGTTCTCTAACAAGAAATAACCTGTAAGTCAAATAACTTGACATAAAGAAAAGTCTATACCTTAAGAACTTTAAAGGACTCATAAGTCATTTCTGAAGTATAAGAATAGTGCATCTGTGTGTACTGTATGCCATATATGCAAATTCTAACATTGACAGCTGTTCCAGTGGTAACAGGATTTGCAACAGGTTTTCATTCATTCATCCACTCATTCATTCATTAAATTCTGAATGCTAACTACATATTAGAATGTCAGACACAGGAAATACAGAATGATTAGGGTAGAAATCCTATTGCCAACATGTCAGATTTCCTAGAGTTACACGGAGGAGATCTTACATTTGAAGAGTTACATATTTCTATTATGGGTTTTCCTTGTGGCTCAGCTGGTGAAGAATCCACCTGCAATGTGGGAGACCTGGGTTCGATTCTTGGATTGGGAAGATCTGCTGGAGAAGGGAACAGCTACTTACTCCAGTATTCTGGCCTGGAGAATTCCATGGACCGTATAGTCCATGGGGTTGCAAAGAGTCAGACAGGACTGAGTGATTTTCACTATCATCACTTTCACATATTCCTTTTATAGTATATGGGTAATTTTATTTTCTTTCTAAAGTTGCTTCATTGCCTGGTAATTCTACAAAACTCTTTGAATTTACCAGCTGTTTAAAAGATCATGCACATACAGCACTTGTTGTATCAGTCCATATCCTTAAGTTGTTATTTTTTAAATGTTTATTTATTTTTGGCTGTGCTGGGTCTTCTGTGCTGCTCAGGCTTTTCTCTAGTTGCAGAGAGCAGGGGCTACTGTCTAGTTGCTGTGCACAACCTTCTCATTGTGGTGGCTTTATTTTGTTGCAGAGCGCAGGCTCCAAGGTACACAGGCTTCAGTAGTTACAGCTCACAGGTTCTAGTGCTCAGGCTACGCAGTTGTGGTGTATAAGCTCAGTTGCCCTGTGACAATTAGGATCTCCCTGGATCAAGGATCGAACCTGTGTCTCCTACATTGGCAGGCAGACTCTTCACCACTGATCCAAGGAAGTCCAGGTTATTATTTTTTTAAATCTGCTTTATGACCCAAGGAATATAACAAATTATTAACATTTAAATTTTTCCAAAATTTCTTTATAGTTATGTTGTTTTTATTTGTTCGTGCTTTCTTCTTTAGTAGTGTGTGTAACATATATATGTTTACCAATATAATATATGCAAGTGTATCCTCTGCTTCTTCTGCTCTACAATATTTGCATAAATATTTTACAAATAGCTACAGTCTTCAAAATTATTATTTTTCTTAATACATAATAGTGGCTTCATTGATACACCATCATTTATTTCATTAGTACCTTCCTTTTATTAATCATAATGATTTATATTTTGATTAAAATAATCATTATTTTCACTTAGTAAGATACATGCATGATACATAATAACACATTTAGATACAATATAATATACTTAACATATACTTATATATAATCATTACATATTTATTTTGAATTATTTTTTAAATCAAATTCTTCAAAGTTCTTTGGGACAAAGCATAGAAGACTTTTTATGGCTCTAGAAACAGATCATATTTCACCACACTTCTTTTCAAAATGAATGTACTAATTCACTGGCAAAAGGATAGATAAGTTCCAGTGCCAATATTAGAATGCTCTTTCTATGTTTGCATGGTATCTTAGTTCTAAGAACTGGTGTTTTCTGGTTAGTTATTGCTGTTTAATAAACTATGTCAAAATTCAGTGGCTAAAAACAATAGCCATTTCATTATATCCCTCAGTTTTGTGGCTGAGGATTTCAGGCAGGGCTTGGATGGGTGGTTCTTCTTCCAGTTAATGTGGTGTCAGCTGGAGTCACTTTGGTATGCACTTGGCAGCTGGGCAGATAGGATATATTAATAGATGAGGCACCAGGCAGCTTCACTTCCATTCTGGTCACTTTGTAGGGGATGGCTAGTAGACTATGTTCAGCTGTGCCCCTTGCCCTGTTCCCATATTTTTAGGATCACTTCCTGTGGGTTTCTCTGGTAGAGTTGTCAGACCTCTTATATGGCAACTCTAAAAGTCAAAAGTTGGGAATTGCTATTCACCTTAAAATAGTTCTAGATAGTGTGTGTCATTTTTTCCCAGTCTTTTTGGTCAAAGAATAACAGACCAGCCCAGAAGGTAGAGAAGGGAAATAGACCCCTCACTCTCCATTGAGTGTCAAAGAATTTTCTGACCTTATTAGTATGATGATAAAGTAGATTTGGGGCTACAATCTAGGTCAACAAAAACTGTAATCAGACTAAAAACCTTTTAAAATGTGTTTTTATTTTAATTAAGTGATTTGATACAATGCTTTTATCTCCGGTAAGCTCAATATGATTTTGTTAATTCTATATTGATATCACGATAGCTAAACTGAGCAAATGTGAGGTTAGTATTTTTCTAACTATCCAATTTAAATATGCTATGGTAACTAAAGCAGGTGAGCTTTCTATTTACATTGTTGTGTGTTGGTCATTAAAGATTGTTCCCAATTAGGTTTATAAAAGGCTAACTTTAAATTTTCTGCTTGGTTCAGAAAAATCAGTGCAAATTTTAAGTGCTTTGTCTGCTGTCGTATTCTGAGTTCTCTTTTAGATCTATAAACATTAAGGATCATTAGGCTTCCACACAAAGGCATGTCATTTAGTCCTAAATGTGGCTATTTTGAATTTAGAAGCATTTGCTTTATTGCTGTATATTTATTATGCAATCACACCAGAAAACTGTTTAACTCACGAAAAGCTTCTCTTCCACTTTGCAGAGTGTTAGATGGGCAGTAGATTTTCTAAATAGGGCGACGTGTTACATGGTAAATTTTAAACACATTTGGATATTTACATTCAGTGTTACAGCAGAATTACCATGTAATAATGGCAAAATTCTTAGCAAATGGGAAGGGTATGTCGGATTTATCAGTGTAAATCTAAATTATCAGCATTCTTATTTCTTTCCAACCAGGCACATTTTTAAAATGAAAGATAACTAGACAGAGTACTGTTTGTATTTTCTAGGGGTAAGAATTAGAATTTATAAGAGGAACTGTATCTCAAATAGTCCAGGATTTCTGATCAAAGTGAATGATTAATTTTATTTTTGTCACATTCATACATTACTTATCACTTGTAAACAAAAATGTGAAAACCAAAGTTTATTACTAATGCAGCTTTATTCATTTTTAAGTATTTACATTTTCATTGTTAGTAAGCAGAATTATAGCAATAATGAATTCATTAACATTTGCTGTTTTTCTCTGTAGCCAGATTCTGAATCACAGTACCTTACTTTATTTATTCCTCTAACATGTTATAAGAAATTTTGTAATTTCTATTTCTGTTTAAAAAGTGAATTGCGTGTAATAAGAAGTTATATAGTCAATGATCCCCAAATGTAGATTATTTTATTGTGGATTTATTATTCAAATATATATAATCTTCCATGTCTAAAAAGACATCTTAAAGTATTTGGAGCTCAATTCAATAAGCTTTTTGTTAATTGAAAGTCTATTTTAAAATAATAGTTTTAGAGAAGAAAGACATGTAAATAGATTAATAAGGCAGTGGGGGAAATTGAAGCACAATGATTTGGTAAATTTAATTATTTAAAATTTAAAATTATTAAATTTTATTATATATGGCCTGTCCTTGTCTTCCTCATATATTCTTTTGTCAGAACGAATTTCACTTAATCTGTAGTCAACATGTGCAGTAAATTAGATGCAGGTATAAAAGAACTTTGAGCCACACAATTAACACATTTGACATTAATATATATATATATATATACCGCCATTTTCTGTAGATAATTATTTACAGTGCTTCTTATATGACTTTGAAATCATTGCATAATGCCTATTGATTGCTCGACAATGTTTTCAAGGTAAATGTGCTTGTATTAATTGAGCAACTACAAAATGAATAAAATTAAGAAGGGGTAAGTGAGCATAGGAAAGTGTCTAAGGTAGGGTATATATTTTTCCCAATTATTAAAGGATTATAGGAAGTCTATTGTTAGCTTTTTACTTCATAGAAAACAACATAATCATAAGAATAAAAATTCAACTCCTTACTTAAAGAATATTTAATAATTTAAATAAAGTTGTATGTGGTTTTATAAAGGCCACAAGAGTACAAATTTTTAGTTCTTAGATACAATAGTTTATTTAAACTTATTGTTTTCCTAATGACCTGGCTTTGATCCCTGGAGAAGGAAATGGCTACACACTCCAGTATTCTTGCCTGGAGATTTCCATGGACGGAGGAGCCTAGCAGGCTACAGTCCATGGGGTTGCAAAGAGCTGGACACGACTAAGCGACTTTCACTTTTTCATCCTACTCCAAGGTTCCCCAGCCCCCTGGGCCACAGACTGCTACCAATCCATGGTCTGTTAGGTTGTACAGCAGGAGGTGAGCGGCAAGCAACTGAAGTTTCAACAGTTTTTAAAGCCACTCCCCATCATTGGCATTACCACCTGAGCACCTCCTCTCAGATCAGTGGTGGTATTAGATTCTCATGGGAGCGCGAACCCTAGTGTGAACTGCCATGTGTGAGGGATTTAGGTTGTACGCTCCTTATGACTTAAGAAAATCATCTTGAAGTCATCCTCCCTATCCCTGCAAATCCATGGAAAACTTGTCCCCTGTGAAACTGTTTCCTAATGCCAGAAATGTTGGAAACTGCTGCCTTAGTCCCTTGTACTGCTGTAACAAAAACCATATACTGAGTGGCTTATAAAAGAGGCAGAAATTTGGTTTTAATAGTTCTGGAGGCTGAGAAGTTAAAGATGAATGTACCAGCAGATTTGGTGTCTGATTAGAACCCACTTCCTTATAGACACAGTCTTCTCACTGTAGCCTCACATGGGGGAAGTGGTGAGGGAACACTTTGGAGTCTCTTATATAAAGTCACTTAATCTCACTCATGAGAGCAGAGCCCTCATGGCCTAATCACTTCTCAAAGGCCACACCTCCTAATACAATCACCTCGAGGTTTAGGTTTTCAATTGACAAATTGTAGGGGGATGAAGGCATTCATCCACTGCAGGTACTGTGCACATTTGTAAGCAATTTACACTTATTATTTTTTTAACAACTTTTTAAAATATTTTAATGGATGATTGTTAAGTAAAATTAAATCTCTCAGAATCACAAATTAGTAATTGGTAGAGCACTGATTCAACCCGGTGGTTTGCTATATTCAATACTATTCGCTTCAGTATAACTCATCCATAATATCTTCAAACATTAGATATATATAATTGAGCTGATATAATCCAGTAAACATGAATTACTAAGAAAATAATTGAATAATATTATCTCTGATAATCACTGAATTTTATTAGGAAAAACTACATCTGTATTTAAACATATAGCTTCCAATTTTTGTAATAACAAGATATACAACTTAAGAATTAAACCTTTCTATATATACTTGTTTCCTTAAGATTTCAAGAAGTGAACTTTTGAAAACATTTTGAAACTCACTTTCAGAATTTGCTCAGAAAATTTGTAGCAATACTAATGTGTAATATATGAAACAATACATATCTTAGAATCTTTAGTCAAAAATTGGTTGTTACCACTTAGAAATCCATTTTTATGGGTGAAAATAGTTATTCTAAGTGCATTTTTGATGACTAAAAAGATATTAAATATCTTTACTGTAATACTCTGGAAAAGTTGGATGTGTATTATTTTTTCTCCTTTTGAAAAACATTGAGTATTTTATTGGTTTGATTTTCACAGGTTTTTTTTTTTTCCCATTTGAATAATATTCATGGGAATTCTCTGGCTATTCAGTGGTTAGGAATACACACTCTCACGACCAAGGCCGTAGGTTCAATCCCTGTCTGGGAAGCTAAGATCCCACAAGCCTCATAGCATGACCAAAAATAACAATAATAATAATTAACATTTGGTTGTGCTCGTAATGTCACTCCCCACCCACTGTGGGACTATCTTTCCCATTTTTTCCTATGGAAAAATTTTACAGTGTCTTGTTTTAATATTTCTACCTTTTGTGTAATGGTTAAACAGTGCTATTTTATCTCTCTTTCTCTCTCTCTGTATATATAGACAGATAGATAGATAGATTTCTTAGATACCTTCTTGTACTTTCTGTTCTTTTTTCTTTTTTGACAGGATAAATCTTTAATCCCCAGTACTTATTTTTGAAGAGTTGTGTTTTTGTAGTCCCGTGAACCTATGTTACTGTTATAGCCCTAATCATTTTTAATACATTTGGAACTTAAAATATAGCTATCCATTTTTCAAGCAACCTTTCAGAATGGATTATTCTTCAAAATCTTTCATGCTCAATGTTGTAACACAATAATCTGAGGAGAAAGACAGTGCTCAGTTGCTCAGTGATGTCTGAGTCTTTGTGACCCCATCGACTGTAGCCCACCAGGCTCCTCTGTTTATGAGACTTCGCAGTCGAGAATACGGAAGTGGGTGTCCATTTCCTTCTTCAGAGAATCTTCCTATCTCAGGGATTGAACCTGCATCTCCTGCAGCTCCTACATTGGAGACAGATTCTTTATCACTTAACACCACCTGGGAAGCCCAGGAGAAGGTAGTGTGGGGTTTCACAAGACTAGTTGTTTTGGTTTCCTGAAGGAGGAACATTGTTAGGCAAACATTTCTGCAGTACCTTACTTCCACACGCACTGCAGTCATTTGTGTGGTCAACTCTATCTCTCTACTCATGAGCATTTCCTTCACTTTAGCACTAATTGATTTAATCATGAGGAAACTGTATTATTTTGTATTTATCCCCTTTCACCTTTTCCTCTGTGTAAACAAGCAAGAAGGTTTTTTATTGTTTAAACTAAGATGCGAAGATGCATTATTTTCCTCCCTCTGAAGCCTCTTAAATTTGAAATCATCTGATTACTCTTTCCTTCATGAAGATTTGGGTGGGACAAAAACCACAGTTCATGTTTTTCTCAAGGCCTAAATTTGCAAACTGGTTCAGAGCTAACTTTAATCTTCTTCTTCTTTCCTTTCCCCTCCCACGTGGAAGACAATGGTGGGTGGTTAGCACTGTGTTGAAGGCATCTGTGCCAAACATCTGACCTGGGAAGATGGAGGAAAGGATATAGGATGCATTCACACACACACACACACACACACACACACACACACACACACACACACACTCACAATGGGTTTTATTTGATTTTATCTAATCTCACAATGATCTTTATAATCATATTTTAGAATAAAAATACTACTTGTAAGTGCAAACAATAGTTATAGCTAATAACATACCACAATAGAAACTGACTATACAATATAATGATTCATGTTAAATTGGATAAAAGTAGTACTTTGCAAAAAGAAAAGTTTAATTGATGAATGCCCATTATTTTTAGTTTGTTTATACTGAGGATTATGTGCTTCAAATTTTAATATGCCTGTAACGGTATGCCTTGAACATCATGAGGAAAATTAATGGCTCCCTGCTGATGCTTCCAAAGTAAATTCAACATCAGAATCTGTAAATTTATGCTTTGAGAATCTAGGCACTCAGTGTTAAGTACTTGGAGTTAAAGTCTTTGGAGTGGAAATACATTAAGCCATTATTTGTGGGGCATGAGAAAAAATTAACTCTGGGGAATATATTTACCTGAAGGGATAGATATATAAGTAGCAGAAAAAAAAAAAAAAAACAGAAAAGGTAGAAAATCCCAACATAAGGCAGGAACATTCCTGGAGAAGTCTTTGTTTTATGGTAATTGTAGAGTAAGATTTAGAAACTTGAGGATTATAAGTATTCAGCGGAGGAACTATTCACATGGATTAAAATGCCATGTAATCTTGACATAAAAATCACTAAAGCAACTATCTAACAAATATTATTGAATGCTCAGTAGGGGTTAGACATAATTTTCTAACTTGGGCAACAGGTCTGAAAAGTAAATCTGTGTGAATATTGTTGGTAGCTGTAACCGATTTAGGTAGAGAAAACTTCATGTCGATTCTTATTGTACTTTTTGTGCAGGAAACTTACTTTACTTTGTATAGTAAACAGCTGAAAATGGTTAAAAGCAAGAAATAGCAGAACAGAATAGAACTAATGGCTCTGGCTTCCCCTCCCCCAACTTTACACTATACAACCATTTTCTATGCTGTGTCTCTGCCTCTGAAAAATACTCCATTGCTGCCTACTGAATTTTTGTTTGACATGTTGTGTTTAGGTAAAACAGTGACTTTCTTGTTTATCAGTAAACATTTTGATGTTTTAAAGTAAGTTAGGCTTGCTGTTAAGTCAACAGAGTGAGCTGAAAGCCTCAGAAAAATGCTTGAAGCTGTATCATCAAAGGGCTTTTGATTAAACTGTTATAAAGGACCCAATGCTTGACTGACTGTTCAAGGCCATCTTACTTTTCCATTAGCTATATCTGAACATCAAATTAGTATCTCCTATTTCAAAGGGCAGTAGAAATTAAAACCACACATCAAGAGAATCACACTGTAAACCTATGGTCAAGCAGATTTCGACATGTACTTATGTATTACAGGAGCATGAATGCAGAAAAAAAAGTTTAGGTGTAAGAAGCTTAACTAGAGCTCAGTAGGTGATGCCTGCAGAAAAGAAAGAAAAGATATAAAGGTAAGTGGAGTGCTATTTGGATGTCTTTGCTTCTGACGTAGAGATGGGAGCTTAGTTCCATGAAATCTTTGGACATTTTACAGAATGTCATGTTTGATATCTGGCTATCATCAGCATAGCTAGATTTATGTAATGCTCAAATGTGAGCACTTTTTTGAATAATTGGAAATTATCAGTTGTTATCACATAGGCATTATAGCAAAAAAACTTCACTTTTGGACTCAGTCCTTCAAGCAGTTGTGTCAAGAGCATAGAGAAAGAGTCAATGCATAGACTTTGGAGATTTGATTTTAGCAACTCATGACTCAAATAGCTCTTCCTGGTATCTATGATCAAAATGCAGGGAAATGACTCAGAGCCCTGCAGTTTTTGAAGTAATTACAATGATAGACGTAAGGGAATTACAGGTGACTGTTTAAATGTCTCTTTCAAACATTTCACTGGTGAAATAGTTTACCTGTATTTAAAACCTGCTTTTCAATAAATCCAAAATTACCCTTAGCATCTATCCTTGAAACCACTCACCTTACGATTACGACATTTTACTTTTTTCAAAAAAGAGTTGCATTTCTAGTCTTGTAAAAAAATATGCAGGAAATGGCAGAACAGTCAGCCATCTGGTCCATAATGAGCTGTATTAACTGAAAAGTAAAGATTGATGTTAAATGTTGCACTTCACCTATTTCACAGAGGTGAGTGTTAAATCTCATAGTCCAGCTTCAGGCCCTACTTTTTGTGCTATAATGAGTCACACTAAATAGCAACACTGCTTGTTCTGTTGCAAAAGTCTTCTGTGTGCATATTTTAGCCTTTTTTACAAGGTGTGAATTGAAACTCAACTCACTGAGAAGTTTTTTTAAATAACTTCAACCAATTAGGTAATAAGAAAAGATTCAGAGTGAGCATATTAAACTGTAATCCTCTTGAAAATAGGATACTTAGAATGTTCCCTGAGAAACTCTGACAAATCTCCGAAAACTAGTTTCGATGACTTTCCCCAGGAGTGTTAGCCAGGTTTGACTGAAGAGGGAAAGCAGCAAAAGAGAAGGGACATTCTGGTATCTTGCATGCTATTCAGTAGATTCTATGTTTTACTTTATTTTTAGTACTCCTCAGAGCAATCTCGGTTTACCCACTTCTAAAGAGCATGTTTTAGTTGAAATATTGCAACTGATTTTGAGAGAATCAATCTTTAAATGGAAACTGATGAAAGAAATGTAAAACTAGGTATGATGAATGAATGTGAGATAATGTGAGTTTAAAATAAAAAATAATCAAATAAGTGAGGGAAAATAATAGTTCCGGGATGCTTGGGGCTGCTGCACTGAGATGACCCAGAGGAATGGTACGGGTAGGGAGGAGGGTAGGGTGTTCAGGATGGGGAACCCGTGTATACTTGTGGCGGATTCATGTTGATATGTGGCAAAACCAATACAATATTGTAAAGTAAGTAACCTCCAATTAAAATAAATTTATTTTTTAAAAAAACAAATTATCCACTTTGCAATTTTCTCAGGCGTTAATTCACAGAGATTATAGTTTCTGACCACTGTTTTTTTGTTTTTGTTTTTTTTTTTGTCTAAATATGTATTCTTCCTGTTCGTTTGAATGGCATCTCCTTATCTCACACTAGAACATATTACTAGGAATTTGAAGCTGTCTGTCAACTGATAGACAGTGTGAGTAAATTGCTTCTGTGTATGTGATATTTGCATTTTTTTCCCCTCTGTTTATGGCTACAAATCAAAGCTCATGTCAAGTATAGTAGGTTTCCCTTGTTAACATGCAGTAGAATAACTGAATGAACAATCATCAAAACATAGTATGTCAAGTAAAAAAAAAAAAAAAAAAGCCTTGTCAAATGAGTAGAAAATAGACACTTATAGCACTTACTTTACTGTCTTTATCTCTCAGTAATAGCTTGCTGCCATATTTAATTTTTTTCCTCATGTAATGAAATCATTTGCAATTACTTTTCTGGTTTGTCCTAAATAGTGTACTCTCTAAGGCAAACTGAGTTTCATATTTTAACAAAATAAGCTTAAATATAGTTAAGTAGAACGTTCCTCACCAAAATACCTTATTTTTGAAAAGTCAGCTGGACTTCAGCTGAGTGTCAGACTCTTTCCATGAAGTCATATCTCACTCCAGTCACATACTCCCATTTGCTCAGACTGAGGAGTTTCTATCACGTCGGAAAAGTCTAAAAGAGGCTATGCAGTTAGAATCCATAGATACTGGCAAATCCATCACTCATTGTTGCTGTTGTCTGATCCTTCTTCTTCCCTGACATTGTCTCTCACGTGATTAGCTTGTTTCTGAGATTTCTTGCAGTCTTCTGAGCAGTTAGCTTGCCTTGTTCTTGAGTACTTATTTCCTCCCGGTTTCTTCTTCTGGTTTGCTTTCTTCCTTGGGCTTGACTGTCTCCGGGTATGATTTGTTCCAAGTCCCAAGTTTACAGTACTCGACTTTTGAAATGGGTATGAATCCTGAACAGTTCTTTGAAACTGCTAATGCTCTCAGTTTCTAAAGTTCTTTCCTTGTGATGACCCACACCATCTTTCCTCTCAATGATTGTTAAACTTCAATATGCTCAAATGAAGAGTTTAAAAACATAGTTTAGGGATTTCCTTGGGGGTCCAGTGACTAAGACTCCATACTCCTAATGCAGGGGGTGGGTTCAATCCCTGGTCAGGGAACTAGATCCCACATGCCACAACTAAAGATTCCACACACCACAATTAAGGAAAGATCCCACATGCCACATCCCAAGGTCAGAAATCTCACATGTCACAACTAAGACCCAGCACAGCCAAACAAACAAACAAATAAATATTTTTTTAAATAAAACATGTAATTTAGAGCTGCAACCTCAAAGATTCTGTGTTAAGTGGTCTGAGATGGGTCCCAGAAATCTGTTTTGACAAAAGTGAATGATTCTGTGATCCAAAAACTGCCCTATGAGAAGCATCGTTCTCTTTTTTTGTTGACACTCTATTCCCTTAAGTAAGGAAAACGGAAGAAAAGTTTTTAGTTATTTAGTCCATCATGGTGACTGATGAGTCTATTGGCAATGCCAAGTGGTCCTTTGAATTTGATGGCAAAGTTTTGCTTAGTCAAGAAGCTCTTGGAATTAATTTTTGTAAGAGCATCAGGTAGCCTCAAGGTCTTACCCTGAGACCTTTGAGAGAGGGACATGGTTTCATAACTTCATGCTGGATACTCCAGGCACCTATTCAGCTGCTTCTTCTTTGCTGTTCTTTGGGAAGTCAAATTCATCCCCTCTCCATTTGTATGCAAGTATCCCCTGTCTGCCTGTTGCATTCTCTGTTACTCTCTGATCTGCTCTCTTTCAGTATTCCTTCTCTCTTCGCACAGAACCTTCAAGATTGTGGAAAACAATAGCCTGAAATGTATGTTATTCATGAATAACTTCTGTTTTATGCCCACAATAAAAATATCCCCCAGTACTAGAGACACATATCCTGGATGTGTGTTTGGAAGGAGTAAAGGATGGAAAATAATAAAGTAGATAAAATGTATACTCATGTGTTATATATTTCAGGTAAAAATCTAAGTATTTACCTAATAAAAATCTTCAGGCATGTAAAGACTGCATGCTTATTAATGTCTCTGTTTCAGACATAACTAAGTGCTTTTACTTTTTGTTTAGGTAATGAATATTTCAATTGTTCTTATTCAATACTTACTGTGAGCCAAGTACAGGGAGAAAATAAGCAAAAAGGAGATGTAATTTACATTTTAGTAGAAGTGAGATTATAAAGGTGGCATGGATGGTAACCAAATTATGAAACGTGGTGTGGCATGGAATGTGTGCTCAGTCATGGCTGACTCTTTGCAATCCCATGACTGTAGCCCACCTGCCTCCTCTGTCCATCAAGTTTTCCAGGCAGGAATATGGAGTGATTGCCATTTCCTCCTCCAGGGGATCTTCCCAACCAGTAATGGAACCCACATCTCTTGCATCTCCTGCATTGACAGGTAGATTCTTTAACACTGAGCCACCTAGGAAACCCACAAATTATCATACAAAAAATGTAAAATTGAAAATATTTTGTATTGCACCTCAACCTACTCACCTCCCAAAGCTTCCGTTTCCAAATATCATCACATTTAGGATTAGGGCTTCAAGATATAAAAGGACACAAACATTTAATGTCTAGTGTATCTTTAATCCAATTGTTGTGCTTATGTGCATTCAACTTAAAAAATTTATATTATGCTGTAAATCTCATTGTTTTCTCCTGTGATTTCACTCAGTGCTGTTTTCAGTTACAAGCAGACTATCATATGCATACCTAGACCATTGCTTCATTCCGGTGCATGGTGTTCCATAGTAACCATCACAGATACTTTCATTATTCAGTCCCCTAGACAAACATACAGATTGTCCCAACTGTCCACTAAAGACAGCTGCAGTGAATACAAACATACATTTTGGTTTCTTACAAATTAACATAAGAACTTTTCTGTGGCAGAATAGTTCTATTTAGAACATGTACATAATATGCCTCACTTAATATATCCAGAGAACTTTTTATAAGAGGTATACCAGTTTGCATTCCTACCAGCCGTGCATAAGAGTGTTAATCTACCTATGCCTCACTAACATGTGGTGAGGCTTCCCTCTTTGCAAGCTGACGATTTGCAATAGATTTTATGTAGTATCTCTTGTTTAACAATTAGCATTTTTTTGATTACTAGAGGCCTTGAGTGCCTCTTCATATAATAATTATTCACTTGAGCTTCATCTCCCTAAGTAAGGTTATTTATTTATAGTGTTTCCATATTTTATATAAAGTTTTCAGTATTTTCTTCAGTGATTAAAATATAGTTTTAATGAAAATTATATATTGATTTTAGATATTGTAAACATCTAATTTTTCATGAGTCTGATATTTTTAATGGACATATAAAAATATGTCACATAAAGTATAATATAGCCTATAAAACAAGGGGTTGAAAAATTGAAAGAGTGAAAATAAAGATCTGCAATGCATAACTTTCATATTGTTGGGAAAAAATTCAGTAAATTCAGTTGCAAGGAGAGTATCTTAAAAATTAATAGAAAATGCAAGTTAATTTGTACAAAGGCCCTAGCATAATGTCTGACATAGAATCAGGGTGGAATGATTGCTAATTTTTTCCCTCTCTTTCATGTGAGAAAAAGTAATTTCTAATAATCAGTGGACATATTTTGATCTTCAGTTTTTATAAAAAAGGAAATTCAGATTTTTAGAGAATGTTAGAGCATGAAAGATTATTCAAAACTGTGGTTTTCAAACATTTTAGTGATTATTGACATTTCTTACATAAACAATTTTATAAAACGTTAATATATTGAAGAGATAAAGGGTAGTATTTTCTTAATAAAAAGAATCAAGGTGAGAATTTCAGTGTTTAATATGCCCTGAGGTGCTTTAGTCTGTTATCCCAAACAAATTAATTATTCAATATGCTTATATTTGTATGAAACAGAAATCCAACTCAGTTGGCCTCAGAAAAATAAGTAATTCCTATATATTAAAGATCTTGGAGAGCTTTTAATTTTTCAGACTGGACATGTTTAAGAAACTTGTCTTCATCTTGCCATGTCTTTGCTCTTTGTCTTTGCTCTTTATTTTCCTTCTTCTCCCTTTCCTTTTCCTCTCCTTTTCCTCCCCCACTCTTTCTTTCTTCCTCATGCTCTTCCCCTCCTCCTTTCTTCCCTTTTAATCCATCCCTTCCTTCCTGTTTCTGCTGGTTCTATTCTCAGGAGAGTCTGCCTTGACTTACAATCATTTCTCTTTGAAAACCTAGTAAAAGGAGCTTGACATTCTCTCTCGACACTTGGAAAGCCTTCAAAACGATATTTAATTACCTCTAGTTGGTCTGGCTTGGATCAGACACCCATTTTTGAACCAGTCATCTTTTTTCAATAGCTCTACTCACAAACCCATTGGGAAGATTTAAGTTATAAACTAACTCTTGGAGTAGAAAGTGTTTGCTACTCTGTAAAAGGCTTAAAGGAGCAACTATGACATCATTTGCTTGACTTATTCACAGTCCAGACTTTGGGCTGTGTATTTATTCACAACCCAAGACTTTGAAGTCAAATTTTGGGTAAGTTTCTTAAACACTCTCTGCCTCAGTTTCCTCATCTATAAAATGAGGATGATAATAGTACTTCATGTATTTTGCAACACACCATAAACATCATATATATATATATACATATATATATACATATATATATATGTGAGACTTAAATTCAGTAGCAAAATGGACTTTTGTTGTTTAAAAACATTATTACATTTTTTAATGTAGGTTTTATGCTAAATGTATTAAATGTTTATATATTTATCTTCAGTTTTTGAATGACTCCATTTTCTTGATATGTAGATAGAACTAACTTACATTTTTATGTCTAATTCAGACACTCAAACATATCTTGATTGAAGAGACTTATATAGTTATATCCACATTTCTATTTTATCATCAATATATGCATCATTTGATATTTGCTTTTTTTACTGAATATTCAATATGGAGGCAAAGTATTTTTTCCCTCATGTTCTAATTAGAGTACAACCTATAATAGAGCCTTTGTAATGAATTCTTGTTCATGAATTAATATTTAGTCAATGTTCTTTTCTGTTCATCTGGTGAAATGAATATTATACCAATTTCCAATAAATCAAAGAACTCATTTTGGTGATTTTTCCCAATTTCATAAAATATTTGAAGAAACACAAGAGTTTTTCAACTTTGTGTCTGAGGATCTCCCTATGTATATTGCTAAAGCTTGTAGGTAGAAATCACTATAACCCTCCAACAGCTTAAGAGCAAATAAACAAAAAGAACCAAGAGGGGAGTTGTCACTGAACTAGACTTCATGACTAATTCAATCAGTTTCTTTTAAAAGTGCGTACCGTTTCAGATGGTAGTGTGTGGATACACATGGAAGCCACTACATTTCTCCCTTCTTAATTATATGACAACAATGACTGATTTTTAAAATCATTAATCTTTCTTCGTAATATGAATAGCAGGAAAAGAATCCCTATCAAATGAAATCAAGCTCGTATAATGGTAGACAGAGCTATTCTCTGCAGAAATGTAAACCTGGATTCTATTGTGGGGGGGGGGGGATGGGTACCCTATTATAGGCAACCAATTCTGAAACATAGTGTGGGACTAATACCAAACATGCGTGACCAGTTAACTTAGTTATAACTGCTAATGCTATGAAAATTTTAGGTTATAAAAAGACACAAAGTGTGAGAAAAATGAACAGCATTACTGAAGAGAGTGAACTTGTAGATACTAAGAACAGTGTAGAAATGTCATTAGAATAATGCACTATATTTGGAGAAAACTTCCTCCACAGATGAATATTAATTTTATGTCAAAAATCATACTTACATCACAACTCATTTTATTTTATTTTTTGAGTAGAATATAGGTTAATAAAACCATAAAATCTAAAACCTTTGCCTTATTGTGAGTGCTGGTCATCCCACTTTTAACATGTAAGTTCTTGGACAAGTTGTTTACCTTAAATCTATCTTTAAAATGAAGCTGGTAATAGTTTCTACTTCTTAGGGTTCCTTAAAGCATAAATCATTTGATTTACTTAACATTCTAATAAGAGCACCTTAACATATTATAACAACTCAATAAAAGTAATTTATCAGTAGTAGTAGTATTACTACTAGAAGCAATTATCATAGCAGTAGTAGCAGTAGCAGTAATAGAAATGGTCTTAGGATTAATAGTCTTAGTAGTAGTAATAATAGTAGCTGCAACATAAGTAGTACAGTGATACAAGTTATTCACAGAGCCCATCTATTGTTTTGCCATTGACAGCGGATGAAAAACTCTGTAAGCTGTATCTTTTTTTAATGCAGACAGTATAATTAATATTTCCTAGTATATTTAAACATAAAATAATAAACAATTTGATTCCAGATAAGTTAAAATGATATATGTATGTATAACACTAGTACACTTCATGACTGGTTTCGTTTGTTTTTCAAAAGACTAGTTTTTATAGCTTTATATATTCAACTCAAGTAAAATCATTTGGTTCAAATTAATTCATATTATAGTTAAATCAGTTTAAACCTTCCACATTTTAACTGTCTAGATTCCAGAAGCTTATTACTTTTGGTTATACCTTAAACAAATAAAGTTTATAATAATGTATGGTAAAGAAGCAATGAATCTGACGTGTGAAGAAAAACTGAGAGTTTATTTTGTTGAATCCCTATTCAATACTTGAACCATTTTTTTCAGTGCCACCAAATCTGTTCAGATAAAGCTGAACAGATTGATACTATGAATGATATCATTGTACATTGCTTTTAAAATTTTTTTCCCATATAGTGCAATATTTAGGATCTTAGGCATTGAAGCAATGCCCTGCAGTGAAAGCCGAGAGCCCTGATTACTGTACTGTCAGGGAAGTCCTATGCATGAGCGTGTGCTAAGTTGCTTCAGTTGTGTGCAACTCTTTGTGACTCTGTGGACTATAGCCCTCTAGGCTCCTCTGTCCATGGGATTCTCCAGGCAAGCATACTGGAGTGGGTTGCCATTCTTTTCTCCAGGGGATCTTCCTGACCCAGCGATCAGGTGGATTCTTTACCACTAGTGCCACCTGGGAAGCTCTAGGGAAGTCCCATACATTCCATTTTTTTTAAGTTTCTTTTGTTAGAAGATACTTCTGTCAAACTTTTCTTGTAAAGCAACTGAAAACCAGTGTAGCATCAGCTATAGGTGTCGCCTTACAATATTGGAAATCATCTTTTTTTTTCTCTTAATGAAACCCAAGATCATATTAGTTTAATTTTCCTTTGTTTGTTTAACTTTATGTTTGCATTTATGTTACAGTGTTGACTAAAATTAAATTTATAGTCAGCAATAATCTCTAAGCCTTTTCCCTTTGTGCTCATTTAACATGCATTTTTATCCTGTTTTATCCTCAGACAGTTCATGTTTCAGGCTCATTTTCAAGATTTCACATTACACATTGCCACCGGACTTTTTCTCTCACCTGCTTCTTTGTTGATCTGCTGAGGAGGTCAGGGCACCTACCAGTTATGCCTCCCTCTAATCAGCTTTTCACTATGAAATCTTATTAGTGTTATTATAACAGAATTTGAAATTATAAAATATAGTATTAAAATATTTTCCTATTGTTTTAAAGTTTATCTATTTTGTTTATTTTTTAAAACATAACAAGTGAAAAACGTTAGGCATTTAAGTCAAGAAAACTAGATTAAGAGAGTTACATGTCAACTTAAACATACTGATATGGTCCAAAATAGCAATTATTGATCTTGTAAAAGTTCATTGGGACATATTTTTATAATATCTTTAGCATGCACATCAAGAACAGGATATAAACCATGGTTTGTAAATAGACAGACGTTCTCCAAAAATAATGTGACAGCTTAGTGGGGGAACATCTTCCATTTATATTTTAAATAAGTTTTGTGCATATCTGTTATAAAGTAACACTAATTGTATCATGATCTTATTATTTCAAAAACACTAAAAACTGGCTATAATGTATATGGCACCAAATTCAAGTAACTGTTCAAAAAATGTACTAAAATATTATTATATATGACAGGTTGCATAGTAAAATTTCAGACATTTGTCTTAGGAAAAATTACTTGTAATTAGGGACTCATAATTTGATTTATGAGAAATGAAATTTTAGAGGCTTGTAGAGATTTGGGAGATTTGCTTTGATATTAGCCAACAAAGTTCCAGTACTTTGGCCACCTCATGTGAAGAGTTGACTCATTAGAAAAGACTCTGATGCTGGGAGGGATTGAGGGTAGGAGGAGAAGGGGGCAACAGAGGATGAGACGGCTGGATGGCATCACTGACTTGATGGACGTGAGTTTGAGTGAACTCTGGGAGTTGGTGATGGACAGGGAGGCCTGGAGTGCTGCGATTCATGGGATCGCAAAGAGTCAGACACGACTGAGCGACTGAACTGAACTGAACAGAAGTAAAAATTTTAATTGAGCACTACATTAACAAGATTTATTTAAATAAAGACACTCATGGTAAAATAAAACTTTCACTTTCAAATGGTAAAATAAAAAGGCAAAATAAGATGTTTATGTTCTTGCAAGTACTAGAGAAAAGGAACAAAATAACAAGAGAAA
Organism: Ovis aries; assembly: GCF_016772045.2. Classification (NCBI taxonomy): domain Eukaryota; kingdom Metazoa; phylum Chordata; class Mammalia; order Artiodactyla; family Bovidae; genus Ovis; species Ovis aries. The sequence goes on along the minus strand of NC_056054.1, from coordinate 147,957,278 downwards.
ATGCTTTATGTATTGTTAAGGAAAACAGCCAAATCAAAAATGGAATATGATCTCTGAAAGTTACTGTGAACATAATTCTACTCATGAGTTTCTAAGAATGAACAAGCCTATTGATGTGAGTTTTTCATTGTCACCGATATAGCTTTCTGAAATAAAAAATTCAGAAGTTCACTCTGGGATTAAATAATAGGTTCCATGTATCTATATAGTTTATTAATACATTTTATATAAATGTGTACACATTAATTTGAATCTGATATAAATAAATATGTACAGTGTTTTATGTTGAGTGCAGTGTGGTGCACCAGTTAGCAATCCTGGAGAAGGACTTTAAACAGTTGCATCTTGGTATTGGAATCATCAAGGAAAACAGTCAAGAACTAAATGAAGCAATGCTTTGCTTAGATAGAGAAGAGAGAGAGCAAGATTAGTTTTAGTAGCTTAAGTCAGTCCCCCATGACCAGTGGATCATTCCCAGCAACTTGCCTTGTGTTGCAGTGGAAAAGCTCAGTCCACACCCCTTGGACAGTGGGGTTACCCAGGTGCCATATGACACACACTCTTCAAGCAAAGACAGAAGAGCGCACTCACTGAGCCTGAAATAGAAAAAGATAAACCCATGAAAGATGATAAGCATGGCACAGGTTGTGTGGGCTCTTTATCTATTTCTAAGGAAGCATTGCAAACACAACTCATACCCAGTATTCCATGGACAGGTGGTAGCCAAGAGAATGCACACACAAGACTGCCTTTCCTAACATTTTGTACATAAGTAAAAAAATAACGAATGGGACTCCAAGGCTGAAATATTAATGACTAGATAATAGATCGGAGAAGGCAATGGCACCCCACTCCAGTACTCTTGCCTGGAAAATCCCATGGGTGGAGGAGCCTGGTAGGCTGCAGTCCATGGGGTTGCTAAGAGTCGGACACAACTGAGCGACTTCACTTTGACTTTTCACTTTCATGCACTGGAGAAGGAAATGGCAACCCACTCCAGTGTTCTTGCCTGGAGAATCCCAGGGACGGGGGAGCCTGGTGGGCTGCCGTCTCTGGGGTCTCACAGAGTCGGACACGACTGAAGCAACTTAGCAGCAGCAGCAGATAATAGATGGGCATTTATATGTGTGTAAGTAACTTGGATAAGGCAAAGAGGATACAATAGGACCAACAATAATAAAATAGACATTACTAAGGTTAGCAACTGTTGTTGTTTAATGGTTGAGTCATGTCTGACTATTTGTGATCCCATGGACTGTAGCCTGCCAGGCTCCTCTGTCCATGGGATTCTCCAGGCAAGAACACTCATGTGGCTCACCTTTCCTTCTCCAAGGGATCTTCCTGACCCAAGAATCAAACCCGCATCTCCTATATCTCCTGCATTGGCAGGCAGATTTTTTACCACTGAGCCACCAAGGAAGTCTGAGGTTATCAACTACTGAGGTTGAAAAAACAATAATCATTTGTAACTTAGGTCCCTCCCTGATGTACGCTTTTGATAGTCTTTCTCACACTCTCCCTGCCATTGCAATCATCATTTCTGTGTGTGTGTGTGTGTGTGTGTGTGTGTGTGTGTTAATCTTTCTGCTGTCTTCCCATATGACTTTAATGTTGCTTATTTTGCCAGTTGTTAAAATTAATGTGAATAGAATCATATTTTATGTATTCTTCCATGATTCCTTCCTTTCAACATTATCACAAATATTTAATTATGTTGATGCACAAATCATTATTTATTTCCTGCTATTGTTATATAATAAACTGAAAGTACCACATTTTATGTTTCCATCATATCACTCATGTACATTTCATTTGCCATTATTTAAAAATAATACAATTTAGGTAGATTTTGAATTTTTAATATCAATGTCCTAGGGCTCATGTTCAAGAGTTTCTTTGAAATGTAAGTCTAGGAATGAAATTGATTTGTTATAGGACATGTGAATGTTCACATTTCTTAGGCAATGCAAAACCTTCACAATGCTGTGTTTAAATTTACACTTTTGCCAGATGAGAATGTCAGCTAAACCAATATCCTGACAAGCACTCGATATTGAACTGGCTTTTATAATTTTGCCGTCTGGTAATTGCCCCTTACAGTTTTTATGTTCATTTTCTTTGCAGGCTTGTAAGCCATTTAGATTTTTTTTTAATTATATATCCAAAAATTTTAAAACTTCTTTTGCCATTTTATTTTAGATTGTCAGTAGTTCTTTATATAACCTCTGCATTAATCTTACTTCTGTAATATCTTCTCTTAGTTTGTGATTTCCCATTTTGTTCTTTTTATTATATCTTTTTATAAAAATAATTTATAGTTGAAATTGTCTCTACATAATTTGTCATTGTGTGATGCCTTTTTAAAAGCATGTCATTTTATAGTGATAAAGATATTCTGTATAGTCTCCTCAAGTTTTATCATTTAGATTTATGGTTAAATGCTTAATCCACATAAAATAGATTTTTTATGATTGCTGTGAATTTGGGATTCAGTTTATTTTTTTATGTGGTCAGTCAGTTCTGCTGCCTTTATTTACCTAAAGTCCATCAGTTTCTTCACTGACTGCAATGCCCATTGTCATATATCAACATCCCATATAAGCTTAACTTGTTTTCCTGTATTCTTTCCCATTCTGTATATAAGTTTTTCTGCTTCAGCTAGAAACCCATTGTCTAAGATGAGATAAGTTTTTTAGATTCAGCAGGATAAATTTGCACCTTGCTATATTCTTGGCCAATGAAGATTTTAGAATAAACTTGTGAAATTCAATGCAAAATGCTTAAAGGATTTTCGTTGATAGTGTATTGAATCTTAGATCAGTTTGTTGAGATTGCATATCATTGCAACATTCATTATATTAACAAAAGTGTGCTGTATATATCTCTACCTATTTCAGAGAAACTGTAATATTTTTTGTAAAATATTTTTATTTCTTTACATGTCATGTATATCATATTAAAATTATCTCCAGATCATTATTGATTTTCATTATCACTTTAATTAGTACTGCTAACATTTTTTAAAAAGTTGTTATTCAGTTGCTTAGCTGTGTCTGATTCTTTGCAATCCCATGGACTGCAGCAGGCCAGGCTTCCCTGTCCTTCACCATCTCTTGGCACTTGCTCAGACTCATGTCTGTTGAGTTAGTGATACCATCCAAACATCTCATCCTCTGTCGTTCCCTTCTCCCCCGCCTTCAATCTTTCCCAGCATCAGTGTCTTTTCTAATAAGTCAGCTTTTATCATCAGGTGGCCAAAGTATTGGAGCTTCAGCTTTAGCTTCAGTCCTTCTAATGAATATTCAGGATTGATTTCCTTCAGGATTGACTGGTTTGATTTCCAAGGGACTCTCAAGAGTCTTCTCTAACCATGCTTCTTCAAAAGCATGAATTCTTTGGCGTCCAGCCATCTTTATGGTCCAACTCTCACATCTATATATGACTACTGGAAAAACCATAGCTTTGACTAGACAGACCTTTGTCAGCAAAATAATGTCTCTGCTTTTTAATTCAGCAATATTATTGTTCTATCCAAACATTCATATTATATTAGTATTTATAGAATCTTTTGCCTTTCAGTCTTTTCTAAAATGTTATTGTTGTTGTTCAGTCACTGAGTTATGTCTGACTCTTTGCAACCCCATGGACTGCAGCACACCAGGCTTCCCTATCCTTCACTGTCTCCTGGAGTTGATCAAACTCCTGTCCATTGAATCGGTGATGCCATTCAACCCTTTCATTCTATGCCACCCCCTTCTTCTCCTGCCCTCAATCCTTTCCAGCATCAGGGTCTTTTCCGATGAGTCAGCTCTTTGCATCAGGTGGCCAAAGTATTGGCCATGGGGTTGCAAATAGTCAGACATGGCTTAGTGACTGAACAACAGGAACCAAATGAATAATTAAAAACTAGTTCAATTACATTTTTTTCCCTCTCAGAAAAATTGGTCTTTTCATTTTCCTAGAAATCAACCTCTGAAGCTGCTGTGATCTGCATAATTTACTGCACAGATCTTGCATAGTTTACATAGCAGATAAACTTACAGAACTATTGCTATGGTAAAAACGGCCATTTCATTCTGTGGTTAAAACTTCAAGCAAATTTGAAGTAATCTCTGGAGCACAGATTCATTCCTTTAGAGTGTCTTAGCAATTACTACTTCTAAATCATTTTAGGTTTCTTTTAACCTTCCCTTACACTAGCAATCTTCAAGCTCTAGGAAATGAGATTCATGTTTTTTTTTTTTTTTCTTTTTGACATACTATATATGTAGGTATATCGTAATCATATCATTATATCTAGGATGACCAATTGCTTTTTTATGAGACTAGTAATTCAAGATGTGGCTATTTGAGGGACTAAGGAAAATAATGATGAATTTTTCACATGCTCATGTTCTGTTTTCTTGCTGTGAAAATGTACAAAACAGATCTATTCGAGCTCTTCAGCTTATCCCATAGAGTAGAACCAACAAAGGTACTTCAAAAGTAAGATTATTTACTTTAAAACTGATGGGGCATAACTGTGAGAAATGATAATAAGGCAATGATTGAGGAACACGTAGGCCGTCAAAATGATATAGATATATTTAAGAAAGAAAAGAAAGTGAAGTCACTCAGTCATGTCCAACTCTTTGCCACCCCGTGGACTGTAGCCTACCAGGCTCCTCCATCCATGGGATTTCCCAGGCAAGAATACTGGAGTGGGTTGCCATTTCCTTCTCCAGGGATCAAACCCAAGTGTCCTGCATTGCAAGCAGACGCTTTACCATCTGAGCCACAAGGGAAGCCCTATTGCATGCCATTTTATATTAAGTATTTTGTTAGCAAATGCCTTTTTGAAAGAATGGTTGAAGTTACCTTTTACTACTAAATGCAATATGCTCTAACAGGTTTTACACTGTTGTGAATTTTAATATCAGGATATCTTATTGAGAGACTGTAACAACCACAGTTAAAAAGATTTCCATGTAGTATATATGCTTTATGGTTGAGAACAAAAGTGTAAGCATGACTTTAGTTAAGAAATGCAAGATGAATCATTCTCTGCATAAAACTCTTAATTTGATATGAATGTTCCCTATTTAGGATTTTAAAGTATAATTGGATCATTCATCTATTGAAAACATTTGTCAGAATGCCTATGAAAATAGAGATCTAATTTCCCATGGTAGAATCTGAAGCCCTTCACATCAGGTCATTATTTTCACCTCCATTTTCTTCAACTTTCTAAAGGCTTTTTATTTCTCTTCTGTATCCCAACCACAGAGAAACAATTCTTGATACATTGTCTTGTCTGCATTCTTCCATTTAAATTATTTTGCTCAATTCAGTCTAAATTAACAACAGTCCAACAATTGAACTCTTATTTTATATTAGGTTACAAAGGAAGAAAATCCAGGCCACCCAGTAGTTTGGGTCCAGAGGAGAAACAAACAAGCAGTCAACTGCAATTGATATTAGAGCTAAGAATTGTGCTTAGGGTAAAATACAAACGAGAATTTATCTGAGGACAAGGACTTCCAAGTCCTCACAGAGAACTGCTACATAAAGCTAATGGATCAGCAGCTTTAATCTTACTTTAGTAAGAGCTTACTAATATTTGCAGTTTTATTCAAGCTGGTTTTAAAATATGAGTTAAAATCAAGGACATAAATAATGAGCAGAATGTCATTCCAAACAGAAAATGAAGCCAGATTGTGGTATCTATGGAAAACTACAATAGTTTTGTATGTCTAGAGTGAGTGGAGAAGGGAGAGAGAGGGCAAATAGCAGGAGATGCGGAGAGGGGGCTGAAGAGATATATTTGGTCCAGTTGATAGTGAAATATACTGAAGAGTTTCCATGCCATACTAAAGGGAGTTTATGCATTTTGAACCATTTTGAACTTGATGTCATTAATATTTCCCTCCTTGAAAGATCTCACAGCAGTGTGAAAGATGGCTTGGATGGGATTCAGAATTGAGACCCTGGTGTTGTAGATACAAAGTATTGAACAGATTTTCCCCATTCACTCCCTATAACCTGGAATAGCTTCCGTCTTTCAGTTCAATACTTTGGAGTCCTAGGTACGTTTCAAAGTCTGCTCAAGTGTTACCTCTCTGTGAAATCTTCCTAGATCTTTTGGCCATCAAAATATTATCTCTCTCTCCTTCTCTCACTTTCTTAATCTGTCTTGCATTAGAATTGATATATTTAGGCTATCTCTTTAACTAATAATGAACATAAAAAGGGATAACTACTCAATAAATATTTGCAGAACTGGATATTTTCAGTGTTTTAAAGACAGATTAATAATAAAATCTTAAAATAATATGTTGATACAAAAGAGGGAGAGATTTTGGAAACTATGTATGTGAAATTAATTCTAAATCTTGCCAATATTGTAATCATTAAGTTTGTTTCTGTTGTTGCTTCATCAGTTCCCTGGTGTACACTAGCTGTGGAAAGAATTTTCTTTTGTGTCAGATAATTGTTGATTTTAGAAAACAAAGACAAAAGACAAGTGCTTTTTAATTTACTTAGTACATGATGAAGAACATAGGCATGCCTAAAAAGGGATTATGATATTAATGCTTTATTATAAATTAATTTCTGTTGGGTATTATGATACTTTTCCTTGAAATTAGAGGAAATGTGAATTTCACACCAATATATTCTCCCTAGGCTGCCTTACTCTGAAGCATTTTCTTCTAAAATTGAAGGGTAAAAACAAGTATTTAGGACTCTACTGACTTATGGTAACTATCAACTGTAATATTCTCCAGTGTTAAATTTTTCTGCCTTCACTTTGTAAAATACTTTATATAAGTATTTTAGACATATTTTTCCAAGGTGTATTAGTTCCATACTTAGAAGTGATTAATATTTATGAGTTTTTACAGATGACTTTTTATTAAAGTATAGTTGATTTATAATGTGTTAATTTCTGCTGTTCAGCAAAGGATTGAGTTATACATATATATGCATTATTTTTTATATTCTTTACCATTATGATTTATCTCGGGATATTGAATATAGTTATATGTATACATTGTAGGCCTTTGTTGTTTATCCGTTTTATACATAATTGCTTGTGTCTGCTAACCCCAAACTCCCAGTCTACCCCTCCCCTACTCCCCTCCTTGGGAAACACAAATCTGTTCTCTATGTCTGTGAATCTGTTTCTGTTTCACAGGTAGAATTTCACAGATAGTTTTGCTTGTGTCATATTTTAGATTCCATATATAAGTGATATCATATGATATTTGTCTTTCTTTTTTTTTTCTGTTTTGACTTAGTCTGATAATCTCTAGTTCCATACATGTTGCTGGAAAGGGCATTATTTCATTTATTTTTCTTTTTTTATCTGAGTATATTCCATCATACATATGTACTGCATCTTTGTTCTTTGTCTATTCATTTGTTGATGGACATGTGTTAGCTTTGTGAACATGCTGCTATGGACATAAGTGTGCATTTATCTTTTTGGATTATAGTTTTGTCTGTATATAAGCCCAGGAATGGGATTACTGGATCATATGGTAATTCTGTCTTTAGTTTTTTAAATATTTGTGAATTATTATTTCACAGGCATGCCTAACCAAAACATTCTTAATGTATTGTTTCTAAAAAATATTTCAAAAACACAAATTCATTTTTTTAACACAAATTCATTTTTTCTTTCACCCATCTAAGCATTAAGACACTGATGATATAGATGTGGAAAACTGAACAGATTTTTTCATTTACTCATCTGTCTTTCAGTTCAATCTGTTGGTAGCCTTGCTATCCTAATGACCTACCTAGGTTCTAAGCTTCTTGCATCTGCAGTGACTTACTAACTGACGCTGAAGTTAGTGATTTCATAGCCATTTCAAATATTAAAAAAGAGTTGCAGGCATCATTAGAATTCACCCAGTAAATGAATTATTTTCAGCTGCTGGTTATTAAATCAAGCAGCAACCACAGGAGCCAAGATCCTTGGCTTGAAAGGGGAAAAAAAAAAAAAAAAACATAAATCATTGAAAATCTTTATACATAGCTAAATATTTTCTCTTAATTTAAATGAAAATGAAGGATTCTGATCCACATAATGTAAGTGAATGCATGATTATAATTTGGGGGGGCGGGGGAGGAAATAACTTAACTGTCCCTCTTTCCTACAAAACTGAAAATGAACTATTGAGTTCCTTTCACTGGCTTCTACATGGATGGTTAAGAATTCACATCAAGAAATTTGACATCTATACTTGAAGTACAAATTGCCATAGGTCAGAATATTTTATTAAATATAGATAAAAAGATTTTACAATATACATATTGCATTTTTAAAAATTATCCATATTTGATTTAAAGAATACCATATTTTAATATTACACATTTAAATTTCTAAAAGTGCATTAAGGGAGGAAGACATTGTTTTGTAATGAATTAAAAAAATATACTACTATGTTACTGTTAATACTAATTGGAATTGATATTTTGGTTGGCAATATCCAGAGCCTTAGAAGATCAAGACTCTTGAAGTTGGATATGTCTTTGACTCATAAATTATCCTTCCAAGAGTAAAAAGGAAAGAATAAAAGACAGATATTTAAATTATGGTACGTTGATATCATTAAATATTAAAAATTTTATTTAAAAGACATGTATAAATAGTTTATACAACATGATGTAAAATAAAACATGAGTCATAAAGAGATAGATAGAAAATAGATATTCCAAACTTATGTCTGTGCATTATATTAACATTTATTTCAAAGACTGGAAGTTTAATAGTAATAATGCTTATGAGGCTTTATTTTTTATTTTTACTTTTAATATTATTCAAATTTGCTATACAAGCATATGATTTTATTTAAGTATAACATATATATTTATTGAAGTATGACATATATGAAAGTATACAAATCCCAAGAGTATAATTCAATGACTTTTTCACAGTAAACACAGTTTGTGTATTCAATAAACAGAACTTCAATAGTTCCCCAGAAGTGCCTCTTATGCCCCACTCTAATTACTAACTCCACTAAACGTAAGAACTATCTTAATATTTATCACTGTAGATGACTTTTGCTGCTTCTGCATGTTATAGAAATGAAATCATACAGTATATATAAACTCAACATTCTGTGTGGGTGTGAGTTGTCCATGTTGTTGTATGCGGTATTTTATTGTATGAATGTATCCAAACTTATGCATTTTACTGTTATTAATCATTTGTGCGCTTTTTGTTGTTGTCCTGTCACTAAGTTGTGTCTGACTCTTTACAACCCGATAGATTGTAGCAAGCCAGGTTCTGCTGTTCTTCACTGTCTCCTGGGGCTTGCACAAATTCATGTCCACTGAGTTGGTAATGCCCTCCAACCATCTCATCCTCTGCTGCCCTCTTCTCCCTTTGCCTTCAGTCTTTCCCAGCATCAGGATCTTTTCCATTGAATTGGCTCTTTGCATCAGGTCGCCAAACTGTTGGAGCTTCAGCTTCAGCATCAGTCCTTCCAATGAATATTCAGGACTGATTTCCTTTAGGATTGACTGGTTTGATCTCCTTGCAGTCCAACGGACTCTCAGAGTCTTCTCCAGCACCAGAATTCAAAAGCATCAATTCTTTACCTCTCAGCCTTCTTTATGGTCCAACTCTTACATCCATACATGACTACTTGGAAAAACCATAGCTTTGACTATATGAACCTTTGTTGGCAAAGTCAAGTCTCTGCTTTTTAATTCACTGTCTAGATTTGTCATAGCTTTTCTTCCAAGGAGCAACTGTCTTTTAATTTTGTGACTGCAGTCACTGTCCACAGTGATTTTGGAGCCCAAGCAAAGAAAATCTGTCACTGCTTCTACTTTTCCCCCATCTATTTATCATGAAGTGATGGGACTGGATGCCATAATCTTAATTTTCTGAATGTTGAATTTTAAGCCAGCTTTTCACTCTCCTCTTTCACAGTCATCAAGAAGCTCTTTAGTTCCTCTTTGCTTTCTGCCATTAGAGTGGTATCATTTGCGTAACTGAGGTTGTTGAAATTTCTCCCAGAAATCTTGACTTTAGCTTGTGATTCATCCAGCCCAGCATTTGCACAATGTACTCCACATATATGTTAGTTTGGGCCTGTTAGCAATTTAGCTTCTTATGAACATACTTGCAAATTTATTTTGATTAACTTATGTATAAATTCCAACAGGGAATATACTTTTTAAGTCATAGGATGTGTCTGTGACCAGCTTTGATAATTCTTATGCTACTTTTTGTCAGCAAAAGTGAGTGGAAAGGAGGGAAGGGAAGGATAGAAAAGGGAAGAGAAGGAGGGGGAGAAGGAGGAAGGACCAGAAGCTGTTACCTATGCAGATGTTTGATATTTATATTACCTTGGGCAGAATTAACAGGTCATTGACCCCTGGCTTATCATTCATCTCAGTCTCTCATCTGGTCTTTCTTTCCTGATAAATTGAATAAAGCTGATGGCCTTTTATTCGTATCTGTTATAAGTATATCAGCTTTCCTTGTTCTCAGTCTTGATCAATCTGATCTCACTTTGACTTGTACGACAGTAACTGACTCGAATGGAGCAGTCTGTGCCAATGTTATGATTTAGAGATTAATGATGACATATAGGTTAGTCATTATATTGCAGACTTTAAATGCACAAAGTTAGTGTCTTTATACTAAGACACATCAAGAATCTAGAATAAGAAAACTCAAGAGATTTACCTAATCAGAAAATCAGGGTACAAGACAAAAAGGTTATACCAATATACCTAATAAGAGAGAAAAATAAACACTAAAAATCACACTAAGGGCATGGGATAAAATTTTAATTTTGAAAGCTAATTGTATAACCCAAAATGCTAAAACCATCTTTTTATAACTACTATGACTTTTCACAATGATTCTTCTGATACCAGGAAACTCAGCCTGAAGTTTTTGGAATGATCAAAATTAAGAACATGATCTTCGTTTTTGTTGGCCCAGATATCTACTTTAACACTTCAAACACTCTTTTAAAATATCTCACACTGTATCAAAAATAACTTTCCTTAGCCACAAAGAAATCTGAGAGCTCTGTCAGTCAGCAAGCCCACATGTAAGTGAGAAAGAAATGTGCCGCCTAGTTTACATGACAACCTACAGATCAAAGCAAAATAAATAAATAACATTGAGTTGACTAAGTCTTCTAGTTCTTTGGGAATACACACTGGATATAAATACATTGAAATGAAACAGTGAAGACACTGTAACTATCCATGTTGAAATTTGATAGAAAATATAAGTCTCTGGCAAAGGGGACTTATAATTTTTAATATAAAATGCTAATGTTCATCAAAAAGTACAAACCAAACATAGTACAGATTGGTAGACTAAAAATAAAAAGATTTACCCATTGTTGTAGAGATATATAATTGCTTTGAAGGATAACAGTTTTGAAAGTGCAAGCTAACCATAGTTCATCTGTTTCATTTAATATTTTTAAAGTGGCATCTTATTCATTAGCACATATTATTAACTTAGTTCAAATGAAATCGTCATCCAAAGGAGAATATTAAAAGTTAGTTTTTTGTGCGTTTTTTAAGCTGAGAAATTCTTATCTTTCCTTTACAGTGGTCCAATATGATTTCCTGAAATATAGATTTTTTTTAAACTTTCATGTTAAGCTTTACCTCTACAGTGGCTGAACTCACCATGAGTTCTGATTTGCACAATAGTTTCTTCCTTTCTTTAGGCTTCAGACTTTAGAATTAATCAGCTTTTTAAAAGTAGTATTTTAAGGAGGAATCTCCTCCCTTCAGAAAATAAGCTCAGGAAAGTAGTAAAAGTTACGTCAAGGAGAGTTCAATTATCTTATATGCACTCTACTCTTGGCCTACTTAGGAGCTCTCAAAAGAAGGGCAACCCTCTGATACAAGTTTAACAAGAAGTTTGTTCCATTTAAGAAGACATTCACAGTGTCAGGAAGCCAGAATTTTATTTAAAAAAATAGTATTATAGGATGCTTTCAATCAAATGCCTTTATTCAATTTGTTCAGTATTTTACACAAGTTAAATTATTATTGTTCCTTCTAGAGACTCAATAGTGTCAGTGGTTACTATAATTCTGTGTATGTATTGTCATTCCTAAGTGGATTTAACCTCAAGTGCTATAAAAATTATTTTTTGTATCTAAATAGAAGAACAAACTTGAAGAAGAATGTGTCTGCCACTCTCCTCAAAATTAATAGGAGGTGTTCCAGATTTTAAGAGGAAAAAAGTATATGTATGATTCAAAACATTATTTTTTTCTTTACTATAATTTATTGAGATCTTTGAAATAGATTTAGGTCTAGAAAATTGTTCCATCGACGTTTTTAATTATTTTTTATTGGAGTATAGTTGCTTTACAATGTTGTGTTAGTTTCTGCTGTTCAGCAAAGTGAGGCAATTATATGTATACATATGTCCATTTTTAAAAATGTTATTCCCATTTAGATCACCATTCAGTAGGGTTCCCTGTGCTAAACTATAGGTTTTCATTAGTTATCCATGAAACTAATTAGTTTTATACACAGTAGTATATATATGTCAATCCCAATCTCCCAATTTTCCCCACTCATTCCTTACCTCTTCGTAATCATAACTTTTTTCTCTATTCATCTGCAAATCTATGTATACTTTGCCAGTAAGTTCATCTGTACCATTTTTATAGATTACACATATAGACAAGATTATATTTGTTTTTCTCTTTCTGACTTCATTCTGTATGACAATCTCTAGGTTCATCCATGTCTCTGCAAATGGCACTCTTTCGTTTTTATGGCTGAGTAATATTCTATTGTTGGCTTCCCTGGTAGCTCAGCAGTAAAAAATTCACCTGACAATTCAGGAGATACACGTTTGATCCCTGGGTTGGGAAGATCCCCTGGAGAAGGAAATGGCAACCACTCCAGTATTCTTGCCTGGAAAATTCCATGGACAGAGGAACCTGGAAGGCTACAGTCCACAAAGAGTTGGACATGACTCAGCAACTAAACCACAACAAATATTTCATTTTATATAGATACCCATTCCTTTGCCAAAGGACATTTAGGTTGCTTCCATGCGTGGCTATTGGAAATAGTGCTGCAGTGAACACCAGAGTGCATGCCTCCTTTTGAATTATGCTTTTCTCTGAATATATGCCGAGGAGTGAGAGAAATTGAGGAAATATTCCCATTTACCATCACACCAAATAGCACAACATACCTCAGAATAAACATATCTAGGGAGACAAAAGGCCTATATTCAGAAAACTAAGATATTGGAGAAAGAAATCAAAGACGACACAAACAGATGAAGAGATATACCATGTTCTTAGAAGAATCAGTATTGTAAAATGACTTTACTACCAAAGGCAATCTACAGTTTCAATGCAATCTCTATCACGTTTCCAGTGGTATTTTTCACAGAATTAGAACAAAAAATTTGCAATGTTTATCAAAACACAAAAGACCACAAATAGTCTAACGTGATATTGAAAAAAGGAAAACCAAACTGGAGGAATCAGGCTACCATATGACCCAGCAGTCAAAACATTTTTAAAAACAATAAAAAATATTACTGTAATGATTTTATTTTGCCTAACTTTTATTTTTAGAATATATTTTTAGGAAAAATTTTAGATTTAATATTGAAGAGAGTGCTTATTCTCTGCATTTCAAAGCCAGTATAATAACGCATAGCCTATTTAAATTATACATGTATTGATAATAATTAATCAGAATGCCGTTAATGAACCCTGTTCATTATAAATATTTTAACATTCATCTTTTTAAAAAGTACATGGTTCAGTAAGCAGTGTAGCAGTAATTAGAAAATTTTTGGAGGGAAATATGTTTTGAGAGATGGACATTGAACAAGTATGCTCTTGTTTCTCTTACTCAGACTGTGATTGGAGCTAGAGGCGGTCATTAGTAAGCATCCAACAATTCTCTACCATAGAATTGAGTAATTGAAAATAGTTGTCTGGTTTTCTCACATCAACTATTTTATTTTCTAACATATTTTGAAGTGTATCAAGATTAGGACTGTGTACTAAGTATATGAAATATTTTTCAGGGTAGAAAATTATCAAATTAGTAGGATGGTTTAATCTCCATTTAGGTGTGAAATCCCTTCAGATAGTTAAATGTTCTGAAGTTTATTTCCTACTCTTTTGACAAAGTTATCTCAACCCATTTCACACAGAACCCATAAAAATATTTATATAGCCATCAGGAATAAAGTGGAGAGAACTTGGAGTATCTATATGCAATTTGGTAAAAAAAAAAAAAATATATATATATATATATATATATAATCTTGATATTATTAAGATAAAGATAAAATATAAAACATAGACTGGTGATTCATTTCTTACATGATAGTATACATGTTTCAGTGCCATTCTCCCAAATCATCCCACCCTCACCCTCTCCCTCAGAGTCCAGAAGTCCGTTCTATACATCTGTGTCTCTTTTGCTGTCTCGCATACAGGGTTATCATTATCATCTTTCTAAATTCCATATATATGTGTTAGTATACTGTATTGGTATTTTTCTTTCTGGCTTACTTCACTCTGTATAATAGGCTCCAATTTCATCCACCTCAATAGAACTGATTCGAATGTATTCTTTTTAATGACTGAGTAATACTCCATTGTATATATGTACCATGGCTTTCTTATCCATTCATCTGCTGATGGACATCTAGGTTGTTTCGATACAGGATACAGGATGCTTGGGGCTGGTGCACAGGGATGATCCAGAGAGATGATATGGGGTGGGAGGTGGGAGGGGGGTTCAGGATTGGGAACTCATGTACACCCGTGGCAGATTCATGTCAACATATGGCAGAACCAATGCAGTATTGTAAAGCAAAACAAAGTAAAAATAAAATTTAAAAAAAATAAAAGAAAACTGCTCTTCTATAAAGAGTTAGTAGAAGCAGAATGAGATGCTCTTGGAAGAAGTGCCTAGAAGTTTCGATAAGGAATCAGAGAAATCTTTCTGAACAGTTGGCAAGTTTTCAACATTAAAAGAGATAAATGCCATTTCAACATTTGGGAACTTACAGATTCAAACCTTGTGGCACTTACCTCTTACCAACTGCCCAGTGAATTAACAAAGTCCATACTGAGGGCATACAAAATCTTTAAAAGTGTGTATAAGAATGAATGTATTTAATATTACTGGACTGTATACCTAAAATGGTTATAATTGTCAATTTCTTTTCTTTTTTTAATTAATTTTTATTGGAGTGTAGTTGCTTTACAATGTTGTGTTAGCTCCTGTTGTAAAAAAAAAAAAACAAACAAACCATAAAACATTAGAGAAGTGCTAATATTGAAATTTTATAAACTGTACAAATAAATATTTTCCTTTTTCATGACAAATGAGCTTACTTTTTAAAATATATTTTAGTATGAATTATACATCCTTGAATTAGCCATGAAAAATTCTAGATACTTTTTGATAATGATCTTTCCAAACTATCATACTCACTATGGACAAACATTGAATGAATCAGTAAATGGTAGCAAAATGTAGTTGATTTATAATGTCCTGTTAATTTCCAGTGTACAGCACACTGATGATATGTATATATGTATCAGTTCAGTTCAGTTCAGTTCAGTTGCTCAGTCATGTTCGACTCTTTGCAACCCCATGAATCGCAGCATGCCAGGCCTCCCTGTCCATCACCATCTCCCGGAGTTCACTCAGACTCACATCCATTGAGTCAGTGATGCCATCTAGCCATCTCATCCTCTGTCGTCCCCTTCTTCTCCTGCCCCCAATCCCTCCCAGCATCAAAGTCTTTTCTAATGAGTATACAAATATATATAAGCCAAAATATTACACATAATAGAATGATCAAGATAGTTTGATTAATTTTTGAAAGCTTCATGACTTATAGTCTTTTAATGAGTTATTCAATTTTTTTACTTTTGTAATATGATAAAAAACTTTTAATCCCTAAAAATTATAATTATTAATTTAAAAGTTGCATCACACATCAAACTTTGACTAATTGTGAATATCAAATGACAATATGGAAGTAACAGGAAAAAAAAAAGAGTAAAGGGGGAAAAAGAAAAAAAGAAAGAAAAATATACCAATTAAGAAAGTCTACAAAGCAATTACAGGAGCATCTGGCATGTAATAACAATAATGAAATAATCATTTATATCTTGTATTTAAGAATAAAAATTAGATAAGAACAAAGTAAATCGAAAGAATGCTATATAGTTTGCTAAAATGCTTGCAAAAAAGACTTCCGAGTAAAAAGTATTGAAGCTAATAGACACAATTCAATAAGAATTGATGCTATATGGATAGTTCAGAGAAATATTTGACTCCTAAAGTGTTTATTTTTTAATGGCCACCACAATATTTATTGGGATGTTGCCATCAAAATTTTGTGACTCCAAACTGCATAGTTCATGAATTCAGTGCCAATAGGCTGTTTCGTAATTTGGTACAAG
Organism: Ovis aries; assembly: GCF_016772045.2. NCBI lineage: Eukaryota > Metazoa > Chordata > Mammalia > Artiodactyla > Bovidae > Ovis > Ovis aries. Next base: position 147,940,827 of record NC_056054.1, on the reverse strand, counting down.
TAGCTAACTTTCTTAGCTGGATGTACATCAACCCTGATTCTTTTACCCCCTCAAGCTGCTGAATTGACCTCTATCAATAACTGTAAAGTAGAATAGACTTTGTAGCTTTCAGGATTCTCTCTCATGAGTCAAATTCTCTGACCATGAGCCTGAGAACTGTGATGAGCTTGGACTTTGAGCAGGTCTGGCTTAATATCCTGGCTCAGGAAGCAACATCATAGACATAACCATAAACTTTGTAAATATAGCTTGTTTGTGACATTATGTTTTAGGGTGAACTAAAGTCTCCAGTTATTGCTTAGATTTTAGCTTATGGGAGTGTATATAGGCCCTCAGAAGACAACATTAATATTTCCTCATTACTTTATGTAGTAACTTGACATGTATGTATTCCTGTTTTCATTCTTTAATGTCAGGTTCAGTTCAGTTCAGTCGCTCAGTCATGTCCAACTCTTTGTGACCCCATGAACCGCAGCACGCCAGGCCTCCCTGTCCATCACCAACTCCCAGAGTCCACCCAAACCCATGTCCATTGTGTTGGTGATGCCATCCAACCATCTCATCCTCTGTCGTCCCCTTCTCCTCCTGCCCTCAATCTTTCCCAGCATCAGGGTCTCTTGAAATGAGTCAGCCCTCCGCATCAGGTGGCCAAAGTATTGGAGTTTCAGTTTCAACGTCAGTCCCTCCAATGAACACCCTGGACTGATCTTCTTTAGGGTGAACTGGTTGGACTTTCTTGCAGTCCAAGGACCTCTCAAGAGTCTTCTCCAACACGGCAGTTCAGAAGCATCAATTCTTCGGAGCTCAGCTTTCTTTATAGTCCCACTCTCACATCCATACATGACTACTGGAAAAACCATAGCCTTGACTAGATGGACCTTTGTTGACAAAGAATGTCTCTTCTCTTTAATATGCTGTCTAGGTTGGTCATAACTTTCCTTCCAAGGAGCAAGCGTCTTTTAATTTCATGGCTGCAAACACCATCTGCAGTGATTTTGGAGCCCAGAAAAATAAAGTCAGCCACTGTTTCCACTCTTTCCCCATCCATTCGCCATGAAGTGATGGGACCAGATGCCATGATCTTAGTTTTCTGAATGTCAGGTTATTGAAATATAATTTATATACACTAAAGGCCACTCTTTATAGTCATATATTTCCATGAGTTTAAAAAAATAAACTAATGTGATGATCACCAGAATGAAGACAGAATAGTTCCATTACCACAAAAGGTTTCTTTATGTCCTTTTGTCGTCAATTTCCCTGGTAAACTTAAATCAGATAGATTTCTGTCCCTATACTTTGACCTTTTCTAGAACATCAATAAAGTCAAGTTTTATAATGAGTAGCTCTTTCTTTCTTCCTGGATTTTTTAATTTAGTGTAATGCTTTTGAGATTCATTCTAACCTAGAAAATCTGGCCATTGGATTGCCTTCCCTAAACATGATGTCCTACTGTCTTTTCACTTACTGGTTAGATACACATTAAGAATAATAGAGTTCATCACTCTAAAGAAAAATTATAGAATTCTAAAAATTTGTTCTTAAGGCATTTTGTGCAGAACATAAACTGAAAAATTTAGCATCCAAGAACTTGAAAAAAATGTCATTAGTATATGCACCCAATAACTACTCTTATGTACAAGTTGCCCGATTTTTCCTGCATTTACACAATCCCCTTGCCAAAGAGAAATTGTTTTCCTTACACTGATATAAGTTTAGATTGAATTGTTGATGTTCAGTCACTCAGTTGTGTTCAACTCTTTGCGACCCCATGGACTGCAGCAAGCCAGGCTTCCTAGTCCTTCACCGGAGTTTGCTCAAACTCATGTCCATTGAGTTGGTAATGCCATCCAACCATCTCGTTGAATTGAATGTAAAGGGTCTACAATGATAATCAAAAAGGAAATTAATTTCAGTCTTTGAGAATAAGACATGCCATTGAAAGACTCCAGTGCACAAACAAAATTCTATTTATTGTGAGAAAGATATAGAACCTGATGTTTTTATCATATAAAAGGAGAAGGACATAATAGAATAATTAAAATAGACTTTATATTTTTATTTGAAGATTGCATTACATAAAAGTCCTCATGACATTTGACAGACACTAAATAGTTTGGAACCTTTATGTTGCTCAGTTGTTATATTTTTATTAATTATTTTGGAAAAAATTAAGGTCTATTTTTTGACAGTGTGAATAAAACCACTTAAAAAGAATTTTCCTCAAGCTTCATTTATGGTTTTTGTGTCCTTTGAAAGTAAAATTGTTAATTGCTTAGTCATGTTTAACTCTGTGAGGCCATCAGCTGTAGCCCACCAGGCTCCTCTGTCCATGGAATCCTTCAGGTAAGAATACTGGAGTGGGTTGCCATTCCCTTCTCCAACGAATCTTCCCAACCCAGGATCGAACCTGGGTATCCTGTATTTCAGGCAGATTCTTTACCATCTGAGCCACCAGGGAAACCCTTCTTGTCATTTGGTTGACTGCAGAGAGAGAGAGAATAAAATGGATCCAACAGACGTGGCTGCTATCACATTGTTGGAGATAGGCTTGATAGAAATAGATGAAGAAAGGAGAGAAGTAATCATCATGTTGGTGTTTAAAGGGCCTGGGCTTATTCTATTATGTATATTGTTTATGTTAAGTCACAGTATATAAAAAGGCATCACATCTTCTCTCCCACTTTCACGTTTTTATCAGGTGTTGATGCCGTGCTATTTTTTACCCTTACTAATTTTTTAAAACATTCAGAGTGAAAATTCAGATATGTGCTTATATAATGTACAGTATACCTAGATTGAAATTGTATCAACTGTGGCAACTGTTTACCTCCTCAATTCATTCTGGATACTAAATAAATGTAGCAAAATAGGGGGGCACCCTGCCCAGATTTCTGTAAATATTCCTCAAGTGATTTTCAAATCTCTGTGAAGATTAAAAATTTTCTTTGAGAATGGCTGAAGCTACAGTGTGGCATGAAAACAAAATATATATAGTTATCAGGGCAGAGCAGAGTGTATCAACAAGTAACATAGTGTGGAAGCCAGATTTTTATTTCCAATTTTCTCTCTACCCAGACTGAGGCTAGGAACATGATCTCTCAGTCTTCTGGTCTGGCCTGCATCACTCAAATTTTAGAAACTCTTGAGTGTGTATGTGCACGTGTGTGTGTTTGTATGAGTCCCACGCTGTTTTTATTCTATGCTTTTATGAGTAATGGTCTTTACTGTTTTGGTATATTTCAAGTTTCTTTTCTTTAAGTAGACTTACATAAAGTTTGCATCTTTCTTGGATTTGCTGTGTGTGTGTGTGTGTGTGTGTGTATGTGTGTGTGTGTGTGTGTGTCTATTTATTTGGTGCCAACCAGGGAAAATCTGGAATCTCTAAACACCTTTTGACTTCTCCAACTCTATTTTTGCTACATTGTACTATTGTGGGACAAGCTGAAAAGAATCCAAAGTCTTGAACTATCATGACATTTTCAATATTTCCCCTAGCTTTCATAGATCTAAGATGTTTTATCATTCTGTTCTTAGAGTCATATAAAGCATGCTATGCTGTGCTTGTGCTGTGCTTGTCATATAAAGGATACTGTGCACGTCCTTGAGAGATGAGCACAACTACAGCCTGTCCATTCATGAGCTTGGTCCTCCGGAAGAAGAGAGTACCGGTGTCCGTGACGTCCAACCCGCAGACCTTCTGGGTGTTCCTGCAGCTCACCCTGAATTATCGGGGCTGCTTCCATGCCTGCATCTCATACCAAAACCAGCCAATCAACCGTGGTGAATTTGACATCATTGTCCTAAGTGAGAACAAGAGGAATAACGTTGAATGCAACGTGTCCACCTCAGGAGTGAGCATTTACTTTGAAGCTTATCTGTATAATGCTGCCAATGGCACCAGCGTGCCGTGGCACCTCCCGCCCATGCACACAAGCTCTGCCCAGCGCAGGCCCTCCACGGCTCTGGAGGAGGAAGTTGAAGACTCACCCTCTGAGTGTCACACCCCTGAGAAGGTGAAGAAACCAAAGAACCTGTAGTGCTACGTGTCACCAAAGCAATTCTCAGAGGAGTTCCACCTGAAAATCATTCCCTGGCACCTTTACACTTTCCGAGTGTGCCCTGGAACCAAATTTTCACACCTTGGCTCTGACCCTGTCCATGAGCTGCTCACCCTTGTAGTGGATGATGGCATTCAGCCTCCTGTGGAGCTCATCTGTAAGGAGAGGAACATCTCAGCAGCTACGTTCATCTGCTCCATAAGAACATAGGAGGATCCGAGACCTTTCAGGACAAGGTGAACTCTTCCCATTGAGAGCTTCAGCAGGTATATATGAAAAGACCACGTTCTAAAGTCACCCTGAAGGTCAGAAGACATGCCTTGTTGGAATCGTGTCTGAAAGCTACTCAGAATTTCTCCATCTCAGGTTGGAGCAAGAACTTTGAAGTGGTTTTTCAGGATGAAGAAGCTCCGGACTGAGAAGGGCCTCACTGGGAACGGTTTGAATTAATCTGCAAAGCACTATTTGACACCACCAATCAGCTCTTCACCCGATTCAGTGACACTAACCAAACACTAGTGCACCCCAATCCTAATTGTCCCACTCATCTGCTCCTAAAGATGTGTGAGTTTGCAGGGCACCTGGTGGGCAAGTGTCTCTATGAGTCCTGTCTAGAAGGAGCCTACAAGCAGTTGGTCTGAGCTTGCTTCACCCATTCTTTCTTGGCCCAAATCATAGTACTAAATATGCATTACAAGTACTTTCAAACAGGTGACCCAGAATTCTACAAATCTAAAGTTTGTTTCATCCTCAACATGACATGAGTTGGATGGAGCTGGTCTTTGCAGAAGAGAAATTTAATAAATCAGGTCAACTGGATAAGGTCAGAGAAGATTCCCTGAGAGACCCACTTCAGAAACAGTAGTGAGTAGAATACAGCAAGGAGAAGGAAATGGCAACCCACTCCAGTATTCTTGCCTGTAGAATCCCAGGGACAGAGGAGCCTCGTGGGCTACCATCTACAGGGTCGCACAGAGTCAGACACAACTGAGTGACTAAGCACAGCACTGCTGTTGATGCTAAGTCACTTCAGTTGTGTCCGACTCTATGCAATCCCATGGACTGTAACACACCAGGCTCCTCTGTCCCTGGGGATTCTCCAGACAAGAATACTAGAGCGGGCTGCCATGCCCTCCTCCAAGGGAATCTTCCCAACCCAGGGATCAAACCCAGGTCTCCTGTATTGCAGGCAGATTATTTACTTTCTGAACCACCAGGGAAGCCCAAGAATGCTGGAATTCCTATTCCTTCTCCAGGGGAACTTGCCAACCCAGCAATCAAACTGGGGTCTCCTGCTTTGCAGGTGGATTCCTGACCAGCTGAGCTACCCAGGAACACCCCATATAAAGGAAACTTGTTTACAAAACAATTTTGATAGCCTCTTGAATAGACCGCTTAAAATTGTTTGTCATTAAATTGCTTCCTGTGCTATATAGCAGGTCCCACTAGCTATCTGTTTAACACACGGTAGTGTGTATATGTCAATCCCAATCTCCCAGTTCATCCTCCCTGCCCCAATGTGTCCTATATCTGCATCTCTCTTGATGCCCTGCAAGTAGATTCATCTTTACTGTTTTTATAGATTCCACATATATGTGTTAATGCACAATATTTACTTTTCTCTCTCTTCTTTATAGCACAGGAAGCTCAATTTGGTGCTTTGCGGTGACCTAGATGGGTGGGATGGGCTGGGAGAATGGAGATCCAAGAGGGAAGGGATGTGTGCACATATATAGCTGATTCACTTTGCTGTACAGCAGAAAAAAAACCACAATATTATAAAGAAATTATACTCCAATAAATTTTTTTAATAATAGCTTCTGTGTTATCAAGGAAGCATTGTTCATTTGCTAATGAGTTTTTTTTTCTAGGACTTTGTTCTCCCTATGAGTCAGCATAAATGTACATCTTAATAAATGAATAACGTGAGTGGGTGCATAGTGGAAATGGAAGGAAGGAACCATATGTGTTGTTAGCAGATATGCCCTCTGGTTAATTTAGGCTGCTTAGTTGTTGCAAGATGAAGAAATTTACCTCAAGATGGTTCCAGTACTCAGGGTTTATTACAAAAGTACATACACATGGGTTCTCAGGAATACTTCTTGGGAAAAGTAGAGATCACAAGACAGTCAAGGAGTAGATGAAATGATTTAAGATTTGATCAAAGGCAGCCTAGCTCTAGAGTCCAGACAGCTTGAGGGGTCTCAGGAGCATGTCTCCATCAGCTGGTTTCCTCAACTTCTACTCTCAGTATCATGGTTTGTTCTTTTCTGCCTTTTCTACTTTCTCCTAATATGACCTCTGCTGTCTTTCATAACCTCTCTTTACTTCATTCCTTTCAGTCTTCTTGTGTTCTCTGTATTGTCTCTGTATGTTTAATTCATACTCTTTTTAAGAAATTTTTATTGAGTTATAATTTACCTAGTATATAATTCCATGAAATTAAAAGACGCTTACTCTTGGAAGAAAAGTTATGACCAACCTAGACAGCATATTGAAAAGCAGAGACATTACTTTGCCCACAAAGGTCCATCTAGTCAAGGCTATGGTTTGTCCAGTGGTCATGTATGAATGTGAGAGTTGGACTGTGAAGAAGACTGAGCGCCGAAGAATTGATGCTTTTGAACTGTGGTGTTGGAGAAGACTCTTGAGAGTGCCTTGGACTGCAAGGAGATCCAACCAGTCCATTCTAAAGGAGATCAGCCCTGGGTGTTCTTTGGAAGGAATGATGCTAAAGCTAAAACTCCAGTACTTTGGCCACCTCATGCGAAGAGTTGACTCAATGGAAAAGACTGATGCTGGGAGGGATTAGTGGCAGGAGGAAAAGTGGACGATAGAGGATGAGATGGCTGGATGGCATCACTGACTCTTTGGATGTGAGTCTGAGTGAACTCCGGGAGATGGTGATGGACAGGGAGGCCTGGTGTTCTGCAATTCATGGGGTCGCAAACAGTCTGACACGACTGAGCGACTGAACTGAACTGAACTGACCTATATAATTCACTGCTTTACTTGTACAAGTCACTGAATTGGGGTACATTTTATAGAGTCATGTAACTTTTTCACTGCAGGCAGAGGTTCATTGTTGAGTTTTTTTCTTTTGAGGGGAGGTGTTTTTTTGGCCATGTGGCATTTGGGCTCTTAGTTCCTCATTAAGGGATTAAATCTTCACCCCCTTCAGTGTAAGCATGGAGTCTTAACAGCTGAACCATCAGGGAAGTCCCTTAAGTCATACTCTTAAAAATTAAAAATCAGACTCTATGTATCTCCACCCAACAGGTCACTGGCTAGATCTTAGAGGAAGATACATAGTATAAAACATTGCTCCTGAGGCTACACCTTCATCAGAGGCTGTGGTCTTGGAAAGCACCATGTTTGGATGTTCTGTATATCTTCATGAAGAGACAAAGGAAAATTCAAATGTAGGCTCCATGAGAGCCACTGCTTTCTCTTTTTGCAACACACTTCTTTGTCTCCTTTACGAAGAATAGTGCCTGGCATGTGAACACTTAAATATTTACTGACTGCATGAATAAGAAAATAACTAATGCGTCATTTGGATTTGCTTATGGAATATGCAATAACTTCATAACAGTGTGGAACAAGGAGATCCAACCACGTCCAGGTCATGTTCAACATGAACCAGCATCACATGGTTGTTTAGGTGTGGAGTCAGTGAATAAATTTGTTCATGAGTAAGGGGAGGGAAATCTCAGGCTTACCCAGACCATAGAACAGAGTGCCTCAGTTACCTTCTTTCAGATCATGTGCAATATATCTGAATATATCTTCTAAAAATATTTAATTTTGCTCTTTAGAGCATGACAGTAATAAAAGAAGAACATTTACCTGGTTCTCATGTAATGTGGTAGTATAGGCTCTGTCTTTTAAACCACACACAGCCATCTACCAGAAATGTTCCTTTAGAGGCATCTGTGAGACAAGCAAATTCAAGAATAATCTTACTGAAGATATGTCTTAGGCACCATAATTATACAGAAAGAAAACTCTTCTAAACCTCTATACATAGAATGTCCCAGTGAAATTCTAATCAAAAAGGAGGGGAAATCATGTGTACATAACATGTGTACCTTAATAAAGACAGTTAGGAGAATTACAAAAAGAATATTTTCAGTAATTCTCCATCTCACCCACATTCATCCCTGTCCTTTATACACTTCCCTGCAATTCAGCCAATCACAGGTGTCCATGCATATGTATGTATGGATCTCCACTGGATAGTTCCTGAGACCTACTCTACACCTATAGCATTAGCATTTTGATGAAAAGATATAGAGTAAGCCTCAGGAAATATCCAGTGGAGGTCCCTACGCACATATCCATGGAAACCATGGCTGATTCATGTTGATGTTTGGCAGAAGCCAACACAATACTGTAAAGCAATTATCCTTCAATTAAGAATAAATAAATTTAATTATAAAAAATGCTAATGCTAAATCATCCAATACTTTCCTATTGCCTATTTACGATACTTTCCAATATGCCTATTTACAGTCATAAATCAAATGACCATGTATCATCTCAATTGACCCAAGAGATTTGATGAGCCAAGTACTCTCAATACATGCATAAGTTGAGAAAGTGGAGGCTCTCCTAGGAGGAATGACCTGCTCACATCCATTTGTCTATGTCACATCATCAAGATTTGAATGTAGGCCTTATAACACCCTAAAACTATCTTTTGAGATTTCACACTTCCTGAAACTGTGATAACAATTTAACATATCACTACTTCCTATGAATATTTACACTTTAATGTGAAAGTGAAGACTGTCAATGTAAAACCCAAAGTTTCCTTAGTAGTAAAAAATAAAATATTTTGACAACTTGAGAGATTTTCTTAAGGGGGTTATCTTCCCATTTTCTAAAGGTGAGGTTAACTCAACTCTAATTAATCCCACTTATTCTCAGATTGCCTGTTAGTCTGCAAATGATGAAAACAGAATGCTGATTTTTTAAGAAAATAATCTACTTTTATTGATATATAATTTTCAGTGTTGTAGATTGACTCTGATTTTAAATATTTCTTCCTATTATGATCTATGAGTTTGTTTCAGGATGTATTAGACACTTGAGTAAAATGGATAATTCTCAAGTTACACAGGGTACCTTTTTCTCTGCAATAGGAGAAATATGCTAAATAAAGTTATATTGGCCAACTGACTCGTACCACAAGGATAATATGAATTAAACCCAAAACAGTGCAATAAAAAGAGAAGGAGAGGGAAGAATTCTGGATAAGTGGAAAGTTTAACAAACACATACACACATACCCACATATACACATACACATGCAAAGTGAACAGAGAATTCTTAAATCCACTTCTACAGTATATCTTTACATACTGATTTTGTTCTGTTTAAAAATGACACCAATAATTTTCAAAATAATTTGGGGATATATATATACCTGATAACCAAAGCAAGCTATGATTACAACATCCAGTTTGGATTTAAATAGAACCCTCATTTATCATCAGGCCATCCTTAGACTCATTGAAAAATCTGTTTTTACTGTTTTGTACTCTCTTCACACAAAGGCACTGGGTCAAACATTTTAACTAACATGATGATAAATAAATAGTTCTGCTTTCCATGGTAACAGATGCAGTGGCACATTCTGATAATTTTCCTGAAGATGGTTACGTGGGTATGTACTAGCTCAGTCGTAAGTCCTGTCCAGCTCTTTGTGACCCCATGGACTGTAGCCCACCAGGCTTCTCCATTTATGAGATTTCTCAGGCAAGAATACTGGAGTGTATGGCCATTTACTCCAGGGGATCTTCCCGACCCAGGGATTGAAACCAAGTCTCATGTGTCTCCTGCATTGTCAGACAGATTCTTTACCACTGAGCCAGCTGGGAAGCCCTTGAATATGATTAAATTGAAGTAATTAGTACATCAGCTGAAGTGCTTAGCAAACGCTTTGAATTTAAATGTTTGTGAAGCTCCCTTTGTAGAGTTACATAGTAATGTCATTAACATCATTTCCATTTTTTTCAGTACTTAATCAATTCAATGCCAGAAACAGTCTAGCTACTTTTTTTTTTTTTCACTTTTTATGATGTAGGCAAAATTTCTGTTGCTGGTTAAAATGTTTTTAGTGAATCAAATGTGCTATTTTCTTTTCCACCCTCTAAAAATTACTGAGGTAATGGAGGCATGTAGAATAGAATACATTTACTACTAAGATAGTTAATAAAATGGTATTTTGAATATGCATTCAATTCAGATTTATAATAAAAAGTTTCATTTGTGTAGGAAACCATTTAATTATCAATAAAAGGTCAAAATGCAGTCATTGAAACCAGTGAAGTTAAAGAATTACAGTTTTCTGTATGTGTGTGTATGGCAAGTTAAGTGAAAGTCTATATACTTCTACTTCAAAAATCAATATTGTCTTTTCTATACTGTCTTCTTAAAATAAGCTACAAAAGCTAGTGTTAAACTTTTATCTATTGGATTTATTTTCAAAGTGTTTTTACATTTGGAGAAAAAAGTGTCTTACAATATTCTGCAATTTCAGTCATATGCCTTTTTTTAAGTCTGGAAGGATGCATAGATCTTTTTATACAGCTTGAAGCTCAAGATACATGAAAAGTTGTACTGACTTTTCTCCATACAAAGAGGCTTGAACCTTTAGACAGAAACCCTATTGCCTTTAATTGTATTGAACAAAGACACTGAAACTTGAGGTAGCTGAATAGTTGATAGAAATAGGTTTATAAAACTTTTCTTAAGAGCAGTTAATGATGTATAAAGTGTCACTAAATTTAAGGCTGTAATCATAAAGGCCTGTGATGTAATAGAAATAGAATTCCTATATCAGTAAGCTAATACAAATGAGTTCACTTTTTCTCAACACAAATATTATTAGTTAGTAATTTAATCTGCAATATGTTCAAAATGTACTTGTGTGTGTGCACGCATGCTAAGTTGCTTCAGTCTTGTCTGAGGTCTTTGAGACCCTATGGACTGTAGCCCACCAGGCTTCTCGGTCCATGGGATTCTCCAGGCAAGGATACTGAAGTAGATTGCCATGCCCTCCTCCATGGGATATTCCTGACCCAGGGATCAAATCCACATCTCACGTCTCCTGCAATGGCAGGTGGGTTCACCATTAGTGCCACCTGGGAAGCCTCCAGATGTACATATATACATGAATTTATATGCGTATATGCTATATGTATATATGCATTATAACATACATACAGTATATGCATACAGATACTTATAACTTGATTGCATGTCATATTTTTGAAAGACCAGACACATCTGAGAACAAAAAACAATAATAATAGTAAAATCCTGAGGAAGCAAGCTATAAAAATACTTTGCTGGTGGTGTTCGTTGGTTTGGGTCTTTCTTTAGTAGATTTGTATCATTCATAATTGTATTGTCAAACATTTTCTGTTTTGGTGTGCTTATGCTAATATATATATACTAAAAGTTAAGTCCTGGCTATAAAAAATAAGTTTTCTCTGTTTAAAGATTGAATGAATATATCTCAATGGACAATTTTCCTATCTTCTGAGTCTGTTAACATCTTAGTATGCTTTTAAATCTTGGACTCTCTAAGGAATGTATTGTTTTTAAAATTTAATGTTCTCAGAACAGAGCAAGACTTCACCTCTTTTACATATACGAGATTGATAAAGCAAACAGCTCTCTATCCATAAAATCTTCCTTAATGATGATATAATTTTTCCAGAAGGTTGAGCCACTGTATATTCAATGCACTTTACATATCGTGATGAGATTCATCTTCAAATTTGTCGCTCAGATGGTAAAGAGTCTGGCTGCAATGCGAGAGACCCAGGCTCGATCCCTGAGTCAGAAAGATCCCCTGGAGAAGGAAATGGCAACCCACTCCAGCATTCCTGCCTGGAGAATCCCATGAACAGAGGAGCTTGGCAGGCTACAGTCCTCATAGGGTTGCAAAGAGTCAGATACAACTGAGCAACCTCACTTTCCTTTTCCTTTTCTCTAGATACGCATACGTATGTGAAGTCTTCAGCATAACTATTATTTTTCCAGTTGTTTGGAATTAAATTGAAGCCTAGAATTTGCATCACTTGTTCAAGGTTGCATTGCTAAACAAGTGATGGAGTTGAAATCTGAACTCAAGCCTCTTTCTAAACCCAGTTTTTTACATTAAATCCCAATTCTCCTCTATAACCTCAAATAGTAATTTTCAATACAAAATGTTAATATATGCATAAAAATATAAACACAAGAAAAAGATCCAGGAACACAAATGGTATATGTTGCACCCCAATAAAGTACTCAACTAGAGGTTATTTACTGAAGTCCAGGAATATGAAAATAAAAAAAAATACAAAGTCCTGCCTTCTATAGCTCACAGTCAATGAAAGAGACATAAGTAAACAAAACTTTCGAAAGAGTCACATTTCATTTTAGCAATAATACATTGACAGTGACTATGGGAACAGAGAGGGTACCTGAGAACCTTCCAAGGAAAAGGAAGTGGGTCTTCACAGAGGAAGAGAAGGTAGAGTAGGGCCTTGTTGTAAAATTAACTGTAAAAGTTTTGAAAGAAACAGCAGGGAAAGGGGATCATAACCAGAGAGAATGGCATGCACAGAAGTGCATAGAAAGGATGGACTGATATCCAGGGAGAGTAGGAGGGAAGGAGTCATGAGAGATTATGGTAGACGGATAGGGAGGGCCTGGAATGTCGTACAGTTCAGTTCAGTTCAGTTCAGTCACTCAGTCATGTCCGACTCTTTGTGACCACGTGGACTGCAGTACACCAGGCTTCTCTGTCCATCATCAGTTCCCAGAACATGTGCAAATTCATGTCCATTGAGTCAGTGATGTAATCCAACCAACTCATCCTCTGTTGTCCCCTTCTACTGCCTTCAATAATTCCCAGCATCAGAGTCTTTTCAAATGAGTCAGTTCTTCATAGCAGGTGCCAAGATATTGGAGATTCAGCTTCAGCATCAGTCCTTCCAATGAATATTCAGGACTGATTTCCTTTAGGGTGGACTGGTTGGATCTCCTTGCAGTCCAAGGAACTCTCAAGAGTCTTCTCCAACACCACAGTTCAAAAGCATCAATTCTTCAGTGCTCAGCTTTCTTCATAGTCCAACTTTCACATCCATACATGACTACTGGAAAAACCATAGCCTTGACTAGATGGACCTTTGTTGGCAAAGTAATCTCTCTGCTTTTTAATATGCTGTCAAGGTTGGTCATAACTTTTCTTCCAAGGAGCAAGCGTCTTTTAATTTCATGGCTGCAGTCACCACATGCAGTGATTTTGGAGCACACAAAAAAATAAAATCTCTCACTGTTTCCATTATCTTTTCTATGAAGAGGCAAATGAAATGGAAGCAGATGCTATGATGTTAGTTTTTTGAATGTTGAGTTCTAAGTCAACTTTTTCACTCTCCTCTTTTACTCTCATCAAGAAGTTCTTTAGTTCTTCTTCATTTTCTGCCATAAGTGTGGTGTCATCTGCATATCTGAGGTTATTGATATTTCTCCCGGCAATCTTGATTCCAACTTGTGCTTCATCCAGTCCAGTATTCCTCATGTTGTTTCTGCATATAAGTTAAATAAGCAGGATGACAATATACAGCCTTGATATACTTCTTTCTGGATTTGGAACCAGTCTATTGTTCCATGTTCAGTTCTAACTATTGCTTCCTGACCTGCATACAGATTTCTCAAGAGGCAGATCAAGTGGTCTGGTATTCCCATCTCTTTCAGAATTTTCCACAGTTTGTTGTGATCCACACAATCAAAGGCTTTGGCATAGCCAATAAAACAGAAGTAGATGTTTTTCTGGAACTCTCTTGCTTTGTTGATGATCCAATTGATGTTGGCAACTTGATCTCTGGTTCCTCTGCCTTTTCTAAATCCAGCTTGAATATAATGGAAGTTCATCGTACACATGTAGCTGAAGCCTGGCTTGGAGAATTTAGAGCATTACTTTGCTTGCATGTGAGATGAGTGAAATCATGTGGTAGTTTGAGCATTCTTGAAGTGAAGTGAAGTGAATTTGCTCAGTTGTGTCTGATTCTTTGTGACCCCATGGACTGTAGCCCACCAGGCTCCCCCATCCATGGAATTTTCTAGGCAAGAGTACTGGAGTGGGTTGCCATTTCCTTCTCCAGAGGATCTTCTCGACTCAGGGATCGAACCCGGGACTCCCACAGTGCGAGCAGACACTTTACCCTCTGAGCCACCAAGGAATCAGGCACTGCCATTCTTTGGGATTGGAATGAAAAATGACGTTTTCCAGTCCTGTGGCCACTGCTGAGTTTTCCAAATTTGATGGCACATTGAGAGCAGCACTTTAAAAGCATCATCTTTTAAGATTTGAAAGAGCTCAACTGGAACTCCATTACCTCCACTAGCTTTGTTCGTAGTGATGCTTCCTGAGGCCCTCTTGACTTCACATTCCAGGATGTCTGGCTCTAGGTGAGTGATCACACCATCATGGTTATCTGGGTCATGAAGATCTATTTTGTATTGTTCTGTGTATTCTTGCCACCTCTTCTTAATATCTCTGCATCTGTTAGGTCCGTACCATTTCTGTCCTTTATTGAACCCATCTTTGCATGAAATGTTCCCGTGGTATCTCTAATTTTCTTGAAGAGATCTCTAGCCTTTCCCATTCTATTGTTTTCCTCTATTGCTTTGTATTGATCACTGAGGCTTTCTTATCTCTCCTTGCTATTCTTTGGAACTCTGCATTCAAATGGGTATATATTTCCTTTTCTCCGTTGCCTTTAGCTTCTCTTCTTTTCACAGCTCTTTGTAAGTCCTCAACAGGCAACCATTTTGCCTTTTTTGTATTTCTTTTTCTTGGGGATGGTCTTGATCCCTGCCTTATGTACAATGTCATGAACCTCCATCCACAGTTCTTTAGGCGCCCTGTATATCAGATCTAATCCATTGAATCTATTCATCACTTCCACTGTATAATCATAAGGGATTTGATTTAGGTCATACTTGAATGGTCTAGTGGCTTTCCCTACTTTCTTCAATTTCAGTCTGAATTTGGCAATAAGGAGTTCATGATCTAAGCCACAGTCAGCTCCCAGTCTTGTTTTTGCTGACTGTGTAGAGCTTCATCATCTTTGGCTGCAAAGAATATAATCAGTTTGATTTCAGTATTGACTATCTGGTGATGTCCATGTGTAGAGCCTTCTCTTGTGTTGTTGAAAGAGGGTGTTTGCTATGATCAGTGTGTTTTCTTTGTAAAACTCTTCTAGCCTTTACCCTGCTTCATTCTGTACTCCAAGACCAAATATGCATGTTACTCCACGTATTTCTTAACTTCCTACTTTTGCATTCCAGTCCCCTATAATGAAAAGGACATCCTTTTTGGGTGTTAGTTCTAGAAGGTCTTGTAGGTCTTCATAAAACCGTTCAACTTCAGCTTCTTCAGCATTACTGTTGGGGCATAGACTGAGATTACCGTGATATTGAATGGTTTGCCTTGGAAACGAACAGAGATCATTCTATCATTTTTAAGGTTGCAACCAAGTACTGCATTTCAGAATCTTTTGTTGACTATGAGGGCTACTCCATTTCTTCTAAGGGATTCTTGCCCATAGTAGTAGATATAATATTCATCTGAATTAAATTCACCCATTCCAGTCCATTTTAGTTCACTGATTCCTAAAATGTCAATGTTCACTCTTGCCATCTCTTGTTTGACCGTTTCCAAAATGCTTTGATTAATGTACCTAACATTCCAGGTTCCTATGCAATATTGCTCTTTACAGCATCAGACCTTGCTTCCATCACCAGTCTCATCCACAACTGGGTGTTGTTTTTGCTTTGGCTCCGTCTCTGTATTCTTTCTGGAGTTATTTCTCCACTGATCTCCAGTAGCATATTGGGCACCTGCCGACCTGGAGAGTTCATCTTTCAGTGTTCTATCATTTTGCTTTTTCATACTGTTCATGGGGTTCTCAAGGCAAGAATACTGAAGTGGTTTGCCATTCCCTTCTCCAGTGGACCACATTTTGTCAGAGCTCTACACCATGACATCCATCTTCGGTGGCCCTACATGGCATGGCTCATAGTTTCATTGAGTTAGACAAGGCTGTGAATGTTGTACAAAGTCATATTCAAATGCTTAGGTTAGTTGAACCAGGATAATTAACAATATTGAAGTAATTATATATGTGAATTCACTGACCACAATGGCTGGCACATAGTATCTCTGAATAAATCAGTCACATAAATGATATAGAAAGGTATGATGTTTAATAGCTAGCTATACTCTGAATCTGACTTCCCTGGTGCCTCAGTGTTAAAGAATCTGCCAGCTATGCAGGAAATGAGGGTTAGAGCCCTGGGTCAGGAAGATCACCTGGAGAAGGAAATGGCCACCCACTCCAGTATCTTGCTTGGGAAATGGACCGAGGAGCCTGACCAGTTCCAGTCTAGAAGGTTGCAAGAGAGTCAGACAGAACTTAACAACTAAACAACAAAACTCTGGACCCCAAAAGTCTGAATCTTGGTTCCTCAGCTCTGTGGCTTTGAGAAATGTATTTAATCCCTTTGAGTCTCATGTTTGCTATTCCAGGTTTAAGATATTTCATTCACTCATTTAATATTCTCAAGCACTCTACAAGTCAGATTATAAAATTATCCTCATTTTACAAAGTAGAAAGCTGAGACCAAGAAGAGGTTAAATAAGGACATAATTGAGCATGTGTAAGTTTAACCCAAATCTTCCCATGGCAGAACATATACTGGTTTTAACAGCTGGGTTCGTGGTTCCTTGCTCCGTGGCTGGCAGCTGGTGGAAGCTGTCAGATGCAGTGCCTCGTTCATCTCCATGTTACCTGTCAGCCTCCAGTAGGACAGATCAGATTCTTTTTGCGAAAATTTTTGGGGCAGAATGTCAAGAGAACAAAAGCAGATGCTGTCTCATAAAGATGAACCTCAGGAGTCAGACACATGAGTTTGCTGTGTTTCATTGGTAAAAATAAGTGAGCAGTCTAATCCAGATTCAAGTGGTACTGAAACAGACTAAGCCTCTCCATGGGAGGATTGCCAAAAGATACAAACAGATGAGCCTTTATGGTGGCAGGAGCTATTGCATCACCTTTGTCAACACTACCACAATCCGTTCAGGAGCACACTTTATCTTCATAAATGACCTCTGTATTCACAGGTCTTTGCAAAACACTGATGAGGTTCACATATCACAAAATCCTCAGTTGCTACTGGAAAAATAAATATGGTATGCTGCTGCTGCTGCTGCTAAGTCGCTTCAGTCATGTCCAACTCTGTGTGACCCCATAGACAGCAGCCCACCAGGCTCCCCCTTCCCCGGGATTCCCCAGGCAAGAACACTGAAGTAGGTTGCCATTTCCTTCTCCAATGCATGAAAGAAAAAAGGGAAGTGAAGTCACTCAGTCGTGTCCGACCCTTAGCGACCCCATGGACTACAGCCTACCAGGCTCCTCCATCCATGGAATTTTCCAGGCAAGAGTACTAGAGTGGGTTGCCATTGCCTTCTTTGAATATGGCATATTAGACTAAATATTAATTGGTAAGATGAATTATAGTGAAGCTTGATTAATATGGGTTGAAGGTTCTCTGATTTTCTCTCATTTAACCAGAAAGTTATATTGAAAAATGCAGTCTTTATTCATGAATGTTGACTACTCAGTATTCCTTTGTATATAAACCTTTCATTTTCTGCTGTTGATGATAAAATTATGTCTTTGTCATTACTCTAATATAGAATTTCATGAATTCTACTCAGATAGGAAAATAACAATACTTTTTGGATAGATTAGATAATACCTGATGTCATGAAAAATAATGTTTTGCTTTTAACATAAGTATTCATCTTTAATTTCTGGCATAATGCTCTATTTTTCTGTCAATGCTGTCATTTTTTTTTTAATTTTTTAATGGCTTTTTAGAAGGCTAGTTATACATTTCCTAGATAAGAGCTGAAAATACTGGAAACACTGGATTTCTTATGGATAGTCTTGGCCCTCAATATGATTTCATTATGAGATGATATTAATGCTAGAGTCATAAGGCTAGCTGTCAGAAAGTTAGTTTTCTGAAAACTGCTCTATTTAAGAAAGTTTTTATTCAATGGTATTCGAGACCAAATGTCAGGTGTGCTTTGACTGTGACATCAGTCAGTTTAGTTGCTCAGTCATGTCCAACTCTTTGCAACCCCATGGACTGCAGCATGCCAAGCTTCCCTGTCCTTCACCAACTCCTGGAGCTTGCTCAGACTCATGTCCATCGAACTGGTAATGCCACCCAACCATCTCATCCTCTGTCATTCCCTTCTCCTGCCTTCAGTCTTTCCCAGCATCACGGTCTTTTCCAATGAGTCAGTTCTTCGCATCAGGTGGCCAAAGTATTGGAGCTTTAGCTTCAGCATCTGTCCTTCCAATGAATATTCAGGGTTGATTTTCTTTAGGATGGACTGGTTTGATCTCCTTACTGTTCAGGTGACTCTCAAGAGTCTTCTCCAACACCACAGTTCAAAAGCATCAGTTCTTTGGTGCTCAGCTTTCTTTGTAGTCCAACTCTCACATCCATACATGACCACTGGAAAAACTAGCTTTGACTAGACGGAGCTTTGTCAGCAAAGTACTGTCTCTCCTTTTTAATATGTTGTCTAGATTAGTCATAACTCTTCTTCCAAGGAGCAAGCGTCTTTTAATTTCATGGTTGCAGTCACCATCTGCAGTGATTTTGGAGCCTCCCAAAATAAACTCTCTCACCACTTCCATTCTTTCCCCATCTATTTGCCATGACCGTGACATGCTTATGGGTTATGAGCATTCCATACATCAGAGACCAGCAGTCTCCTTTTCTGATGCATTTTCCAAGAAAGTGACAAGATGAGCATCAATTCTCTATCAACAATTTCCTGATTAACTGGCCTAAACCCTCTTGTAGACTTATGCTTGGAGTAGATTAGCACACAGACTTAGAATTCGAAAACCATCTTGATCTTGAAAAACCCTTGAAAAGGGCCAAGCCCTTTTCACTTTAACTAAACTTGTACCTCCAAGGAGGGCACCCAGGAGGTATGGGAATGGAGCTTACCAGCTGTAACCTAAGCAGTTGACACTTAATTTCCTGTCATGTTCAAGTTGTAGTTTTTCTTGTATGTAGACACAATCTTAGAATCCACTTGAAAAAAATGACTTGTCACCCTTTAGAGGGTGGAACTGATGACACCCGGGAAGGGGAAACCTGCGATATTCTGGGCAAGTGATGCCTGTGTGGAAGAGTTTCTAATAAAACACTTGACAAAGGATCATCTTGTTTGTTTAATTAAACAAGAAGGATCTACTCATTTGCTGAGACTATATCCCTCTTTTCACGATTGTGGTGGGCCTCTTCCTCATACTGCCTTGCTCAGAACTTTTAAGATTTCCTCCTTGTTCTCCATCTGAACTTCCTGCTCCTCAGGATTGTGTGACACTACCTGTCTTTACTGCAGCTTTCCCACAAAATCAGTCTGTTCCAGCCACAGAAGGCCCTCTTGCTACAGCCTTACAGATGCATACACAGGTCTCTTCTCTTATCTTTTTTACTCATGTGTTGAAGATCCTAACCCTTGTCATCATTTGTACTTGACCAGTATTTTCAGTCATGTCTGATTCTATGTGACTCCATGGACTGCAGCCTGCCAGGCTCCTCTCTCCATAGAGTTCTCCAGGCAAGAATACTGACGTGTGCGGCCATTCTCTTCTCCAGCGGATTTCTTGACCCAGGGATCAAATCTAGGTCTCCTGCTTTGCAAGCAGACTCATTATTGCCTGAGCTACCAGGGAAGCCCAAATTTAATTTTAGTCCTGCCCAAATCCAAACTTCTTCCATACATTTCCTTGATACAAAATCATTTCCCAAAGTCCTTTAGCATTAAATGTTTAATTCTTAAGAACCTGATATAGTTACTTTTTTAAAGTTTTCTAAGTTTGCTTAGTGTCTGAACAACTATGAGTTTATGAACGTGGTTATGTTTAATACCTGTTTGGTACCCAGAACAGTGTCTCTCTCCATTCACTTATCTATCCATTTATCTATATGTGAATATATCAATCACACTCCTATAGTTACTAAAAGAATTTCAGGGCTGCTAGTAGCCTGTTTTGTATACCTATGTCCTTGAAAATTGGTGTTGTTATCTGCAAAAAGTGGTTCTCTTTCTTTACTTGTTAATTTATTCATCCAATTAAATAATTATTACAACTGTGTATAAATATCTGTTCTAGTTATTGGTGGAATGAGTGAAATGCTACCAGGGCTGAGATTTTTTTATTAATCATGGCATTAGGGGCACAATAAAACTTTTTTACAAAATTATTTTCAGCCCACATATATCCTTATAGATTTAGTATGCTGATCCTAATTCAGATGATATGAGTAATTATGTTTGAGTTTTAGATTCTCACTGATCTTGAATGATCTATAATACTATTGATTATTATAACATGGCATCAAAAAACAAACAGTGAGCAGAATGCTTTTAAGAAATGAAGAACCCTTTTATCTAAGTCATAAAAATAAATTAACTCATGTATCTTTAAAAATCAGGTACCAAGGACTTTCTGGTGGTTCAGTGGCTGGGATTGCACAATCCCAATGTGGGGGACCTGGGATCGATCCATCATCAGGGAGCTGGGTCCCACATGCCACAACTAAGACTGGGCATAGCCAAATATATACTTTTTAACATTTTTTTTTTTAAAACAAAGCAGTTACCAGAGATGGACTTAGGGCTTTCTGGAGAAAATAAAAAAGATAAGAACACAGGACACCATCACTCACAGTTTTTGTTCCACCACGTTGATGTTCTTCTTAGGAAAATATACCAATGAGTTACTTACATGAAATGTTTACTGAGGGCATGCAATGTGTTAGATGCTGTCCTGGGGCCTCGTAGCCAGATATTTCTTAGAAGTACGGCATTGTATCAAGCTTCTAGAAAAAGATACTTGACTGGTGGTTACCAAGGGTGGTGGGGGTAGGGGATATGTTATCCAAAAAGTACAAATGCCCAGTTACAAGATGAATAAGGTACAGGGATCTAATGTACAACACAGTGAGTATAGTTACTATTACACTCTTATAAGCATACTTGGAAGTTGCTAAGAAAATAAATGTTACATGCTGTCATAAAAAAATGAAATGGTAATACTTGATTTGTTGTAGGTGTTAGTTAATTCAATAGTAATCATTTTGCAGCATATAAGTGTATCAAATCAACATGTAGACATTAAACTTATGTAATATATGTCAATTATATCTCAGAAAAGCTGGGGAAGGCCTGGCGTGCTGCAGTCCCTGCGGTTGCAAAGAGTCAGACACAAATGAGAGACTGAACTGAACTGAAAGCTGGGGAATTTTTTTCTAAAAATGTAATAGTGTATTTCATGGAAGACACTGATGACACTTTTATGATAATTTGATTATAAAATGAATCCTCAAACCAAGCTGGTAATCTAAATATGCAAGATCATCTAACAGGAGTGAAAAATTAGGGACTTTAGGAACTATGTGAACTGGGGTGTATGCGCCTGACCTAAACACGTGCAAATGCAAATGTTCAAAACCACTTTGCTGGTCAAATAGATCAAGCAAAAGGAATTTGTGGCACTGATTAGTAAAGAGTTCCGCAAGTTGATGTCCCTTGAATTAATGTGTTTTCACCTGACCCACCCCCCTCACTCATGTACATGAAATTAAATAGTGATGTGATTATTTGACATTGTGATTGCAGCCATGGCCTTTACCATGGCCTTTTAATGTGGGAATCAAAACCATAGTTTTGGAAGTAATTGTGACGGAAAGAAATGAGAGGATTGTTCTCACCCAGGCTATAGTACTTATCTCCTGATGCATAGAAGTTACACTTGAAGATCAGCAGCTTAAAACGATAAATATCTGTTGTCATATGTGGGTTCTGAAAGTCAGAAATCTGGAATAGCTTAGCTGGTGGTACTGGCACAGGGCCTCATGAAGGTGCAGTCAAGTTGTTAGCCAGGCTATAGTGGGCACAGTCCATCAGCTCACTGGCATGGGGGTTGGCAGACCTCAGTTGCTTGCTGATTAATAACCTCAGTTCCTTGTCTGTGAGCCTCTGCATAAGCTGCCTAAATGTCCTCACAATGTGACAGCTGGATTACTAGACTGAAGAGCGAAAGGAGAGAGAAGTAGCGGGGAAAGGAAATCTCAGTGTCTTTCACAATCTAGCCCAAGAGCCACACCATAACTGTCACTTTATCTTCAGTGGCTTCTCTGTCCCTACTCAGGACTGGACATTCATGTCCTCTTCTTGAAGGAAGGAATATTAAAGAATTTCTGGAAATATTTTAAAACCACCCCAGAAGTTCTGCCACTTTCTAATCTAGATCTTGTATGTTAGAAAAGAATTTCGACCTCTCAAACTTTTTGCTTTTATTTGTTTATTGAGTATTTTTTTTAACCGAAAATGTAAAAACAATCAGCCTATTGCCACAAAACTGGTTTAGGGATTATGGGAGGTTATGTTTATGCAAACAATTTGCAAACTGCCATAGGAATAAATTGTATCTTTTAATAGCATCTGCAGTTTAGTCGGTTTATTTTCCTCTGGACAAGTGCATGTGTGCTAAGTCACTTCAGTCCGACTCTTTGCAACCCTACGGACTGTAGCCACCAGGTTCCTCTGTCCATGGTATTCTCCAGGCAAGAATACTGGAATGGGCGGCCATGCCCTCCTCCAGGGGATTTCCCCAACCCAGGAATTGAACCCAGGTCTCCCACATTGCAGATTCTTTACCAGCTGAGCTACCAGGGACACCCCTATTGATCTAAAACATCTTGTAATGTTAATGGCTGAGGAAAGCAAATGGAACATATAAATCAATGCACAGCCCATGTATATAAATATTCCCTCTTGACCTCCCAATTCTTGTGCCCTGAAAGTTCATAGACAATGTGAGCTTTGCACTTTCATTAGTGTAGTGTGAATTGTGGGAGATTAAGGTGCTGCTTTTATTTGATTATAATTTATTTCAACTGAAATAGAATATATTCAAGTAGGATTTCCTATTTATTTAGAACATCTTGAAATACTAATAACCAAGGGGAGCAAATGACAGCATGGAAAATTATGTTTAAATGTCTATCCCTTTAAACTATGAGCTTATTTTATGGATGTTTTCTATTAATGATATATCTGACAGGTTATAGGCATTTAAAGACTATGTCTTGATCAGTGAGTCTAGAAAATTTAAGTTAGGACCAGATTCAGAATGTTCTGCTTTATATGAGTAGTTAAGAATTTTATTTTTATTTTTTTTTTTTAGAGTTGTATCACTTTTGCTTTAATAACCAGGAGATTCCTAATAATCATCATCTGAATTTTTAGCTCCTGTTAAAAGCTTAAACTATCCAGCAACCCAGAATATGCATGTCTCATGGTGACATTCATCTGGGCTTAAATGACAGAAGCCACCTTTCCCCAGGCTTTCTCTGCACAGAGCCACAATCCCCACCTCTCCTTCTTGTCTCCCACCCAGCCTGTTTCACCTGTTTATGTTACTTGCTTGGCTTCTGTAGACTTTTCCCCTCTTCTGCTGCACAATCTAGAGGACTAACAGTAAACAGCACATTCTCAGGCATGTGTTTTAGAAATATGTTTTGGCAGCTGTGTGAACTATTTAACTGTAGAATTAGGTCAGGTTGTAGATTATTATGTGTTTAAAGGTATCCTAAAATAGATTTATATGCTTGTTAAAATAAATGTATGCATATTATTATTCTCTAATGATCCCAGAACATTATTTTTATTATTAAAGATTTTTTTTTTCCCAAAGCAAAGAGAGCTTCTCATATTGGTATAGTTTCAAAACACTCAAGACAATAGACACTGCAATTTACCTACGGGAAATATATTTAATTGTAAAACAGAGAAGACTAATTTGCTCAAAAATCTGCTCAGCTCACAAGGTGATAAAAATCATTCTGCAGGAAATACGAGAGATGGAATATACCAATATGTATTCATAAACAAGTGTTTACAGTGAAATGCAGATAATCTTTGAATGTACAATGTACATTACATTTGCCTGCTTCATGGGTCTGGGGTATTTTTTGAATATTGTCTTTTTACATTAGTCTTTGAATATATAATTTACATAGTACAGCTAAGTAGGAAAGATAATTGTTTATCACTCCCCCTTTTCAGAAGTATTTTTATCATGTCTTAGCAGTAGATATTTATATATCTAATCCCTTCTCCAAGACATTAGATAGAGCTTTGAGAAAAAGCAGAGTTTTTTTTTTTTTTTCCTTAACAACCACCTCTATTTGAAATGAGGTGTGTTTGCAGTGCCAAAATTAAATATTCAGATTCGTCAAGTACTATAATCTGTGGTACAGAATGGGTAGGTGGGAAAATGCTGAAATCTCAGCTCTTTCCTTTTATCGTGTTATGAAAAATGTTGACAAACATTTGGAACAAGTGAGAGTTGGCAGGGGTAGGTTAGGAATTCATAGCTGCAGAAAAGACCAGAGAAAATTGTCAGCTCATCTCTCCTGACATTTTGCTTATGTCTAGAGGAAGGTTTTACATCCTTTCTAATTTTTTTTAACACTTCCTGAATAATTCAAATGGAAAGCCTGATGAGAACATACCTGCTTTTTGAAAATTTATGGGAAAACGGCCTTTTTTTGCATTTCTGCTGAATAAAATGACAGGATTGGCTCCAGGGTTTTCTACCCCCAGTAAAAGCCTTCAGGTTCGTCTGTGACAGGACTCTCCATAGAGGTTATTTTTACCTGGCATGGCTGTACTGTTGCTGCTGCTGCTCTTGATGGCAGAAATAACTTCTCCTGTGGGTGTCTCAGGCAGAATGAAAGCTGGATCAAGGTGGAGAGGTGAAAAGAATCGTGAGTAACCAGGAATTTTTACTCTTGGTGCATTTCTTTCTCTCCTCTTTATATTTAGGAATGCATCGGGTTCGCCTAGCTTT
Organism: Ovis aries; assembly: GCF_016772045.2. Taxonomy (NCBI): domain Eukaryota; kingdom Metazoa; phylum Chordata; class Mammalia; order Artiodactyla; family Bovidae; genus Ovis; species Ovis aries. The sequence continues at coordinate 147,915,743 of NC_056054.1, read as the reverse complement.
GCAGTTCATAGCATTTCCAAGAGGTTGTTTTAAGACTTAAAAATCATTTTACACATTAAATATGCATGCAGAATAAATGGGCTCCACCTTCTGTAGGCTCCACACATCTGCAATATTGTTCTGGATTTCATTGCAAGACTTTTGCTTGGCTTTTCTAATTAACTCTTACAGTTCCTGAGACTGTAGAGACTTTGAACAGATAGATCCAAACGCTGAATATGTAAGTTAACTTTAGCTCTTCTATATAAAGTTCAAACATGTCGCTCACATTTGTAGATATTCCAATGCTAGCTATGTAATACGATCTCCTACATGTAAGCATTTTGTTCTGTGGGTAATAAGAAAGGAAACTTAGAAACAGCAAATGTCATAGGTGCTTTGATTTGAATAACTTGAGTTTATGCTTTATAACTGGGAATTGTGGGTTGATAAATATATTACTCTAGGGTCATTAACCTCTTTATTTTCTCTCTATGGAAATGCAAGACCTCCAATTTCAGTAACTAAATGTGTCTATGTATTTAAGCCACATAGTATTTAAACTACTATTTTAGTTTTAGAGCTGAATCCATTTCTAGTATTATCACAGGAGAAGGAAATGGATTTGACATTTGTTTCTCTCTGAGTTACTTGGCCAGACTGAGCCACTGGCTCTTCTACTTTTACCCTCCAATGGGCCACTGTAGGTGGAAGTGTCCCACTGGTTGTGTGTGTGTGTGTGTATGTGTGTGTGTGTGTGTGTGTGTGTAGAAAGCTTAGATGTAGCTATATTGCTCTTCTCCAAGATAGAGATAGATGTGTTCCTCTTCTCTATATCTCTCTTCAAAAAAGAATATAGAAGTACACCAAGGAATCTGCTTGGAGAAGGGGAATATTTATCGTTGAATGCTCAGAGGAAGTGTACCAATGAACCTATTTTACTGAAAGTACAATTGAGAAGATTCAAGTAACCTTAGAGTTAATTGCTGAGCTTATGGCTTTTGCTTTAATCATGCCATTGGCCGATTTACAGTTTTGTTTTACTCACATTGAGTGCTCTAATGGATAGATCAATGGGGACTGTAAGCCAGGTAAGCTGAAAAAGTTATAGATTCAATTTGTTCAGCTTCCAGTTGAATTTCTCAGTAATCAATTATTGCTGGCCTTTTATCTTCCTTTCTCTTTTTCCTTTATTTTTCTTTTAATCTCTTTTTTTTCTTCTCATGATTCAGAAATGACATACATATACATCTGATAATCATACATTTCACAAATAATGTGATTGATTTTACTGACCATTTCTTTTCTGGACCTGAAGATTGTCTTGATGTTCACCCTCACTGTTCCAAGGTGGCACCATGAAATCTAAATTTTGCATCCCCAGTAGAGAATATGAAGAGAAATTCATTCATCCTCAAAGTCCAAGAGTCAGCAATCTCATTCCACACTTTGGGCTTAAATATAATCAGTCTAACTCACAATATTTGTTATAATTTTTATAACCTTATATCTAGCCTTACTTTTCATGTCCATTATATGAAAATGTATCTACAGTAATCTCACCATTAGCTAGGATAGATATGACTACTCCTGTTAAAAGAAAAAGAAACCTATATAAACCAAAAAGTTAAATTATTTTCTCCAGAATATTCACTTGGTTAAGTTATGGACACAACTCTCTAGACCACGTTTAGACTTCTAATTCTGTGTTCTTTCCACAGCACAAAGCTCCCTCAGAGCACAGTCTGACTGTGGGGAATCCCAGTTGCTAAGTCAACTTTGGGTCAATTTTAAAACAATAACCTCAAAATGAAACCTTTTGAGAATATTTGAAATGTTACTTCCTTCATGTAGACAATCCCAATGTCTTTGTTCTATGTGGATGTAAATAAATATCTTTAGAATAACATTAGTACAGTACGGTTCAAAGTTTCAAAAATATATATTTTTTAAGAAAATAATGCTTAGAAAAATTGGGGGACGGAGATGGGTTGGAGAAAATGGGTGGAATTTGATAAACCAATTGTCCTAATGTAGAGGCACAGTTTTCTGTTTTAAAATTACTTGACTTCTCAAGAGGTGATGGAACTGTGATTCCCTGTATTATGATTACCGTGGTGATCGTCAATGCCCAAAAGAACATGGAAGAGGCAGGAGGGCAATTCAACATCTCAAACTCATGCTTTAACCTTTTCTTTTCAAATAAGCCCTCAAGAAACACAAAACTGAGTGATCCAAGCATACCCTTGTGTTGAAGAGTTTGGGTAAGAAGAGCAGAGGCAATCTACTGAGAATTTCTCAACAAAGACAATTCCTGTTGATTTACAGATCAATTGACTCCCAATAATGACTAAATTGTGACAGAAAGCTCATAATCAACTTAATATGCATCCATTGGGAGAATCTGTGAATATATTTAGAGGCATACTCAACTTCCTAATTAGGTGAGAGTTATATAATAAATTTAAAATGGCAGTGATAAAAGTCAAAGTAAGAAATCTCAGAGTTTCTAACTTTCAAAGAATGTCAAGGCACAGATTTGGGCATGGATCTTCAAGTCTAAGGAAATTTATATTTTGTGTTGTGTATATCGGACATTGTACTCATCTTTTTAATTTTTGGCCACTTTCTATTCATAGACTTCTAAAAACTAAACAGATTTTAGAGATTGTTAAAGATTATCTCCTACTTCAAAATAGAATGCATATGTTTTTTTGAGAGACTTAAAATGCACTTAAGTGTTTCTGTTGCTTACAATTTTTTCTCATTGCTTGCAATTTTGTTGTTGTTTGTGTGGGGGTGGGGGTTGGGGTGGGGTGGCTGGGGGTGGTTCCCTTGTGGTTCAGCTTGTAAAGAATCTGCCTGCAAAAATAGAGACCTGGGTGCAATCTCTGGGTTGGGAAGATCCCCTGGAGAAGGGAAAGGCTACCCACTCCAGTATTCTGGCCTGGAGAATTCCATGGACGGTATAGTCTATGGAGTCACGAAGAGTCTGACAGGACTGAGCAACTTTCACTTCATTTTATATTTTTTTAAGTAATTAGAATTTGATAATTTTAGTATTATTTGATAATACTACTAACTCATAACTAGAATTTGATAATTTTGGTATTTATTTAGTTTTTAAATCTGTTTATAAGTTTGTCTATTTCTTGAAATTGTGAACTCAAGGAAGAAGCTCTTTGTATCATTTTCAGCTTTCAGTAGAGTTCCTGACACATTGGAAAGACTCAGTGATTATTCACTTAAATAAATGGATTCTTCAAAAATTTGAGAGTAAATTAATATATCATTTATGTAAGTTCTTTGGAATATTTAAAATTACTGAATTTGACCTTATTCTTTGACAAAAGTATTTATGTACAAAGAAATCTTTCAAAATATTAGATATTACAAAAATGTATAAATGTAAAATATGGAAAGATAAGTAGAGTAGACGCTGAGAAATGTAATCATTTTCAAACATTAAAAGTAAGTTTTAAAAAATAGCAACTTAGAAAATGCTTAAGATGAAACATTTGGTGAAAAGGCTGTACAAAAAATAGTTATATACATTATGACTCAAAAAAAGAACTCACAAGAAACTTCCCAGATGAAGAACTGCATGCCATGTAGCTCTCAATCACCTAGTTTTTTTTTTTAATAGCACTTACCTTTAACTAACTTTATCTCATATAAATTATTTCTATATATTTATTTCTCCACCAATAGAATATAAATTCCAAGAAGGCTAGAATTCTATCTTGTTATTGTTTCTTTCCCTTGCTTTTGTGAAGAATCAAGGAAATATATTTATCCAATGATTGCATAATGTGTGAAGATAAATTAAATTAAAAGGAAATGCTCCAAATTAGAAGTTTTTCATTAGATATTGTGATTATATTTAACCTCTACTTTAAAAAATATTTTTTAGACTTAATGTTTATTTTAAAATAAAAAACTATTTTTTTTAAGCCAGCCATATCATCCAAGGTAAAGACTGGGTCATAGACGCAGCATAATATAAATCTGATGCTTTGGATTAATTTAAAAGATTTTTTATAAAGAAAAGAAAAAATAATTCTCTAGTTTGTAGAGTTACTTTAAGATTGCCAAAGCTTCTATCCTCTGGAGAGAGAAAAAAATCTGTCCATAAGTATACCATGGTTTATTTCTTATCTTGATATGTTATTTTTAACTTCCCATCACATTTTAAAATGAACTGTCTACAGTTATTTTTAAACATTTGCTTCTTTACTTTGGTCACCGACCCCAGGACAACTGTTTCTTGTAGAAAATGTTATACTATTAGAATTATTGAGGGCAGATTTCTTCAGAGATACCCTGAAGTCACTTAAGTTAAAATTTTAAAAGCTTTAAAAGCAACTTAGCTGCTATTGCTCTTTCTGCAATTTTATGTTTTATCTTCACCACTTTATTGACAGTATACGCTACACAATTCCCCAAGAGCTGAATACTGTGACCGAATTTTTAACTCTTCTTTCAAACAACTAGTTTCGTAAAACTATAAGACATTTAAATAAGCTTATAAGTTTTTTTGAAAAACAATGTTTAACAATGTGTATTCTGTATCTCTTCTCTTTCTCAATTATTTATTTGTAAATTTTTGAGAAATACTTCTTGAAAAAGGACTAAGCATGTTCATTCAGTTACAGCAATATACAACTTTAAACTATAATATAAAATTACTGAATAAATCCATAATATAAAATTACTGAGGAAAGAGATTTTAGTATTTCTTGTTCCTTTTTTTGTAGGCAATTGGAACATAGTCTTAAAATACTGAGTAGAGGATACGTTTGGTACCAAAAATCAATAGATTTATGTTGAGCTAAAGTAAAGGTAGTGAGTTACCCCTAGAGAATGACTGATATTAAAGATTCACTAAAGCACAACCTGAAGTTGACAATATAAAGAAGACATTTGGAAACATGAGAAACTGATAGTATTTGCCAGTGAGCAGCCCCAGGATGATTGAGCTCTATCAGAGAAAGAGCATAATGTGCTTCCTCGATGATAAAAACATAGAACCGGATGTCATAACATATAATTGACAGTATTCCCTTGTAGAGGAAGTTTTCCTTTCTGCCACCATCTGAGTTACCATATACAGTCAGAAGGTGGAGATTTCATGCATTACATTAGTAAAGTTCATGGAACCCAAGAGAATTATCTTTATATCATGATACTTTAAAGATATATAGTATGTCATAATGGAACTCTGGGAAGTGTACCACATTTCATTTTATGGAGAAAAATGTAGTGTTGCATGTCTACAATCGTTTGTAGTGTGATATTTTTGGAAGAACTAATGTGTTCCCTTTCACTATTCTTTGTAAATTATAGCTGAAATAAATGACCCTAATTTTAGTGGGAAAATTTAGGGACTTTCTATTCAACTCAGTGATGAAGAATAATTATAATATTTAAACTACCACTTCTTAATACAAGAAAGGCACAGAGAGACTTTTTAATAGTTCAGCAAGAAAAGAACTGAAAAAAAATGAATTGAACACCCATATACATTTATTTTGTTGAGGTCTCCCTGGTGGCTCAGATGGTAAAGAATCTACCTGCAATGCAGAAAACCCAGGTTCAGTCCCTGATTTGGGCAGATACCCTCGAGAAGAGAATGGCTACCCACTTCAGTATTCTTGCCTGGAGAATTCCATGGACAGAGGCGCTGTGGGGCTTTAGCCTATGGGGTCATAAAGGGTTGGACATGACTGAGTGACTAACACTTTCACATTTATTTTGTCACTTTGTTTCTGCAATATGCTTTTGAGTTAAAGCCATTTAACATTTATTAAAATAATATATTTAAAAGGCCAATATTTTTGTGTATTCTACTGTTATTAAATGGTTATGGTAAAGGTATGCTTAGCAGATAATTAAATAATTTTTCAACAGCACAGGCCTGTTCTTCCTGGCCCCTTCCTATTCAATCAGTATTTGAGTGTTCAGAAAACCAAGTTCAACTGATGGCAGAATATGAGCTTTTTACTTGCTGACACAAAATCATTTTGTCTACTCCTAAGGAACTCTAGAGCAAAGACATAAAATTAACTTTGTTTCCTTTCTGTATCTCCAGATCTCTAGGTCTGTTGTCTGAGGATAAATATAAACATCATGGAACAGATAAGAACTCTACAATTAGTTACTTTTAAAAGATTGAAACATCACTTTGGAGACTTCCCATTTTGTGTTTCATATTGCACTGAGCCTGTAACACACAGTTATGGTAATTGTGCCAATATGTACAGCCACAGGTAGGGAGGATAGGAGTTATAGAAGATGACTTTGCTTATATATGTGTCACAAAGGTCAATAACTTGAAGCTGTAGCAAATGAAGAGAAAGTAAATTCCTTGATCATATACATTCCAGTGTAACTTTGTTGCTTCAAGTTCCCTTAGTCTCAAATCTGGGGAGCAGGAGAAAGCGCTCAGCTGTTCCATGGATGCTTAAGGAAACAGCTGAACTCAGCTGTCACACACACATGAATAGAAAAGCAATTGCCCAGGTAATCCTTTCTCAAACCATTCCATATTGAAAGGTTAAAATTCCATGATAGCAGAATTTGAAAATAATTAAAGAAATGACAACTTATGTTCCATTTTGATAAAGATGATATAAATCAAATGTGAACAGGGATTATAAAACAGTGTGTAATCTGAGAGGATGCACAAGATCAATGTCTATAACCTCAGGTTTGGTAAATCCAACATTCATCCTGGCTTTTGCCACAGAGAATTGACACTAAATTATCCCAGCACAATTGTTTTAACTATCTCATCTATAGCAATTTCCAATATAATAATTTTGTTCTAATAAATCTATTTATAAATTTGAAGGACCCTGAGAAATAAGGAGTCTATAAAATTTTATTTTTCTCATTTTATGGTGTAGATGTGAGCCAACAAATTTGGCTATGCAGCTTATTGTCAGTTGACTACTATTTTCCAATTGACTTTGATTTTAAATTAGACATTTAAACTCAAAAAAATTTAGCCCAAGGGTATAGTAAAAACACACCTAAGAATATAATGTCTTTGTAAGCTTGCTATTTTGAAAAGAGACAAGTTCAAGACTTTACTGTTCACTAATCCTCCTTAGAAATGACCTATTGTTTGTCATTTGAAATTGTTCTTAGGTTACAGAAGTGTTAAATTTTGTGTGTGTGCTAGAACTCAGTTAGTTTTGGACAGTGTGATGAAGTAGAACAGCGTGCCCAAGGAAATGTGGTAATGAATATATTACAGCTCTAACTGGTTCAAAATCCCTGCCAAAGTAGCCACTTTCTCTTCTATGAATCTGTTTAACACTCTCACCATTAAGATTCTCACACTATGTGTCAGTTTGATGTGTTTAAATAATGTAATAAAATGCTGAGCAGGTTCAAAAGTAGTGCAGTCTTGATTCATCTCTCATTTTTACCATGAAGAAAGAAATCCACAAAATTTCTAGCATTAAAATTTCTAGCTTTGTTACATTTTCTAATCACAGTGAAAAAGAAACAGAGGGCAGGAATGGGTTTTTTTGTGATGTAGGACTGTACAGTTGAGAAATGGACTCAGGGAGAATGAGTGATAATTTGAAGACATTTTGAAGACATTAATCTGAAGCATTCAATGGCTAAATATTATAGAGTAGCACTGTAACCTGAACAAAATTTATAGGCAAGAAGGTCATGAGTTCTGCCAGAAATTTCATCAGTCACTGCCAAGGAAATTTCTTTCTTAATAAATGAAGCCATCATGAAAATAATCATCAAAGTAATTTCCTTATGAAATGTAATGCAAATTTAGAGTAAATGATATTCTGTCCAACCCCAAATTTAATTTTAGGGAGAACCATTAAGAAGTCTCCAATATGTTTCAAAATCATTATATACAGAGTTATAAGAGTAGACAGATTATGCCTAGAAACAGACATACCAAGATCCTAATCCATTCTTTCAACCTACATGTGTGTTGTGAGAGCTGACATAATCTCTCTAGGTCTCTGTTTTTATTTGTTAAGTGGGGATAACATTCCACCCCACCCCACCCCCCGTCACAAATTGTGAAGATTTACCACACTGATCATAAAGTTTGGGTACACAGATATTCAAATACTGATTCCTATTACAGTGTTGTAATGATTATTAATATTGGTATTGTGACTATTGGGCTTTCCTGATGGCTCACTGGTAAAGAATCTGCCTGCAAAGCAGAATACACAGTTTTGATCCCTGGTTCATGAAGATCCCCTTGGAGAAGGAAAGTGGCAACCCACTCCAGGATTCTGGGAAATCCCATGAACAGAGAAGCCTGGAAGGCTATAGTCCTTGGGGTCGCAAAAGAGTCAGATGCAGTGTAGCAACTGAAAGTAACAACAATTGGGATTATTACATTTTTCTTCCCCTCAAAATTCCTTTTTTACTGTTTACTGCACATACTTCTCTGGAATCTCACCAAGAGGAGGAAAGCTCTTTCCTGAGATCATATTACTTGCTTGGTATAGAGCCCAGATCACTGTATACATTAAGAAAATGAAACAATGACAGTGAAGGAATGCTGATATATGTCTATTATGGTCTGCAATATTAAGAGATATGTTAGCAACTTTTTAAAACAAAAAACTGGAGAATATATTTCTAATGGAATTAAAATATCTCTCCAGACTGAAAAAATTGAGATGCAAATCTAATCTTACTTGTGTATACTTTTTCTGAATCTATTGTAAATTTATATGTGTAGGTGCTGAGAAAGAAAATTATCTTGTATGTTGAGATTTATACCCTCAAAAATTAAACACACCATAAATAATAGATCATATATCAAATAATTATAAAATGAAAAAGAGAGTCAAATGTGTTTAACAAATATGAATTCAAAATCAAACAAATGTGTCCTCTACACGTATGCATATTCATGCATACACACACATATATGTATATATAATACATATATATCTAGATGATATAATATGTATATAAAACATTCAGATAACTATGATTATATCTTTCAGAAAACTTATTTGAAAGAGCACTTAGGGTACCCATAAATGATGCCAGGATTACCTCTTAAAGGAAATGAGAGAAATCAGAATACTCTGTCTTTTGCCAAGAATTCACTTTTTTTTTACTGACATATCATATATTTTCATCTGTTGGGCTAGAAACGATTGAGGATCACTTGGTTTTATTTGCAAAGTGCCATATTTCTTACCCTTCTCCTTTTTCTGACATTGTTAAAATATATTGACTTCGCTGATCATTCTTTCATTCATGACAGGGCTACACTTTGCAAGCATACATTGAATGTGTATGAGTATTTAACATACATTAAATGCTTTCAGGAACTTAATATAATGTTGCAAATTTTAGTGCTTTAGTTGCTAAGTCATGTCCTACTCTTGGCAACCCCATGGACTGAAACCTGCCAGGCTTCTCTGTCCAGGGGATTTTCCAGGCAATACTGAAGTGGGTTGCCATTTCTCTTCATTGTCTAAAACTGTGTATGCATTATTAGCCATGTTCCAAAGGACTTAGTTTTTCCTCCCCTATTATTAAACACTTCTGATGATGAAGAAAGCAGATCAAATTCACATTTTTTAAATAATTTTATTTATTTATTTATGGCTGTGCTGGGCCTTCATTGCTGCACAGGCTTTTCTGTGGTTGCAGCAAGCGGAGGCTGCTCTCAAGTTGCTGGGCTCAAGCTGCTCATTGCAGCGCCTTCTGTTGCAGAGCATGGGCTCCAGAGTGATGGGCTTAGTGGCTGTGGCACGTGGACTCCGTGGTTACAGCTCATGGCCTCTAGAGCACAGGCTCAGTTGCTCCGTGGCAGGTGGGATCTTACCAGATCAGGGACTGAACCCATGTCTCCTGCATTGGCAGGCAGATTCTTTACCACTGAGCCACTAGGGAAGCCCCATAAAATGACATAATGATATTCAATTATAAATGCTATAAAATCAAGTTCTCATTTGTAAAACTTATGTTATTAATACTTAGATGGAGAAAAGAACTGAATTTTATTATTATGAAAGGTTGTCTTTAGAGTTGTAACTTGAAATGTTCAAAGTAGAAGTACAAATTTTGAATATGTCGAGGGGAAAGGAAGTAAAAAATCTTCTCACATAGAAAAGATCTGAAATGTGGTGGGTCCCTAGTTTTAGGGATTCATATACAACATTTTGCCAGATTTCTACCAAAAATAATGCAATTAGAACATATATTCCCTGATATCATCATTTCCTAAGCACGCAGTTGTTGTCTGTGTGTGTATATGTGTGTGTGTGTGTGTGTGTTGTGGGGCTGTTATGGGTACATTTCTTATAGAGTGACCCAGGAAACTGATAGAAAAATCTGGAAAAATATTTTAAGATTTTGGCTTTTATGTCCAGGAAATAATGCAAAATGTTGAATTTACTATAACTGATGGCAATATTTTTCTAATTTAAAAGATTGGCTGAGAACTCACATTTACCACATTCTGAGATAAATTTACACTTAGTGACATAATCTGGAGAACTGATCCACACACAGCAAGCTTTTCTGAATAAGTAATTAAGTATAAAACCAGGGGCAAATGTGCACCTAATAAACCTAAGGATTATGAGTTCTACTTGAGTACACAAGAATCCTGTGTGATGGAATCAGCAACTCAGGTCTTTAATGTCCTGTCGGGATTACTTTTGGAAAACATCTGTAAAAATCTGTCACAATTTTCAGAGCAAAAGACAATGTCAGTGTGTTTCATAGTCATGTTCGTGTAGTGTTACCTAAAGAGAAAAAAAAAATGTCTACAGGTGGAAAAATATGAAACACCTTTCATTTATGCTCAATGCAAGGAGCCAGGCTCTCCTGTCAACTGAAAGCATCAGATTTTTCTCCTATTAAAAACAATCTTGATGTTTTTAAGGCAAGTTTTATAGAGTGCTATATATGTGGTCATTTTCAGTTTATAAGTAATTTGAAGTATTCTGGCAGTCCCCATAAGTCAACATGTACATGCCAGAATGTGCCTAATCACCTGTGATTTCAAAATATATAATTAATCACTACATAGTCACTCACTGAACAAATTAACAGACCTGAAAGAAGTGAATGAGTGAGCCATGCTCCCATCCAAAGGTAAAGTGTTCCAAAAAGAAGGAAGAGTAAATGCAAAGCTTTGGTTATGACGAGTATGCTTGGCTTGTTCACAGGAGCAAGCCTAGAAGTCAGTGTGCCCAGAAGTCAGAAGGAGGTTGAAGTGGGGACAGATCGTGTGGATCATTGTAAACCAATGTAAGGGTTCGAGATGTTAATCTAAATGAAATGGGAAGTCACGGGAGGAGTTTGAGCTCAAGAGTGAAAATGATCTAACACGTTTATAGTAGTACTCTCTGGTTATATATATATTCAAACTGATAGCATCTCATATTTCTCTATCTACTTCTGTTTTAGAGAACTTTCTGATGCCCACAGCCACAACATGGCGATATGTTACTGATCAGAGGACACCAGAGGGCAGGCCTGACACAGTTCTGGCACCAGGAACTGTTCTTTCTCTGTGATTCTCAATGAGGGTGGTCTAGTCCTCCTAAGACAGGCATTCTTGGTTTCATCCCCAAATGGGAGAAAGTTTGATCATGGGGGTGAGGTGGAAAATGTACTTTTATATGTGCAAAGCTGTTACATCTGTGTATCTGTGCTATCAAACTTTCATTGAGGATACCGTTAGAATAAAAATATCTAAAAGGCTCCTTAGGGCTGTCAGCAAAAAGTGAAAAATGAGGATCACTGCTCTTCAGCAGACTTCAGAATTCTGTAGAGGGTTTTGGTTGTTGTAATTATTGAAGTAGCACTGCCACTAGCATTCACTGGGTAGAAACCTGAAATGCTGCATGTTTTGCAGTCCTTTCAAATATCCCATTGAGAACTCATGTAAAAAAAAAAAAATCTAACTATTTGAGCTTAGAAGCTAGTTCTGTTTTCCAGAGTAATTCTTACTATGCAACTACCTTGTAAAAGAAGGTAAAATTGTCCTTCATTTTACTCGGATCACATTGCAGACCGAGGTATCACTTTTTTTAAAATTGGAATCAGTGATAACCTGTATCAGGCTACATCCTAAGGCCGTCGTGTTCACAGTGCTTCTACACAGAGATGCAAACATTTGACTATTTCTTTATAGCAATATATGCCCAAGCATTATATACTGAAATATGAATAGTTTTAGAATAATTCATTTTGCTTTCAGTTTTCCAGTTTTGTGTGTTTGTGTGTCTGTCTGTCTCTATATACAGACACACACACTTTGAACTCTGTAAGTGCTCATTCTGGACCAGGCCCTGTTGTAAATACTTTATTTTCATTCATTTAAAAGTTTCAGTTAGCCCAGGAGGATTTCTGCATTTTAAAGATGAACAATAAGAGGCATAAAGGGGTTAGGTTACATAATCTAAAGACACATTGCTTAAAAGTGGTAGAGATGGGATGTAAAAAGAGAACCCTTGTTAAAGTTTAATCGTCATCATGTGGCTGGCATTAGGCTTCCATAGTCTCTGAATGATTGGTATTTTTTCGTTAAATATTCAGGAGCACAATTTTTCAGACTTACCAGTTACATAAGTCATGATTAATTGTCTGCCTATCTGATTGACTTTTTGTTTGACTGCTTGTTTTGAGTATAAGATGAAGTTGCTAACTTTTGTTTCTTGAATAAGTAAAGATCTTATTTAATAGGATGGATCTGATCACTTATTAAAGTTTACTTAGTGAATCTTCCTGTTCAAAGTACTGAGCCTTTTCAAATATTTCTCCAGAACTAGAAAATCCTGAAAAAGTTTTGTCCAATATCCCAGATAGTGAAATGGTTACTGACTAAAAACATTTCAGTATTGTTTACTGAGGCAAAATGGCTAATCAGTGTGTTGAGTTTCTGAACTACAAATTTAGCTGTAGTCTTTGGAGTTTATTGACTAGTAATTATAGTAAACACACACACACATATATATATGAACACACACGTGTGTGTGTGTGTGTCTGTGTGTGTGTTGCTCAGCCATGTCCAATTCTTTGCAACTCTATGCAATGTGGCCCGTCAGGCTCCATGGAATTCTCCAGGCAAGAATACTGGGTTTGGGAGCCATTCCCTTCTCCAGAGGATCTTCCCCAGGGATTGAACCTGCATCTCTTACATATCCTGCATTGCATTCTTTACCATCTGAGCTACCAGGGAAGCCCAGAGAAAAATAGAGAGAGAGGCTTCAAAATACTTTTAATGTTTTATAAACTAGAAATCATCCTACACAATAAATTTGAATAATTTGCTGTTTCGTTAGATAGACTTTTAGTCTACTTTTCTCAGAGTTTTTTTTTTTCTTTTTTGTAATCAGAAATATTTTTCATGAATGATATAGGTACTATGCCCAATGGCAGAGGTTTAGTTAAATAAATTAGAAGATAATCCCCAAATAGAATTCTATAGCAAATATAGCAACACTTATGAAGGGCCTCTTTTTTAAAATGTCAGAATATCTCATATTATGATGCATCCAAAGATGTAGGAAGTAAAGATTTGTATTTAGTGTAATCTCCACTATATAAATGTAGAAATACATGCCTATGCATAGTAGTAAGCTACATACTCACAAGAGGCAAATATTGGAAGGGGATATATAGATAAAGAGATAGATATAGATATGGAGATAGAAATGAACTATATGGAGATATGGAGATAAGAAGGGAGTATATGTAGATATAACCCACTTCAATATTCTTGCCTGAAAAATTCCATGGACAGAGGAGCCCAGCAGGCTCCATGGAGTCGCAAAAAGCTGGACACAGTTGAGGCCAACTACATGCAGATATGTAGACATGGCGATAGTGGATGACATAGGAGTCTGGAGGGCTGCAGTCCATGGGTTGCAAAGAGTTGAACACAACTTAGCAACTGAACAATAGCATATGTATACATTAACCGTTATTAACAGTGGTTGAAACTGTGAGAATTTTGTTTCCATCTTTAGGTTTCATACAATGAGTATAGTTAATGTTTTATTTGAAAGAGAAAATTAAATGCCTTTCATATATTTCTACATATGCATTTCTTTTCATCTGCTCTCTCATAAGATGAGAAAATTTTTATCCTATGAGGTTCTAGAAAGTATATGGAGATCTATGATGCCAAAATTCAAACAGTTCAGCTTCTAAAATCCAGTGCATGGCACTGAAATACTACTGTTTCATACTTTTTAACTATTAAAAATAAAATTGATATCCTACTGATTCAGATTCCATTTCTTTTAGGGATAATTAATACAGGTAAGATTGCATTTTGTGTCATCAAAAAATATGCACTATGCTAATAACATAGAATTTATCTATCAGCACATACATATTAGAAGGCAACAGAAAGATCACTGATCAGAACTGTGATTCCTGTAATTTTAAAGTATTCTATTTTGTTTTAACACTCACTAGCACCTGTCCAGCCTTCCCAAGTAGCACTAGCGGTCAAGAACACATCTGCCAATGCAGGAGGCATAGAGACACAGGTTCAGTCCCTGGGTTGGGAAGATCTACTGGATGAGAGCATGATAACCCATACCAATATTCTGGCCTGGAGAATCCTATGGACAGAGGAGCCTGGTGGGCTATGGCCCATAGGGTCACAGAGAGTTAGACACGAATGAAGCAACTTAGCACACGTGCACAAATATCCTGAAGTTGATAATAGGCTTAGTGTTCACAGATGTTATTTCTATAGGGAATAGGAGGTCCAGCAATAATTTACTCCATTTTTCTACTAAGAATGAGTGATATTTAAGTTACTAAATTGTGTTCCTATCAATACTACTAAAAATGAATAATGAATAGAAACATGGCACTTTGCTTGTTTTATTCTATAGTTATTTTTCATATTTTTAAGAATTATGTATATATAATATAGAAAGTATACATAATAATTTCTTTCACATTATTTGATCTAATTTATTCAATTCTTTAAAAAAGCCCTCTAATAGCAAGAATGTATATTGAGACTGTTTATGTGGCTTTCTAAATTTTACTTAGTTTACTTATGTGTCTTGTCAAACTTTGTTCATATTATGTATATTTATTTGAATACCAAAATCAAAGAGTAAGAGATTGTTCGTTGAATATAGACACATCTTTAGCTCTCCCTCACATACAAACTATTCACTCTTTTTCTAATCTGAAAATTTACCTTATGTGAAAGTTCTCTTTAAATATCTCCAATTAAAAAGAAAATTCTAGATCATAACAGACCTTAACAGATCTTTTTTGCCATCTAACTTCTCTGGACTTGCTTCATCAAGTATTCCCAATTATCTAATCACTTCACATGGTACTAGTGAAGTGAATGAAGTTCCTTAGTCGTGTCCAACTCTTTGCCACCCCCTGGACTGTAGCCTACCAGACTGCTCTGCCCATGGGATTCTCCAGGCAAGAATACTGGAGTGGGTTGCCATTTCCTTCACCAGGGGATCTTCCCAACCCAGGGATCGAACCCGGGTCTCCTGCATTGCAGGCAGACGCTTTACCCTCTGAGCCACCAGGGAATGGTACTGAGACAACTAAATTCACAGGGTCATTATTCATTACCCTGTTATTTCTTTCCCCTGTAAAGTCTTGATGCATTCAGTCTTGATCAAGATGTCGAACATGTTTTTCGGTTTGTTTTTTTTTTTTTTCTATTCAATTAAATTTCTATCATAACTATGGCAGCTTCTTCAGAGTTCTTCTACTTAATCCAGATGTTCAGGTTTTAGTGACCTTCCTACTAAACTAAAATTATTTATCTACTCCTTCAAAGCTGACTTTGGTGTTTTCCTTCCCTTTCTTGCTAATTATGTTAAAAACAGTTTATTAGACATATGGATTGCCTGATAAAAGGATGGTCTCTTTATAATGAGTACACTTAAGCATGGCCCCATAATATTTGCCACTCCCTTCCTATCATTTCTCCTCTGTTTCTGCTGTTTGTTTATGGAAGTTTTAGCCAGTCACTGCACCAGTCACTGCCTTTAGTTTAAGACCTACTCCATGGGAAGTTTCAATCCTTTCCAGGATTCTATCTCTTCTGAAGAGTCCCAGGTTTCTTTTTCAATTCCTCATCTCTATTTATTGGCAAGATAATGGATTTTTTAGAACTGAACTATGCTAATTTTTAAATTTGCTTCCCAATTCTCCCCAAATTTCTCCTCCATATCAAGTGGTTTTCGGCTAACTGAATAGTGTTTGCATTGCATTCTACTTTGGGCAATGTTCCTTTGTTTTGTCTTTAAGATTTTTGGATTTTAAAATATCTTTCTATTGACCTACCTAAAATTCATCTCCCTCTCTGCCCTCTGTTCTTATTTCCTTGAAAGCATTGTCTTACCACCCATCATGTCCTTAGATACAATATTTTTTATTCTGTTAATTGTATTCTAATCATATACAAAAACAAATTTCATAAATTTTCCATGTTTTCCAATAGTTCACACTTCAAACTTTCTGTTTTCTCTCATCTCTTGACACTGACATTTCCAGTTGTCTAATCCTATACAACACTCATTTGTTGATGGTGTTTAATCACTAAGTCATGCCTAACTTTTTGCAACCCCATGAACTGTAGCTCACAGGCCCTTCTATCTGTGGGATTTGCCAGGCAAGAACACTGGTGTGTTGCCATTTCCTTCTACAGGGCATCTTCCCAACCCAGGGACTGAAGCTGCATCTCCTGCTTGGCAGGCGAATTCTTTACTGCTGAGCCACCATCACTGTAGGCAAATAAAAGTATCCTCTGTGATTCTTGGGTGCTTTTACTTGATCATTGACCACCATGTCGAAAACTTTGGGGTTGCTGTTGTTCAGTGGCCCAGTCATGTCCGACTCTTCATGACACCATTGACTGTAGCACACTAGGCCTCCTTAAGTCAATGTAAATAGTATTCCCACAGAACAATATTTTTTACATTTGATATTTTTTTGGGAGAGAGAGAGAAAAATAACATATAGTTTTAACTGGTCTTGTAATCATTTCTGCTGTTATTGCTCATTTTATAAAACATTTCAGTGTTACTATAAAATGTCAAGTGACTTTATATAGTGAAATATTGAGAAATCCTGATTGAGAAATTTTCATAAGCTAAAATTTCCAAACTGCATTAGCAATTCATTGAATTGTTAAGGAGATTTTTAGGTATTAAAATAAGAATGACTCAGTTCTTTTGAGGATTGTAATAAATTTCAAATGCAACTTTTTGTGATAAGAAGAACAACTAATTCCATTATAAGATCTCTAATAGAAATTTCTGTCTTTAGGTAAAAAAGGTTAATGCAACAATTCATTGCCTTAGAATGGTATTGTGTGGGTTAGTATAATGAACATAAGACCAACATCTCTTATGTTTACCTTTATTTCCTGCCTGCATGCATTAATCGTGTCTGACTTTTCAACCTCAAGGACTGTAGCCCACCAGGCTACTTTGTCCATGGAATTCTCTAAGCAAGAATACTGTAGTGAGTTGCCATTACCTTCTCCAGGGGATCTTCCCAACCCAGGAGTTGAACCTGGGTCTCCTGCATTGTAGACAGATGCTTTACCATCTGAGCCATCAGGGAAGCTCTTATTTTCATTAATTGCTTAAAATTATTCAAACTTGCAATAGGCAGAGTTGACTATGCCTTTCTAGAATGCTATCTAGAAATACCAGGTTCCCGTTAATTTTCCATTTAATAGACATATATAGTCACATTAGCTTGGGTTACATTAAAATATTTTTCAAAATACTTTTTTTTTTCTCAAACTGTTAATGTTTTTATAACTCTGTTTTCTCAAAACATCAGTGGGGTTTACTTTGCGTACTCCAGTTTATAAAGGGCTATTCCCACTGGTCTTCTATTTGTCAATATAACCCTCTATTTGTGGTTGTGTGTCATTGTTGTTGTTCAGTCACTCAGTCGTGTCCACTCTTGGTGGCCCCATGGACTGCAGCATGCCAGGCCTCCCTAAGCTTCACCACCTCCAAGAGCTTGCCCAAACTCATGTCCATCGAGTCAGTGATGCCATCCAGCCATCTCATCCTCTATCATCCCCTTCTCCTATCTTCAGTCTTTCCCAGTATCAGGGCCTTTTCCAATGAGTCAACTCTTCGCATGAGGTGGGCAAAGTATTGGAGTTTCAGCTTCAGCATCAGTCCTTCCAATGAATATTTAGGATTGATTTCCTTTATGGTTGACTGGTTTGATCTCCTTGCTGTCCAAGGAGCTCACAAGAGTCTTTTCTAGCACCACATTTTTATCTCATCATTTCTTCAGTATTCAGCCTTCTTTATGGTCCAACTCTTACATCTATGTCTAATTCAAACAAATTTTATTTTGGGGGGCTCCAAAATCACTGCAGGTGGTGACTGCAGTCATGAAATTAAAAGACTCTTGCTCCTTGGAAGAAAAGTTATGACCAATCTAGACAACATATTAAAAAGCAGAGACATTACTTTGCCAACAAAGATCCATCTAATCAAAGCTATGATTTTTCCAGTAGTTATGTATGGATGTGAGAGTTGGACTATAAAGGAAGCTGAGCACTGAAGTATTGATGGTTTTAAACTGTGGTATTGGAGAATACTCTTAAAAGTCCCTTGGACTACAAGGAGATCCAATCAGTCCATCCTAAAGAAAATCAGTCCTGAATATTCATTGGAAAGACTGATGTTGAAGCTGAAATTCCAATAATTTGGCCACCTGATACAAAGAACTGACTCATTGAAAAAGACCCTGAGAAAGATTGAGGGCAGGAGGAGAAGGGGACGATAGAGGATGAGATGGTAGGATGGCATCACTGATTCGAAGGACATGAGTTTGAGTAAGCTCTGGGAGTTGGTGATGGACAGGGAAGCATGGCATGCTGCAGTCCATGAGGTCTCAAAGAGTCAGACACAACTGAGCAACTGAATTGAACTGAAATTACTCACATCTATACATGAATACTGGAAAAATGATAGCTTTGACCATATGGACCTTTGTCAGAAAAGTGATATCTCTACTTTGTAATATGCTGTGTAGGTTTATCATAACTATATGTCATTAGTATCATCCTAATTTCCAGGAGAGTAAACTAAAGGGTAAAAGTTTAAATAACTTGTCTACAATCACACACTGTAATTACCTATAGTATATAACTGAGTTTAACCTTAAACTCCTATAACATTTGATTTCATGTTCTTTTTTCTAAAATTCAATGCTGAAAATATATGTAACTGCATTACATGATAACTAATACTGCATTGTAGGAAGCTACACCAGCTGTGCATCTTAAAGACTTTAGAGGGACACAATTTGATTTCAACAGTGGAATTTTCAGAGGAGTAAAAAAATCACAGAAATGGCTAAAGAAATAAAATTTTCTTCTTTGAAATAAGAAAAAAATGTCCTGACAATCAGAACATTATTGTAGAAGTCCTGTAATCTTACTTATTATCCTCTCCCCTTTAAAATATCAGCCTAGCTTCCCAGGCTCTGACAGGGAAATACCGTATTTGCACCAGACACACATAGCACAATCTAGCACTCATCAGTCAGGGCATCCTCTCACCAGGAAAGGTTTTAGTGAGATGATACTACTCTCTGAAGGATGCAAAAATTATTAAGTTCAATGTGGTATCAAATTCTGTATCCATATTATATACAATGCTCAAAGCATAAATATAAATAAAACATCAAACCTTTTAAACTAGACATGAAAGTGTGATGTCCACATAAAGCCAAGAGAGTCAAGAGAATTTATGATTGATTAAGGAATTATTTTATCACTTTACTGTGTATGTACACACACACACACACACACACACACACACACACACACACCCCTATCCATTCTTTCAAGGTTATGGCATTGTAGTAGTAGTATTTTCCTGGATCTCTCCAGTTCATTATATAGCAAATACCTAACAGAATCAGTGCATTGTCAATAGATTCTGTTCTAAAAGTATGACTAAGTCCAATGCAAATACATCTTTGATTATATAAATCAATTATCTTCTATTGTTTCTCCTTCTTCAGATTACCAATAGGTTTCTTCAAATGACCAAATTACTATTTTGTCATGTGATCTCAGTTTCTTCATGTATGAAATAAGAGGGCTTGGACCACTCATTTACTCTTTAAATCTCTTTTAGCACCCTAAAATTTTGGTATACTTGTTACTTCATCAAATAGAGATTTCACACTATTGATTAACAATGAAAATGAAAAAATTTCCAATTTGTTGTCTTTGAAACGAGTCTGCTTTCTTCCTGAAACATAACTGTGTAATAGAATGTACCAAATTACTTAAGTTTAAACAAAATTTCAAATTATAAAGTTATTTCACATAAATGACCTTATATGATTATCTATCCAAAGAATAGTAAGGTTATACATAAAAGATGAAATGAACACAAATGTTAACCTTATGCTATAAATAGTATAAATAAATCTATTTTCCAATTATGTGTTCCCAGTTAACATTACATTAGCTTCTTTACTTTTAAAGTAGAATTCTCCTAGATGTGAATTTTGAGATTTTCCAATTTCTAAATAATTTTGTTTTCTTTTGTATTGGATTATAAGTGGTGCACAATATTATGTAGGTTTCAAGTATGTAACGTAACACTTTGATAGTTCTATATATTGTCAACTGATCACCACAACAAATTTAGTTAACATCCATCATCAAACATAGTTAAAATATTTTTTTCTTGATAAGAACTCTTAAGATCTACTCTCTTAGAAGCTATCAAACATACTATGGTATTAACTACAGTTGCCATTCTGTGCATTATATCTCCCACTACTTATTTTATAACTGGAAGTTGGTACGTTTTGATTCCTTCAGTCACTTGGCTCACCCTACTCATCCTCTGGTCTGGCTACCACCTTTTGCATTTTTCAGATTCCATATATAAGTGAGATCATACAGTATTCCTCTTTCTCTGCCTGATTTATTTTACTTACTTAATACCTTCAAAATCCATCCATGATGCCACAAATGGCAAGATTTCATTTTCTGTTGTAGGTGAATATGTCTGTGTGTGTGTGTGTATGTGTGTGTGTGTGTCCATATCACATGTTCTTTATCCATCCATCCATCAGTGAACACTTAGATTGATTCCGCGTCTTAACAGTTATAAATTAATTGCAGGGAACACCATGGTGTATATATTTTTTTCAAGTCACAGGGTTCCATTTTCTCCACATCTTTGCCAGTATTTATTTTCTTTTTTATAATGGTGGTTTAGTCTCTAAGTTGTGTCTAATTCTTGAAACCCCATGGACCATAGCCTGCCGGGTTCTTCTGTCCATAGGATTCTCCAGGCAAGAATATTGGAGTGGGTTGCCATTTCCTTCTCTAGGGGATCTTCCCAACCCAGGTACTGAACCTCAGTCTCCTGCATTGCAGGCAGATTCTTTACACTGTGCTATGAGGGAAGCTCCCCCTTTTTTAATGATAGCCATTCTGACAGGTATGAGGTAATGTCTCATTGCTTTAATTTACATGAAAAGAAATACTAAAAAGCAAAATGGCTGTCTGGGAAGGGTTTACAAATAGCTGTGAAAAGAAGAGAAACAAAAAGCAAAGGAGAAAAGAAAACATATAAGCATCTGAATGCAGAGTTCTGAAGAATAGCAAGGAGTGATAAGAAAGCCTTCCTCAGTGATCAACGCAAAGAAATAGAGGAAGAGAACAGAATGGGAAAGACTAGTGATCTCTTCAAGGAAATTAGAGATACCAAGGGAACATTTTATGCAAAGATGGGCTCAATAAAGGACAGAAATGGTATGGACCTAACAGAAGCAGAAGATATTAAGAAGAGGTGGCAAGAATACACAGAAGAACTGTACAAGAAAGATCTTCATGACCAAGATAATCACGATGGTGTGATAACTCACCAAAAGTGAGACATCCTGGAATGCAAAGTCAAGTGGGCCTTAGAAAACATCACTACGAACAAAGCTAGTGGAGGTGATGGAATTCCAGTTGAGCTATTTCAAATCCTGGAAGATGATGCTATGAAGGTGCTACACTAAATATGCCAGAAAATTTGGAAAAGTCAGCAGTGGCCACAGGACTGGAAAAGGTCAGTTTTCATTCTAATCCCAAAGAAAGGCAATGCCAAAGAATGCTGAAACTACTGCACAATTGCACTCATCTCACACGCTAGTAGAGTAATGGTCAAAATTCTCCAAGCCAGGCTTCAGCAATATGTGAACTGTAAACTTTCAGATGTTCAAGCTCATTTTAGCAAAGGCAGAGGAACCAGAGATCAAATTGCCAACATCCGCTGGATCATTGAAAAAGCAAGGGAGTTCCAGAAAAACATCCATTTCTGCTTTATTGACTATGCCAAAGCCTTTGACTGTGTGGATCACAAAAAACGGTGGAAAATTCTGAAAGAGATGGACATACCAGACCACCTGACCTGCCTCTTGAGAAACCTGTATGCAGGTCAGGAAGCAACAGTTAGAACTGGACATAGAACAACAGACTGGTTCCAAATAGGAAAAGGAGTACGTCAAGGCTGTATATTGTCACCCTGCTTATTTAACTTCTATGCAGAGTACATCATGAGAAACGCTGGGCTGGAAGAAGTAAAAGCTGGAATCAAGGTTGCTGGGAGAAATATCAATAACCTCAGATATGCGGATGACACCACCCTTATGGCAGAAAGTGAAGAGGAACTAAGAAGCCTCTTGATGAAAGTGAAAGTGGAGAGTGAAAAAGTTGGCTTAAAGCTCAACATTCAGAAAACGAAGATCATGGCATCTGGTCCCATCACTTCATGGGAAATAGATGGGGAAACAGTGGAAGCAGTGTCAGACTTTATATTTTGGGGCTCCAAAATCACTGCAGATGGTGACTGCTGCCATGAAATTAAAAGACATTTACTCCTTGGAAGGAAAGTTATGACCAACCTAGATAGCACATTCAAAAGCAGAGGCATTACTTTGCCAATAAAGGTCCGTATAGGCAAGGCTATGGTTTTCCAGTGGTCATATATGGTTGTGGAAGTTGGACTGTGAACAGTATGGACGTGAAAGTTGGACTGTGAAGAAAGCTGAGCAACGAAGAGTTGATGCTTTTGAACTGTGGTGTATAGAAGACTCTTGAGAGTTCCTTGGACTGCAAGGAGATCCAACCAGTCCATTCTAAAGGAGATCAGTCCTGGGTGTTCTTTCAAAGGACTAATGCTAAAGCTGAAACTCCAATACTTTGACCACCTCATGCGAAGAGTTGACTCATTGGAAAAGACTCTGATGCTGAGAGGGATTGGGGGCAGGAGGAGAAGGTGATGACAGAGGATGAGATGGCTGGATGGCATCACCAACTCCATAGACATGAGTTTGTGTGAACTCCAGGAGTTGGTGATGGACAGGGAGGCCTGGCGTGCTACAATTCACGGGGTTGCAAAGAGTCAGGCACGACTGAGCGATTGAACTGAACTGAATCCTTAATGATGTTAAGTATCTTTTCATGTATCTGTTGGCTATCTGTATGTCTTTTTTTGGGAAACATCTTTTGAGATATTATGACCATTTTTAATCATATATTTGTTCGCTGTTGAGTTTTATGAATTCTTTACATGTTTTGGATATTAACTCCTTATCAGATTTCTGATTTGCAAATATTTTCTTCCCATTTGCTAGGTTGCCATTTCATTTTATTGATGGTTTCCTTTGTTGTACAGAAGCTTTAGTTTCATACTGTCTCACCTGTTTATTTTGCTTTTGTTGCCTTTGTTTTGGTATCAAATCCAAAAAATTTTCAAGACTTATGTCAAGGAATTTACCACCTATGTTTTCTTCTAGTTTTATAGTTTTAGGTCTTAACATTCAAGTGTTTAATATATTTGAGTTTAGTTTTTGAGTGTGATATTAAGGTGTGGTTCAGTTTCATTTCTTTTTTCTTTCTTTCTTTCTTTCTTTTTTTTTTTTTTTTTTTTTGCATGTGGCTATCTAACTTCCCTTGCACTGTTTATTTTTCTTTCCCCATTGTATATTCTTGGCTCTTTTCTCCTAAATAAATTACTCAGGTATTCATGAGCAGATTTATTTATATGGTGTTAGGCAGTTTCCCTTTGCTATTAATTGAACCATAGGAACCTGTTGATATTCAGCTTCCCCTTTAAAATTCAATTTCCTATCAGTTCAGTTCAGTTCAGTCACTCAGTCATGTCCGAATCTTTGCATTTATAGGTACATGGTCAGTAATCCCAAAAAGCCAGCTTATGAGCATGTATAGTCTCTTAATTTATGGAATATATATATTTAACAAAAGTATGGAATTTATATATGTTATACAGTATATATATGAACACACACATATAAAATGCAGATATAATTATCTAAAAGAAGAAAAATAAATGAGCAACAACATTCACATTTTTTTGAGCATAGAATTTATATACCCATATGCTTTACTGCATTTTTAGGATATTTTGGATCTTCATATATTCTGTTTATGTGCATCCCTAATCCTCGGCTGTCAGTTTTAGAAGATGAGGACTATAATTAATACAGTACTTAACATTCCATAATTCACTGCTCTCTAAAGGTAATAGTGCTGAAATTTGGACCTATTTCTGATGAAGTATCAGCCCACCCAAATGTAGTTTTAAAAATCAAGAAAGTAATTTGACTGTCTATAAATGTGTAAAAGGTACAATCTTTAAAAGGTTATATTAAATGTTATATTTATAGCTATAAGGATTTCAATTGCTATTAAAATTGGGGGGAAATTAAGTCCTAAATACGTAGTTTTATGTCAGAGGGAAAATTTTGATAACAGAATTCTCCCAAAATTTATTATTTGGAAAATGCATTTCCCCCCTGTGAATAACAGAAACAGTCATGTGATTATTTCTGTCCTTAAGAAAAGTTTCTATGAATCATAAATCCATTTGGTTTGGGTAGGAAACAGATAGCAAAAACAACAGTCATGCACCTTGTATGGTGGTTTTAAACATGCTCATATTGTCACATTTGAGTGTTATAACAGCCTTGTCAGGCAGGGAAGAATGCGTATTATCCCCCTTCAATAACTGGTATATCATGCCAGGAAATATTATAGTCTGCTAGCATATATCCCATATATATTATTGTAGAAAGACTTCAGGTCTACTACTTATTTATTAATTCATATTATCTAATCTAAAGCTATTGCTCTAATCTGTGGCCTAGGTTTGAATCTAAAGGTATCAGGAATGGAGATGTGCAATTGGAAAATAGAAGAGGATGCTGGATTTTGTGTTACAGGCAATTGAGAAAGAATGAAAAACACTATGAAGTGGAAAACAATACTAAGCATGTGTTTAGGAAGATCATTGCAGTAACCATTGGTTTGAATATAGTCAGCAGAAACCTATTAGTATCAATGATCCTTAAAGAAACTGATGATAGTGTCCAGAAAGAAAGAAAAAAAAGTGGAAACCTGCACTACAAAGGATGGAAAGAAATATCAAGCTCTGACAATAACTGTGAAGTAGATTGGATGCCTAACATGATTATGATAGTCATATAATTTACCATCCACAACATCTTTATGAGTTAAAGAAATTTCTATTAATAGTGGAAATGAAATGGCAGTTATGAATTGAAATTGTCCCAAACAAGAATGAATTGTCTTTCAAGGTATGCTGGAAAAAAGAATCAAAGAAGCCTGTGAGGACTTTAATGAAGTACATGGAGATAAAAATTCTAAAGACTAGGAACTTGGAAGAAGGTAGTTGCAAGAACCATTTAATGAGTTTTGTTTTCCAGCCCCATGCATTAAATAAAAATACACAAAAGTCAGTTTGAAATTAGGTCTATTTGAATCTCTGGAGTTAGATGAACA
Organism: Ovis aries; assembly: GCF_016772045.2. Lineage (NCBI taxonomy): Eukaryota > Metazoa > Chordata > Mammalia > Artiodactyla > Bovidae > Ovis > Ovis aries. Next base: position 147,889,909 of record NC_056054.1, on the reverse strand, counting down.
TTAGAAATAGACATCAGGGTTCCTGGCATACTGTGAATGTTTGCAAATTTTGAGGTAAATGACATCATTGGAGAAAAAATAAGAGAGGGAAGAAATGAAGGGTCTAATAAATAAAATGCTGAGGAGAGTTTGGGTTCACACAAGTCAAAAGAGGAAAAGAATTTGAAGACACTCAGAGAGGTAAACAGTGTCAAGTGTTAGAAAGTGTTGACACAGAACAGGTACTAAAAATGGGCCACTGGATTTGCAAGAGCAGCTTCAGTGGAAGGACACAGAAGTCAGATTTTAACAGGATGACAACAAATAGAGGAGTTGAATAGTACCCACTAGATAAAATAGTAACCTAACTTTGCTATGTACTCATTTCTATTGTAAGCACTTTACATAGATAATCTCATGTAATCTTCATACTATTCTGATGAAAAAGTCATTGCTTAAAATTACTGCCTGTAGGGAATTCCCTGGTGGTCCAATGTTTAGGACTCTGAGCTTTCACTGCTAAGGGCCTAGGTTCAATCTTTAGTTGGGGAACTAATTCCACAAGCCACACAGAGTGCCCAAAAACGAAAGTTATTGCTTAAAAAAAAAAAAAAAAAGGAACCTGTACTCAAGTCATGAGACCATTTTAGAGCCTATTCTTTTAACCCCTGAGTGTTGGCTATTTTCTCATGCATTAAGAGTAACCAACATATAGCAGTTAAGAGATGGGACTCAAAATTCTCACTACTCCTTTTGAGTTATTAAAGAGTGATACTCTGCTTAAAAAAAGGGATTATTAAAATTCATGTGCCTCATTTCCCATGCACCCCTCAAAGTAGAAAAGCTATAGTGTTCTACACCATCCTTCATCAATACATAATTTACTATATCACACAGGTTGGCATTGAGAGGCATGATATACGGGACAGGTATGGAAAACAAGCCAAACATGGCAGTGACTGCTGTGGAGAGAAGGTCTTGAATAATTTGTCATTGGTAGATACTGAAAGAGGAAGAAAGGGAAACAATCTACTTGGAAGAAGGGAGCAGATTATGTTTCAAAGGGAAAGGGAGAGATTTTTCAGATTTTGCTAGGTTAGGCCATGTTGCTGACAGCTGTCCATGATTTGTGACTTTGAGCAAGACATTTAATTTTTCAGTCTCAATTTTCTTGTTTGTAAAATGAGAAGTTTGAGTTAGTGATCTCTAATGTTTCTTCTAGTTATAATGTTTCTAAATAGTTTTGAGTATTTGCTTAGGCTTTTCCTTATTTTATCTGATAATATACTGTCTCTGTCTGTTAAAAAACAATGGCTGTTTTATGGCCTTAAGGGAAACCACATGAAATTATTAACTGGGTAGTGTAATGGGTCCTCGCTTTGAGGTCTCACATGAGATGTTTTATTTAGTGATGCTGTAGATGTGCATTTTTACATTTAATAACCAGAAGTGTCATTAATACACTGTCTATTATAAAACAGTGCCACCCACTTTTAGAATATCTTTCTCGATAAAATTAAAACTCATTCTAATATCTCATGCATTAAGCCTATGTATCATTCCTATCACTCATATTTTATTGATTTTCTTTTGAAGTGCTGTCAAAGGAAATTTATAGCAGCAACAGATTCATTGACCTTGTAATTATATGGCTTATAACATTCTCTCCAAAACTGGTAATTATTTCCTACAAAAACTAACATGTTCTTTAAGTTTTGTTCTTTTAGTGAAACTCTGACACACATCTTATTTTTTGTGATCAAGATCATTTTGTTTAACCAGCCGATTATGACGATCTTTGGGAGGCAGGATAAAGTTACCCATCTTCATTGTTGGCAGGTCTGTGGCAGATGGTTTGAACATTCATTCTGTGATTGCTTCCCTGACACATTCTTAGAGGATCAATTCCTTGAGTGATAAATGGGAAATGGACCACTCCCTTTGGCTCCTCTTTGTATTTCCTCTTTACAAAGAAGTATTCAGAACAAAAGAAATCTGGGTTTCTGGTCTAGAGTTCTTGCCTGTTATATAGTGATTGAGTCTTCAAGCAAGAGGTAACACATCTTCATATATGGACACACCAGTTGGGGAATCTTAAAAATTTGGGTACAGATTAAGGCAAATGAGATACTTGTTGGTTTGCCTTTTGGAAAACTCAATTTTATTTCACTGCGGATTCTCATTTATCTTGTAACAATTTTGTTTGAACCCAAACTAAAGCCTCTGTTAGCAAAACAATAGTTGTTAGTCACTGATCATGTCTGACTCTTCGCAACCCCATGGACTGCAGCCCACCAGGCTTCCCTGTCCTTCACCATCTCCCAGAGCTTGCTCAAACTCATGTCCATGGAGTCCATGATGCCATCCAACCATCTCGTCCTGTTGTCCCCTTCTCCTCCTGCTTTCAGTCTTTCCCAGCAAAAGGGTCTTTTCCAATGAGTCAGCTCTTTGCATCCGGTGGCCAAAGTATTGGCACTTCAACTTCAGCCTCAGTCCTTGCAATGCATATTCAAGGTTGATCACCTTTGGGATTGACTGGTTTGATCTCCTTGCAGACAAAGGGATTCTCAAGAGTTTTCTCCAACACCACAGTTCAAAAGCTTCAATTCTTTGGTACTCAGACTTCCTTATGGTCCAACTCTCATATCCATACATGACTACTGGAAAAACCATAGCTTTGACTAGATAAACCTTTGTCGGCAAAGCAATGTTTCTGCTTAATATGCTGTCTAGATTTGTCATAGCTTTTCTTCCAACGAGCAAGCATCTTTTAATTTCATGGCTGTGGTTACTGTCTGCAGTGATTTTGGAGCCCAAGGAAATAGTCTGTCTCTGTTCCCATTGTTTCCCCATCTAATTGCAATGAAGTGATGGGACCGGATGCCATGATCTTAGTTTTCTGAATGCCGAGTTTTAAGCCAGCTTTTTCAGTCTCCTCTTCCACTTTCATCAAGCGGCTTTTTAGTTCCTCTTCACTTTCTGCCATAAGGATGGCTTCTTCAGCATATCTGAGGTTATTGATATTTCTCCTGGCAGTCTTTCATCCACCCTGGTATTTTGCATGATGTACTCTGTATGTAAGTTAAATAAGCAGGGTGACAATATACAACCTTGGCGTACTCCTTTCCAAATTTGGAACCAGTCTGTTGTTCTATGTCCAGTTCTAACTGTTGCTTCTTGACCTGCATGCAGGATTCTCAGGAGGCAATAATTAGGTATTCAAAAAAATTACGATTCTGACTAAGTGATTTTCTCACTTGTATCACGTGGCCATAATATGTCTCTTTGTTCCTCTTATCTCCTAGTGATAACATCAACAATAAAACCCAATCATCAAAAGTATATACATCAAATTAACTTGGAAGACTGCCATTTATAGTTTATATATATATATATATATATATATATATATATATATATATATAATACTAAACATTTCAGTTCTTTGTATTCCTACCTGGGGCTGTAGTGATAGAATGCTCTGTGGTGGTGAGGATGGGGAAGTGGGACTTTGGGGAGTTTCTGAATGAAAATAGTTATACTATTTCCAAGAAACATTATGTTTCACTTTATAACTGGACTAGGAATCACCAGCTGTTAAAACTGTCCTAACTTGTACTATTTATTAGACTGAAAGAGAAACTCAGCATTATAGTGATAATAATATTAAATGTGTACAAAGTTTTTGGTCCTATGTGAGCACAACCATGGGAACTATAGTATGATCTGTTGCTGTTATTGTGAATAATTCATTTAGAACTGTGCTATTTTGTAAGAGTAATGCTTTGTGATGTCCTTGAAACATTCTTCCTCCTCCATTTTTGCACATAATCTGTTTCATATCTTCACAACATAGCCATTTATCATCACACTAGCTTCCAATCTCAACACAAACCCAGACTAAAAGTATTGCTTTGCCAGTAGGACAAATATGTACTGAAAATTGGCTGCAAGCCCTACTCCATATTCTTTTCTGGGTTTGATTTCCTACAGTCTCTTCTCTCTCTCTCTTCAGGCCTCCAACACCTCCCTCCACCATTCCCCCTGTCCCAGGCTTGATGTACCAATGTATACATACTCTCCTACTTCACATTCTGAAATATGAAAAATAATCTGTAGTAATCATCTTCATCTTGCCATTGTGAAATCTACCAAACTATATTCATATTAAATCTATATTTTCGGCTTTCCTTCCTAATGTAAAAGTGTTCCTATTTTTATTAAAAGCTACTTTCACTGTGGATATGATCATCTTTTAATGAATATTTTTTCTGCAGTGCAGTCATTTTTTCCTGCCAGTAATATCTGTCTTTCTTTCAAAAGGATTATTCTAGCCATACTCTAAGATCCTCCATCTTAAAAAAAAAAAAAAAAAAAGATTCACTTTTAGAATATCTCCCTCCTTGCTCTTTTTAGCAAAAATTGTTAAGCTCTTTATGTTTCTATTGCCCCTTCTTCACTACACTGTCTCATCCTCGTATTAAGATAGGCACCCATACTAAGCACGCTGTTGAAACTGATCATACTAAAAACATCAGCTATCAACATATTGCAAAGTTCAGTGGTCACTTCTCACCTTAGTAGGGCCTCATAGCTCACTCACGCTTTAAACACACATCTCTCAGCTTCCACCCCCCCGCCTCACACACACACACCTAATTCTCCTCATGCCTGTTAGCTACTCTTTCTCAGTCTCATTTTCATATTTCTTCTCCTTTTCCTGGTCTCTCTAAATGAGTGCTCCCTTGGCTTACAGCTTGTTTACAATCATTCTCTAAATGATTTCTTGTTGTTGTTCAGTCGTTCAGTCATGTCCAACTCTTTGCCACCCCATGGACTACAGCTTGCCAGGTTTCTCTGTCCTAGTCACTTGCTTATAAATATTATCTTATGTTTCTGTTATTCACACTTTTATATCTCTGTCTCTGGATTTTCCATTCCTCCCTCCCTCCCTCCCCACTTCCCCTCCTTTCTTCCTTCTTTCCTTTATTTCCTTCTCTCTCTCTCTCTCTTTCTTTCTCTCTTTTTCTGTTTGAGTTCTATAATTTTCTCTCCAACCATTTACCAGACATCTCCAACTGAATGTAAAGTAGACATCGCAAGAACTATATGGCCAAAAATAAAGTATTTGATTCTCCAATACCTTCATCTCAATCTTGTCTTCTATCTTCCCCATCCCAGTATTCAGCACTTCCATTTATCCAGTAGCTTAATACTGGATTTATCTTGAGATTTCTTACTCTCTCCCATCTACTCTAGCAGCAGGTTTGATTGACTCTATCTCCAAAATAGGTTCTATGCTAATCATCCTCCCTCCATCTCTCCTCTTACCATCCTAATCCATTCTTGGGTTCTTATGATCCATTTCTCACAGAGAAACAAAAATTATTCTAATAAACTCTAAATAAAAACACATCACTCCCCTACTTAAATGGTCCAATAACATCTTGTTTCATTCACATAAAAATTCCAATTCCTTTCTTGATCACAGGACTCTTTCTAACCTGGACGGTACCCATACGTCCAAGACCAGCTTCTACTACCATCCTTCAGACACAAGAGACGTAGAACCCTCACACATGACAAGTCTGGTCCTATCTCAGGCCTTTTCTGCTTGCTAGTCCCTCTGGATGTTCTTCTCACAAATTGCATCATGGGTGCATCCACTTCCATTGACTGTGGCTCATTTTGGCTAATACTGCCTCACTTATTTCCTCATGACTTTGTCTTGTTTTCTTTTTGGTCTCATTAATGTTGGAAATCAGACTGTGTATTTCTGTGTTTCCTTATTTATTTTCTATACGCTTAACTTCAATTCAATGTAGGTAGTTCCATTTCCCTTTGTCAGAATCCTGGTTCCCAACCATACTGATACATGCCTTAATTTGTTCCACCTTACAATACACTCAAAACAACTGCTACTAACAACAATATTACCAAGTATGGTTCAAATTTTCTTTGTACTTTTTGTCTTTAGAAGCTAGACTGCTAAAGGTGCCAAGTCAAATTTTGTGTTCATAAGTTAGGAAAAGGGTTTTCCTTGTGGTTATGCTCTGTATATAGTTGTGTTCATTTATTGATACTTCATTCAAATTCAAGGTTAACATTTTTCTTTTTTTATCAAATACTATATACAAATATGGAAAATATTTAAATAATATAAAAATAAAATTTATGCTCAAAAAATCTTGCTCCCAACCAAAGTGTAGTAGTGTAGTTTGGAAATTACAATCAATATATTATTATGAATCTTTAATAATTGTTTTATTTACAACTTACTGATTCTACTATTACTGGACTTTCAGGAAGTTTCTTGATTTCTTTCCCCTTTACAATTGTGCTAGTATCAACAAATATGTTTTTTTTTTTTAATTTTGAAATAGGCTGGTATGAAAGTAATTGGAATTGGTGCAAAATAACTGGGTTGATGCAAAATTCACTTCAGTTGGTGCAAAAATAATTGCAGTTGGTGGTGCAAAAATAATTGTAGCTGCATTAGTGAAAAAGTAATTGTTATTGGTGCAAAAGTAATTCAAATTCAGAAGTAATTATGGTTGACTTTTGCACCAACCTCAGTTTTGAACCTCAATATTTTTTCACCAACCACAATTGCTTTTTCACTAACCTAATATTTCTCTGACCTTTTAATTGTGACACAGAATACGTTGCCATTATGAAGTTTTGCTATTATTGTTACTCTGCATCAGATGTCAGCAATTATAGTTAGTAAGTTAGAATTGACTGATAGTTCAGCTGGTTAAGAATCCACCTGCAGTGCAGGAGACCCTGGTTTATTTCCTGGGTCGTAAAGATCTGCTGCAGAAGGGATAGGCTACCCATTCCAGTATTCTTGAGCTTCTCTGGTGGCTGAGAGGGTAAAGAATCCACCTGCAATGTGGGGGTCCTGGGTTCAACCCCTAGGTTGGGAAGATCCCCTGGAGAAGGGAACCGCTACCCACTCCAGTATCCTGGCCTGGAGAATTCCGTGGATGGAGGAGCCTGGCAGGCTACAGTCCATGGGGTAACAAAGAGTCATACACGACTGAATGAAATTCACTTTCAGTTTCTTTCACTAATTATTCTAGATAATAGACTTTCTCCCTGTATATGCACTTACCCTGAAGCAGATAATAAGTTCAAAGATTTGGAGTTAGGTCCTTGTTTTCCCCTGTATTACCTGTGCATATGGGTAGCATTTAGCTGAGACTAAGGTAGATTAATAGTACCTGTTTTATGGAGTTTACTAACTATGGTGGTGTTCTTCTGACCAGGATGAGGTTTCCAGAAGTGGCCCATTCTAATTTATCCATGGTCCTTTGGCGAAGTCTTTTTTTTTTTTTCCAAACTCACTCTTGAGAGAGAATCTCTTTTCTATGTCACATATTTCTTTGTTGTTGGAGCGAAGATGTTCTAGCAAATATATTCTCCTCTCCACCTACCTCTCTTGCACCTCTCCCAGGGGAGCTGATTAATGAGGTGGGAGAGAGATACCCCACACTAGAGTTCCTGGCTCATGAATGTGTAAATTTCTCCTTAGGTAATTGGAACAAAATTGTATGTTTCCATTTGAAAGACTTTACATTCTAACTTTGCTGAAAACTTATCCATGTGTTATGCAGTATAGTGCAAGGGCTGTAGCAGAAATATCAAATATTCTGAGAAAGGGAGAGATGATTGTAATTCAGGTAGGAAGGATCAGTCAAAAGATGACACTAACAATGATCTTTCAAAAGTTTAGCAAAGAAACGAGTTTGTGAATATTGCATTCAATTTAACAAATATGTGTCAGGAACCTCCAATATGCCTGCATCACATGAGATACTTCTGAGTATACAAAAAAATACTGCGAGAACACAGCATCTGCTTGCAAAGAACTCACAAGCTATCCACAGGACAGCTCACAGAGACTTTACATTGGCATCATCTCTCATAGTCACTGTGCTACTCGAATTTATCTCACGCACTGCAGCCTGAATAATATTGCTAATGCAAAGTTTTCAACGTTGGATTCTTTTACTCTAAAACTTTAATGGCTTCCCATTTTCTTGATAGAGTCTAGAATAAATGTTTTTGTTGCTCATTCTTATACTTTTTAAAATGTTTATTTATTTATTTATTTGGCTGTATCAGGTCTTAGTTGTGGCACGTGGGATCGTCCTTGTGCCATGTGAGATCCTTCTCTGTGGTATTCAGGCTCTCTAGTTGTGGAGCTCTGTCTCCTGAGTGCACAGGCTCAACAGTTGCTCTGCAGCATGTGAAATCTGAGTTTCCCGACTAGGGATCCAACAATCATTCCCTGAGCTGCAGACTAAACCACTGGGGCACCCAGGGAGTCCCTCAGCCATAATTATTATTTCTTTTTTTAATTTGAGTACTTCTCATTGCATAATTTAAATTTTATTTATAAAGTACGTAAATGGATCAGTGTCTTGATGGGTATGGTGAAATATACAAAAATAAATAATGGAGAAAAAGCGATAATGAGATCAGCATGAAATAAGTCATATAAAAATATCTTGCTAACCATGATAGCGTTCTACAATCATTAGCTAATATTTGAAGACAACTTACATATATACACACACATGCATACAGTAAAGCCATAATTTAATTAAAAATCTGTATACAATTTCTACTGATGTTTAAATAGCTATCATTTATATCCAGTATGTGATTGACAAAGGCCTCAGCCCAACAATATTAATAATTGCTACTCCAGTAGTTTCCACTGCCATTTTCTGGTTTATTTACACTTGCATTGTTTTTGTTGTTGTTGTTCAATATTTAAGTTGTGTCCAACTTTTTCTGACCCCATGGACTGCAGCATACCAGGCCTCCCTGTCCTTCACTGTCTCCCAGAGTTTGCTCAGACTCACATCCATTGAGTTGGTGATGCTATCCAACCATCTCATCCCCTATTGCCCCTTTCTCCTGCTCTCAATCTTTCCCAGCATCAGGGTCTCTCCAGTGAGCCAGGTCATCACATCAGGTGGCCAAAGTATTGGAGCTTCATCTTTAGCATCAGTCCTTCCAGTGAATATTCAGGGGTGATTTCTTTTAGGATTGACTTGTTTGATCTTGATCGCCTAGGGACTCTCAAGAGTCTTCTCCAGCACCGCAATTCGAAAGCATCAATTCTTTGGCTCTCAGCATTCTTTATGGTCCAACTCTCACATCCTTACATGACTACTGGAAAAAACACAGCTTTCACTATCCAAAATATTGTTGGCAAAGTAACATCTCCACTTTTTAATACATTGTCTAGGTTTGTCATAGCTTTTCTTTCAAGGAGTAAGCATGTTTCATGTTGTGGCTACAGTCACCATCCACAATGATTTGGGAGCACAAGAAAATAAAATTTGTCACTGTTTCCCTTTTTCCCCACCTATTTTCCATGAAGTGATAGGACTGGATGCCATGATCTTAGTTTTTTTAATGTTGAGTTTCAATTCAACTTTTTCACTCTTGTATTTTACTCCCATCAAGAGGTTCTTTAGTACCTCTTCGCTTTCTACCAATAGAGTGGTATTACTTGCATATCTTAGGTTGTTGATATTTCTCCCAGCAACCTTAATTCCAGCTTGTGCTTCATCAAGCCTGGCATTTCACATGATGCACTCAGCATAGTGAGTGAAGTCACCCAGTTGTGTCCGACTCTTTGCAACCCTATGGACTGTAGCCCACCAGGCTCCTCCGTCCATGGGGTTCTCCAGGCAAGAATACTGGAGTGGGTTGCCATTAAATAAGTAGGGTGACAATATACAGCCTTGACACATCCCTTTCCCAATTTGGAACCAGGCCATATTCCATGTCTGGTTTTAACTCTTGCTTCTTGAATACATACAGGTTTCTCTTTAAGAATTTTCTACAATTTGTTGTGATCTACACAGTCAAGGCTTTGGCATAGTCAATAAAGCAGAACTAGATGTTTTCCTGGAATTCTGTTGCTTTTTCTATGATTCAAAGCATGTTGGCTATTTGATCTCTGGTTTCTCTGCCTTTTCTAAATCCAACTTGTACATCTGGAAGTTCTCATTTCATGCACTGCTGAAGCCTAGCTTGAAGGCTTTTGAGCATTACCTTGCTAGCATGTGAAATGAGTGCAATTGTGTGGTAGTTTGAACATCCTTTGGCATTGCCTTTCTGTGGGAATGGAATGAAAACTGACCTTTTCCACTCCTGTGACCACTGCTGAGTTTTCCAAATTTGCTAACACAACTGAACTGAACTGAGCACAGCACTTCAATAGCATCATTTTATAAGATTTTAAATAGCTCAGCTGGAATTCCATCACCTCCACTAGCTTTGTTCATAGTAATGCTTTTTAATGCTCACTTGATTTCACAGCCCCAGATGTTTATCATCAACCCTTAATTTCTTTGCTGGGATATTTTCATGCACTTGCTCGTGTTGAGAGGTCTAATTTAGTTAAAACTAAATATGGCAATCCCAAATTTCCTTCCCTAGGTACATCCAAACTCTCAAACCATTCACACAGTCCTGAAAGTAAGTAGATGAAGGAGGTTCCACTTGTCACTTCATCTACATTGCAAAATGACCACCCTGCTCTCTTCAGGAAGTTGTGCCTCTGGCATATGACAAGTGACCATCCTTATATATAGCTGGCTGAAGAAGTCAGTGTAAATCTGTGCAATAAATAAGAATAAAGCCTAAGTTTTCTTGTCTTTTTGATATAAAATAAAAGTAAAATAGGTCTATCATTATCTTTTTACACCCAAAGCATCACCTTTCATACTCTGTAAGGTGTGGGTCCTCCACTGTACCAGGGAATAAAGCCCCAAGTCCCTTATCTGGCTTCAAACTTCTCTATGACATAACTCTAATGTGTCCATCTTAGTTCAGGCAGTACTTATTCAGAAGTGTTGCTCCTCTTCTCCTGCCCAGGCCATCCTCTCCTCATCATCTGTGCTTTCATCCATGTTATATCTCTACTTGAATGCCATGCCAGCTGTAATGTGAGAGCACCAAGCATCTTTTAGCCATCTTTCTTTGGCTCACAGCCAACACAGTAAGTGTTGAGGAGTACGGTCCTAACTGAGAACTCACTATTGATCTCCCTATATTAGTTGATAGCAAGAGCTTCCTCATTTCAAATCAATGAGATTTTGTACCCTACCATCTTCTATCCTTTCCTCCCTTCATGAACAAAACAGCCTCAGTTACTAGTATATCTGTAAAATTTGTTTTCCCTTATTTTCACTGCATCTTAAATTCTCCATTACACATTCAGTGAGTTTGCATAAGATAGAAATTATTTGGATAAGTAATTAGTAGATGAATAAAAGCCTCTGGAATTCCATATAAACTCACATTCATGCTATCTTTTTTCCTTATGTACTTTTTAGTGTAAATCACAATTTTTAGTGTGCTGTTTGTTTCTACTTAAAATGTCTGCAGATAGCTCATGTAAAGACAGAATCTATTACTGTGATGTTATGGTATTTAGTGATTTTGATACTGAGATAGTTTCTCAGTAATTAACGACTAACATAAAAATGACTTTAAAACCCCAAGTTATTTTTCAAGAAGTGCCTGAAGCGAGGACTTTACATTGAAGTTAGTGTTATGCCCTACTCAATGTTTTTCAAAAGGGAATCATTAAAATGTTTAATTTGTAAAGAGCATTTGAATTGTACTCTGTAAATCTATATTGTGAAGCTGATTCCTTGTTATAGCCTGCACCTCTTTAAGATCTGTATTTCTGAAACTATCTCTGTTTTTTTCTATTTCTTCACTAGTACATTTTTATATATTTTTCCTTCTCCTGAAAATAATTCTTCCATCTAACTCATTTTTATTTATTCCGTGTTATAGCAATAGCAACCAATTTCCAAGGACCAAGAAAGATCCTTTTTTTTTTTTTATAGAAGTTTAATGTCCAGCCCACCAGAGGGTTCATACGAAGTTGCAAGTACACAACTGATTATCGCACGAGAGTCTCAGGTTCCACATTTTTATCCAGCAAGCTTTGTGTCGCCTTTAGGATTAACTAGTCTTGTGGAAAGACATCCCAGGAAAGCATGGACATATTTCATGCAGCACTATAACATTACAATGATGATACTCACTTATTAAAAAAAAAAAAATCCTATTTAGCAAGAGTTTATCTTCATCAACATAGAAATCCCTGTACTCTTCAGCTCCAGGCGCCAAAGTCTTAGTTGTCTTGAATTTGCAGTCCCAAGAAAAGGAATTTCTAAACATTTGTGACAACACTTGCACATAAGGCGACATAGGATTCAGGATTAGATACATTCAGAAAGCGTCAAGATAAGTGACACCATCTAATATTGACAAGGTATGCATTTTTTTTCTTTTTAATTTGAGCTCAACTTCAAGTGCCAAATGCTACAGACAAACTTATTTACAAAATATAAACAGAGTCACAGACTTAGAATATAAATTCATGGTTACCAAAGGGAAAGACAGGGGGAGGAGATTAACATATATATACTACCATATATAAAATAGATCATAAACAAGAACCTACTGTATAGCATAGGGGACTCTACCCAATAATCTATAATAACTTTTATGAGAAAAGAATTGGAAAAATAATAGATATATGTATATGATAACTAAATTACTTTGCTGTACACCTGAAACTAACACAGCATTGTAAATCAATGATACTCCAATATAAAATTTAAAATACTAAAAAAATAGAAGTGTAGTCAAAGTCCTAATGAATGAAAAGCATTCTTACTCATATAAGAAACAGATATTTGTGAACATTCAACTCGAGGCAAAGGTCTTTTTGTAGCACCCTTCATTTCAGCGTTGGAGAAGGCAATGGCACCCCACTCCAGTACCCTTGCCTGGAAAATCCCATGGACGGAGGAGCCTGGTGGGCTGCAGTCCATGGGGTTGCTAAGAGTCAGACACGACTGAGCAACTTCACTTTGGATTTTCACCTTCATGCATTGGAGAAGGAAATGGCAACCCACTCCAGTGTTCTTGCCTAGAGAATCCCAGGGATGGCGGAACCTGGTGGGCTGTCATCTATGGGGTCGCACAGAGTTGGACACGACTGAAGCAACTTAGCAGTAGCAGTAGCAGTCATTTCAGGGTACCTAACTTTAATGTTCAGAACATTATTATAATTATCTCCGTAGCATCAGACTTCTGTCAGCGAAATTTCACACAGAAGTTTCTGTTTCACCCTCCCTGTGTGAGAAAGCGAGAGAAAAGGCCAGACTTTTCTGTATCAGACAAGGTTTCTAGAGAACTGATTGAGCCTCATGCCTTTTTCTCCTACAGTATTATGACATCATGTTATCCTTAATTTAACAGATTCATGGTGTTTAGCTCCATGGAATCATGACTATGTCTATACTTTAAAAATGTGTGCTGGCGTGTATGTTTAACTTCCTAAAACCTAAACGTTTATAGATCTTAATGCAACATTTAGGACTTCATATCATATTGATTATCTAAATGAAACAGGGCATGTAAGCATTAGTAGGAAGCATTGAAATCATACTCAGTTTTATTGTTTAGTGATAAACTCTCATTCACCTCATAATACAACAATTTAAAAAATCTCCTGGGTTCAATGTCTGGTTGGCTTTTCTCAGATTTATGTATTCTCTTCCTCTTGATTTCTTAGTTTTCTTCCAGTTTTTGTAGTTCCCCTTTACTCCATGATATAAACATTTAACAGATGAATGCCTATTTATACATTGTTTTCATCACTGTTTATATTTGGCTTGATATATATTGATATGTTTGTTTTTCCTATGTATGCTAGGACAAAATTTTATTAAAATTTTTGATCATTATGGTTTTTACCTCATATGTAAAATTTAAACAGTAGGATTTTATTTTATTATTAGAGTATACATGCGTTACAAATTTATGTTAGATTCTGCTGTACAACAAAGTGAATCAGCTCTATCGGTACATATATCCCCTCCCTCTTGAACCTCCCTTCCACACCCCCTCAACCCCCCCCCCTCCTGGTCATTGCGGAGTACCTAGCTAAGCTCCCTGTGTCATACAGCAGCTTCACACTGGCTATTTTATGTACGGTAGTGCATATACCCCAGCCCTACTCTCCCAGTTCATCTCACCCTCCCCTTCCTCCCCCACATCCACACATCCATTCTCTACATCTGCAGCTCTTTTCCTGCCCTGCAAACAAGTGCATCTGCGCCATTTTTCTAGATTCCATACATATGCATTGATACACAATATTTGAACGGCAGGATTGTAAACGTAGAAGGAAAAAAAATGGACAAAACTAAGAATAAACATTGAAACTGATAATTAGTTATAGAAAGTGTAAATTAAAAGATATAAGTATAAAATATTTTCTTTGACTCTGGAATATTATTAAATTTTAAGTTAACCCCCCAATATTTTCTCTTAGGCAGTTGATTGCTCTCAATACCATGTTTTTAAAGGGCTAATATGTTTTGATGCACTGCATCTAGTGATACATCTAGCCCATCTGTTAAGAAAAATAAGTAAAACCGTCTCTAAACTAAACCACTGCTGCTGCTGAGTCGCTTCAGTCGTGTCCGACTCTGTGCGACCCCATAGATGGCAGCCCACCAGGCTCCCTGGTCCCTGGAATTCTCCAGGCAAGAATACCAGAGTGGGTTGCCATTTCCTTCTCCAACGCATGAAAGTGAAAAGTCAAAGTGAAGTCACTCAGTCGTGTCCGACTCTTAGCGACTGCATGGACTGCAGCCCACCAGGCTCCTCCGTCCATGGGATTTTCCAGGCAAGAGTACTGGAGTGGGGTGCCATTGCCTTCTCCCATCTAAACCACTAGTACTTAAAATAAGGAGCTAACTAACTAAATAAGGCATATGGCACAAGCTGTTACTTTGGTGTATTGTCTAATCTTTGAAATAAAAGACTAATAACTAAGCATTTACACTGGAATTAACAAAATACCAAGCTACTCACAGTTAAAAGAACAGTTATCAGACCTGCCCAGTCATTTGTACTGGCAGCTCATATAATGAAACTTAACAATGAAAGGAGAAATTATTGGCATGAAAACCAAGTGAGAAATGGGTTAACTAATTATATGAATTTTGAAAGGGACTTGGAAACTTTCATGCCTACTTTTCTTATGGAGATTTGCTACAGGTTAATATACTAGAAAATGTTTCTTCATGGGGATGGTTTGGCCAAGGAAGAGACAGGAAAACAAATACAGCTTCATTCCGGCTCCTAAAGAAAAGCAGGACTGAAAGGAACAAAGAGATGAAACCAGGTGTCATGGGCGCGTTTATAATATTCCATCCTTAAAGAATAACAATAAAACTGAACCTCTAGGTCCATTTCTGTTATTGTTGTTCAGTCAATCAGTCATGTCCAACTCCTTGCGACCTCATGGATTGCAGGCTTCCCTGTCCATCTCCATCTCTGGGAGCTCACTCAAACTCATGTTCCAAATTCTTTCACTGAGTCGGTGAAGGCACAACCATCTCGTCCTCCACTGTCCATTTTTTGTCCTTAGTTTCTAATGTTTCAAAGTCACTTACTGTATTTCAATTATTTTTAAAATGTTGATAAAATAATGTATTCTCTTATTTTTAAACATGAAAAATCTTATGAGATTCTTTTCTCACCCTATGGTCAACGTTTCAGGATTAAAAATGTAACAGTAAAAGTAATAATAAATAAAAATTTTTAAATGCTTACAGCTCCCAATAAAATAAAATCAGTACAGAAGCTCTGTGCAGCCTGTGAAGAAGTTCAAAATGATGACATTTCATAGTAAGCCACTGATCTTGCATCAGTTCAGTTCAGTTCAGTCGCTCAGTTGTGTCCAACTTTTTGCGACCCCATGAATTGCAGCACGCCAGGCCTCCCTGTCCATCACCAACTCCCGGAGTTCACTCAAACTCATGTCTGTCGAGTTGGTGATGCTATTCAGCCATCTCATCCTCTGTCATCCCCTTCTCCTCCTTCCTCCAATCCCTCCCAGCATTAGAGTCTTTTCCAATGAGTCAACTCTTCGCATGAGGTGGCCAAAGTATTAGAGTTTCAGCTTCAGCATCAGTCTTCCGATGAACATCCAGGACTGATCTCCTTTAGGATGGACTGGTTGGATCTCCTTGCAGTCTAAGGGACTCTCAGGAGTCTTCTCCAACACCACTGTTCAAAAGCATCAATTCTTCAGTGCTCAGCTTTCTTCACAGTCCAACTCTCACATCCATACATGACCACTGGAAAAACCATAGCCTTGATCTTGCATACTTTGATTTAAAAGGAAATCTTGGAAGGCCGTTAACCTATATATAAAGATCTGTATAATAAAAAACTCTTTTAAAATTGCTAATAGGTAATTCTTTTTCTCTCCAGCATCCCATTAAGAACTCCCCTTTCTTAAAATGAACTATATGTTCACTTTAGCAACAACTGTTTCAACTGTCCTTGACTGCTGTTACAAGAGTCCTCCTAAGAGTTGCTTCTCTATTCTCTTAGGCTATAGATTTTGTGTAAGGGGAAAACAGCTGAAACACCAAGGCCTACTGAAAGATGCCAGCATCTAAATACTAGTCTCATCATCTCTGTACTTTTTCAACTAAAGGTTGATTACAATGAATTGAGAATAGAGAGAATATAATAAGAACAGAAATTAGATGTTGTTTTAGGGAAACAGATATTGTATACCAAGAAATACCAGTTATTGATACAAATACATAAGGACATGAAATGACACTGCGATATAACTTGGTTCAGCAGCCATATATTGAAGATAAAATGTGGGGAAGTACCAGCCTTATTAAGAATCATGCCCTCAGCTTAACTTTCAGTAGCATCTGGCCTAGGAACATTAGGTCCCTCCTTATAGCCCAAGCTATAGTCAGTGTTACCAAATCATTTCACAAGAAATTTGTATAATTACTTAGCAGCACCTATAACTCTGCTCTCCATCCTGCATATGAGAACTTTTGAAAATCTGATTATGCCACAACTTTCAAAACTTATGTCCCAAATTCTTTGCTAGACGAGTTTATCTTAACCAAATGAGTTTGACTTTTCCTTAAGTATCTCTTTATCACTATTTCTGTGTTTATGTAATTCTTCTTGCCAGGCGTCTTCAATTCTAAACTGTACAGTAAATTTATTGTTACTAAGTGCATATTTCCTACAAATAGTACTAGTGTTGCTTGTATGTGTTTCTGTCATTAGATAAGTTAAGATGGATGTGGTTGGCAAAAATTAACTTAAATCTTGTTCACCTGTTCAATTTGCTTGGAGATAATTTCTTCATCCATTCCAGTGCTCTCAATTAAAGATAAGTTTGAAAGGAAACAAATTCATTCTTACTGAGTGTAAAATACTACCCACCACATATTTTTATTTTAACATGAAACAAATAGATGGATTTGAATTATGGAAGTTGTTGTTGTTGTTCAGTCACTCAGTTGTGTCTGACTCTTTGTGACCCTGTGGACTGTGCATGCCAGGCTTGCCTGTCCCTCACCATCTCCCGGAGCTTGCTCAAACTCATGTCAATTGAGTTGGTGAAACCCTCCAACCATCTTATCCTCTGTCATCCCCTTCTCCATAAAACACATGAAAGAAAGAACTTAAGGGAAAAAAATAAGCTTCTGAAAACAAGTATTATGGATACCTAGTCATAGTACGGGCCTTTGGTTCAGTTCAGTTCAGTTCAGTCACTCAGTCATGTCCGACTCTTTGCGACCCCATGAATTGCAGCACGCCAGGCCTCCCTGTCCATCACCAACTCCCGGAGTTCACTCAAACTCACATCCATTGAGTCGGTGATGCCATCCAGTCATCTCATCCTCTGTCGTCCCCTTCTCCTCCTGCCCCCAATCCCTCCCAGCATCAGAGTCTTTTCCAATGAGTCAACTCTTCGCATGAGGTGGCCAAAGTATTAGAGTTTCAGCTTCAGTATCAGTCCTACCAATGAACACCCAGGACTGATCTCCTTTAGAATGGACTGGTTGGATCTCCTTGCAGTCCAGGGGACTCTCAAGAGTCTTCTCCAACACCACAGTTCAAAAGCATCAGTTCTTAGGTACTTAGCTTTCTTCACAGTCCAACTCTCACATCCATACATGACCACAGGAAAAACCATAGCCTAGACTAGACAGACCTTTGTTGGCAAAGTAATGTCTCTGCTTTTGAATACGCTATCTAGGTTGGTCATAACTTTCCTTCCGATAAGTAAGCATCTTTTAATTTCATGGCTGCAATCACCATCTGCAGTGATTTTGGAGCCCCTCAAAATAAAGTCTGACACTGTCTCCACTGTTTCCCTGTTTCCCCATCTATTTGCCATGAAGTGATGGGACCAAATGCCATGATATTAGTTTTCTGAATGTTGAGCTTTTTCACTCTCCTCTTTCACTTCCAAGAGGTTAACCCTTCATTAATAACTAGATGAAGTAATGTTATAAACAATGCAAATTTTTAGGATATAAGAAGGACTGTGTAATTTTTATGTAGTTTTTAATAGGCTGAGTGTCTCAATAAGAATGAAGATTAAAAGATATTTTAGAATATTTTATCAAGTACAACAAAATATTAAAAATCACACCTTTGGTTATTTAACCTTAAAATAGTAAAGCTACATTTACTGAAAATGATGTACAATTTAGATCATGGCTACCAAAGCAAAGAGAATCTGCCAGACCTTCTGATGTCACCTGGCCTCTAACTTCTGTGAAAATTCATTGTGCTTATGCCCAAATGTGGTCTAGAATGTAAAGTATATTTGTCAGGCATACCGGAGAAAGCTCTTCACTCTTTCATATTTATTTTAAACCTCAAATACAAACCAGGAACAACCTCTTAGTTTCACATTTTCCTGTGGTCATTTGTGTAAATGTAGAAATTCCATTCTTTCTAAATAAATTCATAATACTCTATCATCCAGCCAAACTGAAGAGAAGCATCTCAGATGTTCATCAGTTTTCAGTTCCAGACACTTCATTGATTCTGTGAGTTTTTCCATGCCCATCTGTTTCTTCACACTCAGATACAATCACAATGAATGAATGTTAACTTACTGCACACGTGCCTATGTGTGGTCCTCTACTCAAAGCCCAGTCAGAGCTTTCAAGATATTCTGGTGGTTGTTTTATCATGATAGATACTTTTCAAGTTTTATCTAAATTTCTAATCTTCTAACAAATTTGTTTCATATTAGTCTCCAGCATACTACTTGATGTGAAGTGAAACAGGATTTGGGAAAGAGAAGACTTGGCCTAAAGTTCTGGTTCTGTCATTTCCTGGTTGTGTAATATTGGGCAGTTACTTTTTCCCAGCTCTGGTTTCCTAATCTGCAAATTTTTAATACTGTTCGTACTGTAAGGATGAAAGGACTAAAGTGCTATTCCACTTGACCCTCTACAGATAACAGCATCTCCACTTCTTCCAGTGGTATTCTCAGTACACCTGACTAAGGTTCCTCTTGGAAACTTTCTTTTCTGGTAGCCCAAAGCTGAATTTTAGCCCTGGGGATGCCTAAGAAGCATATAATTTCTCTGAAGGGAATAGACTATGTCATTATTTTCAAGGCTGGTGGTGGTGGTTTAGTCTCTAAGTCATGTCCAACTCTTGTGACCCCATGGACTATGGCCCTCCAGGTTCCTCAGTCCATGGGATTCTCCAGACAGGAATACTGGAGTGGGTTGCCATTTCCTTCTCCAGGGTAAGTTCCCAACCCAAGAATCGAACCTGGGTCTCCTACATTGCAGGAGAGTTCTTTACCAACTGAGCTACAAGGGAAGCCATTTTCAAGGCTACTGGCTGGTAATTATGTCAACTCTGAGCCCTAGAATTGAAGCATGGATATTTCCATCACTGTGCCATTGTTCAAGAACCGGCTTGGACGTGTACTGCTCTGGCCAATAAATAATAACCATCCCACTGCAGATTAAGAAACACTAGTTTTAATCCATCCTGTTGGACAGCTGACCATTCTCATGCTTGGAGTCTATTCCACAGTAGTCTCACTACTTCTGGCACCAAATTATTGCCTTTATTAACCTCCCCAAACCTATCTATCTTGTTCTCATCATACTAGTGAGTTAGCAAGTTGAATGAGCCCTATCAACCCACAGGATATCATGAAGCTTCCCCTGATCTGCCAACTAAGAGTTACCCTTTCCATACCTAAATTCTAGTTCATGTCCAATTTATGTCACTTAATTTATCTCTTTGATAATATATTTGTTGATATCTGAATTTTCATAGTAGATTTGAAGACCACAAACTTTGTCTTCCTGTGATGTTTAGGACTATGTATTGAATATAGCCAGAACTGAATGAATAAATATTGAATAAATTAATCAAAGAATGTGAAAATCTAAAAAATTATATTAAAAATACCCTTAAATACATATCTCCTCTGTAAGAACAAGGAATCATGAAGCTTAAGTTCACTGTCTAAAGTTAATGTTCTGGTATAATTATTTTTCCTAGTTGCATATGAACTTCAAATGATGGTCCTCTAAAAGCTATTAAAGAAGATGACAGATTCTTTCCAAGGATTAAATCTAAATCATTTTTGACTATCAAAAACGCTTGGAAAAAAAATAGGTTAGATATATATATATATACTAGTGTTTAGTCACTCAGTCATGTCTGAATCTTTGCAACCCCATGGACTGAGGCCCACCAGTTTCCCTTTTCCATGGGATTCTCCAGGCAAGAGTACTGGAGTGGGTATCCATTCCCTTCTCCAGGGGATCTCCCCAACCCCAGGCAGGCAGATTCTTTATCACCTGGGAAGCCCAGGTTAGACATATTGCCTAGTAATATGAATATGTAAAACTGGAAAACATACCCAACCATTATTCCAATGAAGAGTGATTTTAAATAACTTCTAAAATATCAACAATTTAAGGAAAAAATTAAAAATCATGATTTTGAGATGCTGCATAAGACTAACTACTGAAATTAAACAGTGATATAGTGATACCATTTAAGTAATTTGCAGGTTATCAATGCTTGTATATGTAAGGATAGCTATATCATGACTAACATCTTGTTGGCTACTTAAAATATTTTATGGTTCATCACCCTATCCAAATAATTTGATGAAAATAATTTATATTTTAATGGCTGTTCCTCCAAAAATAAAGGTAAATTCAAATATCACACTTTTCTTCTTTATAAAAATTAATTATTTTCATTAGTCAATGTCATTAAATACTCAGAAGTAGGTTTTCTATTTCTAAAGAGAGAGTCTTGGATTTTAAAACAGGTACTCATCACTTTGTTTTTAACATTCCCATGTAAAAGAATGTATAAGCTGTAAGGATATTTATTTTGTTTTATTTTTTATCCAAGTGTCTGTGAAATATTCAGAATCTTAACTAGACACTCATTTATATATTTGTAACATATTTGTTACATATTTGTAACTCTATTTGGAGTCGGATGATAAATTAAATTCAGCTGAAACATCAGACACACTGAAGGAATAAGCTTTGGATTTTACCCTTAAGAGGCTCCATGACAAATAGTTTTTCTTCTGTTCCACTTTGTAGAAAGCTTTCTCTATTCCCATCACTTTTTAATGTAGTTCTTCAATAGTTAACTGAAACTTGCTCTTGCTTTTAATATAAACTTATGATATATTTACTAAATATAAAATAAGAATGATTATCCTATTAAATATAGTCAATATAAGATAAAAAGCCAATTAAAATCCCAGATGGAAGTAATCCACAAGAGAAAATAGCATAAATGGGTAAAGGTAATCAGCTGATTGGTTTATAGATCTAAAGATCCCCAGGGGATGTTTTAAATCTACACATTGTGGCCCAGAATGCTGAATTTTGCATTTGGGAGCTCTGATTGAGCTAAAAGATCCTTAGAAGGCTATGCACCCTCTTGGCTTTATATCCAAGGAAGATACAAAATAGTTAGTTCCATCAGAGTCTGGAATAAATTGCCCAGAGTAAATTCTCTTCAGATCTTCCTCAAATAAGCTGGCATCTACCCCATTATAAATACTGAATATCTGCTACAAAGTTATAATTTGAGGGAAATGGCGGAATTTCAGTGGCTCAATATTTGACAGTGTACTATTGTTCTCTGTAGAATTGCAGTCATTCTATAGACTGCAGGATAATATAACTCCCCTGACTAGCTATGCTTACAAATTATGACCATAGAGAAATATTTGTGGTTTGTTACTCTCCTTCTCTTTTAGCTGGTCAGAATTAATAATTCAGTTTTTCCCAGTGTTGTAAACGATATCATAATCCTTAAATCGTCTGCTATGTACATTCTGGGTCAGAAGACAAAAAATAAAGAGTAAACTGAAGACCTAGTCAAGGGATACATAGCTCACATAGGACCAAAACAATATTTTATAATTTAACAATGAAATGTAATACTTCAAGCATAAAGCAATTTGAAGCAGACATCATTGGTTTTGCTTTTTGCTAGTTACAAATATTGAACACTTTGTTGCTGTTCAGTCACTCATTCATGTCTAGTACTTTGTGACCCCACCGAACAATTATTTGTTTCTTTAATAAAAGATGAAGGAGTTAGGATTTACTTGCCTGCTTAAAAAATTAAATTTAGTATTAAATATAACTTCAACCTCTGTTTTAGTCTGTTTAGGATGCTATAACAAAATATCACACACTGGGTGACTTCAACAACAAATATTTATATTTTCATAGCTCTGGATGCTGGAAGGCCCATGATCTAGGTGCTGGCAAAGTTGATTTCCTGTAATAGCTCTCTTTCTGGCTTGTTGATGGCTACATTTCTAATGTGTATTTCTATTAGCACTTCCCTGGTGGCTCAGATGGCAAAGTGTCTGCCTACAATGGGGGAAACCTGGGTTTGATCCCTGGGTCAGGAGCTCCTCTGGAGAAGGAAATGGCAACCCACTCCAGTACTCTTGCCTGGAAAATCCCATGGATGAAGGAGCCTGGTAGGCTACAGTCCATGGGGTCCCAAAGAGTTGGACAGGACTGAGCGACTTCACTAATGACCTCTTCTTTGTGCACTAGCAGGAGGCTGGGAGAGAGCAAGCTTTCTGCTGTTTCTTCCTATAAGGACACTAATCCTTTGGAATCAAGGCTCCACCCATATGACTTCATTTAACCTTAATAGCTTTCTTGGAGGGCCCATACAACTACAGCCACTGAAGGTTATGGTTCAAGGTATGAATTTGGAGAGGACACATAACTTCATTTCATAAAAACCTGTAAATACATTTTTATTTTGTTCTCCTATATTTTCTGAATCATCAGTTCAGTCCGATTCAGTCACTCAGTCATGCCCAATTCTTTGCAGCCTCATGGATTGCAGCACACCAGGCTTCCCTGTCCATTGCCAACTCTCGGAGCTTGCTCAAGCTCATGTCCATTGAGTCAGTGATGCTGTTCAACCATGTCATCCCCTGTCATCCCCTTCTCCTCCTGCCTTCAATGTTTCCCAGCCTCAAGGTCTTTACTGACAAGCCAGTTCTTTGCATCAGGTGGCCAAATTATTGGAGCTTCAGCATCAGTCCTTCCAGTGAATATTCAGGGTTGATTTCCTTTAGGATTGACTGGTTTGTTCTTCCTGCAGTCCAAGGGACTCTAAAGAGTCTTCTCCAACACCACAGTTCAAAAGCATCAATTATTCAGTGCTCAGCTTTCCTTATGGTCCAACTCTCACATCCATACATGACTACTGGAAAAACCATAGCTTTGAATAGATGGACATTTATTGGCAATGTCTCTGCTTTTTAATATGCAGTCTAGATTGGTCATAGCTTTTCTTTTTTTAATATAAACTTATTTATTTTAATTGGAAGCTAATTACTTTACAATATTGTATTGGTTTTGCCATACATCAACATGAATCTGCCACAGGTGTACATGTGTTCCCCATCCTGAACCCCCCTCCCAATTCCCTCCCCGTACCATCCCTCTGAGTCATCCCAGTGCACCAGCCCCAAGCCTCCTGTATCCTCCATCAAACCTGGACTAGCGGTTCATTTCTTATATGATATTATACATGTTTCAATGCCATTCTCCCAAATCATCCTACCCTCTCCCTCTCTCACAGAGTCCAAAAGACTGTTCTATACATCTGTGTCTCTTTTGCTGTCTCTCATACAGGGTTATCATTACCATCTTTCTAAATTCCAGATATATGCATTAGTATACTGTATTGGTGTTTTTCTTTCTGGCTTTCTTTACTCTGTATAATAGGCTCCAGTTTCATCCACCTCATTAGAACTGATTAAAATGTATTCTTTTTAATGGCTGAGTAATACTCCATTTGTGTATATGTACCACAGCTTTCTTATCCATTCATCTGCTGATGGACATAGCTTTTCTTCCAAGAAATGATTGTCTTTTAATTTCATGGGTGCAGTCACCATCTGCAGTGATTCTTAATCATCGGTGTTTAAGAATTATCCTTTACACCTCATTTTCTTTCAAAAATCAGCATTTTTGTTTATATGTGTGCAGTTACATTTTGGTATTTACCTTTACATGGATTCAAATTTTTCTATGTTAAATTTACATTTACTGTGAATAATGGCTCTTCTTATCTACTCTTTTTTCTCTTTTGCATCACTTTCCATCTTCTACATAAATGGAATATATCTATATATTGGCTACTTTAACTTCTTTTACATGTCTCTACTTTCACTTTTCACTTTCATGCATTGAAGAAGGAAATGGCAACCCACTCCAGTGTTCTTGCCTGGAGAATCCCAGGGACGGGGGAGCCTGGTGGGCTGCTGTCTATGGGATCGCACAGAGTCGGACATGACTGAAGCAGCTTAGCAGCAGCAGCAGCAAAGGCTATGTTGGTTTATATTCATCTGAAACTATAAATTCTCTCCTTCTAAAAATAGATATTAAAATGTGATTCCAGAAGACCTATCTTGCTGGTTTGTTAAATATTTCTTTCCATTGAATATAAATTGTATCATTCTTTTGGAGAAATAAGGAAGATGAGAACTATTACAGTACATTGGAAAGACTTGGATATCAACCCCAGGGGTGTGGATGTATGACCTTGGACTGGTCATTGAGTCTACTAGTTTCTGTTTCCATAGCAGGCAAATATGAAAGTGAAAGTTGCTCAGTTGTGTCCAGCTCTTTACGACCCCCACGGAATAGTGCATGGAATTCTCCGTGCCAGAATACTGGAGTAGGTAGCTATTTCCTTCTTCAGGGAATCTCCCAAACCCAGTGAACAAACCCAGGTCTCCCACATTGCAGCAAATTCTTTAGCTAAGCTACCAGGGAAGCCCAAGAATACAGGAGTGGGTAGCCTATTCCTTCTCCAATGGATCTTCCTGACCAAGGAATCAAACTGGGGTCTCCTTTATTGCAGGCAGATTTTCTACCATCTGAGCTACTAGGGAAGCCCATAGACAAATATGAAAGTTATATAATAATTGTCCTATCCATTCTTAGGTTTGTGGCAAGGATAAAATGAGACTATATGTGTATGTAACATGTCACATAAAAACAAGTTATTATTCAGAGAAGCAATTAAGCATCAGAATAGGTTTCATAATTTCTTTTTCTTTTCAACAGACATATAAACATGGAAAATACAGACTTTTATGTGATCAAAAAATTAATCTTGGCAAGATTGGCTCTCATTTTTATCAGGTCTTAAAAATTTCCTCTTGTATCTTACCTATATTTACCTAATTTTAAAATTTAGCAGCAGCTATATGCAAAATGTTTCAAACTATCAATTTAATCAAGTTTTTTTGGTAAAGATTTCAGTTTTACTCACAGTTAAGAATTGTAAGTGACATAGTTTTTTGTCTTTCGTGGCTTGCTACAATAGCATACTATTAGAAATAAATTAGAAATCTGCAGTCATTTAAGACCTGCCCCACCAGTAAAAAAAAAAAAAAAAAAAACTCTAAAAGTTGCAAGTAAGGGAAAATGAAAATAGTCGTGTGTTGTTTAAACAAAACCTGATAGTTTAATAAAGTTTTCTGAGACGTCTACTCACTGACCCACAGATGGCACACCAATGTAGCAAATAGGAAACAGGCTGTTCTTATTGTAGGATTAGCTAAATTACCTTTGTAAGAATTTTATGAGGTCAGAGAAGGAAAAGTCAGGAAAGGAAAGAAGCCACTTCTGATTATTTTTCTTTTCTGTGGATTTTTGGTGGTTCCAGATCCAGGCACCTTCTAGGTATTAAAATATATTGAGAATTATACTCAGGCTGGAAGCTTAGTGTTCATTGAGTACTATGAGCTAACTTTTTTCAAAAAGTGTAAAAGAAGTTGGTTGTGTAAGCAGGCCAAAGGGACTTCACACATGGAACATATTTGGGTTTGTCCATATTGTATTTTTTCTACATGCAGAATTTAGATTTTTATGTGACTAAGGATTTGAAGATTTTCTATAGCTTGCTGTATTTTAAAGCTGAGAGAAGAAAGGAAAAAAAAAAAAAAAGACAGTGTCTTCCTGAATTAAGTTTTGTAGATCTCTTGTGTTTTTATATTAACCTATGTGATTGATTTAAGGCGATTTTGATGATGCACACACAAAACAAGATTTTTAAATGTGCTTCCCACTAGTTTGCCCCATAAGTTGTGAAAGCACGCTCGTTTCTTCTGTGACTGCCATGGTACGAATTCACAGGATGTTTGAAAGTATTAGTTATCCAAAATCAGTGTGTTCTTGAAAAGTTCTATAAATTAAACATCCAGTAGTCACATCACCGGAGAAGGCAATGGCACCACACACCAGTACTCTTGCCTGGAAAATGCCATGGACAGAGGAGTCTGGTGAGTTGCAGTCTATGGGGTCGCTACTAGTGGGACACGACTGAGCAACTAACTTTCACTCTTCACTTTCATGCATTGGAGAAAGAAATGGCAACCCACTCCAGTGTTCTTGCCTGGAGAATCCCAGGGATGGGGGGAGCCTGGTGGGCTGCCGTCTATGGGGTCGCACAGAGTAGGACACGACTGAAACGACTTAGCAGCAGCAGCAGTCAAATCAGGTTAAAAAGCACACAGGAGCAGGTATTATTTAAGGCCCTGATTCTGTGAATTGTCTTGGAAAAAACAAGCCTTTTGTAAAGTAAACAATTAACCCGTGTTTTGATCTTCCATGGCATATCTAAGTGCTCAAAAGCAGGACCCACCTGTATTTAATTTCTTTCTGGATGAGAACAGAGCAAAAATAGTGGAAGTGGATTGAAATAGCCCAAATCAGAACAGGTAGTTGAAACCTCACTCTGAAATCAGAGTTGGATCTGGGGGAGGAGTGAGCATAGCCAGATGAGACTAGTTGCAAAGGGTGCCTGAGGGAGAGTGTGAAGTGGATGTTGGCAGCAACAGAACAAGTTCCTGTAGTTAGAGCAAGGCTGGTGCTCAGGAATAATAGCCTCGCATCTGGCAGGGTTTTAGGAGGTTGGTTTGTGGGAGCTCTGAGCCCCCAGAAAACTGTCACCAGCCCTTGGGCTAATCATTAAGATCAGCGTTTCTGCTTCCATAGGTTGCAAACACAATTGACTTTCTCAATGTGCAGATAGTATTGTTAGTCGCTAAGCTGTGTTCAACTCTTTCCAACCCCATGGACTCCTGCCAGGTTCCTCCATCCAGAATTCTCCAGGCAAGAATGCTGGAGTGGGTTAGCCATTCCCTTCTCTAGGGGATCTTCCTGACTCAAGAATCAAACCCAGGTATGCTGCGTTACAGGCAGATTCTTCAACATCTGAGCCTCCATAACACCTATCACTTGCCTAATAGTTTGCAAATATTTTTAGAGAGCTATTTTCCATGAAGTCTCTCTTATGATCCTGTCCGTCTCTAGTACCTTAGTGTGAATGTGTTTATCAGGTCAGTGAAATACACACTGACCATCAGATTGTGGGAAAAGATAGGAAAGGCAAAGAAGAAAGTAAAGAAAGGAATTGTATACCATTTACACACCAGTCAGCTTTCTCTAAGTGATAGGCAGTGTACAGGCATGAAACAAGCATAATCCTATCTACTTGCATGCAATGCATAGCTTCTTAAAAGAGAGCAATATTCAACTAATAAATATATAGTACTTAACAACAAAGTGTGCCAAGCATGGAGAGTGTTGATCAGGGAAGGTCTCTGAAGAAGCAGTCTTTAATCTGAGATTTGAATAGTAATGTGCACTTAACATGTGCTCAGATCTACACTGTGCTGTGCTATGCTTAGTTGCTCAGTCATGTTCAACAATTTGCAACCCCATGGATGTAGCCGGCCAGGCTCCTCTGTTGATGGGGATTCTCTGGGCAAGAGTACTGGAGTGGATTGCCATTCCCTCCTCCAGATCTGCACTAAGAGGTGCTGTTAGTATCCACATCCATTGTCCATTACTATTGTCCATATTCTGCAGATGGAGAAACAAATTTATCAAGAGGTTATAAGACTGTCCAAGGTCATACATTCTGGTAAATAATGAATCTGAACCAGGTCTCTGCTTTACTGAGCTTACCCATGCACACGGCTGCCTCACAAGGAAATAGATATAGACAGCTGTCTGGCAAGTCACTGAAGCAGAGAAATCAAAAGATAAACCTCCAACTCTTAAGTCTTGCATAGAACCTTCAAGCAGTAAATAAAACCACAGCATAATCACAGTTGAGACTACTGGTTATAAGATTCATGAACTCTAACTGTACAAGTTGTCTGAAAATGTGCTTACTAGAAGGACAGAAATGCTGTGTGTGACCCCTGAGTAGGAAGTCACCTAAAGCTGGAAATTCCCTTACCTCATTCAAAGTGAACCAGCCTTTATCTTATTTTGATAGAGACCAAGGACAGTGAGACAAGAGAAGAAAAATTAACATAGAAAAATTAACATATTATATATGACACTTCTTGCATGTAAGATTGTTTAATTGTGTTCAGCTATTTAGGATAATTATATCTAATCACATAATTCCTGTAAATTGGTGAAGTGACATAATTTAGATGTTTAACAAGAAACGTAGATTAAATAATTATAACATATAGCTGTAATTTATGGATAATGACAGCCAAATTTTAAACTTTGCAAAATAGTGTGATTGAACCTTCATAGAGATGTCTCACCATTTCAGTTTCCTATTTCTGACCAAGTGCAACAGCTTTGAAAGCTACATAATATAAACGCAAGGGCTTCCCTCTGTTTCTAGGATATCCTAAATATAGAGTGCTTAATAGACTAATGTGGTTTTAGCCTCTTCCCAGGAATTTAATATGAAATGAACTGCCTTAGAAGGAATTCAGGACTCCAGCTGCTTCTTGAGTGAAGTGGCCATTGGGAAACCTGGAAACTGTGCCCAAGCAATGGTGACTCTGACCCAGGATCTCTCATTCATATATTAATTGTTAAGTTCTGCACTGCATATGTATCAGTGACCATTATGTATGCTTTGTTGTGCCCCTGATGAGTGCTAGCCATTTGGTAGGGAGTGAAAAAGTTGGCTTAAAGCTCAACATTCAGAAAATGAAGATCATGGCATCTGGTCCCATCACTTCATGGGAAATAGATGGGGAAACAGTGGAAGCAGTGTCAGACTTTATTTTGGGGGGCTCCAAAATCACTGCAGATGGTGATTGCAGCCATGAAATTAAAAGATGCTTACTCCTTGGAAGAAAAGTTATGACCGACCTAGATAGCATATTGAAAAGCAGAGACATTACTTTGCCAACAAAGGTCCGTCTAGTCAAGGCTATGGTTTTTCCTGTGGTCATGTATGGATGTGAGAGTTGGACTATGAAGAAGGCTAAGCACTGTAGAATTGACGCTTTTGAACTGTGGTGTTGGAGAAGACTCTTGAGAGTCCCTTGGGCTGCAAGGAGATCCAACCAGTCCATTCTGAAGGAGATCAGCCCTGGGATTTCTTTGGAGGGAGTGATGCTGAAGCTGAAACTCCAGTACTTTGGCCTCTCATGCGAAGAGTTGACTCATTGGAAAAAACTCTGATGCTGGGAGGGATTGAGGGCAGGAGAAGATGGGGACAACAGAGGATGAGATGGCTGGATGGCATCACTGACTCGATGGACATGAGTTTGAGTGAACTCCGGGAGTTGGTGATGGACAGGGAGGCCTGGCGTGCTGCGATTCATGGGGTCGCAGAGTTGGACACTACTGAGTGACTGAACTGAACTGAACTGAACTGAGAGTCCAAGACAGCCAAGAAAAGAGAGGAGATGAGTAAGTGGGGCAAATGCAACATTGTTAAGTCTTCCAAGAGAACAAGTAAGATAAGAGTCTTTCAACAGGGAACTCTTGGAGATTTTCATGAGGACCTATAGTGAAGTATTGAATGTCAAGACCAGAAGGAGTAGTTGGGAGGCAATTCAGAGGTGAACTAGAGAAAGCACTTCTTTTAAGAAATTTCATAGTGAAGTAGAAGAGTGAAATCAGAGAAGAGGGTGTCTAGTGTGGCAGATTCATGTCAATGTATGGCAAAACCAATACAGTATTGTAAAGTAAAATAAAGTAAAAATAAAATTAAAAAATTTAAAAAAATAATAATAAAGGAGACTGCTGTCTTCCCCTTAGCCCAGTGGGACAGTGTATTTCAATCCCAATGGGAAGTATAATTTAAGTAGAAGTAAAGACACAAGTTGATAGACTCAGTGAAGTAAGTTGGGGCACTTTCCTGTGATGGCTTCCATCTGTTTATAAAGTTCCTCTGATGACTGAGCAAAGAGTTGAAGGAACCCAAACTTCACACTGAACAGCAGAGAGCAGGTAAATGTTTAACCATGAGAAGCAGTAGTAGGAACTGACACAGAATTTCATCCTCTTGTCCTCGTTCAGGGCTAAGTTAAGGTTGTTGACCATGAATGCAGTGCGCGTGTGCAGGTGTGAAGGCCAAGAGCAGGACTGATGTCCCCAGTTATGGCTTTGCCACCCAAGTGGGTAGGGATATCAAGAAATCTGGGAAAAGGGAAGTTGGGGTTGTAGATGGACCTTGGACTTTAATCGGGAGAGGAGAAGAAGTGAAGCACAGAAGGAGCCAAGAGAGATGTAAAGGATTCTGAGGACAGGAAATTCTGATGCAATCCACATTCAAGTATGTTTGAAAACTGAGGGGCAGAACTGAAACATTGAGAATATAGCTAGAGTGAAGAATGACTGAAGCTATTATATCAGAACTCAGCCAGAATGGAAGTGGCCCACAGGAATGAGGACAGAAGATAGCCCCTAAGAGAGAGTGTTTCTAAGAAGGCTGACTCTCATGGTTTTCATAGTTCTTTCAGATACCACAGTGTATCCTCAGCCAATTCCTTAGAAAATAATATACATTCAGGAAGTGTGCATGACTTTTAAAGATGTTAAACTTAAGTTTCTGGCACATTATTAGCATGAAAATATTATATGTAAGTTCCTGATACCAATGCCTTTTCAATAATAAAATTATGTATTAATAAACTGTGGTTAAGAATCAAAATTATATAAAAATTGAATAATTAATCCCAAATGGAGATCACTGCTCCTGTACACTGCCATCTATACAAAAATGAAACAAAACAGTGGCTTTGTAATGTCTGAATCTTAATAGGTAGAAGCTAAAGAAGAAAAGATCAATTAGTCAAAATAAATAGCTGATGTAAAAAAAAAAAAAAGCTGATATTAGAAGAAAGGAAAGAAAATCTGAGTACAGTAATGTACATGAGTGGCATGAGGGAAGAATCATTAATTTTTAAACCAAATGAAC
This sequence comes from Ovis aries, assembly GCF_016772045.2. Classification (NCBI taxonomy): domain Eukaryota; kingdom Metazoa; phylum Chordata; class Mammalia; order Artiodactyla; family Bovidae; genus Ovis; species Ovis aries. Next base: position 147,858,262 of record NC_056054.1, on the reverse strand, counting down.
ATATTTCTGAAATGTGATAATAAGCAAATGATAAAACCAAAACCATTTGTCTGACCATCATTGAAACATAGAGAATATATAAAAAATTATTACAGAATACATAATTATCAATGACTTAGAATTCCTCCTTCCTTATACTTTGATAATTCACCACACTGAAAGTGAACATAAGCTCTGTTTTTCATTTTTTATTATTTTCTAATTCTTTAGAATTTAGCTTATGGTTCCTAAGATGAAAATTACTTCTTGGCAAATGATCATGATTAAAATGATTATCATTTTATAGTAGAACTTGTGATTGGGGCTTTCAACTTGTAAATCAGAATGATTTTGTTGTTGTTCAGTTGCTCAGTCATATCCAACTCTTTTGTGACCCCATGTACTACAGCATACCAGGTTTTCCTGTCCTTCAGTCAGTCAGTTCAGTTCAGTCACTCAGTCGTGTTTGAGTCTTTGCAACCCCATGAATTGCAGCAGGCCAGGCCTCCCTGTCCATCACCATCTCCCGGAGTTCACTCAAACTCACGTCCATCAAGTCGGTGATGCCATCCAACCATCTCATCCTCTGTCGTCCCCTTTTCCTACTGCCTCCAATCCCTTCCAGCATCAGAGTCTTTTCTAATGAGTCAACTCTTCGCATGATGTGGCCAAAGTACTGGAGTTTCAGCTTTAGCATCACTCCTTCCAAAGAACACCCAGGGCTGATCTTCAGAATGGACTGGTTGGATCTCCTTGCAGTCCAAGGGACTCTCAAGAATCTTCTCCAACATCACAGTTCAAAAGCATCAATTCTTCAGCGCTCAGCCTTCTTCACAGTCCAACTCTCACATCCATACATGACTACTGGAAAAACCATAGCCTTCACTAGACGGACCTTTGTTGTTGTCCTGTCCTTCACCGTCTCCCAAACTCACGTCCATTGAATTGGTGATGCCATCTAACTATCTCATCCTCTGTCATTCCTTTCTCCTCCTGCTCTCGATCTTTCCAAGAATCAGGGTCTTTTCCAATGATCAGGATAATCAGAATGATAAGAGGAATATAAAGGAAAATAAGTGTCTGTACCCATATGTGTGTGCTTATATGTGTGTAAATGTGCACACACATGTATGACTTATGTGCATATGTTTCTTTACATATAGGCCAAGGACTTAGTGACACTGGTTTCTTTGCAGAGTTAGCAGTCATGACTGAATTATGTGCACTTTGATTATATGGCCTTCCAAGTAAAATTTCTGGAGGAACCATAACCATGTAATTCTCATTTGTATTTGAGTCATGATGTGTAATCCAACAATAGTCCGTGTGAAAATGGTTTCTTAAAAGTTATAAAATCATTGGTATTCTCAGTGAGAAAATTAAAGATAATTTTAAGAGACAGCATTACCACAGTTCCCGAAATTTCTTTCTTTTTATTTCATGGTCATGTTGAATACAAGGCAAGAAAGGAACCAAAGTGCCTACCTGAACAGAGCATACTTTAAGTCATATTCAGAAAAGGAAAGAAGTCCCCAGTTTCTGTATTTCAGAGACTGCCCGAGAAAAGCCATCACGGCTGGAATCAGGGGCAAGAGAAGCTGCATGGCTGGCATTATTCTTAGCTCTGTTTTTCACGTAACCATACTGTTTCCTCCGAGTGGCTGAGCAAAAGAATGGCTCACGCCTGTTCTGACAGCTCATTTGGAACACATAAAAGCCATCCTCATCAGGATGAGAAAATTATATCACTGATAAGCCAAACTTCTGTACCATTTGGATCCTAGTGTCTAGATAGAAAATGTGGCATTTTTAGACATTAAGACTATTTCGGATTCTTTTGAATTCCTCTAAGAGCAATTGGGTCTGATGCGATGGGTTTTTCCCTTATCTCCCGGGCTATGAAGAGCTCTTTTATCATCCCTGCCTTCAAGTTGGCAGAGTCCCTGGAATAGGTCAGAAAAAGCTTCCACAGATTTTTTTATATTATAGCATTGTTAGCTAAATTAATCCTTTCGCCTAGACTTTTTTCCCCTGAAGAGAAATTCTGTAAAGTTAATTGGAGTCTCAGGAAAAGAACTAACAAAAGGCAGAACTTCAGCTGGGTCAAACAGGCGTATTATCTCAAAACCAAAAAGATGAATTATGAGGGTGGATACTTGCTTTTAAATACAATTGAATTCTGAAAGAAAACAATGCGTCTTGTCCATTTCTTTTTCCTCAAGATAAGACAGTTCATGAACATTTGGAGGGGAATACTTTTTGATCTTATTATTCAGGATCCATAGTGAGAGGAATTATATAACTTGTCATAAATCTAGTAAGTATTTTATTAGACATATTAAATCTAATAGGTTATTAAGTATTTTACTCAGGAACCTCTCCTCTAGCTTAAATACCATGTTCCAAAATTGTATAAAAATGTTTCCTAGTCTCTCCTATAAGGAAACAGAGAAACAAATGGTTTTTTTCATTGTGAATTGTTAGCCATCCTATTTATAATATCCATAAGCACAATCTTGACACTAGAAACATCCTCAGTCTACTATTTTTTTAAACTATTTTATTATATTCTAGTATAAGGTCTTGTGTATCCATTAAACTGCTTTCTTGTATATTTCAAACACTATGACTTTAGATACATAAATTTCTCATTTCTTATTAATTTGTTAAATATTAAATTTTTATTTTTGTGTAATTGTTGTATGTTTGCCTCATTGTTATACATTGAACTTTATACATTGAGCTTTAGGAAGTAAATATACATTTTAAAATTTATACTTACATATGAATGTATGATATGGATTTGTCACCCTATGGGGCTTCCCAGGTGGTACTAGTGGTAAAGAACCCGCATGCCAACGCAGGACAGGTAAAAACACAGGTACGATCCCTGGGTTGGCAAGATCCCCTGGAGGAGGGCATGGCAACCCACTCCAGTATTATTCCCTGGAGAATCCCAGGGACAGAGGAGCCTGGTGGGCTACAGTCCATGGGTTCACAAGAGGCGGACAGCACTGAAGCAACTTTTTTGATCAGAAAGGATACGCTTTTAACTAATGTGGCCACTAGATGGCACTGATCTGCCTTTGGAAACTGCCAGCTTTCAGAGAAAAACAAAAACAAAAAACAAAAAAACTTAATCAACAAATATAACTCTTTTCTTAACCAATAAACTTTTAAGTGTGCGATGAGTTTTTAATATTAACAAATATGATTAAAAAGTAGTTCAGTTCAGTTCAGTCACTCAGTCGTGTCCTACTCTTTGCGACCCCATGGTCTACAGCGCGCCAGGCTTTCCTGTCCATCATCAACTCCCGGAGCTTACTCAAACTCATGTCCATCCAGTCGGTGATGCCATCCAACCATCTCATCCTCTGCCGTCCCCTTCTCTTCCCACCTTCGATCTTTCCCAGCATCAGGGTCTTTTCCAATGAGTCAGTTTTTCGCATCAGGTGGCCAAAGCTGAAACTTCAGCATCAGTCCATCCAATAACTATTCAGGATTGATTTCCTTTAGGGTTGACTGGTTTGACCTCCTTGCAGTCCAAGGGACTCTCAAGAGTCTTCTCCAACACCACAGGAATCTAAGAGTTCAATGCTGAATTTGAAAATTCATCCTTGCCAATCTTCATAAATATCTCTTTTTAAAAAGTGTTCATTCCTTTTTCCAATTTTGAGTCACTATTGGTCCCAGAGTTAAATTTTTAAGTTACTTAATATAGGCCAAGTTATGCAAATTAGTCTATCAACTTTTTTTTTTTCAGAGAAGGAATTTGTTGGCTTTCTCTTTTAGCTACCCATTACGAATCTTAAGGTAAAATAGGATTCTTTGTTTGCATCATGTTTACTTGACTTTGGTTCCATATTACTTTTTAGACAGGAAGATAATGTTTATCTAACACAAAGATGCATAGTAAGAACATTCCATTATTTCTTTAAAAAACAGACATTTTATTCTTCCCAATAGAAATATTAGAAATATTTTTGTCAGTTCACTGAGCTTTAATTTGCCCTTATGTGGACTAATGAAGTTAAATGCAATATGGTAAATTAGTTTGGGATATAACATGTCCATTAAATACCACAATGCTTTGGACTAACAAAGAATCTATATCAAGGTGCACGGTCCAGGAAAGGTTCATCAAAATTACCTGTAGAGTTTCTTAAAAGTACAGAAACACAGACTCCACTAAATACCTATTTACTGGATTGGAAGATGTTTGATGCAAACATGACATCTGTACTGGTTAAAGGCCTTAAATATAGTGTTTTAGTTTGCAGCCAGAGATGAAAACTATTATTCTTAAAGAGGAAATTTGATTCAAGAGCATGATCTTTCTTAAACACCCAGCACCGTAGCTCAGCACACTGGAATCTGGAGCCAGCTTGCTTCTACTCTGCTACTTATGAGTTCTGTGACATGCGTGCTCAGTTAGTCGTGGCCCACTCTGTGCAAACCTATGGACCATAGCCCGCCAGGTTTCTCTGCCTATGGAAGTCTCAAGGCAAGAATACTGGAGTGGGTTGCCATGCCCTCCTCCTAGGCATATTTACTCTTGTAAAAATATAGTTGCCCTCTATATTGATAAGCTAAAAGTTTATAAAAATTTATATTACTTTGCTATATCTATTTTTATTTTATTTTACATTGAGTGAGAGTCACATGGATTAAATTGTATAAAGAAAAGAATGAAGACAGTGAGGTAACAATTTAAAAGAAACACATAAAATCTTCATAAATTATTTAGCAAACTTCTGGAGTTACCAAGAAATTAGTCACACTGAAAATTAAGTATGGATAATGAAGAACTGATTACAGATCTTTTTCTTTTTTTCCATTGTCATGTTTATTTCATAAGTCCTATTGGAAAAGTAAAAAAAGGAAAATTAAATGTGTTCTATTTATAAGGGATTTATATTCTGATGTGATCATCAAGGCATGGGCCAATATCATAAAATTAAGACTATAGCTAGACTTTTCTTTTTTTTTATTTTTATTTTTACTTTATTTTACTTTACAATACTGTATTGGTTTTGCCATACATTGACATGAATCCACCACGGGTGTACATGCGTTCCCAAACTTGAACCCCCTCCCACCTCCCTCCCCATAACATCTCTCTGGGTCATGACAGTGCACCAGCCCCAAGCATGCTGCATCCTGCGTCAGACTTAGACTGGCGATTTGATTCTTACATGATAGTATACATGTTAGAATGCCATTCTCCCAAATCATCCCACCCTCTCCCTCTCCCTCTGAGTCCAAAAGTCCGTTATACACATCTGTGTCTCCTATGCTGAAAAGAAGCATTTAGTAATTAAACCTTACTGAAATTTGAAGTTGGGATCATATGGACTCCCTCCAAAACTCTCTCAGAGCACATGTATCATAATCTCTTATTCTATTGTCTTGGGTGCTACTGCCATGGAGTCCAGAAGTATTCCACAATTTCCTTTGCCTGAAATTATCCTTCTTTTTTAATCTAGTAATTAAAGTTCTCTCATTCAAACTTAGTTCAAGTATCACCAACTCCAGAAATCTTTCCAACTCTCCTATAAACCACTTACTCCGAAAGCCACCAATCCCTCTGTTTTTAGGCCTTTGGGGTTATTATATTAATACTTTGTAGGGCTAAGGTGATATAGCTGTGATGTCTCCAATTGTATTATAAGCTATAGAGAACAAAGAACCCTGACTGCCATAGTGTGATATTTTTAGCCCTGGCATGATGGAGCCTCTTAATCAGAATTTATGATGCTGATTTTTCTTTCTCTTTGTTGTTTTTTTAGTTGCTAAGTTATATCTGACTCTTTTGTGACCCCATGAACTGTAGCCCGCTAGGCTCCTCTATCCATGGGATTTCCCTGGAGTGGGTTGCCATTTCCTCCTCCAGGGGATCTTCCCGACACTAGGATGGAATCTGCGTCTCTTGCACGGGCAAGGGGATTCTTTACCACTGGAGCCACCTGGGAAACCCCTTCTTTCCTTTAGGGCTTTCTTATAACCCTAGACATATTGATATTTATAATACTGGAAAAGTCTAGATTACATTCTAAATGATTGAGATTTGGAAAACTTTTCTCATGGTTTACTCAGTAGATTGAGTAATGAGTAACTAGAATGAAACAGAAAGTTTGACCCATCGGAATCGTGGAAATTTGGTCATTAAAACTCTTTAAACAGTATCAGCACCAACCACTGATGCAGTAATAAGAAATACTTTGAAACAATTCTTATACAGACAGAAAATGAACCAACCGTAATTTATGTGTATATTTGTATTTATAGCTATGTAGTTTTAAAGATCAACTCTGTTATCAAAGAATGAAAACATTATATTTTAAGTAATATCTTGGTTTTGAAGCTCAGTCAATAAATGAGTTAAGCAGCTTTTTTTTTTTACCTTGTTCATTTCATGATATTCATTCTCTAGAATTTAGCCATTTTTTTTAAAAAAAAAAAAAGAAAAGCAGACTAAAAGCAGAAAGGCTCATTTTGACTTTTAAATTATAGGAACAAAATATGTTTTTGATATTTATCAAGGAGTTAATTGAGTGATTCATTTGCTGTTTCATCATTATATTGTTATAGCATGTTGATGTGTGATTTAGTTTCCATTAACTGTTGCTAGAAGATTAATCTAGTTTAAGATGCTGACTAGGCAAGCAAAATGTTCACTCACTGCAAGCATTTTATAATTAACTCAGCAGCACAGATAAATAAAGAGGCAATCTTATAGTAACACAGAGGACATGATATGACTGGTTTCTGAAGAAACACATTTTAAATAGCAATTCATTGATTTATAGGTGGATACTTGTAAGTAGAGGGAAAAAAACCTTTCGCTTGATATTAAACTATGACATTTTGTCCAAACTTGCAGTATTCCTTAATTTTCATGATCAAAAATATGTTGAAGACAATAAAATACATGCTGAACAGCACAGTACATTTCTAATTTGTAATGGTGAAATATATAATCATTCATGTTCTTTCCATGTGCAAGAAGGAGACTGCTATTCCACTCTTAAAATTATAGACCAAATTTAAGAAAGGAGATACTTGAATTATCACATTTCTGAAATTTTTCTCCTTTTTCAAAATGGAAAATGGGTTACAAATATGCAGGTGATATTAAATGTGCAGTGAGACTTCTATCATGAGAAAATATAACTAAAGCATACCCAGACACACCTTGGATTCCAATACATGTGTTGAAATCCCCAGACAGATTTACAAGAGCAAAATGTATTATCTGGGAAATCGGTAAATGGAGAACTTCCCCAATCACAAAGCATTACTGGCTTCAAACTATTCTTAGGATAACCAGTTATGGCCTCTTGGGATATCAGTCATTCTTTCCAAACCGAATCCAAATAGGAGACAGAGAATGTACTCAAATAGCACCTTCCCTCTGACCTTTGCTTGTTCCTTTTGATCCCAATGACTAACACACCTGAATCATGCTCCATTTCTCTGTTCCAATAATAATAGCTGGCATTTATATAATGCTTGTTTTATGCCAAACACTAGTCTTAGTATTTTATAGCTACTAGAATGCTTATTCCTTGTAATAACCTTATGGGGTAGGTAGTAGTATCATTACAATCTCATTTTACAGATAAAGAAACAGACACAAAGAGAATAACCAACATGACCAAGGTCATGAAGCTGTGTAAGCAAAGCAGACAGGACTTAAACCAAGAAAGTCTGTTCCAGAGACTGTGTAATATTCAGTATTCAAAACTACACACACACGCGTACGCACACACACACACACACACACACACACACACACACACACACACCAGCAAACAAACATATCTTATGTTCCTTCTGGGAATACAAAGAAGAAACTGGTAAGTTTATATGCAGAATGCTGTCACCACCCACCTCCTTAATTTTATGTTTTATTCCTTGCTTGCATTGATCTGTAGATGAAATTTGATACCATTTCTTCAGTTTAAGAAAGTCAGAAACCAGATTTCATATTTTATGTATGCAGAGATACTTTCCTGATTCACAACCAGAGGTTAGTGCTAGAGGTTAGTGATTGCACTTAAATGAGACTCATTTCAAACAAAGTCAAAAGTAAGTAATCTGATTTGGCAATACGTTGTGTTTTTAGAAGTCTTGTATTCTCTCCAAACCATCCTGTCCTCAGGGAATTCATTAGCTCACAGCTAGACCTGTGGCAGATCCAGCTCAGATTGGTATTTTGAGCGTGTGTGTATGTATGTAGCCTCTCCGTAGTTGCAATTTTCAGTTTGGTAAATACTTCAGATAAACAGCTTCATTATTTTTTTTTCTGTAAGCGGAAGATAATTGTGTAAATTATAACTAAATTCCATATAAACTATGATCTCTTTATAATTACCTCAATTAATGTTTTTAATTGTCATAATGATTCACTTTTTATTCTAATACCTGAGGCATTTTCAGTAACTCTCTGACACAACAACATATTGCAATTGCTCATGGTCTATATGTCTAACAGAAATTTCCCCCCTTAAATATATATGGAAGCTTCTTGACTTATAAACAGGTTCTGAAAGGTTAAGGTCATCCCTTTTTAAACCCAAAATGACATCATTCAGTTGTGTGCTTCAACTACCTGTGAGACACAACAAAGAAGACAAATGGTATGACACATTTTATAGTTTTTTGAAGGTTACAATTTCCTTTACAGAATTTTCTTAAACTTCTAGAGTAAAATTCCTCATTTCTCCTATGTCACATTCTGATACTTCATTGATCATCATAAAGACAAACTCTTCTAGAAGCAGAAATAAAGAGAAAAATTAATGAATCTAATAGTTTGATTGACCTACCATATTATGGCTTCTTGATGGGCCCAGCTCGAAGGAATACACAACAAAAGAAATCAGGACGTTTTGGCCAAAACTGAAATTGCCCAGAAAAAAATTTACATTAATTAAAAAGAAGTAAATTGCCTGATGCCAGAGTGTAACTAGAGAAGTTTTTAAAATTTCTATTAACTCAGGGAAATTCTAGAGTTTTGGTTGGTCTAATGAACCTGCCCTACATGCCCTGAGAATGTCTTCTGGTCATTGATTTCCTTTACAAACAAAAAGAGAAACTACAGACTTGGCACATTTTCTACCAAGTGTTAGAATTAGAGAAGTAGAGACAAGTTCAGGCACATGCAAGGACATAAATAAAGAAGCAAAAGCAGTGACATGTAAGGTTAAAAAGTTGGGGGAGTGTTGAATCAAGAGCCTTCTTACAGAACTACAGTGTCAGATATATTACTTGAATGAAATTCTATCATGTCAACATTTTGTTTACTTATGAATCTTATGTTCCCTAGAATCATTAAATGCCAAGGAGAATGCATTTATTGTTGAAAAGTCCTATACTAAAAATAAGGAAGTAGTAAGGGGGGATATTTGTATTTTCATCAGAGAATCTTATATATTTTGAAGAGGTATTAGGTCTTCCTATTGAAATATACTTTCTTAACATATTGTGTCCAACAATGCTGAAAATATGAGATCAAAAAATCTATTTTGTGAATGTTTCTCCTGAAATGATAATCTCTTCTCTCCATTAAATAAAGATTTAAATACTATGAGTGGCATGTGGATGAGAAACTGAATTTATGAGTTCTTATATTTAAAGCATAGAAATGAAATTGTGAATACTTCTTTGATGGGTAGTGTTTATGAAAATTCTACTCGTGGATAGTATTTATGAAAAGAAAGTCCATTTATGAAAATGGTGATTCTGCTCATTCATATAGTTTCCATAAAGATCTATATGCTAATGACTCCAAAATCTACCTCTCAATACTTGAACTATTATAATTATTATTGCTATTATAATTACTGCTACTCTTCCCCAAAACTGTAAGTAGAAGAGCAACATGATTAGGTTTAGTGATTTCACTCTGTTCCAGTGATGTCCATTAGCTCTTAGAATAGATGTCTCATGAATTGCTACACATGTGTCAAAAAAGACAGGAAAGGAAGTGAGACAAGGAGCAGATGACAAATCTCAAAGGTTAGTCAGTGATGCTGAAAGCCCTGCTATGATTGGAAACCTTGAATTTTTATTATGCCAGTCAACATAGTTGAGTGACATAATCCTGAGTACTCCGCTACATAATTGCAGAGCAGAGATGTGGGATACAATAGTGGTTTATGTTTGGAATTTTGCTGGGCAGCTCCAGTGGAATAATAGGGATGCAAAGCAATGAAGAATATTGATGTGAGGGCAGGATGGATGGCAAATCAGGCCTTTGGAAGGTAGAGTAGTGGGAAAGGTCGGGAGGAAGGTGATTGAGCTAAGATGAAGAAGGTAAGATGAGCTCAATTGGAAGATACAGAAAGCAAAAAAGAAAGGGGGAAACAATGTTTCTTATCATTCTCCTTGCCACAGGAACTGTGGGAAGGATTTAGGCTTATTGTACATGTTAAAAATTTAGAGGAGTCACTGGCACAAGATAAGTACTCAAAAATTGCATCCAATAGTGGTGGTGGTGGTGGTAATGGTAGTAGCAGCAGCAACAGGAACTGTGTCGTGGCTTTCCTACACTATGGCGATAACTTTGTTTTTATTTCTTTGCAACTTAACTTCCAGTACATCCTCCACACTGCCATACTAGCCCTCTGTTTAAAACTCTTATTAGCTTCCTATTGACTGAATAAATCAAAGGTATGTAGCTGGGTATAAAAGAACCCTCTGAATTTAGCCCCAGGACTTCAACATTCTTGAATTGAGGAATTGTGCAAATAAAGATTATCAGATACAACCAGGCTGAACTTGTCATCAAGTCATAATAAAATAATAAGTCACCGGACTCCTATAAATTTCATTTCTTATGCACAATTATTTTTGTGTGAATGTGTGCATGTAAGCTTAAATGCTTGTATTAATATGTGCATGTTTTTGTGAGTATATTCTTCTCTGTAAAATTAATTCTTTCTGATTCAGCTAGGCAGATTTAATTTTGTCTCTTTCTTTACTTCTACTTTATCATGTATCTATTATAGCATTTCCCACATAACTTAGCAATTTGTCTCTCCAACTGAGTCCTTAATAATTTGTCTCAAGGACCCAGAACAGTACTTTATATCTAATATCAACTAGCTACACGGTTGGAGAATAGAACACTACAGTCTGAACATAAAAAATACTGCATCCAGTTGAATACATTGTCTCCTTGTTCTTTTGTTCTGGTTTCAAACTTTTATTATCGATAGACACTTTTAGGAAAATAATTTGTCAGTAAACAAACTGCCTACTTATTACTAAAGAGTTAATGTTTTCCAGTTGCACATGTTTAAAAGTTAGTATGTTCCTTAACTCTTTCTAGACAGTGTAATGTTAATTGACTAATTTAAAAATAGCTTTGGTTCTTTGCAGTATATGTAGTAGTCACGTTTTGTGTATGTGAATTTAAAACCTATGTATATGCATGAAATTAATATATAAGTGTACCAACAATGAGCATATAAAAATCTTTTTATTTGATGACTTAAATAGTAAAGAAAGGCAAAAGAACAGAAAAGCAGACTATAATTTTTCTGGACATGATGCCTAAATTTCTTTTTTTTTTTTTCCTTCATGACTTTCTGGCATATATATAATATTATAGAGGCCTGCACTGTAGAGGAAAGTAAGCCTAGCAGTTTGATGGGATATTGCCATTTCTAGTTAGCATTCCTGCAGTTCAGAAGGAAGAAACACAGCAAAAGGAAAACTTAGGAGCAGGGTGCTCTGTTAGAAATTACCTTTGTTGAGATTTTGAGTAATGGAGTTAACTCAGCAGGGCCAGAGGAACACTTAAAAGCGGCAGTTAGCTTCTTGCTGCTGTAAAGACATATGTCTTAATTTGTAATTACCAGAAAAACAGGTTGCACAAACTGTGTGTTAAATCATCTTCCCAGCTATGGAAACTAGTACAAACATGCAGGCAAAGGACATGTTGTACCCTTCTTTTAATTTCCCACAGTTTCCCCCCCCACCATTGTTGTTTAAATCAGATCCCTTTTGTTAGCAGTAACCACTTCATAGAGAGTTAGCTTTGACATAGCTTTATCTTTCTTTTTTTTTTTTTTAAAAAAAAAGCAAGATGTATTAAACATAGACATCAAATTCAAACAGTTTAACTGGACAATGATTAAATGAATACTCACCAAACATCTTATAGAGAAAGAACTATGACGAGTATTATCCTAAAATCATTACAATATAAAGGACTCAAAAACTTGATTTTGTAACAGTATCTTTTGGGCTTTCTCTTTACTGTCTGTCATTGAAAATCAGACAAACAGATTAAAAAAAAAAAAAAAGATTTTGCTGTACTGAGGAGTGTAGGCAGAGATCTGTGAGCTGCTTTTTGTTGTTTTGCCGTTCAATCACTATGTCCTGTCCAGTTCTTTGCAATCCCATGGACTGCAACACACCAGGATTCTCTTGTCCTTCATTATCTCCCGGAGTTTGCTCAGATGCATGTCTATTGAGTCCATGATGCTATCTATCTCATTCTCTGCCACCCCTTTCTCCTTTTGCCTTCTCTCTTTCCCAGCATCAGAGTCTTTTCCAATGAATCGGCTCTTTGCACCAGATGGCCAAAGTACTGGAACTTCAGTTTCAGCATCAGGCCTTCCAATGTATATTCAGGGTTGATTTTCTTCAAGATTGACTGATTTGTTCTCCTTGCTGTCAAAGGGACTTTCTATAGTCTTCTCCAAAACCACAATTCAAAGCCATCAGTTCTTTGGCGCTCAACCTTCTTTACAGTCCAGCTTTCACATCGGTACATGACTACAGGAAAAACCATGGCTTGACTATATGAACCTTTGTTGGCAAAGTGATATCTCTGGTTTTTAATACCCTGTCTAGATTGATCATAGCTTTCCTTCCAAGGAGCAAAAATATTTTAATTTCATGGCTGCAGTCACCATTGCAGTGATTTTGGAGCCCAAGAAAGTAACATCTGTCACCCTTTCTACTTTTCACCTTCTATTTGCCGTGAAGTGGTGGGACTGGATGGCACAATCTTAGTTGTTTTTTTTTTTTTTTAATGTTGATATTTAAACCAGCATTTTCACTCTCCTCTTTCACCTCTTTCAGCCTCATCAAAAGGCTCTTTAGTTCCTCTTCACTTTCTGCCATTAGAGTGGTATCATCTGCATATCTAAAGTTGTTGATATTTCTCCCATCAATCTTGATTCCAACTTGTGATTCATCCAGGCTGGCATTTCACCTGATGTACACTGCATATAAATTAGATAAGCAGAGTGACAATATACAGCCTTATATTACTCCTTTTCCAATTTTGAACCAATCAGCTTACAAAGACAATTTAGAGTGAAATTTTTGACATTTAACAGAATGAGCATTTATAGTATTGATCTTTTAAAGAAACTTCCACACAGAGAGATCATTGGTGGTTCCCTTTACTATTTTATGGAGTTTAATTATTTTTTTTTTCATGCTTATCTCTGAGATCAAATGAGATAATATATTTTAAATGCTTGGGACAATATAGAACAATAAAGCAAAAGTATTTTATTACATGAAATTTCCATTCAATTAGTAGAGACCTCGAATCTCATTTCCTTCAGATATTTTTTGAGATACAATTTAAGAACCTTGCAATTCACCTATTTGGAGTGTACAGTTGAGTGTTTTTTAGAATACTCATGTACAGCTTTCACCACAGTCAGTTTTAAAATATACCACTGCAAAAAATTCCTGTATTCTTTAGCTTTTACCTGGCTATTCTCCAGTCTCAGCAGCCTCACACAAGAACTAAATACTTTCTGCCTCTATAGAATAGTCTATTTGGGATATTTCATATAAATGTAATAGCATAATATATGGCAGGTTTGTGACTAGCCACTGTCTTTTAGCATAGTGTTTTCAAGGTTCATCCATGTTGTAGCAAGTATCCATAGTGTGTTCTTTTCAGTGACTATATACCAAATTTTGTTAATCCATTAATCATTTGATAAACATACCACTTTATGTCTATTAGGAATAAAGCTACATTGAACATTTGTGTACAAGGTTTTGTGTGGACTTATAGTTTCATTTCTTTTGGGAGTCAAATTGCTGTGTCAAATAAAACTTTATGTTAAACATTTTGAGAAACTTCTAGAGTGTTTTCCAAAGTAACTATGCCATTTCACATTACTAATAGCAATGCATATGGGATCCAATTTTCCCATATTTTTACCAGGACTAATTAGTATTTATTTTTCTAATGATAGCCATCCTGATGGGTGTGAATTGGTATCACACTTGTTTTAATTGGCAGGTTTTGATGACTATAATGTTGAACATCTTTTCATGTGCTTACTTACCATTTGTATATCTTATTTGAACAACTATTCAGATTCTTTGTCCATATGTTTGCATAATTATTGAGTTCTAAAAGTTATATATTCTAAATATGTGTCCCTGATTAGATAACTGGTTTGCAAATATTTTCTTTCATTCTCTGGGTTTTATTTTCACTTTCTTGTTACTATCTTCTGAAGTACAAAGGGTTTTAATTTTGATTAACTCCTTCTTAATCTGTTTTTTTCTTTGTTGCCCAAATTTTGGTGTCATATCTAAGAATTCATGGTAAAATCCAAAGTCATGTAGTTTCACGCCTATGTTTCTCCTAAGAGTTTTGTAGTTTTAACTCTTACATTTAGGTCTTCAATTTATTTTTAGTTAATTTTTATATACAATGTGAGGTAAGAGGCCAATTTAAGATTTTTCGCATGTGAATATACAGTTTTCTCAGCATCATTTGTTGAAGACTGTTCTTACCTTGTTGAAGACTGTTCTTACCTTGTTGAATGGTCTTTGTACTTTATTGAAAATCAGTTGGCCATAGAGTCACAGGTTTATTTTTGGAGTGTCAGATCTATTCATCAGTCTGCCTTCTGTCAGTACTATACTGTCATGGATACTGTAGGTTTGGAGTAAATTTTAATATTGGGAACTGCAAAGCTTCCAAATTTGTTCTTTTACAGATTATTTTGGCTATTCTCAGTTACTTGTAATCCACATAAATTTTTTAATTAGCCTGCTGATTTTCACAGTGAAGCCAGCTGAAATTCTAATAGAGATTGTCCTGAATCTGTAAATCCATTTGCAGGGTATTAAGATCTTAAAAATACTAGACCTTCCAGGCCATGAGATGTTTTTCCATTTATTTAAATCTTCTTCCACTTAACAATGTTCTATAGTTTTCAGAATATAAAGCTTTGCAGTCCTTTTGTTAAATGTATTTATACATATTTTGTTCTTTTTGACATAAAATTATTTTCTTAATGTTATTTTTGATCATTGAAGTTGTAAGAACAGAATTGATTTTTGTGTGTGTGTATTGTTCCTGTATTTTGCAGCCTTACTGAACTCACTTAGTTCTAATCATTTTTAGTGGATTGCTTAATATTTTATATATGCAAAATCATACTAACTGTGAATATAATAGTTTGATTTCTTCCTTTTCAATCTATATACCTTTTTTTTTTTTCTCTTTGCTAAATGCCCTGGCTAGAACCTTCAGCACAATGTTAAACAGAAGCAGAGAAATAGCAGATCCTTTTGTTGTTCCTAATCTTTTAGGGGGAACACATCCAGCCTTTCACCATTAATCATGATGCTAGGTATATTTTTTTAAATATCCTTCATCAGACTGATGAAATGCCTTTCAATACTTTTTGTTAATTTGTCTTTTTTTTTTAATCATTAAAGGATTTTGAAATTTTTTAATTTTTTTTTCCTGTATCTATAGAGGTGATCATATGGTTTTTCTTTCATGGGTATGTTATATTACATCATTTGCTTTTTTGAGTGCTAACCCAACTTTGCATTACTGGGATAAATCCTATTTGATCATTGTACAAAAAAATTGCTTTTAATATTTTGCTGCATTTAGTTTGCAAGTATTTTGTTGAATATTTTTATATCTACTTTCACAGAGATATTCATCTGTAGTTTTCTTTTGTTGTGATGTCTGGTTTTGGGTATCAGGATTTTATTGATCTCATAGAATGAGTTTGGAAGTTTCTGTCTTCTGTTTTTTTCAAGACTATTTGAAGAATTGGTATTAATTTTTCTTTAAATGTATTGTAGAATTTACCAGTGAAGCCATATGATCTTGACCTTTTCTTTGGAAAAAAAATTTAATTACTAATTCAGTCTCTTTGCTTGTTATAGATTTCTACAATTGTTTGTATCTTCTTGAGTTAATTTCAAGAGTATATCTCTTTTGGAACTATTCAGAGTATTCCCTTGTAATGATTTTTATTTTAGTAAGCTTGGTAGCACTGTCACCCCTTATATATCTGGTTCTAGTAACTGAAGTCTCTCTCTCTCCCTCTGGTCAATCTGACTAAAAGTCTGTCAGTTATACTGATATTTTGAAGAATCATCATTGGCGTCATTTATTTTCTCTATCGTTTTCTCTTTTCTATTACAATACTTCCCACTAAACTATTATTTCTCTCTTTCTACTTGCTTTGGGTTTACTTTACTCTTCTTTTCCCAGTGTCTTATATGGAATTTAAGGGCATTAATTTGAGATTTCTGATTTTTGCTTTTCATATAAGCCTTTATTGCTATAAATTTCCTCCTGACTGACTGTTGCTTTAGCTGCACCTCATAACTTTTTATATGTGATGCTTTCACTTTTTATAGCCCTCATTTTTATTACTATCAAAGTATTTCCTAATTTCCCTTATGATTTCTTTTTTGGCCTGTTTGTTATTTAGGAATGTGTTGTATAATTTCCATATATTTGTGAGTTTCCCAACATCTTTTCTGTTGTTGTTTTCTAATTTCACTCAACTATGGAGAACATGCCTTATATTATTTATATTCTTATAAGTTTAATGAGGTTGGTTTTATGGCCTAGCATATGGTCTATCCTAGAGGTTGTTCCAAGTATAATTGAGAAGACTATATATTCTGCTGTTGTTGACTGAAATATTCTATAGTTGTCTGTTATATCTGTTTAGTTTATAGTGTTATTCAAGTCTTCTATTTCCTTTTTACTTTCTTACTAGTAGACTATCCATTGTCTAAAGTGTAACAGTTAGTTTTCCAATCATTATTGAAGTGCTGAACTCCAATAAACATTTATCTAATGCTATATCTGGTGGGCAAGCCATTTAATTCTCTTTGGGTCTTAATATCTTCATGAATATGAACAAGCCTTTACTTCCAATTTATCTTTATAGGCTTGTTATACCCCTGTGATTCTATTACTTTTACTATACTTAGGTCTTAGAGTAAATCCATAATTCATAAATGCTTATGCTAAAATATCATAGACATATTACTTTCTTTTGCAAAGATTTTTTCCGTTATTTTCGCTAGTCTAGTCAGAATCAGAAGCCCTAAGAAAGCAAGACAAGACAGAAAAAGATTTGACCAGATTGTTAGCAACTATTGTGCTATAATACATGGTTTGAATGTTATTAAAGCAGTGGTATGCTTATATATGGACTCTACTAATATAATTTTTCTAATTAAATTTTGCATCTTAAATTCAGATTGTCATTCAGTCATAACCAGACTAGTTTTGGAGAAGAAACTTTAAATTTTTATTATAAGCTTCCTGTTTTGTCCCTTTAGAAATGGGAGAAAGCATGCATATATTATTTATGCCATATGCATATGAAATTTCTGATGTGTTTGTCTCTGTTTGCACTCAAAAATATAAAGTGTATGATTCCCTGCTAGCTTTTGCTAAGAAATACATCATACAGCATCAAACAAATGCCTGCCTAAGAGAGTTGTCTTTAGAGAGAGAAAACTGTTTATAATTCAAAATCCAGCACAAACATGAAATCCAATGGGATGTCTTTTCCATATGGCAGTTAGAATTAGTTCCTTAGTCCTTTGCCTCCAAACCACTTTCTACCTACCTACATTATGAAACTTTTTCCACTTGTGTGTTTTCTGGAACCTCCCACCATCCCCCTCCCAAAAAAGGACTGAATGTTTGAAAGGAAAATATTACCTCATTTCTGCTTGTAAAAACAGAAAAATATCTCACATGTAAGAGGTTCAAATAAATAATTGTATTTTAGTATTAACAAAATTTCTTGTCAGTTTGCCATAATCAAAGATGTTTCTGATATTTGTGTTATTATCTGTATGTGTCTCAATGTAACAAAACTAGCAGAGTCTGCATTTTACCCCACCTGAATCAAGATGTTTGTTCTCCCACATACAGCATCTTAACTCCTATTTACAATGTACTACATTTGGTTTTAAGGTCTGCTGTTCATTCCATCTCTTTCTTTAAAATGAACTTCTTTATTTCTGATTGGTGCCTAAGGTGACTGTGCAAGCTACTTTTCTTCCTTGAGAGTTTTTCTTTTTTTAATTTTTTGTTTTATTTTTAATTAGAGGATGATAACTTTACAATATAGTGACGGCTTCTGCCATACATCAGCATGAATCAGCCATAGGCATACATATGTCCTCTTCCTCTTAAACCTCCCTCTCAATTCCCTCTCCATGCCACCCCAGTATGTTGTCACAGAACACCAGCTTTGGGTTTCCTGAATCATAGAGCAAATTCCCACTAGCTATCTATTTTACATATGATAATATATATGTTTCAGTACTATTTTCTCAAGTCTTTCCACCCTCTCCCTCCCCTTTAAAGTCTGTTCTTTATGTCTACATCTCCTTTGCTGCCCTACAATAGGTTCATCAGTACCATCTTTCTAGATTCCATATATTCATATTAATATACAATATTTCTATAGTGGCTATATCGTTTTGCATTCCCACCAACAGTGCAAGAGAGTTCCCTTTTCTCCAAACCCTCTTCGGCATTTATTGTTTTTAGACTCTTTGATGATGGCCATTCTGACTGGTATGAGATGATACCTCATCATAGTTTTGTTTTGCGTTTCTCTAATGATGAGTGATTTGAGAATATTTTCCTGTGTTTGTTAGCCATCTGTCTGTCTTCTTTGGAGAAATGTCTGTTTAGATCTTCTGCCCACTTTTTTACTGGGTTGTTTGTTTTTCTGGTATTGAACTCCATGAGCTGGTTGTATAATTTGGAGATTAATCCTTTTTAGGTTGTTTCTTTTGCTATTATTTTCTTCCATTCAGAGGGTTGTCTTTTCACCTTGATTATAGTTTCCTTCATTGTGCAAAAGCTATTAAAATTTAATTAGGTCCCACTTGTTTATTTTTGTTTTTATTTCAATTACTTTAGAAGATGGGTCATAGAGGATCTTGCTGTAATTTATGTCAAAAAGTATTTTGCCTGCTTTCCTCTAAGAGTTTTAGTTTCTAGTCTTGCATTTATGTCTTTAATCCATTTTGAGTTTATCTTTTTGTATGCTGTTAGGAAGTGTTCTGATTTCATTCTTTTACATGTAGCTGTCCAGTTTTTCCAGTGCTATTTATTGAAGAGGCTGTCATTGCCCCATGGTATATTTTTGTCTCCTCTGTCAAAGATGAGGTGCCCACAGTATGTAAATTTATCTCCAGACTTTCTATCTCATTCCACCGGTCTATATTTCTGCTTTTGTACAAGCTCCAAATTGTCTTGATGCCTGTAGCTTTGTAGTATAGTCTGAAGTCAGTAAGGTTGAGTCCTCCAGCTCCAGTCTTCTTTCCCAAGATTGCTTTGGCTATTTGGGATCTTTTGTGTTTCCATACAAATTGTAAAATTATTTGTTCTAGTTCTGTGAAAAATGACATTGGCAGATTGATAGGGACTCTGTTGAATCTATAGGTTGCTTTGGTAATATAGTCATTTTCACAATATTGATTCCTCCAATCCAAGGACATGATATATCTTGACATTTGAATGACATATGCTACATTTGTTGTTACATTTTAACAAGAGTTTAAAGTAGTTGTTCTGCCCCTGCCTCTGGTGGTTCACCATCAGCTCAACTGATTTTCAGGTATTCTCTGATCTTATCTCCTCTATAAGTGTTCTGAGATGTTTTTGCCCATAACACTATGTTGCCATTTATTGTCTGTTGTTGAATATATCAAATTTATTTGGCTTGTCAGGTGTCACCTTTGTTAAATCCCTTAATTAACTTAGTGACAAAGAGGGATTTATTTACCCATCAGCCGTCATTATTTGGTGAGAGGATAATTTTGGCTGTGCTACCTACAAGCTAATACTTGACCTTGACTGTCATCAGAAATATTTTCAAACTAACAAATGTGCTGACATTTTAGAAAAGTTCAGAATCTTAATATAAAGTTTCAGAATATTCAGTAGCTTTTAAAGGTATATACACACAGTATAATTTAATGTATGATACTGACATATTTAGAAAATAAAACTAAATACAAAGGAAAAATTAGTCTCCCACCATCCCTTCTGTATTATCAATCCCTTGATATAAATACCTTTAAAATTTTGGGTGTATTCCTTTCCAAATTTGGATATTTTTTTCTGTCTATGTATCTGTCAATCTATAAAGCTCTATTTATACACACACACTTTTACTATTTAAAAAACTACATACTATTTTGTGATAACTTTTTTTTAACGTATCACCACATTGTAATTCTTAGAGAAGGTTTGTTGTTGTTCGACTAAGTCATGTCTAACACTTTGCTATCCCATGAACTGTATTATGTCAGGCTTCCCTGTCCTTCACTGTCTCTCAGAGTTTGCTCAAACTCATGTCCACTGAGTTGGTGATACCATCCAAAGAGAAGGTTAAATTAATTTTTTTTGCCTATGTACAACTTAAATTGTTATAATTATCACAGCATCAAAAAGTATCAATTTGAAAACTATTTCAAATCTAAATCTAAAGCATATCCCAACTCTTTTTCTGAATAATTATGCAACATAATTTTTAGTATAATATATACGCATTTGATTATAAAGTATGTATCATTTTGAAAAATGATTAATTTTAAAAAGTGATATGCCTTAGTGATCTAAGATGGTGAATATGTTTATGAAGCTTTCCTAGGGAAATAGTGATTCAAACTGGAGCATTTTAATTTAGGAAATTTTATCAGAAGAGTCAAGCTTCAGTTGGAAGGTTGATGCTAGCTTTGTAAAACTTCTGAAAAATGGTTTGATCTTTAAACAGAAAAAAATTAAGCCTGAAATATTCAATTATATGTCACATATTCACTTATCCCACTGTATTAAACATATGTGTTCAGACATTTTTATTTTTTAATCATTTTTATTGGAAAATAGTTGATTTACAATGTTGTATTAGTTTCGGATGTAAAGCAAAATGAATCAGTTACAATAATATAGTCATGTTAGTTTGAATATGTTAACCAATTGTAGAAAAATACCATGGTATTATAAATCATAAAGTTTCAGCAGGATACACCAAGATGCAAGGTCCTATGAAACACTGAAAAAAAAATATATTTGAGTCTTTAAAAGAGTAAAAAAAAAAAAGAAAGAAAGAGTGTCTTTAATAAAAGTGGCAGCAGTTTATGAACAACTTCACTAAGGTGAAAGATCTGCTTCAGCGAAATTGTTGATTGCCTTGGAATGTGTGGCAGGGTAAGGAGAACACAGGAAAGATTACAGCTTCACCACAGCAGGAATTTAGTCACTTGAGTTATCATATCATGATTAGAAAGTGACTGTGGTAGAGTTTAGATAGTTTGAGTGAAATCCAAGCGATATGGGTCTTTATCTCTTTTTCTATTTTGTGTGCCTAAAAGAGTAGTTTCTACAAGCCACTGGGGAGTTTCCCATTCACAGGTACTGCACAGGTAATTATACCCCACAGTGGAAATGAAAGACTTCCTTCTAGTGAGGCAGTCAGGAATCGTTTTGCCTCCAGAAAGCAAAAACCATCCAGATAAAAGAAAGAGGGAAGAGAAGTGAACTAAAAGAAGATTGGCCAAAGTTGTCAGATACTTCACAGAGTCATATGTCAACTGCCTTAACCTCTGTTTCCCACACTTTTCACAACTTTGTAACGAATAAATTTTAAACAAATCTAAAAGTTGATAGGAAAAAAAAAGAACATTTTCATACCTCTTCATATATTAAACATTGTTAATGTTTTATCACATATATACTCTCGCCCTCTAGATATATATGTGTGTCTGTGTGTGTGTGTACAGTTTTCTTTACTCCATCATCTGAAACTAGGTTGCATACTTCAGCATGCATGTCTTAAATATAAGCATTCATTTTTGTAACCATAATAACATCATTCCTTAGAAAGAGAACAATAATTCTATATTATACTCTGACTAGAGGAGGCACAAATTTCCCACAAGCATCCTGAGAATGTCTTTTATAGCTGCCGCTGCTGTTATTTTTAATTTAAAATTATAATTAAAATTAGATCCATATATTTCACTTAACCATTGTTTCCCTTTATTTTAGAGTTGCTCCGTCTTGGCAGGATCAACACGTGGGCCAATAACTCTTTGCTGTGGGGAGGAAGAAGGCTCCCTTTGCACTGGAGGATGTTTGGCAGCATCACTGCTCAGCATCCACTAGATGCAAGTTAACAGCCCCCTCCACCCCAATTTGTAACCATTAAAATTGTCTCCAGATGTTACCACATGTCCCCCAGGGAACAAAATGACCTCGGACTGAAAACTACTGCTCTATTTTAATCTAGAAAAGTACCGCTGTCCACACCTTTTGTAGTGTCAGTTAGCTATGCCTGGAGACAAGTCTAGATTTTACATCTGTATTATCTCAACACAAACCACCATCCCTCTGGGGACTGTTTGGGAAACATGAATCTCATTAGGAAACAATCAGTCTCTAGGCAACCATAGAAATCACCTGAGAAACTTGCCAAATACCAATTCCCACTCTTGTCTCCTAGATTATCTGACTCAGTTCTGGACCAGGACCTGTGAATCTGAGTTTGTTTTATAAGCACACCAAGTTATCCCTATCCAATTTAGTTTAGGAAAACTATGTCCTGTGACATAAAATCCAAGGATATCCAAAAGTTCACACCTAACAAATACTTCCTTCCCATTTAAATTATGTTTAATATTTCTCTATCCTAGGTTTGCTCAAAGGGCAACCATAGGTACTTTTCTACATATTTGTTTTCTATTCTTCATTTTCTGCTGATATTTTTTCTTCCTATCACTTAAACTTGGGGACACCTATGTCTTGAACTCTTTATCTTTGTATAAAGCAGCATCCATATATCATGGTTTCAGACGTCATCAATAGTGTGATGTTTTCCATGGATGAACCTTAAGTGAAAAATAATGCCAGTTTGAAAAGGCTCCATAGTGTGTTGATTCCAAGTATATGAAATTCTGGAGAAGGCAAAACTGTGGCAATCAGTGGTTGCTAGGACTTTAGGAAGAAGGAATGAATAGGCAGAGCACAGGATTTTTAGGGTAGTGAAACTACTCTGTATGATACTATAAATGTGGATATATGTCATTAATGTATTTCCAAATCCACAGAACATACAACACCAAGAGTGAACCATAATATAAACTATGGACTCTGGATGATAAGAACTTGGCAATGAAGGTTCAAAGATTGCAATAAGTGTACTGCTCTGGTGGGGGATGTTGAAAATGGAGGAGGCTGTGTGTGTGTACAGGGGCAGGAAATAAATGGGAACTTCTTGTTTCGTCTGCTCAATATTGCTGTGAAGCTGAAACTCCTTTAAAAAATAAAACCTACTTAAATTTTTATCTATTAATTGCTCTATCACTTTTCCTAAACCTTTAGGTGGCTTCCATGTAATTGTACTCCTCTTTATCCTTCATTCTCAAGTATAGTTATAATGTTCTTTTAATTCTTCCTCTAGAGCATAACTTCTCAAACTTTCATTTGGAAAAATAATCACATAGAAAAATTTGTTAAAATGCTCATTCTCAGTGATCACTCTGAAGAATTGTGTTGAGTTTTGACATGAAGTACAGGAACATGAATTTTTCACAAACATGCTAGGTGATTTCTATACCAGTGATTCAGGGACCAAACTTTGAAACCTCTTGCTTCGTAGTATCTGACATATTCATCATTTTCTCCCTTTTTATGTGACTTCAGGTCTGTTCTATTCACACACGGGTTACAATCACTTCTTTGCTGGTGATCCTAATTCCAGTCTCCTTTGTACAATTATTCCTTTGTAAATTGCTAGGATAATCTTCTGCGAATGCCATTTTTATCACATCACCTTCCTGCTCAAGAATCAGCTACTCTTACTGTATCAAGTCTAAACTCTTGGCCTATAATTCAAGGTCCTCTATCAACTGGCACTTTTGTACCTTTCTAATTTTATCTTTTTCCACTACAGACTGACTCTCCCCTCTAGTTAAATCCAGCCAACTTTCCATTCTTCCATGCTGCTTATTTGCATGTCTTTGAGTCTCCCATCAATTGGAATGCCCCCCTTTTTTATCCCTCCACCCCGAACATATAATAAGCATTTGTTTTCAACTCACCTACTTTAGGAAAATTTTCCTGATTAAAAATTTCCACCAAATCATTGTGCTGACTGATTCAAATTATCAAATTAAACTATAATTCAGATGAATAAAAATAATAAAAGGGGCCTCTAATGTTATAAAGTTTGGAATGGTATGTAATTTTTCCTATTGACTTTGAAAAAAATTACTGCAATAAAATATTAATCAGAATTTTAATGTATAAGTATGTGAAATAAAATATTAAAAATAAGTGAACCTAAAATTTAGTATAAGTGTGACGGTTGGAGTAAACACCACAATGAACAATAAGACAGAGCATCATTAGGTAATAAGTGAACGAGAAAAGTAAGATTAGTTCAGTTCAGTTCATTTCAGTCGCTCAGTCATGTCCAACTCTGTGACCCCATGAATCGCAGCACGAAGGCCTCCCTGTCCATCACCAACTCCCGGAGTTCCCTCAGACTCGTGTCCATCGAGTCCGTGATGCCATCCAGCCATCTCATCCTCTGTTGTCCCCTTCTCCTCCTGCCCCCAATCCCTCCCAGCATCAGAGTCTTTTCCAATGAGTCAACTCTTCACATGAGGTGGCCAAAGTAGTGGAGTTTCAGCTTTAGCATCATTCCTTCCAAAGAAATCTCAGGGCTGATCTCCTTCAGAATGGACTCCTTGGATCTCCTTGCAGTCCAAGGGACTCTGCTAAAATATGAAATGAATGAGACAGCAAAGTACAGAGTCAGATGGAAATGATACAGGAAGCCAAAGCTTCAGTTGCCTGTCTAAATAAATTTAAACTGTTTCCACAAGCAATTCTGCTAATGAATGGATGTGCCTTTTGTTATTGTATAGCCATAGCTCCTGTATTCAACCAACTCAGCCTTTTCAAGAAGTAACCAAGTTGCGACCTCTCAAAGATGCAAATATCCATTGACATCTCCAATCACATAAGTAGAACAGTACATGGAGATTACAGCAGCCATTCAGAATTCAATCCAATGCTACTATGTCATCTGTGACTAAAAATAATTTTCTACTGTCCAAACATCACCAAGGTAGATAGAATTGAATCCATCAAGGAAACAGAACTTGTTCCATCAACATCAGGTGTAAGTGACATTGCAACTTGCCCTCCATCTGCTATTAGTAATGATCCTTCAGCTCTACCATTTCTCACTCCCTCTCCCTCCCCCAGTCAGTATCTCTTCTTGCCTATTCACTCAGTAATAGCCCCTGTATGCCAGCTGTTGTATTGTACTACTCTACTTTTCAAGGCACTCTACTACAAGACTAAAAATGTTTTATTTGGTGTGTTTTTTTAATGTATTATTTGTGTGAAAAATATTATAAACCTATTATAGTAAAGTACTATATAGTCATTTGTATTAGTTGGGTACCTAGGCTAACTTTGTTAAGTTTACAAACTGAACTTATGAACATGCTCTAGGAATGGAACTTGTTCATATGTAAGGGACTTACTATATTGAGAAGAGAAAAGAGGTCACTGGAAGCTGATAAAAGTCAGGAGGATATTACAATACAGCGTCTGTGAGATGTTGGTACAGATCTGGTGGTAGCAGTAGGAGTGAGGAGTGCTGAGCGTCTGGACATGTTTTGAAGATGTAATCAATAATATTTGCTGTTGGGTTAGCGGGTTATATACAAGGTGAGGGCTTCCCTAATAGCTCAATTGGTAAATAATCTGCCTGCAATGTGGGAGACCTGGGTTCAATGCCTGGGTTGGGGAGATCCCCTGGAGAAGGGAAAGGCTACCCAGTCCAGTATTCTGGCCTGGAGAATTTCATGCACTGGATAGTCCATAGGATTGCAAAGAATAAGACATGACTGAGTGACTTTCAATTTCACACAGGGTGAGGTAAAGAGATGAGTCAAGGCTAATTTCATAATTTGGGTCCTGAACAACATGAAGAATGAAGTTTCCTTTCATTAATAAGAGAAAGGCTGACTAAATGGAGACTGAGACAAGTATTAGATGTGCAAATGGATGGCTTTCCAGGTGGTACAGTGGTAAAGAATTCATCTGCCAATGCATGAGACGCAAGAGATGTGGATTCAAACCCTAGGTTGGGAAGATTCCCTGGAGTAGGAAATGGCAATCTGTCCCAGCATTCTTGCTTGGAAAATCCCATGGCCAGAGAAGACTGGCAGGCTGTAATCCTGGGGTCGCAGAGTCAGACATGAACGAGCAACTAAGCATAAATGCACAAAGGGATACGTCAAGTTGATAGTTGCATACCATAGTGAGGAATTCAGGTGACAAAACTGAACGGAAATGCTATTAATTTCAGAACCATAAGAGACCGTTTATTTGGTGTTTAAATTCATGAGACCAGAGGAACTTATCAATCTAGTAAGTATAAAGATAGAAAAGAGAAGAGATTAAACAGATGTTCAGAAGTTGAGAAGGTACAAGAAAATGAGAATGAAAAAGAGCAGACAGAGATGTAGAGACTAAACTAGAAGAGAAAAATGTCCTGGCATCAAAGTAAAGACAACAAATCAAGCAGAGGGTGTGATCTAAGGCCTGAAAATTAAAAAGTGAATTTAACAACATAAAAATTAACACATAACATTAGTGTTTTTTCTCTGATAGTGATCGTAATTTTTGCCAAAATCCAAGAGATGTTTAGTGATATAGATGGTAGATAGGATGAACAATCAAATAGGATAACACAATTTGTGGAAAATTAAGTTCAGCAATACATTCACTGTGAAATTCCAGATATTCAAGCTGGTTTTAGAAAAGGCAGATGAACCAGAGATCAAATTGCCAATATGTGCTGGATCATCAAAAAAGCAAGGGAGTTCCAGAAAAAAAACATCTATTTCTGCTTTATTGACGATGACAAAACCTTTGACTGTGTGGATCACAACAAGCTGTGGAAAATTTTGAAAGAGATGGGAATACCAGACCACCTGACCTGCCTCTTGAGAAACGTGTATGCAGGTCAGGAAGCAACAGTTAGAACTAGACATGGAACAACAGACTGGTTCCAAATAGGAAAAGGAGTACGTCAAGGCTGTATATTGTCAGCCTGCTTATTTAACTTATATGCAGAGTACATCATGAGAAACACTGGGGTGGAAGAAGCACAAGCTGGAATCAAGATTGCTGGGAGACATATCAATAACCTCAGATATGCAGATGACACCACTCTTACGGCAGAAAGTGAAGAAGAACTAAAGAGCCTCTTGATGAAAGTCAAAGAGAACGGAGAAGGTAATGACAACCCACTCCAGTACTTTTGCCTGGAAAATCCCATGGACAGAGGAGCCTGGAAGGCTGCAGTCCATGGGTTCGCTGAGGGTCGGACATGACTGAGCGACTTCACTTTCACTTTTCACTTTCATGCCTTGGAGAAGGAAATGGCAACCCACTCCAGTGTTCTTGCCTGGAGAATCCCAGGGACGGCAGAGCCTGGTGGGCTGCCATCCATCTATGGGGTTGCACGGAGTCGGACAGGACTGAAGCGACTTAGCAGCAGCAGCAGCTGGTGAACTATAATGGGAAATATTGCCATATTTTGAATCTGATCGAATAACCAATTACTTTAAAGCATGGTGTGTTTATTTAGCCTAGGGGTGGTTGTTTCCCATGCTTCTACAGCTTCCTTTTCTTTTTTCTTTCTTTCTATAAAATATGTTAACATTGTTAAAAAAAGAAAGAAAGAAAGAAAGAAAGTCAAAGAGGAGAGTGAAAAAGTTGGCTTAAAGCTCAACATTCAGCTAGTTTCTAAGGATCATGTCTGCGAGTCAGGATTCCCGATCCAGAGACAATGGCCCCAATGGGATGGAACCCGAAGGCGTCATCGAGAGTAACTGGAATGAGATTGTCGACAGCTTTGATGACATGAACCTCTCAGAGTCACTCCTCTGTGGCATATATGCCTATGGTTTTGAGAAGCCCTCTGCCATCCAGCAGCGAGCCATTCTTCCTTGTATCAAGGGTTATGATGTGATTGCTCAAGCCCAATCTGGGACTGGGAAAACGGCCACTTTTGCCATATCAATTCTGCAACAGATTGAATTAGATCTAAAGGCCACCCAGGCCTTGGTCCTGGCACCCACTAGAGAGTTGGCCCAGCAGATACAGAAGGTAGTTATGGCCTTAGGAGATTACATGGGTGCCTCGTGCCATGCCTGCATTGGGGGTACCAATGTACGTGCTGAGGTGCAGAAGCTGCAGATGGAAGCCCCCCATATCATCGTGGGTACCCCAGGCTGTGTGTTCGACATGCTTAACCGGAGATACTTGTCTCCCAAATACATCAAGATGTTTGTACTGGATGAAGCTGATGAAATGTTAAGCCGTGGATTCAAGGACCAGATCTATGACATATTCCAGAAGCTCAACAGCAACACCCAGGTGGTTTTGCTGTCAGCTACAATGCCTTCTGATGTGCTTGAGGTGACCAAGAAGTTCATGAGGGACCCAATTAGAATTCTTGTCAAGAAGGAAGAGTTGACACTGGAGGGTATCCGTCAATTCTACATCAATGTGGAACGAGAGGAGTGGAAGCTGGACACACTGTGCGACTTGTATGAAACCCTGACCATTACCCAGGCAGTCATCTTCATCAACACCCGAAGGAAGGTGGATTGGCTCACCGAGAAGATGCATGCCCGAGACTTCACCGTCTCTGCCATGCACGGAGACATGGACCAAAAAGAACGCGACGTTATCATGAGGGAGTTCCGCTCTGGCTCTAGCAGAGTATTGATTACCACTGACCTACTGGCCAGAGGCATTGATGTACAGCAAGTTTCCTTAGTCATCAACTATGACCTCCCCACTAATAGGGAAAACTATATCTACAGAATTGGTCGTGGTGGACGTTTCGGCCGTAAGGGTGTGGCTATTAACATGGTGACAGAAGAGGACAAGAGGACTCTTCGAGATATCGAGACCTTCTACAACACCTCCATTGAGGAGATGCCCCTCAATGTTGCTGACCTCATCTGAGGGGGGCTGTTGTGCTACCTAGCACCAGCCAGGGATGAAACCTTGGAGGGGGCTGAGGAGCAGCAGGAGGGGGGAGGGAAGGGAGCCAAGGGATGGACATCTTGTCATTTTTTTTTCTTTTTTTTTTCTTTGACTCTTTGAATAAATGTCACTTTTTGAGGCAAAAGAAGGAACCGTGAACATTTTAGACACCCTTTTCTTTGGGGTAGGCGCCGTCTTCTTCTCCCAAAAACACTAATCCATTTCCCTAACCTAGTCAACCTCGAAACCCCAGAGGCTCTCCCACCCCAGCTGAATTCCTCTGAAAACATTCATTCAGTAGGGGCTACAATTTTGCTCCACCTCATCTGCTGGGCCAAATCTGGAGGGCAAACCCCTGAGCGAGGTAGCCCAGGGGATTGTCCCCAGGCGGGGGGCGGGGGGGGGGGGGAGCAGGGGAGAGAAAATGGTAGCCATTTTTACATTGTTTTGTATAGTATTTATTGATTCAGGAAACAGACACGAAATTCTGAATAAAATGACTTGGAAACAAACAAAAAAAAAAAGCTCAACATTCAGAAAATGAAGATCATGCCCTCCAGTCCTATCACTTCATGGAAAATAGATGAGGAAACAGTGGAAACAGTGGCTGACTTTATTTTTGGGGTCTCCAAAATCACTGCAGATGGTGATTGCAGCCATGAAATTAAAAGACACTTACTCCTTGTAAGGAAAATTTTGACCAACCTAGATAGCATATTAAAAAGCAGAGGCATTACTTTGTCAGCAAAGGTCCATCTAATCAAGGCTATGGTTTTTCCAGTGGTCATGTATGGATGTGAGAGTTGGACTGTAAGAAAGCTGAGCACCAAAGAATTGATGCTTTTGAACTGTGGTGTTGGAGAAGACTCTTGAGAGTCGCCTGGACTGCAAGGAAATCCAATTAGTCCATCCTAAAGGAGATCTTTCCTGGGTGTTCATTGGAAAGACTGATGTTGAAGCTGAAAGTCCAATACTTTGGCCACCTGATGTGAAGATCTGACTCATTTGAAAAGACTTTGATGCTGGGAAAGATTGAAGGCAGTAGGAGAAGGGGACGACAGAGGATAAGATGGTTGGATGGCATTACCGACTCAATGGACATGAGTTTGGGTGAACTCCAGGAGTTGTATGTAGATGAACAGGGAGGCTTGGTGTGCTGCAGACCATGGGGTTGCAAAGATCTGGACACTACTGAGCAATTGAACTTATCTGCACTGAATATATGTTTATGGAGTTGAAACTGACTTTCTTTTTTGGTAATACATTTGTACTACGGAGATAGTCCCTAAAGAGTAGCTGCGCAAATTATGTAAAAAGTGGCAACATTATTGAAATTATTTACTGCCTCATAATACAGCTAACTGAAATATTTATTTAAATTTTGCCCTATTGTTTTGTAGACTCTGAAATGTTTAATCTTGACTAGCATTTTTTTAGTTTTTCTAGGAGTTCATTAACAATTACTTATTTCTTTATAGCCCAGTGTCAGGAACCTTGCAGCATTGTGTCATTTGTAGCATAACGTAGATATCATCATCATCATTTACAAGGAGAAAACTAATTTAGACTATTCTAGTCAATAGCATGTCATATGAAGCTAATATTTAACACACAGTAGGAGAGCTCCATTTGATTAAAGACAGACTGTTCTTAAATTTTGTATTCACACACTTGCCTTAACACTTCATCCACCAACAGTCTTCAGCATGCTTACAGAATTGTATTAAACTGAAAATTAAAGCACTCTGAACTATACAACTGGATCTAAATCTGGTAGGTGAAACAATTTTCTGGAAAGAAAAGTTAGAAACAAGCAACTGTTTTGTGCAAAGAGATCATTCTGTATGAGGTAAGGTGATGTGATAGTATATAAATAGGCAATTTCAGGAGTGAAGTTGGCAATTTCCTGAGAACTGTTCTTCAGAGTGAAGTAAAACTATTTGAAAAACAAGACTGGTTCCATCTGACAGAGGCAAAAGAGAATCAAATATGATCTTTAAAAGGTAATCACTTGTTTAATTCATGCCTGAATTTCTTAAGTAAATTTGCCAGCATACTGGTTTAGGACTACTTAAGTAAAATTAAAAATCAACAAATACTAACACCAAGCATTTATTGGCATTTTAAAATTATATAAGATTAGAAATTCAGTGAATTTTATTTTATTTTTAATTGAAGTATAGCTACTATACAATATTATATTGTTATAGGTGTTTTTCACATTTTTTAAAGGTTATATTCCATTTAATGTTATAAAATATTGGCTATATTCCCCATTTTGTATATATCCTTGTAGCTTATTTTTTGCCTAATAGTTTGTGCCTTTTACTCTCCTACCCCTCCTCCTTTCCCTCTCTCCACTGGTAAACACTAGTTCATTCACTAGACCTGTGAATCTGCTTCTCTTTTGTTATGTTTATTAGTTTGTTGTAATTTTTAGATTCCATGTATAAGTTGTATCATACAGTATTTGTCTTTATCTCTACCTTATTTCACTTAGCATAATACTATGCAAGCTTACCCACGTTGCTGCGAATGGCAAGCTCTCATTCTTTTTGAGGCTGTGTAGTATTCCATTGTATATGTATATACCACATCTTATTTATCCATTCTTTTGTCAATGGACATTTAGGCTGCTTCCATGTCCTGGCTATTGTAAATAGTGCAGCTATGAACATCAGGGTGCATAAATCTTTTCAAATTAGTGTTTTTGTTTGGAATTTCAGTGAATTTTAAATTTTAAAATATTGAAAACAATAATAATAATCATCATCACAATTGATTTTGAACTTTATACATACAATGTACAATGAAGTTTCATTGTAGCCTTTATTGATTTAACATTTATAAGCTATTTGTTCAAACTATTAGCTAAAAAAGTAATTTTTTAAATAGGATAAAAAGAAATTTTTAAATTGTTTATTTATTAAAGTCTTTAAATTAAGTATAAAGTTTTATCTTATCTGTGATAACTTCCCTTCATTATTTTATCATTTCTGAATAAGTTGCAATAAATATTTTAGCATATCTTGAGGCCGTGTAAGAATATGATTTAGCTTACATTTAATTAAATAATTCTGTGTAAATTTTGATAAAATAGATTATAGGTATGAGCAAGACATTCCTAGCTCATTTCCAAATAATTATGATACAGTCATTCCCTGGTCTGATTTTCTTGAGTAAATATTTGTTTCTTTGGTATGCTATACAAACATAGAAGATGATTACAAAAATAATATATTTTAAAAATTGGTACCAAAGATATATAACTAATATCTTTTGAATTTAGATACCTCTAAATTGGTTTCTTTAACTTTTAGTTTATTAAAACAGACCCAGAAAATTTAGTAGGACAGAAAGCAGTCAGTTTCATTTTTGTTTTAATGTCCAAAAAATGAGTGAATTAAAGACTTACTTTAAATTTGAAACAATCATTTGGATGCCACACAACTACCAACTTAGTAGTGTTTCTCAGTATATCTTTAGATCAAATCTAGATGGATCAAAGATATCTGTGAACATTTTCAGGTTTTCTCTGCTGAGTGGACTCATTCTTACATACACCCATCCCATCATTAAACATAGATTTATTGAGCATTGACTATTGACATAGTTGTTGGAATACAACAGTTACCCAGAAAAGAAAGTCTTACTTTCATGGTTAGCTCATAATACAGCTAACTTAAATATTTATTTAAATTTTGCCTCATTGCTTTGTAGACTCTGAAATGTTTAATCTTGACTAGCATTTTTTAGTTTTTCTAGGAGATCATTAACATTGACTTATTTCTTTATAGCCCAGTGTCAGGAACCTTGCAGAATATTTTAGTTGTAGAAGACAGTTGAAATAGATAAAAAGAAATAAATAATAAATTAGGTGGTGCTAGGTCCTGCACAACTCATTAAATAATGGAAATGGGGATGGTATAGGCACAGGAGACTGTAATATTAAAAGAGAAGATCACAATTGGTCTCCCTATGTGAAGACCTGAAGAAGGCAAAAGAAGGAGAGTTGTGTGCCAATCTGGAAGCACTTACATAAATTTTACCATGTGCCAGGCACTGTTTGCTTAGTATCCATTAACACATTTACTTCACACAGTCCACTTGTGAGCAAGCTAATGATTCCATTTTACAGATGAGGAAACTGAGGCACAGAGAGGAATAGAAACTTTGCTAAGGTTATAGGCTAACAGTAATGGAGCTAGAACTCAAGCCAGAGAGTTACTTCCAAATTCTAGGTGCTTAAATGTAACCAAAACATCCCAGGCATAAGAAACAAAAAGAGCAAGGCATGAGGTACAGGAAGTTTTGATATGTGGTGGATTAGTCCAGAGGAGAGTGTAGGTAGGAGTTGAAGGAAGTAGGTGATTCTGTATCCCAGTGGGATACAGATCATGTGGGACTTTGTGGATGCATGAGGACTGTCTGATGGGCAGTCATTTTAGGCTTGATAATTAATAGAGATATGCCCTAACAATGTGTGTGCTTCAAATAAAAGACATTTTGTAGGTTAGGGAGAAAAACCGGAAACTAAAATAACAAAATAGAAAGGAAATAAATATAAAAACTTTCAGGTAAATTTGTGATCATAATGTATCTTTCAAATAATTCTTCTTACTTTCTATCCTTCTTATACTCTTTTCTTTTTCTCCAATGGACTGATCATCATCTAATCTAATAATTCATTTTTAAATAGACTTTATTTTTTAAAGCAGATGTTGGTGGTTCACAGCAAAAGTAAGTGGAAAGTCCAAAGAGCTCCCATGTACCCCCTGCACTCATATATCCATGACCTCCTCTACTATTGATATCCAGCACCATGTGGTACATTGGTTTATAGTTGATTAACCTAACTGACACACTTTATAATCCCAAGTCCATAGTTTAAATTAAAGTATTTTATTTTTATTGAAGTCTTGACTTCTCCCACTAGAGTATAAATCCAGGAAATCAGAGTTGTATGTTTAATTCATTGCTTTATTTCCACCTCCTAGAAAAGCACCTTGTAAATAACTGATACTCAAAAATTATTTAGGAATTAATTAAGTGATTGAAGCAGGATCCTTGTTAACAAGAAAAATCACTTAAGGCAGTAAGACCAATGTGGCCATTTTTAAAACACTGGCATAGTGTAGATTCTCCAATCTAGCATTGTAGAACACCGTTGCACACCTTGTTGATTCAGTAACTGTTTACTGAGTGCTTATATCAGGCCAGTCATGCTTTTAGAAGTAAAGGATATAGACATGGAAAAGCGGTAAAGATCTACATTTAAGTTGTATATAAGTGCTCTATTGGAAGAGCTTTCACTCTAGAAGTCAGAGATTGTATTAGCTTTCTCTTCTCATTCCTTGTTCTATGGTTTGATGGTGTTACCAAGTGTTAAGCTCCTATTGTTCCCTGCTCCACTGGCTAATACATCAGGAGAGGATTTGTTGGGGAGAGGAATAGCAACTTTATTTGAAAAGTTAACAGACTGAAAAGAATTTTGGGGCAGACTTGTGC
This sequence comes from Ovis aries, assembly GCF_016772045.2. Classification (NCBI taxonomy): domain Eukaryota; kingdom Metazoa; phylum Chordata; class Mammalia; order Artiodactyla; family Bovidae; genus Ovis; species Ovis aries. The sequence goes on along the minus strand of NC_056054.1, from coordinate 147,823,389 downwards.
CCCAAAGAAACATCTTGCTTGAGTTAGAATTCAGGCTTGTTAAATATTCTAAGGGAAGAGGTGTGGCTGGTTGTTACAAAATTCTTGGTGCTGGAATCCTTTCTTCTTACAGTTTCAACAGGTCAGGTCACAGTAGAACTATAAACCTCCAACAAGACAAATGTTATTTTCTATTCTGCAACTTTTTATTTGTATATGAAATAAAAAGTGTTGTATATTTAAAGGTCAGAGCATTGAGAAAGGGCTCTTCTCTAAATTTTAGGCTACAGGCAACATTCTTTTACAAAAGGTACAGAGCCAGTGTGACTAAGCACAGGCAACAGAGCCAAAGGTTAGAGTTAAAGGAGTAGATTCAGCATGGAATCAGCTTTCTTCTCTGTCACAACAGCAAACAAAGAATTGTTCAACAAGCTGTAGACTATTTGTTTTTGACAGAAACTACTTTGTGCATTGATTTGCTCATTTTTAAGATTCATTTTTAATACTTCATATAGATGGTGCAATTGCACATCTTAAATTTTCTGGGACAAATCTGACATTAAATATCTGCCTCCTTGTGTTTTAAAATATGTCAGTACTTGTTAGAACCTGCATACTAGATTTTTTTTTTCTTCTAAAATTATGTCACTATACAAATAGACTCACAATCTCAATGTCTGAGAATGCTATGCTCCTTCATTATCACCAGGAAACTTTAGTCAGACAACAACTCTAAAGCAGGAGAGAAGCTGGTAACCTATCAGCCTCAAAGAATTCATTTAGATTCCAAATGTTTTTCACACAGAGGGGATTTCCTAGGCATCTGGAAAATCTACCTCTCTTATTTGGCATTCTTTTCCTGTAATAGTTTTATAAGCTGTTACTGCTCCAAGTGGAAACATTTCTTAATCACCATTACATGCTTTGTGCTAGAAGGTCTAGAGTATTTGTTGCCACCATTAATAAATCCAGAGAAATGATTCAGAAAGTTGAAATTAGCATACCTGCATATTTAAAAGAATGAGGAGTTTTACTGCTATTTGTTAAAAAAAAATCAAAAGTGTTTTATAAAGTGCTTGCTTTTCATATTACATTTCATACAGACTTGCTTATACAACTGTTTTGGCCAATTATTTTTCAATAAATTCTTAAGTTTGAATTATTAAAATTACTTTTAATAAATATATTAAATTCAGTTTTGAAAGCAAAACTGAAAGGGCAAAATAAATCTAGATAGTAAACTAGAGGCTTTCAGAGGAATTTGTCTAAGACTCTCTGAAAGGTGAAATAAACATTATAGTAACAAGATCAAATTGTTGATTTAATGGTAAAATCTAGGGCATTTAGTTCCCCATTAAATTTGGATTTACATTTTTATGGTCTTGAAGGTCATAATTTATTTATGATGAAGCATTCGTTTTCCCCAATTGCAGTTCTGTTCTTTCAAGCATAATAATTTGAAAATGTGTTTCTTAGCCCTATACTAAATGATGCCAAGTGTATTATCAGTGCTAAGATTTATTTTTATTATTGCTATAGTTAGTTAGTCCATCAAACCTGGGAAGACTCTTAAAACCATATATATCTGCTTCTGATTGCAGTGCATGCACATCAGATGTATTTGTTTATGCATGGCTTTTTTCTGAAGCATTAAACTGAAAAACTTAGTAGCACAGAGGGCTCATCCAGTGCAGTGTCATCATTTCACAAATGCAGAATTAAAGAACCAGAAAGTGAAGATCATTTCCAAGGGGCATGAGACTAACAAGAACCAGGCGTATAACCTAAGTCTCAAACTCTGAGGCCAGTTCCTCTAACTCCACAAGATTGTATCTCCAGTGACTATCTCTATACTTCTGATATAAGATTTCATTGGTCTACAGCAGGGATTAAAAAAAAAAGCTAGATAGTATATATTTTAAGCTTTTGTTAGCCATCCAATCTTTGTCAGAAGCATTCATCTCTTTAGTTGTAGCGTAAAAGTAGCCATAGACAAAGTACAAAGGCAGGGGTGGGGCAGGGGGGTGAGAGTGAAACTGTGTTCCAATAAAACAATGAAATTTGATTTTTATGTTATTTTTATGTCCTACAAAATAGTATTCTTCCTTTGATTTATTTCAACCATTTGACAATTTTAAAAAGCCATTATGATTTCATGGTTGTACAAAGATAGACTAAAAAAAAATAACTAAAAATCTAGCTTGCTAACCTGATAAAAAGAATAATTTTTGTTGTTGCATAATTGCTAAGTCATGTCTGACTCTTTTGTGAACCCATGGATTCTAGCCTTCCAGAGTCCACTGTCAATATGATTTCCCAGGCAAGAATACTGGAGTGGGTTGCTGTTTCCTTTTCTAGAGGATTTTCCCAGCCTAGGAATCAAACCCATGTCTCCTGCATTGGCAGGCAGATTCTTTAGCACTGAGCCAGCAGGAATTGTAGGGGTAATTTAAAGCACCTATAATCCACAGACACACAGGATGTTCCACTGAAAAACATTTAGAATTTTCATTTAAATTTAGGTCATTCTTTAAAATTTCTAATTTTAGTAATTTACATATTAATGTGATCTTCACTGATAGCTCAGTTGGTAAAGAATCCACCTGCAATGCAGGAGACCTGGGTTCGATCCTTGGGTTGGGAAGATCCCCTGGAGGAGGGAAAGGCTACCCAAAGATTACTTTGGCTATTCGAGGTTTTTTGTATTTCCATACAAATTGCGAAATTATTTGTTCTAGCTCTGTGAAAATACCGTTGGTAGCTTGATAGGGATTGCATTGAATCTATAGATTGCTTTGGGTAGTATTCTCATTTTCACTATATCGATTCTTCCGATCCGTGAACATGGTATATTTCTCCATCTATTAGCGTCCTCTTTGATTTCTTTCACCAGAGTTTTGTAGTTTTCTATATATAGGTCGTTACTTTCTTTAGGTAGATGTATTCCTAAGTATTTTATTCTTTTCGTTGCAATGGTGAATGGAATTGTTTCCTTAATTTCTCTTTCTATTTTCTCATTATTAGTGTATAGGAATGCAGGTATTTCTGTGTGTTGATTTTACATCCTGCAATTTTACTATATTCATTGATTAGTTCTAGTAATTTTCTGGTGGAGTCTTTAGGGTTTTCTATGTAGAGGGTCATGTCATCTGCAAACAGTGAGAGTTTTACTTCTTCTTTTCCAATTTGGATTCCTTTTATTTCTTTTTCTGCTCTGATTGCTGTGGCCAAACTTCCAGAACTATGTTGAATGGTAGTGGTGAAAGTGGGCACCCTTGTCTTGTTCCTGACTTTAGGGGAAATGCTTTCAATTTTTCACCATTGAGGATAATGTTTGCTGTGTGTTTGTCATATATAGCTTTTATTATGTTGAGGTATGTTCCTTCTATTCCTGCTTTCTGGAGAGTTTGTATCATAAATGGATGTTGGATTTTGTCAAAGGCTTTCTCTGCATCTATTGAGATAATCACATGGCTTTTAGTTTTCAATTTGTTAATGTGATACATTACATTGATGATTTGTGGATATTGAAGAATCTTTGCATCCCTGGGATAAAGCCCACTTGGTCATGGTGTATGATCTTTTTATTTATTTTTTCTATTATTTAAATTTTATTTTTTAAAATTTTATTATTTTTTAAAGATTTTTTTAGTTTTTTTTTTAGTTTTTATTTTTTTTAATTTTAAAATCTTTAATTCTTACATATGTTCCCAAACATGAACCCCCCTCCCACCTCCCTCCCCATAACATCTCTGTGGGTCATCCCCATGCACCAGCCCCAAGCATGGTGTATCCTGCGTCAGACATAGACTGGCGATTCAATTCTTACATGATAGTATACATGTTAGAATGCCATTCTCCCAAATCATCCCACCCTCTCCCTCTCCCTCTGAGTCCAAAAGTCCGTTATACACAGCTGTGTCTTTTTTCCTGTCTTGCATACAGGGTCGTCATTGCCATCTTTCTAAATTCCATATATATGTGTTAGTATACTGTATTGGTGTTTTTCTTTCTGGCTTACTTCACTCTGTATAATCGGCTCCAGTTTCATCCATCTCATTAGAACTGATTCAAATGAATTCTTTTTAATGGCTGAGTAATACTCCATTGTGTATATGTACCACAGCTTTCTTATCCATTCATCTGCTGATGAACATCTAGGTTGTTTCCATGTCCTGGCTATTATAAACAGTGCTGCGATGAACATTGGGGTACATGTGTCTCTTTCAATTCTGGTTTCCTCAGTGTGTATGCCCAGAAGTGGGATTGCTAGGTCATAAGGTAGTTCTATTTGCAATTTTTTAAGGAATCTCCACACTGTTCTCCATAGTGGCTGTACTAGTTTGCATTCCCACCAACAGTGTAGGAGGGTTCCCTTTTCTCCACACCCTCTCCAGCATTTATTGCTTGCAGATTTTTGGATGGCAGCCATTCTGACTGGTGTGAAGTGGTACCTCATTGTGGTTTTGATTTGTATTTCTCTGATAATGAGTGATGTTGAGCATCTTTTCATGTGTTTGTTAGCCATCCGTATGTCTTCTTTGGAGAAATGGCTATTTAGTTCTTTGGCCCATTTTTTGATTGGGTCGTTTATTTTTCTGGAATTCAGCTGCATAAGTTGCTTGTATATTTTTGAGATTAGTTGTTTGTCAGTTGCTTCATTTGCTATTATTTTCTCCCATTCAGAAGGCTGTCTTTTTACCTTGCTTATATTTTCCTTTGTTGTGCAGAAGCTTTTAATTTAATTAGATCCCATTTGTTTAGTTTTGCTTTTATTTCCAGAATTCTGGGAGGTGGATCATAGAGGATCCTGCTGTGATTTATGTCGGAGAGTGTTTTGCCAATGTTCTCCTCTAGGAGTTTTGTAGTTTCTGGTCTTACATTTAGATCTTTAATCCATTTTGAGTTTATTTTTGTGTACGGTGTTAGAAAGTGATCTAGTTTCATTCTTTTACAAGTGGTTGACCAGTTTTCCCAGCACCACTTGTTAAAGAGATTGTCTTTACTCCATTGTATATTCTTGCCTCCTTTGTCAAAGATAAGGTGTCCATATGTGTGTGGATTTATCTCTGGGCTTTCTATTTTGTTCCATTGATCTATATGTCTGTCTTGGTGCCAGTACCATACTGTTTTGATGACTGTGGCTTTGTAGTAGAGCCTGAAGTCAGGCAAGTTGATTCCTCCAGTTCCATTCCTCTTTCTCAAGATTGCTTTGGCAATTCGAGGTTTTTGTATTTCCATACAAATCTTGAAATTATTTGTTCTAGTTCTGTGAAAAATGTGCCTGGTAGCTTGATAGGGATTGCATTGAATTTGTAAATTGCTTTGGGTAGTATACTCATTTTCACTATATTGATTCTTCCGATCCATGAACATGGTATATTTTTCCATCTATTAGTGTCCTCTTTGATTTCTTTCATCAGTATTTTATAGTTTTCTATATATAGGTCTTTAGTTTCTTTAGGTAGATATATTCCTAAGTATTTTATTCTTTTCGTTGCAATGGTGAATGGAATTGTTTCCTTAATTTCTTTTTCTACTTTCTCATTATTAGTGTATAGGAATGCGAGGGATTTCTGTGTGTTGATTTTATATCCTGCAACTTTACTATATTCATTGATGAGCTCTAGTAATTTTCTGGTGGAGTCTTTAGGGTTTTCCATGGAGAGGATCATGTCATCTGCAAATAGTGAGAGTTTTACTTCTTCTTTTCCAATTTGGATTCCTTTTATTTCTTTTTCTGCTCTGATTGTTGTGGCCAAAACTTCCAGAACTATGTTGAATAGTAGCGGGGAAGTGGGGGCAGGGCAGGGACGTGCGGGAGGCGCGGGCTGCAGTGCTTTGTAAGAATCGAGCAGGAACGCCCCACGCGCAACCAGAAAGATCTAACTTGGGCTAGCAAACCAGACTGTGGGATAGCTACCACGCGAAAAGCTCAAACATAAGACACCGCCAGGACCGAGCACAGAACAAAGGATGGAACGGAAAAGCCGGCTGCAGACCATCCCCCACCGGGGACAGGCAGCCAGAGCCATAAGGACTGGAAAGGGGCAATTGCAGACCCGGAGAGACTTTATTTACCTAACTGCAAGCAGGCTTCTTTGCTAAGACTTCTGGGGGTGCTGGACAATCACCATCTGCCTCACGAGGGGTGCCAGCGGTCCACCCAGAAAGCTGAGCAGCAGCAGCAGAAAAGGTGACAAGCCGCGGCGATCGCGCTCGCCAAACTCCTGAGCTACTTGGACCTGCGAAGGGCACAAAGCACAGTCCCAGCCGAATCTGTGCCTCTGAGGGCTGCCTGAGCGCCGAACCTGAGCGGCTTGGATCAGGGAAGTGCATGCAGCCTAGGGCCGGCCCCAGATGGTTCCTGTATGATCTTTTTAATGTGTTGTTGGATTCTGATTGCTGTGTTTTCATTTTTGTTCATTTCTATCCATATTTTGATTTCTTTTTTGATTTCTTCTGTGATTTGTTGGTTATTCAGCACCATGTTGTTCAGCCTCCATATGTTGGAATTTTTAATAGTTTTTCTCCTGTAATTGAGATCTAATCTTACTGCATTATGGTCAGAAAAGATGCTTGGAATGATTTTAATTTTTTGAATTTACCAAGGCTAGATTTATGGCCCAGGATGTGATCTATCCTGGAGAAGGTTCTGTGTGCACTTGAGAAAAAGGTGAAATTCATTGTTTTGGGGTGAAATGTCCTATAGATATCAATTAGTCCTAGCTGGCCTATTGTATCATTTAAAGTTTGTGTTTCCTTGTTAATTTTCTGTTTAGTTGTTTTTCCCTTGCTGCTTTTAATACTTGTTCTTTGTGTTTGGTCTTCATTAATTTGATTAATATGTGGCTTGGGGTGTTTTGCCTTGGGTTTATCCTGTTTGAGACTCTCTGAGTTTCTTGGACTTGGGTGATGATTTCCTTCCCCATTTTAGGGAAGTTTTCAACTATTTAAGTATTCAACTTCTCACGGTATTTCTTTTTGTCTTCTTCTTCTGGAACTCCTATGATTCAAATGTTGGGGCATTTAATATTGTCCTGGAGGTCTCTGAGATTGTTCTCATTTCTTTTAATTCGTTTTTTCTTTTTTCCTCTCTGATTCATTTATTTCTACCATTCTCTCTTCTACTTCACTAATCCTGTCTTCTGCCTCCATTATTCTACTATTTGTTGCTTCCAGAGTGTTTTTGATCTCATTTGTTGCATTATCCATTATATCTTGACTCTTTTTTAAATTTCTTCCAGGTCCTTGTTAAACTTTTCTTGCATCTTCTCAGTCCTTGTCTCCAGGCTATTTATCTGTGATTCCATTTTGATTTCAAGATTTTGGATCATTTTCATTATCATTATTTGGAACTCTTTATCAGGTAGATTCCTTATCTCTTCCTCTTTTGTTTGGTTTGATGGGCATTTATCCTGTTCCTTTACCTGCTGGGTATTCCTCTGTCTCTTCATCTTGTTTATATTGCTGAGTTTGGGGTGGCCTTTCTGTATTCTGGCAGTGTGTGGAGTTCTCTTAATTGTGGAGTTTCCTCACTGTGGGTGCAGTTGTACAGGTGGCTTTTCAAGGTTTCATGGTTAGGTAAGCTTGTGTCGGTGTTCTGGTGGGTGGAGCTGGATTTCTTCTCTCTGGAGTGCAATGAAGTGTCCAGTAATGAGTTATGAGATGTTAATGGGTTTGAAGTAACTTTGGGCAGCCTGTATTTTGAAGCTCAGGGCTGTGTTCCTGTGTTGCTGGAGAATTTGCATGGTATATCTTGCTCTGGAACTTGTTGGCCCTTGGGTGGTGCTTGGTTTCTGTGTAGGTATGGAGGTGTTTGATGAGCTCCTGTCAATGTTCCCTGGAGTCAGGAGTTCTCTGGTGTTCTCAGGATTTGGACTTAAGCCACCTGCTTCTGGTTTTCAGTCTTATTTTTATAGTAGTCTCAAGACTTCTCCCTCTATACAGCACTGTTGATAAAACATCTAGGTTAAAGATGAAAAGTTTCTCCACAGTGAGGGACACCCAGAGAGGTTCACAGATTGACATGCAGAAGAGAAGAGGGAGGAGGGAGTTAGAGGTGACCTGAATGAGATGAGGTGGAATCAAAAGAGGAGAGAGCAAGCTAGCCAGTAATCACTTCCTTATGTGCACTCCACAGTCTGGACCACTCAGAGATGTTCACAGAGTTACAAAGAGAAGAGAAGAGTGAGGAAGGAGACAGAGGTGGCCAGGAGGATAAAGGGGGGAATCAAAAGGAGAGAGACAGATCCAGCCAGTAATCAGTTCCTTAAGTGTTCTCCCCTGTCTGGAACACACAAAGAGGTTCACAGAGTTGGGTAGAGAAGAGAAGGGGAGGGAGGAGATAGAGGTGACCTGGTGGAGAAAAAGGAGAGTCCAAAGAAGGAGAGAGCAGTCAAGCCAGTAATCTCTCTCCCAAATAAACATGGGTAATGAAGATTTGGTTCTTAAAGGTACAAAATTGATAACAAATACAAAAAAGCAAAGATTAAAAATCTAGAGTAGAGGTTGGATTTTCAAAAATACAATATTAAAGCAAAGGGAAAAAAAAGTCACAAAAATTATAAAATATATATATATATGAAGTTTGCTTTAAAAATAGGTCTTTTTTGCAGAGTAATAGTAGATTATAAAAATGAAAATTAAAGGAGTAATAGAGGACTTAAATTTTTTTTTTAATTAAAAAAAAAGCATAATAGTAAAAACACATCTAGGAGTTTCTCTGGTGTTGTTGTGGGCAGTGTGGGGTCAGTTCATTTTCGGATAGTTCCTTGGTCTGGCTTATATTTCTCAAGATCTATAGGCCCCTTCCTATGTAGTCAGTACTAACTACAGGGTTTTAATCTATTGCATCTGTCACTTCCAAGGCGGTTCCCTCTGTTTTAGCTGCTTCTGTTTGCTGGTCTCATCAATGTCTGATTTCTACCCTGACACAAGGGGGCGGTGGTGGGCACTTTTTTAGGCTCACTTGTTCAGTTATGCTGTGGGGAGGGAGGGACGCTGCTGACAAATAACACTGGTGTGTGCTCACAGTGCCTCAGCCACACTGGGCCTGCCCCCACTCACAGCACGTGTGCTCTCCCTGCCCACACTGCTCAGGCTCTAGGTTGCTCCACCAGGAACTGTCCGAGTCCGGCTCTGGGCAGCATGCACCTCCCAGGCCTAAGCCGCTCAGGTTCAGGCACTCAGGTAGTCTCAGAGGCGCAGACTCGGTTGGGTCTGCGTTTTGTGCCCTTTCCAAGTCTGAGCAGCTCAGGTGATGAGGTGTTTGGTGAGTGCAGTTGCTGCGACTTATCACCTCCCCCGTCCCTGCCACTCGGTTTTTTGGGTGTACAACTGGCACACCTTCTGAGACGGATTTTGACCACCCAGAACCCCAAGAGGTCTTAGTTAGCAAAGAAGCCTGCTTGCAGTTTGGTAGATAATGTCTCTCTGGGGCTGCGATTGCCCTCTGCCGGCTCTGGCTGCCTGTCACCGGAGGGGGATGGTCTGCAGCGGGCTAGCTCTGTTCAATCCTTTGTTCTGTTAGCAGGCCTGGCGGTGTCTTAGGTTAGGACTTTTCGTGTGGTAGCTATCCCACAGTCTGGTTTGCTAGCTCAAGTTAGTTCCCTCAGATTGCCCTCGGGGCATTCAGGCCCAGTCCTTACTCTAAGCAATGCAGCCCGTGCCTCCCTGCCCAGCCGCCACTTGCCAGTGGCTGGTGAAGCCGTCTGTGCTGCTTCTCCGGTGGGGGAGTTACCATTGGTCACGTAATCTGTGGGTTTTAGTTATTTATTTATTTTTCCTCCCAGTTATGTTGCCCTCTGTGGTTCCAAGGCTCGCCACATACTCAGCAGTGAGAGTGTTCCTGGTATTTGGAAACCTCTCTTTTTAAGACTCCCTTCCCAGGATGGAGCTCCGTCCCTACATCTTTTGTCTCATTTTTTGTCTTTTATATTTTTTCCTACCTCCTTTCAAAGACACTGGGCTGCTTTTCTGGGTGCCTGATGTCCTCTGCCGGCATTCAGTTGTTTTGTGGAATTTACTCAGCGTTTAAATGTTCTTTCGATGAATTTGTGGGGGAGAAAGTGGTCTCCCCATCCTATTCCTCCACCATCTTCTAATTGGGCCTATATTTGCTTAGTTTTTAACAGATAATGAGTTGCAAAAAATTTTGAAGTCCATTGGTCCATGTTAAAACTGATCCAAAAGAAACAAAGGAAATTTAACAAAAATATGAAAATAATCTTGCATGAGTATTGCTTGGGATATAAGTACAGCTTCCTAATATATAAAATGAAGTTCATTGTACTGCCTCCACAAGGTTGCATCAATTAGATAAATATTACAGGTCAAGCACCAACAGTGCTTGGAACTTAGTATATACTAAGACATAACCAACATTATTATCTCATATGAAAACAGTTTATGAGTAAAAAGTAGATATTCAGCCAATTATGATAAGAAGACTGAGTTAATCTTTAAGAGAATGCTAACAAATAATAACAATATATTTGCTCCACTCTTTTTAGTGCTTTACAGTTCTCAAAGCACTATCAATTGTGTATTTATTTTAAATTTAATATAGAACACAATTCTGAGAACTAGGCTGGGCTGACATGTTTTGAAGAATAAGAAAATAATTATATCTACTTTACAAGAAAAAAAAAGACTCATTCCCAACTGAAAATTGTGGTGTCATTCCAGAACCTAGGTCTGTTGAATTTCACTTGTTAAGGGAAATGATAAACCACAATTAAACATTTAGATTGTTCTGGCCCCACATATTTAGAGGAATATTGACAATCTTGATGAGTACAAATAAGAAAGTTTTCTGTTACCTGGTAATTTGAGAAATGATTAAGGGAACTGGAAAAGTTTGACCTAGATAAGAACCCTCACTGTAGAGAAGATAACTCTAATTTTTTTTTTAAGATTTTTCATGTTGGAAGAGAATGTAGACATTATTTTATAGCCCAGAAGAGAGAACTGAAATAAATAAGCAACAGCCTTGGACAAATGCAAGGAACAATTCATAATAATGGGATAGTACCAAGGGGCATGGTCTATTTTTGAGAGAGTGAATCCTTCTAGAACCTGTAAGCTACCTGCTGGAGAGAAGACTATAACAACAGAAGTAAAAGCGCACTGGATTTCTTTTATGGCCCCTTCTGTTCCTAAAAATCCATAGTCATGAATATTTTTAAGATAATGGATTACAAAATTTAATTATTTAAAGATTGATTATATATATAATTTTATTACGATTTTCAAATGTTTTATTTAAAATTTTACCTCAATACAACTCTTCAGTATTACTTTTACACCAATACCCTGCCAGTAGTTTTGAAAAAATCACTGGAAATAAGATTTACCTTTCATTTTAAAGGTTTTAATTATTCCCTCTATATAAGATTGACAGGTAGAATAATTAAGGCTGATTTCTTACGGATTTTCTTACCGAAACTGCCATGTATCCTATTCAAATATCATTTTCAAAAAATGATGACGTAAATTAGAGCTTACCATTGGAGGAGCTTCTTTGTACAAATACAGGTGATGTTATTTTTATGAGATCGGTTCAGTTCAGTTCAGTTCAGTCTCTCAGTCGTGCCCGACTCTTTGCGACCCCATGAATTGCAGCACGTCAGGCCTCCCTGTCCATCACCATCTCCCGGAGTTCACTCAGACTCACGTCCATCGAGTCGGTGATGCCATCCCGCCATCTCATCCTCTGTCATCCCCTTCTTCTCCTGCCTCCAATCCCTCCCAGCACCAGAGTCTTTTCCAATGAGTCAACTCTTCTCATGAGGTGGCCAAAGTACTAGAGCTTCAGCTTTAGCATCATTCCTTCCGAAGAAATCCCAGGGCTGATCTCCTTCAGAATGGACTGGTTGGATCTCCTTGCAGTCCAAGGGACTCTCAAGAGTCTTCTCCAACACCACAGTTCAAACGTATCAATTCTTCTGCGCTCAGCTTTCTTCACAGTCCAACTCTCACATCCATACATGACCACTGGAAAAACCATAGCCTTGACTAGAAGGACCTTAGTCGGCAAAGTAATGTTTCTGCTTTTGAATATACTATCTAGGTTGCTCATAACTTTTCTTCCAAGGAGTAAGCGTCTTTTAATTTCATGGCTGCAGTCACCATCTGCAGTGATTTTGGAGCCCCCCAAAAATAAAGTCTGACACTGTTTCCACTGTTTCTCCATCTATTTCCCATGAAGTGATGGGACCAGATGCCATGATCTTTGTTTTCTGAATATTGAGCTCTAAGCCAACTTTTTTACTCTCCTCTTTCACTTTCATCAAGAGGCTTTTTAGTTCCTCTTCACTTTCTGCCATAAGGGTGGTGTCATCTGCATATCTGAAGTTATTGATATTTCTCCCGGCAATCTTGATTCCAGCTTGTGGTGTTTCTTCCAGCCCAGCGTTTCTCATGATGTACTGTGCATATAAGTTAAATAAGCAGGGTGACAATATACAGCCCTGATGTACTCCTTTTTATGAGATATTTGCCTTTGAAGTAAAACCTATGCTAGATCTAACTCCTATGATTTAAAATAGTTGATAATATAGCTTTCACTTTACAAAAGAGATATTGAGATAGTTAATCCACCATATTTATGCAAAATAAGGTAACGCATTTTAACTAATATATCATTTTTATGTGTTTTAGAAAATTTTGATTAAATGCATTTGATTCAAGCCTTTTAATTGTGCAAATTAGCTAACAGAACGACAGAACTTGGCATTTCTCATTATGTCTTCATTTATTATATAGAATATTTAAATTGTTCTAGTCCACCAAGGCAAACAATTATGTGGCCAGATCCATGATACTCTGTTTCATGCAGAGTTGTATTTCCACTATTGCATTGTCAGCAGGAATTGAAAAGAAGCAGATTTTTGTCTGTTGTTTGGGAATTATCACATAACCATTCCCAGAGAATGAGCCATTAGCAAAGGATTGGTGAGGACTAGAGGATGGATCATGAGATCTCTACTTTCTTCTGTACATTTTGACAATGAAATTTACTGCTTGACACATAAGAAGAGCCACAAAATGGTGATTTATTTCCACAGGAGAGAGGACATTACATACTTTCCTGTTCTCTAGCCATATGTTAAAAATTTATTTTAAGAAATCCATCTTCAGTTATAGAGTGCTGATTAATGGCTGTGGTACATGTTTGCATGATTTGAGTATGATAACAAAGCTGAGAAACTCAGAGGCTCTATTTAAGTTTAAAATAAAAAGTTCAAATACATTAGGCACTATGTAACAAACACTTTGATATACTTTCCCCAATATGTATGTCATGCTTAAAGTTTGTCTTTTTTTTTAACACTATGAAACTTATAGTCAAGTATATATCTTACTGAGTAAATATTCAATTACCAAAATACATTCTGATATTCAGATAATACATTTCATAATGTATTACATTTTACTAAAATACATTTTAATAATTGTCAGGCACTTTAATTTTATTTGAGTTTATTTATAGTATTTCTCATATGCTGAAATATGTGAAAAAAATCTCAGGAAGCCCTGAGATATAAATATTTCTAAAGGAAAGACTACAAAGTAGCCTTCAAATACGTCTCATGGTGGCTAAACTATCTTTCTAAAAAAATCCAGTTTATTTTACTTTTCTTTGGCTATCAATTATGTATAATGAAAATCATAAGTGCTTATTTTCTTAATGGTAATTAAGTATTGCACATAAATTTACTCATTTGAGCATCACTATGCCTCTCTTTTCTGGGGAAGAAAGGGAAACTCAGAGAGGTTAACTGTCTTGCAGATGATAAATGACAGGTGATAAATGACAAAGCTGGAATTGGAACCCAAGAAGTTTGGCCCCAGAGATAGCACTCTTCATGCCTCAACCATATTACCTGTGTATCAGAATTATTATGTTGTATTAGGGAAAACCCACATGAACTTTTTGGTCAATCCAGTATTTGTCCTTGGGGAGTATACTCATAGAGAACTTCCTAACATCAAAACAATCCAATCCAATCCCACACAATCCCATACAATAATCCAAAAAAGTTTCAATAAATTTGCTTTGTTTGAAAAACTTCTACTGAATAATCTTTATTCTCCATGAAAGGTGAAAGTTGTCCACTGTCCTATTGAGAGCCTGGAATGTATCTGACAATTCAAATTGGTTTTCCTCCTTAGGGTATCTCACAGAGCTATGTCTTAATTTTCCTTTGCGTTTAAATTTTCAAACATTAGAAACTTCCTCCAATTCATTCCATTATGTCAATATTTGTATTTTTTTATAATTTAAGCCAGAAGACACTCTGACAGTGACAAAATATTGTTTTACCTTTTTAGAAAAGATGTTAAATATTGCCATTCTTCATCTTATCTTCTCCAAAGTGTACTGATATTTCTATTTGTTTGTTTGTTTGTTTGTTTTTAAAGGGGTGAAAGATGAAATGAAATGAAACTTTTAAGATTAGATCATTTGAGACATTCTGCTGGATTAACCAAACCACGATATTCAAGGAGCATTCTAGGAATTTAAATGTAGGGGCCTTTGGGTCTAGAGAAATTTTAAAATATTGTGATGTCCAACTTTGTACATTTAAGTACAAACTGAAAAAGTGTAAACTGAAAGTGTTAGTCACTCAATCATGTCTGACTCTGCAACCCCATTGACTGTAGCCCACCAAGCTCCTCTGTCCATGGAATTTTCCAGGCAAGAATACTGGAGTGGTTTGCCAATTCCTTCATCCAGGAGATCTTCCTGACCCAGGGATTGAACTCAGATCTCCCGCATTCAGGCAGTGGTTCAGCTGGTAAAGAATCCACCTGCAATAAGGGAGACCAGGGTTCAGTCCCTAGGTTGGGAAGATCCCCTGGAGAAGGGAAAGGCTACCCACTTCAGTATTCTGGCCTGGAGAATTCCATGGACTGTATAGTCCAAGGGGTTGCAAAGAGTTGGACAAGACTGAGCAACTTTCACTCACTCTTTATCAATTGAGCCACCAGGGAAGCTCAAGTACAAACTACTTTTGTACAGATCAGGGTGTGTTGAATCCTTCCTCTCTTCACAGCTGCCACACTGTGGAAGCCACCAATCAACTCTCATCCTGAGGATTGTGGTCCTTTCCTCTCTGATCTCCCTATTTGTACTGTTGTCTCCCTGAGAGTCATTTTCTGCATGGACACCAAGTATAATTTTTCAAAAGCATAAATCAAAATATATAACTCTTTGCTTCCAATCCTCTGCAATTTTCCACTGAACAAAAGTTGAAATTCACACGTTTAAAGTTTTTATTGGAGATATTTGATTTACAATGTTATACCAGTTTCAGGCATACTGCAAAGTGAATTACCTATACATATACATATACATATACATATATCCCTTATTTTTTAGATTTTTTTCCCATATAGGACATTACCAAGTATTGAGTAGAGTTCCCTGGGCTATACAGCAGGTCCTTATTAGATGTCTATTTTATATAGAGTACTGTGTGTGTGTCAGTCTCAATCTTCCAATTTATCCCTCCCCTAACCAAGAAATTCACACATTTTAACTTGGGCTACAAGATACTGCACACACAAGATCCTCCTACCATTCCAGTCTTACCTGATACTTTTCTTTCTTGTGTTTACTATACTGTGACTAAGTGGCAATCTCACTGTCTTTCCCACACTTGGAACCTACCTGGAGTCTTATACATTTATCCTCTGAATGGGAAATGTTTTCCCAATCTCATATTTCAGGTTTCAATTTTTCTATCACTCCTTAGAGAGGGTCTTTTGCTTTCCCATTATTTACAGTAGCGACTTCCCTTCCTACCTCATTGTCTGCTCACGAGTTCTGTAAAGTTTACATTTTAGAGTGTTAAGCCCTATCTGCAGTCATTTTCTTTATATACAGAGGATTTTTTGTTAATCCACTCTGTAAGAGTTGTCTATTTGTCTGCATTAGATCATGGGCCATGTCTTTGATTTGACATGAATCTTCCAGTGCTCAGACCATAGTAGATGCTGAGCAAATATTCACTGAACGGAACTACTGAATATTTTCCATTACAAAAGTCTCCACAGTAACCTGTGTAAGGCTGTATGACAGGCCTTATCAGCGAGGGTAAATGTCTAAATATTAACTGAAAGCTTGATGGCCAGTGTGATGCCAGGTTGAGAGGAGGGCATAGGCGTCCTGGCTTTAGTCAAGTTTTCCCACTCAGACACCCATTGTGTTTATTATTGGTTCAATTACTTAGGCAGCATCTGTTAGAATTTCACAGTTTAAAAATAATGATTTCTTCTGGAACACTGCACTTGTTACACTTGTGCAGTTTTTGCAGAAATTTTTCTTCCCAGAAGAATTATGGTAGTTGGGCAAATGCTTAAGGATTTATTAAAGCAATAAAGAGATTAGCAGTACTGTGGGGCACATATCTGTACTACTCAGTTAAGAAAAATGCATAATTTGGAACCTGAACTATCTCTGCCATGCAACACTGGCCGGCTGATGCAGTTACATTTGGGCTTTTTTAATGAAAGAAAGCTTTAATTGTCTATAAGTTAATTCAAAATATAGTTATAAAAAGGGATTTCTATTTCTGTATCATATCAAAAGATATAGCAGTCTATAACCCCCCTCCCCTAGATATAGGTCTATATTGACTGCCATTAGTATAATGTACTGTTCAGACGATGTGATACTGTGCTACTCTTTGAAAATGGTGTTGAACAGTCTCATTTGTGCTTTGACTTTAGAATTGATGATACAATTAGTCAATGTACTTATGGACAGACACATGCATAGTTTTGTTTGTGGAAATGAATACTTAATAAACTAATGATATGTTTAATTTATCATTTTAATTGGAAATTAAAAATTGACACACTGTATCACCTTGCAATCACTAGAATTTAAAGCATTCTAGTGCTTTCAACATTCTAGATAGTTTTTTAATAGTTAGGACTTTAGAGATCTGCACTTTAGACTTCTGAAATTATAAATACGATATGAAATATGAAGATATCCTAACTCAGAGTCACCGTAATTTTTCCTACACATTTCATTGACTACAATTGTAATGTATTTAAAAGAAAACTAAGTTATTGCAAATTTGAAATGCATGTGTAATTATTTTTGCTTGTTGTGTTTTTGCTTCAGGAATTGTTATAAAATAATAATCACCTTAAATGGTATAATTCTTCATATCCTTTCTTCCATTTCTCCTTTCATGAAAGACTTCCTAGGTATTTGTGTGACAACCCTCATCTGAAGGGATGTGAATAAAAAGGATACACAGTGCTCAGAGATATCTGACAGCAAATGGACCAGTATAGGACTAAATGGTCAATAAATAAGGAATATGCTTTGAGCTGTATTTTTCTAGTGATGGGAATGGCTTTTTACAATTATCCGATTTATGCTTTGTGACATAGTTTCCTTTGCTAGCAAGTGCAGGCATTTGTCAGGAACAGTATTAAATTATATGACCTGCCCCCTTCCCCACCCCCCCACCCCGCCCGGTCTATATGATGCCTACTTATCCCCTAATCTCTCAGACTCATTTCAAGCATCCTGTCATTCTTCACACCTTCTTGACCTCCCAGAATGGCCTCAGTATATGCGTTGAGTTTAACATACCAATTTATACTTGTTGGTTTTCTTTTTTAGCTTATGTGTATCCCCCATGCAATTCTTCATAGGGGGATTTTTAGCCCCCCTTAAATCTGAGCACTCTTTCAAAAAGACTGTCCTGCCATTTTCTTTACCACAGTTTCTGACGTAGTACTTTGTATTCATGTGGTCTATACAGAGACTGCCTGAGTACCTAGGTTAAGTCAGATTGATAGGATGTTTTGTTCAAGTAAACACAGCCTCAGCAGCCATTAATCCAGATTGTATGTCCATTATCCAAATCAGTGATTCCTGGACCAGCAGTATTAGTAACATTTTGAATTTTTTTTAAAAAATGCAGATACTTAGGCACCAAATCCATCATACCAAATGAGAAACTGGAGATTGAACTCACATGCCAAGTGATTCTGATACGTACGAGTTTTGAACCACTCAGTTCTGTTCAGTTCACTCAGTTGTGTCCAACTCTTTGTGACCCCATGGACTGTAGCACACCTGGCCTCACTGTCCATCACCAACTCCTGGAGTTTACTCAAACTCATGTCCGTTGAGTCAGTGGTACCATCCAACCTTCTCATCCTCTGTCATCCCCTTCTCCTGCCTTCAATCATTCCCAGCATCAGAGTCTTTTCAAATGAGTCAGGTGGCCAAAGTAATGGAGTTTCATCTTCAGCATCAGTCCTTCCAATGAATATTCAGGACTGATTTCTTTTAGGATGGGCTGGTTGGATCTCCTAGCTGTTCAAGGGACTCTCAAGAGTCTTCTTCAACACCACAGTTCAAAAGCATCAATTCTTTATGATCCAGCTCTCACATCCATACATGACTTTTGGAAAAACCATAGCTTTGTTGGCAAAGTAATGTCTCTGCTTTTTAATAAGCTGTCTAGGTTGGTCAAAACTTCTATTCCAAGGAGCAAGAGTCTTTTAATTTCATGGCTGTAATCAACATTTGCAGTGATTTTGGAGCCCCCCAAAATAAAGTGTGACACTGTTTCCCCTGTTTCCCCATCTATTTGCCATGAAATGATGGAACCGGATGCCATGATCTTCGTTTTCTGAATGTGAAGTTTTAAGCCAACTTTTTCACTCTCCTCTTCCACTATCATCAAGAGGCTCTTCAGTTCTTCTTCGCTTTCTGCCATAAGAGTGGTGTCATCTGCATATATGAGGTTATTGATATTTTTCCTGGCAATCTTGATTACAGCTTGTGCTTCATCCAGTCCAGCATTTCTCATGATGTACTCTGCATAAAGTTAAATAAGCAGGGTGCCATATACAGCCTTGATGTACTCCTTTTCCTACTTGGAACCAGTCTGTTATTCCATGTCCAGTTCTAACTGTTGCTTCTTGATCTGCATACAGGTTTTTCAGAAGGCAAGAGAGGTGGTCTGGTATCACCATCTCTAAGAATTTTCCACAGTTTGTTTTCATCCACACAGTCAAAGGCTTTGGCATAGTCAATAACAGAAGTAGATGTGTTTCTGGAACTCTCTTCCTTTTTCAATGATCCAGTGAATTTGGCAATTTGATCTCTGGTTCCTCTGCCTTTTCTAAAACCAGCTTGAACATCTGGAAGTTCACAGTCAACATACTGTTGAAGCCTGGCTTGGTGAATTTTGAGTATTACTTTGCCAGCATGTGAGATGAACATAATTGTGCAGTAGATTGAACATTCTTTGGCATTACCTTTCTTTGGGATTGGAATGAAAACTGACCTTTTCCAGTCCTGCGACCACTGCTGAGTTTTCCAAATTTGCTGGCATATTGAGTGCAGCACTTTCACAGCATCACGTTTTAGGATTTGAAAAAGCTCAACTGGAATTCCATCACCTCCACTAGCTTTGTTTTTATTGATGCTTCCTAAAGTTCACTTGACTTTGCATTCCAGGATATCTGGCTCTAGGTGAGTGATCACACCATCATGATTATCTGGGCCATGAAGATATTTTTGATCTCAAATGCCAAGTGATTCTGATATGTACTAAAGTTTGGAAACACTGTTGTAAGCTAATAAGAATGAGTAACTATATAAATATGTGTGTGTGTGTGTATGTGTGTGTGTGTGTTAGTTGTGTTCAACTCTGCAACCCCATGGACTCTAGCCAAGCTCCTTTTCCATGGAATTCTCCAGGTAAGAATACTAGAGTGAGTTGCTATTCCCTCCTCCAGGGGATCTTCCCAACCCAGGGTTCAAACCTGAGTCTCCTGCATTGCAGGCAGATTCTTCATCATCTGAGCCAGCAGGGAAGCCCTAACAATATATACAGTCAATGACTATATTATACCCAAACTATAGATTTGGTTTGTATTTATTTACTTCTGCATATGGACTCGTGCCTGTTAAGGAGAAAGTCACAAATATCCAGTCCCTTTTCTTTCTCTGCTTTGATCCACATATGAAGCAAGAAGTAGTATTACTTGAGGAAATCAAAATGCAATTTAAGCTGAAATGGAATTTTCTTTGTCTCCTAACTTGCTTACAATGGGGTTCATTTCATTCAAGGCTGTAATAATTTGATTTCAAAGGAAGAACTCTCTTACCTTATCTTCTTGCACTTCTTGCTGAATTGCAGTCTGCAATTTTGAATGAGTGAGGAAGAAACATACCAGTGTATGTTGAGTGCACGCTGAAGGAGAGAAGTACATGATTATATAATATTAATATATTGCATATCTAAATAATTCTCTAAATAAAATATTAATGCTATCACAAATAAAAGAAAGCCAAGGAAAGTGCAAAAGATATGTATGCAGCACTTGGTGCTTGGTACAGAATAAGCTTTTAGGTACTATTATTACAAGTTATATAGATATTTACAAGATAATCTAAACTCATGGGGAAATGTATGGATAAAAGCTTTCCAAATGCAAATATACTTCTAGAAAGTATATCAGCAGTACTTCACAATTTTAGTTGATTCTGAACTCAAAAACGAGCAGGGGCTACATTTATTCAGTACACGTTTCAATAAACCTTACAAATTTACCAAGAATGGAAATGAGCAGAATTTTTTTTCATCTCGGGCTCCCCTGATGGCTCAAGCAATAAAGAATCTGCCTGCTATGCAGGAGACACAAGAGACATGAGTTTGATCCTTAGGTCGGGAAGATCCTCTGTAGCAGGAAATGGCAACCCACTCCAGTATTCTTCCCTCGAAAATCCCATGGACAGAAGATCCTGGCCGGCTACAGTGCATAGGGTCACAAAGCAATTGGCAAAGGGAAAGATACTGAATGTTCTTGCTTTGGAGTCTAGAATTTAACAGGTAGCCATGTGTTCTGTTGAAGTGGAACATCTTAGCCTAAGTAACATCATTATTTATCTTTATACTTAGAATAATTTTTGCATAGAAAATTTTCATTCTCAGCTTCAAAGTCCCAAATATCTATGAAATAGCAAATTTAAGCAACATCAACCATGTATTAATAGTTTATATTTTATAAGGATAATCATATGACCAATTTTGCATAAAGTTGACAGCCATTTAATTTTTTTATATATTGCTTGTCTATTGAATACAAGTTTTATCAAGGGCAATACTTTATTGTGCAATCATATCTCTAGTATCTAGAGAAATGTCTGGCATAAGAGATTTCAAAAATATTTGATCAGATCATTAATTGAACAGCTGGAAGAATTTGTGAGACTCTTCATTATGACAGAAAGCAAATATTATTTTTTAATTTTTGAGGATGATGAATACTTATACTTTGTATTTTCAGGTGTTCTAATATTTAAAACACCTAAAATAAAGATTGTACTATGTATCTAAATTTATATTCTTTATTTGGAAGCATGCTATTATGATCTTGAACACGACTAGAAATAACACTTCTTTTAGAAAAAAATGAAAACAAAAACAGTACATTGCGTCTCCTTTCATGCCATTAAATTCATGTCCTTAAATGTCTTACATTTAAAACTTTCCTCAACTTAGAGTGACAGTATTATGAAAATACATAGAAATGTAGTCAGGCAAACATGTAAAATCTCAATTTGCTACTATGAACAGAAACCCTTCCAAGCCCCAGTTTCCTAATATATAAAATAGGAATGATAATATCAATCTTGTTCTATTATTTTCAAAATTAAACAGAAACAAATGTGAAAGCATCTAACATTAAATGTAATTTTCTTATCTCAAATTCATTTGAAATTTCCATACCAGTTAATTTGAAATTTCTTTATATCTACCCTGAAGTAAGAAACAAACAATGGTTTAATCTTCTAAGTTTAAGTAGTCCTAAGTAAAACTTTCCGTTTGATATGTTAAATATATATTAATATAAATTACATTAAAGGTATATTAACATAATAATGAAAGTTAGTCTCTCAGTCATGTCTAATTCTTTGTGACCCCCATGGACTGTAACCTAACAGGCTCCTCTGTCCATGGAATTCTCCAGGCAAGAATACTGGAGTGGATTGCCGTTTCCTTCTCTAGGGGATCTTCCTGAATTGAGGTCTCCTACACGGCAGGCAGACTCTTTCCTGACTGAGCCATCAGGGAAGCCACACATATTATAAACATAATAATATAGTACTTAAAACATTACATATATCTCTCCCTGAAATTTATTTACTATTATAAAGTTAGAAAATGTATGAAGGATCCACCCTGGTTATATATCTTAGCAAATCTTGACCTTGAACAAGTTATTTAATGTCTCAGTTTGTCATATATAAATAGTAAAATAACAATAGAGCTGCTGGGAGGATAAAAAATACTATAAAGAGAACTTTGTTAAACTTCAATAGTTGACAGCTCTTAACTTTTATTCCAGTACTTAGCAAATTTTACGGTAGACATTTGTTTTTCTTTTCACTGTACTCCAAGTTGCATGTCTGCCATAATTATAATAACAGAAACAGGAAATCTCAGTTATATTAGATGTTAGCATTTAATACATTTAACTTGTTTTTCATATTTTCACATGAAGAAGCAGCTCCAAGTCTGCAACTATTTTCATATCTACTACTTAGGCAGTTTTCACTTTATTTTTTAAATAAAAATAAACATTATGGAAATATTTCTTTTGCCCTTAAGCCATTTAATTCATTAGTCATGTCCAATTATTTCTCAGCAGTATTCAAGCAGCTTAGTAGTCAGACTGACTTAATAAATGTGGAACCTCCTGCAAGCCCAGACATTCTGCTAAGCCTATATTCCCAATTGCACAAATAATATTGTGAGATATATTCCAAAGCCATTTTTGATAACTTTCCTTTATTTCTATTAAGAAAATATATTGATCAGTATTATCAGAAAGAGCAGAATTAAGCCACACATTAACTCAGACTAATACTGTACAGTCTGAGAACCACCAGCTACATGAGTCTATTGAGCCCATTCAGAAGTGCTATAAGAAATGTACACACTGGTTTTCAAAGATGTAAAATTTTATTAATAATTTTGTGTTGACTTTATGTTGAAATTATAATATTTTGTACATTTGTATGTTAATACAGTTTATTTTATCTGTTTATTGCTTTCTTAAATGTGGCTACTAGAAAATGTAAAAACACATATGTAACTGACATTTACAAAAGAAATCAGTCAAAAAGATTCCCTTAAACTCGGAAGAGGCTTTATAGCTATTATAGCTATTTATGTTTGTATATGTTTAGGTATGTGTGTACATGTGTGTAATAACTATAGATAAAACAATGGGACATTACTAGCACAGTAGAAAATAAGTATATATGTGTATGAAAGTGAAAGTGAAGTCACTTAGTCATGTCTGACTCTTTGCGACCCCATGGACTGTAGCCTATCAGGCTCCTCCGTCCATGGGATTTTCCAGGCAAGAGTGCTACAGTGGATTGCCATTTCCTTCTCCAGGGTATCTTCCTGACCCAGGGATCAAATCAAAGTCTCCTGCGTTGCAGGCAGACGCTTTACCATCTGAGCCACCAGGGAAGCATGTATGTGTGTGTGTATATATATGCTTCTCTGCTGGCTCAGACGGTGAAGCGTCTGCCTGCAATGCAGGAGACTTTGGTTTGATCCCTGGGTCAGGAAGATACCCTGGAGAAGGAAATGAATCCCAGGGACCGCTGAGCCTGGTGGGCTGCCCTCTATGGGGTCGCACAGAGTCAGACAGGACTGAAGTGACTTAGCAGCAGCAGCAGCCACTCTACCATATCTAGTCCTCACTTAACCAAGATGCAGGTAACTGAAAAGATTAAGGGCAGATTTTGTATACAGTTTGATGAAGAAAGTAAAATGTTAGTTGCTCAGTCATGTCTGATTCTGCAACCCCATGGACTGTAGCCCACGAGGCTCCTTTGTCCATGGGATTCACACTCTTCTTCCACCATTGCTTCTAGCATCCTCTTTCTTGTCTTTGCCACCTCCATGTCTAATACCTCCAATGCCTAACTCTTGATCACTCTTGAGCTGGCTTAATAAAATGAGATTTTCCTCTTCAATATTTTTTGGAATAGTTTGACAAGAATAGATATTAATTCTTCTTTAAATGCTTGACAGAATGCACCTATGAAAACATCTGATCCTGGACATTTGTTTGTTGGAAGTTGCTTGATTTTGACTTGATTTTTTTAAATAGTGTTCAGTTTATTCAGATTTTCTATTTCTTCCAATTCAGTCTTGAAAGAGTGTATATTTCTAGGAATTTATTCTTTTATTCTAGGTTGTCCAATTTGTTTACATAATGGTTCATAGTAATCTCTTATGATTCCTTATATTTCTGTGCTGTTGTTTATAACTTCTCTCCTTTTATTTCTGATGTTATTGTTCCTAATGAATATGTCTAGTTTTATAAATTTTGTTTGTTTTCAAAGAGTCACCTGTTAGTGTCATTCACATTTTCTCTGACTTTAAAAGTGTCTAGTTCATTGATTTCTTCTCTGTTATTTATTCCATACCTTCCACTAACTTTGGGCTTTGTTTATTCTTCTAGTTTCTCTAGGTGTAAAATTTTGTTTTTTGTTTGAAAATTTTCTTGTTTGGGGGAGGAAGCCTGTATTTCTAAAAAAATTCCCCCTTAGGACTCAGTTTTCAGTTCCCATATATTTTAGAGTTCTATTTCTCATTTTCATTTGTCTGAAGGTACATTTTAATTTCCAATTTGATTTCTGTTGTTGTTGTTGACCCATTGGTCAATAACATGTTATTTAACTTCCATATGTTTGTGATTCTTTTTTAGTTTTCCTCTTATTAATTGATTTTTAGTTTTATTTTATTTTGGTTGGAAAATATGATTTCAATCTTCTTAAATTAATGAGAATTGTAACCTAACATGTGATGTATCCCAGGTAATATTTCATGTACACTTGAAAAGAATGTATTCTGCTGTTTGGGAAGAGAATGTTCTATATATAACTATTAGGTTAATATATGTAGTATGTAGTTTAAGGCAAAAGTTTTCTAATTGTTTTTTTCTCTCTGGACTATGTCCATTAATATAAGTAGGATGTTAAGTTCCACTACTATGACTATATTACTATCAGTATTTCCCTTATATTTATTAATGTTTATTCTATGTATTAGGTTCTTCTATTTGGGGTGCAAAGATATTTATAATTATTACATGCCTTCATTTGTTTCTTATTATGGTTATCATTTTAAAATCTATTCCATCTGATATAAGTATAGCTTTCTTTGTATTTCCCTCTGCATGAAATATCTTTTTTCATCCCTTTGCTTTCAGTCTATATGTGTTTTTAGATCTTACATGACTGTCTCTTATAGGCAGCATATACATGTGACTCTTTTTTTAAGCCATTTAGCCACCCTATGCCTTTTGAATGGAGCATTTAGTCAAATTACATTTAAAGTAATTATTGATAGGTATGTACTTATTGCCATTTTGTTAGTTGTTCTCTGGTTGTTTTGTAGTTCTCTGTTTCTTTCTTTTTCTCTTGTTCTCTTCACAGGTGATTTGATGACTTTCTTTAGTGTTACATTTTCATTCTTTCCTATTTATCTTTTGTGTATCTATTATGGGTTTCCCAGGTGGTGCTAGTGGTAAAGAACCCATCTACCCATGCAGGAGGTATAAGAAACGTGGATTTGATCCCTGGGTCAGGACGAGCCCCTGGGGGAGGGCATGGCAATCCACTCCAGTATCCAGAATCCCATGGTCAGAGGAGCCTGGTTGGCTACAGCCCATGGGGTCATAAAGATCTGGACACAAACTGAAGTGACTGAGCATGTATATAGGTTTCTGGTTTGTGGTTAATTTGATGCTCATATATGTATAACAACCTATATTTAATGCAGTCTACTTGAAGTAGACAATTGCTTAAGTTTGAACATATTCTGAAAGCACTACATTTTTATTCCCTCTCTCACCCCACATTTTATGCTTTTGACATCATATTTTGCATCTTTTTGTTTTGCATATTGATTATTTTAAATAGAGATGAGTTTACTAGGTTGTTTTTTTTTTTCCACCTTCAAACTAGCTTCCAACTAGTATTCTGGTTCACTACTTTCATTACATGTTTAATTTACCAGTGAGAGCTTTCTCTTTCATAATTTCTTTGTTTCTAGCACAGTCTTTCTCTATCTTAAACAGATCTCCTTAACATTTCTTATATGACCAGTTTAGTAGTGATGAACTCTTTAAGCTTTTGCTAATCTAGAAAATTCTTTATTTCTCTTTTATTTCTGAATGATAACCTTCCTGAATAGAGTATTTTTAATTGCAAGCTTTTTTTTTCCTCCTTTCAACACCCTGGATATATCATGCCAGCCTCTTCTGGCTTGTATTTCTACGTAAAATTAACTGATTGTCCTACGGGGAGTTCCTTTTTCATAACAAAATGTTTTTCCTTGCTGCTTTTAATAGTTTCTCTTTATCTTTAAGCATGGTGTTTTCACTGTAATGTGTCTTGATGTGAGTCTCTTTGGGTTCACCTTGTTGGGGATTTTCTGTGCTACCTAGACACGAATGTCTGTTTCCTTTATCAGGTTAAAGAAGTTTTCAGCCATTATTTCTTCAAATAGGGTTTCTGTCCCCATCTCTCTCTCTTTTCCTTTAGGGACTTCTATAATATAAATGTTACTGTGCTTAATGCTGTCCCAGAGTTCCCTTAAGCTATCTTTTTTTTTTTTTTTCTTTTTGCTGGTCTGATTGATTTTCACCATTCTGTTTTCCAGATTGCTGATCCATCCTTCTGAATCTTTTGGTCTTCTGTTGACTTCTTCTAGTATAATTTTATTTCAGTTATTGTATTCTTAGTTCTGATTTGCTTTTCTTATATTTTCTCTTTGTTGAGTTTCTCATTGAGTTTATCTGTTCTTATCTCAAGTTCAGTGATCATGTTTATAACTATTACTATAAACTATTTATCTGGTAAATTGCCTGTCTCCATTTCATTCTTTTTTGGAAGATGTCTCATATTCTTTTATTTGGAAACTATCCCTTCATCTCCTCATTTTGCCTCACTCTCTGTGTTTGCTTCTATGTATTAGGGAGTATATTCTCAGTCTTGAAATAGTAGTCTTATGTATGAGGTGTACTATAGAACCCAGTGGCACAATCCCTTCTGATTACCAGATCCAGATGCTGTGGGTGTATGCTCTGTGTAATCTATATGCACCCTCTTGTGAGATCAAACCATAGTTGTTACAGGTGGATTAGTGAGCAGGATGGCCTCTGATTCAGCTGGCTGAATAACTCATCTACAACTGCTATGACTGTCCTAATTGTGAGGGCTGGTCCTCACCCTGGCTTTCTGTGAGTGCTGACCATGATTATCACAGGTGTGGTGTTGAATGTGTCTGGCCCCCAGCCTGCCTGGCTTCCAGGCCTGCCCATGACTCTTGGGAACACACTGAGGTACAGGTATGGCCCCAGAGAGCACACTGGAGGGTTGCCAGTTCTGGCCAGGGCTGCCCACCAGGTGGAGAAGAACAGGGGCACCTTTGAAGAGAATGGCCAGAGCAGGCAGGTTAGCTGAAGCAAGTCTTCAAGGGAACACCAAGGTGAGGGTGAATGACGTTAACTAGGTTGATTGAGCATGACAGAAATCCCACTCTCCAGCATCAGACCAGTTAAATGAAGGAGTATTTCTTTAAAAATGCTGCCCACCGGTGCTCCTGTTACTAGAAAATTTCAGCAAACCCCTGCTCCTCCAGCACCTGCCCTGATATTAGTCAGTGAATCTTCTTTTTGTATGACCCAGGTGCTTTTCAAGCTGTTGCCCCTCATCTGGAATTTAGAGCAAATAAGTTTGCACACAAGCCCTTCTAAAACCAGGTCTTGTTTTCCTACCACATTTCAGCTCTCAAAGGTATAAGCCCGACTGGTTTTCAAAGTCAGATGTTATTGAGGCTCGGTTTCCTAGTCCAGGTTCCCCAGGCTGGGAAACCCATTCTGGGGCTCAGACCTCTCAGTCCTCAGAGGGGAACATTGCTGTTATGATATTTCTCTTGCTTATGGGTCACCACCCTGGTAGTATGGGTTCTGCCTAGATGGAGTATCTGCTTTTTTTACCTATCTTGATGTTTCCTGTACTTTATATCGTTTAAATAAGTTGTATAACATGTAAATGTGCTCTGCTAGTACTCAGGTTGTTTTCAGAGATGTTTATTCTGTCTAGAGCTATAGTTTTGATGTGTCTATAGGAGAAAGTGAGCTCAGAATTTTCCTACTTTGCCATCTTAATCCACAGGTCTCCCAGACAATATTTGAAACCCTTTAATTATACTATTTACATTAACATGCATAAGTCTATAAGTTAAGAAGTACTATTATGAGAATTTTGCAAAAGAATACATTCATAGAATTAAATC
Source organism: Ovis aries (assembly GCF_016772045.2). Classification (NCBI taxonomy): domain Eukaryota; kingdom Metazoa; phylum Chordata; class Mammalia; order Artiodactyla; family Bovidae; genus Ovis; species Ovis aries. Next base: position 147,795,025 of record NC_056054.1, on the reverse strand, counting down.
CTTTTCCCAAGTTTACTCAAGTAGGAAATGGCAGTATTTGGTTGGTTAGTTTCTGTGTGTATATGTGGGTAGGTGTGTCTGCACACAAGTATGTATGACTTCTGAAGTAAAGTAAGCATTTGCTATGACTTGCAAGAAAAAGGAAAGTGCCAGATAGTCTGGCTCCAGAAATGATGATGTTGATCTCAGTTCTGTACTTCTCTGAGGGACTTGAAAATCCTGTTGGGTAGCTAAAATATACTTATCAGAAACCTACACAACAGAGTTAGAGGGTAGGCATATTTAACAAGTACATAGAGAACCATGGGGATTCAAGGAAGAAATTTATCACTTCTACAAGGTGAGCTGGGGAGATAATATGTAATCAGTGGGTAGGATAGCACTTATGATGACTTATTTTTTCTACTCGGTGTCCTTAACATACATGCATACATACATGTATGCGAAGTAACTTTTGCTTATTTGAAAATGGAAATGCCATTTGTTTAGTTCTCTCTATAAAGAAACAGAAACTAATTCATAGAATATAAATATTTCCAAATCAATTGTAGAGACAAAACACATTTTTAGAAACATAAGTTCTTAATTGTTTATGTATGTGAAGATAAAATTGTAAATTGGCACACATTAAGCATTACAGCATGTGATAAGAGTGTGTCACTATCTTTATGCATTTGCTTGTCCCAGTATTCTAGAGTAATGAACAATGTGCTATGATGTACAGGACAGCTGCATTCTTTCTTGATAATCATTATAGTATCTGATGCAATTTCAGAATGATATAACCTTGTCAAAAATAATCAAAATAAGGAAAGTAGGAAATAAGTGAATGAATAAAATGCTTTAATAACTTTAGGTGGGCCCTTGATGCTCTTGAATATTTGCAATATAATTTCTAATCTATTTGTTCTACCAACCTGCCAGATAATTACTTAATAATTTTTCATCCCTTTAGGTTACATTTCTTTATGCCACCTTAGCCTCTAACAACATAACACAACCATAAAATAATTTCAACAAACCACCTCTACCACATTCACATATCTACCTATTTGCATGCCAACAGAAACTCTCTCCTAGTACCAAGGATGAATTTGCCATATTTATCACTAAAACTGTCTTTTATGCTAGAATTCATTCCTCTCAGAAAATACTGTGACAATTGTCCCCCAAAATCAACAAATTTTCTTCCCTAAAAAGTCATTCCATTTAACATTCACCACTCTCTAAGATACTCTACATTTTCTTGTTTATCTTGGGTACAATCATTACCCCCACTACAGTGTAAGCTCTGTAAAGTCAGAGATGTTTTATGTGTTTCTCACTTCTCTATGACAACAGCCCACAACTCTCATTGCACAATGAGCATTTATTGAAAGTATAAGTGAAAAGGACTTTCAGAAGCCTGTATCAGATTTTTATATTGTAAACCCATCATCAAAATTCAAAATAAATTTTAAAATGTAACTCTGAAAGGAAACATCCAAGCATAGATAATAGGACTACAATTTTAAGCTTTTATGGGACAGTATGAGACTTAGAAGGAAAGATATAAGCATCTGAATCCAGAGTTCCAAAGAATGGCAAGGAGAGATAAGAAAGCCTTCCTCAGCAATCAATGCAAAGAAATAGAGGAAAACAGAATGGGAAAGACTAGAGATCTCTTCAAGAAAATTAGAGATACCAAGGGACCATTTCATGCAAAGATGGGCTTGATAAAGGACAGAAATGGTATGGACCTAACAGAAGCAGAAGATATTAAGAAGAGGTGGCAAGAAGACACAGAAGAACTGTACAAAAAGATCTTCACAACCCAGATAATCACAATGGTGTGATCACTCACCTAGAGCCAGACATCCTGGAATGTGAAGTTAAGTGGGCCTTAGAAAGCATCACTATGAACAAAGCTAGTGGAGGTGATGGAATTCCAGTTGAGCTATTTCAAATCCTGAAAGATGATGCTGTGATAGTGCTGCACTCAATATGCCACCAAATTTGGAAAACTCAGCAGTGGTCGCAAGACTGGAAAAGGTGAGTTTTCATTCCAATCCCAAAGAAAAGCAATGCCAAAGAATGCTCAAACTACCACACAGTTGCACTCATCTCACATGCTAATAAAGTAGTGCTCAAAGTTCTCTAAGCCAGGCTTCAGCAATACGTGAACCGTGAACTTCCTGATGTTCAAGCTGGAAGGCAGAGGAACCAGATATCAAATTGCCAACATCTTCTGGATCATGGAAAAAGCAAGAAAGTTCCAGAAAAAGCATCTATTTCTGCTTTATTGACTATGCCAAAGCCTTTGACTGTGTGGATCACAATAAACTGTGGAAAATTCTGAAAGAGATGGGCATACCAGACCACCTCACCTGCCTCTTGAGAAACCTATATGCAGGTCAGGAAGCAACAGTTAGAACTAGACATGGAACAACAGACTGGTTTCAAATAGGAAAAGGAGTACGTCAAGGCTGTATATTGTCACCCTGCTTATTTAACTTCTATGCAGAGTACATCATGAGAAACGCTGGGCTGGAAGAAGCAGAAGCTGGAATCAAGATTGCTGGGAGAAATATCAATAACCTCAGATATGCAGATGACACCACCCTTATGGCAGAGGGTGAAGAGGAACTGAAAAGCCTCCTGTTGAAAGTGAAAGAGGAAAGTGAAAAAGTTGGCTTAAAGCTCAACATTCAGAAAATGAAGATCATGGCATCCGGTCCCATCACTTCATGGGAAATAGATGGGGAAAAAGTGGAAACAGTGTCAGACTTTATTTTGGGGGGCTCCAAAATCACTGTAGATGGTGATTGCAGCCATGAAATTAAAAGACATTTACTCCTTGGAAGGAAAGTTATGACCAATCTAAATAGCATATTAAAAAACAGACATTACTTTGCCAACAAAGGTCCGTCTAGTCAAGGCTATGGTTTTTCCAGTAGTCATGTATGGATGTGAGAATTGGACTGTGAAGAAAGCTGAGTGCAGAAGAATTGATGATGCTTTTGAACTGTGTTGTTGGAGAAGACTCTTGAGAGTCCCTTGAATTGCAAGGAGATCCAACTAGTCCATCCTAAAGGAGATCAGTCCTGGGTGCTCTTTGGAAGGACTGATGGTAAAGCTGAAACTCCAGTGCTTTGGCCACCTCATGTGAAGAGGTGACTCATTTGAAAAGACTCTGATGCTGGGAGAGTTTGGGGGCAGGAGGAGAAGTGGATGACAGAGGATGAGATGGCTGGATGGCATCACCGACTCAATGGACATGAGTTTGAGTGACCTCCAGGAGTTGGTGATGGACAGGGAGTCCTGGTGTGGTGCGATTCATGGGGTTGCAAAGAGTCAGACACAACTGAGCAACTGAACTGAACTGATGAGACTTAGATAGACTCAGAAGGTCATAGACAATTCACAGTCTTAAAATTTATGTGAAACACCAAAGCTTCTTAGCTTCCTATCCAATAAGCCTAAAACCTGAACTTTTTGCTGGATTTTATTCTAACTTTAGGTAAAGACAAACAAAAGGAATAGGATCTTTACAAATAATGCCAGTGAATTTAAGCTGCCAAGTTTACACAAGCTTATAGGCTTATATCGACATTTATTTATCATTTCTCATCCTCAAGTGTCTGGTTTTCTGAAGTAACTTTAAATAACTACTATATTACTCATAAATGCATATTGCAGATGATATACTGTATAGAAACATTTTTAATCTTTCTTATTCATGTAGTTTTCTTTAACTGGTTAGTAACTTAGCAACATGTGAAATAAGTTTTCTCAAGGGACTATTTCCCACCTATGTATGGATTGGGTTTTCAGACCTTAGGCAGATGGGGCTAAAAGAGAGGATTGTTTCATCTACATATTGACCCTAGGATTCTTTCTATATCTTTGCACATAACTTGTAATCTCTGAAAGATTAGCCATAAGTAATCATTATGTTTATGGGGATCCCAGACACAAAGAAATACTAGAATCTGGCAGTCTTTTCTGGTTGAGCTATATAGAAAGGGATTTATAAAGTTTTAGAAGAAAGCTCCCAAAAGTACTGAAAGAAAGACAATTTTCTTGGCTTCATACACAAAATCCATTGTCTGCAGACAATCCATTTGTCTTAATCACCCAAGAGGTTGCACATTAAAAGTAGGGATAAAAGTTTGTGAAATAACATGTTGCTTTCAAATCTATACCCTTGTTAAATTGTCTAGTGAAAAGGTATAAATAATATTGCAGTCTCTTTTCTGCCAGTATCTTAATACTTCCTTGGAATGTTATTAATTTTTTAATTGTGTGATTTTTTTCAGCAACGGCATTTGGAACGCCCCTAATATTTTTTATGGTTTATCATACTTTTGAAAAATTAAAAGGTATTTAGGGGGATTATAAATGACAAAGTTAGTTTATTGAATGACTTTTCTCTTATCTGTTATATATGTGTATGTATGCATGCATTTTAATATCTAATCTGCTGAAATTAAATAGAAATTAAAACACTGAAAAAATGCTAATATCTAAGGGTAGGTAGATATTCTACGTTATTCTTTTTAAGCAGTTGTTACAGTTACAAACCATGTTAAATGAATGAGCTAATGAATGAATAGATGCTCTTTTACACATATGTGTATAGTGAAGGTGAGGACATATAGAACTGTCAGTATCGCAACCTGAAAATAAATTACTCCTTCTCCAATTTCAGAGGGGCCTGAAAATGCCTCAAAAGATTGATCATTTGGTCCAAATTCCATTTGAGGAGATCTATTTACCTGAAGGAGTTTGGTCTGAGTATAGTATCTTAGCTTTGAAGAACAGTTGCAATTTAGAGTATAACATCTCTCATTTATATATTTATTCCATAAATAATATTTCAACCATTATTATCTGTCAGTAGCTGCTCTGGGCACTGGAATTGACCTCAGTGAACTCATATTCCATTGGGAATGTAGACAATAAATGAGTTTAATAATAAAGAATGTGATCTCTGGTATAGATTGTTTCATTGAAATGAAGTAGAGAAATGAAATTAAAAATGGCTCATGATATGGAGATCTACATCTAAATATGAAGATTGGGAAAGACAAGTGATTTTGAGAGCAGAATATTGGGAAGAATAGTGCATTAATTCAAGTAGCCAATGATAATTATACAAAACTTGGTTGCGTAAATGGAAACATAAAGAAGTGTTTGGATTTGAGAAATACTTTTTGGAAATAGTTTACAAGACATGCTGATAATATTTTCTAAATCAAACTTGGGGGCATCTGGAGGAAGAGTGTTGGTAAAAGACCAGAGAGATAAACACTTAAAATTTGATTTCTCTATGTGAAAATGAGTGGGAGTTTGCATAAGTGGATCTGAAGCTAAGCAGGTAGATCTGGGATGGATATAGGAATTTGGAGATATTCATGGATGGTTTTTAAGTCTGCATCAGGAGAGAGAATCTATGAGATAGTATATTTAGGGAATGGTAGGTTAACTGTGGAGTCCTAGATTGTGGCCATTTTCAATTATCAGAGGAAAAGCAAAGAATATGTAAAATTTAGGCAATCTGATTAGCAGTAATCATCAAAATGAATAGCATAATATGCCTCAGTCCTAATTTGGTATTGATGCTTAGCAGCAGTACTTCAATACCCGTTAAAAGGTTTGGTGGATGGAGGGGTAGGGTAGAATTGAGTGGGAAGTTAGGAAATGAAAAGAAGCTACATACTTACCTGGAATAGCTTGGTATGCTAAGTTGATTTACAACACTAGCTCTCAGGCCCAGAGAAATGAGACTGGAAACTGTATACCTGTTTAGGTTGCAAGTTGGAGACGAGATGTATTAAAAAAAAAAAGGTGGGGGGCAAAAGACTTAGAGCTCGGGTATCTCCTTCTCATTGTGAGGGCACTGGAGCTTAATGAATTAAGCCAGTAGTACTGACTGTGGGCTCTGCCTGTATTCCTTGAGGTTAGATAAATGACTATGTGTGCATACTAAGTTGCTTCAGTCATGTCTGACTCTTTGTGACCCTATGGACTCTAGGCCACCAGGCTTCTCTGTCCATGGGATTCTTCTGGGCAAGAACACTGGAGTGGGTTGCCATGCCCTCCTCCAGGGGAATCTTCCTGACTCAGGTATTGAACCTGAATCTCTTGAGGCTCCTTCAGTGCAGGCAGATTCTTTACTGCTGAGCCACCTGGGAAGCCCTAGATGAATGACTGCTGCTGCTAAATCACTTCAGTCGTCTCAGACTCTGTGCAACCCCATAGCTGGCAGCCCACCAGGCTCTGCCGTCCCTGGGATTCTCCAGGCAAGAACACTGGAGTGGGTTGCCATTTCCTTTTCCAATACATGAAAGTGAAAAGTGAAATTGAAGTCGCTCAGTCATGTCCGACTCTTCGCAACCCCATGGACTGCAGCCTACCAGGCTCCTCCATCCATGGGACTTTCCAGGCAAGAGTACTACTTAACTGTAATTCTTCAATTTCTCCTTTCAGTAGAATTCAATAGCTATTGATAGTTTATCTGACTGTACATGCTCGAAGTATTTATTGAACCTACCTGTGCCAATTATTAATACCTTTCCAAGTCCGGGGAAGCAACCATGAACAAGATCAGTAACTGCTTTCACGGACCTTTTCAGACTCTGTAAGAGTAGTAAAGGATAATTTGAGATAGTATTAGCTGTGGCAAAAATTTAAATGTAGAGAATAATGTGAGGAATTGATGGCTAGAGGAATACTATTTTGGGGCAAGGAGGTTAGTGAAAAAAGTTTTCTGAAGGACTGAGATGTGAACTAAGTCATAAGATGTAACAGGAATGAGGACCTTGTCAACATTCAGGATTACAGATCTCTGCACAAGGGGAACAGCTAGGGCAGTGGCTCTTAGGTTGACATGAACGTGATGTGTGTGAGAACTCTAAAGAAGGCTGGAGCTTGATGAACAAGGAGGTGGTGGGTTTAAAATGAGACCAAAGTTATAGTTACACTCTAATGGAAGTAAGGAAAAACTCATTCTCCTATCCCTAGGACTCTAAATTCTAGATGAAATAAATCTTATATAAGGCCCATTATAGTAGAAAGAAATTCAGATCCTACCTCTGCAATTTCATAACTGGGTGTTTGGGAAATTTATTTAATCCCACATTTTATGTATTTTCTCACTTTAAAATTGAAATTATGCACTCCCTGGTGTTAAATAGTGGTGCATCCCTGTAAGAATTGCTATTTGGATTAAATTAGTATATGCAAAAACACATGGGTTTTCTCAGGTGGTGCTAGGGGTAAAAAACCCACCTTGCCAATGCAGGAGACATAAGAGAGGCGGGTTCGATCCCTAGCGGAGAATCGGATAACCATCAGCTATTACTCACAAGTAAATGAGAAGTCCCATTAACTATAGATAAAGATGTCAATGCCCCATATTAATTCAACCATTATCAAAATGCTGCCCAAGTACAAAGCAGAGTAAATGAGGATGTTCTTATGGCTTGTGAATCATTAGTCCTGAAATAAGCTTTGTGTATCAAATTTTTAAAAAATCAATAAGGAAATTTTCATCTGGTGGCTTCTGGAAACAAATTGAAAATGCCAGAGAGAAAACTCCAATGGATGTCACCACACACTTTGTTTAAGAGTTAATAGCTTATATATATGAAATTGATAACACTGATGATTGCATTTGAAAATGGATTTCAGAAAATGCATGCCAAGTATTAGTTTATATAGTCTTCTTGTAATGCAGAATATGGCAACCCATTTCAGTATTCTTGCCTGGGAAATCCCATGGACAGAGGAGCCTGACAGGCTATCCTCCATGGCAACGCAAAAGAGTCGGACACAACTTATCGACTAAACAGCAACAGTAATAAAACAGGCTTACAAAATGCATGAGATAAGTCAATCGCTGGAAAATTGAAGTCTGCAATAGAATGTTTGTTATTGATTAGGAGACTAGGACAAGCCCACAATGCTTCCAGTAGTAGCCGCTGAGCAGCTGAGGTTTCCACTTCCAGCTCCACCATACTACAAGTGACAAGTGAGGTGCATTACTTGGCTGATCCTATGGCGTTATGGAATATCAAAAGGCCCAGCATCCCAGGAGGGAAAGGTGAGGGAACACACTCTCTTGCAACATGATGAATAAGGTTCTTCCACACCAGCAGCTGCCAAACAGATGAGCAGCTTTTAACAGAGTCAGGGTACACAATGTGAGCTGGGCCCAGAACTAATCAGATCTAATTAAGACAGACATGTTATGGTCCACTAGTGCTGACAAGGTCGGGATTCCTGTAGCTTTAAATGAAGCATGTTATAATTAGGATCTAATTGAAAATCTGGAAGTGATACAAAACCTTTACCCTTCAGGGCCTAACAGGAGGTCTGTGTAGGTCCTGGTGTGCACTTTATTAGATTGTGAATGCTCAATTAGACAGTTATGTTAAAAAAGTAAGCAAATGGAACAATAGTTAAATGTGGTTCAAAGGAACAGAATTTCACATCTGTTTGGGTAGGTTCTGAGTTGTTTCTAATTTTTAAATTTTTACTGTTTATCTTTTTTTCATATCTGCTATTTTGCTGTGACTACTATTATCTATAGCCAAAAAAAAAACAATGTTTGGGCAATTGGCTGAATACAATATGTTTCATTAAATACTCCTGATTTTTAGGATTTGGAAGTGGTATGTTCATTCAAATTATCTTCTAATAATTATGTAAAAGGTATTCATATTTCACAATCTCATACAACATTTAAAATTATCTTTGACCAATACAGATGGCCACAAATTTCTCTAGTAGGGGTTTTCTTTATTCAAGTTGTTTGATTTTTGAAAGTTATTTAATATTTTTATAGAATGACTCAGATCTTAAGTGTATTATGGCCATTTAGCTCCTCATTGCTCTCCTAGGTACATGTGCCTCCCGGCCACATGTACAGATAAACATGAAATAGCCTAAGAGGACCTAGATTTTCCTCTCCACAAATCTTCAGGTGATTCTTAAGATTGCTCTAGTAACTACTGATACCTAATGAGGTTATGGTTGGTTTTGTTTCTGTTTTGTAGTGTAGCATTAGCTTATAGTGCGAACAGTGCCTCTGGAGCCACGTTTTAGCTATGTATTGACTGGGAACTATCTCCTGGAGATAGCTCTTCACTTTAAAATTTGTTTTCTAGATGCAGTGTGTGTGTGTTCAGTCTATCAGTCATGTCTGACTCTTTGCAACCCTATGGACTTTAGCCCACCAGGCTCCTCTGTCCTTGGCACTTTTCCCATCAAGAATACTGGCGTGGATTGCCATTTCATCCCCTCAGGGTTCTCCCTGACCCAGAGATCAAACCTATGTCTCCTGCGTCTCCTGCATGGCAGGTAGATTCTCTACTGCTGAGCCACCAGGGATGCCCCTAGATACAGTACTAACAGCTAACCTTGAATATTTTCCAATTTTTTCATGCTAAGTTTGGGAATAGATCCGATCATTATACAGTAATCATAGTGAAAAACTGAGGATAACATCATCTATCTCTAAAATGTCATCTTTATTGATTGGCCACCTTATCAGTTTACAATTTAATTTTACAGAAGATCATTTCAAATAACAGGTTTAGGACCTAATGCAATGGTTGTTTCTCACTGCATTCAGATCTCCTTCCAAATGTCGTTTTATCAGCAAGAACCTCTCAAACCAGAGGACATAAAATACCACTTCAGTCCCTTGCTTGACCCTGCTTTCTTCCTTCTGATAGAACTTGTCATTATATGATGTGTATGTTCATAGTTTGGAGAAAGCACTGGCAACCCACTCCAGTACTCTTGCCTGGAAAATCCCATGGATGGAGGAGCCTGGTAGCTGCAGTCCATGGGGTCGCTAACAGTTGGACACGACTCAGCAACTTCACTTTCACTTTTCACTTTCATGCATTGGAGAAGAAAATGGCAACCCACTCCAGTGTTCTTGCCTGGAGAATCCCAGGGACGGTGGAGCCTGGTGGGCTGCTGTCTATGGGGTCGCACAGAGTCAGACACGACTGAAGCGACTTAGCAGCAGCAGCAGCAGTTCATAGTTTATCATCCTAATGTCTGTTTTCCTCCATGAGCAAAGGGACTTTGTTTTGCTCACTGCCATCTGCACACTGACTGGCGCAGCACTGGGCAGCATAGTAGGTCCACAGGCGAATTTGAATGAATGAATGGAAGAAATACAAAGTCAATGCTTGCTTTTGGAGGTGTAGCATGAAAGTTAAATTTGAGATTTACAAGCTAAAAATTATACATTCTAACACAAATAAATGTGCAAGTTTCCCATGTCTGAATGATTTTGTTATTGTCCTGGTTGTAGTCCCTAGTTTAAGTTATTGGAAATGTGGAGTGATTTGATCTTTTGGCTTTTATTTACTGTTTGAATTTTTGCTTTCCCTACACCTGTACTCGTTACATTGCAGACAAAACTTATGCCATTTCTACTTTTACCAATTAGTGTAAACATTTTCGTGGGGCAAAACATGTTACAAGTATTTATAATAAAACAATGTAATATGTTTAAGGACATATAACATTTGTTGCTCTTGTAACCTGATATAGAAGTGGTTTCTTCCATGTAGCAAACAGCTTGTGGGAATTAATAGGTGTGAAATTTTAGCCACAGATTCTAGAAATATTTTACCTATAAACAGGACACTCATTGTTATAAAGAGGATAAAAGGAAATTAATTTACACATGCTATTGCTTTCAAATAGAAGATTGTTTCCAGCACAGATGAACACATGCTTCTTGATAGAATTTCTTTTTTCCTTTTTTTTTTCTTGTTTCTTGTTACTACGTATCCATACCAATATAGACATTATTTCCAAAGTGGATCAGTTCACTAGATGGATTTTTCCAAATGCAATTAATCCATTACAAAACAAATCTATTTTAGTTCTACTGGTTTTTTAGCTATATACTTGACATGTTACCAAGAGATTTCAATTTTGTGAATACCACACTGAAATAATTATTTAAAATTCTAATAAGAACATTTAATGCATTCTTTTATAGTAATTCTGTAATTTTACCTAATAAAAATAACTTCAGCAGGTTGGGACTTATCAGAGAAATGAATTAAAAGAAATGTTAATTCATCAACCTGTTAAAATCTTGAAATGTACAGTTTATTTCAATTTATAGTCCAGTGATATTTTACAGGGCATCGCACTATTTTCTGAACACTCTAACCCTAACTGTAGAGTTGTTTTTATAGAATGGCAGCTTCAATTTCACCAGATGTGAAATCATTTGGTTGTGTAAACACATTTTTTTCTGAAATGTATAGGGTTTTTATTTCACTTAAAAAAAAAAAAGCCTGTAAATGGATAATGTATATAGGTTGAACAGGACATCTCAGCGGGTTCCAGAACTAAGATCCACTGAGGTGATTTACAGTCTGAGGTAAACAGATTGGCTCAGGTAACACTGGCTGATCGATGCTCCCATCTCTCCAGCAGGAAATGTCTTGGGGAGGCAGGGGAATGACTTTTGCAAACCCTTCTTCAAATCCTGAGCTTCCCTGACCCCATTCTCTCCTTTTTCCTGAAGAATTGAGAACTAAAGAAATGAAAAATTCTCTTTCTTCTGCTTTGAAAAATTCTGCCTGGTTTTTATTTTATATATATATTCTATATTTGAGAAAAGAGCAATTGAATGAACTGTTTGACAAGTTTACCTTGAATAATTTTTCATAATAAATATTGGGCTATTTGTCCCAACAGTGCAGGCAAATGTAGAAATATACACTTCTCACAGTTTTATGGGGTGTTAGAAAGTAATTGAAAATGATGTTTGCAATAAAGTTTCCATTTTACCCTTTAATCAGTCCTAGTAGATGAAAATTACTATTTAACTAATTTTCTATCCCTTTTGGGAACTTGTTTCAAGAATTTCAAGCTACTTTATCACATAGATGAAATATGTTGTTGAATGCTATGATTGTTCTGAGAATGAAAGAATACAGTTTATTGATATCTTGAGAAGGAAAGAGCTAAAAAAAAATGATGCTTACTGGATTAAAATCTGAGCTTCTGATTTTAAAGGTCAGTTTTATTTGGTTTATTTACTACTTATATTCTTCTCCTTCTGACACCATATTTTATCAAGAATGTGTAATAGAATTTTTATAGCTGTCACAAAAGACTCATTTAAAATCTGTACATTTTAAAAGGCTGGATTAGTAAAATCAATTCAAAGAAGGCCCTACAAATAATCCATGTATTATTTTTATGTATTTTGGTGTTAAGAACATTTATGTAGTAAGTATCAGCTTGCTTATTCCTCTGAGAAAAACTATCTCAGATTTATATCCTGTTACTAATTTTAAATATCTGCATATATCTTTCAGAAGCCTTTTGGAGATGGAATACTCCACAAAACTGATTCTGATTTTGATAGTCTCACCTGTATTCTAAGGTTTTCCATTTTCTCAATTTCATCTGTGTACATTAAAAAATTTAACATATAAGGAATTTTTTTTCTATTTCTTATAAGCTAATAGTGCATAAATTCCCTCCCTCCACTATTGACATAAGAATGTTGTTATTCTTTTGTCAGCATTAATAGGACAATTTCATTTATACTACTGAAACTTTGGGCAAGCTTAATCCTACTCAACCAGAGATTTCTTATTCCAACAATAAAAACCTTCATATCATGGAATTGTACACATCAAAGAAATAAAGCCCATTGCAAACCTCTGAATTTTAAATTGATATCAAACCTGGGTTTGATCCCTGGGTTGGGAAGTTTCCCTGGAGGAGGACATGGCAACCCACTCCAGTACTCTTGCCTGGAGAATCCCCATGGACAGAGGAGCCTGGCAGGCTACAGTCCATGGGGTGGCAAAGAGTCAGACACAACTGAGTGACTAAGCACACACAGCACAAATTAAATATACAGTGGTCCCTGTGTGTCCTTCAGCGTTGGTTCCAGGACCCGCTTGAATTCCAGAGTCCTAGGATTCTCAATTCCCACAGTAAGTTTTCTATATATGCAGTTCTGCATCTGCAGATTCACCACCGTGGACCCCATAGTACCATAGTATTTATTGAAAAAAATTCACATATATATGGACCTTCACAGTTTAAACTCACTTGTTCTTAATAGTCCATAATGAATCCACTAAGTAGTTATTCCTTATGTGACATTAATCTACTTTCAGAGTATATTAAAATCATCCTAGAATAGTTGTGAACCTGGATTAATGAGTCCAGTTTCTTTTGTTTTAATGAACTAATAATTCCTTGCATCTATCTGCTTAATGGTTTACATTATCAAAGGGTTTTTATGATAGAAGGTTCACTCTATTGTTTAAGACTAAGACTTTTAAAAGACTGAAAACTGAGGGGTATCAAGAAATGCTGGTCCATCATCCTTTTAGAAGCACTTTGTGGTTCTCACCAGAACATAGAACAAAAGCTTGGTATTTCCTTACTTGCCCTCCTGCCAACTTTCAGAATTTCAAAATGAACAATATATTTCTTGGGTAGCTTTCTCACTGACAAAAAGGAATAACATTCTCCATAATTATGGGTGAAGGAAAGGATACCCATGATTGGATTCAAAGTTCCCTTATAAAATGAGAATTGCAAATCAGATTCAATATCACATTTAATTACCCCTACTCACTTCCCAAGTTACTTTTCCATTTCTTCATGTGATGCCAATTTTGGTGGTGGTAGGTTGTTTGAATAATATATTCTTTTCTCTTTCTGTGATAAATTAATTAAACTGTGTTGTACAAGTTTGCATAGTGTTGTAAACAAAAATTAAAAGAACAAAGGAGACCTCTTTAGTTGCTCTTCTACTGGTATTAGCTTTAAACAATGTTTTCTTTTTCATATCTAAATATATAATAGTGTGTTCCATCAATTCTGATAAAATGAATTTAAAGCTGAAGAACAACCAAAATGACTTTTTTTGGAAACTGCATATAATTTGGTCAAAAGGCTACTCCTACACCGAAACTGTAAAATAATGGAGCCCCAAATTAAGGAGTTAGGAGATATTTCACTTTAGAAACATAATTTTTTAGACAACAAATTAGGTATCTAACTCAAAAGGTATTATGAACCAAACTGAAATAAATATTGTAGTCCATTGTTTTAAAGCATCTTGACTTCTCTCAGAATTGAGCTCACAATTAGAGAATAAGTTGGAGAGAATTCCATTCTCTGTTCTCATCACTTAATTTTGACTTAATGAACCATATCAAATGGTGAGCAGTGTAAATGTGGAAATGCTCAGAAGGAAGTAGCTTTGTGTATCCAAAGGAGAACAGAGGCTGATTAGATTACTCAAACGTGTATGATGTGAATATTTCCTGTACTAACACTCAGTTCCTGGAATTTTGTCTCGCCTCTTCATTTTACTTTGGCCAAAAATAAACCCTGTGTGGTGTATCTGTCCTCATTAACCATTTTACTTATCTCCTGATTGGAATATTGTGGAATGTAACATACACAAAGCCAGTGTTGTAGATGGTGAATGAGTGGGTAGAATGCATAGAGTCAAAAAAGATAAGGTTTATCCACCCATTCTAAAATATCATGCCTGTATACTAGGATTCTATTATATTCATTTTATGAACCCATTTCTTATTTTTTCTGGGTATGCCTTATTTAGTATGATAAAAGACAGCTCTCAGCTTTTGAAGGGAAAAGGTAAAATACCTTTCAATTTTATTATTGTTTTGGAACATATATTGCTTATTTATACTGATTGGGATATTTCTTTATTTTGTATTTGGTTTTGAAAATTTTATTAGATATGCCCCTCCATTGGAATGCATATGATTGTTTCAAGGGAGCTAATGAAGCATGCCAAGGCAAACATCAGCTCAAACTACCATCAATTCACCCTAAAGTGGATGACAAACTGAAGATAGAATTTTAAACTATTTCAAATAAAGGATGTTCCTCAACATAAAGATTTACTTGAAGAAAAAGTATAAGCATAAGCCTTCTAACAGGAAGTGTCAACACTACAGTTTTTAAATTGAAGATCTACACAATCACATTTCATCATTTATTCTTTGTAAGACATTTATCTCATGTTAAAATGAAATCCTCATTTATGTTTTATAAATATTATTTTGAATTCTATTTCTTTTCTTATATAATTAATATTGTACAAGTTAAAACATTGTTTTGAGAATTTACTATATCTTTTAGTCCCAGTGATTTTTTTTTCATCGCCTATTTTTAATGTTTTCTACAGTAGTTGACAGTTAAAACTATCTTCCATTTTTGATCCTTGATCACGTGCACGTCAGGGCTTGCTAGGCGGCACTAGTGGTAAAGAAACTGCCTGCCGATGCAGGAGATGTAAAAGGTGTGGGTTCAATCCCTGGGTTGGGAAGATTCCCCTGGAGGAGGAAATGGCAACCCACTCCAGTATTCTTGCTTGGAAAATCCCATGAACATAGGAGCCTGGCGGGCTACAGTCCGTGGGATCACAAAGACTGAGTGACTAACACTACTGCAAATGCACCTCAGTACTTTAATTACAATTCTAAACTCTTAAGTGGATGAATTCTACTGAACTGGCAAGAATTCATGCACGTATGTAAAAAAAAGAGAAAAAAAGCTATATTGTTTTCTCACTTTCTGTTAAAAAATTATTTTACCTCGTTTATATTTCCTCCAAAAATGACTATATTTCTTGGCACAAATAAAATTTCAGAATACTGTTGCCATTGCTAACTTGATTGGATTTGAAAATAAGGTAATTAAAAGTATTAAATGTCAATAAATATAGAGTAGTTATCCTAGCATGCATGATTTAATTCCGTAAGCAATGAAAATGACAATATCTTCACCATGTGTCAGGAACTTGACCATGTGCTTTACATATCTCCATAATTCCCACTAAACCACATATTAATCCCCTTTCCTGATGAGGAATTCAGGACCCAGAGAATTAAATAATTTACTAAACATCAGACTCTCATCAGTGTTGCAGTCAGAATTCAAACTGGGCCTCTATAATTCTAAAGCTCCTGCTCTTTTCTCTAAATTCCATTATATCTAAAAATAATTAACTGAAAGCATGAAAACTGATTTCTGCTAATGTTACCTAAATTTTAGTACACCTGATAACACATATTTAGTGGTGAAAAGAATACAGCCCCTTTACTTCAAATGGCATACTATGTTGTTATAATGCATAGAAATAGAAGGTTCAATTGAGCCAAAAGAAAGTATCCAACTTCTCTGTGTTTTTATTAAATCTGTTTATATGTAGAAGTATTCTCAATACAGTGAACTCAAAGGAACTATTTATACTCTGTGTAGCCATTGTCGTTATGTTGAATATGTTGGAAAATTTTACTCAGATATTTTGGCCATAATAGCATTTAACCCATAACTTCCTTCTTCAAAAGTTGAAAATGGAAATTTTCAAATAAAATCTTTTATCGATAACTTAATTAGTGGAATTCGATCAATAGTATAATTAAAATAGAAATGATCTTCCTGCTTGCTAAAATTTTTAAATATATACTTTAATGAAGAACTCGCACTTGGAATATTTATTAAATTATTTAAAACTTGGTTTACATATTTTAATCCATTAAAAGTAACAAAAAACAACTTTTTTGACTGGTAATTTGAAAACCATTTTACAGGAAGTATAAGAATAGGCTGGCATTTTGTTTCAGGACATCCTAAAATAAAAGGATGAAATTCTACTCCTATGCTAAAGTAATATTTCATTGCTATTCACTAAAGAGAGTGATTCAGTCTTTTCAAAGGGACCATAAAGTAGAGAAATAGACCACATGGACTACTGAAAAACTCTGACACTTAAACCCTGCTTCCTGAGGGGAGGCACATTATCATTTATAATGTGCTTGGTCCTTCATAATCTCACCAGGTCAGGGACCCCTTTAAAAAAAAAAGAAAAAAAAATCAAATAAGCAGTACAGAATGAGCTAGCTGGGGGAGGAGGGGAATGTACGTTTAAACCCAGAGGCTTTTTGTTCGTGTGTTGCCAGTCAATCATACCAGCTGGTGTGCTTATAGGTTCTCTTGATGATCTGTTTTCACAAGATCCTAAGAGAATTCTCATACAAAAGGACCTGCTCCTCTCCCTACCAAGAGGTATTTAAAGTAAACTGAAATTTAAAAATATAAGTATCCACATCACAGAAGTCTAGATTAGTGAATTTAATAATTATCAGGATGAGAACACTATTTATTTCCACTCATCCATGCACAGATGATTTTACATTGTATGAAACACTAAAATTTAAGACATTGGATTTGGGGGGAGAAATCCTGTGAAGAAGAGAAAATTATTTTCTTAGGCTTTCCTGAGAGTGTATCATTTTATTCATCCTCATTGCTGGTTACATTTCATTAGAGCATCATGCAATATTTAGACTTAGGTTTTAGCCATGGGAGAATAAGGTTGCACCTTCAGAACACTGTTGATTAAAAGAAAATTCTAGGAGTTTGTCAGAGTATTGTTAGTCATCCTCCCTTCTAACAATATGGTAACAGGGTCTCACTGTATTTCAATAAAACAAATGTATCCATATATTTAGAATAATTTCTTCATAAGGCTTGGAGAAATGGTATTTTGTTTACACAAAGCATCCATTTTTCATTTCTATCCTCCCATGGGAGCTAACATAAATCAAAACAACTCAAATGTTTTTAATTTCAGTGTGAGATCAGCAGCTGTTCTCCAGAACTCCAGTTGCCACAAAAGAGGGATTTTTGTGAGTCACAAGTCAGACAGACAATGTAGTAAGATCTAGTTACATATTATGATACTTACTGTGCATATGCCCATTAGAGATCATAATAACAAAGAATTGTGTTTACTTAAACTCACAGTTTTGCAAAAGCCAAACAGTTATGTAATTGTCCCTATAGCGCTGTGAATCATGGTGGTAGAGAAATGTAATCAATTAGTGACAAGCTCCTTTGATGTACTCTATAGTGGGTTGACATTACAAATGACCCATTGAAGAGTACTGGGCTAAACTAGACTGCTTAAAAGGAAATTGAGTTCAAGTGAATATTTCCAGCAGTTTATTCTGAATGTTTATACTTTATGCAGTTCCTAAAAAATGTGTAATTAGGCTATCTGCTTAGTTTACCAGAGGAAAGAGAAGTAAATGTGAGAGTTTCAGCTGAACACCAACCACATCTTTTATTTAAAAATAAAAAAAAGCAAAAGCAAACTTGTTAAAGCTAAAACAGAATTGAGAATTAGAGTTTGAGATTTTGTGAGTATTAAAAATTAAACTTACGTTAAGGACTATGATAACCTAACACTTTCTGTTCTCCTGTTGTAAATACATGGCTTTAAAAGCTAGTTTTTGTAAGATTAGATGTACTGAAAAGAATGAGTTTTACAGTTTGGACACCTTTTAGAGTAGATACAAAAAAATAGGGAATGGTGACCAGTAAAAAGACTATGGCAGATAAGTCAGTTATTCCATAAGCATTTAGTTTTAATTTCTGAACCCTCTTTAGAATTTAAAGCCTCTTTCCAAAGAGACTGGTCTGACCCCCATGGTCCATGGTCTCTTTTGGTATAACTTAAGCTCTAAGTGTTAACTATGACCTGGAAACTAAGCCTGTCTCTTTAAATTCTTTTTAAATAAGATCAATTCATTTCAATTAGAAGTCTTTATAATGTCTACTTTCAGGAGATCTCACAGAACCTGTCCAAAATTGGGCAAGTGAGATCCAAACAGAGATGCTTGCTTATGCAACTGATGGACATTAGGTGATCCCAACGAGTCCCTGTTCTAAAAACTAAAAGCATCTTCAAATTGCAAATCTATTGTTAAGTCTACACAAAGGATGTTACCTTTAGTCATTTAAATCTTGTATATCTGGAAATTGACCCAAGTGTCCTGCTATAAAGATGGTTCATTTCCATACATCTTGCTCTCTGGTCCAAGGAAGATTGATTATTGATACTTCACAGAGTTACATTTTAACTTTAAAAGACACTTTATTATTTATTTATTTTATGGCTGGCTGCGTCTTCATTGCTGCTCACGGGCTTTTTCCAGTTGTGGAAAGCAGGGGCACCTCTCTAGCTGCAGCGCACGGGCATTTCATTGCGGCGGCTTCTCTTGCCACACAGCATATGCTCTAGGCATGTGGACTTTGGTACTTTCTGTACATAGGCTTAGCTGTCCCAAGGCAGGTGGAATCTTCCCGGATCAGGGATTGAAATCACGTCCCTACACTGGTAGGTGGACTCAACCACTGGACCACCAGGGAAGCCCACATTTTAACTTTGAAAAGATAAAATAAATAAATGTGTCTGTGCCTATATTCATGTGCCTAATGCAAGGCTTCTCATAAGAAATTTTTCACACAGTATTTGATTTGAGAAAACTTTGTCCTATCTCACCACCACACCACTTAATGAGTTTGAAAATATTATGATTCCATTCTTCACCTTGATTTCTCAAAATTTTGGTATTCAGTCATATCTATTAGATTTCATACTTGCTTATGTCTTATTTCTCAATCTTATTTTCTATTTTACATCCTTATATATGCAAGTATTACCCAGACTATTGTAATTTTGAAACATAAGGTTTATTATTCAGACATATGCTTCCCTTGTACCTCAGTTGGTAAAGAATCTGCCTGCAGTGTAGGAAACCCAGGTTTGATTCCTGGGTTGGGAAGATCCCCTGGAGGGGGAAATGACAACCCCCTCCAGTATTCTTGCCTGGAGAATCCCATGGTCAGAGGAGGCTGGCAGGGTACAGACCATGGGGTTGCAAGAATCAGACATGACTTAGTAACTAAACCACCATCACACAATTTTAAGCTCACCTTTCTAAAGCCACAAAATCCATACACTTCAGATATTGAGTCTTTTGTTCTTTTTATTGTTGTTTTGGGAAAGTGTGATTGAAAGGATTCCATCTCATTAAGAGTTGAGCTGGCTGTCCTTTTCTCTTCTGAATTAGGCTCACATGCTTGCTATCTTATTGGTTATAAATAGTAATAAGTATATGACAATGACAAAACAGCTATACAACCTTCAAAGAAATGTCTTATAAAGCATGGTGCTGGTTATTAAATTCATTCACTTAACCTTCTTTTTCAAGAACTATTTGTGTGATAAGCACTTTTCAAAGTATGAGAATATATAGGGGTGTTCAGTTTCAAATTATCTGAACTGTTTGCTTACATCACAGTTTTGAACTTCAGCTTAAAAGATCACCTTTTGTTGTTTATATAGTTGTGAATCCAAGAAAATAGAAACTCAGACTCAACTATTCCTAATTGCCCCAAATCAGCTTTGCAGGATGGATATGTGCTCTTTCCAAACTCTTTCCAAATGTTTGACATACTGATTGGATTTCTTGTTTCCAGATGGAAGTTACTGTCACTTGCAACCACCTATCACAGGAATATGTATAATTAGTGAGAATCCAGTTAATCTTAATCTATCACAATCTTTCTGAAAGTTTATGATGGTGTGTCCAAAAGTGACCAGAATTCATAAGCATTTAGGTAGCAATACTATATTTATAATCTACAATAAACTTGATACTATGTTAGACACTGAAGATATAAATATATGATTAAAGTAACCTTTGTTATTGAGGACCTACACTCCTCTGGGGGATACTGAAAGGTGTGGGAAAGTATATAATTAGAGAAATTACTATATCTGTTGTGTTATACCAGTTTGTTGAAGAAGTACCAAGTCTTAGAGAGAGCCACAGAAAATATAATTAAATGGCTAGGCTTAAGATAGTTCTTAGAAGATGTGTTTTGGGGGTTACCAGGCAAAGACAGAGAAAACTGTCTGCCATATTTAAGAAATATGGGAGCTGGAAATCATTACTGACAGATGTAGAGAGGGAGATAAAATTTGGTATGGGTTATATTGCAAAAGTTCCAGTACACTGTGAGTAGGGAACCAATAAAGTACAAATATGGTACAAGTTTCTATCATGGAGAACTCAAAAGGAAGAAACCAGCTAAAATTCAAAGGCTTGTTAAACAGTGTTTTGGTTTAGTTAAATTTTGAAACTAAGCAATCAGGAGAATTTTGAGTAGTTAAGAGATATATTTTCATTGTGGACAAAATAAGTAATCAATATGAAATAACAAATCAATATATTAATGTCACAGAATTTGGATGAGATGAAATTATGTCTGATGACAAAGTTCAAATTTAGTTTAGGTTTATGATTTTTTCTTAGAATTTAGAGGACAGGGTCATATATTGCTTTTCCACATGGATATATAAATACTCCAGGATAATGGAGTTAGAACCAAACACGGAACACTGACTGGTTCCAAATTGGAAAAGAGTACATCAAATCTGTATATTGTTACCCTGCTTATTTAACTTATATGCAGAGTACAAAATGAGAAATGCCAGGCTGGATGAAGCTCAAGCAGAAATCAAAATTGCTGGGAGAAATATTAATGACCCTCAGACATGCAGATGACAACACCCTTATAGTAGAAAGCAAAGAGGAACTAAAGAGCCTCTTGATGAAGGTAAAAGAGAGCGAAAAGCTGGTTTAAAATTCGACATTCAAAAAACTAAAATCATGGTAACTGGTCTCATCGCTTCATGGCAAATAGATGGGAAAGAAGTGGAAACAGTGAAAGACTTTATTTTCTTGGGCTCCAAAATCAATGCAGATGGTGACTGCAGCCGTGAAATTAAAAGATGCTTGCTCCTTGGAAGAAAAGCTGTGACAAACCTAGACAACATATTAAAAAGCAGAGACACTACTTTGTACACAAAGGTCCATCTAGTCAAAGCTATCACTTTTCCATAGTGATGTACAGATGTGAGAGTTGGACTATAAAGAAGGCTGAGTGCCAAAGAATTGATGATTTTGAACACTGATGTTGAAGAAGACTCTTGGGAGTCCATTGGACTGCAAGGAGATCAAACCAGTCAATCCTAAAGAAAATCAACCCTGAATATTCATTGGAAGGACTGATGCTGAAGCTGAAGCTCCAATTATTTGGCCACCTGATGCGAAGGGCCAACTCATTGGAAAAGACCCTGATGCTGGGAAAGATTGAGGTCAGGAGAAGAGGGCAGCAGAGGATGAGATGTTTGGATGGCATCACTGATTCAATGGACACGAGTTTGAGCAAATCCCATGAGATGGTGAAGGAAAGGGAAGCCTGGTGTGCTGGAGTCCTTGGGGTCATAAAGAGTCAGACACAACTGAGCAACCAAACAACAACAATTAGCTTAATATCTTTTGTTAATCTGGGGAGTGATCAGGAAAGAGTCATATGACAGTGTGGAGGGAAAGTGGTTTAACTGGACAGGATGAACATCACAAAATAAAAGACATTTACATAATGGTGGAAAACTACGGCTCTAGAAATAGAAGGCTGAAACAAAAAGAGCATAGTCCCTATCACCTAGTACCAAGAACCAAGGAATGTAAAAAATTAAGCACCCTTCCTTTTTTTTTAATGAAGTGTATAGTTGCTTTACAATGCTGTGTTAGTTTCTGCTGTACAGTGTAGTGAATCATCTATATGTGTACATACATCCCCTCCCTCTTGGCCTTTCCTCCCACCCCTCCCCATCCCTACCCTAGATCATCCGCTGAGTTCCCTGCACTATACAGCAGATTCCCACTATCTGCCTGTTTTAAGGTTACTACATTGTGGGGGGTTTTTTAGTAAGAAGCAGGTTTTGGTTAGTGAAAAGACAAAGATAACATTCTAGGGAAAGCCTGAGGATTTGCTTAAAAAGTGGGATCATTTTAGAGGGAGATGTCTAGAGGGTGATATTGAAGGACTTCAAGATTGAATGAGTATACAGGATCCTTAAGTGGGTAAAGGATAAAAGACTGGACTGTATAGTAAGAGAATACCTTTGAGGTGAGCAGTTCTGATGTTAAGAATATAGGAAAGGACTTGAGCCTGTCAGAGGGAATCCCTGGTGGCTTAGAGGTTAAAGCCTCTGCCTGCAATGCGGGAGACCCGGGTTCGATCTCTGAGCTGGGAAGATCTCCTGGAGAAGGAAATGGCAACCCACTCCAGTATTCTTGCCTGGAGAATCCCATGGAGGGAATAGCCTGGTAGGCTACAGTCCACGGGGTCACAAAGAGTCAGACACAACTGAGCTACTTCACTTCACTTGAGCCTGTCAGAGATTAGGTTTGAAGCAACATCTGTTCCCCTACAAGACCAGTAGTATGATGCAGGCAAATAATTAGAAGTGAGGCAGAGGAACACAGGAAAGGGATGGCATGATTAAATATTCCATTCGAATTTTGGTGACAAATTCTTCTCATCCTTCTGTTTATGTGTGTCCTCGGAGTGGTCATTTAACTATTCAGATTTCATCCTCCCCATTGATGGATACAGATAGAAAATGAAATCTCAGGCTCTGAGAAAACAACAGACTCCTTATTATAATGCCCTTTGGCAATACTAGGCATTTTCACCCTAACAAAATATGTTACTTGGTTAACATGTCATAAAAAGAAAAAAGTTCAAGCTGATGTAGGTAATTGTAAATTAAGCTATCGTTCTGGAAAATTTTCCCACTATAGTCACAACCATTATTCCTTGCATGTTGTTACTGAAATGTAAGTTTTATATTATTTCTATCAGGAAGCTTAAAAGATAAAAATTAAAGCAGGCTGCTGAGCTGCGGCATTATCGACAGCACCACCGTAGCACCCCGGATCAAATCCAAGCCCATATCTTCCTGGGTGGGAGGAGCTAGAACTGTACTTGCACTGTTGAGGTGAGACAGAGAAAGTGCTAAACGTTTTACATAGAGGGAAATTAAGAGGCAACTGTTGGTTTAAAGGTACCCTCCACTGAAGAAATCCTCAAAACAAATCTGATTTCAAACTTCTCTCTCTCATACACGCACACACCCATACGTATATACATACACACACACATGCACACCCAAATATTCTGGCTGGTAGTGTGCTATCTTACTGGTTTAATACTAACCATATGGCCTTCAATGTTCAGACTAGAGCATGAAAAAAATAGAATTATCTGCTTAAGAATGTAGTCTGGAAATGGAAACAATTGATATTATTACCGGAAAGTGTGACATTAATTTTTTTTTATTGTTTTAATAAAGAAGGGCATTTTTAAATGCATCTTCTACTGTAGAAAGCATTTACATTCTATGAGAGTTTTCAATTATATAGGAAAATAATTGCAAGTGGACTTACTTAGATTAGACATTCTAAATATTTCTAACTACTATTCTGTTTTGAAATCTTGGTAGTCTCAGGTATTGGAACAAAACCCACCAAGAGTCAAGGGGTTCCTATTTGCATTTCATAGAAAGTCACATGTTGTTTGTACAACAGCATCAAATATCCTTGTCAAAATTTAATATCATTTCCTAAAGGGGAAAAAAGACTAATAAAGCATTTCCTTTCAGTGTAGTAAAATGGTTCTACACAAATGAGAATAACACAAATTCTTTTTATTTGGGTTCTACACACTTTTAGTGCTATCTGAAATGAGTGGAAATTGAACAAAAATGTGGGGATGTGAAAGGACAATAACAGGTGAGGAGAAATAAAATACTCAGTGTTAATAATAGTAATATATATATGAACAGAAGGGTGAAGGTCATTTTACTGGGCAGCTGTAGAACACTAAAGGAAGCTGGCCCAATAACAGAGATTTTGAAAGTAAGGAAAGATTGATTGCTCAACATTGTTTCTGCATCTGGCCTCCTTGATTTCAAACATTTCCAGATTGTGATCCAAGATTGCAACTGGGAAAGCACTGCACTCAAGTTTGCAATTATGAAAACACAAACACACAGCAAAACACACACACACATCAAAAGAAGTCACAAGTTTGAAGTATTCTGAAGTGAGAATGCTAAGTGTTGAGTCACAATTTTTAAAAAATTTAGTCTCTATAACCATGCCCTGTGCTTTAAAGTTGGAAGTATTGTCGTTACATTTACCATTAGGAATTATGACACCCCATCAAAGTGGGTCATTCAGAAAAGAATAAAAACTGAGGTCATTCAAAAGGATTTCCTTACTTTCTGAAGTGGCATAATAATAGTAAATTACAAGTATCAGGGGAATATACTTTTAGGACTTTTAAACCTTTCACTAAGAAAAAGGAAATGGTGGGGGTTTTCCCCTATTATTAACAGGTGCAGAGTTTGGAAACTGAAGAATATGGGATTTTTTATTTTCAGTGAAAGTGCTTAGATATCTTAATAACAAATCAAATTAATATATCATGTAGAGTTAGCTGAGTCTTTAAGAAAATTACTATTTAAGTATGCATACATAAAAATAGAAAGTTGAGTGTTGCTTTGTTTCATGTTTGAATGATCACTATGCTCTCATTTATATCGATCTGAATTCAATTGAGATCAACATGTATAAAACATGACTACCTACAAAAAAGACCAAAAATGGCTGCAAAGAAATGGAAAAGTCACTTCCCTGGGAGTTATGGGAGTTACATACACAACCAGTTAGCAAAATGGAAAAGCATAGATCAAAATCAAATATTCATATATTTAATTTACTTTCTTTTTTCCTTTGAAATTAATTACATACAATGAAGTGAAGAAGTCAGGAATAAAAATTAAAAAGGAGAGGTTGGAAAAGACTGAACCAGGCAAAGAAGAAAAATGAACAGGGTTATGGGTCAGAAACACTGGAATAAGATATGTTAACATGAAATTTTTGTGGTACCATTCCCATAATATTTGGAGAAGAGGAGCCATCTGGATGATGGGGTAACTGTTTAGGCATTGTGTTTAGTCATTTAGAGCCTGTAAAACACTTGTAAATAGAAATGCAAATGACTCGTGTGCTCTTTTCAATATGTTTGCACTAGCATTTTTCAATATCTTCATTGACATGGGAATATACAGTGATAGAAGAAAAGGAGTACGGCATAGTTTGCATATATCAGGGAATGACTAGGGACTTCGCCTCATGTACCATCTGTTTCTCAAACTATTCTTGTTACCCAAGCAATGGCCAAAGCAGAGAGATTGATTGGTTATGCTATCAGATTGAATGTGTACCAGACACAGGACAGAGGCTACATCTGCAAGGAAGAACAAAATTACATGAGTTCAGAATATTTCCAAATCTAAAAATTTTTATGTCCATAATGTAATTCAGATGCTGAGCTAGTCTATTATACATCCTCTTCAACAAACTGAAGAATTTAGTGTTACCGTTATATGATGTCATAATGTTAAATTTTTCTAGGACAGAGCGATTCATTTTGCTCTGAAAATCTTCTCCAAACCAGCAGGCAAAAGGGCTTATATGGGCAATGATGTCACTACCTGCATGCAAAAAACGATGGAGAAAGATTTAGAAAACTAACCTAGCATTTTGTGTGCATTTTGATTAAACTTTATATGGCAGAATATAAAATGGTTTATACACATCTTTATAAGTCTTGTGGATTTGAAAAATTATATACCTTATAATGAAATCCTTATGCTTATCTGGAATTTATAAAATGAAGATCAACTCTAATTATTTTCCATTCAGGTATAGGTTGTAGTATTATTATTACACCGTAAATATTATATATCCATGTATTTATATATATATTCATTTTTGTAATCATGAGCTTCTTCCTCAGGCAACCTTTTGGAAATGTCCTTCAAACATTTGAAACCCATTCATTTCTCATGCCTCTATCCCATTACTGCACAGCTCCAGAACAAACACATAGATTTTAAATCCAGATGAGTAATTCCATTTGTTGTTCATAAAAGGCCAAAGGGTTTTTTACTATGAGTATAAATGCTTCCAGTTCTTTTCTGTTGAACCTGATTTTCCTCTGCTTTTGTGTGGCATTTAACAGAAGGGGTAAAAATTGTCATCTTTTAACAAACGGTATTGACAATAATTATATCTCCATGAACTGTTTCTTCAAAATGTGAATAAACTAAAGAACAGTACTGGATAGTTGAAAGAAGGTATCACTAGGAAGTAAAGAACATTTATGTTGGGGCATATTTGTTGATTCAACTCTTTAGTATTTGATTCTCTTGTTTATACTTTAGAGTTTGTGGCTTTTATGCAAACATATCAATGACTTATAAATCTAAAAGTAGCTGGCATTGAAATCATTGCCAGAATCATCCCCATATAATGCAAATGAAATTGGCATAGTTTCCCCCCCTTTGTCATATTTTTTCATTTTGTCTTTTCCTTCACCTTGCCTATCTCTTGCTTTTTTGTATTTCATAAAGTTATATTTCCAAATATTGATATCTTCTGGTAAATTATTATTAATAATGAAGTTTTAAAATATTTATGCATTTCTCTCAAAGATCCATATATTGGATTTATATTATCTGACTTATTGGAATTTTAGGCCTTATATGTGTTAGGTTATTGAGAGACACAAGGCTGCAATGGTCTTTGCAAAATATTACCCAATTTCCTGTATCCTCTCCCTTAGGAGGAATTTCACAAAATGTCAGCAGAGTTAAGGAAAAATTCAAGGCTTTGATATGTCTCCTTGGTCCTGCTATCTGTTTTATTGCACAACTTTCCTGAATTGTCCCATGATCAAGACTTCTTTCATGCCTCTGGGTACCAGATAAGACGTGACCACAAAGGGGCCAGATGTTAATAACATTCCTTGCATTTCTAATTTTAGGCACATTTTACATGTATGGTTAAAATGAGACACTAGTTTTCTGGGTTTAAAGGGCTATTCCATGTGAAGTAATTCTGCAACCTTTGACCTATTTAGTAATGCTTTGGGAAATTACAATCATATACAGGTGCAGGCAATAGGAAGGAAAACACTGCAGAGGTTGGTTTGCTTTGCACAATTTCATGTTCTTCCAAGGGAGCTATAGATTTTAAGTCAAGTGAGTGTGAGATTTAATAACTTTTCTCCCTCTTATTGGTTCTCTTATAGCTAAAATATTACCTTTGAATAGCTTTAATCAGTTGCCCATACATAGACTTTTGAACAAATGCTTTCAAATAACATGTTGATTTATAAATCACTGGGAATATAATTTTTCAATACGTTCAGTTATCCAACACTACCTAATAAAATAACATAAAAATCAAATAAACTAGTGAAGCTAACTTTATAGACATAAGTGGGCATGGTGGTGGTTTTGTTGCTAAGTTGTGTCTGACTCTTGCAACCCCATGGACTGTAGCCCACAAGGCTCCTCTGTCCATGGGATTTCCCAGGCAAGAACACTGGAGTGGGCTGCTATTTCCTTCTCCAGGGGATCTTCCCAATGCAGGGACTGAACCAGCATCTCCTGCATTAGAAGGTGGACTCTTTACTGACTGTACCACCAGGGAAGCCAGGAAGTAGGCATGGGAAATATTTTTAAAAATCGGCAATAACATGAAACAAACATATTGTAAATTAAATGAATAAAGAGTTCTTTTTAAGACTTATTTTCTTGCTTGTTCTAAATGTTCTGAGTAATAATTTAAAAGTTTTATTTTGTTCCTTTTACCCTTGGTTTTACTTTATATCATCTCATTTCTATATCAAGTGAAGATTCACAAATTTAGAAGATTGATCATTAGCCATATTATTACATTTGCTTTAGGCATAATATCACTTCAATCAAATATAGACTTTCTATAAGGGTAGCTAAGTTGTCAGCCTTTGTTAATTTTATACTTAGTTTTAATGGTGTTTTCATGTCAATTCTAACTCAAAATTGTACTTTCAAAACTTAATCACTATCTTTTTTCTCAGGTCACCTTTATAACAATTACCAAAATTACATTAACTTACCAAAATTACATAAGTTAATATGGTATAATACAATGTATTTTTACTACAAAGATGCATTTATTTTAAATAATAAAGAATAGTTTCTTTATAATTAACCTATAGTCTTTTAAAAGATGCATTTAAGAAATACTTTATGTCATTATATTACCTTTGAGCAATGAATAATTTATATCAAGAAAAATAGACACGCATGTTGAGTTTATTTAGACTCTTTCTTTTTTTCTGTACTATTCTCAGACTGTCAGTTCATCACAAACTAGAAAATAAAGAACCGTCACAGATTTACAGCAGAAAATTGGATAAATTCAAGAGAAGTATTTATTCCAAGGGCTTCACTTATGGCTCAGCTGGTAAAGAATCTGCCCACAGTGTGGGAGACCTGGGTTCAATCCCTGGGTTGAGAAGATCCCCTGGGGAAGAGAAAGGCTACCCACTCCAGTATTCTGGCCTAGAGAATTCCAAGGACTGTATAGTCCATGGAGTCTCAAAGAGTCGGACACAACTGAGTGACTTTCACTTACTTACTTACTTATTCCAAATTTGATCCCCAATGTGTATGTGTGCACATGTGTGTATATGTTGTTGGGTGTATCCCATGAAAGAAGCCCACCAATGTTCTGGAATTTCAGAGCAGAATGCCCCTTTAAATACTCTTGGGTAAGTGGCCCTTCCTGGATACACATTCCTTGACAGTGAAAAGAATGCCTATGCAGAGTTAGCAGACTGAATGTAAATGCGGGAGAGATAAAAAGAGCAGGCCTGAAATATTCTTTAGCCATAAAATCTAAACTTTCTTCATATCCCTAAGGTAATTGAATTTGGGCCTAAAAAGAGTAATATAATGAACTATGCATGCGTGCTAAGTCATTTTGTCCTGTCCAGCTCCTCGCGACCCTTTGTACTGTAGCCCATCAGGCTCCTCTATCCTTGGGATTCTCCAGGCAAGAATACTGAGGCGGGTTGCTATTTCCTCCTGCAGGAGATCTTCCAGACCAGGGATACAACCAGCATCTCTTATGTCTCCTGCATTGGCAGGCTGGTTCTATACCACTAGTGGAACTTGGGATGCCCTTAATGAACTGTATTATTTATATAATCAATATTTTTAGGACTCAGACAGAAATAAGCAAAACATACAGTACAAATTCTTGAGACACTTTAAATGAAATAGAATTTTTAAAGCCTGAAGGGGAATTGAGGCATGTATTTGTTAATTGGGTACTTAAAATTGTTTAGAATGATCCTGGAACTTATTGCCACATGGCACAGAGTTTACATAGATACAAAAAGCCACATGTTTAAGATTCCCAGTGTTCACAATATTGTTTCTGTTCCTTTCTGGTAGAGCTGTATATTCAGTTCAGTGAGTTCACTCGCTCAGTCGTGTCCCACTGTTTGCAACCCCATCAATCACAGCACTCCAGGCCTCCCTGTCCATCACCAACTCCCAGAGTCTACCCAAACTCATGGCCATAGATTCAGTGATGCCATCCAGCCATCTCATCCTCTGTCATCCCCTTCTCCTCCCGCTCCCAATCCCTCCCAGGATCATGATTTTTTCCAATGAGTCAACTCTTCACATGAGGTGGCCAAAGTATTGGAGTTTCAGCTTTAGCATCATTCCTTCCAAAGAAATCCCAGGGTTGATCGCCTTCAGAATGGACTGGTTGGATCTCCTTGCAGTCCAAGGGACTCTCAAGAGTCTTCTCCAACACCAAAGTTCAAAAGCATCAATTCTTTGGTGCTCAGCTTTCTTTATAGTCCAGCTCTCACATGCATACTTGACCACTGGAAAAACCATAGCCTTGACTAGACAGACCTTTGTTGACATGGTAATGTCTCTGCTTTTTATATGCTGTCTTGATTGGTCTAATTTTCCTTCCAAGGAGCATCTTTTAATTTCATGGCTGCAATCACCATCTGCAATGATTTTGGAGCCCCCAAAAGTAAAGTAAGCCACTGTTTCCCCATCTATCTGCCAAGAAGTGTTGGGACCAGATGCCATGATCTTCGTTTTCTGAATGTTGAGCTTTAAGCCAACTTTTTTACTCTCCTCTTTCACTTTCATCAAGAGGCTCTTCACTTTCTGCCGTAAGGGTGGTGTCATCTGCGTACCTGAGGTTATTGATATTTCTCCCGGCAATCTTGATTCCAGCTTCTGCTTCCTCCAGCCCAGTCTTTCTCATTATGTACTCTGCATAGAAGTTAAATAAGCAGGGTGACAATATACAGCCTTGACGTACTCCTTTTCCTATTTGGAACCAGTCTGTTCCATGTCCAGTTCTAACTGTTTCTTCCTGACCTGCATATAGGTTTCTCAAGAGGCAGGTCAGGTGGTCAGGTATTCCCGTCTCTCTCAGAATTTTCCACAGTTTATTGTGATCCACACAGTCAAAGACTTTGTCATAGCCAATAAAGCAGAAATAGATGGTTTTTCTGGAACTCTCTTGCTTTTTTGATGATCCAACGGATGTTGGCAATTTGATCTCTGATTTCTCTGCCTTTTCTAAAACCAGCTTGAACATCAGGAAGTTCACGGTTCACGTATTGCTGTAGCCTGGCTTGGAGAATTTTGAGCATTTCTTTACTAGCATGTGAGATGAGTGTAATTGTGTGATAGTTTGAGCATTCTTTGGCATTGCCTTTCTTTGGGATTGGAATGAAAACTGATCTTTTCCAGTCCTGTGGCCACCATTGAGTTTTCCAAATTTGATGGCATATTGAGTGCAGCACTTTCACAGCATCATCTTTCAGGATTTGAAATAGCTCAACTGGAATTCCATCACCTCCACTAGCTTTGTTCATAGTGATGCTTTCTAAGGCCCACTTGACTTTGCATTCCAGAATTTCTGGCTCCAGGTGAGTGATCACACCATCATGTTTATCTGGGTCATGAAGATCCTTTTTGTATAGTTCTGTGTATTCTTGCCACCTCTTCTTAATATCTTCTGCTTATGTTCAGTCCATACCTTTTCTGTCCTTTATTGAGCCCATCTTTGCATGAAATGTTCCCTTGGTATCTCTAATTTTCTTGAAGGGATCTCTAGTCTTTCCCATTCTGTTGTTTTCCTCTATTTCTTTGCATTGATTGCTGAGGAAGGCTTTCTTATCTCTCCTTGCTATTCTTTGGATCTCTGCATTCAGATGTTTATGTCTTTCCTTTTCTCCTTTGCTTTCCGCTTCTCTTCTTTTCACAGCTATTTGTAAGGCCTCCTCTGACAGCCATTTTGCTTTTTTGCATATCTTAGTTTCCCTTTAGAAAGAATACTAAAATATTCTAATCAACCTAGACTGTCTCACAAGTGTACAGCTACTTTTTGTCACTTTAATTATTAGTTAAATCTGAATTAATAAGCTGAGTAAACTTTCTCACTCTGTACCCTTAATCTTGAGTGTCTTTTTCTCTTTTCTTCACTGTTACACAATTCAAAATTTGAAGATTTCATCAAGGAGAAAGTTCTCCTTGAAAAACTACATTAAGCTAAATGTCTGTAGTCCCAGTGGCATCCTGATTATTTTTATCTTGGCATCTACCATATTTTATTGAATTTTTCACTTCACGTGTCTTCTCTACTTCTAGACCATTAACTCCTTGAAAACACCCTTGTTCACCTTTGTACTATATTTCTAATACTATTGCAGGGCCTGAACTTTCAGTGCTCACTATTTCTTGAATGGACAATGAACAAAACTGATGAATGGTCCCAAAGAACATTATTATTCAGTTGTTGCCTAAAAAAGTACTGTTCATGTAAAAATATATCAAAAATATTTGACTTGATTGGTGTGAACCATTTTACCATGGGCATCTTCCTTGGTATTTCCAAGGTTCATTTCTTTATCTGCAAAACATTAAGATTCAGACTAATTAATTTTAGATTAAATTTAAAATAATATATTAAGTACAGAACATCACAATGTAAACTTCCATAAGTTTCCCAAAATGTTTATTTTTATCCAAGCATGCATTATTGTTCATAATCATCCCAGTTACCAAATTTGAGTATTTATCTTAATTTTAAAAATATAAGTGTATTCCCATCATCTGATATAAAATATGTGAAGTGGAAATAAATGTTAACAAAATAAGGAGTTCTATTTTGATTTTCAAAAGCATATATTGCTTTTAATTAATTTATTGTAACTTTCATTTTTATCCCAAAACAGATGTCTTATACCCCACTTTTAGTCAAAGTTTTCTACTCCAAAACAACATATCCACTGACTTAAGTTTTTTAAACAGAGAAACTCAGTATCTATCAACTGCCTTAATATCTATTTTAAGACAGAATTCCTATGTGAGATTTGCAGATAAAAATCTGTTGATTGGGATATCATTTTTTTCTAGTTAGAATATTGTCTGAGAGGGCAATTCAAAATTCAAAATTAAAGGACAGTGAATATATTAAGGTTTAAGGAAAAAAAATTTAATTAATTTATTTATTTTGCTGTTGCTGCTGCTGCTGCATTGCTTCAGTCATGTCTGACTCTGTGCAACCCCATAGATGGCAGCCCACCAGGCTCTGCCATCCCTGGGATTCTCCAGGCAAGAACACTGGAGTGGGTTGCCATTTCCTTCTCCAATGCATGACAGTGAAAAGTGGAAGTGAAGTCGCTCAGTTGTGTCCGACTCTTCACGGACTGCAGCCTACCAGGCTCCTCCATCCATGAGATTTTCCTGGCCAGAGTACTGGAGTGGGTTGGCATTGCCTTCTTGGTTAATTTATTTTAATTGGAGGCTAGTTACTTTACAATATTGTTATGGTTTTTGCCACACATTCACATGAGTCAGCCATGGGTGTACATGTGTTCCCCATCCTGAACTCCCCTCCCACCTCACTCCCCATTCCATTCCTCAAGGTCATCCCAGTGCACCAGCCCTGAGCACCCTGTCTCATGTATCAAACCTCCACCCTTACCTTCTCCCACAGAGTCCAAAAGACTGTTCTTTACATCTGTGTCTCTTTTGTTGTCTTTCATATAGGGTCATCATTATCATCTTTCTCAATTTCATATATATGTATTAATATACTGTATTGGTGTTTTCCTTTCTGACTTACTTCATTCTGTATAATAGGCTCCAGTTTCATCTACCTCATTAGAAGTGATTCAAATGCATTTTTTTTAATGGCTGAGAGATATTCCATTGTAAATATGTACCACAGCTTTCTTATCCATTTGTCTGCTGATGAACATCTAGGTTGCTTCCATGTCCTGGCTATTACAAACAGTGCTGTGATAAACATTGGGAAACACGCGTCTCTTTCAAGTCTGGTTTCCTCAGTGTGTATTCCCAGCAGTGGGACTGCTGGGTCATATGGCAGTTCTATTTCCAGTTTTTTAAGGAATCTCCACACTGTTCTCCGTAGTGGCTGGACTAGGTTGCATTCCCACCAACAGTGTAAGAGGGTTCCTTTTTCTCCACACCCTCTTCAGAGTTTATTGCTTGTAGACTTTTTGATAGCAGTTGTTCTGACTGGCATGAGATGGTACCTCATTGTAGTTTTGATTTGCATTTATCTGATAAAGAGTGATGTTGAACATCTTTTCATGTGTTTGTTAGCCATCTGTATGTCTTCTTTGGAGAAATGTCTGTTTAGTTCTTTGGCCCATTTTTTTTATTGGGTCATTTATTATTCTGAAATGGAGCTGCATGAGTTGCTTGTATACTTTTGAGAGTAATTCTTTGTCAGTTGCTTCGTTTGCTATTATTTTCTTCCATTCTAAAGGCTGCATTTTCACCTTGCTTATAGTTTCCTTCGTTGTGCAAAAGCTTTTAAGTTTAATTAGGTCCTATTTGTTTATTTTTGCCTTTATTTCCATTACTCTGAGAGGTGGGTCATAGAAGATCCTGCTGTGACTTATGGCAGAGAGTGTTTTGCCCTTGTTTAACTCAAGGAGTTTTATAGTTTCTGGTCTTATGTTTAGATCTCTAATACATTTTGACTTTATTTTTGTGTATGGTGTTAGAAAGTGTTCTAGTTTCATTCTTTCACAAGTGGTTGACCAGTTTTCCCAGCACCACTTGTTAAAGAGATTGTCTTTCCTCCATTGTATATTCTTGCCTCGTTTGTCAAAGATAAGATGTCCATAGGTGCCTGGATTTATCTCTGGACTTTCTATTTTGTTGCATTGATCTATATTTCTGTCTTTGTGCCAGTACCATACTGTCTTGATGACTGAAGCTTTGTAGTATAGTCTGAAGTCAGGCAGGTTGATTCCTCCAGTTTCATTCTTCTTTCTCAAGATTGCTTTGGCTATTCAAGGGTTGTTTTTTTGTTTGTTTGTTTGTTTGTTTTGTTTTGTTTTTTCTTTCCATACCAATTGTGAAATTATTTTTTCTAGTTCTCTGAAAAATACCATTGGTAGCTTGATAGGGATTGCATTGAATCTGTAGATTGCTTTGGGTAGTATACATTTTCACTATATTGATTCTTCCAATCCATGTACATGGTATATTTCTCCATGTATTTGTGTCATCTTTGATTTCTTTTATCAGTGTTTTATAGTTTTCTATATATATATAGGCAGATTTATTCCTAAGTATTTTATTCTTTTCATTGCAATGGTGAATGGAATTGTTTCCTTAATTTTTTTCTGTTTTCTCATTGTTAGTGTATAAGTATGCAAGGGATTTCTGTGTGTTAATTTTATATTCTTCAACTTTATTATATTCATTGATTAGCTCTCCCTCTGTAATTTTCTTAAAGAGTTTGCATAGAATATGTGTTAGCTCTTCTCTAAATTTTTGGTAGAATTCAGCTGTGAAGCCGTCTGGTCCTGGGCTTTTGTTTGCTGAAAGATTTTTGATTACAGTTTCTATTTCTGTGCATGTGATGGGTCTGTTAAGATGTTCTATTTCTTCCTGGTTCAGTTTTGGAAAGTTATACTTTCCTAAGAATTGGTCCATTTATTGCAAGTTTTCCATTTTTTTTGGCATATAGTATCTGATAGTAGTCTCTTATGATCCTTTATATTTCTGTGTTATTTGTTGTGATTTCTCCATTTTCATTTCTCAGTTTGTTGATTTGATTCTTCTCTCTCTTTTTTTTTTTTTTTGATGAGTCTGGCTAATGGTTTGTCTATTTTATTTATCTTCTCAAAGAACCAGCTTTTATCTTTGTTGATTTTTGCTATGGTCTCCTTTGTTTCTTTTTCATTTATTTCTGCCCTAATGTTTATGATTTATTTCCTTCTACTAGCCCTGGGGTTCTTCATTTCTTATTTTTCTAGTTGCTTTAGGTGTAGAGTTAGGTTATGTATTTAATTTTTCTCTTGTTTCTTGAGGTAAGCTTGTATTGCTACAACCCTTCCCCTTAGCACTGCTTTTACTGAATCCCATAGGTTTGGGGTTGTTGTGTTTTCATTTTCTTTAGTTTCTATGCATTTTTCTATTTCTTTTTTGACTTCTTCTGTGATTTGTTGGTTATTCAGAAGCGTGTTGGTTAACCTCCATATGTTTGTATTTTTAACAGTTTTTTTTTTTTTTTTCCCCGTAGTTGACATCTAATCTTACCACACTGTGATTAGAAAAGATGCTTGGAATGATTTTTTTGAATTTACCAAGGCTAGATTTATGGCCCAGGATGTGATATCCTGGAGAAGGTTCCATGTGCACTTGAGAAAAAAGGTGAAATTCATTGTTTTGGGGGTGAAATGTCCTATAGATATCAATTAGGTCTAACGTGTCCATTGTATCATTTAAAGTTGGTGTTTCCTTGCTAATTTTCTGTTTATTTGATCTATCCATAGATGTGAGTGGGGTATTAAAGTCTCCCACTATTATGGTGTTACTGTTAATTTTCCATTTCATACTTGTTAGCATATGCCTTACATATTGTGGTGCTCCTATGTTGGGTGCATATATACTTATAATTGTTATATCTTCTTCTTGGATTGATCATTTGATCATTATGTAGTGTCCTTCTTTGTCTCTTTTCACAGCCTTTATTTCAAAGTCTACTGTATGTAATATGAGTATTGCTACTCCTGGTTTCTTTTGGTCTCCATTTGTGTGAAATATCTTTTCCAGCCCTTCACTTTCAGTCTGTATGTGTCCCTGGTTTTGAAGTGAGTTTCTTGTAGACAGCATATATATGGGTCTTGTTTTTGTATCCATTCAGCCAGTCTTTTTCTTTTGGTTGGGGCATTCAACACATTTATATTTAAGGTAATTACTGATAAGTATGATCCCATTGCCGTTTACTTTGTTGTTTTGTGTTTGAGTTTATACACTTTTTCTATGTTTCCTGTCTAAAGAAGATCCTATAGCATTCGTTGAAGATACGGTTTGGTGGTGCTGAATTCTCTTAGCTTTTACTTGTATGTAAAGCTTTTGATTTCTCCTTCATATTTGAATGAGATTCTTGCTGGGTACAGTAATCTGGATTGTAGGTTTTGCTTTTTCATCACTTTAAGTATGTCCTGCCATTGCCTTCTGGCCTGAAGAGTTTCTATTGAAAGTTCAGTTGTTATCCTTAAGGGAATCCCCTTGTGTGTTATTTGTTGTTTTTCCCTTGCTGCTTTTAATATTTGTTCTTTGTGTTTGGTCTTCATTAATTTGATTAATATGTTTCTTGGGGTGTTTCCCCCTGGGTTTGTCCTGTTTAGGACTCTCTGGGTTTCTTGAACTTGGGTGACTATTTCCTTCCCCATTTTAGGGAAGTTTTCAATGATTTTCTCCTCAAGTATTTTCTCATGGCCTTTCTTTTTCTTCTTCTTTTGGGACTCCTATGATTCTAATATTGGGGCATTTGACATTGTCCCAGAGATCTCCTGGGAGGAAATGAGGTTGTTCTCATTTATTTTAATTCTTTTTTTTTCTTTTTTCCTCTCTGCTTCCACCATTCTAACTTCCACCTCACTTATCCTATCTTCTGCCTCAGTTATTCTACTGTTGGTTCCCTCCAGAGTGTTTTTGACATCAGTTACTGCTTTATTCATTATTGATTGACTCTTTTATATTTCTTCTAGGTTCTTGTTAAACATTTCTTGCATCTTCTCAGTCCTTGTCTCCAGACTATTTATCTGTAACTCCATTTTGTTTTCAAGATTTTGTGTCATTTTCGCTATCATTATTCTGAACTCTTTTTCAAGTAGATTCCCTATCTCTTCCTCTTTTGTTTGGTTTGATGGGCATTTAACATGTTCCTTTGCCTGCTGAATATTTCTCTGCCTTTTCATCTTGTTTAGATTGCTGTAACTGGAGTGGCCTTTCTGTATGCTGGAAGTTTGTGGTTCCTCTTTATTGTGGAGGTCCCTCCCTGTGGGTGGGGTTGGATGAGTGGCTTGTCAAGGTTTCCTGGTTAGGGAAGCTTGCATTGGTGTTCTGGTTGGTGGAGCTGGATCTCTTCTCTGTGGAGTGCAATGAAGTGTCCAGTAGTGAGTTTTGAGGTGTTTATGGGTTTGGTGTGACTTTGGCCACATGTATTTTAATGCTTAGGGTTATGTTCCTCTGTTGTTGGAAAATTAGTTTGATATGTCTTGCTCTGAAACTTGTTGGTTCCTGCATGGAGCTTGGTTTCAGTGTAGGTATGGAGGTTTTTGTATGAGCTCTTGTTGATTAATGTTCCCTGGAATCAGGAGTTTTATGGTATTTTTAAGTTTTTGGATATAAGCTTCCTGCCTCTGGTTTTCAGTCCCATTCTTCCAGTAGCCTCAAGACTTTTCCATCCATACTGCACTGATGATAAAACGTCAAGGTTAATGGAGAAAAGATTCTCCACAGTGAGGGACACCCAGAGAGGTTCACAGAGTTACATAGAGAAGAGAGGAGGGAGGAAGGAGATAGAAATGACCAGGATGAGAAGAGGGGGAGTCAAAAGGAGAGAGACAGATCTGGCCAGTAGTCAGTTCCCTAAGTGTTCTCTATAGCTCAGAATACCCAAAGAGATTCCAAGAGTTGAGTAGAGAAGAGAAGGGGGAGGGAGGACATAGAGGTGACCTGGGGGAGAAAAAGGAGAGTCAAAAGGGGGAGAGGGCAATGAAGCTAGTAATCACACTCCTAAGTAAAAATGGAAACTGAAGATTGTATTCTTAAATGTACAAAATTGATAACAAATACTAAAAAGCAAAAATTAAAAATCTAGAGAAAAGTTTCAGTTCAGTCACTCAGTCGTGTCCAACTCTTTGCAACCCCATGGACTGCATCACTCCAGGCCTCCTTGTTCATCACCAACTCCCAGAGTTCACCCAAACTCATGTCCATTGAGTAAGTGATGCCATCCAACCAACTCATCCTCTGTGATCCCCTTCTCCTCCTGCCCTCAATCTTTCCCAGCACCAGATTCTTTGCAAATGAGTCAGCTCTTTGCTTCAGGTGGCCAAAGTATTGGAGTTTCAACTTCAATGAAACTGAACCTTCAGTCCTTCCAATGAACACTCAAGACTAATCTCCTTTAGGATGGACTGCTTGGATTTCCTTGCAGTCTAAGAGACTCTGAAGAGTCTTTTCCAACACCACAGTTCAAAAGCATCAATTCTTCGGTGCTCAGCTTTCTTTACAGTCCAACTCTCACATCCATACATGACTACTGGAAAAACCATAGCCCTGAATAGACGGACCTTTGTTGACAAAGTAATGTCTCTGCTTTTTAATGTGCTGTCTAGGTTGGTCATAACTTCCCTTCCAAGGAGTAAGTGTCTTTTAATTTCATGGCTACAATCACCATCTGCAGTGATTGTGGAGCCCAAAAAGAATATTTCCCATGAAGTGATGGGACCGGATGCCATGATCTTCGTTTTCTGAATGTTGAGCTTTAAGCCAACTTTTTCACTCTCCTCTTTCACTTTCATGAAGAGGCTTTTTAGCTCCTCTTCACTTTCTGCCATAAGGGTGGTGTCATCTGCATATCTGAGGTTATTGATATGTCTCCCAGCAATCTTGATTCTAGCTTGTGCTTCCTCCAGTCCAGTGTTTCTCATGATGTACTCATAAGTTAAATAAGCAGGGTGACATAGACAGCCTTGATGTACTCCTTTTCTTATTTGGAACCAGTCTGTTGTTCCATGTCCAGTTCTAACTGTTGCTTCCTGACCTGCATACAGATTTCTCAAGAGGCAGGTCAGGTGGTCTGGTATTCCCATCTCTTTCAGAAGTTTATTTTCCACAGTTTATTGTGATCCACATAGTCAAAGGCTTTGGCATAGTCATTAAAGCAGAAATAGATGTTTTTTCTGGAACTTCTTGTTTTTCAATGATCCAGCAGATGTTGGCAATTTGATCTCTCTGGTTCCTCTGCCTTTTCTAAAACAAGCTTGAACATCTGGAAGTTCATGGGTCATGTATTGCTGAAGCCTGGCTTGGAGAATTTTGAGCAGCACTTTACTCTCAAAAATACAATATTAAGAAAACAAAACAAAATCACAAAAATTATTTTAAAATATGTGAAATTTATTTTAAAACTAGGGGGTTTTTTGGCAAGGTAATACTAGGTTATAAAAATGAAAATTAAAGGAGTAATAAAGAACTTAAAATTTAAAATGATAATAGTAAAATATATCTAGGAATTTCTCTGGAGCTGTTGATGGCAGTTTGGGGTCAGTTCAATTTCAGATAGTTCCTTGGTTCTGGCTTATACTTCTTCTCAAGGTCTATAGGCCCCTTCCAATATAATCAGTGCTAACTACAGGTTTTTAATCTGTTGCACCTGTCACTTCCAAAGTGGTTCCCTTTTTGTTTATTTTGGCCCTCTGTTTGCAAGTCTCTTCAGTGTCTAATTTCCACCCTGACACAAGAGGGTGAAGTTGGTCACTTATTTAGGCTACTTGTTCAGTTGTGCTGTGGGGATGAAGGAACACTGCAAACAAATATCACTGTCATGTGTGGGGTGTCCACGCAGTGTCTGGGTCACACTGGGTTTGCCCCTGTTCATGCCGTGTGTGCCTTCCTGGTCTACACTGCTCAGGCTCCAGGTGTCTCTGCAGGGAAACTGTCTAAATGGGCCCTGGGTTGCATGCACTTCCCAGGTCTATGCCACTCAGGTTCAGGTTCTCAGGTACTCCACAAAGGCACAGACTCTTTTGGGCCTGAGTTTGTGCCCTTTCCAGGTCCGAGCAGCTCAGGCGACCAGGTGCTTGGCAAGCACACTCTCCGCAGGTGGGCAATGTGTCTTATCACCAGTCCCAGTGCCTTGGTCTCCTGGGTGCACAGCTGGAGCACCATCTCAGGTGTACTATGTGTCTCTAGGGACCTGATCTCTGGCTGCGGCCCTCCTTCCAGGATCCCAGGAAGACTTGGTTAGCAACTTGGAGCCTGCTCGCAGTTTGGTGGAGGATGCAATCTCTGGGGCAGTGATTGCCCCTCACCTTCCAGCTCTGGCTGTCACCTGCTTGCCTCTCTGCCTCCGGGTGGTGGATGAGCCAGTCTGCAGCTGGCTAGCTCTCCTCTGGTATTTGCTCAGTTCTTTGTTCTGTGAGCTGGCCCAGCAGTGCTTTAGGTTAGAGCTTTTTGGAAAATTCTTTCTCTCTCTCTCTTTTTTTCCCGCTCTCTCTGGCAGTCCAACAGTTTGGGTTGCTATCAGATGTTAGCTCCTTCAGATTGTCCTCAGGGAGCTCAGATTGTCTTTACCCTAAGTGCTTGCCCCTGCACCTCCCTGTTTAGCCCCTGCTTGCTGGTGGTGGACACAAGCATCTGGGCTACTTCTCTGCTGGGGGTTGCAGTTAGGCACGTAATCTGTGTTTTTTTGTATTTTGTTTTTTCCCTCACAGTTATGTTGGCCTCTGAGATTTCAAAACTCCCCATAGATCCACCATTGAGAGGATTTCCTGGTGTTTGAAAACTTCTCCTCCTTCATGACTCCCTTCCCAGGTCAGGTCTCTCTCCCTAATCTTTTGTCTCTCTTTTTATCTTTTTTATTTTGTCCTGCTGCTGCTGCTGCTGCTAAGTCACTTCAGTCGTGTCCAACTCTGTGTGACCCCATAGACAGCAGCTCACCAGACTCCCGTGTCCCTGGGATTTACCTCCTTTCAAAGATAATGGGCCTGGTGTCCTCCGCCAGAATTCAGAAGCTGTTTTGTGGAGTCTGCTTAGCGTTCAAATGATGTTTAGATGAATTTGTGGGGGAGAAAGTAGTCTCCCTATCCTATTCCTCTGCCATCTTAGGACCATCCCCTAAGGAAATCTTAATTCTCCATTTTCACAAGAATCTTAGGTAAACCATGATCCTTTCCCCCAAACAGCCCTAGTTAGCTGTATTTCATTAGCTGTATTTCATCTGCTTTCTCTCAGATGTGTCCTGTGGGCCTTAAAAATAGATAGTCAGGACTTTTCTACCTATCCGTGTGTGTGCTGCCTTCAGTATTTTAGATTTTACGTGTGGATGGAGATTTTGCATAACCTCTAGGTAACATACTCACAGAATTACATTCACAATTCTCCATGTTTTCTCACTAGCTAAATAACTATATGCAGGTCAGGAGGAACAGTTAGAACTGGACATGGGACAACAGATTGATTCCAAATAAGAAAAGGAGTACGTCAAGGCTGTATATTGTCACAATGCTTATTTAACTTACATGCAGAGTACATTATGAAAAAGACTGGGCTGGAAGAAGCACAAGCTGAAATCAAGATTGCTGGGAGAAATATCAATAACCTGAGATATGCAGATGACACCATCCTTATGGCAGCAAGTGAAGAGGAACTAAAAAGCCTCTTGATGAAAGTGAAAGAAGAGAGTAAAAAAGTTGGCTTAAAGCTCAACATTCAGAAAATGAAGATCATGGCATCTGGTCCCATCACTTCATGGAAAATAGATGGGGAAACAGTGGAGACAGTGTCAGACTTTGTTTTTGTGGGCTCCAAAATCACTGCAGATGGTGATTGCAGCCATGAAATTAAAAGATGCTTACTCCTTGGAAGGAAAGTTATGACCAACCTAGATAGCATATTCAAAAGCAGAGCCATTACTTTGCCAACAAAGGTCTGTCTAGTCAAGGCTATGGTTTTTCCAGTAGTCATGTATGGATGTGAGATTTGAACTGTAAAGAAAGCTGAGCACTGAAGA
Organism: Ovis aries; assembly: GCF_016772045.2. Taxonomy (NCBI): domain Eukaryota; kingdom Metazoa; phylum Chordata; class Mammalia; order Artiodactyla; family Bovidae; genus Ovis; species Ovis aries. Next base: position 147,752,261 of record NC_056054.1, on the reverse strand, counting down.
ATTGATGCTTTTGAACTGTGGTGTTGGAGAAGACTCTTGAGAGTCCCTTGGACTGCAAGGAGAGCCAACCAGTCCACTCTGAAGGAGATCAGCCCTGGGTGCTCTCTGGAAGAAATGATGCTAAAGCTGAAACCCTAATACTTTGGCCTCCTCATGTGAAGTGTTGGCTCATTGGAAAAGACTCTGATGCTGGGAGGGATTGGGGGCAGGAGGAGAAGGGGACGTCAGAGGATGAGATGGCTGGATGGCATCACGGACTCGACGGATGTGAGTCTGAGTGAACGCCGGGAGTTGGTGATGGACAAGGAGGCCTGGTGTGCTGCGATTCATGGGGTCGCAAAGAGTCGGACTCGACTGAGCAACTGAACTGAACTGAACTGAGATAACTATCAAATGCAAAGATTCTATATACCCCAAGGGTTCTGTCTTTACTCTTTCTTATTAGAAATCTTCCTTTCTTAATGATTCCAGATTTTTTTTTCTTCTTTTCCCCAGGACACATTAAAGTGCATGGCATGTTAAAGGTGTTCAGCAAATATTGTTTGAATGTTAAATTACTTGCCCTTTAAAAAGTAGATATATTCTTACGTTTGCTTTTATATTCCTTAACATCTTAATTGCATTTACAGTTACAGAGTTATACAGCTACACACACTCATTTGTACTTGTTTCCATATTATGTAGACTTCCATATTATTTTTACTTCATAATTTATCCCAGAATCCATATTTCAAAATACATTGGGAAATAAAAGCTTACTTGTAAAAGTTTGGTAATTAAGGGCTTAAGTTTTAGTTCATATTTATTTATAAATAAATAATATGTTATATATAAATGAGTAACCATTCACTCATTTAACATTCACTAATTTAGTACTTCAATCTGCCAGATGAGATAAATGCAGAGAGCCTTGTAATATGATCCTCTACATGGAAAACCCTAAAGACTCCACCAGAAACTTACTAGAGCTAATCAATGAATATAGTAAAGTTGCAGGATATAAAATCAACACACAGAAATCCCTTGCATTCCTATACACGAATAATGAGAAAGTAGAAAAAGAAATTAAGGAAACAATTCCATTCACCATTGCAACGAAAAGAATAAAATACTTAGGAATATATCTACCTAAAGAAACTAAAGACCTATATATAGAAAACTATAAAACACTGATGAAAGAAATCAAAGAGGACACTAATAGATGGAGAAATATACCCTGTTCATGGATTGGAAGAATCAATATAGTGAAAATGAGTATACTACCCAAAGCAATTTACAAATTCAATGCAATCCCTATCAAGCTACCAGCCACATTTTCACAGAACTAGAACAAATAATTTCAAGATTTGTATGGAAATACAAAAAACCTCGAATAGCCAAAAGCAATCTTGAGAAAGAAGAATGGAACTGGAGGAATCAACTTGCCTGACTTCAGACTCTACTACAAAGCCACAGTCATCAAGACAGTATGGTACTGGCACAAAGACAGACATATAGATCAATGGAACAAAATAGAAAGCCCAGAGATAAATCCACACACATACGGACACCTTATCTTTGACAAAGGAGGCAAGAATATACAATGGAGTAAAGACAATCTCTTTAACAAGTGGTGCTGGGAAAACTGGTCAACCACTTGTAAAAGAATGAAACTAGATCACTTTCTAACACCGCACACAAAAATAAACTCAAAATAGATTAAAGATCTAAATGTAAGATCAGAAACTATAAAACTCCTAGAGGAGAATATAGGCAAAACACTCTCAGACATAAATCACAGCAGGATCCTCTATGATCCACCTCCCAGAATGCTGGAAATAAAAGCAAAAATAAACAAATGGGATCTAATTAAAATTAAAAGCTTCTGCACAACAAAGGAAAATATAAGCAAGGTGAAAAGACAGCCTTCTGAATGGGAGAAAATAATAGCAAATGAAGCAACTGACAAACAACTAATCTCAAAAATATACAAGCAACTTCTGCAGCTCAACTCCAGAAAAATAAACGACCCAATCAAAAAATGGGCCAAAGAACTAAATAGACATTTCTCCAAAGAAGACATACGGATGGCTAACAAACACATGAAAAGATGCTCAACATCACTCATTATTAGAGAAATGCAAATCAAAACCACAATGAGGTACCACTTCACACCAGTCAGAATGGCTGCCATCCAAAAATCTGCAAGCAATAAATGCTGGAGAGGGTGTGGAGAAAAGGGAACCCTCCTACACTGTTGGTGGGAATGCAAACTAGTACAGCCACTATGGAGAACAGTGTGGAGATTCCTTAAAAAATTGCAAATAGAACTACCTTATGACCCAGCAATCCCACTTCTGGGCATACACACCGAGGAAACCAGAATTGAAAGAGACACATGTACCCCAATGTTCATCGCAGCACTGTTTATAATAGCCAGGACATGGAAACAACCTAGATGTCCATCAGCTGATGAATGGATAAGAAAGCTGTGGTACATATACACAATGGAGTATTACTCAGCCGTTAAAAAGAATTCATTTGAATCAGTTCTGATGAGATGGATGAAACTGGAGCCGATTATACAGAGTGAAGTAAGCCAGAAAGAAAAACACCAATACAGTATACTAACACATATATATGGAATTTAGGAAGATGGCAATGACGACCCTGTATGCAAGACAGGGAAAGAGACACAGATGTGTATAACGGACTTTTGGACTCAGAGGGAGAGGGAGAGGGTGGGATGATTTGGGAGAATGACATTCTAACATGTATACTATCATGTGAATTGAATCGCCAGTCTATGTCTGACGCAGGATGCAGCATGCTTGGGGCTGGTGCATGGGGATGACCCAGAAAGATGTTATGGGGAGGGAGGTGGGAGGGGGTTCATGTTTGGGAATGCATGTAAGAATTAAAGATTTTAAAATTTAAAAAAATAAAATAAAATAAAATAAAATTGTTAAATTGTTTGGTTAAGCGAAAACCATAGTTGGGAGGCTGTAATTTTTCAAATGACAATGAAATGCTAAAGTTCAATTGATATAATTGTAGAACTGAAATTATTTCTAATCATAAAGATTTCAAAGTGAGATGATTCCAAAAATAAAAAAATAAAAAAAATAATAAACCTATCCAGGGCTTCCCTGGTAGTTCAGCAGTAAAGAACATGCCTGCACTTTAGGATACTGCCTGCAATGCTGGAGATGTGGGTTTGATCTCTGGGACAGGAAGATATGCTGGAGAAGGAAATGGCAACCCATTCTAGTATTCTTGCCTGGGAAATTCATAGACAGAGGAACCTGGGGGACTGCAGTCCATGGGATTGCAGGAGTCCAGCACTACTGAGTGACTAAGCCACCACCACGAGTCCCAGAGAAACTAATAGGAGAATAGTGAAAGTTATACATGCATATATAGTATCGGAGTCTCACTGAGAAGAAAGGGAATAGTTCTCTGTGGGAATTTAGAAAGGCTTTGCATGGGAGGCAATCAGTAATTTGCAGGACAGATAGGAGTCCTTCCTGGCAGGAAAAAAAGGGGAATCCATTGTAGGCAGAGGGAAATTGTGCTATATATCTTTACAAAGAGATACTTACCACCATCAGTTCTCTTTCGAATGACCTAATATTTTCTATTCAAAAAATTTATTTGAGTTACTTTATTATGGCAAAGATCTTCAACCAGCAATTCTATATCAGAGTCAGCTGAACAGTTAGCAGTAAGATTAAAAAAAAAAAAAAAGGTTATTCTCAGGGTTTACTTATCTGAAGGAGGATTAATGCTTATGATCTAAAGGATACTGAGGAGACCCAAAAAATAATAATAACTTTGATAAATTTGATCACATATTTGCTTCCTAATACTATATTCTGGCAATGGTTTGTTTACATATGTTGAGTTTTCTTCAAATAGAGAGGAAGTAAAGAATGCATGCATATAACTGAGTAATTTGCTTGAAAGTGCATATGTTTACAGCTTAGTTTTCTACCTTCTGCTAAATAATAAAATCAATAAACCACTAAAATTGGCTATGGCATGATAATATTATTTCTTCTCAATCTAAAACTCCATCATTTCCATAGCCATTTAAATGTCAATATAGAGTCATATAACAACAGTAGTGGTAAATAATTTGAGTGAATGATAGAAGCTCTTTGCTATGAAATATGATTTCTTTTGTGTTAGAAATAGATACTTATATAAGGTAAATATGATTATAGTTTATTAGAGCTCTGAAAGCATCCTTTAGTAGTTTGTCCAGCTAGAAAGCATTCTCTTGCTGCATTGTGACCTAGGATTTATGCATATGTCCAAGCACACTATTTTGCAAATAGATGAAACTGACTGGCTTAAACGGAGATCGTAAGTTGGCATACCTGTAGCTAAAGATAGCTGGCAGATGCCTTCTTTGGTTTTCCTGAAGCATTCATGAGTGGGGGAAAGGCAGGAATTTAACAAGTAGGAGATTTCAAGCTGAAATTCTGATTTCTGGATTCTTTTGCAATAAGGAAAGATCTGATAACCATGGCCTTCCTTCCTTCATGACAACAATTCCATGTGAAGCTGAGTTGAAAACCTGTTCATCTGCCTTTTAGTACTGACTGTGACTGGGCAACTGAACACAAGTGCCACTTAAGTTTTGCTTAGTCCTTACTGGGCCATTACACTGACTTATCTCATCTACTTACTTATGTAGAAATCCTGACACTTTCTTTAACAGTAAAATCATAAATGTTGCAAAACATATTTCTTCCTCAGGCATACGTATTGAAGATCTCATTGTTAGTGTTATTAAAACCATATGATTATGCCCCAAATTTATACACTAAGAGCCTCTTCTAAAATAAAGCAAAAGGCAAAAAAAAAAAAAAAACTTCCATAACTTTCAAATTCCATGAAATTGTGTGCACATGTGTGTGCAATTGTGTGTACAGACGTATTTGTGTATAAATACATAATACTTTTAGTCTAGCCAGATTCCCCAAAGAACATCAATGGCTCTCATTTGTTGCTTTTCATATTGGGTCAAATTGTGGAGGTGAGGTAAAAAACTAACTACACTGTGAGGGTGTTATCTTAGCAGCATCAGACACTCTGCCTATTGATGAATTTGTTTCCTCACATGCTATTTTTACTGCAGGAGCTTTTCAGATAATTATTCTTTTAGTGAAAGATTTGGATACATCTTTATCTGTATCACTTAATTCTGTAAACACTGCAGAATTGCACTGAAATACTCATTCTAAAAGTAATATGAGATATGGAATCTGAGGTTTTAGGGTGAAATGGCTCTTTAGCTCTCTGCTTATGGAAGTTGTTTTGATCTTGAGCCTTTTGCCAGAGTAAACACATCTGTAGCTCATATTCCACAGTATCTCAGGGAAGGACAGTCTCAAATTTTGTTAAAAAACAGTGCTAATTACATTTTTAGCTCCTATGGGTTCCTTTGAGAGTTCACAGACACATTTTTAATTTTCAGCAAAGTCTTGAAGCTCACCTTTAATAAACTGGAGAGGTGCAGAGAATGGACCCTAATAAGCATATGAAGAACCAGTGTTCTCAAAGCTATTATATTATTGACATTAATCCCCACAGGTGAAATCATTCTAACTAAACTGACTTGGTAGCACTACACATACTTCATCCCTTTGTCTCCAAACCATGCAGACTTACACTGCACTAATTCTTTTGTGGGAACATATTACATGAAAGCAAGTGGCAATAAGCATATGGTATAAGGAATAAGTCGCATTCATATATTCATGAAGATAGTAGACTCATTCTAATACAGACCCTATGCTACACACTTGAAATGCTAAGATGAATGTGACACTCATTTTGTTCTCTAGGGAAATATATATATATATATATATATATATATATATATATAAACTAGTATCACTTATTTCCCTTCATATTTTGGTATCATATTCCCCACTGAATAAATACAAAACGTAGACCATTTAAAGATGTCACATCACATATTTAGAGCTTAAGTATAGATGTCAGCAATAGAATAGCAAGGAGAGATAAGAAAGCCTTTCTCAGCGATCAATGCAAAGAAACAGAGGGAAACAATAGAATGGGAAAGACTAGAGATCTCTTAAAGAAAATTAGAGATACCAAGGGAACATTTCATGCAAAGATGGGCTCAATAAAGGACAGAAATGGTATGGACCTAACAGAACCAGAAGGTATTAAGAAGAGGTGGCAAGTATACACAGAAGAACTATGCAAAAAAGTTCTTCATGACCCAGATAACCATGATGGTGTGATTACTCACCTAGAGCAAGACATCCTCAAATGTGAAGTCAAGTGGGCCTTAGGAAGCATCACTACAAATATAGCTAGTGGAGGTGATGGAATTCCAGTTGAGCTTTTTCAAATCCTAAAAGATGATGCTGTGAAAGTGCTGCACTCAATATGCCAGCAAATTTGGACAACTCATGAGTGGCCACAGGACTCGAAAATGTCAGCTTTCATTCCAATCCCAAAGAAAGGCAATGCCAAAGAATGCTCAAACTACCACACAATTGCACTCATTTTACACGCTAGTAAAGTAATACTCAAAATTCACCAAGCCAGGCTTCAACAGTACATGAACCATGAACTTCCAGATGTTCAAGCTGAATTAAAAAATGAAGAGGAATCAGGGATCAAATTGCCAACATCCTCTGGATCACCAAAAGAGCAAGAGAGTTACAGAAAAACATCTACTTCTGCTTTATTGACTATGCCAAAGCCATTGACTGTGTGCATCACAACAGACTGGAAAATTCTTAAAGAGATGGGAATACCAGAACACCTGACCTGCCTCTTGAGAATATGTATGCAAATCAGGAAGCAACAGTTAGAACTGGACATGGAACAACAGACTGGTTCCAAATAGGAAAAGGAGTACATCAAGGTTGTATATTGTCACCTTGCTTATTTAACTTATATGCAGAGTACATCATGAGACATTCTGGACTGGAGGAAGCACAAGCGAGAATCAAGATTGCTGGGATAAATATCAATAACCTCAGATATTCAGAACACCACCCTATGGCAGAAAACGAAGAAGAACTAAAGAGCCTCTTGATGAGAGTGAAAGAAGACAGTGAAAAAGTTGGTTAAAAACTCAACATTCAGAAAACTAAGATCATGGCATTCAGTCGCATCACTTCATGGCAAATAGATGGGGAAACAGTGGAAACAGAGGCTGACTTTATTTTTCTGGGCTCCAAAATCATTGCAGATGGGGATTGCAGCCATGAAATTAAAAGACGCCTATGCCTTGGAAGGAATGTTATGACCAGTCTATACAGCATATTAAAAAGCAGAGACATTACTTTGCAACAAAGGTGCATCTCATCAAAGCTATGGTTTTTGCAGTGGTCATGTATGAATGTGAGAGTTGAACTATAAGGAAAGCTGAGTGCCAAAGAATTGATGCTTTTGAACTGTGGTGTCGGAGAAGACTCTTGAATCCCTTGGAATGCAGGGAGTTCCAACCACTCCATCTTAAAGGAAATGAGTCCTTAATATTCATTGGAAGGACTGATGCTGAAGCTGAAACTCCAATACTTTGGCCACCTGATGCAACGAACTGACTCTTTTGAAAAGACCCTGATGCTGGGAAAGATTGAAGTTGGGGGAAGAAGGGGATGACAGAGGATGAGATTGTTTGATGGCATCACCGACTCAATGGACATGAGTTTGAGCAAGCTTCACGTGTTGGTGATGGACAGGGAAGCCTGGTGTGCTGCAGTCCATGGGGCTGCAAAGAGTGGGAGACGACTGAGCAACTGAACTGAAATGACAGATGTCAGGGTTTTTTTACACACATCTGCTTTCTCTCCTGGGAATAAAAAGTCATTCCCACTAAATGTTTAGGGCATTACTGAATAAATGCACCTTTCTTGAAGGTGATCAGAGTTCTAGGAAAAGGGCTAGAAAAACACATTGCAATTGATATCTATAAAGATGAGTTACTGCTTTACTACATTTTTATTATAAAGTATTCAAAATAATTTCAAATGTCCGAAAGATAATATAGCAGATATTTGTTTGAGCAAACATAGTTGACTTTGGTAGTTTACAGTCAGAATAGTCTCAGTTTGAGTAGTACTCAGGACTCATTAATCAATAGGCTTCCCCTGGCTGTGTTCTTGGGACTGTTGCAGGTAGTAGCAGCCAAGCAGAGTAATACAAGATTAGGGACCGAGGATCTGGGGAAATGGCTTGGCTGTGTGATTATCTAAAAGAGGCAAAATCAAGTTCCCAATGCTAACCGAGTTAAATAGCAGCAAATCAGTCCAAATAAATACCTTGATTTTGGGTCAAGCTTGAACTTGATACCAAAAGGTAAATTTGAAGCAAAGATGGCATGTAAAAGGAGAAGTGAAGCTATGTAAGTAAAAACCATCAGCTAGGTGGCTGTGACTAAACCATACTGTTAATATTCTCATCAAGTGTCAGAGACAGGGAAAGGACATTCCCAAATATTTCTAAAACTTTTATTTTGAGATAAAGAAGAAGTTTAAGGACCTTTAACTATAATTGTCAAGGCAACTTTGAACTTGTGGATAAAGTTTGGTGTTGTAGTAGGGCTTTGTTTTGTTTAAATCCAGATTTTTTAGTGCATATGAATCCTAAAGTATTAATATCAAAAAATAGGGTCATAATGACATGATAACATTTGTTTTACAGTTTATTTTCAATTATGTGAAGGATGGCATCTCTTCCAGAACTCAAAACCGCTAGAAAAGAGCCTTGGCACAATGTGCCTCTGATTATTGTTCTTAGCACACAATCGTTTACAAGTGAACTTGGCAATGAATTTTTCTAATTGCTTTTCTTTTCAGTTGATGAAGAGTGGGATGATTAGAAACACATCATTCTCCTAATTTAACCTGAAATATGATTTCTTCAAACATAAAGAAAGACTCTGAAGATATATTAAATCTCTAAAGACTGGTTTCATCAGATTTCTGTTTCACTGATTTTAGTGTTATGTTGTACCAAAGACAGTCAAATTGAAAATTATATTAAAAATAATAAGTAGTTGTGGAAAGGTGATGAAATTACAGGAGGAGTTGTGTTGACTTTGAAAAACAAAAGAGCCAGTTATACTATCTGCAAAGTTAGTTTATTTGGGAACAATAGAGGAATTGGAATTTGGGACATGCAAACTATGGCAAACCACACGCAACTACAAGGAAACAAAGGGAAAGTCAACTTTTATGAGAATTTAGGGAAAAATTGAGGAGTGCAGTAATGGTTCTGCATTGGCTGTGATTGAGGGGGCAACTTATCATAGGTGGATCAGAAGTAACTCTTCTGGATGAGGTCTGTAAACTCTGGTAAATGATAGGTGCATGAGAGCTCTCCCTACAGGCTTCCTGACTCCATTTTAAATGAGGTTTCTTTCACTTTCACTTTCCCCCCTTTTGATCATGATCTTTCCTTGAAAGCATCTCTGATCAAGGATCAGTTTACCTAATTTTAGTGGAATTCTATTTTTTTCCCCCCTTTGATGCCAGGATGGACCTTTCCTGTATGTCCCAGTTTGGAGGGGAGAACACAGATTAAAAACTGTTGAGTAACTAGGAAAAGTAGGAAGAAGAATTTTCAAGCATTTTTCATCTGAGGTCTATATCTTATCTAGGTCATAAGCCTTGGAGTTGTCTCAAAGCATTGAGCTAGCATCACTCTATTGGGCATGTTGTTTCTAGAAGATTTGACAGGCAACAGGTATAAAGTTTAAAATGATTATATAGGATTATATAGGGATCAGATGTTCTGCAGGCAACCATCTCAACCAAAAGGGGTCTTTTCTAAAAGCCTAGCAAAAAAGGAGTCAGCCCATTTGTATTTTCCTTGGGTTCAAGGGAGCAGATCCTATTTGAAGAGGGAGAAGACCAAAGGTCATAGGGTTGGAACTCATATGCTCATGGTCATGGAAAGGTTGAAATAAGTTCATAACAGCCTAAGACAATAGGTAATACCCGTAGGCTTGCGAGTATAATCAACAGTGGAATTTGAGTTCAAAGAGACAGATAAGACAGAGGGGTCTCCAACATCAGGAACAGATTGGAGTTTCTGGGGGATCCAATAGTCAGAAATGTTTCCCCTTTTTGCAATAGACTGGGCCAAGAAAGAGAGGGACAGATTAAGGGTGAGCAAAGATATACAGTATTTAGGCTTTGGCCAGTGATCTTGGGAAAACTGTCTCCTTCAACTGTTGTCTGCTTTGATTTCTGGAAATCTTTATTTTCAGGTGACCACTCTGTGTGCAGGTCCAGTTGGGACTTGGTCCTTATTTTAAATGTGGCACATAGATCCAAGAGTCTTTGCCTTGGAGTTTGGCAGCACAAGGGTTGATCAACAGCACCTGATAGGGCCTTTCCAACGGGGTTGAAGAGAGTTTTTCTAGGGATATCTTTTCCAGTAGACAAAATCTCTGGGCTGCAAGGTGTGATGCTTAAGGTCTTCAGCTCCCAGGAATGCTGTGGAAAGAATGTTCTATAAGGTAGGTCATTTCCAACAGAAGCAATAAGAGTTTTTACAATATTGACTTATAACTGTCCCCCTCCCTCAACCAACTGTGGATTGAAAGCATCAGGGGCCAAGGGCATTGGGAATCCTGTAATTATCTCAAAGGATTAGTGTTTATAGGTTCCAAAATGGGTAGACCTGAGATTTAGAGGGACTGATGCTTTGGGTCAGAGTATTTGAAATATCTCTACAATTTGCCAGTTGAGTCTTAATGATGCTGTTGGTGCATTTGAATAGCCCTGAATATCAAGAGTGATCAGAACAGGGAAAGTATTGTAAAGCTACCAAACAGGACAGATGTATCAAAGCACTTGACCAGGGAGGTGAATTCCCCAGTGACTCTGAATTCCCAGGAAGGGATGACTTTTCTAGTAGAATTTTGTGCAGAAGTTACAGTAGCCTTTCTGCAAGGGAAGGCTTCAGTCCAGTGAGAAAACATACAAACCATTAATGGGAATTTTAGAGTCTCTGGCAGGCCTGGAGTATTACTTGGTCCAAGCCAGAATTCTTTTTATTAAGCTAACAGTTATTAGATTTAATATCCCTTAGGAACATGATGAAGGTTAGTTGTTAGCTTCTTTGAGAGGAAAGTTCTTTGTGGAAATATCAGTGACTTGGTTTTCATTTGCCTCCTTGGAATCGAGTTTGAATGCCCAGGGCCCTTGATTATAGCCAAAGTAGTTGGCAAGACTATGGCATCGAATAATTACTGGACATGAGGGCCATTTTAAATGTTGTTTCTGCTGAAAATGAGGAAGCCTTACTGTTTCCATAGCATTCCAAAGTCATGAGCTACTCCAAATGGATACCTATTGTCAGTATAGATATTTGCAGTTTTTGCCATTGGCTAAAATGCAGGCCCAAGTAAGAGAGTACAATTCAGTCTGCTGGGCCCATGTAGCTGAAGGCAAATGTGCTGCCTCAGTGACTTCAAAAGGAGTTACAATAACATACCAAACTTATAGCTACCATTTTCACTTAAAAAAAAAAATTGAGGAAATCATGGACAGAGAAGCCTGGCGGGCTATAGTCCATAGGGTCACATAGAGTCAGACACGACCGAAGTGACTTAGCATGCACGTGCATCATTATACAAGTTTCGTGTATACATGATTATTTGACTCCTGCATACACCACAGTTTTCTCACCACCAGAATTCTAGTTTCCATTCATCACAGTACAGTTGACCCTCTTATCCATTTTGCACCCCTTCCTCCACCCTTCCCTTTCTCTCTGGTAACCACTAGTCTGTTCTCTGTATCTGTGTTTTTTAAATGTTTTGTTTGTTTTCTTATATCCCACATTAGCATGACATCACAGTTTCTTGTCTTTCTCCAAGTTATTTCATTTAGCATAATAGCTTCAGGGTCCATCTGTATTGCCGAAGATGGCATAATTCCATCTTTTTTATGACTGAGTACTGTTCTGTTCAGAGAAGGCAATGGCAACCCACTCCAGTGTTCTTGCCTGGAGAATCCCAGGCATGGGGGAGCCTGGTGGGTTGCTGTCTATGGGGTTGCACAGAGTCGGACATGACTGAAGCGACTTAGCAGCAGCAGCAGCAGTGTTCTGTTGCTTATATATACCACATCTTCTGTAAGCATTCATCTGTGGATTGTTGGATTGTTATTTTTTCTTCATCTTGACTATTGTAAATAATGCTGTGATAAACATAGTAGTACATACGTCTTTTCAAATGAGTGTTTCTGTGTTCTTCAAATAAATACTCTGAGGAAAATTGCTGGACCATATGGTAGTTTTTAATGCATCCTTCATCTCATTGAGTTATTCAGTTCCAGAATTTCTGTTTGTTAAAGTACTCCTTCTGTTCATTAATTTTATTCCTGAGCTTATTGAACTGCCTTTAAGAAGTTCATTGAGTTTCTACATGATAGCTATATTGAATTCTCTCAGTTAGACCACAGTCTTCCATGACATTAAGTTTGGTTTCTTAAGAACTGTCATTTTCTTTTTGTCATATTGCATGACCATGGTTTTTCATGGTACTTAATCGCTTGCTCCTTTGTCAGGAAAGTAGCCAGCAGCTTTCTCACCAAGGTAAAGCTTTGTTTAGTGTGATTCTCATAATTTAACAGGTTGGGAATTAGAGGCCTTTCTTTTTTGAGTAGGTGACTCTATGGCACACGTTTTTGGTTTCCCTTACCTGAAATGCCTTTGGCTGTATTTGAGAATCAGTACTTTCTACCCTCCATTCATGCCAGAGGTGTCACAGGTGTCCTCACTGTCACTGCTGTGTCTTCAGGGTCTTGGCGCTTTGCTATTTTTAGTATCACTGTGGTCACTGTTGTTACTGCTGTGAGTGAAGGATGGCAGGCAACTCTGCTATATTCAAGGTTGCCTGTTTCTCTGGCACTACTGCTGTTGCAGGAGGAGAGAGAAGATGGGAAAGAACCAGGATCACAGAATAGAGACTGGAGTCCTGAGCACCACTGCTAATAAAGGGACCAGGGTCATGGGTCACACGGCCAGTGATGCTTAATTCCCAGTGGCCATGGGTGGCATTATCCAAGAGGCTGGAACTATGTGCATCACTTCCCCTGTTGCACCTAGGTTCTTTGGGGCTACAACCTTGGCTACTGTGGCCAGGAGGCTGGACATGCAGGTACCACTTCTGTTTCTCTGCTTCACCTCCTCTGGTCCTCCAATCCACCATCAGATGAACTAGATGTTGGATAACTCTAGATTCCTGGTGTGTTGGGCAGAGGTACCTTTGAGTTATGGTTGTTTTACTAGGTGTAGATTGAAACAGAGAGAAGAGACAAAGGAAGTGTCTTATCTATCACCATGATGCTGATTCATCAAACCCATCTGTACACCCTGAATAAAACAGGGCTATCCAAAAGAGCTTCCCATAGATCATCAGAAGGTTGACAGTCTACGATTATTACAATGAGAAAGAGTTATATGAGGAGAAGTTAGCAAGAGGATTTCACAGGAGGTGAGGGGCTGACCAAAAACTGTCAAGTGTGATGAGAATTTAAGAGGACTTCCTTTGTATTTAAGAGCACTTCCTTTAGCTCAGTTGGAAAAGAATCCGCCTGCAATGCAGGAGACCCGGTTCGATACCTTGGTCAGGAAGATCCACTGGAGAAGGAATAGGCTACCCACTCCAGTATTCTTCGACTTCCCTTGTGACTCAGCTGGTAAAGAATCCGCCTGCAATGTGGGAGACCTGAATTCAATCCTTGGGTTGGGAAGATCCCCTGGAGAAGGGAAAGGCTACCCTCTCCAGTGTTCTGGCCTGGAAAGTTCCATGGACTGTATAGTATATGAGGTCACAAAGAGTTGAACATGGCTGAATGACTTTCACTTTCACTTTCCTTAATATAAAGTACAGAGATGGTTAGAGGTGATTGACTATCTTTTTGGTGGGATTGACTAAAAGGGCTATGGCAGGAATGGTTCTGAGGCAAGGAAAATATTCTTGTAGCACAGGGTTTCATTGTTGGCCATGAATCTCTGTGGGTCTATGGTGGCCCCCATGTTTTGGGGTGAGTACCCCAAAGGCATTCCTTTCCTTTTCAAATACATGAATAAAAAATGGATGTTGATAATTGGGATGTTCAATATAAGGTAATTTATCTAGCTTTCTTTAGGGTTTTACAGGATAATTCATGGTTTTCCCAAATAATAGGGTCAGGCTTGTTGCTTTTAGTAAATTACATACAGAATTGGCATACAATTTCAGCAGTAGCAGGCTAGCTGTAGAAAACCTCATAATTGGCACTTAGCTTTGGGTTTAGAAAAATTCAGGATGTCATGATGGTTATTTGCATTAAATGTAGTCATTTTCTAAGATCAGGTGGCCCAAATATCAAATCTGAGTTTGAGCAAACTTCAATTTTTCCTTGGAGAATGACATTTAAGGCTAAAAGTTTCAAGAAGTGGGTGTTATCTTCCTCTGAAGAGGAATGAGAAAGGGAACAGAGAAACAGGTCACCTACTGTTGTAATAAAACGGAGACTCCAGTTAACTTTATACCTCCTTATACACATCACTTCAGTTATGTCTGACTCTTTGTGACCCTATGGACTGCATCCCACCATGCTTCTCTGTCCATGGGATTCTCCAGGCAATACTACTGGAGTGGGTTGCCACATCTTTCTCCAGGGCATCTTCTAGACCAGAGATCAAACCTGTGCCTCTGATGTCTCCTGCATTGGCACACAGGTTCATTTCCACTGGTACCACCTGGGAAGCCCTTCTTTATTCCAATGTCATGGTTTTCGACTATCATGACAGAGGCCAGGAGGTGTTTGGTTTTACTTAGTGCCCTCCACTGGTGGAAATTTAAAATTAAGGGGTTCAGTGATCTTCCTTTTAGTTGAAAACTCTAAGGCAGCAGTTCCCAACCTTTTTGTCACCAGGGACTGATTTTATGGAAGAAAATTTTTCTATGGACCAGGGGTTGGGGGAGTGGTTTCAGGATAATTCGAGCACATTGCATTTATTATGCACTTTATTTCTAATCTAATGCTACTGCTGATCTGACTGGAGGTACCAGTCCAAGGCCTGGAAGTTGGGGACCCTGCTCTAGGTAGAGGTGAGCTGGTTTCCTAAATCGATGGAATCTGGAGTGGACATGGTTTCTCATTCAATCCTGGTCCATTTTACTAGAAGGAACAGATCCTGGTTTAGCCCATTAATGAATGTTGACAGCTACCCAAGTGGATTCAACGTGGATAGGAAGACTAAAATTTCACTTAAATTTGGAGTGTACCGAAATGGTTGTGTGTTGGTTCACTGGATTTTGGAGGACAAACCTGAGTCTCATTCCAATTAGTAGATTTGAGAAAGGCCTAAGATTGCTAGGTGAAGTTTTTTAGTGATGGCTAAGTCTGATCACATAACAAAGCAGAGTATTGGTCTCCCATTTGCTGTTATAGAGACTTTTTTTTTTTTTAAGATCTTCTCAGTTAGCTCAATTTCATCCAGCAATGGTCTTGACTTTTGTCAATAAGCATGTGAACTAGCTGGTATAAATCTGAGAAACCCAGTTGCAAAGTCTGGATGACTATTAAATTCCTTGGAAAATCTATGAGGATCTTCCTTAACTCTGGGAAAATCTTCTACTATGGCTTGTAGTTCAGTCCTGGTCCAGGGTATATAGGAAAATAGGGACTAGGCACTGGTATCCTCAGATGGTCTGATTTTAAAGGGGCAGGTTCTAATGAATTCAGAGGGGATACTGGGGAGAGATTTGAAGAAATAGTAAACTCAATTGGAGGATTAAAATAAGGAATCAGAATATAGGAAGTAAGACAGAGCCAGAACAGATGAGGCCTCAAAGTGTTTTTCTCTTCTTCAATTGTTCGCCTCAGTGTTTTGTAAAGAGGGAAATTTCAGAGTCCTGAATATTCTTGGAAGCTGTAAGAAGCCAATTGAAATAGACATCCCTTTCAGTTTGTTTTATTTTGTATCCATGGTCTATATTTGGTTTTAAGAAAAATCTTAAAGAGATTGAAAGTTCTCCATAATAGCCACTGGAGTTCCAAGTTAT
Organism: Ovis aries; assembly: GCF_016772045.2. Taxonomy (NCBI): domain Eukaryota; kingdom Metazoa; phylum Chordata; class Mammalia; order Artiodactyla; family Bovidae; genus Ovis; species Ovis aries. The sequence continues at coordinate 147,736,216 of NC_056054.1, read as the reverse complement.
TTTTAATTTGGCCCAATTAGATAAAATTGCACCTGAGGAGAGATCGTGTTTTTACATATAAGACCACTTGGGTTTCCAGAAGGAGGCCCCTCCTCATTTAGCAAACTGGAAGCCTGTTACTTAAAACTAAAGCTCACAAAACAGTATTCACCAGGAAGGGCGATGCTTTAATAAAAGCAAAAAGGAGATCCTGAATAAAGTTGGCGAATTCAACCAATAGGAGAGAGTTGAGTCTCAGAGGACACTTACAGAAAAATAAAAGGAAAAGACAACTCAGGAGCAGAGAGTACAGGGGTTCAGGTAAATCCCTTGCATGGTCCTGGAGGTTATTGGTTCTGGATAGTTTATCTTCTTTGCGCCCTTTGCGGTTGCCATGTAATGTTGACCTTATAAAACGAAACAACCAGTTATTGAGTTGGCCAAAACATTCGGTCAGGATTTTCTGTAATAACTTTTTGATTAACCCAATACACTACCATTACCAGGCTTCCCTGGTGGATCCATAAAGAATCTGCCTGCAATGTGGGAGACCTGGGTTTGATCCTCAGATTGGAAAGATCCTCTAGAGATGGGAACAGTTACCCACTTCAGTATTTTTACCTGGAGAATTCCGTGGACAACCAGGCTACAGTCCATGGGGTCGCAAAGAGTCGGGACACAACTGAGTGACTTTCACTCACTAACACTTTGCTGTTACCAACGTGCCATTTTATTTGGAAATGGCAGAGTGATGCAACTCAGGGCACACAGTCTGTGATGAACCACTGGCAAGTCCAAGAAGACAAAGGGAAAGTCTGCTTTTATTAAGTGTTAGGAGGAAATTGGGGGAGGGGAGTTGTGCTGGTCCTTCACTGGCTGCTTGTTTCTGGGTCAGAGGGAAATTCCTGCTGGGGTCTTGTAAGCTGCTGTGAGTAATACATGCATGCATAAGAGCTCTCTTTATTTACTTTCAGTTTCTATGCGCGAGGAACAAGACTTAAGGAACTGCAAAACAGACGAATGAGAGAAACATTTTAAAGTCATACTTGATGTTTTACATTATGGCTATAAAAAGTACGAAATAAAAGCTTCAAATAGATTGATTTCCCTGCATGTTTATAAGTGAGATGGGTCTTTCGGAGGAAAGTTTTTAGCAGTTCAACAGTGGAGTGGTGAAAAACAGAAAGATTTCTTCCAAGCATAAGATCCCCATCATCATTCTCTCACTCTCCTCTCAGCCTAGACCACTTGAGTCACTTCTTACAGTTTCACAACCTTTGTAGTACGATGGCCTCTGAGTAAGGCAGTAAGGTGCTGCAAAAATTGTGACAGTTTAAAACCTTCTGAAAAACCTGGAGGATCATCTTGGCTGGATGGAAATCACTTTATTTTTGGAAGCCACTTCTAGTGTTCTGTTGTAGAAGGGGTTCAGCTCTGAGAATGGAATGGCAAGATTAGCTCAGAGCACTTCCAAGAATGGAGTGTCACTCAAACTGGGTTTAGGGCTATAAGTAAGAGAGAATAAATTTTTATTTTATATTTCTCTATTTTATACTTAGCCTTTGAGAACAGCAGAATCCTATAAAAATTTTTATGGTAATGGAAAAGTTTTAATGTAGCTTTCAAGTACTTGAAATATGGCTGGTGCAATGAGAAACTGATTTTTAAGTTTTATTTTCATAAATTTAAATAGTCACATACTGCAACAATTACTGCAATATCAGATGGTGCTCTTTGATTATACAGAGTTCATATCTTTTTCTCACAATATCAGGAAGAACTAAATAAGCAAATAAAAGGCATAAATGAAAGGGAGAATGATGTCATACACACTAAAAGTAATTTTTTCTACACAATATGGGAGAGCAAACTTCTAAATAGTTATTCATTGTGTCAATGTTTGGAAAGGATTTTTAAATGTTGAAATGTTGAGCCAAATAAGTGCAAAGTTTATATCCACTTTGATTAGTATAAAATGGATTGGGCACCTTTTCAAACAGAAGGCTGTGAAACCAGTTGATCATGACTTCATGCAGCTGTAACTGTTCATTGGACACTAACCAAACCCATCTACTTAGACTTTGGGCATCAATTTATATCAGATTACATTGTGCTTAGGATTTCTGCTAAAAATATCATTGACAGAAAAAATGATCTTTAAAAACAAGAAAAATATCTGGGCTAGGGTATGAAGTCCATGCTTATATCCATCATTTATGTTCTCATGCACCACAAAATGTTTGAGATTCTTAAAACAGCTATAGCAATCACCACCCATAGAGACAAAAATGCATCCTCATGTCAGTGTCCAGTAGCTGAGAAGTATGTTCTCTATCTCTTACATATTTTTCTCACTTTCTGGAGGATTAAAACTATGACCACTTATAATTTTCACATTATCAAATAGATTTTGATCAGACCTCCTACCTTTCTCTTTACTGCTCGTTCAGTCTTTATGCAATTAAATATCTTAATGAAAATAATACAGATAGGAATTGCATGTTACTTCTCACTAAATTTTATTCTAATTGACATGCAACTGAAGTCATTTATTATCTTAAAGAATATCTGCTGAAAGAAACAGATGTGTGTGGGAAGTTTCCAAGAGGAAAAAAAAAAAGATTTATTTATATACATGTGCATATGACAGCTCGTAGACGAATGCAGTGATTTAGAGTGACATTGTCTTTCAAAAATCCATCCTAAACTTTAAGAAGAAAATAAAAGTATATAAAATTTTATGTACTCATTACTAATGTTTGTTAGAACTTTCTGAAGCTTTGCTCTTTTGTAAAAGTGGCATTATATAAATTGTTTTTTCTCATTTATAAAACATGTATCTAGCACAGTAAGTACCACAATGTCATAAAACCTTTGTAATGCAATAAAGTTATACAAAGCAACTTTAAAATATTTTAATTAATATGGATAAATGAAAGATACATATACTAAGTGATTATTCCAGTAGGTAAGAGCTCTATATAGTAATATCTACATAATATAACTATTATATATGGGTTTCCCCATGTCAGCAGAACATATTCATGGAAAATAATGTGATTATATTTTATTATTACTAATACAAAATAAAAATGAATTCCAAAATCTCTCCTCTTATATTTATCACTTATTATTGCCTTCATACAACTTGAACATTTATAAAGAATTGTGATCTTATATATTTAAATTTTCTCTCCTCTCTAGATATTAAACTCCATTAGGGCAGGACTTTGCTCGCTTTTTCACATTGAATAATTGTGCTTCACTCAGTATTTGGCATGTGAAAGATTCCCTTAAAGAATGGGTTAAACATATGAAAGAGGATGTGATTTTAAGTACATAAGGACCACAGTTTGCTAAACTCTGACGTAAAAAAGTGAAAGTTGCTCAGTCGTGTTGATTCTTTGTGACCCCATGGACTGTTCAGTCCATGAAATTCTCCATGCCAGAATACTGGAGTGGGTAGCCTTTGAATCAAACCCAGATCTCCCATATTGCAGGTGGATTCTTTACCAGATGAGCCACAAGGGAGGCTCTCAGCAAATGTCTGTTTTTCCAGTTTGGAAATGAAATTTTAATCATCTTTCCACAAGAAAATAGAGATGTCATCCCTATTTCATTAGAAAGATAATAGAAACAATTAGATGTTGCACAGGTTTTGTGCAGTTTAGAATATAATTTATATTTTCTGATTTGATAATTTCAGAAATCTATGGTGTAATTTTGGCTTGATAAGATTTTGGGTGTTATTGCCAATAAGAAACAGTTTTCAGAGGCCTCGTGGTTAGAAAGTTGAAATCATGGTATTCCGATTCTAAGATCCTTTCCTCCCTATTATGTGATCAATATAACCCAGAAACAATTTCAAATTAACTTAATCAAGCTAATGTTAAAATAAAGTTCCTGGGAGAGGTAGAAATTAAATCTTGATCATATCATCTTATAAAACAACTGAAATTGTTAGTAACTGATGAACATCTTTAAAGACTGATTTCTGGTGCAGTAAAAAGGTTGGCCATTTTTTATTGCAGCCCTACATGTCAGCAAGTAGTAATGTTGCTCAGTACCTTTGATCTGAAGCCTCATAATGTTTTTAGAAAATTGTAGCCAGTCCGAGGCTTCCTGAATTAATCCAGTATTCTATCTCTGGGTTGAGGGTCATATTTTCAGGGTTAATTATTTTAACACACCCTTCAGTATGCCAGGCATGAAGTCAAGTGTAGGTATAAAATACTAAATTAAAAGGCTTAGTTCCTGTCTTTTGTGGACTTTATAAGATAGTGAAGGGAAAAATAATAAAAAGATAGACAGATATTAGAATGGATCAAACCAGTCAATCCTAAAGGAAATCAGTCTTGAATATTCATTGGAAGGACTGGTGCTGAAGTTGAAACTCCAATACTTTGGCCACCAGCTGGGAAGAACTGACTCTCTGATGCTGGGAAAGATTGAGGACAGAAGGAGAAGGGGATGACAGAGGATGAAATGGTTGAATGGTATCACCAATTCAATGGACATGAGTTTGAGCAAGCTCTGGGAGTTGGTGATGGACAGGGAAGCCTGGCATGCTGCAGTCCATGAGGTCGCAAAAAGTCAGACACGACTGAGAGACTGAATTAACTAACTAATAGAATGGATGAATAAGTATAGAGAGAAAGATAAAGATGACACAGATATAGACTGCGATTAAGAAAATTAAACAATATATGATAGTGAGATCTGCTTAAACTAGAAAAAAGGAGGTTCTTGAGCAATGATATAGTTAGGTTAAGACGGAATAGCCATGAGAGAGATTAAGGGAGAGAACAATTATGTTTCCCTTAGAAAGAATCATATATGCAAAGCAACTCTGGTGGGAAATACCTGGGATGTAAAACTGTCTTCATTAGTGCGGATGATCAGAACTAGTGATCCTGAAAAAAACAGTGAATAGGTCCTGTATCTGTAAATAAGGCCATGGTACAAAGCTTGTAGTGACTTGTTCTTCTGTCTGTTGTTGTTGAATTTAAAAATAGTTATTGCTAATCGAATATATGTAGAAGCTTAAAGACCAGTTAAATGTTTAAAGTTGTCTGGGCAAAAGATGGTATGAGATGATATGGGTATATGGGTTTGAAATAGATTTTGGAGGTAGAAATATAATAACTTGATATCCAATAGGATAAAAGGAATCAGAGAAGTAGAATGAAGATGATCAACAGATTTTTAGCTTTAGTAAATAACTGGAAAGGAATGCAGATACCTATTTGCCATGAGATCTAGAGAATGTGTGTTATTTATAATGATTTACATGGGAGGGGAAGTTGAAAGGAAGAAAAAGAGGAAACAAGAAAATCAAGAAGGGAGATGCAAAATGGGGAAACTGATGATAAGGGAGACAGAGTGAAATGCCAGAAGAAGAGCAAACTTCTAGGGAAAACTAGAAGAATGGAATTGAGTGTATTTATGGAGGGATTGATTGGTCTTTGTCATCAGGAGATACTTTGTTGTAACAGGAAGAAGAGTGAAGAAATTGGAGTATAATATATTGTTTACGATGTGGTTGCAAGAAAATAAAGATGTTCTCTAATTGATAGCTTTCATTTTCTTTAAAAAGTTGAAAATTGTATTCTAAACTGGGAGTGCAAAATAAAAGTAGCTGTAAGAAAACTGGAGAAAGAGAAAATATGAAATAGATGATATTAAAGTGTATGAAAGCAGTTCTTTTGGAAACAATAAATTAAGACTGCTCTCAATGTTGAATGCTGTTTTAAATCTTGGATTTTAATTAAAAACAGTCACTAAAAATGACATAATCTTATTATCTTTGGTATTGCCAGTAACAATTTCTGGTTCAAGTTTGGACATCAAGATGGTCAGTTTCATTCAGTATTGGAGATTTTAACATCTTAAATATCTCAGGAAGGTTCAAGAGCTGTCTGGCCTCTTTAAAATAAATGAAATGAGTAAGAGCATACTATGCAAATCTCAATTTAGCAAACAACTTTATACCTTATTATATTCTGTCAATATGTCTTCATTTTGTCATTTTTATATAAAATATATACAGTATATTACTTCCTTTTATAATAAAGAGGGGGAAAGTTGTCATGCAGAATACTTTCAAAAACTATTTGTTCTTTTTTTGGAAATTAATAACTTTCAATGGGCTACCGTCCATGGGTCACAAAGAGTTGGACACGACTAAGCAACTAACACTTTTAATGTTTCCAGTTCAGTTCAGTTGCTCAGTCATGTCCGACTCTGCAACCCCATGAATCACAGCACATCAGGCCTCCCTGTCCATCACCGACTCCCGGAGTTCACTCAGACTCACGTCCATCGAGTCAGTGATGCCATCCAGCCATCTCATTCTCTGTCGTCCTTTTCTCCTCCTGCCCCCAATCTCTCCCAGCATCAGAGTCTTTTCCAATGAGTCAACTGTTCACATGAGGTGGCCAAAGTACCTCATGCGAAGTACTTTAATGCTTTAAGCCATGTTAATTCTATTTGCAAAATGTTTTTTTATTCTATCTTATCTATTCATTTCTCTCTGATTCAATCCGAAGTCCCTCTGTCTTCAACACTTTTCTGGAAAACTACTTTTTCAGTAAGATACCTTAGTTTTGACATACTAACAAATAACCTCATAAGTCTTAAAACAATGGGTTTAAAATAACAAATGTTTATCTTTTTCTTACACTGATACTAAATGCAAGCCTTAAAAGTCACTGTACATTTCAGTTTCTCAATGATGCAAATTGACTGGGTTCTGACACCAATGTTGCAAATATTTAAGTTATCTGCCAAAACACCTTTCTTTTCTGTTTCTCCCCCAATTTTACTTACTTAATTTTGGAAAGAGTCAATGAAAATGTGGCGCTAAAGTTAAGAGTACTCAACTTCTTTAATTTTTTTCTAGACGAAAAAGACTGGAGTGGTTTAAGAGCTATCCCTTAGAGGTAATACTTCAAAAGTCATAAGGCTTGATAAAGGCCAAATGAGTTGCCTAGGGAATTCTATTTATCTGGGCACTTATATGTTTTTGTTTTGATTTGTTTTGCTCTCTCCCAGATTTTAGTGACCTAGCCTTTCAACCAAGAAAGTGTTCTGTTTAGATCTACCCAGACCCATATAATCGAAGACTGTTAATCAATTTTGCCTAACATGAATACATCAGATAAAGCACAAATTTCACATTTGTCCAGAAAGCTCTTTTCAAATCTTTAGTAAATCATAGCTCTAATCTCATTAAGTCTGATAAAAAGTGGAACAGCTCAAAGAAATAGCAGTTGATTCCTATTTTCAAACTAGGTACAAAGCAATTCTTCATTCAGTTACATAGTGATGACATTATGTAATTCTCTGATTGACTTACATTGATTCCTTTTCGGATCTAATATTTTCTCTAGTGTCTTTTACAAAAGATATTTATAAATATCTTTTGAAAATAAATTAAAGTTTTTCAATGCCTGGGCAGCCTAACCGTTCATATAAGCAACATAGGTCAGACAACCAGAAAAATACATTGGGTGGGGGTGGAGATGGAGACTATTGCAAAAGAGTGGATTTAATTCCAGCTCCCATGAAGATGGCCATAAAATGCATGATGGAAGAAAAATAGTTTTTTCTTCTTTTAATCATAATATGTTTGTAAATCATTATATTGAGTATATGCAACCTATTTTACAATAACTAGCACTGTTTAGTTTTTATATCTGCTAGATGTTTAGTCCTGAAAATAAATGCAACATAGAATAAGTGTTTTTGCAGCTCTTCTACATGATGTGAAAATGGAAATCTGCAAAGGGAAATTCACATGTTGGTGTTCTTTGGTTTGAAATGTAGCCAAATTAGCAAGGTATTATATACTATATTTTATAAGATATACCATATTCTTTGAAAGAAAAATAATCATTAAAAAGATTAAAATAAAATAATCATTAAAATAAAACGTAATGCAAACAAATTGGTTCAATATTTATAGGGTCTTAACTATTACTGTGGTGTTGGAGAAGACTCTTGAGAGTCCCTTGGACTGCAAGGAGCTCCAACCAGTCCATTCTAAAGGAGATCAGTCCTGGCTGTTCATTGGAAGGACTTATGCTAAAGCTGAATCTCCCATACTTTGGCCACCTCATGCGAAGAGTTGAATCATTGGAAAAGACTCTGATGCTGGGAGGGATTGGGGGCAGGAGGAGAAGGGGATGACAGAGGATTAGATGGCTGGATGGCATCACCAACTCAATAGACGTGAGTTTGAGTGAACTCCGGGAGTTGGTGATGGACAGGGAGGCCTGGCGGGCTGCAATTCATGCGGTTGCAAATAGTCGGACACGACTGAGCAACTGTCGTCCCCTTCTCCTCCTGCCCCCAATCCCTCCCAGCATCAAGGTCTTTTCCTAAGAGTCACCTCTTCACATTAGGTGACCAGAGTATTGGAGTTTCAGCTTTAGCATCAGCCCTTCCAATGAACATCCAAGACTGATCTCCTTTAGAATGGTCTGGTTGGATCTCCTTGCAATCCAAGGGACTCTCAAGAGTCTTCTCCAACACCAGAGTTCAAAAGCATCAATTCTTCGGTGCTCAGCTTTCTTTACAGTCCACCTCTCACACCCATACATGACTACTGGAATAACCATAGCCTTGACTAGACGGACATTTGTTGACAAAGTAATGTCTCTGCTTTTCAATATGCTGTCTAGTTTGGTCATAACTTTCTTCCAAGGAGTAAGCGTCTTTTAATTTCATGACTGCAATCACCATCTGCAGTGATTTTGGAGCCCAAAAAAATAAGTCTGACACTGTTTTCCCTGTTTCCCCATCTATTTGCCATGAAGTGATGGGACCAGATGCCATGATCTTAGTGTTCTGAATGTTGAGCTTTAAGCCAACTTTTTCACTCTCCTCTTTCACTTTCATCAAGAGGCTTTTTAGTTCCTCTTCACTTTCTGCCATAAGGGTGGTGTCATCTGCAAATTTGTGATTATTGATATTTCTCCCGGCAATCTTGATTCCAGCTTGTGCTTCTTCCAGCCCAACGTTTCTCATGATGTACTCTGCATGTAAGTTCAATAAGCAGGGTGACAATATACAGCCTTGATGTACTTTTTCTTATTTGGAGCCAGTCTGTTGTTCCATGTCCAGTTCTAACTGTTGCTTCCTGATCTGCATATAGGTTTCTCAAGAGGCAGGACAGGTAGTCTGGTATTGCCATCTCTTTCAGAATTTTGCCTTGGAGTATGGAATGAGGCAGGGCAAAGGCTAATAGCGTTTTGCCAAGAGAATACACTGGTCAGAGCAAACACCCTCTTCCAACAACACAAGAGAAGACTCTACACATGGACATTACCAGATGGTCAACACTGAAATCAGATTGATTATATCCTTTACAGCCAAACAAGTGGAAGCTCTATACAGTCAGCAAAAACAAGACCAGGAGCTGACTGTGGTTCAGATTATGAACTCCTTATTGCCAAATTCATACTTAAATTGAAGAAAATAGGGAAAACCACTAGCCCATTCATATATGACCTAAATCGAATCCCTTATTATTATACAGTGGAAGTGAGAAATAGATTTTAGGGACTAGATCTGATAGACAGAGTGCCTGATGAACTATGGACGGAGGTTCGTGACATTGTACAGGAGACAGGGATCAAGACCATTCCAATGGAAAAGAAATAGATAGGTATAGATATATATAAAGATCTAGATATCTAAAAATGTGTACTATGCATTACTCTATGTTATGTTTTCCTTTACAACTTAATATCCTGATGAAAAGAATGAAGTTAGATTTGTAACTGGCCTTGGAAGCCTAAAAATAATATGTGTTGATAAAATAAGAATTACACAATGCATTGTACATTTGAAAAAAAACTTTGTGAATACTTTCTTCTTATTGGATTATTTTTATCAGAGACTCGGGAATAGCAGATTATCATGATTTATCAATAGAAGTAAAGGCCAGCAAACAAAGTGACTGGGGAATTTTACAACAAATTGTACTTTGAATATTAAAGTTTATGGCCAAGATAAAAAGTTTACAAATTCTTAGCTACACATTTTTTTTTCTCTACTATTGAAGAAAAGCACCTCTACATATCATCACATTTTTAAAATGGCACACACTGGCATAAATGTTACAGTAGATTTGCCCATGGTGGATATCATTTTTAAATGTATTTTTAGGTGATAGTCTAATATCTCAGCAGCCTCTACCTGCAGATTGTCCAACATTATAATTACCATTCTTAACTCCTACAATCTTTGAAGAAAAGTGTGAGTTTGGGATCATCAATATTTTGAACTGGCAAACTTTGTGGTCATCTAAATTGGGCATCTTCCAATGAAAATAGAATACTTAAAAGATTAAGCAATAGCCAAGGGAATTGAACAATTGAATCCAAAGCTGTACTTCAGGCTGAAATACTGATGTGTTTCCAAAGAAATTTGCTCTGAATTCATACTGAAGCTCTTTCTTCCTTGGTGCTGCTGTGATACAATACCTAAAATAATAATAATGGCCTGGACAGCAGTAAATAAAACCATTAGTGTGATCTTTGGTATTCAGAGGCAAATTGAATTATGTACAATATGCCTAAAGCATGTTCAGATGGGACCAAGGAGAAAACAGAAAAGGGAAATCTATTTTATTTTCAACTTTTTAAATGGTGAAACTGTAAAGTAAACCTATAAATATCATTTTTCATGTTATGTCATAATTTCAAAATGTAAATACGTATTTCTTGTGTGCTGATGAATTAAAATACATTTCACTTGTGTACACTATATTTTTTGAAGAGGAAATATTCAATTGCTGCCATACAGGTAAAACATTAAGTAGTTAAAATAACAGCAAATATAAAAACAAAAGGAAATAAAATTATAGGTATAATAAGTATAGTAAGGGTCTGAAACTAGATATGCAGTGGGAGAAGAACAACAAATTCCAAAATTTCTTCATTTAATTTAGTCTCTGACTGAAGCTGTTATGGGCTACCCTCATGGCTCAGATGTTAAAGAATCTGCCTGTAATACAGGAGTCCCAGGTTCAGTCCCTGGGTAGAGAAGATCCCCTGGAGAAGGGAATGGCTACCCACCCCATTATTCTTGTGTGCAACAAGCCTGGTGGGCTAAGTCCATGGGATTGAGAATAGTTGGACACAACTGAGCAACTAACTCTTTAACTTTCTTTTTAACTTGAAATTGTTATACCTAAATGTTTAAATATGGCCAACACATTTAAAGGGTCAGTCAGTCAGTTCAGTTCAATCGCTCAGTCGTGTCCGACTCTTTGCAACCCCATGAATCACAACACACCAGGCCTCCCTGTCCATCACCATCTCCCGGAGTTCACTCAGACTCATGTCCATCGAGTCCATGATGCCATCCAGCCATCTCATCCTGGGTCGTCCCCTTCTCCTCCTGCCCCCAATCTCTCCCAGCATCAGAGTCTTTTCCAATGAGTCAACTCTTTGCATGAGGTGTCCAAAGTACTGGAGCTTCAGCTTTAGCATAATTCCTTCCAAAGAAATCCCAGGGCTGATCTCCTTCGGAATGGACTGGTTGGATCTCCTTGGAGTCCAAGGGACCCTCAAGAGTCTTCTCCAACACCACAGTTCAAAAGCATCAATTCTTCGGCGCTCAGCCTCCTTCACAGTCGGCAAATAAATAAATAAATAAAACAACTTAGCTAGAGTGAAACAGAGTCCAAAGACTTAACATCATTTAATGTCTAGCTGGTTTTTCAGCAATGTCTGTAACGCTAAACACAAAGTTAATTTATGTCTGAAGTTTTAAGCCAAATAAGGCACAAGCTTGAATCTACAGTGACTGCTTACCTGCCCTGATTTCTTACTCCAATCATTATTTATGGTTAAGGAAAATGACTCTGGTTATCATTCCTAGGTGGGAAAAAAGGAAAAGCACATCAGAGTATGTCATGGTGTAGCAATAGCCTAGGAAACCACTGTTCTGGTATCAGTTCAACCATTTCCTTGTCAAGCGACCCTGAGGAAGTCAATTTGATCTTTCTGAGCCTCTTTTCTTTGTTTATAAAATGAAGGCAACGTTCTCTTTTCAACTTACTTCAAATGATCATTATGGGATATAATGACCACATGGAATGTGAACAATTTGTTTAAAATATGAGCTGCAATATAACTGAAAGTACTGCAGTACTATCCTCTGCCAGACTAACCAAAATTGGGCCAGACAGTGGAGGGACTTCCCTGACAGGGTAGCTCAGACCAGAGATTCATTGCAGTCCAATTACCAGACTGCCTAAAAGGGTGGCAGTTCCAGTTTATATGATTATTTCAAGAGCTGCTAATTTTCTCCATCCCTGACCAGAAAATCAAGTTCAATTTTAATTTTGTGTTCCACTGGATATTTTTAGCAAGCGAGAAAAACTTTAAGAATTTTTTTTCCCCTAAAAGTATGATAAATTCTTTCTTTCTCAGTCTTGTGCTGGATTTAATGGAAATCAATCATGAGTCCAAAAATCAGGTTTACACTCTACTTCATCTGTTGCCAGAATTCTCAAACTGGCAGTCTAAAAATCTGCTTAAATTATCCTAATTTATTTCACCTCACTTTTAGCATTTGTTTGCTACTGGATTATTTTTGCCAAGAGTTTTAGGGACATTATTACAATTACAAAAGGCTTGTAACCTCAAACTTATTTTCTGGAAAGTGATGGTATATATGTAAGTCTTAGAATACGTCCTTTGTGAGTATATAATCTCTTTATGAAAAAGATCAATTGTGCCTTCAAAATAATACTGTGTTTAGATATGCTAACTGATTTAATCAAAACTACTGAATACCACATACAGAGCTTCAGTTAAAATTGAGAGATTTGGGGTGACCAATAAACATTCTAATTATACTCAGAAGCTCCCCACACAGGGACTTTCCTGGCAGTCCAGTGGTCAAGACTTCACCTTGCAATGCAGGGGGTGCTAGTTTGATCCCTGGTTGGGAAGCTAAAATCCCACGTGCGTTATGGCCAAAAAACTAAAACATAAACAACAGAAGCAATATTGTATCAAATTCAATAAAGACTTTAAAACAATGATCCATATCAAAAAAAATTTATAAAAAGAAACTCCCCATACAGTAGAAGGTACATTTTGAGCTTCTGCTTCAGAGCTACCTGGAATGCTTTATTAAAATGGGGCACTTCTGTCTTCTCTTTTGGAAGTTAAGGTACTTACATCTGAAGTATCTTCATCAAAGGATTGTTATAAGAATAAAAAGTCACAAAACTGAGTAGCTATAAATACTTTTTCACTTGTAATTCATTTTACAAGTTAAAGTCTTTTTATGAGTTCATCAAATATCTCAGTGACAGAAATTTAAATGAGTTCACAAATCTAGTGTGAATTCAAGGGCCTAACATTATTCTCACTTTTACTGATGTGTTTTTTACTAATGAAAGTTCTATCTCAAATAGCAATAAAATGTTATTTACATTCTTATTTTTCCTGATTCCACATTTATTGAAGACCTACTCCTTCCAACTTTAGGAACAATGTGCAAACTTTGTTAATTCTAATCTGTGACTCATTCTCATTGGTTTTAATCAACTGGATTAACATGGTCATGCCATTTCTATTCATTACACTTTCAAGTTTTGTCTTCTGAAAATGCTTGAAAATGTGAGACTGGTAATGAGCATGTGTACCATGTGTCTGCAGGCTGGGAGGTAAGGATGACTCTTCCTAATTAAGAAGGATTGTTTTACTTTTACGCAAAGTTCCAAAAGGAAATCCAGAAAGTCATTATTTAAATATGTGAATGGAAGAACCTTTGTTCTTAAGAGATTTTTTTTTTATCATCATAATTTATGGAGTTAAAAGAAAGGAAAAAAAAAAAAAACAGAATGAACATTGTGTGTATGAATTGGTTACTCAGAAGTCTTTACTCAATGCAGATTGCTGGTACATTAAATGATGCTTGCTTTATTACAATTTCTACCAAATTATAGATTCCAAATGCTGGAAGAGCCCTCAGGCAAGACTGTGTGCTCTGTTGTATCATTCCACATGAACAGATCTTGCCGAGGAGATGGTCCAGACTCCAGCCTCACCCAGCTTTGAGGCAGATGTTACCTCACTTATGGGGAAGTAATTTTCTTAATGTACTTCTTCCTGCTGTCAGTGGAAGGTGGGGGTAGGGACTGACAAATGATTAATATTTGATGTTTTGCAGTGTCTCAGCCTAACTTCTGACTACTGAAATCTCCTTTCATATACCATCACTGCAAAAGACTGTGTGTGTGTGTGAGAAAGAGAGAGAGTATCAATACTTCCAGAGCAGTAATTTGTTTTAACTATAAAAGTGAGAAAACATAGAGAAGCTAATGAATAAAATGCAGGATTATTTTTGCTTTTATATAAATGCAGCTTTATTGACAATCCAAATAGTTTGCCTAATGTAACCACAATATATTGATTCAGAAAATTATTTAACTCAGCAGTAAAATCAACTGGGAGGACAATATCATCTTGTCCTAAGACTAAGCTGCATTTGGGATATGGAAAGAGAGTAGTGAGAGGAAAAACGTTCTTCCATCCTAGCTTTGTGTGGGCGATAGGCTCACAAATTCAATTAATCTCTTCTCCTTACTTTAGTATATAAGATAGATGATAATATTGCCCAACAAATACAGAGGTTCTTTTGTGTTTTCAGTGTTCTATTTTTCTAAAATAATATTGAAATTCTATTTATTTACCATTCAACAGTTACTGTTTTTGATGATTTTTCATATGTTTTTTGATTGTTGCAACAACCCTTGTATATAAACATTATAATGGCTCTTTACAAATGAAGAAACTGAAGTTCATTCATTCATTCTCTGATTCTACAGAGATTTATAAAGTTACTAGATGATCCTAGGTATGGCTCTGAATACTGGGAATACCATAGAGAAAATGTATTACAATCTAGGCTTACAGGAATTTACTTCTTAATGGGAAAGGCTTTCATCCATGAAAGGAGTTCAGGCAATAAAGGAGACTTTCCTAAGGGTACATAGTCAATGGGAGAGCTGGTATTTCAGATTAAGCTTTCTTTCTGCTATTGCTTTGCTATTTTCATAATATGGCATTATAATTCATGTCCAAAAAATGCTTGACTCTCCTGATTTCCCAAGTTTATTGGAACAAATATCATCTCTGTTAGTTTCTCTTATTTCAGTCATCAATTATGCTAACTTTCTGGTTTTTTAGTGTGTATGTATTTTTCTGTGGAGGAATAAAGATGTTATTCAAGGCTTAGTATAAAAGATTCAGAGCACCAAATACTAAAAATATAATTAACTAATTTAAACGAAAGAGGCCAATTAGATAGACTTCAAGTTCCTGTTAAGCAAAGAAGTGGTTTGAGCTAAAGTGAGTTGATACTGTGTAAATGAAAAAAACAACAATATTGCTAATATCAGAAATAATGTCATTGACCTCATACCTTGTGAATAAAGGTATAGTTAAATGATCAGATGTTTCAGCAATAATCCATTCCACAGTACATGCAAATATAGCTGTTCTGAGTATATATTGAAATGATTTCCCAGGGCCGGATGCAGTTTTAGAGTCAAGGGAAGCATTTCAGGAAAATTAATAAATAAAACAAAAAGAAGTCACTCCAGAGCTTTCTTCCCAGGTGGATATATATACTCCTTACAAGGTACACCAGAAAATTGAATTGCAGGGAGATTAAACCGCATTGCAACGCAAACGACATAATGAGAAAAGTGGCAGAACTGGAATTACTATACAGTCACATTCTGCTTTAATCACTTGAAAAAATCCATATGGCTTACACATGAGAGTCACCTAGTGTAGTCAGAATGTTACAGAAGAAAGAGGGAAGCTCTAAGTGTTAGAGGCTAAGGTTTACTCACTGTCTACGCTCTTTACTTCTCTTCGTTAAGATTTAGCACTTGCAGGAGTTTCCTATCTTATGAAGACTTAGCCCCAAGACTGAAGGGGATAACAGGCATGGCTAGTGGTAAAGAACTCACCTGCCAATGCAGGAGATGTCAGACACTTGGGTTCAACCCCTGGGTGAAGAAGATCTCCTGGTGTAAAAAATGGCAACCCACTCTAGTATTCTTGCCCAGGAAATTCCATGAACCGAGGAGCCTGGCAAGCTACAGTCCATGAGGTCACAAAGTAGGACAAAACTGAGCATGTGCACAAACAACAAAGGAAACAAGCCCTAAGATCAGATCAGTTTTGGCTTTTGTTTGCCCAGTGTCTATAGCACTTAATGTTGCTTTTGTATGCATGCCTGTGTGCTAAGTCACTTCAGTTATGTCTGACTCTATGTGATCCTATGGACTGCAGCCTGCAAGACTCCTTTGTCCATGGTATTCTGCAGGCAAGAATATTAAAGTGGGTTGCTGTGCCCTCCTTCAAGGGTTGTTTTTGTGTATTCTTCTTCTAATAGACATAAAGGAGTTTCTGCAAGCCTTGAAGGCCATCAATCTTTTTTTTTTTTTTTTTTTTTTGCCACCAAGCCAAAAGTAGCCAAAAATCCAGCAAGTGACCCAAGTCTAAAATAGTCCCTTTGTATTTCTTTATTCAATGCTTTTTAAATGTTTGATGATGAATTGGAACATGTTGTTAGTATTATAAGAACTAAAGTGTGTTTTTGTGAGTGCAAAGGAGAGCCTCTTTCATTCCAAAGGATGTTTACTTTAGCATAGAGTCCTCTTAATGCCCAAGCTATTGAGAGCTTTCCTCAGGGTCTTCTAATGACACATCTGGAGTCTGTTAGTGACCTTGTTACCATACAAACATCTCTCTATATGGCTGTGTACTTTGACACTACTGCAGATTATTTTTAAAATTTAGAGAATTTACTTAACCAATTTCTTTTTGGTCTACACACTAATCATCTATTTGTATTGCATTTATGGTTATTTTGATGCTTCATAGATAGAAACAAAAGTTATAGAAATTTCTGCAGTGCATAAACAAATGTGAATGTGTTTTTTAGAAAGCTTACAGTATGTGTTTAATTCCCAGTGCCTTAACATTAGTAAAGTCACACATGTAAGGTTAGCTGAGTCTTGTAGGCCAGTTTCATGGTCCAATAAGTTTGATAGAAAAAGAATATCATTTAATGTAAGAGATCTCCCTGGGGAGCAGATGTGAAAAGTTGTAGATTAATGAGATGCTTGTATATGTGTGACTATGTACTTCTTTGCAGGGTGCATTTTCTGATTTATAAATGGATGGTGATTTTAAATGGCAAGAAGTTTTCCTATATTAATGATATACATCAAATTATAAGTAATCTTGATAAGAAATGTTTTCCAAACTTTCATTTCAGACCATGCTGACATAATGAGCACTGATTAAATGCTGGCTGCTACTTAAATCATTATTTCATGCTGTATTAGTTTCCTAAGGCTCTCATAAATAATTACCACAAACTGGGTGACTTAAAGCAACAGAAATGTTTTTATTTTGCAGTTCTAGAGGCAAAAAGTTCAAAATCAAGGTGTCAGTAGAGCTATCCTCCCTTCCAAAGGTTCTAGTGAAGAATCCTTCCTTTGTCTTCTGTCTTCTGAGGGTTGCTAGCAATCCTGGACAGCCTTTGGTTTAGGACAGCCTAAGTCCAACCTCTGCCTTCATCTTCACATGGAACTCTCCCCTATGTACCTTGAGTATGAGTTCAAATGATACCCTTCTTATAAAAACACACTTCATCAGAACATCTGCCCTAATTCAGTGTGACTTCACCTTCACTGGATTTCATGTGCAAGACCCTGTATTCAAATAAATGCATCATCACCAGTTCCAGTTGGACATCAAGTCTGGGGGATACTATGCAATCCAGTACATATACTAAGTTGTGTAATTATTTAATGTTCAATGATTTCAATGATGCAACAATAAATTAATGAAATAATGGTTAACAAATAAACTACAAAATCCTAATATTCATTATTCTTCCAAATACACATCATGAAATAGAGTATAGTTGCCACCCAACAAAATAATTATTGCTAAGAAACATCAAAGCTTTTAGATCCATCCATGTCTCTACAAATGACCCTAGCGAAATAGTACAGATGAGCCTATTTCTGGCCTTCCCCAATGGCGCAAATGGTAAATAATCTGCCTGCCAATGCAGGAGATGCAGGTTCGATCTCTTGGTGGAGACGATCCCTAGGAGGAGAAAATGACAACCCATTCCAGTATTTTTGCCTGAAAAATCCCGTGGACAGAGGAATCTGGCAGGTCACAGCCCATGGGGTTGCAAAGAGTCAGACATGACTGAGCAAATGAGCACACACGCACCTATTTCCAAGGCGGGAATAGAGATTCAGATGTAGAGACAGTATATGTGGACACATGAGGGGAAGGGGAGTGTGGGATGAACTGGGAGATTCAGATTGACATATGCACTACCGTGGGTAAAATAGCTAGTGGAAACGTGTAGTATAGTGAGCTCAGCTCGGTGCTCTCTGATGACCTAGATGAGTGGGATGGGGTAGGAGGGAAATCTAAGAGGGAAATCTAAGAGGGAGGAGATATATGTATATATATATATAGCTGAGTTGCTGCATTGTACAGCAGAAACTAACACAACATTATAAAGCAATTATATTCCAATAAAAAAGAAAATAATAGCAAAGTTTTTATTTACAGTTGCTATGAGATTTTTCTTAAGAAAATCTGAATTCTTTGCTCAAGTGAATATTTAACCCCAAATGTTATTGTCCAACTTACTTGCCTCCATAATTCAATAGCCATGGTTCCATATTTCTTTTTTTTTTCAAAAATGAATGTGTAAATAAATATATAAATGAATAAGTACACTTTAAGAGCAGAAACAGTAGCTGTTTTGAGATGGGCACTTTTTTTTTTTAAGGTGAAATCATTGCAACCACAGCAAAATAAGTTCTGTTAGAAAGAAAATAAAACTGAGTAATGGATAGATTTTACTAAGAGTACTTTATACTCATATAAATATACCTATTTTCTGTACTCCTCCTCAGAATATGAAATGTAGTATGTTTAAAATGAAACCCTTTCTCTTCCCTCTTCTCCCAAACCTGAAAAGAAAAGTTGAAAGTGAAAGTCACTCAGTCGTGTCTGCCTCTTTGCAACCACATAGACTGTAACCCGCCAGGCTCCTCTTTCCATGGAATTCTCCAGATAAGAATACTGGAGTAAGTTGCCATTCACTTCTGCAGGGGATCTTCCCAACCCAGGGATCAAACCTAGGTCTCCTGTATTGCAGGCAGATTCTTTACCATCTAAGCCACCTCAGAAACTGACCCCCCCTTAAAATCTTCAGTAAACAAAATAAAATGCTATGTTTCACTTATGAGATGAATAAGGCCTGAGGTTCTGGCTTGGGAACAAAATGAAATACTATAGACCTAGTTATGCAAACTAGATATCTACGAGCTGCTGAAGATTCTTGCCTTTTAGTCAGTCCTCACATTCAATTCCTCAGTAGTGAGTCCTGTTGACTTTCCAACATATTGCTTGAATTTGAGGTTTTATCTTCCTCTATTTTGACATCTCTTTGAGCAAGCCACGTCCTCTGTTTTCCCAGATCATTGCCACACAAGCTTAACTGCTCCCCCACCCCGCCACCACTTCCATGCCCTAATACACATCCTCACTCAGTAGCAAAAATGATCCTTATTTATTGGATCACAATTCTTCACTTTTAAAAAACTTCCAATGACTTTCTCTCAGACCTCAGATAAAATCGAAACTCCTCACGGTGTTTTCCTCCTCCCTACATAAAGCGTTATTCTGTTATCCTTTCCTTCAGCCTTTTGTTTGATGTTTCCACATTCCCTACGGAAAATTGCAATTATCTTTCTGTTTTACTCCTTTCTGTCTGACTCCTCTCCCCAGGATGTTCTCTCTCTTTTAGGCATGAACTCCTGTCATCTTCCTTCCCAGAGTTTTCTACTATGTCTGGCACACAGTGGACATCTGATAAATATATGTTAAATGAATGAGTAAATCTACTAACCATCCTAAGAATAAACACATGATCACTTATCTCAAAGTAGAAAAGAACTAAGAGAGACCAGAAATGCTTTTCCTTCCTACTAGAAAAACAAAACTGGAAGCTGATGGCGGTATCGTTTTTTCCCCTGAAATGTATCCAGCGTTCCCTCACCACTGCTTCTCCAGTGACTAAAGTAGACCGCAGCTTTCCCTCTCTTCTTTAAACATCAGGAGAACATCATTAATGTTTAATACTTGAGCACTGGCCAAGGTTTCTGTTTGTAAGTCTCAGGGGGAAAGAATTTTGATAATTGAATGATTTCCGGCAAGGAAGCACATTCCCAAATCCACATGCCCTCATGTCTGTCCCTGTCTACCCTGCCAAGATGCTTATTTATTCTGTGTCTGGGGCTTTCCAGTTTAAATAAGTCCTTCTGCCTCATTACTGTGTCCACTTTTATTTGGTGTACAAATTATTTTCTCATTGATTCCATGCCATCATATATTACTTGAGGAGTAGGTCTTGCAGCTCACAGAAGTTCGAAGGTGCCTGTGAGCATTGTCATGGAGAATACTGAGTAATTTTTCTTGTTGTGGACTGAAATAAGATTTTCATCTCTTTATGATCAGCAGCTGAAAAGCTTCTGTTGTCAGCAAAGCTCGAAACAGCAAAGAAAGTGGGGGAGATTCTGTTATTGCTTTTCCTTCCCTCACTGCCTTCAAAAATGTTTATTTTGTGTTGCTTAAACAGAGTTCTTTTAGTAAATGTACCTCCTTAGATACCTTTCTAAGAGCCATGGTGTCCAAGTCCTAAATTTTACCATTCCAAATAAATCAACTTTTCCTTTCTTCTCTGGTTTAAACCTTTCAAGCCATCTGTAAAGGATGAAGTTCATAAGCTGCTCTTGATGATTCTGGTATGGAGTTTGACTATCAGAACAGTAGAAAGTTGTATTTTATTGAGTTGACTATTTTGTGGCACATGCACTTTGGAGCTAGGTAATGGTTTGTTTACAGAGAGAAAAAGATGCCACAGCTATACTGCAGTATTTTAAAAGATCTGAGTTTATAGGTTTTCCCCATTGTGTCTGTCCTGGTTCTTGCAAAAACTAAACAGAGCCTTGTTTTTCTGCAAAGCTTTATGCAGTAATAGGAAATGTAAGGTCTGCAGAGCATTAGAGGACCATGAGATGGGTAAAGGACTGCCTCACCTTGGTGACAATGATGATCACTGGCATTTATTGAGTGCTTACTGCATACCAAGCCCTGCAATAAGTGCTTTATATGGATTAGCTGGTTTAATTTTCACTAGAACTCATGCGGTTCTAGTTATACTTGGGATCCTGTTATTGTCCATATTTGGCACATGAGGAAATGGGGCAGAAGGGACATAAGCAAGAGTTACACAGATAAGAGGAAAGACCAGGTGGCTCCAGAGTTGCCCAGTACAGACCACAGTGAGCAAAGGACTTGCAAATTAAGCTGTTTTATGATCAAGACGAAGGAGAAGTCATCAGTAGAAATACTTTCATGCAAACTTTTCTCTTCACCATCATCACCAAAACAAGAACTTAACATGAGAGCAAGACTGAGTTCAGTTACCAGACAGACAACTCATGAGATCTGGAACGCTGCTTTGCCTCATGTTTCTCATCTATAAACTGGAGATAAAATTAGTATCTACCTCACAGGATTGTTGTGAAAATTGAATGGCATATATATAGAATCATACAAGACAGCACAGAACATTGTAAGTCATGTTTTAGTTATATTATTACTCCTAAGGATTTTCTCTACAAGTTTGAATTTTTAAGACATCCAAAATAAATACTCCATCTGTACACACAAATTAGTGATAATGACTTTAATTATCAGTTTTCAGAGAGCATAGTGTACCTACTTTAAATATCTGATACCAGAGACACAGTTTAATTAAACCTTTTCTTTCCAACTCATCATTGGACTGCATTTAACTAGGGACCAACTAACCCAGAGACACAGTCATACCCCACTTGAGGGAAAAACATGTTTTTGAGATGTGCTTCCAAATGGAATTAAAGTTGTAAGTCAGGGAGTGTTCTTTAGGGAATGTATTGCTCAGAGATAAAATTTTTTTTTCATTATTGTTTTCATCAGTTTAGGACCAATCTTTCACATATAGTTTTGACTCTGTGCAGGTTACTTGTCATTAGGCATGATAAAGCATTTCCCCCAAGGTCTCCAGTGCAAGGAACTGGCAGTTTTCCTAATTACTTTTTCTTTGTTTCATTTTACCTTGCATGCTGAACCTTTGCCTTTTTCTCTTTGCACTTTTTTTCATTGCTGCAGTTGTGACCTATTTTTTTTTAAATTCATTATTTTTTGGAATAACCTTCTCAGGGTTCATGCTCCCTACCTCCCTGCCCCCATATTTGGAAAGACCGCAAAGTTAGCAGCTGGTTCCCTAATCAAATCAGATTCTAAGTTACCTGAAAATCTCTAATACTCTGGTGGATGAATGTGTAAATGAACATTAAGAAGGATGCAGATATCTGACTTCACAGTTTCTGGCCACATTCACATGACCCTGCTGTAATTTTAAAGGATCTATTACAAGTTCTATATAAAGTATCAATTCAGAAGAATATGTAAATGCCTTCCAGTAGTTGTCCAAGTGAAAATATTTTGTTTGAAATTCAGTATTAAAGAGTATCTGGACTTAATAAAAAGAAAAATCTTATTCTGTCCAGATGAATGAATTTAAAACCCAATTTTCTTACTGAAGAATAACAGACTATACGATCTTTGGGAAGCAATGTTAAATAGATGCAGTGCTTTAAAAAATATGTATGTTATGACTAGAGGAATTTTCTTGGATTTGAAACATTTAAGCAGTGAACTCAGACATTTTAATCATGTATGGTAGTTAATTTGAAGTTCACTTGATAGACAAATTCTTTCATGCCACTTCTGATTTCTTGTAACTAACTGTTAGAGCTGTTAACATTTTATTTTCCGAATATTCTTATGTCTCAGAAGAAGACTGGGGGAGAGATTAAGCAAGGTATGATCAAAGAAAAACACCGAAAACAACTCATTATCTTGAGGAGTTTCTATATATAAAGAGAGATTATATGTATATTTAATATTTTATTCAAATAAAGAAATATAGCAAGGAAATCATTTTTAAGTCCAGGATTGATACCACTTAGTTTCATATGTGGAATCAGAGCATAGATGCTCAATTGTTTCCATGGTTTGAGCTAAACATGCCAGTCTCCTGTGTGTTTTGACCACAGGTGTACAGCCTGTGGCTGTAGGTACATGACACAGTAACAGAAAATGTTTTATTAAGAACATACTTGGCGACTTTTTTTTTTTTCAAAAGCAAAGCATGATAAATATAGGGACCAATGGAGAATTTTGAAGGCAACCCTCTGCTTGCTGTCTGTGGTTTGAGAAAACAATATTTAGACCATCCGGGCTGTACTTAAGTACAGCAGCTTAAAGACAGATTGTATTTGCAGAGGCATCCTTTCCTTTCAAGGACTGTCTGAGTAAAATTTTCTTCAGCACATGTCTTTCATTATATAAAATTCATTGAGCGCTTATGTGAGTAATATGTGGCTCCAAGAATTAAGGAGCTAACAGTCAGAGGGAGATGAGGGAACAGTTAACATAAGGGATTCTTATTATGCAGTAGGACCCATGGTGTAATAAGGAAGTGAATCAAGGATGAAGATGACATAATGGAAAGAACATGGACAATGGAGTCTGATAAACATAGGTTTGAATCCCTACTTGGATACTTCTCATTCATGAAATGTAAATAATAATAACACTGGCCCCATAGGTTTATTAGTAGAACCAAGAGAAACAGTGAAGAGTAAGTGCCTAGGACATCATAGTTACTCAATGCATAGTAACTATTATCAGCTGTTTTATGAGAGCGGTGGACTGAGTGAACATTTCCATTTTCACTTGATAAAAGGAAGACTTTTTACTTGTCAATCAACACTGGATAATTAGTAAAATCTGAAGTGTATATATGGTGAGTGTGATAAGCAATGCAATTTATGGATTTTGCTGAGGTTTGAATAACCCATTGCTTTCTTTATTTGCCATTACAGCATCTGACTGTGCTTCTCTTTGCATTTACTTTCCCATATGTGAAAATTCCTGCATCTGGTGCTAACTTTCTTAAGCTCATGTTTCCTCAAAGGAAGGAACACATACTATTCATTTATTCTCTGTAAGCGTAATTTGTTTCATCACAGGTACCTAATAACATCTGTATTTGTTATTCTAAAATGAACAGTTCTAAATAGAAATGTGAATTTCTTAATCATCAAACCCACATTCTACCATTCATGATATCGACGCCCCTTTGGAACTGTCACTTAAATATACCCAATGCTTCCCACTTAGGTAAGGAAATAATGAAAGAATTCTTAATTCATAAATTTTCTGCATTTCTAAACACCTAACTTTTCATTGTTTTCTTAAGTTGTATCTATTTAATGTTTTAAAAATTACACCCATCTATCATTAATTAGCATTTTTAAATTTGAGAGCAGTAGTCACAGAATGTTTTTTTCTCTTTAAAGTTAAATTAATATCACACTCAAGAAAAAATGTATACTCTTGAAGCTATGTCTTTAAAATAAAATGAAAATTAATTGAATAGATATTAATGGATGTTATTTTAAAACACTAAATTTAAACATAAAAATATTATTTACTTTACCATGTTTATGTGGATAGAAAGAAAAATTCATAGATAGGAAAGCCAGAACTTTAATTATGGTATTTTTAAATGGAGTATACAGGCATAGCTACTGCAACAAAAACCATGAAATGTTTGCTATTATTTCATAAAGAACAATAGAATTTTGATATATGTTTAGTCTTTAATATTGGATTTTTAAACTCACTTTATATAAATAGTAATAATCAATACTTACATAGAATATAAGATTCCTGGTTTACACATACTCTCCTTAAATAAATGGCATGATGGTGTTTTGGGGGACTTTAAAAGGCAGGAATCAAAGTAATGATGCTAATTCCATGTAAAATCCCTTTTGACTTAAACTCTTCTGTCAGAGACTTCTGCATGTGTGTGCTTAGTCTCTTATTGTCTTAAATAAGTGAGAAGTTCAGGGTTTTTTATCATATTACAGTCTAACAATGGGATCAAAAGACATAGGCTCCATTTATCTTGGTCCTCTGTCCTCCTCAAAACAGAACTTTCACATGTTACTTGCAAATGGCTGCTCCAACACCTGCCATCGTGTGCACATTCCAATCACATAAAGGGGAGAAAGAAGGCAGGGGAATCCTCCCTTCAAGACTACCATACAGAGTTTGTGCCCTGTTTCATTACATATGGCAATGCCCAAATGTATTTCCATTCCACACTAAGATGCATGGGAGTCAAAAAATATATCTTTCATGAAAACCAAACAGCTAAAACTCCTGAACTTAATACCAAGAGAATGAAGGAGAAATTGGTTATTAGAAGGCAGCTAGCGCTTCCTTGCCTTAGATGGTAAAGAGTCTGCCTGCAATGCAGGGGACCTGGATTAGATCCCTGAGTCAGAAAGATCCCCTGGAGAAGGGCATGACAACCCACTCCAGTATTCTTGCCTGGAGAATTCCATGGACAGAGGAGCCTGGCAGGCTACAGTCCATGGGGTTGCAAAAAGTGGGACACAATTGAAGCAGCTAAGCCTGCATACACAGCAGTTTCTGATACAAGAGTTTAAATCAAGAGGGATTTTATATGGAATTAGTATCATTTACTTTAATATTTGCCTTTGAAATTGCCCCAAAACACCATCATGCTAATTTTTCAGGGAAATTATATGTAAACCATGAATCTTACATCCTATAAAATTATTGATTATTACTATTTATATAAAGTGAGTTTAAAAATCCAGTTTTGAAGACTAAACATATATTAGGGCTTCCTTGATAGCTCAGTTGGTAAACAATCCGCCTGCAATGTGGGAGACCTGGATTCGATCCGTGGGTTGGGAAGATCCCCTGGAGAAGGGAAAGGATACCCACTGCAATATTCTGGCCTGGAGAATTCATGGACTGTATAGTCCATGGGGTCACAAAGAGTCAGACGCGACTGAGCGACTTTCACTTCACTTCAAACATATTACAAAACTATTGTTGTTTATGACATAATAGCCTATAACAGAAAACATCTCATGAGAATTGGTAATTTATCAGGCATTGTTTTAAGCATAGTAGTGATCTGTTTACTCGTTTAATTTCACCACATTTTTTAAAGATAGATTACTATAATTACCCTAGCTTTACAGATTTTAAAAAATGAGAAAAATGCATTTTCCCTTTGGAATATAAATGCTAAGTGTTATGCCCGAAGTCCGAGTCCCCAAAACTGAGAGAATAAGACGTCCACAGCAATGCAAAAGCATAAAGGGGTTTATTGCTAGCTGGAGCTAGGGCTCAAGTCTCATCCAGCGCAGTGGACTCTTGACAAGAGCCCCGAGCTCTAAATCACATCTAATTTTATACAGACAGTTCTTTGTTCCTGTAACAGCGTAGCTGATTGGTTAAACGATACGCATGCACAGGACTTTTAAACCTCGCATCCCTATCCGGATTGGCTCAGGTCTGGCGCGGGCGGAGGGCTACAGAGATTTTTTTCTGATTGGTCGAGCTGCACTGCCTGCGGAGTTCCCAGTGCCTCAGCTTTCCTAGAGACTAAACCTCAGGCCTAGCCTGCCCCTTAGAGCCTGTCCTGGCTTCAGTTTGGTCCTAACACTAAGAATATGCAATACTTGTATTTTCTTGATGTATAAGGTGCTGTAGATGTGAATAAATAAATGGATGAACTGCAAGACAAAACCCACATCAGTCAGTTCAGTTGCTCTGTCGTGTTCGACTCTGCAACCCCATGGACTGCAGCACACTAGGCTTCCCTGTCCATCACCAACTCCCAAAGCTTGCTCAAACTCATGTCCCTTGAGTCGGTGATGCCATTCAACCATCTCGTCCTCTGTTGTCCCCTTCTCCTCCTACCTTCAATCTTTCCCAGCATCAGGGTCTTTTCTAACACATCAGTTTTTTGCATCAACTGGCTTCGCATCAGCAAAACCCACATACAGGGACATAAAAATTAAAATGATTGTGTCCCCTTGGAAGGAAGCATCTTCTCTGGTGGTATTTCTAGTGATCAAGAAAGTCTTGGCTTTCCATTTATGAAGCTGTCTAGAAAAATGGTGGGATAATCTTCTAGATATGTATAATGATGAGAGAGATGGGCCTTAGAGAATGACGAGAATGATTTTGCTTTTGCTTTATGTTTGAAAACAATGAGGTCATTTACGAAAACTCTTTTAGAAGATTAAGCCAGTAGAAACAAATTTCAGTCAAAAATGAAGTGTCATTATACACTGATGAGACTGTTTCTCTCATTTAGCAAATAAATTGATTATTTCTACATAATTCTAATATACTTGGGTTCAAGGTAAAACTAAATGTATTTATTTTAAAAGTAAAAACAGAGTATCACATCTATGTAAGCGGTAGCAATACAAATATATTTGGAGACAGAGACATTCTTTGGCATTTGTGTATATAGTAAAAAGATTAGCTTCATAGTTCTGTCCCCCAGTTTTAAAATGTGAGGTCAAGAAAAAGGCAAACACTTAGCATGAATAAAGTGAAAGGGCGAATAGGGTTAAATGTTTAACATATTCTTTGTTAGTTGAGAATTAATTATAAGTCAGTACTATCAATTTGTATAGCACTGAAAAGAGAGTGGCAAGAATGAGGCTGAAAACTATGCAGTAGCTTGATCCCAAAGGATTCTTGTGCTGTGTTTGTGATTTTGCACTTTATTTTTAAGGAAAGTGATATGCACTGATATCTGAATGGCTGAATTATTGTATAGGATTAAACTACTATATGACAGATTTGGAGCAGAGGCTTTGAAACTAGAGACCAGGAAACAAGTGTATGCTACAGAATCTGAAGTGAAACAGAGGTATGAGGAAATAAATTTGAAGGATATTAAGGAGTTAAATGGAGAAGGCGATGGCACCCCACTCCAGTACTCTTGCCTGGAAAATCCCATGGGTGGAGAAACTCCGTAGGCTGCAGTCCATGGGGTTGTGAAGAGTCGGACACGACTGAAGCAACTCAGCAGCAGCAGCAACAGCAGCAAGGAGTTAAAAATCAGCAAAACTTGGAAAACAGCTACCGGATAGGCCAAAAAGTTCATTCAGATTTTTCCATAACATCTTATAGAAAAACCCAAATGAGTTTTTTGGCCAACCCAGCATATCCATTGGGAGCTGTAAAAAGGAAGATTCGAGTGACCCCTAGATTTTTGCTTTACCATCACTATAGTATCATAGTAGCTCACCTGAATCGAGTACTTAGGCTATGTTGATCAGTTGACCAAAATTTTGTTATCTGTTACTTCAGTGCACAAGTGATAACTGTTGATACTGCTCTGTTGTCTTTGTAAATTAGGAAAGTGGAACTTAAAGACATTAATTTCTAGGTCATAAAGTCAGAGTGTCAGAGACTATTGAACCCATAGCAAAGAATTGTCCACTTTGCCTTGGAAGAGATTAGGGAGGCAGGCTAGAGGGACCTCCTAAAAAGAGGACTTTATAAATACTACTCTGGGAACTTTCCTGGTGGTCCAGTAGCTTAGACTTTGCATTCTCAATGTAGGGGGCCAGAGTTCGATTCCTGGTCAGGAAACTAGAACCAACATACCACAACTAAGACTCAGCACAGTCAAATAAAGAAAATATTTTAAAAAGAGAAATACTACTTTGTCAGTCATGTGAAAGGTATTACATTTTCAGAAATTTTGAATATATGGATTTTCATTTAAAAATCTGAAACCATGGAGACATAGTGGAATACAGGTCATGTTTTCATTACCCTCTATATTATACATCCATAATCTCAGTTTTAGCCAATGATTAAAAGGCACTATATATAGCTTCCTTAGTTCAGAAATTATTATATTCCACTTAAAAATTAGCCAATACTCAAAAACAATTGAAGGTTTACTAATTAAATTTATTTTTACTTGGTTTCATAGTTTGTTTCTTTGATTCGACTGTTTTCAGATACAGACCACATTTTATTTCCTAAAATAACAGTGAAGCCTAAGCAAGGTAAAAACCCACAGGAATCGAGAGAGTGTATTGTGCCAGTGCTGAATGGCATGATTCCTGCGAGTCATGCTTGGCAGAAGGCCACCCCACATTCTTGGTACAAACCCTTGATAGTGTGCTCTGTTTTACAACATGTGATGGTGTATTTACAATATCAGCTCCTGAGTGGGCTGCTTTTGTTACAATCAAGTAAATTTGATCATAGTGCTGCTGTTACTGGAATTTGGATCCAAACACACTGGTTGATTTAGTTATTTCAGTAAGATCTTTCACTTTCGTTTCCTCTGTACTCAAAAGCAGCAACAGACTGCTCAGGAACAGTTGTTCTTCTGCATCATTTCGCACCAAGGACTTGACAAAACTGAAGGATGTGATTCAGATAGAATAGTTGCTTGAGAAATTTACTCCAGGATTTTCAGCAATTCCTGCAGTTGAAATCATAGGCCATTCTCATCAAGCATAATGCTTTTTATGCCCATAGATGTTTTGATTCTCAGTGGATTCTATGTCTTCAAGGATGTCTCTAAGTCTTTAGCACGTTTCAAGAACATTATTACTAATAAAAAAACATTGAGTTTGATTGAAAATCCTTACATTTCATTTTTCCTACTTGCTTGCCTCTCTTCATGAATCTTCCTGTTAAGGGCAATTATAGTATAGCAACGAGATGTTGTGTAACATCTTTTTTGTTTCTACCGTTTCTTGAGAGTGCTCAAACTCATAATTTTACGAATCAAGTTTAAGTCAAGGAATTTCATTCCTACTGTAGTAAGAAGTTAATTCCTATTCAATATTCTTCAGTTATTTTTATTTAACTTGAAATGTAAGTAAATGCCAGTAAATTGAATCCGTGCTGTTTGTTATCTTTATATTTCAGTAATTCTTATTTCAATTATGCTTAACATGTATATTGTTCCAGTCATTCCTTGTTACTATTAATACAAAAAGTAAAAATAAATAAATAAATAAATAAATTCAGTCTGTGTATGCCATAGATCCCATACTTTCTTTTTCTTTTAAGTATTTCTCCCGTGACTCATTTTTCAGAGGGCACACTACACATTCAAATTCTTATTTAAAGACTAATTTTGTTATAGAATATGTAATACAGATGAATTATAAAATTACTTACTCATTCAAACATTCCCAGTCCAAATGCATTTTAACTTGTAGCCACCACCCACCCTGCCCGGAAAAGATTGTTTTTTGGAAGATCTTAATTAGTATATCAGTTGAAGGCATTGAGAGTCAGGTGTATATCCAGAAGGAAATAAAAACTGAAAAGGACCCCTGTCCATTTGGGATTTAGCAACAGGAAGCCATTAGTGACCAGCAAACATTGCATTATGAAGGTGCTGAGATTGAAGCTGGAGTGCAGTGATTTGTATGGGAGATAAGGAAGTAGAGAGGGTAGAAAGGGCAAGTAGAAGTGGTTTGTGTGGTTTATTTTAATTTGTTTATTGATTTTTCAAAGATGGAAATGTCTTGGATGTATTCATATGCTTCTAGAAAGGTCCTAGTTTTGAAAGAGTGAATAGTCAAATGACCTAAGAGGCTAAGAAGTACTCATTAGAATACAGCTTTATGAAGGGGAAGGAAAGGATAAGTTGGCAAAAGTCAGGCCATGCCTGTATGTTTGAATTCAGGAATTGGTGGTGTACTATGTGTTTTCTCTGTGAATCAGAGGCTGTATGCTCAGCTATAAGATAAACAGAGTAGTGGCAGTGGTATATTAGAGGTTAGTGAATAGGTGATATTGGAAATAACCATTAAGAGTAAAATTGAAGCGAACGGCCTGGGGTTATTATAGTTAATAATCTAAATAAATAATTATCTACTTTTTAAAACAAATAATTTAATTCTTTAAAAAAATAAAAGAGGTAATTACCCTCTCCCCATCCCATATATCTGGAACAAAGTATATATTGAAAAAAAAATTAAGAAACTGTCAACACTATCAGACTTGAATTGTTGAGAATTTGAACTAGGGTAGTGGCAGCAAGAATAGATCATAAAAGCCAATTTTTCAAAATGTTGGCAATTAGGAAGATTTAATATTCTAATGACAACCGACTTCACTATTCTTGCCTGGAAAATACCATGGACAGAGGAGCCTGGCAGGCTACAGTCCTGGGATCACAAAGAGCCAGACGTGCTTAGAGATTAACAACAACAACAAATGCTCTAGGAGACTATTCAACCAGAAACAAAGAAATGCAATCACAGCACATCAGTACACTCTGCTGGAAACAGTATTTACCAACAATAATAATATAAGCTATTTACTGTTTTAACTTTTAGATACAGCCTATGGATAAAGTATAGAAAATAAGTATGGTAAAAATAAAAATACAGATGCCTGACTTTCTCCAACTGATCCTTTTCTCTTTTTGTCCCTTATAGTTAAAAATTATCCTTTTTATCCCCTTCATAAGGCTGTGCTCTGAACCTCTGCTTCTTAGCTTCTTCCATTACAGAAAGCTACCCAAGAGAAAGTATAAAACCAGAAATCAAAGACAGGACAATTTTAAAATACTTCCAAAATACATAAAATTAAAAGCCATAATTTTGATGTTATAATATGATATATGCCATAAGAATTCAGCAAGAGAAAAATATAACTTTACATCCATAGAAAAGCTTGATAAAGGGGTTGGGTTTTACCATGTTAGATGCATTAATTTCACTGAGCTTGAGGATCTCCTCTGTGAAAGACTAGAAATGATAGTAGATATTTAAATTAAAGTTATTTGTCAGAATGCCACAATTGGCTGATTGGAAAACCTTATTGTTGATGACATTTTAATGACAGATAAAAAGTCCCTGATGGCAAAATATATTTTTGAAATTAGAAAATAATAAAACACCTCAATCAATTTTGGAAAGATCTTTCACATGGAAAATTATGACTTGAGAATTAAGAACATCAGATATTTTGAATAAATATAACCTAAGACTTACATAGGAATAAGAGACTAAAATTTACTTTTATATTTATCTTAGCACATTGGAAGATATCTTTCAAAAGTTAACACTCAGCTATTTTGCTAATGATAAACATAAACCAGCATCCTAATTTTTGAAGGCACTTGTGAAACCCAAGTGACCCTTTTCTGCAACTAACAAAATTGTAGCCTTTCTTGATGCTTATGACTGCTGCTTCTCCTAGTTAATCCAATTTACTTAGGATTTTTAACCAAATAATTTTGTTCATTGAAGCAAAAAAGAAGAAAAAGTAGTTGAGTTGTCTCCCAAAGATTATTAAAATAAATTAACACACTTGGAAATATTAAATCATATACTTAGTTCCCCATAATGCAGTAAATCAAGGACTGTTTATAGAAAGAGTGTTAAACATGTTTCACTTTAACACAGTGAGTATATATTTTATTATAGTAAATGTAAATATATCTCTTGTGGCTATTTGAGTATCTTCATTATAATAACATTATTAAAAAGATATATAAATTATATAATGCTATTTAGACTATCCTTGTTAATATTAAAATACTTTATGAAACTGAAAGGTTGCATTGACTTTGAGGTTCACTGTGATCAATCTCTAAAGAAATATTTTTACTAACAGATTTTTTTTTCTTGAAAGTGAAATTAGTTGGCATCACTGATAGTTAGTCTAATCTCTTTTAAAAACATCAGCTTCTTATAAGTTTTATCATTTGCTGCTTGCCAAAACTCAGTTTTGAAAGGATGCATGGCATAAGTAATTCGAGGTTAAAGAATCACTCCATATTTAGCCAAGGCTCTATGCATTAGTAAACCATACAAATTTCATGACTATATAAAATAAGCCATCTGTAGACATGAACCTCAGCCCTCTCCTAATTTGGAGAAGTATTTGTAGTCATTCATGCCAATGGAAGCATTGGCCTTTCCACATAAAAAGGTTTGGAAGAAAAAAAAGTCACCATGACAACTAGAAAGAATACTGATCTCTTGCACTAAATTTTAAGTATATCAAAGTCAAATCTCACCTACTGATTGTTTCAAATATACCCTCAAATGACTTCTCATATTGTTTATTGTTCTTATCACAAGACACAGGATATTTTGCATTCACATCAATTACAAAACTGTCAGAGGATATTGATGTTTCACATGGGTTTGAATGGCCCTCAGTCTTTTTCTGCATTTGAAGAACCCTGACTGACCCTGTACAAGATAGAAATGACTACCAGTTCAGTTCAGTTCAGTTCAGTCACTCAGTCGTGTCTGACTCTTTGCAACCCCATGAATTGCAGCACGCCAGGCCTCCCTGTCCATCACCAACTCCCGGAGTTCACTCAGACTCACATCCATCGAGTCAGTGATGCCATCCAGCCACCTTATCCTCTATTGTCCCCTTCTCCTCCTGCCCCCAATCTCTCCCAGCGTCAGAGTCTTTTCCAATGAGTCAACTCTTCGCATGAGGTGGCCAAAGTAATGGAGTTTCAGCTTCAGCATCATTCCCTCCAAAGAAACCCCAGGGCTGATCTCCTTCAGAATGGACTGGTTGGATATCCTTGTAGTCCAAGAACTCTCAAGAATCTTCTCCAACACTACAGTTCAAAAGCATCAATTCTTCGGTGCTCAACTTTCTTCACAGTCCAACTCTCACATCCATACATGACCACAGGAAAAACCATAGCCTTGACTAGACGGACCTTTGTTGGCAAAGTAACGTCTCTGCTTTTGAATATGTTATCTAGGTTGGTCTAATTTTTCTTCCAAGGAGTAAGCGTCTTAATTTCATGGCTGCAGTCACCATCTGCAGTGATTTTGGAGCCCACAAAAACAAAGTCTGACACTGTTTCCACTGTTTCCCCATCTATTTGCCATGAAGTGATGGGACCAGATGCCATGATCTTCGTTTTCTGAATGTTGAGCTTTAAGCCAACTTTTTTACTTTCCTCTTTCACTTTCATCAAGAGGCTTTTTAGTTCCTCTTCACTTTCTGCCATAAGGGTAGTGTCATCTGCACATCTGAGGTTATTGATATTTATCCTGGCAATCTTGATTCCAGCTTGTGCTTCTTCCAGCCCAGCACTTCTCATGATGTATTCTGCATATAAGTTAAATAAGCAGGGTGACAATATACAGCCTTGACGTACTCCTTTTTCTGTTTGGAACCAGTCTGGTGTTCCATGTCCAGTTCTAACTGTTGCTTCCTGATCTGCATATAGGTTTCTCAAGAGGCAGGTTAGGTGCTCTGGTATTCCCATCTCTTTCAGAATTTTCCACAGTTTATTGTGATCCACACAGTCAAAGGCTTTGGCATAGTCAATAAAGCACAAATAGATGTTTTTCTGGAACTCTCTTGCTTTTTCCATGATCCAGCGGATGTTGGCAATTTGATCTCTGGTTCCTCTGCCTTTTCTAAAACCAGCTTGAACATCTGGAAGTTCGTGGTTCATGTATTGCTGAAGCCTGGCTTGGATAATTTTGAGCATTACTTTACTAGCATATGAGATGAGTGTGATTGTGTGATAGTTTGAACATTCTTTGGCATTGCCTTTCTTTGGGATTGGAATGAAAACTGACCTTTTCCAGTCCTGTGGCCACTGCTAAGTTTTCCAAATTTGCTTGCCTATTGAGTGCAGCACTTTCACAGCATCATCTTTCAGGATTTGAAATAGCTCAACTGGAACTATAACTATATGTTATAGTAAATGTTATAATAAATACTGTATTTTTGTAGCTGAGTTAACCTTTGTCTTTTTTTCTTTTGTACACTGCCATCAATATCTCTCTTCATTTCCTTCTTATTTTCTACTTCTTCCTCTTCCTACTTTTTAGTTTTCTCTCCCTCTTTCTCCATTTCCAACCCCCATCCCTTGCAAACAAAGTCTTTTGCACATGTAAGCACACAGAGATGTACAGAATTTCTATGTGTTAACAACACTGATTTTTTCCCCTCTATCGTTTTAGTAGAAGTGAACTTTAATACAAAATGCTACAGAAACCTATTTCAATTTTTTTAACTAGTAAACCAGTCTTACATCATAAATCATAATTCTTGTCTATATAATAGTTAAAGACCTTCTGTGAAACATCATTAGTTGTAAACTTTCTTTGACATTAATCTGCAATATCAAATTAAAGGTATTCCATACAGATGAAGTTATAATATCAAGAAAGAATTTTTATATCCATTATTATTATTTCCTTTAAGATACTAAGGTAATAATAACAACACTAACAGCTATCATTTAGTGTATGTGTATGCTTATTCTGTATCAACACCTATTCTAAATATACTACACCATCAACGCATTTGATCTGCAAAACAACTCCATGAACAAGCGTTCATTTTATAGTTGAGGAAACTAAAGTACAGTGCGTGCTAAGTTGCTCAGTCATGTCTGACTCTTTGCGACGCTATGGACTGTAGCCCGCCAGGCTCCTCTGTCCAAAGAATTCTCCAGGCAAGAATACTGGAGTGGGTTGCCAAACCCTTCTCCAGGAGATCTTTCCAACCCAGGGATTGAACCTGAGTCTCTCAAGTTTCTTCAATTCTCAAGCGGGTTCTTTATCACTAGCACCACCTGGAAAGCCCCAAAACACAGTAAAGTTATAAAATTAGAAAGGGGTGGAGCAGGAGCTTTTTGCTTGTCTTAGTTTGTTTTATATTTGTTTGGTTGGTTGATTTGTGGTTTTGTATTTCTCTCTGATATACAGTTAGTATAATCACCTATGAGACTGAAGAGTTTTAAAGCATTGTTAAAAGTATAGAACAATATTAGAATAATACAAAGTGTAAGTATGTTACAAAAATGATCCATAATCTTATTCATCTATTAGCATTTTACCCAATTTTCCTGGCTTCTTACAATATCTTGATTTATATTTCCAAGAATAGGAATATTCTCTATGTAACCACAGATGGTTCTCAACCTTGGTAAACTTAGCATGAATACAACCACTTTTATATAAATTGTACTTCAGTATTTTCAACTGACCCATTAATGTCATCTATAGTTGTTTTGTTTTTTTTTTCCTCTAGTGCAGGGTCCAGTCCTGGATCAGGTATTGCATTTAGTTTTCATGTCTCTTCAGCCTCTTTGAACGTCTTTGTCTTTTATGGCACTGATATTTTGGAGGAATATAGTTAACCACCATAATGGTTGCTAAGCTAAATTGCTGGTAGTTGAGATACAAGTAAATGAATTTCAGTGTAATTTGGGAAATTAAATTGACAAGGTTCAGCGGTGAATTAAACTTGGGAGGTGACCTGGAGGTCAGGATCAGGATGACTCCTCAAGTCCTGGTTTGAATCTCTGACTCAACAGTGTCATTCACCGAGCCAGCCAAAGATAAAGACTGAGCTATGAGTTGTTTTTCAGTCACTCAGTTGTTTCTAACTGTGTGACTCCATGAATTGCAGCACACTAGGCTTCGCTGTGGAGAAGGCAATGGCACTCCACTCCAGTACTCTTGCCTGGAAAATCTCATGGACGGAGGAGCCTAGTGGGCTGCAGTCCATGGGGTCGCTGAGGGTCGGACCCGACTGAGCGACTTCCCTTTCACTTTTCACTGTCATGCATTGGAGAAGGAAATGGCAACCCACTCCAGTGTTCTTGCCTGGAGAATCCCAGGGACGGGGGAGCCTGGTGGGCTGCCATCTGTGGGATCGCACACAGTCGGGTATGACTGGAGCGACTTAGCAACAACAGCAGGCTTCCCTGTCCTTCGCTATCTCCTGGAGTTTGCTCAAACTCATGTCCACTGAGTCAGTGATGCCATTCAACCATCTCATCCTCTGTCATCCCCTTCTCCTCCTGCCTTCAATCTTCCCCAGCATCAGAGTTTTTTCCAATGAGAGCCATGAGACAGGTCAAAAATTCAGTTGGGAAACAGTCTCTTCTTTGATGTTTGGATAGTGATGCTTCTTACATTACAGATCTGAAGCTCAACAAGGAGAGTTGAGGCAAAAAAAAAAAAAAATATTCTGGGAATCCTTGCTTATAGGTGAGAGTAGAAAAGTTGACTGAAGAAATTGCGTGGGAAGACTCTAGAGAGACAGAAGAAAGGTGAGCCCATGACACAGCCTTGAGTAATTCCCACATTAAGGGATCCAGTGCGGGATGATTAAACTGCCAGGGAGCTTGGAGGAAAACAGCAGCGAGGGTAGTAACAAAACATGAGAGACGATGTTACAAAGACTAGAAAAGAGCACTGTAAAGGATTAAGGAATGTTCAAAACTGTCACAGTTGCTGAAAGGACAAAGAAATTAAGTGTTAAAAAATGACCTTTGGCTTTGGAACCACTGTGGTTCTGGTGACTTTATCCAGAATGTTTACTGTAGAGTGATGGGGGCAGAAACCAGACTGGACTAAGTGGTCATGAGAAGATATTAGTGAGGAAAACAAGTCAAGAGACAAGGTTTTTAATAATGTCCATGAGGAAACAAGATGAGGGGTAGCTGGAAGGATTTGTAAGGTTGAGAGAGGTTTGAAGACTGCTTTTCTGTAAAAAAAAAAAAAAAAATTCATTATTGGAGCGAGTGTAACTGGCTTGGGAAAGAATCACATTGAAAAGATATGTTTGAATGTGTAGAAGCATGAAAAGTTAATTGAAAGAAGAAGTTCTTTGTAAAGGTGTGGAATAATCATGATTTAGATGAGAGGATGTGGTCCTGGCCTTAGATACAAAAACAGCCCTTCATTATAACAGGAAGGAGAAAGACAAGGAGAGACACAAATGGAGAAAGAGTTATTTGGAAAAATAATGTTGAGAGTCCCTAGGAACAATTCGCTTTCCATTATGAGGTAGGAATTGGGGTCATCTAGGGATTGCCGGAAAAAATATCAATAACCTCAGATGTGCAGATGACACCACCCTTATGGCAGAAAGTGAAGAGGAACTAAAAAGCCTCTTGATGAAAGTGAAAGAGGAAAGCGAAAAAGTTGGCTTAAAGCTCAACATTCAGAAAACGAAGATCATGGCATCCAGTCCCATCACTTCATGGCAAATAGATGGGGAAACAGTGGAAGCAGTGTCAGACTTTATTTTGGGGGGCTCCAAAATCACTGCAGATGGTGACTGCAGCCATGAAATTAAAAGATGCTTACTCCTTGGAAGAAAAGTTATGACCAACCTAGATAGTATATTCAAAAGTAGAGACATTACTTTGCTGACTAAGGTCCGTCTAGTCAAGGCTATGGTTTTTCCTGTGGTCATGTATGGATGCGAGAGTTGGACTGTGAAGAAAGCTGAGCACCAAAGAATTGATGCTTTTGAACTGTGGTGTTGGAGAAGATTCTTGAAAGTCCCTGGGACTGCAAGGAGATCCAACCAGTCCATTCTGAAGAAGATCAGCCCTGGAATTTCTTTGGAAGGACTGATGCTAAAGCTGAAACTCCAGTACTTTGACCACCTCATGCGAATAGTTGACTCATTGGAAAAGACTCTGATGCTGGGAGAGATTGGGGGCAGGAGGAGAAGGGAACGACAGAGGATGAGATGGTTGGATGGTGTCACGGACTCGATGAACATGAGTCTGAGTGAACTCCGGGAGATGGTGATGGACCCGGAGGCCTGGTGTGCTGCGATTCATGGGGTCACAAAGAGTCAGACACAACTGAGCGACTGAACTGAATTGAACTGAGGGCTTCCCTGGTGGCTCAGAGGTTAAAGCATCTGCCTGGAATGCAGGAGACCCGGGTTCCATCCCTGAGTCGGGAAGATCCCCTGGAGAAGGAAATGGCAACCCACACCAAGACACTTGCCTGGAGAATTCCATGGAGGGAGGAGCCTGGTAGGCTACAGTCCATGGAGTCGCAAACAGTCGGACGTGACTGAGCGACTTCACTTCACTTCGCTTCACTTCATTGAGAGTAAAGAGGAACTAAAAAGCCTCTTGATGAAAGTGAAAGAGGAGAGTGAAAAAGTTGGCTTAAAGCACAACATTCAGAAAATGAAGTTCATGGCCTTCGGTCCCATCACTTCATGGCAAATAGATGGGGAAACAGTGGAAACAGTGACTGACTTTATTTTGGGGGGCTCCAAAATCACTGCAGATGGTGATTACAGCCATGAAATTAAAAGACATTTACTCCTTGGAAGGAAAGTTATGAGCAACCTAGATAGCATATTGAAAAGCAGAGACATTGTCAAGGCTATGGTTTTTCCTGTGATCATGTATGGATGTGAGAGTTGGACTGTGAAGAAAGCTGAGCACAGAAGAATTGATGCTTTTGAACTGTGATTTTGGAGAAGACTCTTGAGAGTCCCTTGGACTGCAAGGAGGTCCAACCAGTCCATCCAAAAGGAGATCAGTCCTGGGTGTTCTTTGGAAGGACTGATGCCAAAGCTGAAACTCCAGTACTCTCCAACTCCTCATGTGAAGAGTTGACTCACTGGAAAAGACCCTGATGCTGGGAGGGATTGGGGGCAGGAGGAGAAGGGGATGACAGAAGATGAGATGGCTGGATGGCGTCACTGACTTAATGGACATGAGTTTGGGTAAACTCTGGGATTTGGTGATGAACAGGGAGGCCTGGTGTGTGGTGATTCCTGGGGTCACAAAGAGTCGGACATGACTGAGCGACTGAACTGAACTGAGCTGGTAGAGAGTAAGGACCCAAATGAAAGTAGAAGTTTCCAGGAGCTCAAAGAAGACTTACATGTTATTCAGAAGAAGGAGAGAAGGGGAGAGTATGTCTCCATCCAATAGCCAGTGCTCAGGGCCTCTTAAGGTTGGAGATCATACATTTATTTTGAGACATTGTTGTGGGACATTTCTGTTGTGGCACATTGCTTAGTATAAGATAGCTATTCCTGAGGAGGCTGGAGAAAGTAGGCGGTTTATGTAAAAGTAAGTTTTTGCAAGGCAAGTTTAACAAAGAGCCCAAAGAATCTGGATGGTCTAATACATTTATTAAATTAAAGGATCAAGAAATTTATACTAAATTTTAAAATAAGTGAATGAAGGGTAGGGACCATAGTCTGGTCAGGTAAACCAGGCTGTGTACTGTAGGTTTTGATGAGGTTAGTAAATCAATTGTCTGACAAGCAGACTCTAAGAGGAAATTGTCCGTGAATTTGTTATTTCAGATGTGCAGAGATCTCAAATGATGCTGAATACCTCCATGTGACAGTGAGAGAAACGTGAATGTGTGCTAAGTCACTTCAGATCTGTCTGACTCTTTGCAACCCCATGGACTGTAGCCTACCAGTCTTCTCTGTCCATGGGATTCTCCAGGAAAAAATAGTGGAGTGGGTTGCCCTGCCATCCTCCAAGAGATCTTCCCAAGCCAGGGATCGAACCTGTGTCTTTTATGTCTACCTGCATTGATAGAAAGGTTATTGACAACTAGCACCACCTGGGAAGCCAGGGGCTAAGAGAACAGAAGAAATGATCCCTCAGTGGGGAGACTGAGGACCTGAGGGATCAAGGTACATGGTTGATGAAAGCAGCCTGAATGTTGAGGAGTCTCAGTGCTTCCACAAGTCTGGGAGTCATTGGCAGAAGCTTTAACTCTATAAAAGAAGACAACAAAGAGGCTGGGGATGGAAGCCAGTAAAAGGCAGAAACCATGATCTATTAGCAGCAGGAGGAATATTCTTGATTTGTTTTGTTTGGGTTTGCTTTTAACAAGAGGGCAGGGAAGTAATGGTTTTGGGAAGACAGTAAATAAGAGTGTGGAAGAACCAGCACACGACATATGTAAAGCACTAGAAAAGAAACAGACAGCAATTGAGAATGCTGCTGGCTTAGTAGTGTCTCTAGAGGTGAGCCAAGTTTCAATTAAGGAGAGAAGGTGGAGAGGAAACTCCAAGGAGTCAGCAGTAACTTGGGATTTACAAAATCAGGAGTATTGGTGTAAACACACAACAAAACTGTATGAAGATGGGGAGAAGCATGGGACTGGTGTGAAGGAGAGCATCTTGGCAATAAAGAAAAACTGAAGCCCAGCAGTTGGCGACTTCCTTATAATAAACTTTGTTGTATGTTCTCTGTGTCTCTGTGTGTACATGTATATGGTTATATGTGCACAGCTGGAGAAAACTTTTTCCAGTTTTATTGAGACACAATTGGCATAGAGCACTGTGCAAGTTTAAGGAGTAGAGCATAACGATTTGACTGCAAGGACTGTTTTTATTACCACCTCCAAATTTCAAACTTTGCTTCTATTTCCACATTCAAACTGACCTGAAAAAAAAAAAATGCCATAAAAGACAGTTTTGCATGTGTTGTTCTATCTGGAATGTTCTTTTCTAACATGTACACATGGCTCCCTTCCTCACCAACTTTAGACCCTTGCTCAAATGAGACCCTTGCAGTGGAACTTTTACAGAAAACTCTTCTTCCCATTCAAGCCTTTTGTGTCCTCCTTCCCAGTTTTATTTTCTCCTTAGTACTTTCTGTCCTTTGTTAGGCCCTTGATTTACTCGCTTATTGTTGCCTCTCTTCTCACACTAAGATTCAGAGTCCTGGAGGGCAGGTTTGCATCTGTCTTTTTTGTTCCCTTCTCCATCGCTAGCAGCTAGAACTGTGCCTGAAATATAGTGAGGCTGAAGAAACCATTGCTGAACAGATGAGTTAATACATATATGAATTAATAATAGGGATAGAAATGCAATGGGGTCTGAGAACAATTCCAAAAGAGAAGTTACACAAATATTTGGATCAATGAATACATTGTTGGACTAAATGTGGGGCCCTCCAGGGTTATATGGTACAACACACGTGGATGAATAAATGGTGCTATGAGTTTTGTGAAGTGGGCTCTTTATTTCAAAGTCACCTCCGGATTGCAGGATGATTTCAGTGTCATCTGAGAACTCAATTCCCTATCAAGTAGCCCACAGAATAGTCACCTTTTAGTTTCATTTTCAA